>NW_028301604.1:44162500-45412500 GCF_987345545.1 Pholcus phalangioides | reverse complement strand
GCATATAGTTACTTTTATAGCATTGACAATGCTTTGGGGCCCTCGAATGTAAATTTTTCTTAAATTTGCAACGATTTTGGGTGTTTTAGTCCGATTCTCTTGTTTCAATTTTTAAATAACAGTAAATTATTCTGAGACCGCCATTACGAAGAAATAACGAAGGTTATCTTTCTCGCAGCTTTATAACACTCATAGCTCATCAACCGATGGACGAAATCTCAAAAAGTAATACACTGAAACAAACACAATGCATTCGCCTCACTCGTAGTAATATTATTTGAGATGACAGATCTCGATAACTTTAAAAATCTCGGGAAAATAGCGGAGCGTGCTTACACACCATTTTACTGTTCCGTACCCTCAGACATGCCTTTTCAACGATTAATGCAGTAATTTGTTCCTCTTCTTCATCAAGGTCCTCTAAAACACGCCTCACATCCATGGGTGTTGAAAAAAAAACCTATTTTTCAAAAAGTCAAAACAGTTATAAGCCACAACCTGCTTTAAAAGCTTCCTAGGAAACAGAGGTTCATTCATAGTGTGTAGAAATGGCTCTAACAAAAAGGATTAGAACAAAATAGTCTACTTTTATCAGTGCTGAATGATATTTCGGACAATAAATCTGAGGCTGAGGAGACTTACGGTGCAAACTCTGACAACGAAAATCATTATTTTCTGCTATATCTACCCGCAAGAGGAAGTAGTGATTCCTGAAGTGACTGGTCTGAATCAGATAATACTGACGAACAGAAAGACAAAGATTTATTTTTTTTAATTGTATGTTCTTCAAGTTAATTTGTAGTATGAAATTTTAATATTGTCGTAGTTTTTCCTCCACAGTGCAAATTTACACGGGCATAATAGTATGTGATCCATAGCGTGCGCGAACAACTAAATAAAGTGAATAAGAAAGACAGTGATATACATATAAAAAGGTGTACATCATCAAAATGGATCAATGTACGATGTGATGTAAATGCAATGTTTATCTATCTTTTTTCATCGTAAATCTTGTCCAAAGTTGCCCTCTAATTTTTCATATTTATAGTTGAAAAGTCATTTTATGGACACCCAGTGTGCTTAAGAAAATGCAAATTTCTTCAAAATTAACGAATTACCCATGTGGAATAATGCTTGTTATTTTTTATTGTAAACATTTAGTGTAATTGAATACATTGGACTAAAAAGAAGCAGCAGTCAAAATGACTGCCAACTGCTCTTTTAGGTATAATATATAGTCAGACCCTTCTAGTGTTAACCACGTTTGCATCATGGTAGTTTAACATTGGTTTCAGTAGATTAGAACACATGATAATTGCATCTCAGACAAGATTTTAAATTCATTTTGTAATTTCCGCCGAAATTCGAGTAGGCTTTGGTTTTGGAATGCGATTTTTAAATTGCTGTGTAATGTCAAATCTATCAAGACCTCGTATTTTTCTGAGTTTAGGCTGGGTGGTCTTTTGTTCACGCTGAACAAACACATCCAATACCCATTTTAAGTCATCGAGCACCTTCTCTAGAGCTGTAGGAAAATTATGTTCAAACGAGTCTTTCAAGGCTTCAAGATATGTCGAGGTTTCACTGTAATTCCAGAATTGATGGAAAATTCTGAAATTATTAGAAAAAATTCCATATATGGTGGAAATTGAGAACTATTTCTTTCTAAATGAAAATTAAATTTTTAAAATTTATGAAGGAAATTATTGCTACTGTAAATGCGGGACCCCCAAAACTCAGAGCCCGGTGCGACCGCACCTGTCCCACACTCTTAAGGGTGGTTCTGATTTCCATAAACGCAGATCAACAGCTCCAGCATGGAATGGGGAGGGGGTGTCTGACACCACCATCGCCATAATGGTGGTCAGCTGAAGTTGGTTTTCTGTGGTTCCCAACTTCGAGGCGCGTATGCGAGCCGATCTCCCGGTTAAAAAGTCTCGCCAACAAGCCTGCACCAATGCAATTATTCAATCATTACACCTCACTCATAGTTAGAAAAATTGATGGCAGATGAAAGCACTACACACAACAAACATTACACAGAAACAAACTTCACGTCAGATTCACTACACATACACACACATTCTAACATGTACCAATTCGTTAGAAATTCCGCAGAGGAATATAGACGAGGTGCTTGTGTGGTTCAGTAGTAGGTAGTAGTAGTAGATGTGTGTGCGTGTGTGTGGGGCGAGCCGACTCCTTCTATAGCAGAAAGCCTCCGCGCGAAGTTTTGACGTCACTGAAGTCATCCATTTCACCTGTAGAAATTGAATATAGCAGGCCAACGTATGCGAAATCTTTACCTTTTTCTGCAGTGTATTCAATGAATATAGGTGAAATGGACGACTTCAGTGACGTCTTGAGCTTCGCGTGGAGGCTTTCTGCTATAGACGGTGATGGTACGGTGATGCAGCAGAGAATTTGACCGAACGTGTTCGATTAGTTCCTCTTTCATCGTCGAAACGCGAACAAAAAGCAAAATAAATGAAAACACGAAAAAACCCCAAATGAATAAAAACACAAACAAAAAACAAAATTGATCAAAACACGAACGAAGCAAAAAGAACGAGAAAAACAAATATGGCGTCTTCACATGCCGTCACACGACTGACGAATATCTGAAAGGTTTGATTTTTTTCTGATACGTAATAAGGCGTGTTACGTAAAACTTCGTAATTCGGCACATTCCCACGTCACGTCAGCACTGTGTGAACGTATCTATAGAAGACTTATTGGTGGAATTTTATATCACACGCATTAACGTGTGTTGCCATGTCACGTCAGAGTAGTTATTTCAGCCTTCACACTCTGGCCTCGCGTTCTAGCACGTACCGATTTATTATAAATTCCGCAGAGGAATGTGTACGAGCTGTATGTACTGTTAAGTACTAATAGTAACCGACTTCGTCAGAAAGATCCGTAACTTTGAAAACTGCTTCATATTATCATCAGGCTGTTGAGATTAGCGAACTTATGGCATTCACAGCATCCTAGAGAATGAGATCAGAACTCTTAAGTATCTCAAAGTGTTCCTGTCCAATCTCGAGGGAGGAAGTATTCGAAAATGCCCTGGAACAATGGTTGGGAATTGCAGTATATCAATACAGTAGCACTAAATTATCCGAATCAATTGCGACGGGACCCCATCCGGATGAAATTGGATAATTCACGAAATGAATGTTATTTCTTAGTGAAAAACGAATTTTGCTTTAGTATGTAATGTAACTTGATGACTATTAAAACAATTTGTTTACATTTTGCACTTACGTACTGTATTAAAATGTATCATTTCCTGAACATATCGGTTCAGTCAGTTGTTTTGCTGCCTTCACTTGCTTCAGTGCAGTCGAAGCGATCCGGATAACTGGAGTCTTACTTTATTTCATAAATGTAATTTTATCCCTGAAATATGTTTTTGCTCCCCAAACAATATCGTGACACTTTACGGCATGGATTTTCAACTGGATCCTTAAAACATTTTGGAACCCGGTGAGGTTCCAAATAAAAAAAAAGAAGTTCTTGTTACAGATGCTGTTCTTTATTTCGCACTTTGACGAAAATGTGGCACATATTTTAACAAATTCAGATGACCAAACAACAGTGGAAATGGTAATAGTAGTTTTATCTCCCAAGACCCAGGTAGATTTTCGAGTGTAAGTGTGCAAATAAGCTGTTACTTCTAGCTATGGGGCCACAGAACATCTCCTTGCCCAGGAATCCCATGATGGGTCATCTTTAATGTTGAAACAGCCATGCATAAAATCCCCACCACAAGAAAGCTTATTGAACTCTGTCCGAGGGTAGCATGGACAGAACCGCAACTAGGGGACGGCAGAGGAAGAGACATAATATCCTCAGCTTGCTGTGATGCTTCTAAGAAAGTTTGGCGATGCACACTTTGAGAAACCGTGCCATCAATGATTCCACGGAAAAGTTTCATTCCCATCAAGGGTTCTGCGAAAGCTTTTACGTTGGAAATCCCTGCTCTACGGCATGAATTGCCAACTGGGGTTCCGCGAGAGCTTTTATTGTGTACCGCGGAATCAAACGTCACGGAAACCCTAAAAAATTCCTGAACTCCGGGATATAAGAGCTTATAAATAAAAACATTTTCTTTAGTTACCGATGTTATAGCGGTTATTTATTTTGAATTTTGATGAAATAGTGTCATGTGAATAAAACATTTGGATGACTGAACAACTTACTGAGAAACAGTAATTCCAGTAGCTCGTCGTTCAAAAACCGTGGACATTTTAATCATGGAGAGAATTCAAGAATGACATTGCTCTGCAATTTTTTTTCTTCAAACCCTTCTTTAATTCAATGTTTGAATCTATTGGATTTTTTTTATATTGAATTTTAAAACCAGATGCTGGTTCCAACTCCATGAGACGGTGAGACGCATAATAGGCGATATTTCGAGTTTATCTGGAAATAATGCAACAGCGTGATCATATAACTCGTCTTTATGGGCATTTTCAATGACTTGAATGTTTAATTTACCCTTTTTTGTATGAATAGGCATGTTTATGACGCAGACGAATAAACTTGAATTTGAATAAGTCGTAAAAAAAGGATTGTTTTTCGAAAGTTTTCTCTTTGCTGTGAGTGAGGATTCTTGAACCACAAAACTTGAGTGGACTTTACGGCACGCCCTGCATGTTAGAGAAATATTAAAAGTAGCTTTAATATTTCTCTTTAATAGTTCTAGCACATTAATTAGCTTTTACTACATACTAATGTAGTAAAAGCGTCAAGATACATAGAAACGCTGAATAAATAGAATAGCGTACGACAATTAGCTTCTTCAAAAGTGCACCTTTAAATAGCAAGAAATGGGCACTGGAAAAATGCACACGATGATATAATATCTATTCTTTCAGTATTATTTGAATGTTCGCTTATGAAGACTGTTTAACTTAGATTTTTTTTGTAATCATATTAGTACATAATCTCTATAGCGGTCATTTTCACCTCTACCGTTGTTACAGGTAGAGCTTCGTCTGACTAAGAAACCCAGAACATTTGTATTCTAGGAATTCAAAAACATCAAATGGATGACCAATCTTAGTGTATTCGCATGTTAAAATAGCTTTCCGGTCAAAACGAACGCTTCCGTCGTTTTATTGTTAAAGTGGCTCATAAATGTTCAGATAAGTATGTAAAAAAGACAATTTTGTGAATGGAAAAGGAAAAATATATGACACAATTACAAAGTTCTTTTCTTGAGATGTTAAATTTTCTGTTGTGGAAAATAAGGTTCTTAGAAATACTACGTCAGAATTGCTATACAGTCGAATCCCGTTTTAACGAATACGATATAATGAAAATCTCGTTTTAACGAACACTTTTTTAATCCGCCCTCCCGAGATAAGTTTACATGGGAACAATGCAAAAACATGGAATTCCTTTATAAAAAAATTCCGTTATAACAAAGTGATTTCTCCGGTCTCTTGGAGTTCGTTACAACGGTGTATTCAACTGCATATGTCCATGATACAAGCAACTCATTCGAAAAAGCACTTGCAAGTTTCCTCCTCAACAATATATTTTGCGGTAAGATATCCAAAGGAATGATGGAAATCATAACTAACCGGAATATGACACCAATATTTGATCATTGTGTGATGTTATAAATTATTTAACTTTCTTTCTTGCCATTTTTACTCGTTTTTGTGACTGGCCGAAACCCAACCCTGAAACATTGAAACCTATATACAATATATATGTTACCGTAACATACACACTAGGGTATAACATCACACATGTTATCTCTAATCAATTAGTTCAATAATTTTACCTTTTCGCTTCAGAGTTTTAAGAGTTCTCTCTGTTTTAATTGGTTTGTAATGATTCAAGTGAAGACCTGAGGTACACATGTGTATCCAACTCTAATGGTCCTAGTAAGGATATCCACCCCAATTAATTAATTAGATTTAAAAAAAAAAGAATTTTTGTAAGGGACATTTTGACAAACAATAAACAAAAATCAATTTTTTAATAGCCAGTTTTGGCTCAAGGGGGTCTGGTCCTTGGGGAGGACCAGACCCCCCCAAGTCCTCCCCCTTCGCTACGGCCTTGTGTTTAATTACTAATAGTAATTAAGTAATTAATAGTAATTAAGCTACATTTTGATTTAAAAATATAGCTTAACTATACTAAACTTATACTATTTAACCAGATCTTTAATATGAAGTGTTAATGGTCAGAAAATTTGCACTTTTGTTGACTAAAAAACCTTATTTTACAATTGGTAATTCAGCGATGATTTTCAGGAATAACCAACACTTACCATAAAGATCAATATCATAAAGCAGACTCAATCTTTTGTCACTCGCAATTCTCTTGCCCAACTCATGGTTCATCGGTGGCTCCCCGGAATATTTTAGTAGATAATGTGCATTCATAAAAAAATCACTTCGAAGCATTAATAGGCTCACATATCGATACTTCCATCTCGTCGCGACGCACACTTTGAGGAGTATTTCCACAAAGTCCATTGCATATCACATATCATATTGATTTTTTTTTTATTTCTGTTTATGTATTTGAATTTCTCTATGCAAATGAAAAATATATATACTGTATTTCACTTCATTCTCGAAAATAATGATTTGAATGGAAAAAAAAAAAATCATCTGCTACATATTGCGATCTTGATTTAAACTTCAGTAAAATGTATTGTAATTTATCTAGAACATAATCTCGTAAATATTCAATTCAATTGACGTGGTTCACGGTGAAGAAACCACTTTAATGTGTAAGCAGTCTAGAAAAATCACCAGAGAAAAAAGTTTTCGTATAAACACCGCACCCAACACACAGAAGCTTCGTATCAGCCTACTGAGGTGGAAAAAATGAATAAAGCTCAATTATAAAAAACTAACTTAACTTCCGGTCATATCCCCCTATCCTGAAGAAAGGCCCCTAGGCATGATCACCTTAAGAGCATCGTGGGCCCTCGAGGAAAGTGATCTTTCTAGGGCCCTCTCCGTGTTTACTTTCGAAAATTTTAACCTGATTTTATTTTCAGGGCCCCCCGTCTGCACTCCAGGCCTCAGGGTCGTGCCTGGGTGGGCTCATGAGTTAAGACAGCACTGCCCTGCGCTCAGTGACCCTTTTCAAAGTGAATTTATGGCATGAAAAAACAAAAAAAAAGTGATGAGAATCATAAGGGACCCCAAGGTTGGAGCCGTGTCAGCTCCACCCTTGTGAGACCATGCTTCTGGTTTCTTTAGAAATTTCATAACATTACCGATTGAACACTAATCCATATTCTGGGGTGTAAAAATTTTCATAAAATTTCATTAGAATCATCGAAGATATAGTACTAAAAAAAAGTGTCGGACAGGCCGTGAGACCTAGAATTGGCCGCTAATTGGAGCTAAAAATTGACTGTAAAAGTTAAATGTGACGCCGCTCTATTACGGAAAATTATAGCTATTGTTTATAAATTTTTGTATACGAATTCGTATCAGTTTTATATATGTATCCATACAGTGATACGTGATTAAATTATTTTTAATCGAATGTTATGTGAATATCACATTATAGTAGATTTTGATGCAATGATATTACTGTAATTTTTATAATCAGTATAAATGGGAATAATTTTGTGTGAAGTCAAAAAAAAAAAAAAAAAAAACAGGTGGGAATAACGATTTTCACTGACAGAGAGGTTATTTCCCGAATTTCATGGACCTTTTACACTCAGTAAGGCTATATCGTCAACTTAAAAAAGACCTATTCATACCTTTGGCCTTATTGTTGCGGTGGGAGGAATCCTATCAGTGAAAATCCGGCACCCTACTGTAGACAACTGGGGGAAGGCATCGTCTTACCTCAAGAGGCCCTGCCGTTTTTCAAAGGATTTTGGTAAAATCGTGTCTGATTCAAAAGATTTTCTTCGAATAAAAGTTATGAAGAAGTGCTTCAGAGAAGAAATGGACTTTTCTTTGTGAGATACCGTAATTCCCAGCGTATAATAATACGGACATGCGAATTTCACTACTTTGAGTAAAGATTATACTATTTCCTAATCGGCATTTTCAAGTTTTATGCACCAATAATTAAAGATTATTTTTTTGAAGGAGTTATGGGCTACATTCTTGTTAAAAAATCTATTTTTCAACTTGAATTTATGCGCCATCTATATATGTTTAAAAATTTATTTTTCCTTGTCAATTTTCGAAAACATCCAATTGAATCAGGGGAAAAAAGCTATAGATTACACGAGAAGTGTAAAATATGCAGTAAAAAATCAAGATAGGTTTTTTTTTTAAATTATTTTTTTAGCATGTTTATCTCGAGCCTCTTTCCAAGCAAAGTTCCCTTTGCACTTTTTTAAATGAATTTTTAAACTGATTTGAAATGCAAAATTTTTAACTTGGGCACTTTTGCACGTATTGGGATTCAGTCTTCTTCATTTCCTGTTCTTGCTGAAAAGGGAAATTCGCAGATGGCCATAGGTCAAAGGTCAACACGAAAACGCCTGAGAACGGAAAGAGATGAGACACGGCCGACTAGACATTCATAATTGTTTAGTAGGCTATGGATGAGAGGACCTAGATCCCCATCATCGTCTCTAATGCCCCCTGTGGTTTCGGTCGCAAACGTTTTTGACTCCAAAAATGTAGGTGTTATAATTTTTTTTTAATACCTTGAATGCTCAAATTTTTTAAGAGATAATAGGACGTGAAAAGAGTAATAAGCGAGCAATTGAAATATATTTTTAAGGGTTGGCTTGGTCAACAATAAAGTGTTTTTTTTAAGGTGCACAATTGCTCTTCTTTTTCAGTGTAACATATTTATCCGAGGAATGATATCACTCTCCGCTATCCATACAAAGGTTTTAACAGCTGGTTGATGCGAAGACATGTTTTTGGAAAGAGAGAAATTTCAACTGCCACTGCGTCGAATCGAACCCACGTCATTTCACTGCCCTTGTCTAGTAGTCTAGGGCTTTCAACCGGAAAGTGAAAGGACCTGGCTTCGATTCCCCCCAGGGGCAGTTGAATTTTTTCTCTCTTTCAAAAATATATCTCCGCATCAGCCAGCTGTGTTAAAAACCTTCGCATGGATAGCGGAGAGTGACATTATCCTCGGATAACTCGCCATCTGGTGGCATTGTCAACAATTGTGAGCTGAGTTAGGTCCGACCGTTCATGCATGGTCGCGTTCAGTGCACACGAGCTCCAAGGAGAAATTGAGATATCCATTGCCTCTGCCTCTGTAATCTAGTGCGTTCACCCGGAAAGTGAAAGGACCTGGGTTCGATTCCCCGCAGCGGCAGGTGAATTTTCTCTCTTTCCAAAAATATATCTTCGAATCAGCCAGCTGTTAGAAACCTTCGAAGATTTGGTACTCAATACAAGTGGGTAACTCGGTCAGCGTGGTACTCTTATCCTTTGAAGACGACACCCCTAGTGTGTCGAAATGCATTAGGAATTTTTTAGTATTTTCTGGTATTTGCCTTATTCGTTGACGATTTTTTGAGTATTATCAGGCAAAGTCATCCACTCTTCCGCAATAAAATAATGTTTACCTTTTTTTATAAACGGTGTCTTCAGTGTCAACGATTTTGTTTCAGAGCTCGCACTTCTTTTCATTTCAATATTTTAAATGCTACATTTCGTTCTAAAACAACATCGAAATTGTGCGCGTTCGCGGCTTGTAAGGACGCCATGCACGCCACGCACTTCCTTCTTTTAAAATGGTGGTCTTCATTGTTGACCCTTACTGATTGGGGAAGGACGGAGAGAGAGGGAGGGAAATGAACAGTAGTGTATTTACAGGGGGAGCGGGTAAGCGGGCTATAGCCCAGGGTGGCCAATTCGGAGGGGCGGCGAATTTTGGAGTATAGAAAGAGGAGAGAAAAAAAATGTTTTTCTAAATTCACGTTTCGTCAACGTGTGGAAGTGCCATGTGTTATTTCTATGGTAAATAACATATAATTATTAAACCATATTGTTTATTGTTTATTTTTTGTGTTTTTTTCACACAGACTACCGTTGAAATAAAAAAATGTATGATTGTCTAACCTTCCTATTTGCAGTGTACCGCCTTCCCAAATAGTATTGCCACAAGTAAAGGTGGGAGGGTGAGTAGGCGTCCATCACTCATTTCAGATTACTGAAGGTGTTGGAAAAAAGACACGAGTTCAGCCGACATCCCCTAAAGGACGGGGTGTTATCTTCTTTGGAGGGCTATCTATGGAGGGTGTTGGTACAGTGGTCAGGAAGAAAAACAGAAAGCGGATTCTTTTCGTGACTGGAGGTTGCTGCACCCTTCCCAGCTGACCGCAAAGAACATTTCAATAGCTCAATTTCGGCTCTCTTTAAAAATAAAAAGTACATTCTACTGATTTTAACGATGCCCGCCATATGAGATAGAATCTTCAGCAACAAAGATGTTTTTATTTGCGCCGGTCGGGGCTTTGGTGAGAGTCCCTTGAGAGTGGCTATGGATGACCATGTGAGGGGATAGAAACAGTGTTTAGTTAGCCTAATAAGGCCGAGAACTGACTGTGGCTATAATCGAATGGATGTATTCGATTACAATATGATTTTTTAAAACTTGTTTGAGAACTGAAATGGGATGAAGCTGGTCATTCCAGAACAACACCCGTTTGCAGTTTCCAATTGGAATATAAAGAAACCATGGTGCAGAATGGTAGGCGAACAGCTCTCCTCATGTGAGGTTTTCCTGAAAAAAAGAGGGTCAAATGTGGAGCTTGACAGAATTAGACGAAAGTGCCTTCATCGCGGGTGGAGTCCACATTTTTATGCATTGTATACAGTATTACAAATCTCTACGTTCAGTTATAAACGCAGGATTACCAACAAAACGGAAAAAAGCTCTTCATTTCACACTTTCCTGACGAAAACAAAGTAAGTAAATATGAAATATAGCTATTCATTTCTGATAAGTTCATACGTTTTGTATTTTGTGAGAGTTTTCTTTAATGATAATTTATGAACAATCGCTACAAATCAATCTTAGGTAATTTTTAATCCTCTGTGATACTTGTATTCAATAAGTCGTAAGACTCATATTTTTTTATACGATACATCGATAAATTGAAAAAAGTTTGATCTAGTGCTCGTTTAAGAAATTAAAGTAAAAAAGGAATATTTATTGCATTTTAGTTTTATTTTGGTTGCAATGGAATACGTGAGTATCACGTTATTATTTAAAAAAAAAAAAAAAAAAAATCGCATGAAGTTGACTCACATCCTGGTCTTATTACAGCAATAACAATTAAATAAATCGTGTTTTTTCTAAAATATTTATATTAACAAAGTATCGTGTAACAAACACAAGTGAACAGTTTACATTTTATATTCGCAGTTTGAACTATTTCTGTATATCGGAGATAATTGACAGCATGTGCCAAAAGAGAAATTCTACAAGAAAGCCGTTTAAAGTGTTTTTAAAGTGAATATATATATATATATATCTGTTATTTATTGAAATAGGACTTGATGTTCTATACCTATGTGTATAGTGTAATGAAAATACAGCAAATTAATAGAGTTATCTCAATATTGACGAAAATGTACATAGTGCTTTTTACATATACACGGTATTTTAATTGTTATGTTATAATAATCCCTTTATTTCATAGAACGAGCATCGGGTTGTCTAGGTTTTTAAAAATGTGAATTTAGAGACTGGTGGTGCTTAAGCCGGGTTTTCCTAGGAGTAGAATTTCTGCGCCGTATGCAGCGTGAAAACGCTGATTGGTTAAAAACCGGAAATTCAAGTTTTTTTTTACCAATCAGCGTTTTTACGCTGCGTGCACTGTAGAAACCTGCTCCTAGGAAAACCCAGCTTTACACTGAGAGAGATGCGACGCGTATGTGTGTTCATTTTTGTTTCAAAAAACACTATTTTCAAGAGATTGGCCTATTGAATCACATGATATTCAACTCTCAATTAACCGAGTAGCATTTTTAAAATTGGCAATCATTTGACAAGCATTACTGAGCATTTATATATAGCAAGCATTTCCGAAATTAAAAATAAGTTTTAATAAATTTAATAAATTTTGTATCAGAAATGTGCGGTAGATGCGGAGCTTTATGTTCATAAATGTCATTCATATATTGATGGTACTTTTTTTCCGATACAGCGACACATACGTTTATGCGGTGATTATTCCAAGAAATGTGGTACTGTATTAAACTACATGTACCGCAATAAAGAAATATACGCAATGAAATATAGAAAGAAAAGACCACAATAAAATATATATTAGTTATTGCTCATTTCGTATTTAATTCTAAAAAAAATTAATTACCACTCAATAAATCCCCAAATTAATTCGCATTTAGAATCAAATTAATATAATAAGTTTGATTATTCATACCTGTAGAATTGAAATTTTGGAAAATTGTCTGGAAACTGATGAACAAACCAAGTTTTGGAAATCATGAAGTTTCGCGATGCATTTTTTTCACTGATTTTAAACGTCTCTCATTTTTGAATATCATGTACAAATTTTCCACAAAAATTGGTTTCGGTATAACAGGAGAAAATCTATAAAAATCTTTAAATACTAAATTAACTTTTCAATGAATTTTTTTACATAATCTTTTTATGTATTATTATATTTTTTATTATGTGGCTTTCAATATAAAAGTAGCACAAGGAAAAGAACAAAAGCAGCTTAATTAATAAAAATTTCCTTGTTTCTAAGTATTTACTGAGATATTTCAATTCGAAAAGGAGGAAAGTTAGGGAAAAAAGCAGCAAAAACTAATGGACAACGCTTCTTTTCCAACTTTTCTCCGATTTTTGAATTCAGATATCTCTGCGAATATTGCACTTAAAACATTGAAATTTTTCTTCGTTGGCATCAGAAGAGACAGGGCAACAACTTTTTAATTCGGTTCTTGGGCGCAGGTTGTCCATATAAAAAGTTAATTTTGTTTCAATAACTATATAATCCCTTGAAACATAAATAACTTTGCTGAAATTCCTGACTTCGCACATTGACATTCCGCAAGAATGACTTTAATATCTGTCACCGTTTCCTTGCTATTCGCATTTTGAAAACTGTCAGGCGATTGTGGAACACTCTGTATATTCAAGTAATGCTAGCACATTCAAATCACACGAGTGCACAAACCACTGGCAGGCCCCGTATAGAATTTTAATCGGTCCACGAAACAATTTTGAAAAAGTATTTCATTATTTCAAAATACACTTTAGGACGTGCGGTTAAAGATATTATGTATAGATATTATGTAATGTATTATTGATTTTGTTGCTAGACTCTAACCAAGTACGCAGGAAGCATGTACCATACATTCGAATAAAATTTATCAGTGTTTTTCATCGATGTGCAGAAGACTGCGAGCCGTAGGTTGTGCAGAAATATCCCCCCCCCTCCGTAATATATGGAAATCATTATGGATCGGAATAGGATACGAATCAGGACAGAAAAGTAAAATTTAGGCGCAACTATATACAGTACCACTGTTTTTACTTTTGTTTGCGTATGATTTATTAGTAATGGCATGCCAGGGGTAAAAAAGTCAGACAGAAATAGGAGGGGGCGGCAAAATTTGTATAGCCCACAGGCGGCAAAAACATAAATACGGCCATGCAAATGAACGTCGTTTTTCGTCGTTCTAAATAACAATTGCGACCTTATGATGTGCGAAAATTTGGATTATTTCAAAAGAGACTAATTATCGTATAAGATATTCTCCTTCTTAACGAAATGCTGTAAAAATGAAAGTAAAACTATTTTAGAGAAAAAAATAAGATATTTTGACGTTTATATATTTTACATTTTTACTATATCGTTCGATATCGGACACGTAAAAATTTCCGACTTCTTTCCGACGTTCGATATTCATTCGACATTCCGTAGTCGGACCGGTATTGGTATGATATCGTTGTGCTACTGGGGACACTACACAGCGTGTCACAAAACTAATGATGCATACAATAGGAGTGATAGAACAAAACTATATACGAGCACAACTCACCATGTAACCCATTCTTGGAATCAAGTGGTTCAGCGCTAGAGTCCGTTACGTGCTGTGTCATGAAATAATGAGAAACAAGGCGGACAAGAACAGAGTGCAAAGATACCAATGAATTTAGGGGGGGGGGGGAATGTTTTACACATTAACTCTTCCAATTACACAGAGACGTTACCCAGCAACTGCTCGAAATTGCAGCCGCAAACAGTGATGCAAGCTTTTTACCGTCTTGGTAGAATCTTTGGGTTTCCCTTGCATTTCCATCCACAGCTACATAAATGGAATGCATATCGGCTATCTCCCGATTCGTATACCCGTATTTATTGCGTTCACTGGAAAGCGCCCTTCAGCGTTTGACCACTCGAGCTCTCTGCATGGGTTGTGTTTTATCACCCCAAACGTATGCACTATGAGTTTAGAGATACTCTGTATAGTATAAATATACATAATACAGGGTGCATAGCTAACAGCACGAACCGCAAATTACTGGCGAACCGTTGATCTACAAAGGCATACTTATAATTTCAAAAAAGGATCCAAAAAAGGGGCCTTTCACACGAAGCGGATGCGGATGCGGACGCGGGTCCAGAAGAAGTTTCAACTATTGGTACATACGGAGCCTTTTAGACGATGCGGAATGCGCCCGCAACTTGGAAGCGTTCGTGCGGGTACGGATGGCGTCCGCATGTGTCAAAACCTAAGTGCGGGCTCCGCATCCACACATATAGGTTTTGTACATTAGGTTATATGGAGCTATACACACGAGACGCGGGTCCGTATGGAATTTGCCCGGATCATTGGCTACTTTTAGAGATGATTTACCATGGAATTTTTTAAATTATATTTGCCGTAAATACCCTTAAAAACACCATATGAAGGTGCCTGTTCCTTAATAGGATGTACCCACGTACTCTATTCATCCGTTTTTTTTTCTGAGATGAAGGAGATACAGCAACTTTAACTGCCTACGTGTCACATACGATAACACGAGGATTTTTTAATTAAAATTTAAAAAAAAAATTATGACACAAAGTATGGGTAAATTTTGGTGATTTTTGAAAAACCTGCATGTTGTTAAAGTTAAAATTCAATAAAAAATAACCACCAATTTAAATCCTGAAAGCTCGTGTTAAAGTACAGTATGCTGGGATGACTTTGTGCCACTTTTTGAGGCTTTTTCTTCATATCGTCCCTTATGCTTTGCCTAGGCTACTGGGAGTTTTACTAAAGGTAGCCTCACATCTCAGCTTTCGATTTCTGGTTAAAAAATATATGATAAAGAAAGGACAGCGAATTTTTTTCGCGTGGCACATAGTCACCCCCTGGGAGGGTGCCATCACTTTTTCTCGCCTGTCACACCCATTTTTATTCAATTCCGGTTGTTAACTTTACTTGGAACAATTTGGAAAAATTATTTCTGCCCAAAATTAGATCGTTTTTGAATTTTTAAAATAAAATAATCTCTGAAACCTAAAAAAAACAGTTTATTAACATTTTTAAGTAAAGAAAGCATTCATTTTTACTTTTTTCAGAAAATTTTAATTCCCTGAAACATTAACAAAAATAAAGAAGACTGAAAACTCAAAAATATAGGGCTCTTAAAAAATAACACTATGAATATAACATTCATTTCTTCGAATCCACTACAAAGTTGTTGTCCCTGCTAATATATCAAGGTTTCTTGATTTTCATTATAATTCGGCACCTCGAATACCAAATTTCGTCAGCTGGGTCAGGCCATGAGTAAAATTTGTCAATTCTCTTCATGGCCACTACACCATCACCACCTAGAGATAGAAGGCTTGTGCACTGTTTGTCATAAACGTCATTCAGACTACCTAGCAAGTTTGCCACATTTTAAAACACAGCATCCTATTTCGTTTCTTCTTATTTTGGCGTAGAATATACCTGATTGACTCACAAATACCGCATAGTGATTGGATGTGGGGCATAGAAATCGCCAATTCTGAGCCCGATCATTTCTTTTCCTCGCAACGATGATACTGGCACGAGCAGGGAATTTTTATTTTCCTGAATATTCTGAGGGAAAATGGACTACTTACTTCACGTCACAAGCAGAGTGCGAAGGTTCAGATCTCTAGGTGGTGATGGTTACACACGCCTCCCCAACATGATCAAAAATGGTGAGCATCTGTTTGTTTCTTATCACACTAAGAGCCTGTTCAAGTGTTTCATTTGAGTAGTTGCGGTAGGGTCGACTACCCAGCTTCCACACCTACTTGCGAACCATTGCTGGGACAATAACAAACTTATGAAAAAGGGCAAAAACCCTGAAAAAACAGGTGGCACAAAGTCAGCAACTGAATCCCCATTTTTTTGTTTATGTGCGTCATATTTCTGCCAAAATGCAGTATTTTTACAATTCAAATACGTATTTCTTATCGTAAGTAACTTCTACATAGAAATATTAAATTACCTAGTGTCCACGAAACACACACTGTCTGCACCAGGAGAGATTTACACGAACTTGAAAAATTTTGTGTAAATCAGAGTATAACCTAAAACATTCTCTAGACAACAGCTGACAGCAAATGGTGCAATATATTCTGTCGGTAAGTCACCTGCAGCTCTTGAATCGGCATGAAAAAATTTGAAACTGATAGTTCATCCATACCCTCCCAGGAAGAGCTTGCGTCCAAAAATCCGTGAATGGCACATAGACGGAACCTTGGCACTAAGTCACCCCAGTTTACACCTCAGTAACAGTATGTATGTGTTGAGACACACAGGGTATCAAGACATTTGAATGAGTCATGTTTGACAAAATGTTTCTTATCTAACAAAAACTTAGTTTTGATGAAAAAAGCATTTTAGTGAAAAACATTAGCATGTGTAATGCCTGCCAGCAGTTTATATTTAAATATTTTTAGAATATTTTTAGCACAGCTAGAACCTTCTTTTTGTCCATACTTCACAATTTTATTCTTAAATAATAAAATAAAACTTGAAAAAAATTAAATACTATATAAAAACAACGCGCTATTCACACGTACAGCGTTCACTGGGTGAAAACAAAATGAGTCTAACGATGAGGGCGAAACGCCCGCAAATATGTGCTCTTATGAAAAGGCATGCGAATGCGGACGCGGGTCCACATCCGCACCGCTCCGTGTGTAAGGCCCCTAACGTGTTGACTTCAGATAAGTCATTCATATTGCGAGGGGTGGTATAGTCATTAAAATAAAATAAAATAAATTAACTTTTTATATGAACACACTGTGCTCAAAAACTCAATTAGAAAGTTGCTGGCCTGTCTCTCTTGAGGGTAACAAAAAATTACATATTTTTAAATGAAATATTAGCTGTGATATTCGAATTCAAAACTCGCTAAAAGTGACACAAAGAAAAGCATATAAGCTTATAGGAACAGCATAGTACAAGTTTGTCCCTCAATATACGCTCTTATTTCATTTTCAACTGTTTTCGAATTTGAATATCTCAGTTAATATTGCACTTAGAAAAGAAAGAGATACAGCAACAACTTTCGAATTGGAAGTTAAAAGGATGACTTGAGAACAATAAAATATTTATTTATATTTTATTTCAGCACACATCTCAACCTCGGTTTTTACAATAACTTGAATTTAACGGCGTAATTTCTTAATCTTTTGAATGTCGTTATAATCGAGTTTGACTGCACATTCGAGAATCAATTCACCAGACAGATAACAATTCGTTCAATTCTGTCTGAAATGTGGAATTTGAAACATCCATTTTCAGAATTTTCATAACATTTCTGTGTGGTACGTTTTTAAGAATTATTATGATTTGTGATAGCTTGGAATTTTTCAGTACGCCTGAAACACTGGTAATAGCAAATCGTAACGATGAAGGTATTCTTGCTGGGTAGGTATACGATGTTTAATAGCGGAAAAAATTTTGGGCTACGCGATTTACATTCAGCTACCCTTCGAACAGAAATTTCCAAGTTCTTCAAAATGAAACTTTTACTGAAATCAATTTGGTTCGTATTTTATACATGTTCATGATATTCACTGCATGTATGCATTCCCAGTTTGGTAGTCGCAGCATTACGACTGAGAAAAAGTGGTATGCAGTTTAACTTTCATCTTTTGATATTTGCATATTTTTTGTACAAACTCTTTCAGGTAAGCAGAAGTGTTTTTTTTTTCTCCTCTTTCCTTCTTCTTTTGTGTTTGCATGATACAGGTGGAGATGATGTACAGCAGCTTTGTGAAGCTGGTGAAGAAGAATTCTTAGAAATAATGGCTTTAGTCGGCATGGCTAGCAAACCCCTTCATGTTAGGAGACTGCAAAAAGCTCTTCAAGAATGGGTTAATAACCCAGGTAAGTTGAACATAACTGCAGCCATTTAGTCAGTTTTGGTTTCACAAAAAGTATTTTTTAAGTATTATTTATAGAAACAACACTCTGCAACGAGTATGGTGCATTTTATCGTGCAATAGTTGCAGTTGCCTTCTTTCGTTATTATAACATTGTAGCTTGTATACTTGCTTCATGGGGGAACGTAAATACATTTTGTAAATCGTATAAATAACCTAATATAAATTCAAAAGTGTCCGCAAAGAGGCAAAAAATGTTCGATCATATCTCGATCGATCATGTATAAAAATACTCTGGTGGTACGTTTAAAATGCAAGAAAAAAAAGCGAGATAATACATAACATATACATATAGGGTGGTAACTATTGATCGCCCAATAATTACACACGCGATTGCTTGAGAAAAACTAATATGGAAAAGTGTTTCCATTTTTTTGATCTGACCCATAATTAATGAGTTATAACGCTTTAAAAATTGATGACGTCACTTCAAAATCCTGCAAAATTCATCAATCGTACACCAAAGGTACAACTTGGCGTTTTGGTCGTGCCTAGAACGGTTAAGACGTTCTCTGATTTTTTTTCCTCAATCTAATTACTCATTTAGTACAGTACCGACATTAGAGACATTTGTTTCATGAAGAAAGAGTTCATGCATTTAAGAGCACAAAGGTCCGAAAATTTAGGATATATGCTACGTTTTGCTTGCAGTCCCGATAATTCGTTCTCTGATAAGGCAATGTGTATACCTACTATTAAATAAATTATATCTGAGGTTTAAGTTGATTGCAGCTAGTGTTGATAATCGACAACCTATACCAGGTCGTCTTTTTGAATTTCATATTTGAATATTCAAATATTGAGATTGCAATCTTGTATTTTAAATGTGGCAAGAAACTCTTCGTCTCCAAAAAACTCATCATAAAAAACGTTGTAGGCGGGTAAACGCTTTAAAAGTAAAGTGAAGTTTTGATAAGTGTTAGTAAAAGTTAGGATTACGAAAATAAGTCGTACTAAGCGGGAAAACTTTATAAGTGGGAACGTTATAAGCAGAATATACTGTAGTAATTTTAAATAAATCTACATTTTCAAATGCAGTTCTAGTTTCAGAATGTTTTTCTTTAATTTTTAGGAATCCCAGTATTTTATTCTTTTATTTACATCAATTAAACAAAAACAGCAAGAAAAGATTCAAAAAATAATCAAAGTTATCGAACTGCGACAGATATTTGATAAAGATGATGAAACACTATAAAAGTGTTAAATGTATGTCTGTTCAATATGATTCGAGTCACAATGAAGTGTATGTAGGTGGACCACGCTAATTAATATTAATCATTTATAAATTTTGTCAAATTAATTAAAATGCAATTCCCTCCCAATATATTCGTGTTTGATTACCAGATCCCGGAATTTCAAGCAAAGTGCAATAAATGCCAATTTTCAAGCTTTTCTGTAAAAATGCCTTTTTCTGCCATAAATGTATATTTTGACATAGTTCTAAGTTTATTGGTGCATTTCAGAGGACATAATATGCAAAACTTGGATATTTTGAGCATCGAAAAAAAAAAAAAAAAAATGCTTTTTTAAAATTGCTTCAAACTCTCAGTATTAATTTTCATCAGAAAATTCTACCCCTTCCAGCTCCATTTAAACGCAAATAACGTAATCTTAAAGATAGGGAACTTGGAGTTGCCATGAGATAATTTTACTTTGACGCATTTATTTTTACAGATGGTGTTATCATGTCCGCCACATGCGACCGTTCTCTTCACTGATGAGTCCCGGTTCAGCCTAAGCACCGATTCTCGCCGTACGTTCATATGGAGAGAACCAGGAACCGCAACCTACCCTCCAATGTCCGCGAAATCGACCATTGTGGCGGAGGAGGTTTAATGGTCTGGGCAGGCATCATGTTGGATGGCCGCACACCTCTCCATGTCTTTGAAAGAGGCACTGTGACTGGTGTGAGGTATAGGGATGAGGTCTTGGAGCCCTATGTTCGCCTTTTCAGGGGTGCAGTTGGCCCTGAGTTCATTTTAATGGACGATAACGCGAGGCCACATAGAGCTCTTCTGCTCGACGATTTTCTAGAGAGTGAGGATATTCGCCGGATGAATTGGCCAGCCACATCTCCAGACCTTAACCCTATAGAGCATGTCTGGGACGCTCTGGGGAGGGCAATTGCAACTCGCAACCCCCCCTCCGGGAACCATCCAGGGAATGAAAACAGCGTTGCTGAACGAGATGGGACCAATTGCCACAGGAAATGATAAATTGCCTCATTTCAAGTATGAAATCACGCTGCGAGACCTGTATATCTGTAAGAGGGGACCATACCCCCTATTAACCCCTTTTTTTTTTTTATTCTGCAACCGCTGTTTCATACCTTCCGACTCCAACGAGTGTTACGCACGATCATGCGTGTGTATTAAAATTATTGAATGGTTATTTGTTTTGTATCAATGTATGTACAAATCAAATTTCATCACAAAAATGAGAAACTTTGCCTGGTTTTAATTTATACAAAAATTGCCACGTTTTCAAGACAAATAAATTCAATTGGTCGAATGGTCGACGCGTCATCAGGACCTCGTGGTGGTTTGACGGCTCTTCAATGGAGAGCCGTCAAACCACCACGAGGTTTCTGACCACGAGGTCCTGATGACGCGTCGACCATTCGACCAATTGAATTTATTTGTCTTGAAAACGCGGCAATTTTTGTATAAATTAAAACCAGGCAAAGTTTCTCATTTTCGTGATGAAATTTAATTTGTACATACATTGATACAATACAAAATAAATAACCATTCAATAATTTTAATACACACGCATGATCGTGCGTAACACTCGTTGGAGACGGAAGGTATGAAACAGCGGTTGCAGAATAAACAAAAAAAAAATGGGTTAATAGGGGGTATGGTGCCCTCTTACAGATATACAGGTCTCGCAGCGTGATTTCATACTTGAAATAAGGCAGTTTATCATTTCCTGTGGCAATTGATCCCACTCGTTCAGAAACGCTGTTTTCATTCCCTGGATGGTTCCCGGAGGGGGGTTGCGAGTTGCAATTGCCCTCCCCATAGCGTCCCAGACATGCTCTATAGGGTTAAGGTCTGGAGATCTGGCTGGCCAATCCATCCGGCGAATATCCTCACTCTCCAGAAAATCGTTGAGCAGAAGAGCTCTATGTGGCCTCTCGTTATCGTCCATTAAAATGAACTCAGGGCCAACTGCACCCCTGAAAAGGCGAACATAGGGCTCCAAGACCTCATCCCTATACCTCACACCAGTCACAGTGCCTCTTTCAAAGACATGGATAGGTGTGCGGCCATCCAACATGATGCCTGCCTAGACCAATAAACCTCCTCCGCCACAATGGCCGATTTCGCGGACATTGGAGGGTAGGTACAATTCAACGGTTCCTGGTTCTCTCCATATGAACGTACGGCGAGAATCGGTGCTTAGGCTGAACCGGGACTCATCAGTGAAGAGAACGGTCGCCCATTGATCCATACTCCAATCTCTATGCTCTCTGCACCATGATAAACGGATTCTCCTGTCCGTAGAAGTGAGCGGGACGCAAACAGCAGGTCTTCTTGCAAACAACCCTCTCTCATGAAGTCTTTTGGAAACAGTCACCCTTGATACACGGGTTCCTGTGGCTGCATACAAGTCACGAGAGAGCTGAGAAGCTGTAGCACTCTTGTTACGCCTAGCTATAATCGACAAATGGCGATCTTCTCTGGCCGTCGTGGCTCTTGGACGACCTTGCCCAGACTTCCTCTCGATGGATCCGGTATCCTGGAACTGTTTCCATAAGTTACACACGACGCTGGGCGTTAAATTGAACTCTCTACAAATCTGTACTTGAGATTGGCCTGCTTCTAGCCTCCCCACAATTCGCCAACTCATTCCATCATCTAAACGTTGGTGGTTACTCATTTTTACTGTTACAATTTGAAATTAACCGATTGCTGCAAAATAACACCAAGAAATTCGCCGAGGTGTGCTAGCGAACGAAATGCGTCTTAACTTACGCGCGCTTATAAAGCCTGTTTCTCTACTGGCTCCGCCTACACACACGTGTACGCTTACGTATTTGACGTACAAGATTTGCATTTTTGTCTAGAAGCGGTGGTTTTACATTCAGTTCAGTTCTTTTCATGAAATTCGATAAAATATGCAAATTCTCTTAATTTATTTCATCAGTGTATATAGCTGACTTCCAAGAGGTCAGGGGCCGTTCAAGTAGAAGTATAGCAACTTTTTAGCCATTTTTGACCCCCTCCCCCTTGTCAGCCAATTTCGTCATTAGGTCTGCTCCTCTGAATCCTAACGCATATTGGTGGGATCAGAGACGTACACAGTGGGGGGGGGGGGCATAGGAAGGCTCATATCCCCCCCCTCCGATGATCAAAAATGTATTTAGTTTTAATTGAAATTTCGGAAGAAAATACCTTTATATGTTATTATAATCAATTTCTGTTCATTTCAATGTTATTTGATGGCTATGAACTCAAAATTTATCCCACCTTCTAAGCCATATAATGATAAATCACATAAAGGCCCTTGGCCCGTGGACCAAATATGGCCCTGGGGGTTAATTGATGCGGCCTGCCCTCCTCAAACCTAATTTTGTAAAAATGAACTAAGCGGCACATTTACAGATCGCTTAAGTGTCCCGTGGTACAATTCCATAGCATTTAAGCGGCCCTCGGCACATTTTCAGATCACTGAAGTAGGCCTCAAAGATCACTTTCACATTCAAAGATCACTTGAGTAACCCGTGACACAGTTCCAGAACACTTAAACGATCCGTGACACATTTAGAGATCCCTTAAGTGACGTGACGTTGTTTTAGAGCTCTTAAGTGGCCCCCAGTCAACTCAAATTACCATCACTCAAATTACCCGCGGCACATTCTCACATTATTTAAGTGATCACGGCATATAATTACGGATCACTTGAGTGATGCGTGGCACAGTTCCAGAGCACTTAAGCAGCCTGGACACATTTCCAGATTACTTGGATCCGATTAGATTAAACGATTAGAGATATCCGATTAGATTAAATGATTAGAGATATCCGATTAGATTAAACGATAAGAGATCACTAAAGTGACTCTGTAGGTCACTTATCAATAGGGGGGGGGGATGTTACTCCAAGTGCCCACAAACTATTGAATGGTTTTTCTCGTTTTCGGCGCACCGAGTAAGATGCCATTAAAAATATTTCATAGTTTCATAAAGGGTGGTTGATGACGTAAGCATTATCTAAACCCCCTCCCCCTCTTATCAAAAGTCAGCAAATCGGAAATTCCCTCCCCCCATCGATGCTGACATAATACTTGAATGACCCCTCATCAGTTGCCGTCATGACTCAACTAAGGCAGAGTAGGAGAAGATAGAGCTCTGGGGGGGGGGGAAGCATGTTGTTTTGATCAGATGCGGCTGGTGCAACGGATGCAGTGCACCCCGGACGGCCCGTTGTAAGGGTTGGACTTTTGTTTAGACACATAAGTTTTTAAATTTTCGTTATGATAAAATTTACAAAATACCACGCACTGTCACTCTTTTTTGAGCCATACCTTGACAACGAAGATGCTGAGGAAAACTGGCAGTGCCTGGACTCCGATATATTAAGTATAAGCTATGTAGGAGGTATATTGGCCTAGGGCCGTAACATCAGAAACACGGATAGACACGGATTCACACAGGGCAAGTACGCATTTTGGTGCCCTCACCCAATAATTTTTCGGGAGCGGTCAAGTAAAAGCAACGAAATAATTCGGATTCTCATTTGTACAGGGCCTGGAAAACCAGAAATCCCTCTCACTTCCCTAGTTTCTGCCATGAAATTTTCAGAGTAGGTATTTTGACGATAACGAAGTTCAATTCTATGATGTTGAAGATTTTCGATTAATAGAGAAATTCTACCTTAAAAGGAAGACGAATATGACAGCTTATTAATATACGAGATGCAATGTGGGAAAAGTTATCTCCAATAATGGAACGATGAAATAAAATGATTCTGGGCCGAAAAGAAAATAATAATTTCTTTAAAAGTGGGACGTATGGTCAATGGTATTTTGTTGGGTAAAGATTGTTTGTGGTTTTGGACGAATAACAAATATCAGGTATATCCCAGAGTACCCTAGTCTAGAGCATTTTTAGGCGGCACATGAAGCTTTGCACTCAGGCGGCCGATGAACTCGAGCCGCCTCTGGATTTGAATTTGTTTTTACACCATAAATGCACTGCAAACAACCATGGCTGTTTATTTTACGTACATATTTTTGGTATTCGATTAAAATGACCAGAATCGCCTTCAGGATTCGCCTGCATATGTGGGAATAAAAAAAAAATTTTGTTTGCAACAATAGAACAAGGTAGTTATGTTTTAACTATAGAAACGATAGTGATTATTCCAAATAATGTATCAAATAAACGGGAATTAATTGCAATTCAAAAGAGCTTCACAGATCATTTCTCTTCGGGCTCTGCGTCTGTTAATGGCCCTGGAATTGACCTGAGGGATCTCAAATACTTTATTTTGAGCTTGAAATCAATTTAACTTGGATAATGATGCAGTTATCATAAACTGTAATTGAAATAGTTGACAGATTGAGTGCAACCAATTTTTCAGCTAGTTTTTGGACCCTTAATACCTTAGTTTTTAGTTATTTTTCCTTCCTTCCATAAGTTAGTTATAAATGTCTTTTTTTTTAGTACCTATTTTGGCCATTTTTAGTGCCTAAACTTCCAGGCTATATGGATTATGATCTCAACTATCAACGCGCTCCTGAAATAATGAAAAAAATAGTAATAAAATGAGTTCTCTCTTCTTAATAATTTTTTCTCTTTCAAGATTTATGTGCGTAAGTCGGAAAATTTGTTGTTGTAAAAAAAAAAATGTTGGGGAGCGACTGTATAAAACGTTTTTGGAGGGGCCGCAAAAATATTTTTCGCACATGCCACGAAATTCCTAAGCCCGGCCCTACTTTCGTCAAACATTAATGTCTCTAAATTTTTATTTTTCGGTTTAAAAGAAACATTTTATACAGACCCCGACATGGAGGTACCGTTACCCCCATTAATAGTCTGTACAGACCGTTAAATGCAGGTAAAACGTTTTTTTCTGGATATAGAGCAGTTTTCTAAACTTTCCTTTGTTTTTCGAATCCGAATATCTCAGTGAATATTGCACTTAGAAACGTAGGTTTCTTTAATTTTAAAAAGTAAAATTGCTACAGATATGATGTATCATAGATATGATTTCGCTTTTACTTTGTCATGATCCCTTAGCCCCTTTATAAATATAAATAAAAAAGTTAATAAGAAATGTAGCGGCTTACCGCAATGCGAATGTATTGGATTATTTGTGAATCAGCAGGGTTTCGCTTCGCGAGCAGTTATAATTGTCAAATTGATGAAGCTTAACCGCATTTGGATTAAATCAGAAAGAAAATGTAACTTATATATATACATATGAAATTATATATATATTATTTCATTAATCCTTTGAGCTGTTTTTAAAATTTTCCTGATCCGCATTATAACTGCTACAATCGAAATGAAAGGGTGTTAAGAACCCGAGATATTTCGAGGTGACCGAAATAAAGCAGATCAAGTTTGATGGGATATCTCGGGATTACCGCTGTAAGGGTTAAGCAGGTTGAAAACCCTATCAGACAAAAAAACCCAGTATAATCCATTATTTTTGCTTTCTAATATAAGATGGCTGAGAAAATGATACCCATAACAAGTATGGATGTTATATATTACTAAAACAGAGAGCTACCCAATTAAAAATGAAATCGCAAAAATTACAAACAATATATACAGGGTGGTAACTATCGACCGCCCAATAATTACACACGTGATTCCTTGTGAAAAACTAATATTGAAAAGTGTTTTTTTTTTCCGTTTTTCGATGGGACGAATATTAAATGAATTATAAGCTTTTAAAATTTTGTGACGTGTCATTTTTCTAACGGTCAGTTATATACCAAACACCGAACCAAAGTGCATTTCTCCGCCAGCAGCGGGTTGTCACTTCTCAAAAATGAACTGAAATATTCAATTGCATTAGAAGCCAAGTTCGGCCTTCTTCCTTCACGATTGGCACTTTTTCTCTCCATGTAGTGTGATACTATAACCTTGCTATTACGTATCGCTTACGTGTCAGCTTCGTTTTCTATATTGGCAATTTTATCCCACGATTTTTACCATGTTAGCCAAATGAGATCTGTTTGAAAATTTTTTTAGCCAAATCAACACTTTTTTGCCAAAATGTGAAATTTTTTCACCTTAACTATGAAATCTAATTTTCTGAGGGAAGGTGTATACAGTGCGTACGTGTTTACTGCGCGATCATTATTTTACGTCGTTGTTTTAATCAGATTACAATGTTGATAAATAAAACGGAAGTTTTTTTTTTTTGGTTTTTTTTGAACTTTCATTGAAACTGTTACTTGTAAAAAGCTTCAACTAGGGTTGTAAAAATGATAGCTTGACGAAGGTATGACTTAGTGGAAACAGTAAAATAATAACGATTCAATCAGAAACTTTAATCAAACTTATTACGTTACGAATTGACGTATTCAAAATTAATTTTTGGTTTCGAATTCTTCTGTTGATTCACACTATTAAACTCTGATTCTTTTTCTCAAGGATATTTCAGTGATTTTAGGGTGTGTTTGGAGCACTGATTCTGAATCTGACATTGGTTTTACCAGATCGGCTCTAGTTTTTGAGTGAATGAAAGTTGAATTTCGATGGTAATACCATAAGCAAAACGCGTATCTATAGGGGGGGGGGGGGCGAAGCAAAATGTGATAATTCATGAAATGTTCAGAACTTCTATATGATAATATTGCATTCAATCAAAATCCATTGACAAATTCAAGAAAACTGACTAAAAAATAGGAAAAACCACTACATATTTAAAAAGAAAGTTCGGGACGGAGAAAAAAAAAGAAATAACGAGACTATTCCGGAAAATACGGGACAAAATGAAGGAGGTATGGTCACCCTATTCACAGTGACTAGTTCATTTTATTTATATTTTTTATATCATAAGATAACATTATCTTATTTTTAAATCCCCCTCTCCCAACAGCGAGCTCTCGATCCACTCAGGCCATAAGCCAGCATGCAAGTCACATTGGAACTGTACTATATGTGCGAATCATTTATAAACTTAATCATCATTTTATCATTTTTGTCGCACCACGGTCATATTTTTCATACGAGGACTAATTAGACCGGGCAAGTTATTGCCGATTCCGAACGGTAGCCTTTGTTTTATAATCACCTAGAGGTTGGTGCGCCAAACCCTCGATGTGGGACTCCCTGCGGTAGCAATCTTTTTCTGTGGTCATGTCACCGTTTCGCTTGTATCCCTGCGTCAGGAAAGTTTCTGACGAGAACGAACCGAATATCGAACTCGCGACACCTCTAAATATCCTTTGGTACTTTTAGGCGAGTATCTTATTGACCTGGGCTACCACGCCCACTAAACTTAATATCAATACGTAAGGATCACTGATGTCTGGTGATGATATAAATGTGATAATGTGTTGAATAAAATAGGAAAGGGAATAAAAATTGGAAAGAAAAATTTCTACGTAAACATTAGTGGCTGCAGACTACGTTGAAATATTGATACTGTCCCGAAACCATCAATGAATGAACGCCAGAACTTTGAAACTGGACCTATCCCGTGGCCGAGGTCTCTTCCAGACCAGCTTCATGGCAGAGTCTGTAACATACCGAAACGATCAGCACTTTTGAAATCAGCCGCCCTAATATAACCTAAAACCACTCAAATTCCCTTGGAAACATGAAAATGTTTTATTTTCGGGCCTAAAATTTTGATATTTTAATCACAACGTTTAATTCCCAAACGTTTAGTTTTATGGTAGTTATTAGAGCCAGTATTATTCGAAAATTTGAAGAATAATTTTATCACTCTCAACATTTTTTAAGGTCAATTTGGTAAGAGGAAGTTTCTCTCAAACCGAACAAAACTTCGATCTATCGCTATGGCCAATTTACTACCGAGTGTGAGTTCTGCCGGGAATGTGAGTATGTGTGCCTGACAGTCTGATTGAGTATCTAGCGTGTTGTGTCTGACGTTTCAATTCTGTGTAATGATTGAATATTTGTACAATTTTAGGTCTGTTGCTATCTTTTGCGAGACTTTTTAACGGGAGATCAGCTCGTATTCGCACCTCGAAGTTGGGAACCACAGAAAACTTACTACAGCCGACCACCACTGTGGCGACGGTGGGGTTTGAACCCGGGACTTCGTGATGCGAGTCCGTCACTATGATCACTCAACCACCACAGTGGCTAAAAGGAAGATTGCATCTTACATTAGTAAGTGCTCGAAATGTGCTCCATCCATTGAGATACATGAAGAAGCACGGCGTGGGATGGAGAGCTGAACCCGCTCCAGCATGGACGGTGTCACTGTCGCATGTAAGGCAGCTACGAGGTCTTCTTGCGAGTCAAGCGTATGCTTATACACATGTACTTTAAGATGGCCCCATAAAAAAATCGAAAGGGTTTAGGTCAGGGGATCTAGCAGGCCACTGTATTGGGCCACCGCGGCCAATCCACCAATTTGGGTATTCTTGATTTGCCCACTCACGGACATTCGATACGTAACGGGCAGGTGCCCCATCATGCTGCAGCCAAAGATTTTGCAAGATAGCCAAGGGAAGGTTGTCAAGGAAATCTGGGAAGCGATCTCTCAAGAAAACGAGGTAGTTTTCAGCAATCTGACGTTGTGGAAGCAGATATGGTCCCAGAAGATTGTTGTTTATAATGCCGCACCAAACATTAATTCCCCAACGAACCTGGCGAGCATTTGGACGTGTTGCATAGGGATTTGAAAATTCCCAGATATGGCTGTTATGGCTGTTAAAGAAACCTGCACGAGTAAATGTTGCTTCGTCATTCCATAGAATCCAATTTAGGAAAGTGCTGTCATTGAAATGCTGTTGGAGCAGCCATTGACAAAATTCTTTCCTTCGTGGATAATCTTCTGATTAAAGTGCTTGCACCCGTGTGTAATGATACGGATGCAAAAACTCATCGTGCAAAATGTTTAAGACCGTTACGTGACTTGAATTTAATTCTCGTGCGATCGCTCGACTGCTGGTCGTTGGATCCGATTCAACCAACGACAACACGTTATCTTCGAAAGCCGGTGTTCTTACGGACGATACTGGCCAAGCGTCTACGTTTGGTTGTGGTAATACACACCCTGAATCGCGCAATTGGCGGTCCAGTCGCAAAGCAAGTTTATGGTCTGGGTGCTTTCGCCCTGGATACCGTTGACTGTATAACCTTGCTGCTTGCAAGGCTGATCCGTGGCACTCACCTAATATAAGGTGCATGTCACAATATCCTTGTGTGCTGAATGCCATCAAATTAGAAATTATAACAATAAATAATTAGACGCAGTACTTTCTGGAGAATAAAATAAAACGACTAAGGCTTATCTATAACCTCTGTGAAACTAACTTTGTGAGATGCAAACAACCTGTTCTGACTTGTGAAATTTTTTTCTCTCTGCTGAAAAGTGCGAGGGAAAAAAAACTGGTATTTATATATCTTTCGTTTTCTGTATAGCAGGGTTAATACATTTTTAGCATTGTCTAAAACGCCAATTTATATATTTGGTGAATTCGGCCGGATTTTTAAGTGACGTCATTAATTTTTAAAGCGTTATAACTCTAATTATGGATCAGATCAAAAAACGGAAAACACCTTTCTATATTAGTTTTTCACAAGGAATCACGTGTGTAATCATTGGGCGGTCGATAGTTACCACCCTGTATATATACATGATAAAATATTATACAATGCCCATAAAATGTATTTATGGTTGTCTTATTTTAAGTATGGATAGCTTCTCAATATACCCCAACATAATTAACGTATTTCTTTTTAAACGTGTCAATTGTGTTAGAATTTACTACCTCCGGGGGTAAGCCATTCCATTTATTAACAGCCTTATTAGACAAAATTCCCTGTGACACCATAACTTAGAATTGTCTCTTGCCAATCGATACTGGCGTCCCTTTGTAAAAGCCGTCGATTGACGGTGTACTAATAATTCATAGTTCATCCCATCCATCGTGTTGAAAATTTTTTGAACACTTCGATCATATCTCCCCGTCATGTGCGTTCGTCCAATGTAAACATATTGAAAAAATGAAGTCTCTCTTCATGACTCAAGCAGCATGTGCCAAAGAGTCTTCTCTGCACCCCTTCAACCAAGTCTATGTTCCTCCATAGGTATGGTCTCCAAAACCTCACAGCACAGTCCAGTCCAGGACGAACTAAGCCTTGGAAAAGCAGAATGACTTTAGGGGAAGAACGCGAAGACACTTTTTGAAAATAAAACCGAGCATTCTATTCGTTTTTTTTTACCACCGCTGAACATTGTTGAGAAAACCAAAGCCGCTCGTAAATAAGAATTCCCAAATTGGTGACCCTAGTTGCATCCGGGATAGCGACACCATTCAACTCATAAGAGAAACGTGGCTTGTTCGAACCAAAATGAGCGACCATGCACTTGTCAACGCTATACATCATGCTCTATTCATTTGCCCATGTTCCAATCCTGTTGAAGTGGGTCTGCAACAACTCCCGATCGCTTTGTTTCCCAACTACCCCCTATCAGCCTCACGTCATCTGCGAATTTGCTAATAATCCTAACGAGTTTATCGATAAAAGTGAAAAAAGTATGGGACCAAGGACACTTCCTTGAGGAACTCCACTAGTGACATCTGTCCAATCAGAGAATTTCCCGTTAACCATAACCCGTAGTGATCTATGTCTGAACCCCGATTCTATCTAATTTAGCAAATTGCCTCCAATCCGTTACGTACGCTATCCGTGAATCATAGGGGGCGCGATATACAAACACGTTTTTTTTTTCAAACAAAGGGAATAACGTCGTGCAAAAACAGAAAATAGCTTCGTAGCAACTCATTAACGCTTTGATTACCAACTACCCCCATTAGCTTCCCGTCATCTGCGAATTTGCTAGCAATCCCATCGATACCCTGATTGAGTTTATCAAAAGTGTAAAAAGTATAGGGCCAAGGACACTTTCTTCAGGAACTCCACTTCTGACGCCTCTGCAATCAGAGTTCCCCGTCTACCATAACCCGTTGTGAACCAATTTCTTAACCATGATTCTATCCAATTCAGCAAGTTGCCCTCAATCCCAATCTCATGTAAACGCTTATACTGTTTGCCGTGTTGTGCCTAATCGAATGCCTTCTGGAAATCAAGGTAAGCAACATTAACATTTTTGCCCTTGCCCAAAGCCTCAGTCACTTGATCATAGAAGCAAAGCAGGTTAGTTACACATGACTTCCCTTTCTTGAACCCATGCTTATTATCCAACAATACACTGTTTTCATCTAGCCACTTCACCAATTGCTTTTTGACAATAATTTCCAAAGTTTTCGAGTGGGAGCTCGTCATACTCACTGCACGATAATTGGACACAACCTCTCTACTGCCCTTTTTAAATATCGAAACAACATTAGCAAACTTCCAATCCCTTGGGACGATACCATCAGCAACACTACTCCTGTAAATCTGCGCGACTGGCCCCATCAATTCATTAGCACATTCTTTGAAGACCCCAGGATAGATATGATCTTGTCCTGGTGCTATGCTCACACATACATTTTTTAGAAGATTTATGACCTCCACATCTTCCACTTGAATATCGTTGAGGATTTTATTAATCCATGCAACACCCGTATTCGGGTGGGTCGAAAAGTATAGGAAATTTTTTTTTTCGAAATTACTTTTGGCTTGGGGTGGGAAAGTTGTGTCTTGGGTGTATTAGTTTGCATAATTTTTTTTAATGAAATCAATTCATATCTTCCGGTGCTCCAAAAATAGTTAAAAACTGACATTATGATAAAAATTCATAAAAAAAGAATTTTTTCGAAATTACTTATGGCGTGGGGTGTGAAAGTTGTGTTGGATATATATATATATATGTTGCATAATTTTTTTTATTGAAATCCACTCATATCTTCTGATGCCCAAGTGTCCCAAAACTAGTTAAAAATTTACATTTTTATCAAAATTTATAAAAAAAAAAGCATTTTGAAATTACTTTTGACGTGAGGTGGGAAAGTTCTGTCATAGGCATATTAGTCTGCATACTTTTTTTTTATTGAAATCCATTCATATCTTCTGGTCAAGCGCCCCAGAAATAGTTAAAAATTCACACTTTTATGAAAATGTATTAAAAATTGTAAATTAATCAAAAATGTTTATGAATTTTGCAGAGTATTCAGGTATTAAAGTATAAACTTATAAATAATAATAATTTTATAATATAATACATGAAATAAAAATTTAAAAATTAAAAGCAATAAATCATAAAACTTATAAAAGTTGAACTCATATAATGGCTTTTTTAGTTGTATCAATTTGAAGATTTACATATTTCTAAATGTTGTAATGCTTTTTGATATTAAAATGTTTTGATATGGCTTATTGATTTTATCCCATTCAATATGAAGTCATGTCTCTTCTTTCTCTACACGCACTTTCCGACGCCTCAGACACTAGGCGAATGCATCTTTCAACTGCTTGGGTATGGCATGAAGATTTTCACCCTTCCTTCCAACTTTTAACATGGCTTCCAACTTTTACTATACTAAATAATTTTATACAATAATAATTTAATAAACAATAAATGATTTTTCATTCTCTGCCTATACTATTTTCCCCGTGAAATCGAGTATTTTACTCATTTTTTATTTTTTATTCAAAATTTGCATAAAAATTAATTTTTGGCAAATATTTAAATGTCTTGGGGCACCGGAAGAAATTTTGCATTCATGCTAGTATGCTTAAAAGACAACTTTTGCACCCCAACCCGATTCTTTTATAAACATTTCGATTCACCCTAACCAGTATATTGAATATCGCATTCTCTGTTAAAAACCGGCGCGAAAAAGTCATTGAAAGCACTACACACACCTACATTGCTCTCTACCCTCGATCCTCCTATCGAGAGGGAAGGGGGGCAACTGTCTCCTTACATCCATTATTGGCGTACCTAAAAATGATTTTGGGTCGGAGCCAATGTTATCTGACAACCTAGATTCAACTTCATTTTTACTATCCCTTGTCGCTTTCTTCAACGCCCTTCTTTTATCAGTAAACAATGACAGGTCACCTTGTCTACTTTTATATTCTCTGAATGCTGTTTTCTTTTCAAGATAAAGGTTACGTAGGTTGTCCCTGAACCATAGGGGGCGCGATGTACAAACTTGCTTTATTCGAACAAAGGGAATAACATTGTGAAAAACAGAAATAGCCTCGTACTAAATTCTTCCCATTGACTTACCACCCCAACTAATTTTAACCGATCTTGGAAAACTTCTGCTAACTTTCTCTGAAAACATTAGTCAGTTCTCCGAAAACAAGGAACCAGTCTTTTGTAAATCAACCTTATTTGAAGAAAACTACACGATGATTCCTGAAACAAAACTCGTCCCCCACCGAAACATGTTAAACAAGATCCTCGGAGCTAGTGAGAACTAAATACAAAATAGTAGTACACACCACTCCTAGTGACTTGTGATGCATGCCGATACAAAAAATTATCGAGCACCAACTTAAGAAAGTCCCTTTCATATTGATCTCTAGCTGAAAGGTTCTAATGATCAAATGAAGTAGTGGAAGGATTTCATTGTACAAAATATGCGACGACTACAGGTCTGGACACACATATCCGCACCGTGCCAGGACCGTAGCTCGGGCGTCAGTTGGCCGTGGCTCGGCTCGTTCCTCTTCAGACCACACCTTTCCGTGTGTTGCCCGTGTCGCTGCCGTATGCTGACTACGAAGCTGTGTCGATTGCTTCAAGTCTTTAACGCAGCCGGTTCGGTGTAATCAAAATGTTCAGTAAATTAATTAACAAGAGTGATTTGGATATAATAACCCTAGCGTAAATTAACAATAATTAATTGTTCTAAACATTTCTGTAAATAATCTATACATGTATATAATTTTTTTATTTTGGATTGATCTCCGATAGATTTTTTGTATGTGACAAACCCGCAAAAAAGGATAGGATCTATTTAATGCAGCTGAAAATAAAAAGACGGCCATTTGCTTAGTTTGACTATATGCATTCTTGTTTATAGTTTGGAGAGAGGAGATTATTTACGGAGTGATAAAAGGGGAGAGAGAAAAAAAGAGTCATATAGAAATTAAAACAATCTGTGGGGGAGAACGGTACTCTCTTCCTCACCTACACACTCGTTTTTTTTATTCAGAGTCAACGGCCATCATAAATATAATCATCTGTAGGGGCAGGTGGTGTCAAATTCCGATAACACCTCGGAGAAGTGTATCTCAGCTCAGTAGGAGCATATTGTACGAAAGAGCGAGCATATCTTTTACTCTCTGTGTGTGTGTGTGTTCGCGGAATCTTCTAAACTGAAAATTGGCTGCTCTGCAGATGGCAAGTGGATATTAAAATCAATAACAATTGGGGTGTTTAGTTTGCCGGGGCTTGATTCAATGATAAAGCCTCACCAGTATTCGATAGTAATTTAAAGCACTCATTGCCAAAGGCCCAGTCGCTGAAACACCTTTGTCAGATATTTAGCACAAAGGTGCTCGACTTTTTGGAAGGTGTGGGCCACTTCATTGTTTTGAAATATTTCGCGGGCTTCTTAAGTTATCCAGAAATGAGTCTCGATCCTCCAAAATTATCTAAAAAGAAGTGGCACGTGCCGCTTAAGTGATCTGCAAGCGTAACCACTCGAGAGCGCGTGCGCGGGCCACTCGAGAGATCTGGAAATGTGCCACTAACCACTCAAATAGGATAATCTGCAAATGTATCATGATCCACTTAAGTGAACTGGAGGTGTGCCGTTAGTCGCTCAAGTGATTTTGAAATGTGCTTGAGACCACTCGAAAGCCTTGTTTTGTTTTTTGTTGTCACGGGCCATATCGAATGCTTCCGAGGGCCGCATTTGGAGCACAGGACATGGGTTAAGCATTTATGGCTTAACATGTTGCATCTGATGCGAGTACCAAATTTAAAATGTCTCCTATATTTTCCCATAAGAAAAACCCCAAAAATTTTCGAACCGTTTTCTATTTATATATATAATTTATGTTAAAACCAAAACAATGATTGATTTATAGAGCATCGGAAATTAAACCCAGTTAGTTTTCCAAGTTTACATTATTATTTTAACAAAAATCTCCCCGGCAAAATTTCGTTATATGCTATGTGACACATAATTTTAAACTTTGTTTTCCCATCAAAGTTGTGAAAATGTTTATCCATATGTTTTCTACATATTACGCTAGTACCACAGAAGCGAGGCCAGGTGCGTCTAAACAATTTCGGGGCACGAAAAATGTTTAGGACACCCCCTCTCTTTAACAAGATTTCATATATTTTGTGGGAAGAGGGAATCGGCATACTGAATATACACGAACGCTAAGAAATACCCCCATACAAAAAAAAATAATAACTCTACAAATGTGAATTAACACAAAAATTAAGGAAAACTTTAGAATCGATGGACTAAAAATAATTGAAAGAAATTATTTCAGTACCAATGAAAATTCAGAATTAATGAAAGAAATAATTTCGGAATAGATTAAAATTTAGAATTAACGGAAGAAATAATTCCAGAACTATTGAAAATTCAGAATTAATAAAAGTAATAATGCAGAAATTGATTAAAATCAAGAAATAAATGGAATTAATAATTCAGCAATCGATGAAAATTGAGAAGCGACATGAAATAAATGAGCTCTCTCTCCTCTTTTATAAAAAAAATCTGCTCTCTCTCTCTCTCACGAGACCGCACCGTCACCGTAAAAATATAAAATAAACTAGTTGGTGACGGTGCTCGGCTACGGTGCGGATATGTGTTGACGGCTGCATTACTTAGCAAAGAATTATTCTTTGACCGTGTGATGACCTACACTCGGCCGACGCACGTGTCGGGCACGGTGCGGATATGTGTGTCCAGACCTTTAGGCATTCTATTTTTAAGGGGACACGGGACCAGTGAAAGTCGAGAAATATGCAGAAAAATGTAAGATATTTAAAAATTCATTAAAAATTCGTGATTTGTCCAATTTCTTCAAATTTTTTGAGGGTCACATTTAAAGTATGCGTAATTTGATGTGCATGCATCAAATTTGTAAAATATGTTTTTGTTTACAAGCAAAAGTTGAAATTTTTAAAAAAAATTAACATACACACCACCACTGCGCGTGCAATTTCATCTGCCTAAATTTGAATTTCTGCATAAAAAAAATTGTTTTGCATCCTAAAATGTTTGTTTAATGCAATGAACTAGGATCTTTAGAATATATAAAGTGGAAGTATTTAAAAAAATTCAGAAATTCAAAAATTTCAAATTTTATGAAATTTTTAAAATTTAAATTTTAATAAAAAAATTAAATTTTGATGGATGTCTACCATTCTAGTTCATTTTATGCGCCTAGGTGAGGAACACATACCAGACAAATTTCATGGAAATAGAAAACATAGTTCATGAGATATCATGCGCGCAACGACAAAAATTGATGTTTTGAGAAAAACGCGTTCAAAATTGCGAAGTATGAATTTTTATGAAATTGTTTTTCTCAAACACAGTACCACATACAGATTCATGAGAATAACCTCAATGTTCAATAATATAATCAGTTTTTAGCATTGCCATCATGTTTTCATACTTTAACATGCCATTTTAATGCTCTGAGTTTCCTGCCGCTTCAAACCCTCGACACACAGAAAGTTGCAAAATGCCACAGATTGAAGAACTAATGAGGCAAAAATTTACTTAAATTTATTTTGCTGTCTGCATTAATAGTGTGTTTTGTGAGTAATATTTGAGATGAATTAAAACAACAAACCCTAGAAAACTGACAAAAAAGATTAGTTTACATAATGATCGAGGACTCATTGATTTTTGATTTTGTTGTAAAAAAAAATTGTCAATGCTGTTTTTTTTTCTCATTTTTATGGCAAGTAGAGGCATTAGCATGAATATATTTTGTGGGGTGATACAAAAAACATGATTACAATTTCTTTTGGAAAATAAGCACTGTGTCCAAAGTCTGCAAAAATTTAAGTATACGTGAAAGTTGTCGACAACCATCAACAACAAATCTCATTGCATAGACATGCAAGTGCGTAACACATTATTATGATTGGAAGAAAAATATTTTGAAAATCTGTTTTTTTTTTCTCATTCACACACTAGGTGTAAACTTATTTCTGATGCCCAACACCACAACACAGGAATTCATAACAAATTACACACTACAACACTACACGTGAATATGAATTTTACATTGCCTCTATTGTTTTCAGTGATATTTCAATGGAATTTTTTCCCCAATTCATGTGAAAATGGTTTTATATTCATTGTTGAGATTGTAATCACAGTGAAAATATTCACTGAAGATATGAACTGCTGTTGCACATAACTTGATCTAAATCTTTTAGTATGTTCAATACACAATTTCACATCTTTGATATTTTTCCTTCACCACCACACAGCACACAATCTAGGTCCATGTAACTTATATATGTTCCCAATATGACTAATTAATGGGTAATTTCACTAAACAATAATTACACTAACAAATAACCGCTCATGAAAAAAATTGTGAAACAATTATAAACTAAATTGTAGTGTAACACAAAACATGATAGACTCATCGAGCTTATATTACTGGAGGGAGCATCCAGCCGCTGCGACGTCGTCTACATCTGATGTTAGGAAACCACGTGACTCGGTGAACACAAAGCATTTCATTAATTCTGGAATTATTTCTTTCATTAATTCTGGAATATTTTCTTTCATTTATTCTGGAATTATTTCTTTCATTAATTATGGAATTATTTCTTTCATTAATTCTGAAATTATTTCCTTCATTATTATTTCTTTCATTAATTATGGAATTATTTCTTTCATTAATTCTGAAATTATTTCCTTCATTATTATTTCTTTCATTAATTCTGAAATTATTTCCTTCATTATTATTTCTTTCATTAATTCTGAAATTATTATTTCTTTCATTAATTCTGAAATTATTTCCTTCATTAATTCTGAAATTATTTCCTTCATTAATTCTGAAATTATTTCCTTCATTAATTCTGAAATTATTTCCTTCATTAATTCTGAAATTATTTCCTTCATTATTATTTCTTTCATTACTTCTGGAGTAATTGCTCTCATCAATTCTGGATTTGTTTCTTTCATTAATGCTGAAATTATTTTTTTCATTAATGCTGAAATTATTTTTTTCATTAATGCTGAAATTATTTTTTTCATTAATGCTGAAATTATTTTTTTCATTAATGCTGAAATTATTTCTTTCATTAATGCTGAAATTATTTCTTTCATTAATGCTGAAATTATTTCTTTCATTCATTCTGAAATTATATCTCATTAATTTTGGAATTATCTCTTATTAATTATGGAATTATCTCTTATTAATTCTGGAATTATCACTTTTCCATTAATGCTAAAATTATTTCTTTCATTCATGCTAAAATTATTTCTTTCATTCATTCTGAAATTATATCTCATTAATTTTGGAATTATTTCTTATTAATTCTGGAATTATCTTTCATTAATTCTGGAATTATCTCTTTCATTAATTCTGGAATTATCTCTTTCATTAATTCTGGAATTATCTCTTTCATTAATTCTGGAATTATCTCTTTCATTAATTCTGGAATTATCACTTATTTCATCAATGCTGAAATTATTTCTTTCATTAATTCTAGAATTTTTCCTTTCATTAATTCTAGAATTTTTCCTTTCATTAATTCTAGAATTTTTCCTTTCATTAATTCTAGAATTTTTCCTTTCATTAATTCTAGAATTTTTCCTTTCATTAATTCTAGAATTTTTCCTTTCATTAATTCTAGAATTTTTCCTTTCATTAATTCTAGAATTTTTTCTTTTATTAATTTTGGAATTATCACTTTCATCAATCTGAAATTATCTTTCATTAATACTAGATCAGAATTATCGCTTTCAATTATTTTGGAATTATCACTTCATTAATGCTAAAATTACCTCTTTCATCGATTTTGGAATGATCTCTTCCATTAATTCTATAATTTTTCTTTCATTGATTTGGAATTATCTCTTTAATGAATGCTAGAATTTTTCTTTCATTAATTTTGGAATTATCCCTTTTACTTAATTCTGAAATTATTTCTTTCATTAATGCTTAAATTATCGCTTTCATTTATTTTGGAACTGAAATTATCTGTTTCATCAAAACTAGTTTTTCTTTCATTAATGCTGAAATTATCGCTTTCATTTATTTTGGAACTAAAATTATCTGTTTCATTAAAACTAGAATTTTTTTTTCTTTCATTTATTTTGGAACTAAAATTATCTGTTTCATTAAAACTAGAATTTTTTTTCTTTCATTTATTTTGCAATAATCTTTCATTAATTTCGGAACTATTACTTTCATTAATTTCGGAACTATTACTTTCATTAATTTTGAAATTATCAATTTCGTCAATGCTGAAAGTATCTCTTTCATTAATTCTGGAATTATCTTTAATTACTCTGATGAAAGGAACACATCTAAATTGAAGAGAGATAGAAATGAATCGATCTGTGTGTTTCTGCTTCAAAAAATGCTTGATTAAAGCTGCGGAATTTAATTTATATGGGCCCCATAATTAATTTCAAAACATCCCAAACTATACGGATTCATGCAAGTGGATAATATAAGACAATACGGAGACATTAATTTTCATTTTCGTGCTCGAAAACATATAAATAAAAAGTTGAAATCAATGTTCTTGGATGGATATCCACCTCAAAAGTGGGTCTGGCTCATTATTTTATATTCAATTTTCTGGACTTAAGAAGTACTTCTAAGCGAACTCAATATTTCGAAAATAAAAAATTCAATTATTAATGCGGCGGAAAACCTTACTAAATTTCCGCATTTCTATGCTAAAATCGGCAATTTTAACATTGATCTCTATGGGGGAATCGTGTTTGTTTGCACCGAGTCACGTGATCTTCCGGCGAAAGATGTTGGGGGACACCGTTCTCAGTACTGCCGAGGCGGAGACCGCTGACGTCATAGTCCTTCCAGTAATATAAGCTCGATGGATAGACTCGCTGAGGCACGTGCACGAAGAGCATATGTAAACAAAAAAAAGTGTGAGTAACAGTTGTTTTCTTCAACTCAATGAAGAAAAAGGAAAAAAGACTCATGAGATATTTTTAATGTAGTAGGAGCAGAAAAAAAAGTCTATAACAAATATAAACGCGAAACATATGAGTTAAACATGGAGGCACGTGGCTCGAAGTCCCTTTAAACGTGTGAAATTTCAATTTCGTGTCACATATAATTCCCATCTATCTCGATTTCTACTGCTCATCGTCGAACAAAAAGTGGGGTATCAAAATGTTCAGGAAGATCTGAAAAGTTTTTGAAAATAATAAAAAAAATTCGATTTTTTGATCGTTCAAAAGTCCTGTGTCCCTAAAAACCAATCCGATAGATAGCTTTCCACTTTTATACTACACGTCTGTGATACGCCATATAAACGTAATCTTCGAAACATGCATATAATCCGAAGTTTTTCTGAACTTTTGAAACAGTTATTTCTCAAAATCAAAATTTTGAATTTAAAAAATCCAAAATTTATTTTCCTGGACAGTGACCAGAGTTGAAAGTAGGTTTTTTGCATTGTTATAAAAAAAAAATCATAATTTCAAACGGTATCCATGGCGCAGTAAAAAATCTGTCGTGTCTAAATTTTTGAGACAGACTAGGTTTATGTATGCACAGGGTGCAAAGCTAACGGGATATGAAATTTTATTGGTGAACCGTTGATCCTAGAGGTATACTTCCAATTAGAAAAAGTTTCCAAATAACGTGTAGTACTCAGATATGTCATTCATGCTTCAAGGGGTTGCATAGTAATTCATAGAACCCGGAAGTTTAGGCGATAAAAATGGTCAAAATAGGCAGGCGAAAAGGCACTGAAAAACCTAATATATATATATATATATATATATATATATATATATATATATATATATATATATATATATATATATATAGAAGCATTTATAATTTATGGAAGGTTGGAAATATAACTGGAAACTAAGATAGTAAGGGTAAAAAACCAGCTGAAAAATTGGTTGATTTATCAATCTATTTTAATTATAGTTTACAATAACTACATTATTATACAAGTAATATTGATTTCAAGCCTAAAATAAAATGTTAGTAGACCATCAGGATTAGATGAATTCCAGGGCCAACATTACCAGACACAGCGCCTGAAGAGAAAATGATCTTTGGAGCTCCTAGTTGGGAATACTCATTTAGTTTTTGCATTATTTGTGGAATAACAATTATCATTCATTTTTAGTTGAAACATAGCTGCCTTGTTCTATTGTTGTAAAAAAAATTATAAACTTTTTTATATATTATATATATATATATATATATATATGTATATATATATATACACCACATATGCGGGATTCCTTCAAGCGCGAGACCCTCCGTGGCAGCACCTGTGAGCGACTCTGATCAATTTAATCGAATACTACATATGTTTGTGAAATAAACAGTCATGGCTGTTTGCCATGCATTTATGGTGTGAAAAACAAAACCAAAACAACACGAGGCCCCAGAGCCCTGTCCGCTCCTACACCGCCTTGTGTGAGCCACGACGTCAGCTATACATATACCGTGCAGTCCGATGCCTAAGCGAGACGTGTCAGGACCCTTTCACACGGAGCGGATGCGGATGCGGGTCCGGAAGAAGTTTTAACAATTGGAATATACTGCGCCTTTCAGACGAGCCGAAAAATCTCCGCAGCTAGGAAATGTTCATGCGGGTCCGGACGTCGTCCGCATGTGTCAAAACCTAAGTGCGGGCTCCGCATCCGCACATAGAAGTTTTGACAATAGGTTTATTCGGAGCTATTCAGACGATGCGGATGCGGAGCGAATTCGTTCGCATCTTTGGCTACTTTTTGAAGGTGATTTTTCACGGAATTTTTTTAATTATTTGCCATGAATACCCTTAAAAACACCATATGATGGTCCCTGCTCATTAATATAATGTACCTACATACGTCTATCCCTCCGTTTCCTTCTGAGATGGAGATATAACATCTTTAACTGCCTTTTGTCCATATTTCACAATTTTATACAATGAAACCTGCCAACAACGGCCACTGACGGGACCAAAATTATAAGCCGTTCTGTTCATTACGAATATTTAATTAGCTACATAATTTATTAACTTTTAAATTTAATTTAAAAATTTTAATTTTTTCTTTTTAAATTTCTAAAATTATTTAAAAATATAAATATCTGAAATATTATTTTAAATATTTGTTATTTCTTCAAATTTTTTAGCTTAATTTTTTTAAACTTTAAAAAAAATACTTTTATTAATTATTACTATAATTAATTATTAATATTATTATTAATTATTACTATAATTAATTATTTTTATTATTATTACAGTATTATCCACGTACGGTGGCCGGATTAAGACGTTTGAAGATCCTAGCACTTGAATATTTTTGGTGGTTCCCCGATACCTACAAGTTTATTTTACTCGATATTCAGTCTATAAACTGAAAAAATGAAATTTTATATTTCAGAAGTGAGACTAATCTAAGGATGGGATTTCACTCTAAAAGGTTTATGAAAGTTATTTTATAAAACTTGAAAAATGTAACCAATAAACACATCTGTTACATTGGAGAGAACTTAACTGATCCGCCTATTGGTTGCATTTTTCAAGTTTTATAAAATAACTTTTATAGTGTAATCCCGGCCTAAGACAGAATTGTGATGTGCATATTTCTAAGCACAGGCATTTTGAAAGTCTCTACCCCTCCCCTATTTTACTACTTGCAAATTCTTTGATATCTCCTGAATTTTTTTTTCTTTTTTTTGGAACATCGAATGTTTTGGATGTTTTTAGATTTGATTTTTCGAACATTGGATGTTTTTGGAATTTTTCTTCCATATTTTTCCGAAAAGACGGATTTTTTTTTTCAAAATATTTTGAAAATTTTTGAAGACATTTTCTCCCATCGACTACTTGTGAGGATCGGAATGAAGACATCTTTATTCCCATATTCTATGTGGCTCTAGATTAAACCACCAAAGAATGCCTCTAGGCTGCCTATGTGTACTGAATCAGGGGTGAAGGAGAAAAATAATTACAAAAATTGCGAAAAAACAGTTTATATGCACGAATTTCGAACTAAAGATGCGGGCGATTCGTCCGCATCTTCAGCGCTCGTTTGAAAGGGTATGCGGACCCGCATCCGCATCCGCTCCGTGTGAAAGGGGCCTCATGTGGACAAATAAATTTTTAATTTTCCTCTGCTTTTTTATAACATTGGCTGCTTTAATCTGAAACAAAATCATTCACATTTAACAACATCCGGTCAAAGCAAATTTAATGCATGGCAACACCAAATTCCTTATCTGTCAAATCACTTATTCGAGTTTAAGACTGAAAGGGGCGGGAGGCCCCTTGAGTTAGAAAATAAATTTTAAAACAAGCAATTCTTTTGTTCCAATGCTCAAAATATCCTAGTTTTGCAGATCATGGCCTCTGAAATTTACTAATGAACTATGTTAAAATGGGCATTCATGGTAGAAAAAAGTCCGAAAAAAAGGCGTTTTTTACCAAAAAGTTTGAAAATAGGCAAAAAAAGGCATTTATGGCATATTATTGCCTGAACTTCCAGGCTCTAGTTATTAAAATTAAAAAATAACTTTTTATACAGTCCCCATGTGACCCAACACCGAATTAGAAAGTTGTTGCCCTATCTCTCTTCATGCCAGCAAAAATATTCCATATTTTTAAGTGCAATATTCACTGAAATATTCGAATTCGAAAAACAAAGGAAATATGGGGGAAAACAGCGTTAAATGCGGGTAAAATGGGCCTTCCACACTTGAGCTTTTTTTCCCAAATTTCCTTAATTTTTGGAATTCGAATATCCCAGAAAACTTGCTACCGCAGGGAGTCCCCCATGGAGGGATTGGCGCACCAACCTCTCGATGAGTATAAAAAACCAGCCTGCCATTCGGAATCGGCAATAAATTGTATGTCCTGGTCTAATTAGCCCTCGTGTGCAGAAAATAACTGTGGTGCGACAAAAACGATCAAACGATCGATCGAATATCTCAGTGCGTATTGCAGTTAGAAACATGGAATTTTTTTTTTGTTGGCATCAGGAGAGACAGGGCAAAAACTTTCTAGATGGTTTTTGGAAAACACAAGAGGACGGTATAAAAAGTTAATTTATTTTAATAACTGCACAACCCCTTGAAGCATGAATGACATTTCTGAGTACTAAACGCTATTTGGAAACTTTTTCTAATTGGGAAGTATACCTCTAGGATCAACGGCCCGCCAGTAAAATGTCATACCCCCGTTTGCTATGCATCCTATATATATGTATGAGATGTCAAAGGATAAATGGTCAATGGATTTTCACTGTTATTTCCACTATGCCAGATTTTATATTGATAAGCTTTTGTTTTTATATCATCGTTTAGCTGTATTTCAATCACCCCTGCTATCCAGTTTGCCACAAAATACCAGTGGTAGCAATTCGTCGTATGTGAGTCCAGTTGGTCCATCAGGAGTGGTGAGTTGTCTTTCACGTCCTTCGACCGTCCTCCCTCTTCATCATCGAAGCTCACCGATACCTGCTTCATTAAGCAATAGCAATAGCCAATCTTCACCTTCATCCGCATCTAAAGAAGCTTGTTCTCCTCAGCATAATACCTCAGTTAATGTCAGTTTCCACCAGGTAATGTAACTATCACACTGCTCACCTTTTTTTTCATGTTATTAAGGATATATTATAGGTTTCAGAGTATATTTGGGCTGCTGATTCTGAATCTGTATTGATTTTGTCAGATTAGTGCTAGTTTTTGTCATAAATAAAAAATTAAATTCCAATGATAATACATAAGCAGAATACAAATCACATTGTTGAGAGTATGCAATAATTCAAAAACTAGAGCCGATTCAGCAGAACCAATGTTGGATTCGAAATCAGCACTCTAAAATAATTGTGAACTCTCTAAATGACTGATCTTTGCCAATGATTTACTGTATTTATTTATGACGCACGGTTTCAATGTGACTTGTATGCTTCTTGTATGATGCCATTGAAATATAATTTTCACTTTATCTAAAAACTATAGTCAACCTGATAAAAAAAATGCCAGATTCCAAATCGGCATCCCCAATATATCCTAAAATAACTGATATCTTTGAGAACAAAATCAGTGTCGAGTAGTGTAATTTATTGTATTATGTCTACAAATTGTTTCAATGTGAACAATAACTACATCAAGTATGTAGCATCAATTTGACAGTGTGCGAACAACAGGCCCGAGTGGCGCCGTGGTAAGATGCTCGTCTTCCACTATGAAGGTTGCCATTAAGGTTCATGGTTCGAATCCGGGCATAGGACGTTAGAAGCAAGTTCTTTACCTACCGAGCCTGAGGCGACCACCGATGGATGGAGCTTTCATTTTCCCCCTCAACTCCTCTGGTCAGAAATTGCCGTATGGCGATATATAACCGGAGTTGGTGTGCTGTAAAGTAGTAGTAGTGTAAGAACTACAGTAGAGTCTCGACAATTCGAGGTAACCGAGGCCAACTCGGATTATCCAAAGGAACCACCTTTGAGGGGGAGCAGACTTATGTATTCGTACCTACTCTCACCTATTTCATTCTTAATTCAATGGTTCTCAAACATTTTCCATCCGTGTCTTATCACCGTTTATTCCCGCTTCCCAAAATAGTCTATAAAAATCACTTCAAAGCACTTAGCAGGAATCAATCACTACACCAGGCTCTTAAACACATGGCTCTCTCATGGAATACTTGTATCCCAACTAGCTCTTTCATAAAATATGTGTAGTATAACTTAGTGACCAACGGGCCTAGTTAACGCATCAAATGTGATTAGCGGTTGAAGATCCTTGCAATACACAAACTCCTCGCAATGCCCCTGACAGAGGTTGGCGACACACACTTTGAGAATAACTGGGTTTAGTTTATTTAGAATAAATTTTCCAAGACCGAGATGGCCTCTCTATAAGGGAGGCTGACGAGAACTCTCATATTCCTGGGGACCAATATTAATGTTATAATTGAAGCGAAACTTCTATAATGACATAAGTGAAAGAGTGATATAAGAGTGAATTTCTGTGAGGGAGAAAAATCATCACAAAAAAAGTGAAACCCTTTCTTTTCCTCAAAACCCGTTCCGTAGAATAACGGATTGTATGATGAAGCGGATGGGTGGTGGTGGTGGGGAGGATGTCAATGTATATACATTCGTTCGTGTATGAAAATAAAGTTGACTGGGGGGGGGTAGTAGTGGCTATATAATTGGGACACGGAGCAATGAATGTCCTGAAGCGCATTTGCGGAGCAAGCTACTCTTTCTCGGGACCTATCTGTGTATGAAAATAAAGTTGGGTGGGGGGGGGGGGGTAGTAGTGGCTATGGATCGGGACACGAAACAATGAATACCCTAAAACGCATGCTCGGAGCAAGCTACTCTCTCTCGTGACCTATTGGTGCTACATATTAACATATTAGTATATTTCGGACGCGAATGGAAGTTTAGTAACGTTACAGTGATAGCTCCTAATTGGATCGCTGTCATAACGCTGTACATCCATAGCACTTCACTTTTTCTTACTCTTCATTCCTGATAAAAGCACCCCCCCCCCCCGATTCAGAGCCTACCACGCTTATCGACAGAAATTTGTAGTGAACAAATCCGCCTGACATGGGATTTACGGCGGATTCAATTATGATTCCATATGACGCCAATGTTGTTAGAACTCTACGGGGTGGATGGTGTCTTGGGGTTTAAGGGGTATACCTCTACTGTATATACTTTAAATTATTAAGACATTATATTGTATACACTGTATAATCTCTCGTAACCAATCGCACAACAAGACTCCATTTAACTGTTACTCATTCAATTCTTTTGAATGTTTTTAATTATGTCATTTTCAGACACTTATGTATTTATTATAATTATAAGAAATTATTTTTCTCAGATAAAATTTCAGTGCACGTGCTTAGCCTAGGAGTAGCGATGGGATGAGCATCTTGCACGCAGTTTATTTAGTGGACTCGGCCTCTGGCGGAGACATGAGCGTAAACACTTTACAATGAAATTGAATGTACCGGAATGTTAAAACTTACAAAACTTATCTATACCAACAATAAAGAAATCAATGAATAATTCCAAAACTAATGGAAATTCAAAATTAATGAAAAAAATTGTTTGATTAATGAAATATCAAAATTAATGAAAAAAATTGTTTGATTAATGAAATATCAAAATTAATGAAAAAAATTGTTTGATTAATGAAATATCAAAATTAATGAAAAAAATTGTTTGATTAATGAAATATCAAAATTAATGAAAAAAATTGTTTGATTAATAAAATATCAAAATTAATGAAGAAAAATTGTTAGATTAATGAAATATCAAAATTAATGAAAAAAAAATTGTTTGATTAATGAAATATCAAAATTAATGAAAATTCATAATTAAAGGAAAATTATTCCAAGTTAAAGAAAAATAATGACAAAAAATGTAAATCCAGAATTAATTATAACAATCCCAGAATGAATGAAAATTTGCGATAAAAATTCAGGATTTATATAAAAGTTAATAAAAATTCCGAATTGATGAAATTCACATAAAAAATATTGCAAACGTGACTAGAAGAATACGACCTATATCTTATGAATGCTTATATTTAAAAATTTCTCAAACTTCTGCCAAAAGAGAATTATCGTGCACGCCTGGGACACGAAAAACTGCGACTCCGCAAAAGCGTCACTTTCCCAGCTGAATACTTTGCTATAGAGACTTCATCTAACATTATCGCATCAGTAAACCAGGTTTTTATGGATCTCCTCGAAGACACCACAAACTATCAAAATCGAAGGGACTCCCATAAAACGAACAATGGTACTGCATTATCTAGGCATCTATATTGACGAGAACCTGAATTTTGGGAGGCTCACATCACGGAGAAGAAAGACAAGATGACCGAAGGCCTAAAAAACTTCAGGAACATGCCGGCGTAAAATGGGGACTACCTCAAGATCTTCGGAGAAAATTATACATAACCGTGGCAGAACGAATCATACCTTACGGAGCATCAGCTTGGCATGACCGACCTAAAGTGGCGCTAAAGAACAAACTCGACTCGATTCAAAAGATATCATCACACTGACGAATACTCTACAAGTGATTCTAGGCATACCCTCCACTCAGCTTGAAACGAGAAATTCGTTGTACGAAGCAAGAAAAACCAGGAGCCCTGTACCATGCTCCCATGCTTAAAAAAAAAAAAAAAATCCGAGAGAAACAGACGTCTAGCGCTCGCGATTACTATAGGTGTCCATTCTGAGAGCGCATGCGCATTAGAGACAAATAGAATGTTCGAGATTTGATATAATTAATTACGAACGACTAGCAGCAACTGTTGAGCTGTTGGTACGACGACAACGTTAAATCGAAGACAACCGGAAGGTTCGTGGTTCGAATTCCCTCCTTAAAACTATTTTTTTCCTCTTTTACCTTACATCTTCAATTTTTTGAATGATGATATATTTATTTACTTATATATATTTTTTTTCACTCGCACTTAAAGCTGTTATTAAACGTCCCGACATTCCCGGAGTTGTGTGGGTATCGATGCGCTTGCTGCGGGGGGTTGCCTATCAGATAGCTGCCCCAGTTTTATTACTTTTCGCATAGCAAAATGAAAGTATTTGAGGTTTCGAGATTGTATTGTAACTATTTAAAAAAAATGAATTTCTCACAAACGCAACGCAATCGTGAGTGTAAAATAGCGTAATCCGAATCTCAGTCAGTGGTTCCCTCCACTTCTTGAACAAGCATCGTTTTCCCTTTGTATATTCGGAGGAAAACCTAAAGAATCATCCGAATAAGTAAAGTAAGAGCTTCGGGCGGGACTCGAACCATGCACCTTGCAGTTGCTTTCGATTTTATGTAGTCGTTGTACCAACTGCTAAACAGTTGTTGCTAGCAGTTTGTAATTAAATATATCAATTTTCGAACATCTATTTGTCTCTAATGCGCATGCGCTCTCAGAATGAACACCTATAGTAATCGCGAGCGCTAGACACGTCAGTTTCTCTCGGATATCCTTTTATTATCATAGGGGATGGTAGAGCCCCAGGCTCCTACAACAAAAGAAAATACTTAACAGTCGGAGATGAAACTCTCCAGCCAGAGAAATACGAAGAAAAGCTTACAGGCTGGACAACACACCCCACCAGTTATCTACGGCCAACACACAACCCACTCAGCCAGAGAAAAGATAGCAGAACTCACTATCCACTACACCGACGGCTCTAAGCTTGAAGATGCAACAGGGGCAGGTTACGTAAGGACCCAGAACTAAGAGGTCATAGACACATTGGAGTCGAAGCTCCAGCCTAAAAACTCAGTGTTTCAAACAGAGCTATATGCCATCTTAGCAGCGGCTAAGGAAGCAGCGAGACGGAAAGAACATGCTCACATAATAACGGACAATCTCTCCTGAATCATGGACATCCAGAATACACAATGTGCCAGACAGCCCGGAAAATAAGAATATTGCTCCACAGACAGCCGAACATCAAGATATCATGGATGAAGGTGCATGGGTGTTTGTGGGGCAATGAGGAGGCCACAAAGAATGGCAGCATGACAAACGATATCCGTTTGCCGGCATCCGCTGCGCAAGCCAGGCTATAGGGGTGATTTGATGATGAATTGGAAATAGCCTGGGGATGACCCGGAGGCTTTGGGAAGGACCACGCATTCCATTCCCAAAAGTCTCTCGCTGCGGTGAACGTGAATCAAAATTTCACTACGCCAAATCTTGTCGACATACCAAGGAATTACACTTAAGAGCTCCCTTGGAAGTCATGGAAGCAAAATGGATGGCCAATGTATTAAAAAGACCGGAACTGACAAGAAAACTGGCCAGGCTTGTCAGATTTCTGCATTTGCTGACAAGTAGGGGAGGGGGTCAAAATTGGCTGAGAATCTGCTGACGTAATACTTGAATGGTCCCATAGAGCGTAGGACTCACAATCCAGAGGTTACGGGTTTGATTTCGGCTCCTCACATGTGTTACAATTTTTTTTGCCTTTTTCCATCTTTAATTTTTTCTTTTTATTCTTTTTCACTCCTGTACTAGACTGTAGCCCCGATAAAAAAAAACCCTCTGATTTAGGGCCAACCACGATTATCACCAGAAATGTTTAGTTAACATATCTGGTACACATGGGATTTACTATGGTATTACGGCATTTAATTAAATAAAAAATTTTTAAATTCAATTTTGAATAATTAAAATTAAATTCAATTGAGGTCAATCTAGGCATGTGTCAAACCTAGAAATTTCACTTCTACCTTTCGAGATTCTCACGCAGATTTTTTTTACTGATTTGTTTAAATGAATGGCTTACTGCATTAGTGACTTTGTGCATATTAACATTTTACATAAATTTCGTGGTCCACTGAACCCACGATTTATCCTTGTTTCCAACGCGATAAATCGTGGGTTCCCCACGTTTGTTGTACATTTTGTTCATCCACCCTGCATGCTTGGATGCTTGGGAAAAACTTCCCATGCGTTTTGGTGTAGCCGCCGTTTGGCGTGAACCAACAAACCATAACACCGATTGCTATTTCTGCACGGTACAGTGCTTGAAGAAAGTAATTAATTCGAAGAAGATTGAATACGCTGTGAGACCATCTTCCATTCGCCCAGTAATACATGAAAAAGGATTGTCACAGTCCTCGATCCCGACCCCACTCTCACTAACATTCCGACAGACAGTGATATGGAGGATTGATCGAAGTGAACTTGATGTGTTAGAAAGTGTTCCAAGCACCAGTGATGCAGATCCAACATTTCAGTCGACAAGTACCTCCTGTAACGAACACCGAATGACACAATGGGAATTTCTTCATGACGTGATTAGGGATTTAGAACTGCCAAAGAATAAAGCCGAACTCTTGCCATCCAGATTGCAGCAGTAGAACCTCCTGGCTGATACAGTTAGCGTATTTACTCGTCGTGATCATCACAACTGTCATTATTTTTCGCAGTGACAACAACTTGGCATTTTTCAATGATGTTGAAGGTTTGATGCTAAAACTGGACATTCCGTACAAAAGCACACAATTGGATGCCTGAAAAACAAGCCTGAAGGCTGTGCTATTGCATGATAGTAATGCAATATCATCATCACACAATCCCTGTTGCTTATGCAGCCCTACGTAAGGAAAGTTATCTCATGTGTCGACGCTTCTAGATCTTATAAATTGCAATCAACATAAGTGGTGATTTCAAAGTGATAGCAATTGTGCTCGGTCTACAAGACGGGTACACAAAAAGTACTGTTGCTATATATGGCAGTGAGATAGCTGCACTGAGATAGACCTAATGGAAGAACATATATATGTGCCTACGAGAAAATTGGATGACATAACACTAAAAATGCACTGCCTGCATTTACATATTGATGTCTTCCCAGTGAATTGTATCGCTATCAATGACCAACATGGCGAGCGATTCCATCAGGAAATTTCTGCAATGGAAAAGCATTACAAAGGAACATGGTCAGTTTCAATGTTAGTAGATTTCTGCTGGATGTGTGTGTGTGTGTGATCCAGAGAGATGCTCCGGACGTTCGCCATAAGCTACAGGCAAAAAAACGGGGAGTATAAAAAGGAAAGTTTGGTAACTGTTATTTGCGCTATTGTATTCCCATATCGTTGTATGTAAAATGTAAACAGTCAAATTACTCAGAATCCTGAGCCAGGAGGCAATTTTGAGCGTAATTTTCGTTTTCAGCGACCCGAAATCTATTAAAGACGGATATTTTGACTTCGTAAAATTTTCACTGCTGAACAGTGTTACACGTAGTGCAGATGACTGGATACAAAGCGAAGATAATTTTAAAGAAAAGTCGCATTGCTATGTGGGGAATCGAAGCACCAACCTCGCCCTCAGTAGCGGTCATTGTTTGACTACTATAGAGATATTTAATTAATAATACGATTGCAAAACATGCTGTGAAAAGTCTTCTTATGCGGACATTGATATGGAGAGAACAAATGTTCTATGATAGTGTTTGCTTTTCTCCAGTACCAATTTTGTACCATTCAAAAGTATACTTTTAGAAAAGCGCGTCACCGTTCGTTATTCAATTCATCTAGCTTTTCTACGGATCTTTGCGCTTTTACAATGTTGCACGACGAAAGAAATTCCATTTTTCACGATTTCTCCCACGGACAGGGCTCCAGTCTGGGAGCCGAGACGATTCTTATTTTTTGTTTCTTCACATAAAATCACTATACAGAGGCCTCGGGGGCTAAACCAAAGATCCCAACCTAGGGGGCTCAGCTGGATGATGGGAAGGAGCAATTATTTGACACATATCATGCTTTTGCCTGAGCAAAAAAAAAAAAAACCCTACGGTTGTTAAGCAGAGGAAATCTAGGTTTGAGTACCATGCACCCACGAAATTGAAATCCCGGACAATGGGAATTTCTGCCAGAAATTATGAAATTTTATTACAAAAGTATGAAATGTATTACTAATGAGTCATTAATTTTTTTGAAAAAATGAATTCATTCAGTGCACAATGCAATCAGCATCGAAAACCGTCTCTTACGTATTTTACATTGCTCTGGATTTGGCGGCTATTCACGTTTTTCATTCCGCATATATGCAATCTCCTCACAAATTGCTCAAGCGTATTATACTTCAAGCCTTGTCGGTGGACCGCTAAATAAAAAAAGTCCTGATTTCAAAACGCTGTAAAGAAAGAACCACTTGTCAGAATGACGTAAAATTTGACCTGAACATACGTAAAATAATGGGAATTTGTCTGAAAAAATATATAAATAAATAGTTCGAGATACTATATATCAGTAGATGGTGCTCTACTCGTCTTAATACGCAAATTAAAAAAAACGTGATATGCGCACCGCGCAGACGTCGTGAATTTTGATTTGTGGAAATTCTGTGACGCGGGAATTGACGTCATATAATTTCTACGTCACAAAATTTCCACGAATCTTTTATCCGCAAAGTCTCTGAAGTGATGTGATTATCACGTCACGTGAGTGTAGTGTGTTTAGTCCTTAAGACAATCGTCTTGACTCTGTTAATGAAGGATCAATCTTTGTTTGTGAAGCTTGTTTTACAAGAATGGTGCATGTGCGTGAATTGTTTCGTATGAATTCTGAACATTAATGGGTATAAGGAAAGATTGGTCCGATGTCTGTTACAGATGATTCGACGAGACCAGTTCATTTGACGTGAAATCTAGCAGAGGGAGGAAAGCAATGCTTCGATGTCAGTAGAAGATGTGGCTGTAGCATAGGCGGAGATAGACGTTAAAGTCTGGGGGAGGGGGTCACGATTATGATTGCTGGGGGGCATGATGATGATGATGTCAATTCATATATACGCATATACATTAGATCAGTAGGCTCCACCTTTGACGCTGTGCTCTCCGTATCTCCGCCCATGGGCTGTAGCATTGGAGAAAGAAACGAGCAGTGGTGTGAGAACGTGCAGTGCACGGGGAATAGCCCCATCTTTAGACATGCCTGTCAGCACGGTTCGTAAAATTTTGCGAAACCTTCTGCAGTGTCCCTTGTTAAAAATTACGCACGTTCAGGAGTTGCTTCCTGATGACCTACCAAGACGACAAATTTTCGTTCTACAATTTTTTGCTCGGATGGAATTGAACAATGCATGGCCATGGAACATTTTGTGGGCAGACGGAGCCCATTTCCATCTCGAAGGTTCTGTTAATACTCAAAATTGCAGAATATAGGAAACGGCTAATCCGTTCGCAGAGAGCAACTCTTCTTGCTTCTTCATTCTACAAAGGTTATTGTGTGGTGCGGGTTTACGGCAGTGTTTATTGTTAGACCATTCTTTTTCGGGGAGACTGGTCCTGTGGGTACTGTTACCTGCATCGCCATATAGCATAATTTTTATACAAGGTGGCGCGCTCCTAATCTCATTGGAAGATGAGTGAAGCAGCTGCAAAAAACCAATTTTGGAAATGCCAGAATTATCATTTTATCATTTCGAACAGCCTGGCCGCTACTATCATGTGACCTCGATAGATGGCGCTGTAGTAGTCTTAATACGCAAATTAAAAAAAAGGCATGCGCATCGCACATTACACTTGTTTAACAACGTAGCATGTAAATCCTTGACTTCTGGCGTTGGGGTTACCTCAAAAATGTTGTGTACAGTGGTCCGATTGCAAAATTAGCAGAATTGAAGAAAATTACCGAATTACCAAAATCATAACTTGGTAGTTCAGTCGCAGACAAGTGGTTGGAGCTACGAAAAACTGAACTAAAAAAATCTTTAAAAAATTCAGCAGTAACAGGAATATCAGATAATCTGTCACAATAATACACGACACTGGGAAATAAATGGCGGGATCTTAAATTTCGGCAGAAAGACCAAAATTTACGAGGGTTGTGATTAATATCATTTTCAAATGAAGAAATATAATCATTACACTGAAGACGTATTTTACGCTTAATTTCAGCCCTGACACTGCGCAGATCATCAATAGATTCAGAGAAATCCTGGGCTGGATTTTATCTCTAATCCTGGGCTAAATTGAGGTAACAGCCAAACATATACATATACTCTGTTTTGTTTTGAGCACATTCATAGTAGAAAAGGCCGTTTCACAAAGATACGTAGTAGAAAAACAAAGAATAAGCCTCTCATCACCACCTCATGCAAATTTCGATATTCGTTTTTTTTTTTTTTTTCTATTCCAGAATTTTTCGTGGCTAGTAGAATTATAAGCATTTTCCAGGTCTTTATCCGATGACAATTCAATTAGTTTAAGGGTTTCTTGGTCAGAAAGGGCTGCTGTCGTTTTGTATTCAAGAAAAGGGTTCACGATCCACATGTATTTTTCCCTTGGATCCTCGTGTTACGGATAATATTTTTCAAACGGCAATAGCATTTTTAAATGCGATTCAATAACATGTGGAATAAGGGTTCTTGAATGCAAGTCATCTTCCATAACATAATCCGATAACCCGAGTATGACTGAAACATTTCGTAATTATTTTCACCAATCATTTCATATTTTTTTCAAATGATTCAACTTTATTCCAAGAATGAAAATTCGTTGTTTTTGATCCTTGAAGTTTCAAATTCAACTCATTTATAAAAGAAAATATGTCGCTGAGGTAAACTGAAGAGCCAAAAAAACTGGTCCAGGCATGCGTATGCAAATAAAAAGATATGGAACCAATCAGAGTACGGCGCTGCGGTCGGCAACGCCTATATAACACAACAAGTGTCTGGCATAGTTGTTAGATCGGTTACTGCTGCTACAATGGCAGATTATCGAGATTTAAGTGAGTTTGAACGTGGTGTTATAGTCGGCGCACGAAAGATGGGACATAGCATCTCCGAGGTAGGGATGAAATTTGGATTTTCACGTACGACCATTTCACGAGTGTACCGTGAATATCGGGAATCCGGTAAAAAATTAAATCTACGACATCGCTGTGGCCGGAAAAAGATCATGCAAGAACGGGACCAACGACGACTGACGAGAATCATTAAACGTGACAGACGTGCAACCCTTCCGCAAATTACTGCAGATTTCAATCCTGGGGGTGTACCACCTTCTGATTCTTAATAACCAATCATCCATACGTAAGAATGGGTTCGTAAGAATCACGTTAAGAATCGAGCTCCGAATGCAACCACGATGTGATTGTTAAAAGTTATTCTTAAGGTCACGTGACGATGGACAGGCCGATAAATTTCCCTTTTGGGGAATTTCGCCATTGGCCAATCAGCGCCCAGCTAAAAATTAACAACAGCTTGCTGTTGACAAGATAAGGAGGAAAAGAAATTTTAGAGCGACGCTAGCCTGAAAAAATGGCGGAGATTATTTCAGCAAATGTGGATACGGTTTTGAAGAAATGATAAATACATAATATTTTTTAACATGTTACAGTAAAAAACAAACATATCCATACTTAATCATCCGATATGATTCGAATCAAAGATCCATCCCACGTTCACTGGGATGGATCCCTGCCACCCTCCATGAAGAAGGGCTATGCTATATATTTTATGGTGAAAGTGATAAAGAGCTGCGGTTATTATATAAATAATCACCGGCCATTTCGGTAAGTTTGATAAATTTTGCTCATATAACCGTGAATCTATCACATTTGTAGGTCATTATGCATAATTGTCAAACCATGGTTAATGCGATAAATGAATCATCGTTGTGTTTACATTATGTATGTAAGTGAAGCTAACATTACAAGAGTAACAATAATTTTTATAATATGCTTCATGTTTCTTTAAATTAATTGTCATGGCGAAATGAACGTGGTACTGTACATGTATTGCATAGCTGCTTCGTGGCCAAATAAAAATAATATATAGTGATCAGATGATACACCAATATTAAAAATGGTCATCGCTTCTGTAATGTTGGCTTTTTCACGTACATCGAAGTATGTGAAAAAAACAAACGCTGCAGCAGGTTAATAATGATTTTTAATTTATGTACAATTATATTTCGGCCGATTGAAGCTTTATCTCACATATTTTGTGGGCGAAATTCAATTTTCTCTCAAGTTTTAAACTAATAAAAAATTTCAAATCATATATGATTTGAATTTAATAATTCCATAATATGAGTTATATTAAGTTCCCATAACATGAAAAAAATTGTGTTTACGACTCATCGATCATGATATTTATTGATTGAAAATTTGAGAATTATGCATAATCACGGGTAAATGTGATAAATGTAGCAAAATTTATCAAACTTTATTGAAATAATCCGATATTTTATCACTATTATCAACATATATGTGTTGTATATAGACTCTAACACTGTTTTTAACTCTCCCACACAAGCTACAACCTTCAGATAACTTTTCGATAACTTAAAAAGTCTGACGAATTCCTATTTTGAAATAAAAATGCATTAATTTTTTTTTCCATTTTTTAAAATATGAATCATAGAAAACTTCTATTAAAGAAAGAATTTAAGTTATCTCGCATAGAAGAAAAAAATTGTTTACTAAGAATCAAGCTAAGAAGTGGGTAGCCTTGGTTCTTAACTCGATTCTTAACTATGGAACAAAAATGATTCTTAGTAAAGAATGTGGTAGAAAAGTTCTCTCTCGATTCTTAACTAAAGATCAAATCCATAGTTAAGAAGCGGATTCTTATTAAGAATCAGAAGGTGGTACATCCCCTGGGCCATCAACAAGTGTCAGCGTGCGAACCATTCAACGAAACATCATCGATATGGGCTTTCAGAGCCGAAGGCCCTCTCGTGTACCCTTGATGACTGCACGACACAAAGCTTTACGCCTCGCCTGGGCCCGACAACACCGACATTGGACTGTTGAGGACTGGAAACACGTTGCCTGGTCTGACGAGTCCCGGTTCCAATTGCTTCGAGCTGATGGACGTGTACGGGTATGGAGACAACCTCATGAATCCATGTACCCTACATGTCAACAGGGGACTGTTCAAGCTGGTGGAGGCTCTGTGATGGTATGGGGCGTGTGCAGTTGGCGTGATATGGGACCCCTGATACGTCTAGATACGACTCTGACTGGTGACAGGTACGTAAGCATCCTGTCTGATCACCTGCACCCATTCATGTCCATTGTGCATTCCGACGGACTTGGACAATTTCAGCAGGACAATGCGACACCCCACACGTCCAGAATTTCTACAAAGTGGCTCCAGGAACACTCTTCTGACTTTAGACACTTCCACTGGCCACCAAAATCACCAGAGATGAACATTATTGAACATATCTGGGATGCCTTGCAACGTGCTGTGCAGAAGAGATCTCCACCCCCCCTCTTACTCCTACGGATTTATGGACAGCCCTGCAGGATTCATGGTGTCAATTACCTCCAGCACTACTTCAGACATTAGTCGAGTCCATGCCACGTCGTTTTGCGTCACTTCTGCGTGCTCGAGGGGGCCCTACATGATATTACGCAGGTGTACCAGTTTCTTTGGCTCTTCAGTGTATATCAACCCACTTCTTATCTTGAAAGAAGTGGGACACATCACTTTTTTTACCAGTAAGAAACAATTCAACTTCCTTTCGAAGTTCATATATCCTCTTCAGAACTTCACCTCCGGACAGCCAACGAACTTCAAAATCAAAAAGTAGATCTTTGTGATCGGTGTCCATTTCATTGCACAATAATCTCAACAATCTAGTATTCAAAGCGCTGTTTTTTATGAAATTAACTATTTTAGTCGATTGAACAGGACTTCAAGTTCAGGAATAATTTTTTTAGAAGCCAGGTTTTGCCTGTGAATGAAACAATGCGTTGATATTAAGTTATTGTCACTCACAATATCTTTGATTCTAGCGACCAAATCTGAATGCCTACCCGTAAGGTTAGCAGCACCGTCAGTGCAACTCCAACGCCAATCCAGGCCTTTATCTTTCATAAATATATCCAAAACTTTGAAAATTTCGTTGCCGGTTGTGTTAGTAGCTAATTCCGAAACACTCAAATGTCTTCCTTCACGTTATTATCACCGTGATCGATAAAACGAACATACGTGAGCAAAATGCTATGATTTTGACATGAGTGGATTCTTCCAGTTGTTTCGCAAACAATTTTGACATCTTAATTTTTTCTACGAGTTGCATTTCGGTGTCTAGTGCCATGTCGGATATGCACCTTTCTATGGTGTCATTTGACAATGGAATGCCTTTCATTCTAGTATTTACCGCAGACTGGCCTAACACTTCTCGGCAAGCAGTAATCAAAGAAGTCTTGATGAGTTCTTCGCCAATATTATAGTTTTTTGCATTTGGCTATTTGTAACGATATTAAATATGATGATGTGAATCGTCAGTTGTTGAAGTTCGGAAAATAATTTACTTTTCTACTTGAAGAGCACCTTTTTTTGAATGAAGAACTCAATAGGTTTGTTTCGTTCTGAGACGTATGATGAGACGCGATGGCTTCATTGCTTCGTTTGCCAAAACAGTAGCACATATGACACATTTAGGTCTTGGCAATTGGTCGGTGTCAGGGCAAAGAACGAGACCACATTTCAAATAATCGTCATTGCATTTACGGACAAAAGCTTTTTTTTCTGAGTGACACTATTTTTTTCTCGTTATGCACGTCCTGAAACTGAAGATGGTCGTCCTGCTGGCTAAGTCGGGGAAATCAGTATATCTAGTTTCACTTTCGATACGGGATTTTTAACTCCAAAATTGAACCCTTGCCTCTTATTCATGATGAAATTGAAATTTGCACAATTATTTACAAATTAAAAAAAAATTGCATACTCCAACAAATAAAAAGTAATATAGCACCAATTTGTTTTCGAAGAAAAAAGAAAACGATACCACAATTCTGAGAACCAGGCTCAGACTGCTTCGATGTCTGATTAAACTTTATGTCCGGAATACAGTATTTTCTGTGTACCTCGCTGATTGGTGGCTGACATTTGCCATACAGATGAAAAAAGAGGAAGATTTCCCATTCAAAGTTGTAATTTCATTGTAAGAGCATTTTTTCGGCAAACATGAGAGATCACTTTAATTTCCCTTGGGATCAGATTTTTATGTATGTCATATTTTTGGCATTTGCCAGCTATTGGTCATATTTTAAGGAGTCACATATCCTTTAACATAAAAAAAAGTTAAAATAATATTTTTAATGATATATTTTAACATTGATTTATTAAAATTTGTTTTACATATTTTTGATTACATATCTCTAATACATAATTCTTTGAAAATTTTCAAAAAACTACATTAAAAACAGCTTGAGCGCGTAATAAAATGGCATGACATCAATGTAATCATACAATATTCAAATTAAAACAAAGAAAACGGTTCATTTCCTAAAATGAACTAAAAGATTTCAGATCCATACATAAATATTTGATTTATGACAAATTCATTTTTTTAATTTTTAAAATTTAAATTCTAAATTAAATTTTGAATAAGAATGAGTCAATGAAATTTCAATCGTTTAGCTCATTTTTTGATATCAACCGTTTTGTTCATTTTAATCTCGATATTGTATGGTTACATTGATGTCCTTGTATCATGCGCGCAAGCTGTTTTTAATGTAGTTGTTTTGAAAATTTCTAAAACATTAAGTTCAGAGATATATAAAATTTTATATTGGCATAGGATAGCGCATTTGATCAAAAATGTGGAAAAAATTGCATTAAATGAATGGTTAAATAGTATTTTTATGGATATTTTAACTTTTCCCCATGTTAAAGGGTAGAAAGATCTGGGTTTTTGAAAGATCGGGCATATATATATTGAAATATGTTCTGGTGGCCTATGTCATTCACGAGATATTAGTTGATTGCTGCCGCTGTCCATGTACAGAGCATTTCAGCATATGCAGGGTGGTAACTATCGACCGCTTAATAATAACACACGTGATTCCTTGTGAAAAACTAATATAGAAAAGTGTTTTTTCCGTTTTTGGATCGAACGAATATTAAGTGAGTTATAACGTATTGAAATTTTGTGACGTGTCATTTTTCTAACGGTCTCGACGTTATGTGCCAAACTATGAACGAAAGTACATTTCCTCACCAGCAGCGGGTTGTCACTTCTTGAAAATGAAGTGAAATATTCAATCCCATTTGAAGCCAAGTTCTGCCTTCTTCCTTCACGATTGGGGTTTCTTCTCTCCATGTAGTGTGATAATATGAACTTGTTATTACGTATAACTTACGTATTATCTTTGTCCCCTATGTTGGCAAATTTATCACCAGATTTGTAAAGTGTTAGAAAAATGAGATCGGTTTGAAACTGTTTATAGCCAAATCAACACTTTTTTGCCAAAATATGGCAATTTGTTTACCTTCAATATCAAGTCAAATTTTTTGAGGGAATGTGCATACAGTGCGCACGTGTTTACTGCGCGATCGTTATTATACGTTGTCGTTTTAATCAAATTCATGTATATTAACAAAACGGCAATATTTTTTTGGTTTTTTTTTAGCTTTCATCGAAACTGTTATGAGTAAAAGGCGTCAATGAAGGATGTAAAAATTATAGCTTGACGAATGTGTGAAATTGGTGGAAACATTTAAATAATAACAACAATTCAATCGGAAACTTTTAATCAAACTTATATGTTGTGAATTGAACTAGTCAAAATAATTTTTTATTTCGGATATTTTCTCAATACTGATTTTGTTATAAAAAAAATAAATTCAGTGCTTTTGGGGCACTTGATTCCAAATCTCACATTGGTTTTATCAGATCGGCTCTATTTTTTGGGATGAAGACAAAGTTGAATTTCAATGGTAATACCATAAGCCAGGTGCGGATCTATGGGGGGGGGGGGGGGCGGTGATCATACCGATCACCCCAACCCGAAGCAAAACGCGATAATTCATGATATTTTCGGAACTTTTATATGATAATGAATTTTTTTTTCAATCAATCCGTTGAAAATTACTTGTAGGCCTATATATGTTTTTGAATAAATGACAAATTCAAAAAAACTTAACAAAATCAAAACAACTAATACAATTTTTCAAAAATTTCGGACGGATGGTAGTGTTATAACGGGGCTCAACTGTATTATGTTAAAAAATGTTAATTTATTTTTCCATATAAATTAACAAATTTCTATGACTTTATTAATGTATTGGAAACACTTCACAAAAGGCAAGATTTCAACTGTACGTAAATTCTTCACATAAAACCACTTAAAATATTCAAGTGATTATTATATTGTTGATATCAACGCGGGAATAGTGTACAATCATTGAGTATTAAATAGAATTTTACCCCATGTGTATAAATTTGGTTAGATACATATTTTGCCTGTCTTAAACATAGATGGCTCGTTGCTTTATAACGTAATCCTCAAAATTGATTCACGTTTGGATGTTATTGGCTTTATTGCTGTAGCCATCGTGACTGATAATTGCATTAATAACAAAAAATAGTGGGTTTGTCTATTAGTCCCCATATATATATATATATATATATATTCCATGTCCCTCCTCTCCCTTCAATAGGGCCAGACCATTTTTTTCTTGATAGTGCATCTGATTAAAATTATCAGAAAATCTGGCTGTATTAAAAAAAATGTTGTTTTATCCCAAATATAATTTTGCCCCTGCCTATAAATTTCGTGAGGTTCATGTTTTGCCCTTCTTCAACATAGATCACACGTTGTTTCATAATATAATTCTCAAAATTAATCTACGTTTGTCAATGATGGGTACAGAAGGTGCATTTTCGAAATAGACTCGCAATGCGTTATGATAAACAACTTTGGGCTCTTTAGAAATTACAAAATAATGTGTTGAAGAATTGGATTTCCATGCCTTAACTGGAAAATATATACAAATACTTATTCAAAAGCCAGGTTTGGGAAATATAGACAGGTACTAATAATATTTCTTTGAGGTAAGTTTTAGAATGTGGGATGGGGGAATTCTGTGGATTTCTTTCTAACGTATTTCTAAAGAACCATCGAATAAAAATGCACTTTTAAAGAAAAATTATAGTTAAAACATTTTATGCAAAAAGGAAGCTGGTGACATTTTCAAAAAAAAAGCACTAATTTTGAAATAGATTTTTAATACTTGAATCACATCTTAGCATAGAATGTTTCGCATCTGTGTATGAATGAGAATCTTGCAATCATCCCAATCCATAGTGGAAGGAGCAAAGCAAAGTAGATTTGTTTATTCATTCACTGTTTTTTCTTCCCTTTAATAAGATACACATTACATGAAAAGTTCCTGTTACATATTTATTTTTTTTTATAAATGACTGAAAATATATAGTGAATATTGCATGTTTTTCTTAAATGAAAAATAAAGGATATTATATAGTTGAATTGGTCTCGAGAGATTTTCTTTTGGTATTCAATGGATATTTTTTTGGTTATAATCAACAGAAATGAAGTTCTAAAATTTAATGCTCTTGGGGAAGTTTTGAGGTCAGAGTAATTTTTTCAAATATTAAGTTTTTATTAAAACTGGCCCTAATTGATACTTCAAAATAATGAATTATAAGTATAAACTTGTCTATTCGGGTGTTCAATTCTTTACTAATTTGGCCTCTTTTTTTATAACATTAAGAAAAAATATAGCAACGTGGGCCAAATATATAATACATCGGCGTTACAGTGTGTGGTGCTGCTGGAAAGCGATCTTAGGCCGGGATTACACTATAAAAGTTTGATAAAATCCCTTTTATAAAACTCGAAAAATCCAGCCAATAAACCTTATAGGTTACATTCGAGCAAATGCAACCTTTTAGAAAACTTTATAGTGTAATCCCAGCCTTACAGGGAAGATGGGTTTCGAGGACGGATCTCGATGACGTCACGAATCTTGGGCTCAGTTTCTGCTCTAGAAGCTGTTGGTCCCCGTGAGGGCAGAGATGAATTTTCGTCGTAGTAGTTATCTTCAAAAATATAACCAGTCTTTCGAGGAATCTTGTACTAACAAATGGAGAGGACATTTCTACATAAATATATAATTTTTTTGGTCGTTTTTTTATCTAATAACAAAATTTTTTATCTTTATCTCTTCAGAGATATAGTATGCATTAAAATTGAATTCTCTTTTCTTTTTCGGAAAAAAACCCTTTGGCTTTCCTAGTAGCCACTTTTTTGTTCTCTGAAGATCCTATTGAAATGTTTCTGAATGGCACGCCACGCACTTGCGAAAGATGTTATTTATTCGGACGCTTGAAATCTTCGCGTTCAATGAGTTTTCATCATGCCTTAACGCAGGGAGTTTTTTCAGGAGGGGTAGATTTGGTTTTGCCACCAGCAGGCCGTCACTGTAAAACTCCAAAAGCTCTATAACAATGTTTTTTGTATTATGTTTTGAAGTAAAAATATTTTTTTTCCAATATTCCACCCTCTAAAATTATCACTTTCTCAAGTTTGGTAATTGTAGTTGTGCCTTTTTGTCACTTTCTTAAATTCTAACGCTGCCTAAATTTGGGAGTTCAGAGTGAAAAATTAAGTAATTTTTTTGTGTACTTTCGGGGAGAACATTTTAGCACCGCTGGTAGCCGTTGTGTGGGTATCGTAAGCGATCCGCATCGCTAGGACCTGGGTTCGGATCCCACAAGAAGCGCAGTTGTGGTTGGCAGTTGACTTTCTGTTGTTTTCTAGCTTCAGACGCAAACGAGTCGATCTGCCCGTTGAAAAGTCTCGCAACAGATCCTACAACCGTGGCCGCAAGCAAAAACAAGAATTGACACTATCACGTGGGGCAAGTGCCCATTTTCGCATCCCTTCCTCGTAATTTTGATCAAACAATTGCTCCATCTGGAGCAATATTTTTATCGAAATTTAAAAAAAAACAACCTTTGCAAAGTTTTTTTCTAAAATATTTCTTAGAAGAAACTAAACAATAACAGTTTTTTTAAACATTTTAAGATCACGGGCAAAATGTTTCGTCAGTGGAATATATTCAATCCAGTTCTCTGTGTTATTTTCCCCCATCTTCATCCTACCGAAGCTTTGTTGTATGCCTCTGAATCGAAAAGTTGTTTTTTTTCCTCCCCGTTCTTTCTATACTCCTGTTAATGATTTCACCCACGGGCAATGTATCTTTCTGCAATATACATATGTAAGAGCGAAAGAGAACACGTAGGATGAGGGTGAAAAGCGAAATCTACTGTACTTCCACTATACTGTGTTATTGTGCATAAGGTAGGCTTGGTTTTCATTTGAATCTAGTGAGAATTTTAATTATAAACGTAACTTTTGTGTGTGATGAATTTTTTGTTTATTTTTTAAATAAAGTAAAAAAAAAAAACTTAAAAAGAATTGATGAAATAACGGGAGAACTATAAGGTCATATTTTTAGGTCCATAAGTGCTTGCATGTTTTATAGATTTTTAGGTTATGAAAATCCGTGCCCTACTGATCACAAATAACACGGTGTTGGATTCTGATGGGCCGATTATATTAGTCGGTGAATTCAACACATCGCAAGCGGGGCACTGAGATCTCAGTCCATCCTTCGCTGAATGAAGTATAAAACTCGTTTATCGGCTGAAAAAAGTCGCCGAGTGTGGAACCCTTTGTTACATTTCCGAAACGAGAGAGAAAAAGAAAGTTCAATCTCTATTTTTTTTCCTTTCCTTCTTTTTCTAATTCAACTCTATAAAAAAATATATGTAAAATAAAGTAAAAGCTAAAAGGTAATGAGAGTGATGGCAGGGTTGCAATATCGTACCAGTATTGCGCCTAATAACTGGTAATCAAATGAACTCATTTACTGAAATCACTGTATTTTATATAAGCGCACGTAGGATTTTCTCTGAGGGGAAAGGAGTTAATATTTCCTCATTGTTTTAAAAAAAATACAATATTTTAAAAACATTACAGAAGGATTTACATTCACATGTTTATTGCTCACTTACACAGATAAGATTGCCACCTGATTCTGTTAATTTACTTCTTTATTTGATCTATATTTGCCCAGAACATTTGTCGTTCGTCCTTGTAGCCTCAAATTTCAAACTTCAATATACATAATGATGCAAATAAATATTTCAGTTTTTAAATTATTTTACAGGCACTTGGAGAATTTGCACAGTCTTTAGGATCCCCGTCGTGTTTAACTCCAGTTCTAGTGGACAGTCAGATACAACGTTTAGCAGATGCAGCTGACATTCTAGTCAAAACGTTACCATCATTTGACCCAAAACCTCAAAACAGTAAAAAGAAAATTTGTAAAGATCTAGAGGTAAGAAGTTTACATTTATACAGATAACGAGTGCCACAAGAGCTCATTGAGGTGGAAAGTTCAAACATAAATCGTACTTATACGTCTAAGGCCGGTATTGCACTATAAAAGTTTTTGATAAAATCCCTTTGATAAAACTTGAAAAATCTAACCAATAAGGTTATTGATTACATTCTGGAAAATGTAACCGTTGACCTTATTGGCTGCATTTTTCAAGTTTTATAATAGGACTTTTATCAAACTTTTATAGTGTAATACCGGCCTAATAGACGTAGTTCGTATAGGTACCATTAAGCATAGATTTTTTTTGGATTCTAGGGTTAACGAATAAAATCCCGAAAACCTAATCAAAAAATTGAACAAAATTGATGTTTGCAAATTCCAAATCCCTTTATATATCAAACCAGCTGTTACCCGCGGGTTCAATCGCGTGGATTTGGTAAAAAAATTATTTTGCCACGATTCCCCCATGTAACATTTAAAAGCCTCATTACCCCCTTGGGGGTTGAGTTTTCATAAATCCCATCTTAGTGGATATCTATATTATAAAATATAATACTGACCAAATTTCATATTCATAGATTCAGCGGTTTCGGATCGGTGTGATTTCTCTCTCTGTGACCTTTGAACCCCCTTGTGACCCATGGTATGGGTCGGATTTCAAAAACCCCTTCTTAGTGAGTGTTTACGTCATGAAATAAAACTGCTGACCAAATTTCATATTTATAGCTTCAGCGGTTTCGGCTTAGTCCTAATTATCCCATTTAACCTTTGAACCACCTTATGACTCCCCCCTTAGAGCTAAAAACAAAATCCTTCTTACCTTCAGCGTGATTTCTCCATGTAACATTTGGACCCCTTAATGGTTGAATTTCGAAAAATCTCTTCTTGGCGAGTCTTTGCATCATAAAAATAAACTACTGACAAAATTTCCTTTTTTCGATCCTCAGCGGCTTCGGCTCAGCGATGATGAATCAGTCAGTCAGAATAGTTATTTTATATACGTAGATACCAGTTTTTAGCCGCGGCCTCGCCCGCGTGGATTTGGTAATCCGAAAATTGTTCGACGATGAACATTTGAATCCCCTAATAAGCCCCTTGGGGGTTGCATTTCCAGAAATCCCGTCTTGGTGAGTCTCTATATTACAAAATATAATACTTTTTTTACTGTTATCAGTTCGAGCGAGCCAATCAAAGAATTATTTTGTGCCAAATGTCGTTCACTTTCACCGTTCCGTTCCTTGAATTTTCCCCTTCCCAAATTCCTCAGCAACCTCAATTAGACACTTATACGGTAGAGCAGTGTTTCTTAACTTTTTTTTGCTCGTGGCCTCCTTTGAACCATATTTTTTTCTCGTGGCTCGCCTGTCTTACCCAGAGTTTTCGACCCTCATCTAGGAGCCTTTATTCGTATTGAATTGATTTTTTCAGTGAATGTATACCGAACGAAAATTTTGCAAGTATGATTGGCCTCCAGGTCACTGGCCTAGAATTTGAGCTTCCCGCTAGTCCGAGTTTAGTCAGGGCCGTCTCAACATCATGGGCGCCTTAGGCAAAGTGATGCTATGGTAGTCCCATATTTAGCGGGAAATAAACAGCCTATATATTTCCTACTTATTTTCAAAATTTATTGCACTATACAAACTATAAGGTGAGGGTCACGTATGAACATGAGACCCCCGGGCATGACCCCTGACAAGAGTGGGACTGACAGAGCTGCACCCCGGGGCGTGATATGGTTTTCATCTCATTTTTGTTTTTCACACTATATTTAGTATAGTGGAGAGGTCTGAAAAATGTAGCCGGGGGGCCTGCGAAAAACCCCACTCTAGGGAACCTGCTGCAAAATTTAGGTGGTGAGGCTCGGGTGGGTCCATGCCCTAAGACGGCCCTTGTTTTACGGGTGCTTTTTTGGATTCTGTAAAAGTGAATAGTCACTAATACAAAAGCTTCATTTCTTCACACCTTAATTTTTCTTCTCAGCTCTCTGCAGCCCTCCAAACCACCTGTCATGGTCCCTTTCTACATTTTCTTCTGTGGCCCCTTGAAGTACCCCAGTACCACTAGGGGGCCATATGGGCCCCCGGTTGAGAACCACTGCGGTAGAGGACTAACCCAAGCCATCAAGCCTAGAAGAGAAGACGTGGTCCAGCACCTGGCCACTGAAGACGACAAAAGGGCTCACTAGAGCTACAAAAAGATGATGTAAATTTTGTACAATAGGAATTTTTCTTCATAATTTTTTCAAATCTGTATACACTTTTTGTTTGTCTTTTTTTTTAATATATGTGTTTTATGTTCATGTATTATTTATATATGCACAATAAAGCACCTGACACACCTAGCTCTCTCATCCGGGGCAATGGCTGAAATTGATAATGGGCGATAGAGCTTGGGTGGTGCACGTTATGAAGCTGTGAAAGGGCGAATTCGGTGCCCCTTCACGTCCAGCGCCCGAAGCACCGGACCCGCTTGCTCCCCTCTAGTTGCGGCCCCGATTTTCATTTTTTTTTCACTTCTGTATAACACGAAACTCCCTTATTTGGGTCTCGGCTCATGTATTGAGACGACCCTGCTTTTATCTCAGTTTCAACGAGCGAAACAACAACGTAATTTCATGAAGGCTGTCATAATCAGGTTTGACTCTACATGTATGCATGAAAGAAAACGCACTCGTATATTTGCAGTTAAGTCATCCCGCCGCCCCCCCCCGCCAAGGAAGCTAACAGGGCAATTACTTTTTCTTTTCACCATTGCTGTCTTAATGCATGGGCCTACGTGGGCACAGCCCGGGGCCTCACAAAAATGAGAACCGGCTGAAATTTTCAAGAATTTTCTGTTTAGAGCGTCAGAAAAATAACTTGGCGGAGGCCCCCATGACGCTCTTAAGACGGCCCTCCTTTCCACGCTACAAATTCATTTGTTTGAGCCCGTGAAAAATCTGGCCTGGCCCTTGGTTAAGGATGCAAGAGCCCATGCCTAGGGGCCAAGGCAGTAGCGACGGGGGATTTGAGGGGTCTGGTCCGATTAGGGGTTAAAAGCGGACGAGACATATGCGGACATGTTGGAAATCGGGATATGCGGACATTTTATGTTTACCAATAATCAAACGTTACTGGCGAGAAATTCTGGCGATTTTTAAGGTACGTTCTCCGGTCGCGATCGGGTCAAAATCGGACATTTCATGTTTACCGATAATTTAACACTTATTCGCGAATGATTCTGGCGATTTTTCGAGCTACATTGTCTAAATGTGTTGTATGGGGGGGGGGGGGAGATAATAAGTTCCTGGAAAGTTTGAAGAAGAATCAATGTATGTCGGCTGCCGACCCCATGGAAGATTGTACTATGAAGAAGAATGAATTGACTGAGAGCTGGGAGGATTAGAGTCAATTGTCGCCTTGTTTTCGTCTGAGAAACGCCATTTTCTAACATTGCCGTCCGTACCTCCAAATACGACTCTTATCCAGCCCATGGATAAAAAAGTAATTTTAAAACTTTGAGAGAAGGTTTAAATCAAAGGACTTTTGGAAGGACTTTTAAGCAATAATCTCTGCCTCAGAATTAACAATCGCTGACTTCTGCAAACATAATTTAATACACTACATTCCTCATAATTTTTATTCATGAAGCTTGGCAACAAGTGACTTACACAGGGGCGCCGTTATCAAACACGGGGCCAAGTGCATCTCAAAAATTTCGAGGCATCAAAAATGTGTAGGCACCCTTAGCCCCGATTTTATATATTTTGTGGGGTGGGGGCCATCAGCCATTATTTCAGAATATGCAGGAATGCTGAGAAATATCCTAATAAAAAAATTTTAAATACGCAATAAAATGTAAATAAAAAAATTAATGATAATTCAGTACTTAAAGGTAATTTTAGAGTAATGAGAGGAAACAATATTCCAGAAACTAATGAAAATTTTAGAATTGAGGAATTAAAAATAACTAAGAAATGGATCCAACACCAATGAAAATTCAGAATTAATTAGAAAAATAATAACAGAATTGATTTTTTTTTAGAATAAACAGAAGAAAAAATTCTAGAATTGATGAGAAAATTCGGAATTAATGCAAGAAATAATTTAAGAATTGATGGAAGTTACCGTGAGTGCGAGGCCCGGCGCAACCGCACCTGCCCACACCTCTAAGGGCGGCTCTAGACTTACAGAACCATGAATTCCGTTTGGGACGCATTGTAGCCAGTGTGCTTTTCAGGCAGAAATTTGGAGTGCTTTCACACGTAGACTGCTCAACACTAATTTTATTGCCAAAAACTTTTTAGTGATTTCAGGGTAATTTTGAGTGCTGATTCTGTGTGTGAATCTGGCATTATTTTTTTTCAAACGCTCTAATTTTTAACATAAAGTGAAAACTAAATTTCAGTAGTACTACATAAGCAGCACACAAATCGCATTTAAATCTGCGAGCGGAGTTTACATCACTAGAGAGATTGAATCAATGGAATGAATCAATTTAATTGTGAAAAGTAATCAATACATAAATCGGAAGCTAAGTCAATACTGACGGGCCGGACTTAGGCAAGTGTGAAGGTTGGCCGCAACCGGGGCGTTAAATGTTAGGGGCCGCAAAAACGTGATGAAAGAAAATACTTTTATTGCATTTTAATTTTAAAACTTCGTTTTCAACAAAGCGAATGCATTTAAACCTCGCTACAACGATACTCAATATAACGATAAATTACTCTACAACGATATTTTTTCATACCTTGTTTGAAAATGCCTATACTCTAATGTTAAACTGTTACCTCTCGACATAACGATATATAATCCCTACATAATCTACAACGACATTTTTTCTTGGTCTGCTGAGTCGTTGTATCGAAGTTTCGCTGTAGCTTAAAATTTTGTCTAAAACCTTTTAAATTCAGACATCGAACCCTATTCCTCTTGCCTAGGGTTTTCACAGAACCCCTTTCTCCAAGTCAAGTAAAGCATGGAGGTGGATCTAGTGCTCGGACGATGGGTTGCTAAATTCCTCTTTTAAAATTTAAAAAATTACACGAGGCAGACATACTCGCCCGGCTGAAAGAGTATGAAGTTGAGGTCCTGGGTAGGTAATCGGTTCAATTTCCCCGACAGCTCTCCAACCTTTAAATGTCTGGAAGCAGCGGGCAATATCGTTTAAATTTATTGTCGAATAATTTTTTTCTATTACCATGAAATAGTAGTTTGATGTTCATTCTGCCTATGTAAACCTGGCGTGCTCCAGGGTGTTCATGATTACTCAGGGATTAGGAAGCTCCGTTTTCGAGGGCCAAAAAATGCTTAAGCCCGTCCTTGATAATAAAATAATGCGTATTTGTAAATCAATAAATGCACATCTTTAAAAACACTCCACTCAATTATCAGATTTCAATATGCAGGCAATGCACGTCACACGAAATTTGTGGTATATTTATGTTCAGAATAAAAGTAAAACAATATATGTATAATGTATATTATACATGTATCGTGTATACATTTATATATCGTATAATATATGGAATGAAAATAAAGGAATATATTTAGGATATCAGAATAGATCAATGCAGTAATGATATGCTCTATAATGTTGCATTTTGTCCACTAAAATGAACACAAAATGATATAAAATTAATTCAAGGAGAAGCACTTTTATGATTTTCTGTTATGGGTTTTGAATGTCTTTCATAGGAGGCTTCGATAGAGTAATCAGCCATCATACGCGAGGCTCGAGCTTGCCTTGATACTTCTGTTCCATTACCTTCATATTTTGATGAAACCGCCTCTCGTCATTAAAATGACTCAGATTGTCTGTGAAATTGGACCAAGTAACTAAGAAGAAAATGCGCCTTTGTGCTCATATTAACAGTCTATTTTTCAAATGTTTGAAAATTTTTAAATTCAAATTACAAATTAATCGTATTTTACTGCAATTCTTCATCGTTCTCTGCTTTGTCAAAAATTCTCAACAACCGATACGAAACATGATCAAACTGAAGATCGACCGGATTGGAAGGACATTGATAATATCCGTCAAAAATGCTGAAAATTTCGAATCTTTAAGAAATTTATGAATTTGAGAACCATCAAAAATCCCTGCTCACAGCTTTTCATTGTTCAGTCCAGGAAACGTTTTACAAATTAATTGGAAGCACTCGCCACTTTATTTATTGAATTGCTTCACTAAGCCGAGTTTTATATGAAGTGTTGGGAGATGTATTTTGTTTATGAACCACTGGCTCTCTAAAAATACTTTCTTTGTTGTCCCAGTAAGAGGTTCATCAGCTCAAGATCATGACAAATAACGAATGTCTGATGATGTGATATACGTAAATTTTGCGCATAAAACTTCGCAAAAATAAAATTTTCTAATTTTTTGAGCACTGTTATAGAGTGCTCAAAACAAAAAAAAATCGGTTTACCGAAGAAACTTCAACGGTTTTAGGGTAAAGGTTTTAGGTTTTAGTGGGCTGCTGATTCCAAAACTGGTGTTGGTTTTGATGAAATGAAATTTCGAAATTTTAACACTTCTAACGAAATTAGACATTCCCTGTCTCTGGCCAGTCTGACTGTCTCTCTGAGGGAATTCGTTTTCAATTTATTCAAAGTTCTTTATGACTTTTTTTCAAAAACGTTATAAGCGGGATCCGAATTGGACAAAAACCGAGACTGTCATGTAAAACCAACAGATCTATCCACCCTATTTAGTAGGTTAACTATCATTCTACCATTCTCCTTCGACGAAAAAAAAAAGTTTACCTTCCCCCCCGCACTCATGAGAAAAGCTTCCGTACACTACTGAATGGAATTCACTGCACACACAATGTACTTACAGTTCCCGTTTGAACCGGACTGGGACAGAAGGAGTCTTCTCTTGAACTGGGGTCTTCCGTGTACCTATAATGATTAGCTAAAATTTTTCACAAGTGTCTTCATAGTTAATTTACTGTGTCATCAAACAAAAAACTATAGCATTCATATATTTGGAAACCATGTCAGTCTCCCTTATAAAGATGTCATGGGTCTTCGCAGTCCTAATCTGTAACGAATTAAGTTATTGAATTAATAACAAAGCAGGGGAGATTGTGTCTGAATAGGCAGGTCCAAAGAAGAGAAACCAGAAAAATTATTGTTTTAATGTAATTATTATATAGTATGTCATCAAATGGAAGAAAGTTCCTTATGGCCGTTGAATGCTCATGTTTCAAATGCCGCTACACAAGTAGAACGTGGATGGGGCTCCAGCTTTGTGACCCAGGATAAACCTAGTATTTTCTTAACATTTTTTATTATACTTACCCTTAAATCAATATAGCCCCCCCCCCCTCTCGAGAGTCGTTTTCTATCGCTTTTCGGATAATCCGAGTCGGTGCTGTGCACCCATGGTAATTTTTGGCATGCATCCGACACCTGCAGAATCAATCAGAAAGCAAATTTATTTGTTTAAAACAAAGATGAGTACCTACTGATTCGAAACACTTCCGAAACTTCTGATCTTAGTCCTTGGTAATTTGAGGTAGTCTCGGTGCCATTCACCCCAGATTTTCGACCAGTGACCCCAGTAATTTTTCTCGAACGATTGAATATAAGCACAGGGTGTCCGGCCTCCTCCTCCAGTCCATACTCCTCTGGAGCATTTGAAATAAATTTCGTAGTAAATGTAGTTATTCGTGCTCTTTACCCATTTTCGGACAAGTGTAACTAATGATGGTTCATCAATAAGAGCTGCAATGTGGATCAAGTTGTCAAGCATAATCAAGAACAATAAAAAAATCCTGGACCACAAAACGGGTAAGTTTATTTAAACGTGGGACGTATAGTATAACTAAAATTCAATGTCAATCATTTGAAATTACAAATAATTTTATTTTCAATTAAAAACACCAATTTTATTTATGATTGTGCTGAATTTTAAGAAAATACATATTCGGCCGCCGAGTATTCGGTTATTCGCTCAAATCACTATTCGTCCCATCCTTAATAAGACAGTAATAGAATTTCAATTCTGAATCAATTAAGCATGAAGATCGCATGTATCTACTTGATATCTATCATTTCGATTCATTATGCTCAACTCAAAGATTTTTTAATAGACCACCGGATTTTTTAATAGTTTTTGCATAAATATTAAATAATACAGTGGATCCCGCTTATAACGTTTTCCAAAAAACTGTCATGGAAAACGTTGTAAGCGAGAACCGCTTTAAATGGGAAATCTTAATGAGAATTACAGTCGATCCTGCTTATATAGTTTTCCCGCTTAGTACGACTTATTCTGGTGTTTCCAACTCACTAATTCGCTCTAAGATTTTCCATTTAAAGCATTTCCCCGCTTACAATGTTTTTGCGACAGGTTTTTTGAAAAAAAAGGTTATAAGCGGGATCCACTGTATTTAGAGTTGAGACCACAGAAATAAGTCGTACTAAGCGGGAACGTTAAAAACGGGATTGACTGTAATCGGAATAAGTGTGTGTGTGTGTACACAGTTTTAGATCACTTCATTAGAATAAACTCTTTTTTTAATGTTTCTGTCGAACTAGTTCACATGTTTTCTATATTATCATATTTCTATCCACGTGTGACATCTGTGAGTTGCCGTGATTTTTATTGATTAAATTTAGTTCAGTTGATGTAGTTATTTTTCTTTTCCCACGATATATCTTGCATGTACGATCAATCGATATCGTTTATGTATATGATCGTATAAGTGCTCATTAATTTATGTATGATTTTACTAATTTTCCCTCTTATGAAACAATCAACTTCCTTTGGTTTGACAATGCCGTAGTCCACGCACTGTGCTGATAATACTCATGCGACATTAGTTGTAGAGACCCTTCCTAGAATAGAAATCCCTCGGGATAAGGACTTATGATCACCTCCGCGCCGAGCCCGATAATAATAATAATAGTTCTACTGAAGCTATATATTTATTATTATAGTGTTGGTTATGTCGGCGTTTTTTTTTTACGTGTAGCAATCCATCACTTGTCAGTGGTTCAAAGAGAGGACAGGTTTTTTTAACTTGTTCTGGCGACTGGTAGACGACTCACGTCTTTCATTGTTCAAATTTCATCAAAAGTTTCTCTGCATGTCTTTATAATGTCCATCAAAGAGAAAATCGCCACTTAGCAGCTTGGTGGAAAAATTAGGGATAAACCGCCAACATCGCCGGCTCGGCAAAATTTGTCCGATTTTGACCCGGTTTCTTGTTGTATCCATTTTGTCGCCATTTAACAGGTTGGAGAAACAAATGGCAGATACAGCGCCAACATCGAGGGCGCGGCAAAATTTGTGGATTTTGACCCTATTTCCATGTTGTCCGCATATGTCCCGTCCGATTTTGACTCGCTCGCTACCGTCTGGTCCCCCCGAAATGTGAGAAAATGACGGAAAAAAGGGAAAAAGATGGCCAAATCTATCGTTCTCTCACTTTGCCCCCCCCCCCGCCGAAATGAAAGTGGTCTGGAAACCTATTGAAAGGTCTATTGTGTGTTCCCCCAACTCATTGTGGGTGATTGTCTCCTTCAAAGGAATTGCTCTTCGTCCAAGGTTACAAGAAAAAGAAGGGCTGGAAGGCAAAACCAAGACACTGAACTTGGCGTTTTATTACTGTATTTTCAAACTACATAGATTTTTTTAAGCGGAAAAATATCAATTTATTTCCGAAGCAAACTCATCTACATAATTATGATTATTACTGGCGAAAATTTTCTTGTTCTTTATCTTTTTCGGTCATTTTCTCGCATTTCGGGGGGGGGGGCAGACCCCAAGTCTTGCCATGGACCCTTGCTCCCTGAACCGGGCACCAGGCCAGATTTTTTACGGGCTCTCACAAATGAATTTGTAATGAGGAAAGAAGGGTCGTTTTAAGAGCGTCATGGGGCCTCCACCAAGTTATTTTACTGACGCTCTAAACAGCAAATTCTTGAAAATTTCAGCTGGTTCTCATTTTTGTGAGGCCCCTGGGTCGTGTCCCCGTAGGCCCATGCATTAAGACAGCAATGGTGACAGAAAAATGAAGAATTGCCCTGTTAGCTTCCTTGGGGGGGGGGAGTGGGATGACTTAACTGCAAATATACGAGTGCGTTTTCTTTCATGCATACATGTAGAGTCAATTGAGAAGACACCAACGAATAAGACCGGGACCAGACTTTCGGCGCGGTTGAGTTTGGGGGGGGGGGAAGGCATCATCTATAGTTTTATTCTGTCAACGCACAGATACAACTGCAACCTTTGAGCGCGGTTTTTTCAACCGAGAAAATCCACATTTTTTTGGACGGTTGGGGTAACCGGAAAGCTACCATCATGTATTGCAAAGGTTTGAACACCCTGATGACGGTTCGGCTGGACCTGCGGTTGCTCTCTTCCATTGTCTATTAAGTGGTTTGACAAGGAGGGTGATGGGATTTCGGATGCACTGGACAAAGAAATTGCTCTCCTTCTCAGGTTGCCATAAAAATGAGGGGAAAAGACAAATTCGAAGAACTGTATGGTGAAGTTCTATTCCACAGAAGCTAATTCTTTGTTTGGCGCTTTTGCACTGATAACAATAAAAAAAACCAATGAAGAAAAAATTAAATTTTTCTAACTAGTGAAATTTTTTTGCTTTCCTACATGAGCATATATTAAAACTCGGTTATAATGACATTCATAAACTAACGTGATTACGCTAAAACCGAGATGTATATTTTAGAACATTTGAATGAAATGCATTGGATCCCGATTATAACGTGTTAGCAAAAAACCAATTGGTTACCTCTTCCAAAAGAGTACAAATTACCACGGGGCCCAACCATTTATAATAAATTCATAAAAAATTAGAAGTAAAAATAATCAGACATCTGAAGGAATATATTTTTATATTTGCAAATTCTCCATATCAAACTTTTGAAACATTTATTAAAAGCCTAAGTATGAACCGGGGATGAAATATGTCCCTAAGAGCTGCATTGCGTGTGTTTTGCTTTCATTATTGTCTTTTTGTTATTTATTTTTGTATCGTATATGAGTATATGAATGTGGCTGTCTATCTGCTGTTTTTGCAATGAAAAAAAACCATCTGGGCCAGTGGTTTTCAACCGGTGCTCCGTGTGAATTCCCAAGAGCTCTGCGGCCATCGAGGAAAATGAAAAAAGAACCAGCAAATATGAAAAAAATAATTATTAATATTTTTGAATAAAAATAAATCAGTAACTTTGATGAATAAATAAAAAATAGGCCTAAGGGGCTTCGCCTTAGAAATTATATACTGGAAAGGGCTCCGTGGGTCAAAAAAGATTGAGAACCGCTGATTTAGACAAAACGTTGTATGCGGGTAATATCGAAGAGTGCACCAAGACAATTTTCACACCTACCGTTCTTTTCAAGCAGTTTTTGATTTACATACACACACAAAGCCGCAACTAGGGAGAGCGGGTCCATTGTATCGAGTGCTGAACTAGGGGGGCGCCGAATTGCCCCTTTAACACCACTCCTTCTAATTTTTCCTTACACGGGGACGACAGAAGGTTGCTAGCTCCAGTAAAAAAAAGTATCCAGCTGCGGCCCTGTATGTACCTTAAACCTTGCAACATACATACTGATGAACAGGGCCACAACGACATGCGTGGTCAGCCGGGGCAAGCACGCATTTTGGCGCCCCCTTTTAATATTGAAGGAGAGATGAAGGGTTAACATTTGCGCTCCTGTCTGGCTCGGAGTTCGGGGGCATCAGTCAGTGCCGTCTTAACGCATGGGCCCACCCGAGCATGGCCCGGGTGCCTCAAGAGAAGAGGGGCCTCCCAAAAACGAGATACGATTGAAATTTTCAAGGATTTACCATGTAGGGCCTCCTAAAAACCACTTGGCCCGGGGGGCCAATAATACTCTTAAGACGACCCTGGCACCAGTTCCACCTGCTCCTCTCTAGTTGCGGCCCTGATGCCGTATGTACAGGGTGTTAAGCGGGCCGGGGTAGCAAGTTCAGAGGGGCGGCAAATTTGAATAATTCGTGGTCAAGAACTTTAAATTATAACGTGAATAGGGGGGGCAGAGCAATTCGAATAGCCAGCACGTGGCGAAGCCATAAATCTGTGCCTGGAAACGGATTTAGTGTGAAGCATGTAAATAATTTCGTATAAGGACATTACGTTCCCTTTGTGTCATCGCATCATCTGGAAAAAATCATCTGATAACTGATCGGGAGAAATAATAAACGAAGAAGTTTTTATGAAGTTTTTCGTTACCACTGTTCTTCGTGTTCATCACAACGGATTTACTAATCCTCCGTTGATGGATGTTCTTAGTATTATTATACAGCGTTATACTGTATCATGTGTGATTGAATAAATTAAAAAAAAAATTACATTAAACGAAAATATATGTTCCAGTGGTTGCCAATTTTTGTGAGCGAATGGCCCTTTGTACCGTTTTTCCTTCTCGTGCTGGCCCCCCCCCCATCTTTCCCCAGGACCTTCTATCCCGAGTGGGAGGGGGGGGGCGCACTTTTTCACTTGTTGGTCGAAAATTGAACTGCAGCTTAATCCCATTATAGCAAACTTCCAAGAGACCGGAGAAATCACTTCGTTACAACGAAATTTCGTTGTAAAGGAATTCCAGGTTGTTGCCGTTTAGAAAAGTTTTCGTTAGAACGAGATTTTCACTGTAACGGTATTCATTAAAACGGGGTTAGACTGTATTTGTTTTACTTCATAAATCTCCCCATGGTTTCATTGAGATATCCTGAAAATTTGGATGTACTCGGTTAAGCAGTTTTTGTGGAAAAACTACTCGAAGTACGAGAACTTAAACTGTAATCACCCATTATGTAATTGTAATTATTTACACTCTAAACCGGAGGTCCTCAACCTTTTTCTAGTTGTGAGCACTGGCTGTACCCATCATCGAAAGGAGAGCACCCTTACAAGTTTGACCATACGTATGCATGAAAAATTAGGATGATTTTAATCCTCGAATGCAATTTGAACGAGATAATTTGATTGAAACGTCGATCGAATTCTAGCAAGCAATTATTGGACAGGAGCTTCGAGAACTCCAGTTGCTTCAGGTAGCACCGTGGTGCTCACGAGCAACAGGTTGAAGATGCCTGCTCTAAACCATTATACTACATCTGGTCATGTAGGCCCTATGTGAACAAGAAGCCCAGGGTCACGCGAATATGGGTGGCTTTAAGATGGCCTTGGTCCCACGAGCAGCTTTGCTGAGTTCGCAAAGTAGTCCCTTCCCCCCCCCCCCCTTCTTTCTGATGTACACCCCAAACCCAAAACAGAAGTTCTCGAGGTGTGGGTCGCTTTTTCTGGGAATGTTCGGCATTATCGCTCGGAAGGACGTCACGACGACTTTGCATTGCCGTGAACCCCTGCAGTGCTTTGGAATGGCTCTTGCTATTCTTACGAGCAGGCCGAAGAAGCCGCGAGTGGCTAAAGTTTCAAGAATCCTTGCCAAGGTCTTCCAAACGGGTATACCAGTCGGTAACCGTTTTTCAGTTTGTTTGCCCTCATCCGGATTTCTGAGAATTACAAGAAAAACCATTATCTATTTTAAGGGCAAAAGACCTGTTGGGAAAAGTCATAAAATTTAGATACTGTACTTCCATTTAAGCCCAATTGACTAGCCTTCCATGCACGCCCTTGGGAAAACGAATGGTCTTTTAAAAAAAGGGACTTCGTGAAACATAAAACAAATTTCGTGGAACCTATCAACTCGGACATCGAATACATGGGGCAACTTTGAAAGGCACCGTCATAATCCTACAACACAGAATGTCGGCAATACCGAACGGCTTAATTTAATTGTAATGGAACCGTAGAGGTGTCCACTTCAGACAGGTTTTGGTATCAGTAAGCCAATCTGAAGCCGCAGCTACGATTATTATTAGAACGCGTGATGGCGCTTGCACAGTGTTGCAGTACATTACTAATCATATTTTATCCATCTCATTTCTTATTTACCAGTTCCATTAGTCAGCTGTGTCAACGAAATTTTTTTGTGCCACCATGTCTTCAGCAGATTCTGATTCGTTAATGGCTAGCGATAGTTATTCCGAAAAAATCATAAGCGCAGTTGAAAAAAGACCGGCTTTATATGACAAAAATATGTTATTTAAATAAATTATGATGATTCCAGTCATGATACATAAAAAAATTTGTGCGAATCGTAAAAGCTTCAAAAATTGGTCAAATTGTAGGCTGTCTTTCTTCAACTCTGAATTAATTTCAAACGGCAAATATTGTTAGAAAAGAAGAAGAATTTTCTCATAAGAAGAAGGGTTTCTTTAAGATTAACAAATGCATGCTGAAAAAAATTACTATTTTGTATGAAAGCTAGAAAGTCTGCCTGCTGGTTGACTATTAAGAATGACCTATACTGATCAAGAGTTTTTTATGCTAGTTAGACATTTATTTAACCTCTTCTCGTACTAAGTGTGATATCTCGGTAGATGGAAGAATTGCATTGGAGCTTTCCCTCCTTCCTTCGCAATTTATAGTTTTTCCAACGAAAACTAACTTTATGTTACTGTAACCAGAACACATAAGAGAGGATGTCATTGGAAAAAATAGTAGAAGAGTTACCGTAAAAGAAAAAATCAAGCTAAAGTGATGAACACAAGTTCTACATTATCGATGCTATAGTCTGAAGTTAAAAAGAAGATATGATTTCGTAGGGGAAAAAATATTTAGTTGTCGTGGATGCGCTATGGGCTATCAGCTGGGCACGAATGGCTACAGTTGCTTGATAACTTAACATTATTGCAAATATTACGATCATGCCTTGACTTTCATGACATCGCTGAAATTCTAGTGGAAAATCATAACGTCGCGGAAAATTGCTTGATTAATTACGAAAATTTGAAATGCATGATTGAAGAAAATTATTTAAAATATTGAATAAATGAAAACTTGATTTGTAGAAAAGACTTTGTAATTCATTTGCGCGGTAGCTCTTTTATTTTTCAGCTCGGAAAATTCTCTCAGTTAGGTAAAAGAACTCATATTTCAAGAAAAGTTACAGGATGGTAAAAACATGTCAGAGCATGAAAATTTTACCCGAACGATAATTTAATGACGTGTAAACGATAATTCAAGAACGACCCTTGTGAAAACCTGACGTCATGGACATGAAATTGATTGGATGTGACGTCAGAGTTGTGACAAATTTCACAAAAAAAAAAAAAAGTTTTCCGAGCGATACAATCCCTCTTTGAAAAAAATATCCCATTACGGAGTGCATTAGTGAAAACGATAATTTTGGAAGGACGTATACGAAAATAAAGTGGTGCTATATTCAAATAAATTGTTCCTTAAGAACTTGTTATACATGCATTTTTACTATCTGATTTATAAACGAGCTTGTGGAAAATCGCATCACGTCAGATTTGAATATGGGGATAGGAAAAAAAAAATCCAAACTATGATTTAGGAATGATCCCACTTTGAACAGAATCTCATCACTTGGGATAGAAAAGAAAATTCCAAACGACAATCTAATGACGATCCCTTTTAGAATAACTACCTCAGAAAATGTGACATAAAATAAATTTAATTTGGGAAAGGTTCCTTGGTATCGTATTTGCTAAACACGATAATTTTTTTTATTTTAAAACATAATTTAAGCCCTCATCAAACCTGTTTGAAAAAAAAAGTAAGTTAGAGAAAACGATAATTTAAGAACGATCCCTCTTAGAAAATGTGACGTCATGCGATAATTTAATGATGTTGGAAACTTTAATTTTCGTCATTAGCTTTAATTTTCTAGGATGATTGGGAAAAAAGTAGAACCCAGTTGATCACGTGACTTTCGAGTGCCATAGCCCTCTCTTTCTCGTTAGCTTCGGTATACACAGGGTGACGTCATTGTTGAGATTGAAAAAACTGACATAAAAAAGTTTAATTTAAGAAAGATGGAGTGTTGTGTGACATAAAAAAAATTTAATTCATGAACGACCCCAATAAAAAATTTAATTTAGGAAAGATCCCTGACGTGACATAAAAATTTTAATTTAATAATACCCCCAATAAAAAATTTAATTTAGGAAAGAAAACAGTAAAACGCCATCTAGTGTCCTTTATCCTATTATCGCGGGGCAGCAGCCTCCCTTATCGCGTGGCAGCAGGTGGGCAGCACCCATTGTTCTCGTGGGCAGGCCTATTGTGTCCCAGAACAGCTAATTCTCCCCTACTATTGTTACAGAAAATTAAATTTCATTACATGAATATTTTTATTAGTATATACAGTAAAACCCCTCTTTTTTTTGTGAACACGGACAGAACAAAAAAAATTGAATCCATGTAAAATCGGTGACCGTTAAAAGGAGGTTTGAAATTCATACTTTTATATATTATACAACTGTAAATTATTATTTGTCCGTAAAAGAGGGAGTATCCGTTAAAAGGGGTTTTACTGCAATGCAGCTTATGAGCACGAATTCGCATGCTAACTGGAGGCAACTTCAGCCTGGCGAAAATAATTTAGCCAATCACGAGATGTCACGTGACATTAAAAAATAAAAAACCCCGGTTGCTAGCAGCAGTGTGTGTTTCACGCGAAATTCCACGGTTGCTGATAAGCTCAACCGCACCAGCCAAACCGTAGTGTGCCGGCAGCCTAAGGCAAATACACAAAAAAATAATAAAAGTCCTAATGCATTTCAACACCAATGGGTGCCGTCTTCAGAGGGAAAATTTAACCACTAATCTCGCTGACCGAGTTTCTCACTTGGGTTGAATACCAAATCTTCACGCTCGGTTGCTTAGCGGAAGAAGTACGTCTGTTTACTTCAAACGTCGTGGTCAGAATGAAGCTGTGAGCCTGCGTGAGATACTAATGCAGCGTCCTGATTGGACATTTGCGGAATAGTGCTATCCGATTGGTCCATTCTTGTAATTCCCGCTCGAAATGAATTTAAGCCATGGTGTTGCGTTCGGGGGTGTAGATTTATTATCGTTCACTAGTATATTTTTGAAGGCCCGAATATATGTGCCTTCGTAGAAATCTAAATCAACTGTGGAGTTGACTTTGTGAAAAACTCTCGCTTCTTGAAATTTGAATTTATGGCCGCCTTGCCAACAGTGAGCGGCGATGGTCGATTTTTCACATTCCTGATTCTTAACACAGCGAGCGTGTTCACTTAATTTTGCTTTTATGGGTCTCTTTGTCTGTCCTATATAACCAAGGGAGCAATTACCGCATATTATTTGTTTTCATTTGCATAAGGATTTTTTTTTTTTTAATTTCGATGATTTTCCTTAATTTTGAACTAATTTGAAACGCAAATATTGCATCAAGAATTGAAATCATTTTACCTCTTTAAAATTTTTGGTATTATCTAACACTTTGCGAAAAATAATTAGCCCGCTAATCAGGCACAACTTCGATTTAACGCTAAATAATTTAGCCAAACCCTGGATATCACGTTACACTTTACAAAAAAAAAAGGTGGCAAAAAAAAGCGATGGGTGTTCGCCACGATATTCCTTATCTCGCGGTGAAAAACTTTGGTGGGATCTCAGCCAGTATGAGTTTTTACCATGACTGGTTCTCACAATTCCCCGTGTGTTACTAGTTCTAAGAATTTTGCGACATTGTTCGTGGGTATTTCAACAATCCCTTGTTCTTTACGAGGGGTCTCATTTATGCTTTGGGAGGGGGGGGGGGGCGTGCATGTGAAGAATGAATGTTTGAAACATCTTGGCCGTCTTATCATTTTCATGGTGTTTCCAAGGAGGTCTTTCATTTTTTTCATGGTCAAATAACCTTACGGATATTGTCCACATCCAATAGGGATAAAAGACTTATCCATTGGGGAGTTTTGATATTATCTGTTACAGAGACTGTTTTTGGTTTAACTCATATTTACTATTTCTTGGAAAAGGAGTAAAAGAGGAAGAGCTAAAGCCTGATTAGAAGCTGAATATGTCATTTGGTTTTCATCGTGAGTATCGATGGCCATGAATGCAATGGCCCCACGCGAACTTCATACTACAACTTTAAAATCAAAAGTTTAAATTTTGGAAAAACTGGAATCGAGAAAAACTCAGAGTAAACTTCCCAAAAAATATGGAGCTGCACGGAACAGCATTTCAACATTTGCTAAAAAATAAAGGGAGAAATTTTGTCATCATTTGAATCTTCTTGTTAACCAAGCAAGAAACGCATTAGAAACCAGACTTCGGCGAGTGATGAATTTTCTTCCTTCTAATCTTCATATTCACAAATAACCAGTCTTTCAATGAATCTTGCAGCAACTCTTTTGTTGTTTAAATCCGCTCGATCTCACTCAATCCCACTATCAGGACCAATAATTCAAGAGAAAGCAAAAGATTTCACAAAAAGTCTTAATCAAGGTGATTTCACTGCGAGCATTGGATGGTTGACCCGATTCAAAGATCGCCATAGCATTCTTTTTAGGAAAGTTCATGGAGAGAGCGTACCTGTATCTCAAGAAACTGTTGAAAATTGGAAGAATGATATTCTTATGACAACCAATGATAGAATGGTGTCTAAGATGCAGATGTGTTTATTTGTGATGAGGCAGGTTTATTTTTTCGGCCTTTACAATAACCAAGCTCTTGGATTCAAAGGAGAAAAATGTGAAGGATGTTAAAAAACACAGATCTTTTGACAGTTCTTTTGGCAGCAAACACAGACGTTTCTGAAAAACTGAAACCATTAGTTATCGGAAAATTAAAAAAACCCGCAGTGCTTTATAATGTTAAAACTCTTCCTGTGGACTATATATGATGGCAACAGAAAGACATGAATAACATCAGAGATTTTCAAACAATGGTGGAGGAAGCTAGGTAGAAAGTATTCAAGCGAGAAGAGAAAAGTTATTTATTTTGGATAAATTGCAGCGCTCTTCCAAAAATAACGGATCTTTCAGCAATCAAATTATGCTTTTTACTACGTATTTCAACAGCGATTTCGCAACCACTGGATCAAGGAATTATTCAAAATATGAGAATTTTTTACAGAAAGTTAGACCAAAAAATTTGAATTTGTGGATGTTGGAATGGACGCAAAAATTTGTTGTAATGCTGTTGAAATGATTGATTCTGCGTGCATGGAAGTCAGTCACGAGTGCCACGATTCGGAACTGCTTCCGTCGTGTTGGTTTTTGTTTAGATACTTTGGAAAACGATTGGTTTTCCGAACAGGGCCGTAACAAGGTTTTTTGCCACTTGGGGCAAACATTATTTTGCCACACCCACAACTTTAAAATTCGATAATTTTATAACGATGTTCTTTGTTCCCACCTAAAATTGCCACTCCCAAAATGTTTCTGCCCGGGGCAGTTGCTTCCCTGCTCTCCCCCTGTAGTTCCGTCCCTGTCTCCGAATATTCCTCTCATATTAAGTGTAGAGAAAGCATAAATAGCACTACGGGTGATTGTATCGAAGATGAATTTGTCAGCATTGACTCTGATCTTGTAACTTCAGGAATTTTAGAAGACGACGATATTCTAGAAGCAATCAAGAATCGCTTCATGTTTTGAAGAAATAGAATCACACACACACAGAAAGTTCAGATGAAAAAGAAGTATCTGCACCATCTCGACATGATGCATTAAAAGCTCTAGATGTGATACGTCGCTTCCTACGCACTCACAGGAAATAGCCGAACAATTGCAGAATAAACTGAATAGTGTAGAATAATTTTTGTTTTCTCTTCGGAAAGAAAAACAAATATACCGTACTTGATTGTTTTTCACAGTTAAATTTTTCTTACATGTTTTGATTCTGTTATAAAACAACCCGAATTAAAATGATTGAGAATTAGTATTGTATTTAATAGAATTCACCGAGTGTCTACTGTATAGATGACACGCCAGCATTTTACCTAGGTGATTGAACTTCTGCAAAGGGAGAAAAGGTGAGATGACGATGAGATAGAAAAATAATGAAAAAATGGAAATAAGTTATGTTTTGGGTGAGATAATAGAAATAAGAATAACAACTTGAGTAAACCCAAAATGTGAAGTTCTTCCCAAAATGTTTTTTTTTTTTTTCAAATTTTGGGTTGACACTTCCGTTGTTATTTTTAGTTCTATTAATTTAGAAATGTTTCAGCCGAAACAAAAGGTGTCACTGCATTTAAATATTACATTTATTAGGCGAATTAATAACAAAACTGGATTACACATAACAGAGTGCTTGAATGCAAATTCAGTATATGACGACACAAAAAAAAATTCATTGCGAGAAGGAATTGGGATGGCTGAAGGGTTATAATGGCTTTCTGCTCTTAAGGTTTGAAAAAAAATATTCGATATGATAGAATTTAAGTGGGAATCAAAAATAACAACTGAGAGAAATGGAGCGCTACAAAAGAGAAAAAAAAAACGAAGTACTTATATATTTTCCCTTTCAGTCGCAATCCCGAAATATTTAGTCAAACTTGATTTGCTTTATTTCTGTCACCCTGAGATATTTTGTCAAACTTTATCTGCTTTATTTTTGTCAATCCGAGATATTTCGTCTTCTAAAAACGCAATGAAGCTGTTTCTTTACTATATAAACCAATTTTTCCATCCCCCTCCTCTAACCAATCAACTGCCAGTCAGCTCTTGTTCAACGTTAGGTAAGAAGGAGCGGGAAAAATAGAGATAGAATTATACGCTCAGTATGAAGAATGCAAAAAGATGTTTTTCTCCCAAAAAAAGTATTTCTCTTCCTAGAAAGCCACAACACATGACAGGTATTTTTGTATCATAGTCAGGAGAAATAGAATTGATGGGCAGAGTAAATTTTCCTATTGGGGCGAAAAGCAGTTATCTGCTCTCAATCGGAAAAAAAAAAATATTCTTAAAATACGGGGCGATTTAGGAAGGTTCCGCAATTTCTCTCAAATGTGGCGGTTATAATGCGGATCACGAAAATTTTAGAAACAGCTTAAAGGGTTAACGGTCACCGAATCCGGAAGAAATTCCTTGTAATGATTGATGATCGCATACTACCGCTTCACGATGATTGCTCAAAGAGAAAATTGTATTGGATGATACACAAATGCTCAGGATGAAAATACATGGGGTATCGCACACCACAGGTTCAGATGACTGAGAGAAATAATGTGTGATAGATGGCTCTGAAAGTTCATGATAACGCAGGAAGATAAGATGATTATCGTGGGGTGCCGATTATGACGATTCTTCCTAGAGATATTTTTGTGACGTGTACCAATAATGTTCAGATTGACCTTAAGGTAGGAATGAAATGACCATAGTTGAATGTGTCGAAGACGTATAAAGATCATATGAATTCTGAGTACATATAAAACTCATGAAACTTCCAGATTGTTATGTCTGACATCTAACTACATACAACACTAGTGGGTTTTACGCCAGCTGAAATTGCATAAAAAACTTTTAATTTTCCGAGTATTGCGTGAAACGGGTTGAACGGACTTTTGAATATGATAAGATCGGTTTCATGACGCACCGAAGATAGAACAAGCTGACGTCGTGCATGATGTCATTGGTCAAACAGAACCAAGTGCGCCACTGAACTCTTTCCAAAATTATCATTTCGATTATTGTCATTAGTATCTGCATATTTATTGGCTTGCTTCGTTCAACCATTTAAACATTTAAAATAAGAAATTTTGCATTTGCTTAAATTGTAACTTCCTCTAAGAATATTATTTTAGGGTCCATTTTTTTTTTCAGTTGAATCACGCACGTTGGTTAACTTTTATTGGGTTGATTGAACGCCAACACGAGACGGATAGTTTCAATTATCCTTTGACCTTTCTAATAATTTTTTTATTATACTTTTGTTTCCATTTTTAGGTGTAGCTATTAGACGCCTTGGACTGCGTTATTACTAATACCGCTGCAACATAAAAACATGGGATGCAAATATAAAAAAATCCTATTAATATAATGCTTGAAGATGGAACGACGTTGCTGATAGGTTAGCAAACTTCAATTTCAAGATTTTAAACGATCAGCAACGTTTTTTTCCTCTTTAGGTGATACAAACCCGAGCACTAATTATTATCATTATGAATGTTAATATCAAAAGACATAAACTTACCAACTATTTCTTGGATTTAATTAATTTCTTTGCTCACAAATTATGAAAATGCCATAAAAAATACCGCACACGCATATCCTTGACACCAAAAAAAAAAAAAAAAAAAAAAAAAAAAAACCAGCATAAACAAGAGATCACTCACTTAAAACAGTGAAATAAGCAACTAAAATGTAGAAAAGTCACTTCAACTCGGCACGTTTCGTGTGGGGTATCGTCTGTAAAAAAAGTGTTTGAACAGTGACGTCACACAGTAGCTCTGAGACCACGCCGATTGAGCCAGGGTGGCAAGCGCAACTTCAAAGGGATCAAACTACCTTCACTGTATAGCCCTGCGTTTGACCAGCACCTCCTAGAAGTAGAAGGCTTCCGCACGTTGCTCGTGACTTCAGCAAGTAGTCCATTTTCCCTTAGAATATTCATAGAAAATCGGGCTCAGAATTGGCGATTTGTATGCCCCACATTCAATCATCATGCGGCATTTGTGAATCAACCAGGAAGATTCTACGCTAAAATAAGAAGAAACGAAATAGGATGCTGTGGTTCGAAATGGCAAAGTTGCTAGGTAGTCTTAATGACGTTACAGATGAACTTGGCAATCCGTGCGGAGGCCTTCTTATCTCTAGTGCTGGTTTGAGCGCTTGGAAATGTCACGAAATCCAAGTTGTGAAATGATGTTATTCTAAGCATAATTTTGACGTCACCAAAGTCATAGGGATCAAGAGGTTTTGAAAATTTTATTGCTAGAAATACGGGTGCTAACATCATATTGTAACCCATCACTGTACCCCATCTCTGATGTGATGCAACTGTTGGGATTGCTGTGTCTGGCCTAGGACCCCGAACCGAACACCGGGAGGAGGGTTATTTAAAAATCTTTCATTAATTTTGAAAATTATTTCTCTAATATTTCTGAATTTTCATTAATTCTGGAACTATTTCTCTGAATAATTTTCAACTGTGTTTTATTTCCTCATTTTAGCTTTAATTTTTTCATAAATTTTGAATTTTTTATATATATTTAGAATTATCACTTTTATTCAGGTAAAATCATTAGTGGTTCTGCGAAGTTATTAATTAGTTTACATTTTTCATTAATTTTTATTCGTTTTTTAGCGAAAAGTTTTGTTTAGATAATTTTTAGAGTTCCCGCGAACGTCACTTGGAAACAAACGCACTATCTGGTGATGGGTAATTTCCTTATACTGCCACTGGCTAGAGCCACTGGATACACCAGGCTGACGTCTCCACCATTTATGTGCAAACGTGTGACGTTAATGCTATCGCTACAGCCAATAGCTGCTCCTTATATGCTCCTATTTATTTCATTCAATTTTATTTTTAACAATTATACCTCATTTTGAACAGACTACTGGTTTTGCCACTTGAGGATATGGACATAGTGCAAGCATGTTTCCGATTCCGAAAATCCGCATTATCTTTGATTAGTTGAAAACCTGAATTTCAACATTTTTACTCATCAGGTTTCGAACGACTAACGGGAGAAATTCTTTGGTGTTTCCGATTCCGGCAATTGGTGACGATCAGACCAATAGGAATGGGGAAACGCTCCGTTCATTTGCATAGTGTCGCCGCTTTGTACGAACCGGTTGTGAGAAGCAGAAAATTCCATGGAAAGTCCTTTCCGATAATAGTTTCCCCGCGTGTCGAATTTGAAAGAGATTGTAGCGATAGAGAAGGTACTGATTTATTGATTAACATAAATTCATATTTATCAATTTTTTTTTTTTAAACTGACATTTGGTACTCTGGTAAATTTGAAAATATTGAGAGAATCGTACAAATATCTCTTAGTAGTTAGAAAAGATGACGACATTCAACCACATATGCTTTTTTTGGATAAGGAGAACTTAATCAAAATATTTTTTGTAATTATAAACTACTTATATCAGGCCTATAATTGGTTTTTCCAAAGGCGATAAAAACCCGTCAATGGTAAATACCATACCACCCCTCAGGGGAGTCACCGTATCAGGGGTTGCATATTATGGAGCTGTTGGTTAAACTTTATTAAATCATACACATTTATATATGAATCAAGAAAGAGACTTGAGGATGTTCAAACACACTCACGTTACTGACGCACTAATTCTGAGTCAGTCAGGTTGCCATGTTAACTATGGCTACAATCGCGGCTTAACACATTCCCTACCCCAAAATTAGTTGAACTTTGATATTTTAGAATAATTCTATACGAGCAGAAATCGTCAACTTGGCCTAATCTAAGTATATTTGAACGGGTGTCTGATAAACTGTAATCACCTTATTTCTTCCGTTTGATTACAGCTAGTGTATTTGGATTTTCCATCTCTGTCTCTACACTCTACGAGTAAGTAAATTTCTTCCTGTTTGCTATGGCATGCGTGTTAGATGTTGAGGATTATTGGTTAAGTTTGCGAGAATTTCTTGTTAAAGAAATTAAGTTTTTCTAACTTGGAAACAGATGAGACATATCATAGCATTTATAAGGAGCCATTTAGTGTTCACGATTTGAGTGATGGAGAATTTTTCCAGGTTTCATGGATGTTATGGAAGCATACACGACATTGGGTGGTATTTTGGTTTTAACCCGTACGAGATGGTTGTAGCAGAGACGTTGCCCGGAAAATTATCATACGACTTTCTTGAAGGGCGAAGAAAAAGCAAAAATTTTGCAACGGCAAATTGGTCTTCGATCCTATATACTATTAGATTCTCCCGATGAATGTTTCGAAAAGTCTGGTTTCATGTCCATATTGCCATTTTATCCATTTTTAAAATATTAAAAAATTGAAAAAAGTTTAAAACGGAAAATAATTAATTAAAAAAAGTGCTATATTGGCTTATGGAGTGTAGAGACAGAGATGTGAAGAAAAAAATCTATACAGTGATCTGAGTGACGCATGGAAGAGGAATTTTCTTAACGCTGAAATTCAAAGTTGTGAAAATTTTCATTACCATTCTTCGCGAGTGTCTCTTAACATAGGCGTAAACGTATTGAAAATGTTGGGGGGGGGGGCAGGCCCAAATAATGGAACCTCGTTTATACGAAGAGTCGTATAAATACGAAAACCGTATAACTGGAATTTTTTTCGAAAATTACCCCCCCCCCTCCTTTTTTTACAGACGCATTCCAAAAATTTTTTGCAAAAATCTGTCGTTTTGATTCAAAACCTTATGCTTGAGAAGAAATATCTATACTATCGTAACATTACTGTTGCTAAAGTCTCAAGCAATTTTACGGTATTCATTTCAAGATTTAACAGAAAAAAAATTTATTTAAACCTTACGTAAAACGTCCTATACTTGTTTGTTTTGCTTTTGGTTTCTATATCTAAGCAAAAAGTAGATGAAGTATTGAGTTCCGTTGTTGAAAGATTTTTCTCTTAAAGAAAGAACTAATAGTGTACATGTTTGCTATCAGCAGGGCCGGAACTAGAGAGAGGGGGGCTGAGGAGGCAACTGCCCCGGGCTGAAAAAATTTAGGGGGACGGCAGTTTTAGGTGGGAACAGAGAACACCGTCACAAAATTATCGAATATGGGGGCGGCAAAATCATATTTGCCCCAGTCGGCAAAAATCCTAGTTACGGCCCTGGCTATCAGCATACCACAGCCCGTTCAATAATTATTCCAGTACCTGTCAAAAGCCATTGAACCCGTCAAACATCTTAAATTTTATGGCTTTTTCAGTAAAAAAAAATATGCATGAGAAACTACAGTCGATCTCGCTTAGTTTTCCCGCTTACAACGTTTCTTCATGATGTGTTTTTGAAAACCGAGAAACACTATTTCAGTGACACGTTTTTACCAATTAAAAAATTATGTGCTTCGATTGATAGAAATGGTGTTTTCCAAAGACTTGGGAGTTCGAATCGAAGTGAAAACGTTGATTAACTGAAGAATATACAGGCAGGGCCCTGGGTAAAGCAGGAATTAGGAGGCTCTTGCGACAAGAGTCCCTCAAAGCAGAATATGCCGAAGTCTGCGAAGTAGAACAATCAGTGCTATTGCAGAACAATCGGAAAGAATTTTAAGAAAAATATAGAAAACACTATTATGGGAACTTTTTTATATATTTTTTTGTATATGTGATTGCTAAATCAGAATCTAGGGATGGCTCAAAATTTTCTGATTCTATATTTAACTATCTTCCAACATGGAAAGGAGCAGAATCGCAACTAGAGAGAGCAGGCGAGTCTGGTGCTCCGGACGCTGGACCAGAATGGGAGTCGAATTCACCCTTTAACTGCTTCTTCTACTAAGGGGTGCCAAATTTCCGGCTTGCCCCAGGTGACAAAGTATCTATTACGGCCCTGGGAAGGGGTCATCAATTCCCACAAAGGTCGAAAAAGATTATTTAAGACACTTTTCTCTCATGAAAAAACCATGCTTGACTCCTACGGAATTTGGCTGGCGCTTTAATTTTTTTTTCTGATTTTTGTCAAGCCCTGTATTTATTTATATTTTATGATACAGTGTATATTTCCCTCAAAATCAAATTACATGTCACTTATTTAAGATCTATTTTACTCTCATATATTGAGTCATATATCAGGTTTTAAATTAGAAAAAAAATTTTGTTTAGTTGCATAAATTTCTTGATAAAAACTCGATTTAAATATTGTCACTTTCCCAAGTACGCAAGCCAAATGGAGTTTACATTTTTCTTAAATAAATTTTAAATATGATTGAAAAAATAAAACACGCCGTAAGTGATATTAATTTATTGATATGTCTAACAGAAAACAAAATTCTTTTACTACGCTTTATTGATTATAAGTATGAGAGGGCTGCAAAATACTGTATCTAGATTTTTTTTGAAGATTCTGAATAAATTATCATTGAAGACAAAGCTTAAAATGCAAAATGTATGAATTTATCAAAAATGTGTAACTATATTTAATATATTGCTTACTCTTTCTGTGCGGAATCACGGGGAATTTGAACTTTTCCGTTTTCTTGCAATGCGACATATTCTACTAACAGAAGTTTAGTGTACATGCACAACCGAATGTGGTCCACACAAACCATAAAATACTGTGGAACTGCCTATCTCAATATTTGTGGGGTTTTTTCAGGGAAAATCAAGGAGTTTACTTCAAGGGGCTCCAAACAAAGCTATTCTGCAGAATCACAAACCCCGTCTATAGCCGATTTCTTTACCACCATAATTTCTTTATATTCCAATTAGGATTACCTATGGAACTGCTTCTTTCGGCGTCCCTGTTTCACTGATGTCCATCCATTAAGCGCAAAAGCTTTTACCAAAGCCCTGACCGGCGCCGGCAGCGTCAAAAAGAATGTAGTTTTCATTTTCAGAGACAGCAGGAGCCCCCATATGAACGGATGCCTCCAGGTGACATATTCCCCACTTAGGCGACACGCCATACACTCCCCGTCCTTCTAATTAGGAAACGGTGCTTGTATTCAGAAAACCTGCATTGAAGCAGCCGAAACTGAATGCTATTGAAATGCTCTTTGTCAGCTGCGGAAGGTGCGACCCCCTTTAGCATGAAAAGAAAAAAAAAACTCAAACACATGAAATAAAAATTTTTTCAAATGTTTGGAAGAATTTCGGGAACTGATTTTTTTTTCTTCTCTCTTCCTGTCTTCTTTCTCCCAAACATTTCGGCCCTCCGTATGCCCCCAAGGGTAGAACTGACAGGGCTCCAGCCCTGGGGCCCACGGCCGTACCGGGCCTTCTCGGGGCCCCGGTGCTGAGTTTTTTATGGGGGTTATACTCAAAAAAGGAGGGGGGGTTCGTCTCTCCTCTTCTCTTCTCATTTTGCAGAATAAGAAACTGTCAAAGATTTTAAGAAATGTGCAAAATAAGTGAATTTTTTTTTTGTTGGGCGTCACTCATTTGGCCCAGGTTCCTGGAGCATTATCCCGATTGCCCAGCCTAGGACAATTACCATCATTTTTTTGTTTTTCATGTTCTGAATCTATTATAGTGAATTCATTACCTGTGAAAAGTTTGGCCAAAGATCCCAGACTAGAAGCCCTTCTCCAGTATGTGGGACTCTATGGCCGCTGAGTGCCACCCCCCGGTAAACACGCCTCTAGATGCCAAGGACGGGCTGTAACTAGGAAACTAGGAGTGAATATCATTTTATTGTCGGGGGGAAGCATCGAAATAACTCCTCGAGATCGACTGAGATGCAGCAAGATATTTAAAATTTCTAAGAGTGCTGCGAACGTAAACAGGATATGTAAAACCCCCTCTTTGCGGTCACCGGCGGGACAAAAAGAAATTCGTCCGTAAAAAAGAAGTGACCGTGAGAAGAGGAACCCTGTTAGAACCTTGAGAATAATTCTTCATTTTGAAACAAACACAATTTTGAATAACATTAGTAAGAAATACTTCTTTTTTTTTTTTAAACCGAGCACAACTCAGGTCTATTGCCATAGGCAATTTACTACCTAGTGAGTTGTGCCGGAAGTGTAAGTGCGTGTACCTAACAGTTTTCAGTGCGTATCTAGTGTTGTGTATGATTTTTCAGTGCTGCTATCTATATCTCAGAAGTGAAGTGAGTGATGTGTAGTGACTGAATATTTGTACTGTTTGTAGGACTGTTGCTCTCTGTGGCGAGACTTTTTAACGGGGAGATCGGCTCGCATTTGCTCCTCGAAGTTGGAAACCACAGAAAACCAACTTTAGCCGACCACAACTGTGGTGACGGTGGGGCTCGAACCCGGGTCCCCGCGATGCGAGTCCGTCACTATGACCACTCGACCACCACAGCGGCTAGTAAGAAATACTTTTTAGAAATTCCCCAATTTAATTTACTAAACTTAAATTACAGTAATTTCCAATGGATAAGTTGCATCCTGAAAAATGGCCGGATAAAAGTTTTTGTGAAAAAATTCGCCACTTTTTACATGTCACAGGTTCGTATAAATTCCGAAACACACTGTACCGACGTGACGTGATTATTCCGAGCTTAGGTGTGGAAAACGTATCCGTGCGATTTCTTTTTTTTTGGGGGGGGGGGGGGGTGGGGAGCGGTTGATCCAGCTCTTCAAAATTAATAAGGGGGGGGGCTCGATCCCATTAGCCCAATACAAGTTTACGCCTATGACAGGTTCCAAGCGCTTCCCTGTGAAAAATTGGGGTTCTCGCGAAAGATCTCGGTCCAAAATCCCGGTTCACCGGAGACAGGATCATTTTAGTCATGGAGGGTAAAATATGTAATTTTTTCACCCTTTCCACTGAAAAAATCGATCGAAACGGTATTTTTCGTTACCCCCTCAAGATTACCACCTTTGAAAACTGCCTTCTTCCCTATTTCCTGCCCTGGCTACCTAAGTGGTGGGGTACTGGAAGCAGGGCTGCAACTGTCAAATGTCCACTGTGCCGGACCAGGGGGTTCGCAAATTTCACCCTTTAACCTCCCTTCAACATTTCTTGAAATATTTAAAATTTCTAAGAGTGATGCTAACGTAAATAGTTTGGGAATTCCTTGATTTGTAATGAAGAAATTTCATGTTCCTAGTATTAGAGTGCAATAATACCCGGCTCAGGGGTTTTGAAATTTTTCATTCATTTCTTATTTTCTTTTTTTATGTTAATTTTATTTTACTTATTTATTTCATTCCTCATCAAAGGCACCGGAACCTCGGAGTGGAGGTTATTCGATCCCCCACCGCCAATAAATTCTATAAGGGGACTGAGCCTCCCCCCAATAATTTTTAGAAAAACAATGCAGTGCGCCCTCTGTTTCCTGCGTATGAGCTTCAGCCTCGTATTTACGGGACGGCTAACAACTTTCAGCGCTCTCTCCCGACCCAATGTTAATTTCTTTATGTCGGTGCCTCTGTTATGAAAGCTCGAAAAATGTTACAGGCCTTCGAACTTGTTAATAAACTTAATCGTTGTTCACTTTACCTCCTCCCACTTTTTTTCTTTTTTTCTGTTGTCTCATGTCTCCATCTCCAAGGGTCACACTCAACAAAAGAAGAAGAGTTGCTCTTGAGTTTGCAAGAAAACGGATTCCCTTAAGTTATCTCCAGAGGTGCCTTCAGGCAGCACTCTGGGAGGATGCAATTTAGGATTGATGGATGCCGGTGTGGTTGCGAGATAATACTACTATTGTCACAGAACAAGTGCATTGAGATTCTAAACAAAAATGAAATTTCGAGCAGATGATTTTTACTATTTAGAGAAATTTTTTGTCAAAAAGTTTTTTCCGAGCCAAGTGTGCGAAACACATCCACTCGAATTTTTCGGGGGGCCGAGCCGGCTCTTCAAAAATTTTGGGGGCTCGAGTCCATGGGCTGGATACAAGTTTACGCCTATGATGTCATATGTGTCTAAAATAAACCAACCCAAACAAAAATGAAATGATTAAAACTAAAACTTGTTCAAATCATCGTCATCATTGTACGAGTGCTTTTGGTCACAGTCATCTTCCACGTGACATTTTATCTGATCGTATTTTTAAACTAATCAAAGCCATTGGTTCATACGACAAATGATATCAATTTAATTGCTATTTATTTAACGGAACCTCTTCCCGATGCGAGTTTCCTGAGCCCAGAGTAGATGGGAGAAATAATAAATTTTTTCGAGATATCTCTTTCTGTCCCTTTTTCATACTTTATGGCAGAGGAGGCCAAGTGCTAACCCGTGGGCCCCCGACAAGGTGAAACTAAATTTTCTAATAAAATTTAATGAATTTAATTAGAAAATCAATGAATTTTACGAAGTGTAAAATCCAATTTGTGATCATTATTCGAGCTATTCTCGTTTCAACAGCGGTAAACTACATTCATTTATTGTTAGTGACGGAAACAATTTACTGTTATCACCAAGGACCGGATATTGTTGCTCTAAAAATTGAAAAATGACTAAAAAATGCCATAAAAATTGGAAAAACCTTCCATCAAAATGATGAAACAAAGTTATCTTTATAAAATGTTCAAAGGTCGAAAGGAAAAGTTTTGACATCAAAATCGTATGTAATTATTTTTCTCTCGTTTAGATTTCATCAAAAATAACAATTTTTCTAACAAACCAGTTATAATTCATGAATGAGTTAGGATCACTGGCGTTATTTCCCCCCGCAAGGGTGGGGCTGACAGGGCTCCAATTTCGGAACCTGAGACGAATCTCATCATTTTTTGTTTCTTCACAAGAAATTCAGTTTTGAGAGTCCCGTGAAGAATCTGATCGGAGGGCCCTGTTACTCGATGTGGGAGCCATGACTGGCCTACTGGTGGAGAAGAAAATAGTTTTCCCAGTAAAAAATTAAAAATGAACCCCCGCCTCAGAGGAACTCCTGTAATACATTTCTATGGTTCCAAAAAGCATCTTCTGTTTTATTTTCCAAGGAATTCAAGCATATTTTTTCATAAGTTCTCACAATGTTCACAATCAGTGTTCATATAATTTTCTCAATCTTTTTCGTTGTCAAAGAATTTGAAAAGTCAAAAAAATCAGGAAAATGTGACCAAATGCCTCAAAACTACAACCAAAGCCCTAACAGTGAAAAAAGCATAAAAATGCAAATGCCATCAACACCCGGATACAGGTTATCACCATACTCTTTTTCAAACACACACATTGCTCATAGAACTTGGCACATGGGCAATTTGTTTTCCTATTCTTTTCTGCTACCTCGTTTGGAAAATTGGCTATTTTGCACAAATAATAATTTAAAAAAATTTAAACAAATGTTTCGTTTGTGAGGGAAAAACAAACTATGAATAATTTGCTGAAGAAACTATAATTTTTGATGCATTACATCTGTCTGGAACGCAATCAAATAAACAGTGAATATGTTTATGATGATGAAGGGGAACGCAATGCCTATAGTGTAAAAGTTTAGCTACTCAATTGCCCGTGTTTTGCCATATTATAAGCACTTATGGCGTGTACAAATGTGTTAATTTTTCCGGGACTCATTTTACTGGTGCGGCTAATGAATGATGTTGCAGCTGACCGTTATGTTGGATTTTCAACAGAAAGAAGTTGGCCACCCCTGCTTTATGGTAACCCTGTTTTCTAGATACTTTATTGGCAACTCTGAAATTGAAACTGCTTATTTTTTCTTTACGTCAGCATTTTTTCCTTGAGCGGGTGTGACGAGTAAAAAAAAAAATATATATACGGATATAAAGTGCAGCGAAGCCGCAAACCGGCTCACATTATGTGCATTCTCCCGGCTTGCGTAAACTACGTTCACTACCTGGATTGGAAACGCCTGCACTATGTCCATACCCTTGATATAGAAGGCGACGCGTTCGCTCGGTGTATTCAAAGCGCCTTACCATCTCGCCCCTCTCTCCTATAAAACATAGCAAATGCTAATGCTTTTATGGCAGAAACAAACGTGTTCGTTGAAAGAACTGCAACTTGGGTAAATGGCAAGCAAGATTTCGAGAGATTTAAAAACAGTACGTAATAATAAAATATTTAATATTTTATTAGAATATTTCCATTAAATTTCATGAAGTAAAAACGAATGAAAAAGTTAATTTGTGCTATCTGAAATCTATACATACAAAATAACATATCCTGGCTGATTCATCATCGCCGAGTCGAAAGTTGAAGACACTATGAAATTTGTCACCACATTTGTCAAAAACGCCACAACTATCAAATTTGCTCAATACTTCCACTATATGATGGGAAGGTCTACTAAAAAAGTTTTTTTTTCCCCGAAATCCGACCTCCGGTGGAATAATTCGACCTATAAGGGAGGTTCAAATGTTATTTAGAGAACTTGTGTATAGATAATGCCGCGCGGTGCATTTCCGCACATGGGGAATTTGGGGACAAACACGCATAGTCTATTCCCGCACTTAAAACAAAGGCCCTCCTTGTCTTTCTTTTTCTATTTTTCTTCTCTACCATAAATGAACTTTAGCCATAAGCTTGCTGTATCCACATGAAATTGTGTCACTGAAATTATCTTTCATGCTGATAAACCAAACGTAAAGATCAGACTGCTTATCCTGGATTTGGAACAGGAATATAAATACAGTGACTTCTTCATGAGTGGAGCAGAGGTACTGCTCGAGGGCAAAATAAAAAGATGCAAAATATACGCAAAACTGGTCAAACATTAAACATTCTGCTTGATTATGAAAGGGCGAAAGATATTTAAAAATTTTCAGAATCCTTAGCTTATATTGCAAAATTAGAGTAAACTTTTGCAACGGTATTTTAATGTGTGTTTGAACATGTACAACCGGGAAATATAAAATTATTCATTGAAAAATGATTACAATACTTCATTGTAAATTAGATTTTATTGATAATGTTTCTATTTTTTTTTTAAAAACCGAAATATTCTTTACACTTCTTCATTATAGCACCGAATTAATAAACTAAATTTTTTGCAGGGAAATTTTTGATTATTATTTAACCGTTATTTCTTATTTGGAGCTCTGTTTTTCTCTGCATCGTATAAATGTGGTTTTGAAAAATTTTGAAGCAAGGATTTTTTCAGAACAGGAAGTAAAAATTTCGCATTTCACACTATTTTCAATTATAATATTTATGTTAAGGATGCAAATTCATGTTATACGCTAAATCAATAAGTACGATAAATTTTGCATGTAAACCTTCAAACGATTTATTCCAGAGGAAATGGATGGAGTGACAAAACTGTTCATTTGAAGAAAAGAAAGGGTTTATATATTTAGTAAACAATGAGACTTCTTATCAGCATAAATATTCAGATTTCAAATCAGTAAATTATTGCTTTATTTTATGAGTTAATTCTTACGTACTAAAATGTGCATTCAATATGGCTGACACTTATTTTAATGTAATTTTACACTTATTTTAATTTCATTTAACGTGTCGTGGACGTATCGCAAACTAATAAACTCATCAAATGAAGAGAACAGAGTTGATAATTTCCTTTTATATTTACCAAATTTACCGTCCTCAATTAGGAATTATGGATAATCACTGGTGAAATTGATACACATTAAAATTCATCGAGGCGATCGGTGATTTTGCATAATCATAATTTTAGCAACTTTCCGTAACATTTATGGATAAAAAATAGTTTGGAGTGAAATGTTGAAAAAAAATTCGGCATTCTACTGATAAAAAGTAGTTGAACTTTAACAATGTGATGTGAATATAGCCCCTATATAACTGCTATCCACTTCAGCAAGGGAGTAAAAGAAATTAGGGGTGGAAAGAAGACAAAAGAAGATATTTAAGAAGCTTGATTGTGCGGAAATATGTCCGAATTCCTCCCCTGCGGAAATGTAACGTGCGGATCTGTCACCAAACCAGAGAAATCATGCCGAGCCGAAACCAGTTAAGCTATAAATATGAAATTTTGTCAGTATCTTTATTTTGTAATGTAGACTGAAGGGAAGACAAGGAATTTTTCAAAGTTCAACCCCTAACAGGGTCATAAAGGGGTTCAAAGATTTTATGGAAAAATACTGAAACTATAATTAAAAGAAATTTGGTCAGTAGTTTTATTTTATGATGCAAAGACTACGTAAAAAGGAATTTTTCAAAATTCATCACTTAAGCCCCGTTCACATGTGCAATAAAACATCCCGGGAAGTTCCCGGTAACGGGGATTTTCGCTACAAACCATTCATATGACGTTTAGTTTCTGCCGGTAATTCCCCCTCTTCTTTCCGGAAGTTGTCACTGGTTACGTGGGTTGAACGGAAGTGGTTGATTCAAGATGGCTGACGAAGGAGCTTACAGTAGTTTTCGCGGCTCAAAGGATTATGGGAGAGAAGTTCGGTGTCGACCACCAATCCCTCCCAAGAAAGATGGGCTTTTTTCTTGATGAGCTTCTCTCCCACCTTTTAAAGTTGTCATGCCGGTAATTATCATTGAACATGTGAACGGTGCTTTAAAGGGATCATAAGAGGCGTAGCCGCGGGTAACAGCTATAGTGTGTGAAGTATAAAAAATTAAACTTTCTAAATATCGCGTGAACGGTTGAACAACGTGCGTTGGGAAAATTTCACAAATTCACATTCATCACACTGTATAACTTTCAACTCCCCCTCCCCCTTCATACTGGAAATCAGATGGCTCCTGAGTTCTGTACATTTCAAGTTTCGATGTGTGAAGTTATGTTCTTCATTAGTTCATAAATTATATTTAATAAATAATTATATTGTTTTAATAAATTATATATTAAATCAATTCATTCATTAATTTTAGAAGTCAGAATATACGAAAACTCAAAATTGGTGAAAAAATTAAGGAAACCAATATTTTTATATTTATAACTTTTTTTTTTATTGCACACACATACGCGTGCAAGTTTTCAAATAGAAAACATAATGAGACAATTACACAAAGACAATCCAAAAAGGAACATAGATAATGAAAATTGAGCGCACACATAAAAATGACATTTAGGTAGCTCCAAGTCACATTTGTCCTTCCAGGTAGCCTTCAAGGCTCATGTTTTGTATTCACACAAGCAAAAAAAGAAAAAAAAATTCTTTGAATATTAGTTTAGCCACCAATTTGAATCAAGTATATAACAATTTATTTTTTTTTAGACAAGACAAAGTCAAAAACAAGACAGAAAGACAAAAAGAAAAATACAAAACAAACACTATATATTGTCTGAGGCTTTCATGGCCGGCGTTAAATGACTTGCAAACGGTTTCCGGGTTATTAGGCCATGGTCCAGGAGATTTTCTTCCTCACGTTTCGCCCACGTCTGTGGCAGGCATCATCTGAGGTTATTTGGACGTAAGTCTCCGCGGCACGAACGAACGAACGTGGGATTTATGGCAGTACCTGTCGTTTTCGACATTAGCTGCCCTCATAACAGGCCCGCGGGGGGCCAATGTGAAGGAAAGGCAAGGAAGCAATTTGTGTGTATGTGAAAAATGCGTGTAAGTTAGAAATTGGGAGCACTGTCTAAGTGGGGAACCCACTGTTAATTAAAAATATTAATTAACCAGGAATTTTTAAAACTCAACATGTCTGGGCGAAATTGTTAGTCATATTACTTGTTAATATTTTGGGCAGGAAAAGTGATCTGCTTCGTGACGTCGGTTACTCTTCGTCATAGTCGCACCTGATTCGCTGGTTGCGTGTCTGTTTTTGGTTGGCTGAAAATAGTCACATGATACAAAATACAATTTATTAATAAAATATTAGTTTTTAGGGGAAGAAAAAAGGGGAATAGTGTCAGTATTTTTAAAAAGCAAGGAAAATAGAGGGAGAAATATTTTTATTTTATTTTTTAGAGCCATTTCTGATAATTATCAGGAATGCCTCATATATTTTTTCTTTTTTATTGTATTTTGTAGGAAATGTTCCTGGATAGAGGGGTAAAGGAAATGGAGAAAAAGATAGAAAAAATTGCCGAATTTTAAATTTCGGCTAATTATGAGCTTTTAATGCCCATTAAAAATGCTTGCTTCATTTCGCAAGCTGTTCTGAAGATTTTTAGTGAGCAAGAAATTGCCCAGCCTCCTTCTGGAATTCTTGCAGGAGTATTCGCTTGTCTTTCCGAGAGGTGGCTTTCATGATATTTTTCATATAAATTTTTGCAATTGAATAAAGTTCAGCTGCTGTGTCGGAGCTATCGGCAGATCCGTCGGATCCCGTATCCTCGACCGTTTCGTCGCGCGGTCGTGACTCGGGCTTCTTGGCGATCCCAGTCGTAGCTCGGGCAGCTGCTTCTACGGGGGCTCCTACGGTTCGTTCGGGGTTGAGCATGTGCCTTGACTGACCCTTGGTCGCTCGGGTCTGCTTATTTGCTTCGCTGCACTTTTTCCCCAAGTGTCCCTTCGGTTCTGTCGGGTGCTCGAAATCCGTAGGCTTGGATTTCTTCGGCTGTTCACGTTGTTTCGTAGGGAAGTCCGTAGTTCTGGATTGTCCAATCGCGTTTGTTTTAGCTGATTTTACACTTTCAAGCGAGATTCGTTTCTTTCGATCGTAAAATTGCTTCCAGACACTTCTGGGAATAAAAGAAAAGTTGGAATATTTTTTGCGAGATTTTCTGTATTCGATTGGTAGGATTTTTTCTTGCACTTGTTCCGGTGTTGGTGGAAAATTCCTAGAATTTCGAAGTTTGGAAAGTTCTTTCTTATATATTTCACAACCGCGGTAAATGCTGGTGCGGTCTTTCTGGCAATTACAGGAGGTCGGAGTATCAACTCCTTTGACGTTGCCGCATTGCTTTACTTCGTGCGGGCCCGTACAAACCATACATTTTTGAGGGCGCTCGCACGTATCTCCGCTGTGGCCCCATTCCTGGCATCGGTAGCAGATGCTTAGTATCGGTCGGCTGGGGTTTCTCCGGTACCTTTCGATCGAGATGTCGATCAAGAAAAGTTTTCGTAAATCGAAAATTCGTTTCGATTCTTCACTGGCCGGCAGGTCGATTTTCCAGGGAGGTAAAATCTTGCCTCTTATTTTTTTACTGCGGGAGCGTATTTGCGTTAGTGAAATCGGTGTGAACCCTTCGTCACTGAGTTCTATTTTGATATCATCAACGGGCATTGTTGAATCAAGCCCTCGTAAGACCACGCTGAGGGTTGGGGCGTCCGGTGTGCTCCGCGGCACTGACCAGACCAGACTCAAAATTTTTCGAAGGTGACGGGCCCTTAAAGCGGGCCATTAGCCTACAAAATGGCTGGGGCTCCTTGGGGACCCCGGTGAAGAGAAGGACAAGTGAGTAATGTATGTGAAGTTGTGTAAGTGCATGTATGAGAAGGGAAGGTTTGGGAATAAATCCTCTTTTAAAAAATTCATGGTCACTTAATGGTCTGTCGAATTAAAAATTTAGAATTTAAAATTTAACGTCGGTGAAATGCCGCCACTGCCTTACGTTATTAGTATTATGCAAGGGCGGAGCCTTGAGGAGACTTTTCATGGCTGTCTCTTGGGCTTCCCTTTTTCCGTTTTTTTCCGGGAATCTTGTCCGGGTTTTTCTCAAGTGAGTTCGCGAATCTTTGGCATAGCAAGATGTCAAGTCGGTTGAACAGTGATGGCGTCTCAGCTAGTTTACATTTTCCATGGACCGAAAGATCCTTGACAGTGCTCCAAATCTTTTGGTTATGTTGGTCCCTCTTATCTTGGTTGGGGATCTCTTTGGTTAACCATATGAGCTTGTCCAGGATATTGTCGCTGGAGCATGGCTTGAATTTGTTCTTGCTGGCCTGCAGTAATCTATAGAAGGCTTGGAAGTCGTGTTCAGCTACATGTATCAGCTGTTCGGCTGCTGCGGCTATGTCGTCAGCTTTGGCTTCCTTGTCCCAGCATAGCTTTTCCAAGTCAGACCATCTCCAGTTTTGGGGGCCCAGAAAAATATCGTGGAAGTAACAATTAAACTGAGTTCTATTACAAGTCATTTCTTATGTATTTAGGTATCCGACTGAGTACGGATTGTGTTTCAAATTTTAACTGAAAATTAATTTAGGGTTGGCTGTTAAAAATTTCTAAGTCCGATAGGCTTTGGCATCGGAGCGATTTTTCGCATGACCGTCCCGTTCGATGGCTGGGCGTGTGTGTCTTGTGTTGTCATTATGATTATGCTTCGCTTGTGAAGAAGCCCGGTCGGGCAACGCTTCGATGTTGACCTGCGCGTCTGTGATTGGTTTAGGCGCTTCCTCGATTCCGTATTGGCTGGAACCTGTGGGAATGAAACATGAAATGCACAAAGTTGTTAGCGGCAAGAAATGGGAAAAAAAGAGAGATAGTGTTAGTTAAGTTTTTTTGAAGGGATTTTTTTTTTTTTTGAGAAAAGATGGGTAAAGAGGAAAGAAGAAAGAAAGAGAAATACGATTAAATAAGGAAAATTCGATGAAATTTTCAAATTGCGAAAAAGGCTTAAGGTTTGACGATGATGCTGCCTGCTTCAGAGATGAACTTGTCGAAGACAGCACGTTTATCTTTCTTCGATTTGAATTTTAAAATTTCCTCGAAACAGAGCTTGGCATACTCGAACATGTAAAGAGTAGAGTTCGGGCAGTCCGATTCAGCGTCGGATGTGTCACTGATGTACTCGGCTCGGGTGTGGACCGGTGCTGCCGTGGGAGGTTCGGCTTTTTTCGGAGCGGTCTCGGTTACTCGGCTGTTCGAGGAATTCTGGCTTTGAGTTTTTCTGCAAGTCCGTAGAGCGGGCGCTCGTAGCGAAGTCCGTAGTAATTAAACTTGCGTTACTATTGGCTTTCGACTGGCCGTTGGACTTCAAAATTTTTTCGGGCCTTTTTGAAAGTTTGTCGACGGGACTGAGCGTGGGCGAAATTTTTCCTGGAGTCGAAGCGGGAAAATTTCCTTTAGGGGAGATGTCGACACAGATTTTTTTTGAAGGAGAGCGATTAAGTTGAACGCTGTGAGGGAGAAAGGTCACTTTTGCTGGTTTCTTGGTATTTTCAGCACTTTGCGAAACTGAGTTATTACCTTGTCCCGTTTTTTCCTGCGGTGGGGTGCCGGATTTGAGCATCATTAGTTCGGCTCTATATACACTACAGTTCCTGGAGCTAGCGGGGTGGTTTTTTAAACAGTTGACGCATTCTGGAGTGTCTTTCCCTTTTATCTTGGAGCATGGTCTTCGGTTTTGTGGGAATTTGTACACTTGATGCAGCGCTCCTCGAAGTTGCATTCCGCGGCGAGATGAGACCAGCGCTGGCATTTTGTGCACCGCTTCGGGGACTTGCGGCTGGGGTATGTAGAAGTCGACCTTAACTGCCAGATACTTGATTTCGCGAAGAAAAAGAAGATTTCGCGATTTCTCGGTGCGGGGGGAGCCCAACCTTCCAGAGCGGAAGTTTTCGCTTTTTCCGTCGGTTTCTGGTTGATGAAAGTTGGGAGATGTCGATAATTTCGAATCCGAGATTGCAAAGTTCGTTTATAATTTCGCTTGTGGGGGTCAAATGGTCAGGCCCCTTGAGAACGAAGCGAAATGATTCTTGAGTTTGAACAGAAGAATGTTCAATGGTGAAGTTATTTTCACGAAGGAAAGTGAGAGCATTTTGTTGATCACTTGCATTTGCGAAGAGAATGCGGTAGTGGTCCTTCGTGAACTTTACTTCGAATTTCTCCTTGCACAAGTTCCTGATGGGATTAGCAATTTGCAACCAGCGGCCGTCGCCGAAGAAGGAAACGGCATAGCGAGACTGTGTTGTCGCCGTGCTAGGCAAAGTGTCAGTCACCGAAGTGGGCGGTGCTTGGTCAGGGTACCTGTGTTCCGATTGGTCGGTTTGGCAAGGATGGGCGGGGAAAACGACGTTCTTCCTGACTGATTCCCTGATGGGATCGGGGAGAACACAGAAGATTCGTCCGTAAAGGATTTTTCCGGAGACGTCGGAGGGTTCAGGGGGCAAGACGGGAGATCAAAGCTGATTGCCGGTGGTGCAACTTTTTTCGTGAACCTTGCATCGGCTTGACGATCCCGGATGGGTGAGACCGCGGCTTCATCTTTTGTCGGCGATGGTTTTGGCATCCCGATTTCTTCCATATTTTTCTGGACTTCCCTCCGTCTCATGTGGGCGAGTCCCGGGTAGTCCTCAAAGTAGCACGGGTAGGGATAATTTATGAGATATTTTATCGCACCGTCGGCCAGGCTCTGGATGCGTTGTATCTCGTTTCTATCCGTGATTTTCCGGAAGTCAGAGTATGCAGTCTGGAACGTGAAGCCATTCTTACAGGGTTTCGCTGCCTTGTTGTCGGCGCGTAGAAGGCTGTCGTATGGTTCTTCAATGGTGGTGAAGAATTCCTGCATGCTGTTGACATGTTCCTCCGTAATAGATTATCTCAGGAATTCCTCGGTTAGTTTCTGCCAGCCACAGTTGTTGGGCTTTGCCACTCTTTCGTGGAAGAAACAGACTGGAACCTCTTCGATGCTATTTCGGGCAGACATCCTGGAAATTGTCATTAATCAAGAAAACATTAATTAATTAATTTTTTGAGATATGGGCTCCGACTGAGTACGGGCCGTGAAGTTAAGTTTTGGGTAACATTGGGAGCAAAGAAGTTTTGCGACCGTCCCCTACGGAATCTGGGGCGCTACTGCTTGATTTTGTGTTGATTTATTGCTCCGCGGCGTGTGGAGGTGTTGTGCGCCGATTGGCTGAAAGTGGTGTCTGGCGACGATTGGCTGTCGAAGTCATTTTCTCTCTGACATTCATCGGGGGCACATCTTGACTCTCTGCGCCGCTGAAGTACCGGGACCCAAGTGGGATGTACCTTCATCGTCTCCTCCTTTCGATTCATGTTGTGGTGCTTGAATATTTCAATGGCTTCTCTATGAAGACGAGCATGGTAGTGCACCTCCGACGATACTACCTCGGTGTTTTCAAATTTAATTTTGAGGCCGGTTTCCCACATATGTTCTGCAACGGCTGAACTTTCCGTTTAACCAGGCGGCAGCTCCTCTGGTGTTCCTTTATTCTTGTAGCAGTACTTCTTTTTGTTGTTCCTAACTATACTTTTTCACACGAGCATGGAATCCTGTAGACACCTGCCATGCACAGCGGGTCTCTCGGATCTTTTGCCGAGCGTAGCGATTGTGCTAAGTTTCTGGTGGGTTTGAAAATGGGCTTGATATTGAACTTTTCCAAAACTTTACCTATTCGATCGGTGACTTTCCGGATGTAAGGTAAATAGGCTTTGGCTCTGGGTTCCCGATTTCCTTCGTTACTATTGTTGTTGTTTTCCAGGCGCGGTCGTATGGCTCTTTGAAACTCTTTTACCGAATAACCTTCGAAGCTAACGGTTTCAAAGCTAACCGTTAGCTTTGAAGGTTTATGGGAATGAATGTTATCTATACAAGCTGAAGATGGTAAATATTAATGTAGGCTCTTGAATAACTATCAATTTTCCTGTTTGCATTACTATAGAATCAAGTTCGAAAAACTGAAGGGAATTTTTTGTATAAACAAAAATTCCGCCTGAACTATTATAATCTCTGCGTCTCGTTAATACACTCATGTCCATTAATTAAGGATAATTCAGAATCACGCGGAAATCGAAATCTAAAGTAAAAATTTAACCTGTAGAATTATCACACACATCTGCAAGAATGATATGCAAGTTTTAGGAAGCCACCAGATGATGCCGATAGTACGTCACAATGACGAGAGTGTAAGAGGAGGTATATAAGGAGTGGTGGCAAAGAAGTAAAATTGTTCACAAGAGTTCTGTAAGGCGCTCAGTGCCATAAGCGAATAGTTATGACACAGAGGACGCATGTGGATGATTTTTTACGTGGTAGAATTATCGGCCGCCTGGAATGTGGGAGTACTCAGATGGAAGTATCCGAGGAACTTGCCCAAATTGTCATCTCTAGGCTTTGGCAACGATTCCAAGATAACGGAAATGTCAGTAGACGTTACAGTACAGGTCGCCCCCGAGTTACAACGCCGAATGAAGACCGGTATTTGGCAGTAACTGCCAAAAGAAGCAGACGGAGCACAGAATCCGACTTGTCTCGTCAGCTATCTGCAGCCACGGGTACCACAGTTTCAAGGCAAACCGTGTACAGACGTTTGGGAGATATTGGTCTATATGCTCGCAGGCCTGTCAGATGTGTTCCGCTCACGGCAACTCACTGTCGGCAGCGATTAGCCTGGAGTAGAGAACATGCAATGTGGACATCGTCACAGTGGGCTTGTGTGATGTTTTCCGACGAGTCCAGGTTTAGCTTGCAGTCTGATTCACGTCGGACTTTCATATGGAGAACGCCAGGTACCCGTTACCACCAAGACAGCATCATTGAACGACACCGTTACGGTGGTGCAGCATTGCTCGTTTGGGGTGGAATTATACTGGGTTCCAGAACAGATCTGCATGTTCAAACCGGAACCATGAAAGCCCAAATTTATCGGGACATCATTCTGGAACAACATGTACGTCTGTTTAGGGGTGCCATGGGCGCAGAATTTGTGTTTATGGATGACAACGCCCGTCCTCAACGAGCAAACATCGTAAACGAATGCCTTGAATCTGAGGATATAACCCGTATGGAATGGCCAGCATTCTCACCTGACTTGAATCCGATAGAGCATGTGTGGGACCTGCTTGGCCGACGAGTTGCAGCCCGTCCACCACCTCCTACATGTGTACCGGAACTTCGGAGAGCATTGCTTGCTGAGTGGAGTGAGCTTCCTCAAGATCAGATCGATAATTTGATACTCAGCATGCCTAGGCATTGTACGGACTGTATTTCATCGCATGGGAGACATACAATGTATTAACCATCATACCAACCATGTAATAGTAAGTTTTTGTAAAGGCGATATTCTTTACAATTGCTCCAGGGAGCAAAAATTGTAGTTTTTATGAATGGTATCATATATACACCATCGTTTTTGTTCTTTATCTTTTGTGTAATAAATGGGCTTTATGAATAAGTAACGTTTGTTTTGTTTCTGAACCTTTATTTGCCGGAGATGGCATTATCCTCAATTTATGGACATGAGTGTATATAAATTAAGAAAAGTATTGGTCCCAAAACCGATCGTTAAGGTACACCTGGGGGTGTACCACCTTCTGATTCTTAATAACCAATCATCCATACGCAAGAATCGGTTCGTAAGAATCACGTTAAGAATCGAGCTCCGAATGCAACCACGGTGGGATTGTTAAAAGTTATACTTAAGGTAACGTGACGATGGACAGGCCGATAAATTTCCCTTTTGGGGAATTTCGCCATTGGCCAATCAGCGCCCAGCTAAAAATTAACAACTTGTTGTTGACAAGATGGAGAGGAAAAGAAATTTTAGAGCGACGCTAGCCTGAAAAAATGGCGGAGATTATTTCAGCAAATGTGAATACGGTTTTGAAGAAATGATAAATACATTATATTTTTTTAACATGTTGCAGTAAAAAACAAACATATCCATACTTAATCATCCGATATGATTCAAATCAAAGATTCATCCCACGTTCACTGGGATGGATCCCTGCCACCCTCCATGAAGAGGGGCTATGCTATATATGTTATGGTGAAAGTGATAAAGAACTGTTATTATATAAATAATCACCGGCCATTTCGATAAGTTTGATAAATTTTGCTCATATACCGTGAATCTATCAATTTGTAGGTCATTATGCATAATTGTCAAACCATGGTTAATGCGATAAATGAATCATAGTTGTGTTTACATTATGTATGTAAGTGAAGCTAACATTACAAGACTAACAATAATTTTTATAATATGCTTCATGTTTCTTTAAATTAATTGTCATGGTGAATTGAACGTGGTGATGTACATGTATTGCATAGCTGCTTCGTGGTGAAATAACAATAATATATAGTGATCATCAATATTAAAAATGGTCATCGCTTCTGTAATGTTGGCTTTTTCACGTACACTGAAAAAAACAAACGCAGCAGCAAATACAAATACAAATACAAATACAACACCACAACAGGCAAAATGCCCAACGAGGTGGCTGATAAAAAGATGCCCATAAAAATATGGTTGTCATATGTTTCAAAAATACAGCAACCCAATTAAAAATGCAATTAACACAAATTACAAACAATATATACACATGATAAAATATTATACAATGCCCATAAAGAATACTTATGGTTGTCTTATTCTAAGAATGGATAGCTTCCCGATTTACCCCAACATGTTTATCGTATTTCTTTTTAAACGTGTCAATTGTGTTACAATTTACTACCTCCGGGGGTAAGCTATTCCATTTATTAACAACCCTATTGGAGAAAAATTCCCTGCGACACCATAACCTTGCATTGTCCCTCACCAATCGATACTGGTGTCCCCTTGTAAAAGCAGTCGATTGGCGGTGTACTAAAAGTTCATGGTCCATCCTATCCATCCCATTGAAAATTTTGAACACTTCGATCATATCTCCTCGACACCTGCGTTCATCCAATGTAAACATATTCAAAAAATGAAGTCTTTCTTCATAACTCAAGCCCTGTGTGCCAATAAGGACACGCGTAGCTCTTCTCTGCACCCCTTCAACCAAGTCTATGTCCCTCTGTAGGTATGGTCTCCAAAACCTTACAGCATACTCCAGTCCAGGACGAACTAAGCCTCGAAAAAGCGGAAGAATGACTTTAGGAGAACGCGAAGAGACCTTTTTGAAAATGAGACCAAGCATTCTATTCGATTTTTTGACAACCGCTGAACAATGTTCAGAAAACTTAAGTCGCTCGTCAATGAGAATTCCCAAATCGGTGACTCTAGTTGCATCCGGGATAGTGACACCATTCAACTCGTAAGAGAACCGTGGGTTGTTCGAACCAAAATGAGCGACCATGCACTTATCTACGCTAAACGTCATGCTCCATTCATTTGCCCATGCTGCAATCTTGTTTAAGTTGGTCTGGAGCAACTCCCTATCGCTTTCATTCCCGATTACCCCCATTAGCTTCACATCATCTGCGAATTTGCTAGTAATTCCATCGATACCCTGATCGAGTTTATCGATAAAAAGTGAAAAAAGTATGGGGCCAAGGACACTTCCCTGAGGAACTCCACTTGTGACGTCTGTCCAACCAGAGAATTCCCCGTTCACCATAACTCGTTGTGACCTATCTCTTAACCACGATTCTATCCAATTCAGCAAGTTGCCCCCTATTCCAATCTCGTGTAAACGCTTCAAGAGTTTGCCATGTTGGACCCGATCGAATGCCTTCTGGAAATCAAGGTAAACCACGTCGACATTTTTGCTCTTACCCAAAGCCTTAGTCACGTAATCATAGAAGCAAAGGAGGTTAGTTACACATGACTTCCCCTTCCTGAACCCATGCTGATTATCCGACAATACATTATTCTCGTCTATCCACTTCACAAACTGCCTTTTGATGATAATTTCCAAAATTTTCAAGAGGGAGCTCGTCAAACTCACTGGACGATAATTAGACACCACTTCTCTACTACCCTTCTTAAATATCGGAACAACGTTAGCCAGTTTCCAATCTCTCGGGACGATACCCTCAGCAACACTACTCCTGTATATCTGTGCGACTGGTCCCAACAATTCATTAGCACCTTCCCTGAGAACCCTGGGATAGATATCATCTGGTCCTGGTGCTTTGCTTGCACATACATTTCTTAGAAGATTTAGGACCTCCACGTCTTCCACTTGAATATCGTTGAGCGTTTTATTACCCCATGCAACACCCGTATATCGAATATCATTATCTCCATTAAAAACCGACGCGAAAAAGTCATTGAAAGCACTACACATGCCTACATTGCTCTCTACTTTTGAGCCTCCTATCGAGAGGGGGCCAACTGTCCCCTTACATCCATTATTGACGTATCGAAAAAATGATTTTGGGTCAGAGCCAATGTTATCTGCCAACCTAGATTCAACTTGCTTTTTACTATCCCTTATCGCTTTCTTCAACAGTCTTCTTTTATCAGTAAACAATGATAGGTCACCTCGTCCACTTTTATACTCTCTGAATGCTCTTTTCTTTTCAAGATAAAGGTTCCGCACGCTATCCGTGAACCATAGAGGGTGTGATGTACAAACACGCTTTTTTCGAACAAAGGGTATGACGTCGTGCAAAACAGAGGACAGCTTCGTACTAAATTCTTCCCATTGACTTACCACCCCTACTGATTCCAACCGGTCTTTGAAAACTTCCGCTAACCTTCTTCGCAAAACATCAAAGTTAGTTCTCCGAAAACAAGGAACCAGTCTTTTGTTATCAACCTTACCCGAGGAAAAGTTACAGAGAAATCTGACGATACGATGATCACTGGAAGAAAACTCTTCCCCCACCGAAACATGTTCAACTAGATCCTCAGAACTAGTAAGAACTAAATCCAAAATAGCAGTACCCCTAGTGGCTTCTGATACATGCTGATACAAAAAATTTTCGAGCACCAACTTAAGAAAGTCTCTTTCATACTGATTTCCAGATGAAAGGTTCTCCCAATCAATACCCGGGTAATTGAAATCCCCTAGTATGAGAACCCTCTTTCGCTTACACATGTAGGAAATTTCATCATGCATTTTGGCGATATAATTTTGATCCCTATTCGGTGGATTGTAACAAACCCCAACAATAAGCTTATGACGTCTTTTGTTCTCAAGTTCAACCCATATGGTTTCAATATCACTTCTCTGCACGTTACACTCTCTAGCCTTCAAACATGATTTCACGTATATCAACACTCCACCCCCTTTCCTATCAGATCTATTTCTCAAAAAAGTATCGTATCCGGAGATGTGTAAGAAAGATTCATCCCCATCGTTTGCCCCAGGTTAATAATGATTTTTAATTTATGTATAATTATATTTCGGCCGATAAAAGCTTTATCTCACATATTTTGTGGGCGAAATTCAATTTTCTCTCAAGTTTTAAACTAATAAAAAATTGCAAATCTACAAGTTCCCATAATATGAAAGAAATTGTATTTACGACTCATCGCTCATGATATTTATGGATTGAAAATTTGAGAATTATGCATAATCACTGGTAAATGTGATAAATGTAGCAAAATTTATTAAACTGTATTGAAATAATCCGATATTTTATCACTATTATCAACATATATATGCGGTATATAGACTCTAACACTGTTTCCAACTCTCCCACACAACCTTCAGGTAACTTTTCGATAACTTAAAAAGTCTGAGAATTCCTTATTTGGAAATAAAAATGTATTGCTAATTTTTTTTCCATTTTTTAAAATATGAATTATAAAAAACTTCTAATAAAGAAAGAATTTAAGTTATCTCGCATAGAAGAAAAAAAAATGTTTACTAAGAATCAAGCTAAGAAGTGGGTAGCCTTGGTTCTTAACTGGATTCTTAACTATGGAACAAAAACGATTCTTAGTTAAGAATGTGGTAGCAAAGTTCTCTCTCGATTCTTAACTAAAGATCAAATCCATAGTTAAGAAGCGGATTCTTGTTAAGAATCAGAAGGTGGTACATCCCCTGTATTTATTATTTCAAATCACTTACACTGTTATTAATTCTTACCGACTGTTTCCTATTTATAATAAAAGATCTAAACCAGTCAAGGGGAAGGCCTCTTATTCCAATATTTTTAAGTTTTTCTAATAAAATATCCCAATTGACTGAATCAAATGCCTTGCTAATATCTATAAACACAGCTGCTACCTTTTTATGATTATTTATACGATTTGTTATGTAATCCAAAAATTTAGTCGTAGCCATTTCAGTGTTGATTTTTTCTCTATAAGCAAATTGACAATGCGAATAATAATTAAATAGCTTTTAAATAAGAATTAAGTTGTTGTTAAATCCATTTTTCTATTAATTTCGACATAACAGGTAATATTGAAATAGGTCTGTAGTTGTTCAAATCCTCTTTGTTACCCGTTTTGTATATGGGTGTGAGAATAGTTTTTTTGAGTTCAGTAAAAAAAATTCCGGTACTTAGAGATTCGTTGATCAGATCAATTATAATCGATGGGTGGTGACGATAGATAATCTTGAGCATTCTGGATGTTAAGACATCACTTCCCGCAAGTTTCCTATTATTTAGTGATTTAAGTAAATTTTATCAAGTTGTGTGAAATCAATTTCTCGAAGAACAAATGAATTAATATTAGAATTTTCAATATGAGTAAAATTGCTCTCCTCTTGATTGTTTATATCATCATTTTTCACCCGATCAATGAAATTGGTATTAAAAGAGTTAGCTAGTGGGTGTGGTTTATCATGATTTGGTAAAGTGATATTTTTCGTATTACTTATAAAGTTATTTAGGAATTTTCATTGTTCTCTTTTATTCGACCCTAAGATAGTGAATTAGTCTTTAAGTAATAAGTGGTGAAATAAAATTGGTTAATAAATTTAACTCTTTAACGCCCAGATAGAAAACCTGGGAGGGTCATGAAAATACCAAGTTTTTTGTGTTCGAAGTGGACTCGTCCAAATTTCGGCCACTTTCCCTCTCCCCACCCTTTCTCCATGAGTTTCTATTCATGCCACCCTTTGCACTGACGTTCACCCTTTCATTTCAATGGATTTTCGGGAGATAATTTGTCTATATATATATATATATATACTGAAAACACCCCTTTCATCACAGTATTATTTCTTTGTAAAATGCATTGAGTACCCTTAGTCCATTCTCAAGGAACATTCTAGTACATCAGCTTTTAAAATCCCATTGATAGGGCGTTGCAATTGTCTTTTCCGTTCCCGCCTCTGACAAGAGTTTTCATCTTCTTCCCCGTTGGTGACAAAAGCCCACCAAAACATACCCATACCCCCTAGCTGGGCCGACTTGAGGCGGTTATGGGCATTAACTTACTCGGCCGACTTGGGGCGATCTGGGCATTATAGAGTTAAAATAGCCAATTGTGATTTAAATTTTTTTTTAAATTTCACAAAGAAAAAATTCAAAATTTATATATTGTACGTGATTTAGTGTAGAGGATATAATTTATTTATTAGTGTCTAGGTATATTTTATTGACTAGGCAAGAAAATGAAATATAGCAATTGCATTGTTTCATCATACCAAGAAAATATTTTCATTATTTCACATTTTTACATATTGATATATTTCATACTTTTTGTTAATATTGGTAGTTGTTTGATACTCTGAAAATAATTCATTATTTTAGGTGTATTGAAAGAGAAACTTTTTTCTGGAAAAGATGTTTTTTTTTTGTTTTTTTTTGGTATTTGATATTCGCGTTTGAATTTTATCGCAGCTCTAGTTGTTTTTCTCTGTAACAATTCGTTGTTTTTGTTAAGAAGTTAATCATTCTATAAACAGATAGCTTCCTGATGTTTAAAGTATGGTGTTTTTTTTTAGGTGTTTTTATTTTAGTTAGGTGTGCTGGTTTATTTCAGTATTGTTTTGGAGATATGTGTCCATTGTCATAAGTCTTATTGTATATATTTAGTTTTTCAATGTTAGTTTGGTATGTCCCTCCCTAAGACCATGGTCCTCAAGACCATCGTCTTCACCGTCGTTGGGAACGGACGTGCTATTATCGCGCTCCGCTCACCGACACGCCAGTGCGCCATTTTGTGTCTTTCTTTGTGTTTTTCTTCGTTCTCGTGAGTTTTACTTAGCGTGTTGTTTATTTTTGGGTCATATTCTGCGGTGATTTTCTTTTTTTTTTAGCGCACGTTGGATTGTGAGATAAGTGGTTTTTTTTTTTATATTGCTCTCATTTTTTTTTAAATTTTCGTTGTGTATTTTCGATCGACTTATATTTATTTTTCTCGTTCGCATTTCATTTTCGTTGTTTTTTCGCCAGGTTCGCTCGCTTCTTTGATATAAGTTCGTAGGTTTTGGACGTTAGTGTTAGCAAACAGTGTATACTTTTTCCCGGGTACTCTCAATAACGTTGTTTTCCTTCCATTTGGGCCTATTGTTGTAGTGTTAGTGTTTTGAGATAGTTAGCTAAGTTGTTAGTTAGTTAGAGTCGATAGTTAGTTAGAGTTGTAATTCTAATAAGTATAAATTGTACTTCGTAGCTTAATACTTTTTTTAGAGGGTGTTGTATTCTTTATATACATATTTATTTTATTCTTCGTGATTTAGTGCTGAGCATTCTACTTTACGTAATTTTTTCGTATAATCTCTTACGTATATTTTGCATAGTAATGTATTTTACATTATTTTAATTTCCAGTTAACGTTTCTCATTTTCGTATTGTTAAGTATTATTATTATTATCTAGCTTTAGCAATAGTGTTAGTATGCCTCGACCTCGACTAGTGTTGTGTAGAGCTTGCGACGGGAGGTTTCCCTGGTCTAGGGGTATAGTAGCTGATAGTTTCAATTGTAAGGGGTGCTTGGATAGAAAAAGGCTGGAACACGAGGTCGAAGCTTTACGGGAAAAAGTTAGGGTGCTAGAGGGTCCGGTTATAACGGACCCTCTGGTCGTCGAGCCACCTGTTGATGAAGAAGCAATCTCCACGAACAACGACATTTTAGAGGGCGAATGGGTGGTCGTGGATGAGGTAGAGGGGGATAGTGATAGGGGTTTAATCATCGGCGATTCTATGGTTAGGGAACTTGGGAACCGAGTGTGTAGGGATTTTCGGGGTTTCGAGCGCTGTTGTCTTCCTGGGGGGAAGATTGGCAACGTTCGAGACGTTTTTCATCGCCGAAAGTTGCCCTTGCGGGTGATTCTGTGGGTGGGAACAAATCAGGTAGGAGCGAATATTAGTGAGTCTCTGTCAGAATACCGGGATTTACTATTATCCGCTAGGGAGGGGAGTTCAGATGTGGCAGTGATTCCAGTGCTGCCAAGGGGTAGTAGGGGATATAGGAGTAGGATCCACCAATTCAATATAGGCCTGAAGGACATTTGCTCCTCACTTGGGGTCACGTTCTTGGAGCTTCCCGCATTTACCGATAGGTGGCTTCGTTCGGATGGGATCCATCTAAATAAGAGAGGGGTCTGGGAGGTTTACGATAGTCTTAGGTCAGGTTTTTTACTCCCAGACCACGTAGTCGGGAATGCGGGTTAGTTAATGATAATCACAACAGTACTGACGGGGAATTACCCACCTCTGACTTGGATGGCTTCTCGATTGACAACAAACCACCGGGCAAATTAAAATGTGTGTTAATAAATGCCAGGAGCTTGGGTAACAAGAAAGATTTTTTAGAAACTATGATAGTTGTGGAGGACTTGGATCTTATAGCCATTACAGAATCTTGGGCAAACGATGGGGATGAATCTTTCTTACACATCTCCGGATACGATACTTTTTTGAGAAATAGATCTGATAGGAAAGGGGGTGGAGTGTTGATATACGTGAAATCATGTTTGAAGGCTAGAGAGTGTAACGTACATAGAAGTGATATTGAAACCATATGGGTTGAACTTGAGAACAAAAGACGTCATAAGCTTATTGTTGGGGTTTGTTACAATCCACCGAATAGGGATCAAAACTACATCGCCAAAATGCACGATGAAATTTCCTACATGTGTAAGCGAAAGAGGGTTCTCATACTAGGGGATTTCAATTACCCGGGTATTGATTGGGAGAACCTTTCATCTGGAAATCAGTATGAAAGAGACTTTCTTAAGTTGGTGCTCGAAAATTTTTTGTATCAGCATGTATCAGAAGCCACTAGGGGTACTGCTATTTTGGATTTAGTTCTTACTAGTTCTGAGGATCTAGTTGAACATGTTTCGGTGGGGGAAGAGTTTTCTTCCAGTGATCATCGTATCGTCAGATTTCACTGTAACTTTTCCTCGGGTAAGGTTGATAACAAAAGATTGGTTCCTTGTTTTCGGAGAACTAACTTTGATGTTTTGCGAAGAAGGTTAGCGGAAGTTTTCAAAGACCGGTTGGAATCAGTAGGGGTGGTAAGTCAATGGGAAGAATTTAGTACGAAGCTGTCCTCTGTTTTGCACGACGTCATACCCTTTGTTCGAAAAAAGCGTGTTTGTACATCACACCCTCTATGGTTCACGGATAGCGTGCGGAACCTTTATCTTGAAAAGAAAAGAGCATTCAGAGAGTATAAAAGTGGACGAGGTGACCTATCATTGTTTACTGATAAAAGAAGACTGTTGAAGAAAGCGATAAGGGATAGTAAAAAGCAAGTTGAATCTAGGTTGGCAGATAACATTGGCTCTGACCCAAAATCATTTTTTCGATACGTCAATAATGGATGTAAGGGGACAGTTGGCCCCCTCTCGATAGGAGGCTCAAAAGTAGAGAGCAATGTAGGCATGTGTAGTGCTTTCAATGACTTTTTCGCGTCGGTTTTTAATGGAGATAATGATATTCGATATACGGGTGTTGCATGGGGTAATAAAACGCTCAACGATATTCAAGTGGAAGACGTGGAGGTCCTAAATCTTCTAAGAAATGTATGTGCAAGCAAAGCACCAGGACCAGATGATATCTATCCCAGGGTTCTCAGGGAAGGTGCTAATGAATTGTTGGGGCCAGTCGCACAGATATACAGGAGTAGTGTTGCTGAGGGTATCGTCCCGAGAGATTGGAAACTGGCTAACGTTGTTCCGATATTTAAGAAGGGTAGTAGAGAAGTGGTGTCTAATTATCGTCCAGTGAGTTTGACGAGCTCCCTCTCGAAAATTTTGGAAATTATCATCAAAAGGCAGTTTGTGAAGTGGATAGACGAGAATAATGTATTGTCGGATAATCAGCATGGGTTCAGGAAGGGGAAGTCATGTGTAACTAACCTCCTTTGCTTCTATGATTACGTGACTAAGGCTTTGGGTAAGAGCAAAAATGTCGACGTTGTTTACCTTGATTTCCAGAAGGCATTCGATCGGGTCCAACATGGCAAACTCTTGAAGCGTTTACACGAGATTGGAATAGGGGGCAACTTGCTGAATTGGATAGAATCGTGGTTAAGAGATAGGTCGCAACGAGTTATGGTGAACGGGGAATTCTCTGGTTGGACAGACGTCACAAGTGGAGTTCCTCAGGGAAGTGTCCTTGGCCCCATACTTTTTTCACTTTTTATCGATAAACTCGATCAGGGTATCGATGGAATTACTAGCAAATTCGCAGATGATGTGAAGCTAATGGGGGTAATCGGGAATGAAAGCGATAGGGAGTTGCTCCAGACCAACTTAAACAAGATTGCAGCATGGGCAAATGAATGGAGCATGACGTTTAGCGTAGATAAGTGCATGGTCGCTCATTTTGGTTCGAACAACCCACGGTTCTCTTACGAGTTGAATGGTGTCACTATCCCGGATGCAACTAGAGTCACCGATTTGGGAATTCTCATTGACGAGCGACTTAAGTTTTCTGAACATTGTTCAGCGGTTGTCAAAAAATCGAATAGAATGCTTGGTCTCATTTTCAAAAAGGTCTCTTCGCGTTCTCCTAAAGTCATTCTTCCGCTTTTTCGAGGCTTAGTTCGTCCTGGACTGGAGTATGCTGTAAGGTTTTGGAGACCATACCTACAGAGGGACATAGACTTGGTTGAAGGGGTGCAGAGAAGAGCTACGCGTGTCCTTATTGGCACACAGGGCTTGAGTTATGAAGAAAGACTTCATTTTTTGAATATGTTTACATTGGATGAACGCAGGTGTCGAGGAGATATGATCGAAGTGTTCAAAATTTTCAATGGGATGGATAGGATGGACCATGAACTTTTAGTACACCGCCAATCGACTGCTTTTACAAGGGGACACCAGTATCGATTGGTGAGGGACAATGCAAGGTTATGGTGTCGCAGGGAATTTTTCTCCAATAGGGTTGTTAATAAATGGAATAGCTTACCCCCGGAGGTAGTAAATTGTAACACAATTGACACGTTTAAAAAGAAATACGATAAACATGTTGGGGTAAATCGAGAAGCTATCCATTCTTAGAATAAGACAACCATAAGTAATCTTTATGGGCATCGTATAATATTTTATCATGTGTATATATTGTTTGTAATTTGTGTTAATTGCATTTTTAATTGGGTTGCTGTATTTTTGAAACATATGACAACCATATTTTTATGGGCATCTTTTTATCAGCCACCTCGTTGGGCATTTTGCCTGTTGTGGCGTTGTATTTGTATTTGTATTTGTATTAAGGGTTTACGGAAAATTCACCACCACGCAATTCATCGCTAGGAAAATTCACCGCCATGCAATTCACTACTAGGAAAGTTCACCGCCATGCAATTCACCGCTAGGAAAATTTACCGCAGGAAAATTAACAGCCGAAAAATTCACAGCTAGGAAAATTCACCGACAACAGTTCGATGAGAGTCAGAAAGCGAGGGAGTGAGTGACTGAGCGAGCTACTGAGTCCATGATCTAGTGAATGAATGAGTTATCTAGTGAGTGAGTAAGTGAGTGAGTGAATGATAAAGTGAGTGAATGAATGATCTAGTGAGTGAGTAAGTGAGTGAATGATATAGTGAGTGAATGATATAGTGAGTGATGATATAGTGAGTGAATGAATGGTCTAGTGAGTGAATGAATGATATAGTGAGTGAATGAATGATATAGTGAGTGAATGAATGATCTAGTGAGTGAGTGAATAATCTAGAAAGTGAGTGAGTGAGTGAATAATCTAGTGAGTGAGTGAGTGAATAATCTAGTGAGTGAGTGAGTGAATAATCTAGTGAGTGAGTGACCCAGTGAGTGAGTGAATAATCTAGTGAGTGAGTGACCCAGTGAGTGAGTGACCCAGTGAGTGATCCTAAAAATATGGTGGAAAGTTTTAATAATGACTTTATTAGAAGAAATTTAGATGATACGGAAGAAATTACAAATTGCTGTTGCACAATACAAGAAAGTATATTCAATAATTCCATTAACTCTATGTTTTACTCAGAAACTTCTAATGAAACGTTAAAAGGAATAAAATAACAGAAGTAAAAGATAATAAAGTAAGTAGATACGCGATATATTAACCCCCTAAAATGTTCAAAATCATCTCCTGTTATCCCTTTGATGTTATAAAAACATTGTTGATCATCAGTAAGCAATGGATTATTTTTTCCTATACCTTTTGAACACCTCATGATCCCCATGGGTGATGAACTTCTAGAAATCTCGTCTTTTAGAGCGTATTTACATCTATATTACTATATATAAAATAACATGTCCTGACTGATTCATCATCGCCGAGCCAAAACCGCTGAAGCTATAAATATCAAATTTTGTGAATAGTTTTGTTTCATGACGTGAAGACTCACTAAGAAAGGTTTTTCCATATTCGACGCCTAAGGGGACCATAAGGGGGTTCAATAATGGAGGTGGTCATGAGTTTGAATCACGCCGAGCCGAAACCGCTGAAGCTATAAATATGCCATTAGGTCAATATTGTAATATAGACAATATAATATAGATCGGTACAATCGGATTTTTTAATCATTTGTGACACTACTAGGTTAAAAATAACTAACTAATTCACTCTTTCGCTCACATACTCACTCTTTCGCTCACATACTCACTAGGTCACTCATCACTCCTCTCTCACTGACTCAGTAACTCAATTGTTCACTCTCTCGCTGACTCGCATCGAACTGTTGTCGGTGATTGTTAGTCGGTGAATTTTTTTAGCGGTGAATTTTCCGGCGGTGAATTGTTGTCGGTGAATTTTGCGGACACGCTCCCTAGCACATAAGCCATAGGTTATTATGGGAAATAGCAAAGCAAAGAAAATATCTTTAAAAAAATCTGCTTCTATTAGGTGCTTTAATTTATATGGGACTGCTGTGTGAAATCTTAGTTGACTAGTTTTTTTTTAGCGCTCTATTTCAGATCATCACAATTACAATTATCTTGTGACAGCTATGGATTTTGATATGAATTTTAGTATCGGGATTCACTCTTCTTGTTTATATACATTGGTATTTTGTTTTAATTATATTCAATTCAAGCTTGTGATGGTCAAGACCGGCCGTATCCATGAATGTAGGTGGCGCGCCCGAGATCCGCTCTCGTGGCAGTGCTGTTCGAGAGTTGTTCGATCGATGAAGTTGTTGGCAAGGCGTACACGCCGTGCTGTTTGTATTGTAGGCGCTGTTATCTCTCCGATGTAATTTGTGTTTTCCTCAAATAAATTACGTTCCAAACAGCGTGTGGCTACAATCTGGCGCCTAACGTGAAAGATGACATTTTTTCAACTCGAGGGGGATCGTCAGCGTTCAGACTGAACGTACCTACCAATTGGCAAGTGAAACTTCCGTCGCAAATATTCGTCCGATGTTCTTTTTCAACCTGAAACAAGTTTATCGCATTGGTTATTTCGAAATTCGCGAAAGTGTTCGTCGAGTGTGAAAATTATTGTCTAATGTTCGGTTTTTTTTTTTATGTCGCTCCGCGCGTCTCAAAAGTGTTATATATATTTTTTTATTGAAACGTTTGTTTATATATAGTGTAATATGGCTTACTTGGCAAAAGGAAAGAAGCAAGACCTCGTTCTAGTTCAAGCATTGGGACTAGCAGTGTCAACCGACATGACAGTCGCTGAGTTAAAATCTGCAATATTCAACCACGACGATTACGATGAGGACTTTATGAAAGAATCCCTGCTAACAGTCATCGATTAGACAATTTCGGACTCTAAGCGCCAAGATCAAAGGAAACAAGCAACGCTTCAAGCGGAAAAGGAAATTGAAGTCCGAAAGTTGGAGATGCAGTTCGCACTTGAAAAGTTTAAGATTCAAAACGAAGTAGATCATAACGGTGCCAGCTCTGTGTCAACGTACCCGGAACTTAAATTTGAACCCCAAAACTGCTCCCGAGTTTCGACGTTCAAAAGGACGACATATCATTGCTTCTATCTCTCGCTGAAAAGCAATTCAAATTGACGAAGGTCCCTAAAGAATTTTGGGTACCCCACCTCATCACAGTTCTGCCGAGTAGTGTAGTATCGCTCATCACACGAGAACCTGAAGATAAAGCATCTGATCTCATAATTAATGAGTTATAACGATTTAAAAATTGATGACGTCACTTAAAAATCCGGCCAAATTCACCAAACTTACACACGTTTTTTTAAACTGCACAATGATACGAGGTATTTATAATCCTATTCAATCGAGAAAGTAAACCAGTTTCTTTCCCATCTTTTGTTGCTGTGTGCACACTTTTCAAATTTTTAAGTGGGTGTTAATTATATATATTACGATTTTATAAGGTTGCAGATGCTTTTGAGTTCATCCATAAGATTAAGAAAAAGCTACTGCCACCCCGAAAATTCTGAAATTTTGCTCATATGTGTTACTCGCCATGTTTAGTAAAATGAACTTCGGATTTCGAAGTTAACCCTAGTATTTTTTAAAACAAATATTGAATATTTTCAAACTTTAAAATTCGTAAAATTCTAACTGATGATCAAATATCTAAGTTCGAGATTCATCTCACTAAAAAATGCCATATAAATATTTCTGCAAAATTTCATAATTTTTGGTGTAGTATATATATATATAGGGTTCTTTCAAATCTTAAACGAATGAGCTTTTTCTTATTTACATTTTTACACTGTGATTCATTAATTTTTAGTTTTATTTTGAAAAAAAAATTAACCCGATTGACAAGAAATATTTTGCATCTGATTTTCACGATTGAATGAAATATTTTTTTAAAGTCATGTTTGAAAATTCGACTTCAGGGGTCATGAAACCCCTTAAATGAATAAATCATCTCCAACAATTAAGATGAAATTTTTTTTACCAGTTTCAATTCAGAAGTTCTGAAAGATTTACATGTTGCATCACAGCTTTTAATTGAAATTCTGCAACACAATTAACTGAGTAACACAACAAACACGATGAATGACATCGATCACAGTTACAAAGATTGTCACGATTACAGTTTAACAATTACAGTTTAAATTTTTACGGCATCTCATTTATGCTATGAAACAGTAGGCTCTACTTAAAATCATATTTGGAGCAATAGACAGTAAAGACGTGGTGATAAAAAATTCACAAATTTCAAAAATTGAGAACCAAGAGGAAGGGTAATCGTGATTTTTCGGAAAAAAAATTAAGAAACGAAATACACATATAAGGGCAACGGGACGGCAAAGTCCGTCTCTCTTAAGATGGGTCCCAGGGCAATTGCCTCCTTTCTTGACATGACAAGCACAATTATTTTCAATTGGTGATTTGTTTTGGCGCAGTTTGACCAAATTGGTTCTTGCTCTACAAAAATCAAAGTCCAATCGAATAAATACGCCCCTGAATAAACCTTCATTTTAAAAAAATGACCAAGTTCTGCGCAAATCATGTAGGCTGAAATAAAAATGTCAAAGTGGTCCAAATCTTTCTTGTGAAAAGATAAAGTAAAAATTTATTAACATTTCATCGCGATAAAAATCAATTGCAGTCAAAAGGAAATGAAAAACAGTCATTGCAACATGCAGAAATCGGTATGAAAATGTGAGTGGATGAATAATCAACAGGAAATATCCGAGATACCTCTAATTATTTTGAATATGCCAATTCATAAAATGACTAGTTTGATCGAAAGTTTCTGATCGAAGCGTTATTATTTTAGTGTTTTAGGGTGGTCACAAATCACCTTCGTCAAGCTACCATTTTTGCAATCTTCTTTGAAGTTTATTACACATCACTGTGTTTCGATGAGATTTTAAAATAACTCAAAAAATATTGTCCTGTTTTATTGATCAATATGTAATCTGATTAAAACGACAGCGTATAAAAACGATCGCGTAGTAAACAGAACGCACTGTATGCACCTTCCCCAAAAATATTGATATGATAGATAAAGAGAACAAATTACCACATTTTGGCAAAAAGTATTGATTTGGTTACAAAAAATTTCAAGTAGATCTGATTTGGCTACCACTTTAAAAATCTGTGATGAATTTGCCAATTTAGTGGATGAAACTAATACGTACTTACACGTAACAACAAGGTTATACTATAACACTGCATTGAGAGTAAAAGCGTCAATCGTGAAGGAAGGCCGAACTTGGCTTCTAATGGCATTGAATATTTCAGTTCATTTTTAAGAAGTGACAACCCACTGCTGGTGGAGAAATGCACTTTGGTTCGGTGTTTGGCATATAACTGACCGTTAGAAAAATGACGTCAGAAAATTTTAAAAGCTTATAACTCACTTAATATTCGTCCGATCGAAAAATGGAAAACACTTTTCCATATTAGTTTTTCACAAGGAATCACGTGTGTAATTATTGGGCGGTCGATAGTTACCACCCTGTATGGACCATGAAAGATGCTCATGAATTAAAACTCCGAAATATTTAATGGAGTCGACAATTGAATTTTATTGGCAATGACACAGTGTCCAACGGCTTTTGATAAGGTCTGAAAAGTATACAAACTGATTTAGAAATATTGAGTTGCAGCTTAATCACTGATAACCAGGTACTAAAAAAGTTCATATCATAGTTGAGAAAATTACGCTACGTTGCCACTTTAAAATTTTTAAAGTGGCACGAGCATTGTGAAAATGGAATTAATTGGGACATGGCTAGAAAAAAAATTGGTCATACTTGGAATAAAGCAGGGTTTCTCAAACTGTGCGATTCCAACCTTTGTCAGAGGTGCCGCAGAGTGGTGGCTCTGGCAAATGCTTTTCGAAGCGATCCTTTGTTACACTGCTCTGGAAATCCGCGGATGAGCGTTGAATAGGGAAAGGGGTGCCGCGGTATAAAGCTTTAACCACCTATTCGAAAGCTATGAAACTTTGGGATCGTTTTAACCCTCTGCTTCAGCTCTACAAAAAGTATTGAATTAAAAAAAAAACTGACGTTGGTTTGCTCTCTTGGAATATTTTTAATTGAAACAATATATAAACACAGCAATTTAATTATATAGAGTGGATTTTTTAATTAGCTAAAAAATGGTTAATTTGGGCAAAATACATAGTTTGCCTTGATTTTATTGTCACCTATAAACAGATGAAATCTTGCTTAGTAAAGTTAAATGATTTTTACCTTGAATTTCACTTCCAATTCATTCATTCCTTCATTCAATTTGGTGCGATTGTATAAATCTTTGAGCATGTAAAATTTTAGCAGCTCTCCAAAGGACACCAAAAAGCAATCAACTCTTTCTAGATAAAAAAATATTGTACTTTTATAACTTTATTTTGAACTGAAATGGCACAGAAAGTTGTATTTTACTGCTGCAAAACTCCTTGGACACATCATTAATGAAACATTAATGATGTGTCCAAGCGATTTATATGCTATTATTAAATGTATTACTTTTTTTCATTTATAATATACATTTCAAATTATACAAAACAGATTGATTAAGCATTCTGCTCCGGCAGTTGAGGCTAAATTTATCGTGTTCGATAACGTACAATTCATCGGGTTTTTGGCGCAGTCTTCGTGTTTAGCGACTGTTGATGACAGTCTGGTCAGCCGCCGCAATACTAAAAAAAAAATTGAAAAAATAAATTGGTACAATGTGTGTGTGTGTTTTTCTTCTTCTTTTGAACCATGTATTTGCCATGTTCAGCGAAACCTGTTAGTGATGTCTATAACGATATAACTATATTTTCTTTGGTCTCAGCGGAATTCCTATTCAATACGGAACAGTGAAAATATTCAAACTGTCTACAACGATAATTTAATAAATGTCTATAACAATAATTTTTGTAGGTCCCTACAGTATCGTTATAACAGGTTTTACTGTAAATTCAAATATACAAGGTACCAGAGGGTAAATAAAAAGTTTTGAAAGAAATTAAGAGCAGAAAAAAACCTTTCCCCTACTACCGAATGTGTTTACATGTTTCTCTCCAACAGAATCATTTCAACTGTCATTTTTCATCGAGTTTACAAGAGCGTGCTTTACTTGTAAAACTTTTCTACGAACACTATGATTCCGTGCCCAAGTGGCTTGGTGATAAGATGCTCATCTACCACCGTGAAGGTTGCCGTCAGGTCCCAGGTTCGAACCGGAGGAAAGAATACAGTTAAGATATTTTCCCTTGACAAACTTGAGGCAACCCTCGACAGATGGCCCCTTCATTTCCAACCAAACTCCTTAACGGAAGTAAATTGCAGTACAGCGATGTGGCTGGAGTTGGTGTGTATTGAAGAAGTGGCTATGTCAGTGTTGTTGAACTTTTCTTGCCCCGCGGCGCACTTGAAGCTCCGGTTGAACTTATTGCGGCATACGTGAATTGGGAGTTTAAAAAATAAAGTTTTAATTATTTTTAATTACTAACCCAGATGAAAATAATTCATGATAAAAAAAATAATAAAATTCATAAATCGTGATAAAAAAAGACAATATTCTTGAAACAAAATTATAACTTTTTTTTTTCTTTTCAAATTTTCAAAATTATTTAAAAACTATAAATATTTGAAATATTATTTTAAATATTTATTTTTTTTTAATTTTTAATCTTTTGATTTTTTTAAACTTTAAAAAAATACTTTTATTAAACAATGTTATCCACGTACGGTGTTCACTCAGGGCTGGATTAAGACGTTTGAAGGCCCTAAGCGCTTGAATATTTTTAGTGGTTCCCCCGATACCTACAAGTATATTTTACTCGATATTCAGTCTATAAACTGGAACAAATGAAATTTTATATTTCAGAAGTGACTAATATAAGGATGGGGTTTCACTATAAAAGGTTTATGAAAGTTATTTTATAAAACTTGAAAAAAGCAACTAATAAATTTGTCGGTTGCCTTTGCTCGAATGCAACCAATAAATTTATTAGTTGCTTTTTTTAAAAAAATTATAAAATTTTTATAGTGTAACCCGGACTTAAGGCCGGGATTATACTATAAAGTTTTATAAAATAACTTTTATAAAAGTTGAAAAATTCAACCAATAGGCGCATCGGTTGCATTCAAGCGGTGATTTTATTGGTTGAATTTTTCACGTTTTATCAAAAAGCTTTTACGAAACTTTTATAATGTAATCCCGGCCTAATGTATTACACTATAAAAGTTTGATAAAATCCCTTTTATAAAACTTGAAAAATTCAACCAATAAACACATCTGTTACATATAGAAACGTCCTCTCCACTTGTCAATACAAGATTCATCGAAAGACTGGTTACTTGTGGAGATGAAGATTACAAGGGTGAAAATTCATCACTCGAACCCCGGTCTCTCGCTTGCCGGACGAGTGCTCTACCATCTAAGCTATGGAAGCAGATAGAATATTTCAATCTTGGAGCGTATATATATATGTTGAAAGGCACCGTACATGGACGGTCTTTCGATGGATCTTGTATTGACAAGTGGAGAGGACGTTTCTATATGCATATGGCCATCTGGTTGGCCTTTGTCATACACGAGCTATTAGTTGATTGTTGACGCCGTCCATGTACGGCGCCTTTCAACATATATATACGCTCCAAGGTTGAAATATTCTTTCTGTTCCCATAGCTTAGATGGTAGAGCACTCGTCCGGTAAGCGAGAGACCAGGGTTCGAGTCCCCGTGGGGGGCAGTGATGAATTTTCTTCCTTGTAATCTTCATCTCCACAAATAACCAGTCTTTCGGTGAATCTTGTACATCTGTTACATTCGAGCGAACTTAACTGATCCGCCTATTGGTTGCATTTTTTAAGTTTTATAAATGAACTTTTATAAAACTTTTATAGTGTAATCCCGGCCTAAGACAGAATTGTGATGTGAATATTTCTAAGCACAGACATTTTGAAAGTTTCCACCTCTTCCCCTTTTTTTCTACTTGCAAATATTTTGATATATCCTGAATTTTTTTTCTTTGGAACATCGAATGTTTTTTGGATTGGATTTTTTGAACATTGGATGTTTTTGGAGAATTTTTCTTCCATATTTTTCCAAAAAGACAGATTTTTTTTTCAAAATCTTTTGAAAATATTTTAAGGCATTTTCTCCCATCGACTACTTGTGAGGATCGGAATGAAGACATCTTTAGACCCATATTCTATGGGGCTCTAGACTAAACCACCAAAGAATGCATCTAGGCTGCCTATGGGCACTGAATCAGGGGTGAAGGAGAAAAATAATTACAAAATTTGCGAAAAAATAGTTTTTATGCACGAATTTCAAACTAAAGATGCGGGTGTTTCGCCCGCCTAGTGAGTTGTGCCGGAATTATGTGTGTACCTAACAGTCTGAGTGCGTATCTAGTGTTGTATATGTGCGTATCTTCAGTGCTGCCATCTATACCTAAGTGAGTGATGTGTAGTGACTGAATATTTGTACTGTTTGTAGGCCTGTTGCTCTCTGTGGCGAGACTTTTTAACGGGGAGATCGGCTCGCATTTGCACCTCGAAGTTGGGAACCACAGAAAACCAACTTCAGCCGACCACCACTGAAGTTGGTTAGAAAACCAATAAAAGTCTTTGTTGGACATGAACCGCAAAAACCACAGCCAGCGTGAAGTAATCCGTACTTGTTCGGTCATTTCAAAGAAAGACACTCGTTCCGTGGCCTTTGTATTGAAAGCCATAAAAATTATTGCTTCCCCGAGGCGACATCGGATCCTGACAAAGACTTTTATTACGTTTTACTTTAATTATCTTAATCAGCGTCCCCAAGCAAGCTCTCGTGGGACAGTTTTAACATCCTTTTCTGGAAATAACTTAGGCACTTTTGAGACCTCCATATCTTCGCACTGAGTTGCTCAGAGACTTGAAACATGGCATATCTAGATTATTTTACAAATTCAATCAAACTTCTGAATTTGACTTTTTATCATTCGTAGTTCATGAGAAATTTGAACTCAAAGTTTCATTGTTTTCACACTGAATGACTGACTCACGATCATCAAAACTCTCAGGTATTTCTAGCAGCCCTAGAAACATGAAATTTGGAAAGAAGGTAGTGTTCAGGCTAGAAAAAAAAAGCAACCAAAAAATTCCTCTCAGGATTGGAAATACGGGGAAATTTTGGATATTACCTATATTGTCACCAAAAAACAATGCCAAATGTTTGCAAGATTGCCAAGTATAGTTGAAATTGTTCAAAATTTGCCGAAGACCGGAGAAAAAGGTTTTTACATATATCGACAGTGGCGTTGGTTCAGTGCTGTGTGGATATATAAATTCACTGTTAATTTTGAAAAAAAAAAATTGTATATTTATTATAGCACTTATGATACTTTTCTGTTGATCTCCGTGGAGGAAGGCCACGTGACATTTAGCTCCAATTGACGCGCAAACCGTGGCAGCGCAAGCGGCGAGTATTTGCTACACCCCTTGGGAAAAAATTCCCCTTTTTACGTTAACCCATTTGCATTATAAGCGCAATTATGTGCGGAATTTTCCTGGCCATTAATCCCCAAACCGCATATATGAGTTTTCTGCCGGAATTTGCGATTCTCGCGGCGAGGGGCGTGGATAAGAACAATAAATTGCGATCAAATAAATTTTCAAACTTTAATTTCAAATGTATTATGCAGTGGAGTCGGTGAGAGGTGACGTTATGTCCTGTTATTCTGCAAGCCTATTCAACTTGTTTACGCCGAATGGACGCTTTTCATTGCTAAGCTGCCTTACACGTTTACCTTGCTGATTTACTTTTTTTTCGCCATGAGTGCAAAAATAAAATGCAGTAAAACCTGTCTTCAACGGAAAAATTTCGTGGTCCCATGATTTCTCTCACTGTCAAAATACACATTAAAAAACCTGCATTAACCTTACATTTGCATCATAAGCGCATATATGCGCGCTAGTTTTTTATGAATAAGAACAAAACACTAGAGTACTTATGTCCTATTATTCTGCAAGCCTATTCAACTTGTTTATGCCGAATGGACGCTTTTCATTGCTAAGCTGCTTTACACGTTTACCTTGCTGATTTACTTTTTTCTCCATGAGTCTTCAACGGAAAAATTTCGTGGTCCCATTATTTCTCTCACTGCCAAAATACACATTAAAAAGCCTGCATTGACCCATTTTCATCATAAGCGCATATATGCACGGAATTTTCGTGGCCATTATCACCAGAGCGCAGATATGCGTGCTAGTTCTTATGCATAAGAACAAAAAAAACACTAGAATACTACCATACTGTATAAAACTATTAAATTTAATTTTTCAAATTATTTTCAATGTATATTCATTGAACTAAGTAACATTATAAATTCTTTGTGTACGTCATTTTGTTTTTCACTTTTTTCATTTTGAAATATTTTTAACTTTATACAGTAAAAAAATTTTATTGATATGGGCCAATTTTTTACTTTTCCGAATGATGCAAATGGGTTAATAAAACTTTTATGGTGGTAGCGCAGCGTCGTAGCCGGTGCCATTTTGATATTTCCATTGGCATCACGAATCGCTTGCATAAACAATTACTTAACCATGCATTAATTAGCAGCTGTGGGATTGCCGATTCAAGTGTTCTCCATCCGTGCCCCCGCTAACTTGAAGCAAGCAGACCGAGGTAACAGTGTCCAGCCGATCGGAGTGAACAAGACGCCAGAAGTTCTCAACAGCATCACAGGGCTAGAACTACACGATACCGAAAAATTTTAGTGAATAATTATTCTGTGTGTTAGTTTTTTTTTAAATTAATCAATGTAGAAGTACTTCAGGCCATGAAATATATATATCCAGGTTAGTGTTTATATTATATATACTGTGTATCGCTTAGCCAAAACTTTAACGTTTCGATGCCATTTCGATAGGGGTCATTATTTGATTCGAATTTTATTTTTAATCCTCTTGCTTGCTACGCATATATACATTTTATTTGTTTATTTCTTGCCGTTTTTCGCCCCCACGTTTTTGTGTATTATTCCTAGCGCCATTTTTCTTTGTTAAGACATCCCTCCCCCAGGTAGATAGCTAGTATTTGCTCGTGAGTTTTACTTAGCGTGTTGTTTATTTTTGGGTCATATTCTGCGGTGATTTTCTTTTTTTTTAGCGCACGTTGGATTGTGAGATAAGTGGTTTTTTTTTATTATATTGCTCTCATTTTTTTTAATTTTCGTTGTGTATTTTCGATCGACTTATATTTATTTTTCTCGTTCGCATTTCATTTTCGTTGTTTTTTCGCCAGGTTCGCTCGCTTCTTTGATATAAGTTCGTAGGTTTTTGGACGTTAGTGTTAGCAAACAGTGTATACTTTTTCCCGGGTACTCTCAATAACATTGTTTTCCTTCCATTTGGGCCTATTGTTGTAGTGTTAGGGTTTTGAGATAGTTAGCTAATTCTAATAAGTATAAATTGTACTTCGTAGCTTAATACTTTTTTTAGAGGGTGTTGTATTCTTTATATACATATTTATTTTATTCTTCGTGATTTAGTGCTGAGCATTCTACTTTACGTAATTTTTTCGTATAGTCTCTTACGTATATTTTGCATAGTAATGTATTTTACATTATTTTAAATTCCAGTTAACGTTTCTCATTTTCCTATTGTTAAGTATTATTATTATTATCTAGCTTTAGCAATAAGGTTAGTATGCCTCGACCTCGACTAGTGTTGTGTAGAGCTTGCGACGGGAGGTTTCCCTGGTCTAGGGGTATAGTAGCTGATAGTTTCAATTGTAAAGGGTGCTTGGATAGAAAAAGGCTGGAACTCGAGGTCGAAGCTTTACGGGAAAAAGTTAGGGTGCTAGAGGGCCCGGTTATAACGGACCCTCTGGTCGTCGAGCCACCTGTTGATGAAGAAGCAATCTCCACGAACAACAACATTTTAGAGGGCGAATGGGTGGTCGTGGATGAGGTAGAGGGGGATAGTGATAGGGGTTTAATCATCGGCGATTCTATGGTTAGGGAACTTGGGAACCGAGTGTGTAGGGATTTTCGGGGTTTCGAGCGCTGTTGTCTTCCTGGGGGGAAGATTGGCAACGTTCGAGACGTTTTTCATCGCCGAAAGTTGCCCTTGCGGGTGATTCTGTGGGTGGGAACAAATCAGGTAGGAGCGAATATTAGTGAGTCTCTGTCAGAATACCGGGATTTACTATTATCCGCTAGGGAGGGGAGTTCAGATGTGGCAGTGATTCCAGTGCTGCCAAGGGGTAGTAGGGGATATAGGAGTAGGATCCACCAATTCAATATAGGCCTGAAGGACATTTGCTCCTCACTTGGGGTCACGTTCTTGGAGCTTCCCGCATTTACCGATAGGTGGCTTCGTTCGGATGGGATCCATCTAAATAAGAGAGGGGTCTGGGAGGTTTACGATAGTCTGAGGTCAGGTTTTTTACTCCCAGACCACGTAGTCGGGAATGCGGGTTAGTTAATGATAATCACAACAGTATTGACGGGGAATTACCCACCTCTGACTTGGATGGCTTCTCGATTGACAACAAACCACCGGGCAAATTAAAATGTGTGTTAATAAATGCCAGGAGCTTGGGTAATAAGAGAGATTTTTTAGAAACTATGATAATTGTGGAGGGCTTGGATCTTGTAGCCATTACAGAATCTTGGGCAAACGATGGGGATGAATCTTTCTTACACATCTCAGGATACGATACTTTTTTGAGAAATAGATCTGATAGGAAAGGGGGTGGAGTGTTGATATACGTGAAATCATGTTTGAAGGCTAGAGAGTGTAACGTGCAGAGAAGTGATATTGAAACCATATGGGTTGAACTTGAGAACAAAAGACGTCATAAGCTTATTGTTGGGGTTTGTTACAATCCACCGAATAGGGATCAAAACTACATCGCCAAAATGCATGATGAAATTTCCTACATGTGTAAGCGAAAGAGGGTTCTCATACTAGGGGATTTCAATTACCCGGGTATTGATTGGGAGAACCTTTCATCTGGAAATCAGTATGAAAGAGACTTTCTTAAGTTGGTGCTCGAAAATTTTTTGTATCAGCATGTATCAGAAGCCACTAGGGGTACTGCTATTTTGGATTTAGTTCTTACTAGTTCTGAGGATCTAGTTGAACATGTTTCGGTGGGGGAAGAGTTTTCTTCCAGTGATCATCGTATCGTAATTTCACTGTAACTTTTCCTCGGGTAAGGTTGATAACAAAAGACTGGTTCCTTGTTTTCGGAGAACTAACTTTGATGTTTTGCGAAGAAGGTTAGCGGAAGTTTTCAAAGACCGGTTGGAATCAGTAGGGGTGGTAAGTCAATGGGAAGAATTTAGTACGACGCTGTCCTCTGTTTTGCACGACGTCATACCTTTTGTTCGAAAAAAGCGTGTTTGTACATCACACCCTCTATGGTTCACGGATAGCGTGCGGAACCTTTATCTTGAAAAGAAAAGAGCATTCAGAGAGTATAAAAGTGGACGAGGTGACCTATCATTGTTTACTGATAAAAGAAGACTGTTGAAGAAAGCGATAAGGGATAGTAAAAAGCAAGTTGAATCTAGGTTGGCAGATAACATTGGCTCTGACCCAAAATCATTTTTTCGATACGTCAATAATGGATGTAAGGGGACAGTTGGCCCCCTCTCGATAGGAGGCTCAAAAGTAGAGAGCAATGTAGGCATGTGTAGTGCTTTCAATGACTTTTTCGCGTCGGTTTTTAATGGAGATAATGATATTCGATATACGGGTGTTGCATGGGGTAATAAAACGCTCAACGATATTCAAGTGGAAGACGTGGAGGTCCTAAATCTTCTAAGAAATGTATGTGCAAGCAAAGCACCAGGACCAGATGATATCTATCCCAGGGTTCTCAGGGAAGGTGCTAATGAATTGTTGGGACCAGTCGCACAGATATACAGGAGTAGTGTTGCTGAGGGTATCGTCCCGAGAGATTGGAAACTGGCTAACGTTGTTCCGATATTTAAGAAGGGTAGTAGAGAAGTGGTGTCTAATTATCGTCCAGTGAGTTTGACGAGCTCCCTCTTGAAAATTTTGGAAATTATCATCAAAAGGCAGTTTGTGAAGTGGATAGACGAGAATAATGTATTGTCGGATAATCAGCATGGGTTCAGGAAGGGGAAGTCATGTGTAACTAACCTCCTTTGCTTCTATGATTACGTGACTAAGGCTTTGGGTAAGAGCAAAAATGTCGACGTTGTTTACCTTGATTTCCAGAAGGCATTCGATCGGGTCCAACATGGCAAACTCTTGAAGCGTTTACACGAGATTGGAATAGGGGGCAACTTGCTGAATTGGATAGAATCGTGGTTAAGAGATAGGTCGCAACGAGTTATGGTGAACGGGGAATTCTCTGGTTGGACAGACGTCACAAGTGGAGTTCCTCAGGGAAGTGTCCTTGGCCCCATACTTTTTTCACTTTTTATCGACAAACTCGATCAGGGTATCGATGGAATTACTAGCAAATTCGCAGATGATGTGAAGCTAATGGGGGTAAGCGGAAATGAAAGCGATAGGGAGTTGCTCCAGACCAACTTAAACAAGATTGCAGCATGGGCAAATGAATGGAGCATGACGTTTAGCGTAGATAAGTGCATGGTCGCTCATTTTGGTTCGAACAACCCACGGTTCTCTTACGAGTTGAATGGTGTCACTATCCCGGATGCAACTAGAGTCACCGATTTGGGAATTCTCATTGACGAGCGGCTTAGGTTTTCTGAACATTGTTCAGCGGTTGTCAAAAAAGCGAATAGAATGCTTGGTCTCATTTTCAAAAAGGTCTCTTCGCGTTCTCCTAAAGTCATTCTTCCGCTTTTTCGAGGCTTAGTTCGTCCTGGACTGGAGTATGCTGTAAGGTTTTGGAGACCATACCTACAGAGGGACATAGACTTGGTTGAAGGGGTGCAGAGAAGAGCTACGCGTGTCCTTATTGGCACACAGGGCTTGAGTTATGAAGAAAGACTTCATTTTTTGAATATGTTTACATTGGATGAACGCAGGTGTCGAGGAGGTATGATCGAAGTGTTCAAAATTTTCAATGGATTGGATAGGATGGACCATGGACTTTTAGTAAACCGCCAATCGACTGCTTTTACAAGGGGACACCAGTATCGATTGGTGAGGGACAATGCAAGGTTATGGTGTCGCAGGGAATTTTCCTCCAATAGGGTTGTTAATAAATGGAATAGCTTACCCCCGGAGGTAGTAAATTGTAACACAATTGACACGTTTAAAAAGAAATACGATAAACATGTTGGGGTAAATCGAGAAGCTATCCATTCTTAGAATAAGACAACCATAAGTATTCTTTATGGGCATTGTATAATATTTTATCATGTGTATATATTGTTTGTAATTTGTGTTAATTGCATTTTTAATTGGGTTGCTGTATTTTTGAAACATATGACATCCATATTTTTATGGGCATCTTTTTATCAGCCACCTCGTTGGGCATTTTGCCTGTTGTGGCGTTGTATTTGTATTTGTATTTAGTGCTTCGCTACAATTTTTATTCGAGTTTTTCCTCCCGCCGTAGTTTGGTAGCCATCCTGTAGTTCTTCCATGCAATATATATATAGTGTACTTGTTTGTTTCTTTTTTCTTGTCCTTTTAGTTTAGATACTTAGTTATATTTAATATATATATATATATATTGAAATGACATTTTTTGATATATTCACATGCCAAGCCACACACTGTTTTTAGATTTAATTAATTATTATCAATTTTTTTCGGATGGAAAAAACGATCTAATTTTTATTCTAATTTTGTTTCATGGACAAAGGCGAATCCAAAAAAACATACAGGAAATGTTTTTTCCTTATGAATTTCTCGGATGATATCATCTCTAAAGAAGGGGTTCAGAAGGGTAAAAATAATGAAACCACCCAATCTGAATTCAGCCTGTAAATGTTAAAAATGTACGTACAGTATTTGTTATGCACGACAAAAATATGAGATGAACATGCATAAATTTATATATATATATAAAGTTACAGAAAGTCATCTGTGATCTACAAAGTTCAATGAATCTCATCAAATGTGTCTAAATGTTTTTGAAACTATGAGGTCTGATGATGGAGTCAATGGTGTTATTACAGAAGCAATAGTGCTTGCAGACAAAGAAGTGCACCCAAGGAACATAAAGCAATTCTCTTATAAAAGTGAGGATGAACATATTTGGGGCTGGGAAAAGAATTTTCAAAGTAAACTTTTTTTATGTTGTGCTTGACAAAGCCAATCACTGGAAGAAAGGTTCCAGCTTATAGGAAAACTACAGCAAAAGCTTCGAATTTCTATATCAAATAGACAATCTGCGAACATGGGATAAAGAGGATTTGAAGAAAGCATGTTCAAATATTGAAATTGTGTTGAGTGATAAAGAGGAACGCGTCATTGATAGAAATGGCTCCCTTCAACGAACTCCTAATATTTGTAACTATATGTTAACCTCCGGTACTTTTCCAGCCAAAGCCTTATCTTTCATCACAAAAAATGGCTATGTGGATTCATTTCCGAACGTTTCTCTAAGCTTAAGTATACTGCCTCACTCTTCCAATGTCAGTGGCCAGTGGCGAACGTAGTGTTTGAAATTTAAAATTAATAATGAATTAAGTCAAGAACGAGTGAATGTCTAATGTCAAAGTCAAGAGCTTTGATGTCCATTAAAAATGACATTCTCAACGAAATAGATACGGATGCATTATGAAGGAATTTTCCCAACTGAATGCCAGAAAAGTCTCTTTATATAACATGAATGTTGGAGTAACAACAGAAACAAGTTTTGACTTTTAATAGGAGACCTTTTTTGTTAGTGGTGAGCATTTAATAAAAATTTCTCACATAATTATTAACATTAGAACTTCGTTCTATATTCAACAATAGTTATAGTTTTGCCATCGGCCGTTAATATTCTTGGAGAACCTACGGATATTGAAAGAAATTGTTATGATTCTTTGCTAAATAATTTGTCCATTAACAATTACCTACACTTTTATTATCATTGGTGGGAAGCCAAAATATTATTCGCTTATACTTGAAAAATGTCTAGGTCCGGCCCTGTATGTACAGAATGAATATGTTAACATATGCTTCTCTTCTTTTGTTCTATTGTGTTTTTTCTTTCTTTCCCGCAATGTAAGTGCAACCAGATTTTTGAGGATGTTGATAAATAAATAACGCGTCTAGAGAGGCTGGAGTTCGTTCTCCACCTTGGAGCGCTAAAATATATTTTTTTTGTTCAACGTGACGTCTAATCGTTGAAAAAAGCAAGATGGGAAACAGCGATTATGCTGTAGCGATAATACTGACGTCGTACATCGCTAAAAGATGGCGGATAAATCAGCCTGGGGTTCAAGTGACCCTAGTTTCATCTAATAAAGAGTATTGTATCATGCAAAACAGAAATAGAGGAAATATTCTGAGAACTGAATTTTCTGGATGTTGTGCCGAAACTAATATTTGGAAAGAAAAGTGATTTGTCTCCTCCGGGAACCCGAATCCTCTTGCTTACCGGGCAAGTGCGCTAACCCAAAACACTAGAGACACACTTTTCAATTCCTTATAACACGCATTAGTAGCGTGAAGCGCTGAGTGGTCATAGCAACCTCCTTAACTACAGCAAACGCTACTAATGCTTGTTATAAGGAATTGAAAAGTGTGTCTCTGGTGTATTGGTTAGCGCACTTGCCCGGTATGCAAGGGGACCCGGGTTCGATTCCCTTAGGAGACAAATCACTTTTTTTTCCAAATATCAGTTTCGGCATAACATCCGGAAAATTCAATTCTCAGTATATTTCAGGCCAAAAAAATACCATCTCTTCATAGAGGAGATATTGTTTTGAATTCTTCCCGTCGACTTTATATACCGATTCCAAACGGTCTTCGAAAATTACCGCTATTTTTATCTGAAATACCCAAAGTTGGTTCTTTGAGCACAAGGAAACATTCTTTTGTTTTCAGCTTCACCCACAATGAAACTGCTAATAACCAACTGGTCACTACAAAAAAAAAAGTTGTTCCTCCAAACGAAAAATATTCAACAAGGTACTCGAAACTAGTGATAATCAAATCCAAAATGGAAGTGCCCCAGTAGTTTCTGGTACCTAGCCGATACAAAAATTATCGAGCAACAACTAAAAGAAAATCTCTCTAATATCGATCTATAGCCAATGTTCTCTCAATTGATGTCCGGATAATTGAAGCCCCTGGTATCACCACCTCTTATGATTAAACATGTAAGGGAATTTCTTCATGAAGCTTGGAGACTTCGTTTGGATCACTATTCAGCGAGTTGTAACAAACTCCTACAATAAGTTTATGCTTTTGGTTTTGAATCTCAACCCATGTAGCAAACCGAAAATCAAGGAATTCTGTAATGTATGGTAAAAAATTACAATTTGAGGGAAATCCTTTATTATTCACGCACTTTATTCTTTACACGTACAATCTTCCCCGCACGCCTGGAGCGGGACGGTTAGGAGCGTGGCTTTTGAGAGAGTGTTAAAAAGAGATATTCTTGCGCGCGCTCTTTCCTGCACGAAAGAACGCCCCGTTCTGAATTGTGTGTAAAGCCAGGTTTTCCTAGAAGCAGGTTTCTACAGTGCGTGCAGCATGAAAACTCTGATTGGTCAAAAAAAACCTGAATTTCAAGTTTTTAACCAATCAGCATTTTCACGCTGCATACGGTGCAGAAATTCTACTCCTGGGAAAACTCGGCTTTAAGGGAAGCGTGTGGCGAAATTCATACGCTTTTGCGTGGAGTGTGTGGTTTCGAGGAAGCACAACACTCTACGTTCCTGGCCAAAGTTTTTCCCTGTTGGCAGATCGAATTCGGCTGACGTTTACGCGGAAAAATATAGATTTCGAAAGCTCAATTACTACTACGTGGATTATTCATTTTTAAAAATAATTTCAATAATTATTAATTGAAATTACTGTTACTAATTTATGGTAATTTTGTATGCATTTGATAGGAAATTGAGAAATAAAATTTCTTTGATCGTTAATTCCGAATTTTTATTATTGTTTCAGTTTGGCTTTCATTTGTTCGTTCGGCTTCAATTGCTGTAATTAGCTCTTAACTACATCATCTGAATTCAATCGGTTATACCTAAAATTATAATTTTACCGAAACAGAAAAATCAGATTTTTTTTTCTTTCATCAATTATTAACAAGGTGTGTAGCCGATGTTTTTTTAATACTACCAGCAGAAATATAGAGGAAAAGCATTACAAAATTATTACAGTGCAACCTCGCTACAACGATACTCGATAAAACGATAAATCCTACAACGATATTTTTCAAATCTTGTTTGAAAATGTCTATATTCTAATGTTAAACTGCTGCCCCACGATGTAACGGTAACCCCTGATACACATCGAGAACATACGAGTGAGCTGCCGCTGGCCGTGTCAGCCACATGGCTTCGTATGAAAACTCTCTAGCTCTATTATACAGGTCATTAGGCTCTCTGGGCTGAAACATGCTTTTTACACCATACTCCCCTTCAGACCGTAAGCCGGTTAAGCTGGAGGAAATAGAAATCTTACAGTTCGACCAGAACAAGTTGTCACAGTTCTTGAAGGATCAGTTTTTGTTTTGTCCGACGTGGAACAGTCTGTCTCTCTTGTAAGTTCTTCTGGAGTAGCGAGGACGAAGGCTTGCTTGAGACGGTCGATCGACACATTTTGATATTTGCCATTGACGTCCAAGGTATAGAACTTGTCACTACGTGCAAGAACCTTGAAGAGTCCGTTGTAAGGTGCCTGAAGAAGTCGGTGAACAGCGTCAACTCGAACGAAGACATGGGTAGCTTTTGATAACGTCTTATGAACGAAGATGTTGTGTCGACCATGATGACTTGCTGCAACAGGTTTGAGGCTCTGCATGTGTTCTCGGAGATGAACCAAGAATTGGTCAGCTCGTGGAGAAAACTTGGAAGAGTGCAAGAATTCCTCTGGTATACATAGCGTCTCACCATAGACAAGTTCTGCGGGACTTGCTCCAACATCTTCCCCGAGGCTGCAGCGGATTCCAAGTAAGACGGATGGCAATGCTTGTGTCCAGCTACTGGTCTGAAGACACATGATGGAAGCCTTTAGCTGTCTGTGGAATAGCTCAACCATCCCGTTAGCAGCTGGATGGTATGGTATGCAGTGTTTCTTGTTCTCTCAGTGCCCAGTAGACGAGTGAAAGAACGAAACAACTCAGATTCGAATTGCGCACCACGGTCAGTAGTAACAACCTCTGCGACACCGAATCTTGAAATCCATCCTGCAAAGAAAACTTCAGAAACAGATTCAGCAGTTTGATTAATTTCGCAGTTTATTCGTTGGTAAAAGGAGTACAAATGAAAATATTTCATAGCACTCGCAGTGGGGGATGACCGACAAGCTTTCAGGTCGGGGGCCCCATGTGGAAATTGACAGTATTAATTTTGGGGGCTATGAATGAATATCTTTATTTTCTGTGAAATTTTGCAACAGCGGAAGCCCGAGATCAATCCAGTCTGGGTCCCTCACTAAAATTCAGCGAATTGGAGTCTGGGGACCCTCATGGAGAAGTTTTCTGGGGTTACTTGATGAATCACATTTGTTTTTTGTTGCTTTATTATTGTAAAATTCGCTTCCTCAGTAAGCTGGTGCTTTCACGTGTCCCTTTCCATAGCACTTTGATGAAGTGGGACGAAATAAACAGGATATGTTCTGAAGAGGAAAAGGATGGGGGTTGGATGCCAAAGGCGGCAGAGGGGCAGAGCTCCCCCCCCCCCCCCGTAGTAATGGTATATTCTTATACAAGGTGCATGTCATTTTACTTGCGAACCAGTAAATCCAGACTCGTAAATACAGGTGCTTGAGTTTAAAAAAATCTCATCTCTGTTGTACTTTCAATTGTCTATTGTGTGCCAATACAACAGCTGTTTTACCGGACTTCTTAAAACTGGCTATTTTTCTAGTGCCCACAGTAGGTACAACAGATAAGTGTGCACAAAATGACCATGGTGCAACAAAAATAAATCCAAAATGAAAGAGAGAGAGAGAACTAGTGAACGCTTTTTCTCAGAAAAGGAACTTGTATTGTATCAAATAAATGCCGAGCCAAGTTGGCAAACCCCTTTTTTTTTGTCAAAATGGTTGATGCAAAGATGGAATGTCCTGTTTTTTCTCCTTTGTGATGTCACTAATAGTTTTCTTTGTAAAGATTCGCGATCCCCAAAAAAAGGTTGAGGAGTGTAAACTTCCTAGAAAATGTGCAGAAATCTCTCTTGTGATAAGATTATCTGCCTTAGGCGGAGATAAACTTGGAAGTCTGAGGGGCACGGTCATTATTGCTGTGGGGGCAAGGTGATGATGATATCAATTCATATATACTCATATACATTATACTAGTGGACTTCACCTTTGACGTTGGGGGGCGCAATGCCCATGCCACCCCCCGTATGTCCGCCCATGTGATCTGCTGTTTTTTAAATTCGAATTCAGCAGGCCCGTCATTTGGGGGGGGGGGGAAGGGAGGCCGGCCCCCTAGCTTTTGAAAATACACTAAAAATGGTATATATATGTATATATACATACATTGAGTACATTTGCTTTGCCCCCATCCCCTGAAAAAAGTTGAAATGACGGCCCTGGAATTCAGTCATTTCCTTGGATTCCATGCCATTTTGCACAAAAATTAAAAAATACGAAACCATGATTCTCGAATAAAATGACTTCCCTCATTCAGTTTCTCGCTCAATAATCAGATAACTCAATAATTCTTTTTAAATAAAGTATTTCAACATTGACTATTGTTCATTTTGAGGCATATTTCTGGATATTTTTGCAATATAAATGCGTTTTCTTTTTTTTATCATATTTTTCATTTCTGACTTATTTCTGAATTCCGAAATGAACGATTTTTTCTTCTTTTTTTTCTCTGTGTATTTTCTCTCTAGGGAAATTTCCGCACTTTAAATACATATATAAATAAATAAATATATATATATATTAATTATGCGTATATTTTTCAATACTCCTACATATTCTGAGCCTTTAGGGCATATTAACGCATTTTTAAGGCACATATTTTTATATTTCATGCATATTTCGGCATTATAGTATGAGTATTTTTGCTTCTTTTTTTGATTTGCTTGAACATTCCAAAGCATAGTTTTTCATTTTTTATCTCTTGCAAATGCATATATAATTTTTTTTTCAATTTTGCGTGCATTTTTCATTTTTGATGCCATAATTTGGGATAATTCGACAATGGTTTCAATTTTTCGCATATATACAACCTTTCCAAAAAATTAGAACACCCAGAAATTTACGAGAGCAGTTCATGAAATATTCAAGTTGGAAAGCGCAATTCAAGGTTGTAGCGCAAGTACATTTGTATAATTTGCATTTTCCTTCTCTATCATGAGCATATATGAGCTTTCATATCTTGAGCATATCGGTGGCAAAAAATTTGCACAAAGTAGATTAAACGCGTTGTAAAATACCAAATTAATTTTTTCCTTTTTGTTTTAAAAAATTAGAACACTCCGAAAGCTGTTTGAGAAAATTAGAACATTTGGCTTAAAACCTATTACTCTATTACATGAATATTTTCATGCAAATTTACGTCAACTTCATTGAATAAGTTTCATGTCTATCCTCGTTATGTATGGAAACCTACAATCATTCAATCTTCGCAATACGGGTAGAAAAACGTGAAATTTCTGAAAAACGCAGAAAATACGCATGTATTTGCTAGGACAGTGGGGGGGGGGGGAGGCGCGTGCTGATATTGTATGAATACATTGTACTGTGGCCATCTTTGGTCTTGGCCATGGATTTTATGCATCAAGACATTGAATTTATGAGTGTCCGACGCAGACCCGAATCGAGCCTCAGCCATAAATCCCATCTTCGCTATCGGGGAGCCGATAGCGATTTGCAATTGATCGGTTTTTATTTATTTATTTATTTTTGCTCGAGTCCGCAATCTCTTGATACGATTAGTAGCGGGTACAATCATCAGATATCACGAAACCATCGAAATATCGATGAGGTTTGATACACATTGGCGAATTCTTGATACTATCTGCGTTTTTCATCTTCAAACGAAGAAGTTGAAGACGTATGGTATGGAGAAATAAATTGCATTTTCCATCATACGTTGTCATATGCTTTCTGTGTGTACGTTCGCCCGACTCTGGAGTTCTGTTCTCAAGTATGGAGCCCTTACAAAATCAAGGACATACAGCTCCTCGAAAAGCCACAGAGGTCGTTTACTAAACGAATACCTGGCATGAGCGGTCTATCTTATTGCCAGAGACTTAAATTTCTGGGTTTACACTCACTGGAATGGCGTAGAATCGCTGCAGATCTGAAGATGTGCTACAAACTAGTCCACCAAATTGTTTATCTACCATCGAGAGAGCCTTTCTTTGAGATCATAGACAGGCAAGTTAACCTACGTAGGCATCGCTTCCAAATAAGAATACCAATGGCTAGAAGGGATTGTTTTTTCCAAGGATATAGATGCCGTGTGGCAAGAATATGGAACAGTCTTCCATCAGAACTTGTATGTGCCTCCTACGCAAGATTTGCTTCCACTATTGGGGATTTCGACCTGGCTCCGTATGCGAAGTGCTTCCCGTACTGACTATTATTTTTTTTTCTTCCAGTATAAGTGCATTTCATGCCTTCTGGGGTTATTGTAAATAAGATCATGATTTTAACTCTTTCTTAGAAGCTATTACTTAATTGCTGCAACAATTCACATAGGTGGAAAGATGAAAATGTAAATTACAACAGTACCCTTAATTTGAGCTTTCCAACTTGAGATCTTCATGAACTGCTCTCGTAAATTTCTAGGGTGTTCTAATTTTTTTGAAAAAGACCGGGTATTTTTATTTCATGGTGTATTTCGACATTTTTAAAAATGCAGATTCATCTTTATTTTTAGTGCATGTTTTAGCGTCTAATCCGGGCTCTACTTACAACTTTCTTTCACGTTTTGAATTCCAGCGACTTTATTTACTTCGAGTATTTGTGTATTTAAAATTTTTTTCAGTAAGTTACTTGCTTTCATGTATTTTTTTTTTTTTTTTGTAAGATGATTTAATGCACGAAATTTATATATTTCAGAGAGAATTATTTTATTATATTCCGATGCAAATGACTGTATATCTAATATGCGTATTCAATCTCACTAAACCTACGCTCATTTTCGAAATTAACTCCACGATCATAAGATATCATGAAAAAAATAAATGAATATTCAAAAACAATGTGAGTAAAGCAATGAGAAGCAGTTTTATACCCGAAAGTTTTGATATATTAATTATTTAATGATATTCCTCGGTTGGGAAGTAGCTGTAGTTTTGCTCAAATAGATTTGTAACAACTGATAAATATCAGTTGTTACAATGCCTTGCCTCAAATAGTAGTAATTCCAACAACACTGATTTAATCAACGCACATTATTTACGAAAAAGCTTTTCGATTTTCAAAAAAAATTTACATTTTAGGTGAACCTCAAAATCGCGAGAACATACTTCAACACTATCAAATTTAAAAAATACAATTAAAATATTAAGGGGCATGGAATGCTTTTCGAGATTCAGAATATTTAGAGTGTTCAACTTGAAAATATTGGGACATTTTAAATACCTGGTGGATGGATTAGTAATTTCTTCTTAGTATACGTTCTGACATTCCGTTAGGGGCCGTTCAAGTATTACATCGATGGGTGGGGTGGGGGAGGGGGTTTCCGGTTTGTTGACTTTTGATGACAAGTGGGGAGTTTGGATAATGCTTACGTCATCAACCACCATTTATGAAAATATGAGTTAGGAATCTGAGGGGGCAGAGCTGATGACGAAATTTTGCTGACAAGGGGGGGGGGGTCAAAAATGGCTAAAAATTTGCTTACGTAATACTTGAACGGCCCCTTACCAAGTTAATCATATCAATATTTCACAAGCGAAAGCAAGTAAATTTTATTGCCTGTTAAAGCTAATCTATATTGATAGAGTTATTTACCATAGAATGCTGAGCATCTATAAACACACTACAATCATTTCGTTCAAAATTTTGGGTATATACCGCCTTTATGTGTTTTTTATTTAGTTCGGAAAATAGAAAAACTTTGGAGAAAATGAAAGGAGAAAGTACATTTCGGGGAAGAAAGGGTCAATCACCGGGCGTTACCAGCCTGTCACTTCGGTTCAGCCCCCTCTCGACGGATTATCATACATGCCAATTACCCATTGTCACATATTGGGGGGAAAGCATTCTAGAATCACGTGACACTGTGGTCATTTTGAAACGATTTTGTGAAAATAAGTAACTTTTTTGAAGAGGTTTTGTGTTCGACCCTGAGCCGTCGATAGGGTTAACCATGGGAAACACCTCGGGCCACCGAGTAAATCTGTCCACGCGTGTGAGACAGTACGTGTAGCCTTGTGAAGATGGCAAAGAGCCAACGATGTCAATGTGGACGTTCCTGAACCGAGATTTGGGTAATGGGAACTGTCCGAGTGGTGACTTGACATGTCTGCTGACATTGCTCTTCTGACAAGTCATGCCACATTTAGCAAAATGCATGCAGTCTTTTTCCAAAGATGGCCATATGAATCTGCTTTTCACCAACTTTGTTGTAGCACGACCACTTGGGTGTGACAGCGAGTGCATAGAGTCGAAAACGGCTTTTCGTAAGCTTTCTGGTACAAGAGGTCGAATAACACCAGTTGAGACGTCACGTTGAAGATCAGAACCATCAGAAGAAAGAGCAAACGGTTTCACGTCAAGTCCGGAACTGTCAGGCTGTAAGGAATGCAACTGTTCCTGTGCCATCAGGTGATAGTCAATATTGCTGGGCATTTCTATGTCAGCCATGCGAGAAAACGCATCGGCAACAGTGTTTTGCTTACCAGAAACGTGCTTTATATTAGTGGAAAATTAGGATATGTATTCGAGTTGTCGTAGCTGCTTGGGAGAGCTCTTGTCTGTCTTCTGACAGAAGGCAGAGGCTTATGGTCACAGAATATGGTGAACTGCCTGTCCTCAAAGAAACGACGGAAGTGTCGAACAGCATAATAGATTCCCAGCAATTCTCGGTCGTAAAGACTGTAGTTCTTTTCCGTTGCGGTAAGCTTGCGAGAAAAGAAAGCAGTGGGCTCAACTGAAGTGGAGTGCTTTTGATTCAGTACCGCTCCAAGACTTGTGCTTGAGGCATCGGTCATAAGAACCAGTTCAGCGTCTTGCTTAGGGTGAACCAACATTGCAACATTAGCAATCATGTCCTTACAAGTCTGAAAAGCCTTTTCAGTTGCAGGAGTTCAAGTAATATGAGTCTCGTCCTTTTGCTTCTTACTTTTCACCAGGTCGTGGAGTGCAGGTTGCTTTTCGGCTGCTTGGTCCAAAAACCTATGGTAAAAGTTTATGAGAGAAAAGAAGCGCATCGAATCGTACACGGTGGTAGGCTTCGGATACTCGGTGATAGCGCTGACCTTGTCAGGTAATGGTGATATACCTCTCGAAGATATGAGGTAACCAAGTAACGGCAATTAGGTTTGGCCAAACATACATTTACTGACGTTGAGAACGACGCGATACTTGTTAAAACGTTCAAAAATTTTGCGCAAGTCCTGCAGATGCGTGGTTTCGTCTTCGCTAGCCACTAGAATGTCGTCAAGGTAAACGTAGCAATTGAGACCACGAACAATTTCATCTATAAATCGTTGGAAAGTCTGGCTTGCATTTCTTAAACCGAAGGCCATGCGAGTATATTCGAAGAGTCCTAATGGGGTGATGACAGCCGTTTTTTTTAACATCCTTTTCGTTGACAGGAATTCAATTGTACGCTCTCAGAAGGTCCAGTTTGGAGAAAGTTTTTTTTCCGCTGAGCTCCATGTCAAAATCTTGGATGTGTGGCAGCGGGTAACGGTCCGGTATTGTAACAGCATTGAGTCTATGGAAGTCGCCACAGACACGCCAGGACCCACCTTTTTTTCTTCACGAGATGAATGGGACTCGCCCAAGGACTTGAAGATGGGCGAACAATACCCTGAGCTGAGAGCATTTTGAATTCTTGTCGAACTGCGTCTAACTTTTCTGGGCTAAGACGTCTAGCTTTAGAAGCAACAAGTGAACCATCGGTGAGAATGAAGTGTGATGTGGAGTGATCAACAGACATCTGATTGAGAGCAGTTTGCGTAATGGCAGCTAGTGATAGCAAGAAGTACCGAAAATGGTCTTCAAACAAGGAGGCTGCCCAGGCAAGACATTGCCTTGTGCGTTAAGAGATGTCAATTGATCAAAGAGTCGACGGTTCTTGATATCAAGTAATAATTCAAACCTTTGCATAAAATCAGCTCCCAAGATGGGGCTAGAGACATCGGCAATGAAAAATGACCAAGTAAAGTCTCTGCATAAACCCAAGTCGAGTACTAAATGCTTATTGCCATATGTTTTAATAGCGGTTACATTGGCAGCGTATAAAATAAAGTTTTCGTCGACAGCTGGTTTGCGGTCACGTATGTGATTCACGGGGAGACGGAACATGCCGCGCCTGAATCGATCAGAAAACGCAACCCAGTATTGCGATCCGGAATGAATAAGCGGCAATTGAGGCGGCTAACATCAGATTCCGCTAGTTCTGATGAGCCTGCACGTTTCCCGAAAAATTACAGGGGCTGATGCATTTGCGAGCCTTTGCAGCAAAGCACCTGTGATACCAACAGAGAGATTCGGTGGAAACACTGTTTCGCGAATTGTTTCTATTTCTTGAGTATGATGGTCTTCGGTGTTGAAAATTTTTTTGTCGGTGAACGCCCTCACACCAAGAACTCAATTTGTTTGGTGAGAGCTTCCAGTTTCTTTTCGAGGTTTTGAATGACCGTGTTGCTAGAAGCAGCGGTGATAATCGGTGAAACATCAGTGACTTCGGCGATTTTTTCAGCCACTAACGCCAACTCTGTCAGTTGATCCTTGCTGACCGACAAGATTTGCTGCATGTTGATCGGTAGTCGTTGTAGAAACAATGATCTCAAAACGTCATCGGAAACGTGATCTTAAGCTAGATCCTTCATTTGCCACAAGAGCCGAGAAGGTTTCTTATCACCTGAAGGAGAGAGCGTAATCTCGCATTTTCGGATCCGGCATATTGGTTGATTATACGACCTTTCAACGTTTCGTAAGCATCTTCGTCTGGAGGGTTGCGAACAATGTCACTAACGGAAAGCAATACATCGTTATCCAATACTACGACGACGTTGTGAAATTTCGTTTTGTCGTCAGTGATGCCGGAAACCAGAAATTGAGATTCGACTTGAATAAACCATAGTTCGGCATTATTTTTCCAAAAGGGAGGTGCGCGCAATGCGATACGAGCAAGTTTAGGTTGAGGCGGCATTGCCATAGTTGAATTTGCCAGAGTTTCAGTTGACAGAGCGAAAAGTAAACTAAGCGGCGGCCAAGAAAAACGCAACTTACCCCTTGAACGGGAGACTCGATGAGCGCTGAAAAATGTTCAGCGAAGAATCTGTCACCGAGCAAGTGGACGAATTAAAAGGATCACCGTAGATGATAATCCAACGGCGCGAAAGAGTCAGGAATGACCATCGTCGACCATGAGGCGGCGAGACATCTTGAAGGTAGCGATGTTACTGGAACTATGGGTTACCAATGTCGCGGTAGAGAGAAAAGGGGGTCGCGATGATGTTGACAAATATATTGAAATCTCTCCGCGAACATAATAAAATATTTATTTGAACAATTATTACGACGAAGACAGAAAAGGGTAATTATACATCGAGAACATACGAGTGAGCTGCCGCTGGCCGTGTCATCCACATGGCTTCGTATGAAAACTCTATGCTTTTTAGCAATAATACACCGGATCCCCACAAGGGGTCAACATACGTCTTAACATGGGAAAAAGTTAAAATATCATTAAAAGTACTATTTAACCATTGATTTATTAGAAATTGTTTTCACATATTCTTGATTAAATACGCTATCCTATGCGGTAGGTATAAAATTTTACATATCTCTAATACTTAATTTCTTAAACATTAAAAAAAAAAAATCATTAATAACAGCTTGCGCGTATGATAAAATGGCGTGACATGAATATACTCATATAATATTGAAATTAAAATAAAGAAAACGGTTCATTTTTCACACATAAAATGAATCAAAAGATTTCGTATCCATTCAAAAATATTTGATTTATAAAAAAAAGAAATTTATTTTATTATTTTTTTAATTTTTGAAAATTTAAATTTTAAATTAAATTTTAAATGAGACTGAGTCAATGCAATTTCAATCTTTTAGTTCATTTTATGAAATGAACCATTTTTTTATTTTAATTTTAATATTGTATGGTTATATTGAGGTCATGTCATTTTATCATGCGCGCAAGCTGTTTTTAATGCAGTTTTTTAAATTTTTAAAAAATTAAGTATTAAAGATAAGTAAAACTTTATACTAGCATAGGATAGCATATTTAATCAGAAATATGTGAAAAAATTTCAAATAAATAAACGGTTAAATAGTAGTTTTAATATATAACTTTTTTTAAATTTAACTTTTTCCCTTGTTAAGAGGTATGTATGGGACCATTTAAATGAAGTCCGTGATAATCTTATAATACGAAACGTCCCTTTTAGTTTGTATTTTGAACAGTGCTTGACCTTGGACATCTTTTGTGATTTTATCATGGAAAAGTACAGCACATTATCCACTAAACACCTGCTGTGAGTTGAATACTTCGTGAAGCTATGAATACAGACTTGACTGGATCTAATGAATAAGGTGCTTCTTTTTAAACAGCATCATTGTTAACCTTCAGACATTCAGATAATGGAAGTTTTTTCCACAACCCTCAATCCCGTTTAAAATTTTTTTTTAGTGTGTCGAGGTTAAACTTATATATACAAGTGTCAAGTTTAGATCAGATGTTCTAAACCTTTTTAGTCGTGACTTAAAAAACATCAACTTTGTGTTCCCCGGATCTATTTCCAATTTCAAAAATATGCTTATAGGGGTTAACAGCCCCCAACTTAAACTATTTTAAATTTTTCCACACCCTGAGCGTAAATGAAAGCTTGCGAAGTTATCAAAATAATAATAGTAATCTAACATATCTATAAATCTAATAATAATGTCAGTGCTTAAAGGAGCCAAATCAAAGTTCGTAAATTATTACAGTAACCTAATAAATGTAATTACGGTACTTGAAACTAATTTATCATTTCTTTAAAATAACATTTCGTCGGAAAAAGGAAGAAAAATCATCAATAGAATTCGAAAAAATATTGTCGCTGAAAAAATTATTTATATTGTATAAATCTATTTTTTTAGAAGAAAGTATACGATGTAGCAGCATGGGCGGAGATACGGCGGGGGGGGGGGGGCGTGGAGGCATTACCCCCCCCCCCCCTCACACAGCACACAGTGTCAAAGGTGGAGTCTACTGATCTAATGTATATATGAATTGACATCATCATCATCTTGCGCCCCAGCAATAATGACCGTGGCCCCCCAGACTTCCAAGTCTATCTCCCCCTATGTGTAGGAGACGAGGAATTCGCCCCGTTTTTGCGTGTAGGGTTGGTTTGCGTTTGGACGTACGATGTTGAGTCCGCGATTGAACGCTGGAATGACCAGTTCCAGTGCGCACTCCTAACACCGTACACTTTATTTACCTTTACACGCGCACTCTTGAAGGCGGTTCTGAATTTGTTTACAGCTATCGCGCGCGCAAAAGCGTACGTATAAAGGGGCCTCTAGTTCATTCAAGTGGATATATCAGATCGCAAATTGAATGTTTTTACTTCAAGTTCAACTAATTTTTTCCCTGTACGTTATGAAATTTCCTGCAAGTTTTGCGAGATTTGATTTGAAAACTGTGCAATTTTTTATGGCTGAAAAAAAATGAAAGAAAATATTAATTTTTAAGGAAAGAAACATCTGGTAAATGCATAGAAACATTGCACATAGCAAGTAAATCATTTTTTTATGTTACAAATCATACCTAGCTTCTTATGGTACACGGTTTACAGATTTTTTTGGCGTAACTTTGTGTGCAACCAGATTAAGATTTTCTAGCCATCCTTAGTGGGATCCCCTGCGAGCGTGACAGTGGTTATATTTATCTTCTGAAAACAGCACCGTGTGTCTAACGTGTTAGGAATTCCCGATTTTTCATTTGACTTTATCTTTTGTTATTTTCGTGAGAGTTGCATTAAGCTTTCCATAATGAATATTCCATTCGTAACTCCTGTCTTCGGTGATGAAACGGTTGCAAGTTATCAAAAGCATTGTACCAATCAATATATACTATCTTACATTTTTTGTTCTTATTCTTTCTTAGAATGTAATGAAAATGCCTCAAGACGACCCTAGAAGAATGGAAGAAATTCGAAAGTATGCTGCCATTTACGGGCGTTTTGACTGCAAGAGAAAACCTGAAAAGCCACTAACTCTACATGAAGTATGACATTCTTTGATTTTTTTACAAGGTTTTATACGATATTAAAACTTATAAAAAAAATTATGCGCAAGCAAAACACCAGGACCAGATGATATTTTATCCTACAGTCCTTAGGGAATGTGCTGATAAACTGTTGGGGCCAGTTGCACAGATTTAGAGAAGTAGTGTTGATAAGGGTATTGTCCAAGGGGATTAGAAACTTGCAAATGTGGTTCTGATATTTAAAAAGAGTAGTAGAGAAACCGTGTCGAATTATCGGCCAGTGAGGCCCTCTTGTTGGCACACAAGGCTTGAGCTATGAAGAAAACTCGATCTCTTGAATATTTTTACGTTGGAGGAATGCAAGTGTCGAGGATATGTGATCGAAGTGTTTAAAAAGTTCAACGGGACAGATAGGATGGACCATGGGTTATTAATACCTCGTACACCGTCAATCAACTGCTTCGGAAAGAGGAAACCAGTACATCGTTTAGTTAAGGACAATTCCAGGTTGTGGTATCGCAGGGAGTTTCTTCTAACAGGGTTGTTCATAACTAGAATGGGCCGAATTGAAAAAAAGAAGGAAAACCCTTTACCTGTAAAAAATGAAGTAAATCCTTGATGTCATACTAATAAAATTTTATCAGTAAAAGCAAATCCTCCTTCAGTTGACCTTTTACTGGAGACTGAAGTAAGTGGTTATTAGTAAAAAGCACCTTTTACTTACTTGCAAGAGCAAATCCTTCAGAAATGATGAGGCTGGTCAGTAGCAGACTCATCCTTGAAGGGAAAGGTTGCTCTGCGTTTTCATTCCGCTATGGCTAAGTTAGTGAACGTGAGAAAAGTGAAAAATTACAAGTCTCGTCGAAACCCACATACCTCTGATTTTAACAGGTTATTTCGTTTTGAAGAAAAAAATGGAATGGCTTACAAATTACTTAATAGATGAAAAAGTCGAATGTAGAGGCGGTGCGCTTTCATCATCGCAAAAAATGAAAATGTTTGCGGTATTTCGCTGATCCTGGTTATCAAAATGGAATTGGCGAAGAACTTGGAGTTTCGCAAGCAATAGTATCGCTGACTGTACGAGCTGTCGTAGACCGTGTAATAGCGCAGGCCGATACCTGGATGAAATTCTCTACTATGCAAGATGAAATACTAGAGGAAAGAATTATGGCAAGAAAATATCGCTTTCCAACAGCTATTGGTGTGATCGATTATGCCCATGTAGGGATAATGAAACTTAAAATCCATGGCGATGAGTACATAACCGTAAAGGGAAATCAACTCTAAATATTCATGCAACTGGTGATGGCAGATAAATTTCACGAGTGTTGATGTTGGCCTGGATTTGTTCACGACCCCTGAATCTGGGGAAATTCTGAGGTCAGAAAAGCCATGCATAAAATGTAGGACACGGTTCTAGTGGCTGATGACGGCTATGGACTAGAACCTTGCCTGATGACTCTATTCTCAAATGCAGCCGAGAGTGCAAAAAAGAAATTCAATGCCCTTCTGAAAAAAGAAACAATTATCATAGAAAGGTGTTTCCGACAGCTGAAGCGGAGATTTTCTATCCTGCAATATGTTTGTCATGTAAAACTGGAAAATATCCCGAAAATTGTGATGGCATGTGTTGCTTTGCATAATATAGCCAAATCTTTGGGAGACTCTAACTTTGAACCATATGAAGGGGACCCTCAAGAAGATGAAGATACCGCAGATTTGGATTATGATGGGAATAGAAATCGCCTTCGACGTTAAGGAAAAGTGGTGAGAAAAAAATTAGGTAAGGTAATAGAGACAATTATCCCGAATAAAATATTTGTTTCAACTCAAATTTATAACATTTATGAAAACTTGTAAGCTCGCAATCAGTTCGAGATTCAGATTAAAGAGCCCCCTGCAGAGAAGGAAGTTAAAGGGCAAAACAGCTGGTTTCCAGGGGACAACGTGATTGGCTCCTGTTCACCTTTTACTCATCGATGAGAAGGATTTCCTTGAGAGTAAGAGGTAAACATTATTAATACAGATTGAAGGATTTGTGTGTGTGTGCGCTTTCAGCATTTGCTTTTACTGCAATGCTTCTACTTCGACTCTTTTGCTCGCGAGCATTTCCTTCTTTTTATTAATTCGGCCCAATAGCATAACTCCGGGAGTTTTAAACGATAACACGATTGATAAATTTAAAAAGAATTACGGAAAATATAGTGGGACAAAACGAGAAGCTATCCTCCATAATTAGATAAAACAACCAAAACCTTTTCTTTATGGGCAGTATATTATATAGTATTAATTATTAGTTTTTCTTTCGTAATGCATGCTTTTATATTGGGCTGCTGTGTTTTGGTTATATTTGAAACACATTCATGTTTTTATGGGCATCTTTCTTCAGTCACCTCGTACGGCATTTTGCCTGTTGTGGCATTTGTGTTCGTATTTGTATTAAAACTCCCAGATGGTGTAGATGATAATAACATTATCTCGGACTGGTGCTCATTATGGCAAATGCAAATCAATATTTCAAAAGCAGTTTTCTCATAAGAGTTCCCCATAACAGATCACACAGTCCATGTATGTATATCGTACTAGCTGTTATCCAAGCTTCGCTCACGTGGATTTGGTAATCTGAAAATTGTTAGACGATGATTTCCCTCCAGTAATATTTGAATCTCTAATGACCCCCTTGGGGGTTGCATTTCCAAAAATCCCTCCTTGGCGAGTCTCTATATTAAAAATGTAATATTGAATGAATTTCATATTTATAGATACCAGAGCCCAGCGATGATTGTCCCATATAACTTTTGACCCCCCCTCCACTTATGATCCCCTTAAAGTTTGAATTTTGGAAAAATTTCTCGTTAATGAATTTTTAAATCACAAAATAAAACTACCGAGCGAACTTCATATCTGTAGCTTCAGCGATTTTGGCTCAGCGATGATTGCCGCATATATATGCGGCTATTTTGAGTCCCCTCATGACCATTTTAGGGGCCGAATTTCGAAAACCCCCCTTCTTAGTGAGAACGTCATAAAACTGCTAACCAAATTTCATTAATATTGCTGCAGTGGTTTCGACTCGCGATGATTTCTATAAATCTATATACAGTATAACATTTGAACGTCTTTATCTTTCTCTCTCTCTCTCCCCCTTAGGTTTTAAGTTTTTCAAATCTCTTCTCTTAGTGAGTGTTTGTGACATCAAATAGAAAAACTGACCAAGTTTCATAAATAGAGTTCCAGCGGTGTCGGCTCGGCATGACTTCTCTATTTGACATTTGAACCAGCTCATAACCCCCTTGTTTGTGTGTAGCTGTAGTATTTCATATTATTCTTTTTCTCTGTATCGCCACTAGATGGCACCGCTTACACAATTATTATCTATGTTATTTTTCCCGCGTTTTGAGGCAGATGTGCTTTTGTATCGGCTCTAGTCAGTCGTACCTTTGCTTCATCTCATTAATAAACGTTTTTTTCGTTATAATTGAAACCTTTGCGTTCTCCGTATATAATGGCGCGTTCGTCGTTCGTATACATTTTTTGGCGCCCGAACAGGGACTCACTGCATAAAGTAGTCCTGATATCATGTCAACTAAGGACATCGTCGCTCATCGAGGAAGAGCTAAGGCTTCGATCACAAGAATCCAGCATTTCATCGAAAGCGCAACCGAGTTCGACCACGAGGACATCACGACCAGATTGGAAAGGCTCGAGAATGTCTTCGAGGAATTCGTTCGCCATGACGAATGCTTGGATGAGGATTTATCAGAAATTGCTCAGGTGGAAGAGCAGTATCTTTCAACGAAATCGAAATTGAGACGAGCTCTGGCTGCCGTGACGGAGGTGCACACGACGACGGTTGAGCTTTCCGACGCGGACACCCGTACTGAAAGAATTCTGCTGCAGCTGGCGGAACAACAACGAGTGCTTTCGCAGTTGATGACGCGTTCACCGTCTACTACTACTGCGGTAAAAGACAGTTATTTGCCTCGCATAAACATTCCGTCATTCGCGGGGTCTTATATAAACTGGAACAGTTTCAAGGACCTGTACGAATCGATGATTCACAAAAACGAGCATTTGACGAACGTCCAGAAATTCAGCTACTTGAAGGGCCTCTTGGAGGGTAATGCAGCGGCACTGATCAAAACACATACCAGTGTCAGAAGCCACATACATGAAATGGGAAAAATTATTGCTTCGTTTTGATAGGAAGGTGGTCATAATTTCGTCCCTGATAAAGACGTTCCTCGAACAGCAACCGGTTTCTACTCCTGATGAAGCGAAACTCAGACACATTGCCGATACTTCGGATGAGATTATTCGAAGTTCGCGTGCCACTGCCGATGAAGCTGTTACTCTGGACCCTTGGTTGATTGAAATCTTGCTGGAAAAGTTGATCCAGAAACGCGACAGCTTTGGGCTCAAAAGATGGCAGAACAAGATTTTCCAAAGTTCGGAAACCTCCTCGAGTTTTTCAATTCAAGATGCGCTGCCCTCGAGATCTTCAATCCTGAAAGGTCAGCAAGCGGAATCAAGGTGCCACAGAAATCAACATTGTCACCTAGCGGTATCGTCAAGAGCTGTCCATCATGTCACGGACACCACGGACTACGTAAGTGTCACATTTTCAAGTCTTGGTCAGTGACAGACAGAAAAAACTTCGTTCGCAAGAAACAGTTATGTTTCAACTGTTTCTCCAGCTCTCACAAGGTTTATGAATGCTCGTCGTCGTTCAGGTGTTCGCGATGTGATCAGAGGCATCATTCAACTTTGCACGAAGTTGTGTCCACCAGTGTTACCGCTGCGTTATCGGATATGCCTGTATCTACCGGGTATAAGGTGCATGATTCCACAGTGTTGCAATCAAATATTTCTGCTAATGTTTCTTTCTGTACGCTATTGCCCACGGCTCAAGTGTGCGTCTTGGATACATCAGGTAATCAACACGTTATCCGTGCACTTCTCGACTCGAGCGCTCAGTGTTCCTTTATCAGTGAGGCACGTGTCCAAGCATTGAGTATTCTCCGCAAAAATGTGCGCTTTACTGTGAAAGGAGTAGCAGCTGTGGATGCCGGTACCACTAGAGGGTTAGTGAACTTAAAATTGTATTCTACCTATGATGATAATCATTATATTGACATTGATTCGTATATCTTGAGAAAGTTAACGACTCCATTGCCTAATGAGTTTGTCCTTTCGGATGAACTGAATGCTTATGCTGATTCGCTTAAATTAGCTGATGTTTACTTTGATAAGTGTAAAAACATTGACATTATTATTGGAGCTGAGCATTTTTTCTATTTGATACGCCCAGGGCAAATACGGGATAACGATAGTGCACTCATCGCCCAAAATACATTGTTTGGTTGGGTACTGTCAGGAAAGATTCCTAAAAAATGTAATGGAGCTAATAATAACTGTCAGTCTAATACTAATTTGATATGTCTTCATTCTGAATTGGATATCGATGAAACACTAGAATTCCTACAGTGTCCCATGAAATCTGCCTCTCCCCTGAAGAGGAATTTTGTGAGAGGCATTTCCAAGAGAATTATCAACTGTGCACGGTAACTTACGGAACATCATCGGCCCCCTTCCCCACTACTAGATTATTGCATCAGGTGGCCTTGAACTGTGAGGAGAGCTTATCAGCTGTTGCTGACGTCATTAAGAACAACACGTATGTTGACGATATAGTATCCGGTTGTGAAGATTTGACAAGTGCTATAAACATTTGTTCGCCGCCGCAGCTTATCGGTGTTTTCAGAGAGCATGGTTTTCATTTGAGAAAGTGGCGTTCTAATTCATTGGAATCAATTGATTATATTTTTTCTTGGGATGTCTCTTCTGAAAATGCATCCGTTGAAAGGTGTGGTGATGGTATCTTACGGGTGGGAGGACGTTTTCGACATTCCTCTTCGAATCGTTCTCTTTCAGCTTGTTTAGTTGACTTTGCAGGACCTGTCAACATACAACAACACAGAGGTCGCGAATGACTTCCGGCAAAAGGATATACCGCTGTTTTTGTATTATTTGTCCGAAGGCTGTTCATATCGAAGTTTATCGATCTTACACCCAGTGCATTTATTGCAGCTCTTCAACGATTTTGTTCACCTGCAGGTGCTACTAAACATATTTATATTGATAATGATCATGAAATTCATCTAAGTAGAAATGCTATGTTGAGTAGTCGCCATTCGAACTACTAGGGGTATTTTTAAAAGAAATGTTTAATTTGTTAATCAGATGCTAAGATATGTGTTCTACTTATGTATCAAGAATAATATGACATTATGTATATATTCTTGATAGGGTGGGAGTATGTTTGTGTGTAGCTGTAGTATTTCATATTATTCTTTTTCTCTGTATCGCCACTAGATGGCAACGCTTACACAATTATTATCTATGTTATTTTTCCCGCCTTTTGAGGCAGATGTTCTTTTGTATCGGCTCGAGTCAGTCGTACCTTTGCTTCATCTCATTAATAAACGTTTTTCGTTATAATTGAAACCTTTGCGTTCTCCGTATATAACGGCGTGTTCGTCGTTCGTATACACCCGTTAGGGGTCAAATTTTGGGAAACCCCTTCTTAGTAAGGTTTTACGTCATCAAATAAAACCACTGACCAAATTTCATAAATACAGCTCCAGCTGTTTTCTCTATATCTTGCTCGGCATGATTTCTCTATATAACATTTGAACCTCATTATCACCACCTTTAGTGGTCAAATTTTGGAAAACCTTTCTTGGTGAGTCTTTACGTCATAAGATAAAACCACTGACTAAATTTTATAAATATAGCTCCAGCTGTTTCGGATCGATGTGATTTCTTTGTATAAGATTTGAACCCTTTTATCACCCCCCCCCCCTAAGGTCTGGACACTAATATCCGCACCATGCCCTACACGTATGTCAGCCGAGTGTAGGTCATCACTCGGTAAATGAATTGAACAAAGCTAAGCAATGCAGCCGTTCACACATCTCCGCACCGTCACCGCAACGAGTCCGCACCGTCAGTGATTAGTTTAGTTTATATTTTTACATTGACGGTGCGATCTCGAGACAGAGAGAGTATATATATATATTTACAAAAGACGAGAGCACATTATATTTCGCTTCTCAATTTTCTGTAATCGCGGAATTATTAGATCCATTTATTTCTTGATTTTCATTAATTCTAAATTTTCAATAATTCTGGAATTATTTCTCCCGTTAATTCAAAATTTTAATAAATTCCGAAATTATTTCTTTTGCTAATTCTGAATTTTCATTGGTACTGGAATTATTTCTTTCAATTAATTTTGATTCCTCAATTCTAAATTTTTTATGACTTTTTTGAAACGGTTTCTCACATTAGTTTAAAACTAACTCCATCAAATTTTGTGTTAATTTCAATTTAATTGCGCGTTTAATTTTTTTGTATGGATATTTCTCATCGATCGTGTATATTTTGTATGCCGATTCCCCCATCCCCACAAAATATATGAAGTCTTGTTAAGGGCGAGGGAGGTTGTCCTAAACATTTTTTATGCCCCAAAATTGTTTAGAAGCACCTGCCCCCCCCCCCTGTGTCCCTGGTGGAATTTTAAGATAACACATAGAGATAAACATTTTCCCAACTTGGATGGAAAAATAAAGTTTAAATGTTTCACATATAGCATATAACAAAATTTTTCCGGGAAGATTTTTTGTTAAAATAATGCTGTAAACTTGTAAAACTAATTGTGTTTGATATCCAATGTTCTATAAATGACTCATTGTTTTGCTTTGAACATATCCTAAATAAAAAACGGTTCAAAATCTTTTTTCTCTCTTGTATGAAAATATGGGAGACATTTTAAAGTTGTTACTTGGAGATAAATATTCTGAAGGGAGAGGAGCCGAGTCACGGCCAACTGGTGCCCGAGCTACGGTACTGGTGCGGTGTGGATGTGTGTGTCCAGACCTTTCGAGGTTGAATTTTGGAAGACTTCGTGTTATGAAGTAAAACTACTGACCAAATTTCATAAATATAGCTCCATCGGTTTTGGCTCGGCATGATTTCTATATACATTCTATAATATTTGAACACCTTATCACCTCCTTGAATGCCAAATTTTGGAAAACCAACTTCTTAGTAAGTCTTTACGTCTTGAAAGAAAACTACTGACCAAGTTTCATAAACAGAGCTTCGGCGGTGTCGTCTCTCCATGAATTCCATATTTAACATTTGAACCAGAACATAACCCCCCTTTTTTTTATTTGGGTCCTTCAGAAACAACTCCCCGTGTTCCACAGAGTATGCCACGAGGCTTACAAGCGTAAGTAACAACAAAAAACATATACGATTCAAGAAACTCAAATTTGCAATACAGCGTGATACAAAAAGAAAGGATAAATCAGATCAATATGTACAATAACAACATACGGATGCAATTCGAAAGCGCAATATAGCACCAGTGAATGCCATATGGTGTCATGTAAAAATAAAAAATTACAATACATACATGAATAGAAAATATACGACCACACAAAAATATATATACATGAAAATAGTGAGAAAAGAAAAAATTAAAAATAAAAGAAATTAGTAATTAAATGAAAATTTGATTAATTATTCAAAAATCAAAAACAGCACTTGCAAAGAAAATGAGAATGTACAATAGTACACACTGGATATACAAAAAATAAATTAGAAACCAATTATTTTTTCGCAAAGATATTTTGTACACATATTTTTAGAATGCGAAGGACTTCCTTTGATCTGACCAAATCGGACAATGCAGACGGCCAAGAAATAGACAGTTTCTTAAGTTCTTTTCTGAAATGAATCCTCTCCTTCATCAGATTTTTGCATGACAGAAGAACATGCGTAGGATCTTCTTCATCGGTTTCACATGTACACAGCGAACTACTGGTAAGTTTCATTCTGGCGAGATAACTTTGAAAATTCCCATGCCCAGTAATAAATTGGGTCAAGTGGAAATTTGTGGAGAAATGGTAACATTTCATTCTCGCCAGAATCGAAGGGAAGAATTTCTTCACCGGCCTGGCATTTTTGGAACTGACATATTCTGTGTTCCACTGATGGATTGATTTGTGTCGATAAATATATTTATAGTGAGATTTTGGAACTTTCACATTTTCTATAACATTAAGAAGTGCAGCAGACCGTGCGGGATCATCTGCCCTCTCATTCCCAGTGGTGCCACAGTGGCTTCGAACATGTGTGAAATCGATTATATATTTTTTATTTTTAAGATCATTTATGACATTGTGTCTCCACCACAAGTTTTTCTGTTGAATTTATATTTTGTAGACTTTGCAAAGAGAGAGAATCTGAACAGATCAGCGCGCTATTATTGTTTCGAACACAAAATGAAATCCACTTGGTGGCAAGATTCAAGCAGAGGAGCTCGGCTTGAAAGACAAAACAGTTATTTTCTAATCTGAATTGACGAAAAAGGAGCTCATCCCCTTGCTTATAAACAACGTAAGCGAGACCCACTTTGCCATCAGTGTAACAGATGAGATCGTACTTAGGAAAAGACTTTTCATTGTAAATTACGGGTGCAATAGCAGCTCGTGTCTCGCTGGGTGCGGAAGAGATGGAAAAGGAACTGTACCCGAAAGAGGGAATTATTATCACAATTTCTTGAAACCATGTTCTTGGCTTCGTTATTATAGAGAATAAGGATGTCAATAGGTGTTTGCCCAGAAATAGCAAATAGTGTCTCGTAGCTAATTGAACGATATCCTCTAACAATTCTCACAAAAGAAATCTCCGCTGAACTTTCAGAATATTCTTACGATTGATTTTCTTTCTCATGGAATCGCCCCAAACTCTGCAAGCATATGTAAAAATAAGAACGATGGCCTGACTGCATATCAAACACAAGACATCAGATTTCAATCCAAACGTATTTTGAGAGACTCTCAAAAGGCCATTCAAAACGCTTTCACATTTCCTAGAGAGGTATGTGATGTGATTTTTCCACTGGAATTTTTTGTCGACAATGATTCCTAGATATTTCATTTCTTCAACTGCCACTCCATCCGGAATTACAGACTCCACCTTCATCCGGACATTTTTTATGCACCGTCATAACTTTAATTTTTTCAGGATTGAATTCCATTTTGTAAGATTTGGCCCAAGAAGTAACCAGATCAAGAATTACCTGATAAATTTCGCACAAGTATCAGTAAATTTCTTCCGTTGAACAATCACAAGCAGACCATCAGCAAAAGCAATCGTTGAGCAGTATTCGTAATTTGAAAGCACACTCAAGAGGTCATTTATTATTAAGTTCCACAGAAAGGATCCAGATACCGATCCCTGCGGACATCCTTTTTTCGGGTAAAAGACTCGAGAAGCATTGCCGAGAGAAATTTCTGCTGAACGATTTTTCAAAAAACTTTTGACCAGCAAGTAAATGTTCTTTGGAGTTCCACCTTTCCTCAGCAGATGCAAGCTCCCAGGCCACCATGCGTTATCAAAAGCTCCCTTGAAGTCTAAGAAACATAAAATTGTATCTTTTCATTTTCATCTTTCCCTTCTTTACGACATCACACAAACGCACAATGGCGTCCTCCGTTGAGCGCTGAGGAGTGAATCTAAACTGGTCATCACTCAGTTGACCTGTCTTCGAAAAATGCCATCTTATAGACGCACAGTGAATAATTTCTCCAGGCATTTTCACAGGCAAGACAGAAGACTGATGCATCTGATATTATTGATTTCAGTTTTAGATGCTCTGTTTTTCGGTATAGGTACCACCCTCGCTCTTTTCCACGACAGAGGAAATACGCCGAGTTGTAAACATTTGTTGAATAAGAGATGCAATAGCGTAGGGAAAGATTGGTGAAAATGCTTAATAATGTCATTGTCGATTCCATCTAGACCCGGAGACTTCCCAAGTATCAATTTCTTAACTACACCATTCACCTCATCAAGCGTAAAAGGTACATCATCAGCTGTTTCGAATGGAAGTGCAGCATTGGACCGGATGGCTCTGTGAGTATCATCATCGTCATTTCTCTCGTCTGGAGGAAAAGACTTATCAATGATTGCGCTGATGGACTCGCCATACGTTGCCGTAAAAACTCCTGGAGAAATGTCAATAACCAGATACTTCAACGGTCCTCAAAAAATTGTTTTCGATTGATTTGTAAATTTTCTCCAAACATTGTGAGTATCAATATCAGATAGAAATGTCTTCCAGGAGTGTTGCGACTCCCACTGCTTCCCAACAGAGGGAGGCAGAGGTACTATATGTACGAGCTGTATTATTATTATTATTTCTTTTCCTTTTTTTTGTGTGAGTATTTTTCAGTAGTTCACATCATGTAATTGAGGAGAAAAGAAGGACAGAACGTCTTCTGTCACTCTGATTTAAGAAAAGAAAATATTATAATGGTTTTGTTTTTCGACTAAGTGTTGTTTAATTCTTGCCCAGTTTTATTTTATTTATCATTTTATTCATAATGCGAGAGGGGTAAGTTTTTAATTTTTATTTGGTAGAAACATGATTTTAAATTAAATTTTAGATCGACCCGGACGGGTTCCGCTTTGTCGATCCCTAAACAAGTGGCGAGCCAGCCAGGATTAAGAATTTCTGATTTTAAGAGTTTTTAAATTAAATAATTTTAGATTTAGTTGAAAAACAATTTTTGGATTTTCCAAGTGAAATAAGTTTAGATTTTAATCGAAGGTATATTATTTGAAGAATTTCCATCATGGAAAAGTTAGTTAGACAACGAAAGCCAATTAGAAGTTCATTCACAAAAACGGTAAACTCTCTTAAAGAGGAATTAGGTAATGAACCAGTGAATCAGAGTGAAATTCTAGATAAATTTACCAAGCTTGAAGAGTTAAAAGAAAAATTAGAAAATCTAGACAGTTTGGTTCTAGATGCACTTCTAGACTTGAAAGATGTCAGTGATGATAATGTCTCAAAAGAACATGATACCACGGAAGAGTATAGAGATGTGTTTATTACCATTAAACGTTTGGTACATGAGGCATTACAAAATGCCAGTCCAGAACAGGGCAGTAAGGCAGAATCTGTCATTAGTTCGAATAGACGTACTCAGTATAAATTGCCAGAAATTGAGCTTAAGAAGTTTGATGGGGAGTTAATCAATTATTTACCATTTTGGGCTCAATTCAAACAAATTCATGATAATGATGAATTGAGCGAAATTGATAAATTTCATTATTTGTGCCAGGCTATGCAATCTGGAACCAAAGCCAAAGAATTTATCAATGCATATCCTGTCACAACGGAAAATTATGAAAAGGCAATTAATGCTTTAAAACAGAGGTTTGGTAAAACCGAATTATTGATTGAGGTCTATGTAAGAGAATTATTAAAGTTGATAATTGATAATTCAGGCCATAACAAAAATAAGCTGCCCTTGGGTAAATTGGTAGATAGCATAGAAGCTCAGTTACGGGCCTTAGAATCTATGGGTGTTGATTTCGAAAGCAATGGAGCTTGGCTATATCCCTTAGTAGAAAGTTGTTTGTCAGAAGAAATTCTAAGGGCCTGGCAACGCTATTCGTATTCTTCCTCCCCCGCTTTAGATAATTCTACAGATGTGCACTCCATTCCCAAGGAAGAATTTCCCCCTCAACGACAACCAAGTTCAAGGTTAACGAGACTCATGTCTTTTCTGCACCATGAAGTAGAAAATGAGGAAAGGGTGTTGTTGGCAAGAAAGGGATTCGAGGGAGGAAGGGATCAACGACCGCGAGAAAAACAGAAAAAAGGAGATTTTCCCCTTCCCACAGCAATAAACCTACATGCTGGGAACGTTAAGTTGAACTGTATTTTTTGTGATCGTCCCTCACATGAGAGTAAAGATTGTTTTGAGGCTATGTCTCTTTCACTGAATGCAAAATTAGAAAAAATTAAAGAAAAAAAATGCTGCATGAAATGCATTAAAAGAAATCACATTGCAAAATTTTGCCGTACCCTCGTCCGTTGTCATATTTGTAATAAGAATCATCTCACGTTACTATGTCCTGAAACACCTTTGAGAAAGGCAGAAGATAAACGTACGATAGAGGATAATAAAAATCTTTCTTCAGATTCAAGCACTGTGCAAAGCACATCTGTTCAGGAGAAATGTACTTCATCTGTGGCATTAATGACATTAGAGCTTAAGGTTACGGGGAAGTTCTCAAAGCAAGTCCGTGTGCTTTTAGATTGTGGATCGCAAAAGTCATATATTAAACGGTCCACAGTCGAAGAATTGGGCCTCGAATGCGTCACATTGGAAACCATATCGCATACCTTATTCGGGGGTTCAACAATCAGTGCTAAACCCCATAAGAAATTTCGTGCAACTCTGGGGGAAACTGATAGATATAAAAAAACACAGTTAGAATTCGAATTTTTGAGTCAGGAAGTGATTTGCGGAAGCATCCCACGGTTAGCCCTTGATAGTAAGCTACTAGAAGAGCTCAAAATTAATAAAATATGGTTAACCGATATAGGAACTAATTGCCCAGAAGTTGAGGTACTGATAGGCGCAGACATATATGGTAAGATTTTGACCGGACGAGTGAAACAGTTGCAAAGTGGTCTAACCGCCATCGAAACAAAGTGGGGATGGACAGTATGTGGGGAGAAGAATGATAACAAATGTCCAATTGACCGCTCCGCTAGCACTATGACAGTGACAAATCTATCAATAAGGGAGTTAAAATTTCCAGAATTATGGAGCTTGGAAACAATTGGCATTGGCGAAAACAGGAGTCATATGACTAAAGCAGAGGAGGAAGAGCACGCTCAAGAACAATTTTGTGGATCACTGGATAGGAAACAAGATGGTAGATACTGTGTAGGATTACCATGGTTGGACGGACGTCAAGGTATTCCTTCCAATCGACACATAGCCGAGAAAAGGTTGTATAGCGTTACTCACAAGCTGAAAAGAACCTCTACTTATGATGATTATGGAAGAGTATTTAATGAATGGGAACAGGAAGGAGTAATAGAAAAGGTACCCGACAATGAGTTAGACCGAAAATGCCACTATTTGCCCCATCATCCTGTCATAAAACCAGATAGTTTGACCACCAAAATCCGACCTGTGTTTGATGCTTCTTGTAAAAGTGGTAGTAATCCATCACTCGATGATTGCCTGGTAAAGGGACCGTTATGGTTGAAAGGAAATAGAGATACCTGGCCTAGTCTAGAAGTGCATACAGATGAGCGTCTAGTAACTGTAGAAAGAAAGAAATCGTCCACTGTAAATTTAAGCGTTAATGATAATAATGAAAATTTTAGTTGGTATAAAAATTTCTCTAACTTCTCTCGCATTGTGCGTATCTTTTGCTGGGTGAGACGATTCATCTTGAGAGCACAGAAAAAAGTCATCCCAAAAGAGAATCTAGAGGATCCGAAGGAGAAGGAGAACGCAGAAAATCTCCTCTGGTTGTCGGTGCAAAGAGAACCATTTCCCGTCAAGGAAAATCGCTTCAAGGGTCTGACCGTTGTGGAAGACCACAATGGAACTAATTTTGTGGGAACTTGCAATGCGCTAAAACTAATTGATTCGATGAAAGTTACCAACGATAAGCGTTTATCTCCAACCAAGTGGAAATTCATCCCTCCTACTGCAGCCTGGTGGGGAGGATGGTGGGAGAGACTGATAAGATCAGTCAAAGAACTCTTAGTGCGGGTCCTAGGCCGATCATCTCTGCATTTTGAAGAACTCTATACGATCATTTGCGACGTTGAGGCTACAGTGAACCGCAGACCTCTCACATTCGTATCAGAGAATTCTGACGACCTGGTGGCGCTTTTTCCAGCATCCTTTCTCCAAGAAATCCCAACATCAGGAGTTCCGGATCTTGACGTGATTGATCATAAGAGCTCCAGCGCTAGGCTCAAGTACCGTCAGAAGCTCCGAGATGAATTGAGAAGCCGTTTCCGAAAGGAGTATTTGGGTCAGCTGATTCAACGGTCAAGTGAACTAGGAAGGAACTTCCAAGTCGGCGATGTGGTCTTGGTGGGACTGGAAGACAAGAAAAGAGTGTTGTGGCCCATGGCCAGAATAACAGAAGTTCTTCCCAGCAGAGACGGTAGCACGCGCGTGGTAAGACTCCAAACGAGATCTGGAACTCTAGTTCGACCTGTACAAAGACTTTACCCGTTAGAATTGAGTGACTCACAAGATCCGGTCATTAAATTCAGTGAACAGAGAAGGTCTAGATTCGGTCGAGAGCTGAAAATACCGGACAGACTTATATTGTGACACTCAACAGTCGTGTGTGCAAACAAAATCAACAATATGTGTCGCACTACATAATATGTATTTATTTTATGAATGTCATGCATTTTTATACATGTTTGATATACTCAAATTTTGAATATTTAACTTTTATTATGGGTTATTATGCAGAGCATATGTATTTTTCAACTTTTGTAGTTGCATGTGTATATATATAGCTATTTTTTGATTCTATGCACAGTAATGTTTATTTCGGAACAATATTTTGTATAATTGGAATTTTGTTTAGGCGCACTGCAATTCCAATGGTGGGAGGATGTTGCGACTCCCACTGCTTCCCAACAGAGGGAGACAGAGGTACTATATGTACGAGCTGTATTATTATTATTATTTCTTTTCCTTTTTTTTGTGTGAGTATTTTTCAGTAGTTCACATCATGTAATTGAGGAGAAAAGAAGGACAGAACGTCTTCTGTCACTCTGATTTAAGAAAAGAAAATATTATAATGGTTTTGTTTTTCGACTAAGTGTTGTTTAATTCTTGCCCAGTTTTATTTTATTTATCATTTTATTCATAATGCGAGAGGGGTAAGTTTTTAATTTTTATTTGGTAGAAACATGATTTTAAATTAAATTTTAGATCGACCCGGACGGGTTCCGCTTTGTCGATCCCTAAACAAGGAGGTTAGTTTTGCTTCCTTTAATTTGCAATTATAATTATATCTGGTTTCAAGATATTTTCTCTTGTAGATATCTTTATAAGCAGAGATTTCTCTCTTTGAAATCTTCGTCTATTGGCATTAAGCTGCTTTCTAAAGCAAGAAATTTCAGCTGTCCTCCAAGAAACAATATGTGTTCTTTTATTCTCTTAAACGGGAGAGAAGCATTTGCTGCACTGATGATTAAGTCTTGTAGTCTCTCGACTAGAACCTCCAACAGTTCAGGATCAGAACATTCTTGTAAACTTCGAACGAAATCCTTTTCAAAATGTGAGCAAAAGGTTTTGAAACGGCTCCACTTTGCTCTCTTGGTGTCAAAGAGTTTCGTCATCAAAGGAGGTAGAGGATTTCTTCTGTTTGAGAGAAGTATTTCAAAAGCAATCATTCTGTGATCAGACATTGAATCTATATCTAGAATGTTCCAATCTATGATTTGTCTAAGAATTTCTTGACCGACAACGGTGACATCGATATAACTACTCCCTTGATTACCAACAAAAGTTGGGCCAAAGTTCTCATTTACAACAACAAGATGCCCTGTGCAAAAGAAGTTTGTGAGTTTGAGTCCTCGAGAATCAGTATTAGATCTATGCCACAGATCTGATTTACTATTGGCATCCATCCCCCAAATAAGTCGAGTAACATTCATGTTCGAGAGAGTTGAAGAGAATTTACCGAAATCCGAATCAATGTTTTTAGCTGGTTCAAAATAATAAGAGAGAAGAGAGAAATCCATGCCTTCAATTGAAATATGTACAGTAACCATGTTGAAGTCAGTGTTACGAACATCCAGAAAAGAAAAGATTTTCTTAGATCGGATGACGATGGCTACCTTCACCACGTCCGCTGACCGATGAAAATGAACTGTGTAAGAGGGAAGAAACCCCGGAAGACTGCCTGCGAAAAAATACGGCTCTTGAATAAGAGCTATATCAATGTCATCAGATTCCATGTTTAAAATAAGTTGCTGCGTAGCTCTCTTACATTTATGCAAATTAATTTTAACTACTCGTAGACATAATCCTGAATTCAAATTATTATTCATAATGGATTCGAGAAAGGGTAAGATTTCTCATAAAATTGTCAGTCGGAAGGCAGCTGTCATATGGTTTATGATTTACTGCCACACGCTTTTATGAATTTTTGGTTTTTGCGTTAAAAGGAATGCAGTTGGCACAAACATTTTGATTTTTCTTGCCACAATCAACACTTTTGTGTTGACCAGCACAGCTAAAACATGTAAGAACACCTCTACATTTACTAGATTTATGATTGTAACCCAAACACTTGAAGCATCTATTCATCACAACAAAGTCCTCCACAGTGCACATCGACCAGTCAAATGTAAGGCCGGGACCTGACTACGGCACGGTTGCAGGCGGTTCAGGTTGGGGGGGGGATGTATCATCTATACTTTTATTCTGTCAACGCACAGATGCAACCGCAATCGCTGACGGCGGTTTTTTCAACCGAGAAAATACACATTTTTTTAGACGGTTGGGGTAACCGGAAAGCCGCCATCATCTATTGAAAAGGCGCGCACTAGAAAAAAGAGTTGCACTAAGAATATTTTCACACCTACCGTTTTTTTCAAGCAGTTTTTGATTTACATACACACACAAAGCCGCAACTAGGGAGAGCGGGTCCATTGTACAGGGTGCTGAACTAGAGGGGCACCGAATTACCCCTTTAACCACTCCTTCTAACCTTTCCTTACCCGGGGACGCCAAAAGCTTGCTAGCTCCAGTTGAAAAAGTATCCAGCTGCGGCCCTGCATGTACCTTAAACCTTGCAACATACATATTGATGTACAGGGTCCCAACGACATGCGTGGTCAGCCGGGGCAAGCACGCATTTTGGTACCCCATTTTAATATTGAAGGAGAGGTGAAAGGATAACATTTGCGCACCCCTCTGGCTCGGAGTTCGGGGCATCAGTCAGTGTCGTCTTAACGCATGGGCTCACTCGGGCACGGCCCGGGGCCTCAAGAGAAGTGAGGCCTCACAAAAACGAGATCCGATTGAAATTTTCTAGGATTTACCAGGTTGGGACTCTGGAAAACCACTTGGCCCGGGGGCCCATGATACTCTTAAGACGACCCTGGCATCAGTCCCGCCTGCTTCTCCCTAGTTGCAGCCTTGATGTCCTATGTACAGGGTGTTGAGCGGGCCGGGATAGCAAGTTCGGAGGGGCGGCAAAAATTTTTTTCCTGACCAACAGAAATAATTTCTTCCTTAATTTTTTTTTTCGTCACATGGGGTTTCCCAAAATTATAATTATTATGATTAATTTCCATTAATTAGAAATTTAGTTAATTGGAAAATTACTTTAATTACAAAGAAAAACGTGCTAAATTCATGTCCAATTTTTTAAAACTTCAAAAATATGTTATTTAAATAGCCAGTCATCACATACAAAAAAAATTGTGCGATTTAGGCACGAATTGTAAGTGGTCAAAAATGGGTCAACTTTTGGGTTGTCTTCAACTCCGAATTAATTTCAAACGGCAAATATTGTTACAGGAAATTAAATAATTTAATTACCTGAAAATGTTTATTAGTGTATACAGTAAAACCTCTTTTTTGCGGACACTGTATGAATGAACGCCAGGGTCTCTGCCACCGGACTTATCCCGTTGCCGAGATCTCTTCCAGCCCAGCTTCATTCTTTTGCGTACACTGACAGGACTAAAATTCGTCCGTGAAAGAGGGGTGACCGTTAATCAGGGGTTTGAAATACATACTTTTATATATTATACAACTGTAAATTATTATTTGGCCGTAAAAGAGGGGGGGGGGTTAACCGCATCTGAAGGGTGTCCGTTAAGAGGGGTTTTACTGCAACGCAACTTATGAGCACGAATTTACATGATAATCGTAGCCAACTTCAGCTTGGCGAAAATAATTTAGCCAATCCCGAGATGTCACGTGACATTAAAATATAAAAAAACCCGGTTGCTAACAGCAGTGTGTGTTTCACGCGAAATTCCACGGTTGCTGATAAAATCAACCGCACCAGCCGAACCGTAGTGTGCAGTTAGCCTAAGAGATTTTTGTAATGTTAAAATTGCCGATTTTAGCATAGAAATGCGGAAATTTAGTCGCGTTTTTCGCCACATCAATAATTTTAAAAATTGTATTAAATTCTCGATTTTTTAAATATTGAGTTCGCTTAGAGATGCAAAGCCCAGAAAATTAAATATAAAATAATGAGGCAGACCCACTTTTGAGGTGGATATTCATGCAATAACATTAATTTCAGCTTTTTATTTATATCTTCTCAAGCACGAAAATGAAAATTAATGTCTCCATATTGTCTTATATTATCTGATAAGTAGAAATAATTTGTCATAATTTCCCTGCTCAATTCAACCGTAACCGCAAGTGATAATGTGGGAACACTACGCTGTTTGGCGCACAAGAGGGTGTCGGTTGGCGCACGGAGCAACGATGAGCTGCATCATGACCATGCCATTCATGGTTTGTCAGGGGCAAGACACCATCGCAGCACCATCATCGAGGTATTATCATCAAGTCACCATCGCAGCACCATCATCGAGGTATTGTCATCAAGTCACCATCGCAGCACCCTTGCAGGCTTCATCGAGGAATCGTCGACCAGGCTGCATTGAGGCATTGTCGACGAGGCCAAGTGTCACCAGACACACGCCAGCATGCAAAGCGGTGGACAGAATGGGACATTACGAAACAATGACAATGAACTGGTAAATTTAGTTGAAAATTTCTCGGTGGCAAGTTTTACAAAGGGGGGAGGTATGATAAGTAGAAATAATTTGTGATAATTTCCCTGCTCAATTCAACCGTAACCGCAAGTGATAATGTGGGAACACTACGCTGTTTGGTGCACAAGAGGATGTCGATTGGCGCACAAGAAGGTGTTTGGCGACATAGAATGATACCTTCAGGAAGAAGTGGTAACACAGAGACAGTGACAAGAACGGGTATCCCGTTATGGTGCTCCATCAGTCTGACCAAGGTTGACAATTTGACAGTCCCACCTTTTCCGCTCTCTCCTACAGCTTCTCGGCACTGAAAGAGCTAGAACTGCCGCTTTCCATCTTCAAGAGAATGGTTTGATTGAGGAATTTCATCGACTACTAAAACGGCCATTAAATGCCGTAACACCGAACCTTGCACCGAACTATTACCAACGATACTTCTGGGCTCCGAGCCGCGCTCAAAGCCGACCTGCAGTTAGCCAAACTCGTGTTTGGTGCACCCTTTCGTCTTCCTGGCCAATTTTTCGACTTAACGAATGTCAACATTGATCCTTGTGACTACGTAAATAAGTTACGCGGCCACATGCAGCAGCTACGTCCAACCCCCAGAAAACATGCCACATTTGTGTGTCCAGAACTAATGAATGCTACTCGTGTATTACTACGTCATGATAGCGTCCGTCGACCCCTCAAGAGACCATATCATGTGGTCCATTTCGTGTCGTCGACAAAAACGAAAAATTGTTCAAACTTTACATCAACGGCAAACAGCTTCGGTTTCCATCGACCGCTTAAAACCATCATTCTCCCTCTCGAAAGATACAACGCTGCTGGTGATGCAAGCGCAAGCTAACGACTCGACGTCAGAGAACTCATCTACGAAACTGAAACCACCAGTGACCACACGATCTGGACGTTGATTCCGGTTCACGGCTTTTTATCGTGTCCAACATTGACACTACTTCACCAAACACCAACTCTGGCCATATCGCAATTTACTGCCATTAGTGAGATGGGTTAGAAGTGAAGGCGTTGTCTATCGGTGGTCGCCTCGAGTTCGTTAGGGAAAATATCTTATCGATATCCTCCCTTGGGTTCGAACCCGGGACCCTGACAACAACCTTCAGGATGGTAGACGAGCATCTTACCACCATGCCACTCGGGCACTAACGTTGACACTGGGGAGGGGGTACTATAGAGCCTCAATATATTCCAATATGTATAACTGCTTTGTACATTGGCTCTCTTACCAAGCACGCTCTAGTCACGTGAAAGAATCTCAGTACATTCTGTATTGAAGCACAAGATGATCACGTGACCGGATGCCCCTTCGATGTGTGGGAGAACGTCAGATCCAGCTCTCACACGAGATCTCTCATAAACATCCACGTCGTCTTTCTCTCTTAATATCTCATGGAAATATATATACTTGTAAATATCTTCAATATAGTTTCATAATTAAATATCATGAATCTCAGATCATGCCTCATCAATACGGAGTCAGATGCATTACCGTCACCTTAGCAAAACTCATTATCACCCCCGTTAGGTTTCAAATTTTTGAAAACCCCTTCTTAGTGAGTCTTTACGTCATGGAATATAACTGACCAAATTTCATAAATATAGCTCATGAGGCTTAGACTCGGCTTGATTTTTCTATATATAGCATTTGAACCCCCTTATGACCATTTTAGGTTTGGAATTTTGGAAAAACCCTTATTATTGTAGTAAGTATTTACGTTATAAAATAAAACTACTTATCAAATTTCATAAATATAACTCCAGCTGTTTTGACTCGGCTTGATTTGTCTATATAGCATTTGAACCCCATTATCACCCCCCCCCCCCTTAGGGGTCGAATTTGGAGAACCATTTCTTAGAAAGTCTTCACGTCATGAAGTAAAACCACTGACCAAATTTCATAAATATAGCTCCAGTGGTTTCGGCTCGAAATTCAGTACTATATTGAATATACAGTATTATGAAAATAATCACGTTCATCGAAACCCACAATTAATTCCCCCGGCTGTCCCAGGTCGGTCTCGGTCATTACATGATTTCTATTTTTTTTCTCGAGGCAATCCTCCTTGTTTTTTGTTTAAATCTACATGATTCTCTCCTCGACCATTTGATATATTGGTTCATTTATTTATTTATACAATATTGCTTGGCCGAGGCCTATACAAGGAAATGCGGTGAAGTTTGACAGAGACGATTGATGTTACAAAGGAAATCAGAAACTGTAGTACAATCAATTATGTTTGACTGGAGGTTGTTCCAATCGGTTATTGTTCGAGAAAAGAAACTAAATTGTTGATTTTTTTTGGTAAGTTTGAAGCTGTGGAGTTAAAAAATTGGACGTGTCAATATGAAAATGGCCATGAAGGATTTTTAAAAGGAAAGTTAATCGAGAAATATATCTACGGGTGAAAAGCGGTTGAATATTGAGTTGGTGCTTGAGTTCAGTGACGGAGGCGGAGGACGACCAACACTTAAGAATGAAGCGGGCGGATTTATTTTGAATAGATTCTATTTCTCTATGTCTTAAGGGAGTCTGGGGTCCCGGATTTCACAGGCAGAGAGTACAGGAAGGATGTAGGTTTGGAAGTAGAGGTGATGGTTGGAGTTTTTGAGGATTCGACGAAGAAAAAAAGAGTTTTTGGAGACACTTATATATAAAAGACGTAATCAATATGGAGATTCCAACGGAGGTCGACAGAAACAATTACAGATATTTAATAATAATAAATACAGATACTTATTTTATAATTAGAAACTTCGGTAATTGAAGAGTTACTGATAGTGTATTGATTTATTGGGTTTTTTTCACGACTTAAAAATAAAAATTATATGAAAATATAATTATAAGTATCTAATAAGTAAAAAAGGTGCTTAATCATTTAAGATAATCAACATGAACTCTGCAAGTGACTGTCCGAAATGCTTTCGTTGTAACGAACCGATTAAAAACAAGGATAAGTTAGCATGTTGTAATTCTGAGGAATGCTTCTATTTTTTCTGTGCCGGATATAGTGAAAAGGGTTTTCGTAGGTTTGCTAAAACGCGTAGAGACAATTGAATGTGTTTTAAATGTGTTTCACTTCGACAGAATGCGAACTCATTGACAACACCTTCGACTCCAGAACCTGAGACGAATGAACAAACTACTGGAAATGTGTCAGTAGCTGCAGGTACCCCCAATGTGGCAGCTGATAATAGCCTAGATCTACAATACTGCAATATCAATATCCCAGACTCAGTGAGCGAAATTGTTGGCTCTCTATAACCTGAATCGGCAAAAATTGTTCCGTGTATATCCACAATCTTCGAGAATCACGCAAAGTCAATCACGAGCCTAATGTCGCAGACAATAACAGCACAATCACAAGAATTGATCTTACTGAGGGAAATTGTGGAGCAACAACAATCTGAAATAATCAAATATCAAGATAACCAATCATTTTTAGAGACTGAGAATGCCACAAAATGAGATCATATATCCGCCATCTCCAGGTAGACATCGCTGATCTACAACAATATTCACGACGAACTAACATTTAGATTCTTGGCCTCCCTGAATCAGAGAATGAGGACATACATAGCATCAAATCCACAATTTACTGAGCCTGATATCAATACCATCCCCCGTGTTCCAACGACAAGAAAGGATAAGATCAAGCCCATTATCGTACACTTCAAATATAAGGAAAAACGTGATATATTATTTAACGCCACCGGCAAACTGAAATTGTGTGCATCACAACTTAATGAACACCTCAGACCCAGCAATGTTTATTTTAATGAGCATCTTGCACCTTATGCGAAACAGGTACTGTATTTTGCTAAAAATTCAAAACGGAAAATGATTTCAAATTTTGCTATTCACGAAATGGAAAAATATACTTGAGAAAATCGGAGAACACCGGAGTGTACAAAATCAATCATATTGATGATTTAAATCACATTATTTAGCATGTATGAACTCCAACTGAAATGTGCACTCTGGGGTCTTCCCGATTTTATTTACATTCTATTAAAAAAAATAACAATTTGGAAAATTCATAGACAAATTTCTGAAATATACTCAATCGTATACAATTTTTTGCTAGTACATTATCTGAATATTACATTTTCTAACTTTAAGTTAGTTAAATTTCCAATTAAAATTGTACACTTGTGATACGTTTTTCTGCACGATAACATTTTAATTTTTAAATTGGGTGTAAAAATTGATGTTTCCTCCGGGGTGCTGGTAATTATTATATATAAATCTACATTTTCTTGGAATATCTAGCATAAAATTCTTTGATCTTGGCACTCTGGAGGAGTTCATTAATTTTCTTCATACCCAAAATATGCATGATTATGATAAATTTTATGTTATTAACATTGTGCACTTCAACATTCGTAGCATAAGAGCAAATTTTGACCAACTGATGGTCCTATTGAATGAATTTATTGATTATATTGATATTCTTGTTTTGTCTGAGGTTAGGATTTTTGAGGATGAGGTTGATCACTATAGATTGCCAAATTATAATTTGCATTCATGTCCATAAATTAAGGATAAATGCCAGCTCCGGCAAATAAAGGTTCAGGAACAAAACAAACGTTACTTATTCATAGAGCCCATTTATTAAACAAAAGATAAAGAACAAAAACGATGGTGTATGTATGATACCATTCATAAAAACTACGATTTTTGCTCCCTGGAGCAATTGTAAAAAATATCTCCTTTATAAAAACTTACTATTACATGGTTGGTATGATGGTTAATACATTGTATGTCTCCCATGCGATGAAATACAGTCCGTACAATGCCTAGGAATGCTGAGTATCAAATTATCGATCTGATCTTGGGGAAGATCACTCCACTCAGCAAGCAATGCTCTCCGAAGTTCCGGTACACATGTAGGAGGTGGTTGACGGGCTGCAACTCGTCGGCCAAGCATGTCCCACACATGCTCTATCGGATTCAAGTCAGGTGAGAATGCTGGCCATTCCATACGGGTTATATCCTCAGATTCAAGGCATTCGTTTACGATGTTTGCTCGGTGAGGACGGGCGTTGTCATCCATAAACACAAATTCTGCGCCCACGGCACCCCTAAACAAACGGACATGTTGTTCCAGAATGATGTCCCGATAAATTTGGGCTTTCGTGGTTCCGGTTTGAACATGCAGATCTGTTCTGGAACCCAGTATATTTCCACCCCAAACGAGCAATGCAGCACCACCGTAACGGTGTCGTTCAATGATGTTGTCTTGGTGGTAACGGGTACCTGGCGTTCTCCATATGAAAGTCCGACGTGAATCAGACTGCAAGCTAAACCTGGACTCGTCGGAAAACATCACACAAGCCCACTGTGACGATGTCCACATTGCATGTTCTCTACTCCAGGCTAATCGCTGCCGACAGTGAGTTGCCGTGAGCGGAACACATCTGACAGGCCTGCGAGCATATAGACCAACATCTCCCAAACGTCTGTACACGGTTTGCCTTGAAACTGTGGTACCCGTGGCTGCAGATAGCTGACGAGACAGGTCGGATGCTGTACTCCGTCTGCTTCTTTTGGCGGTTACTGCCAAATACCGGTCTTCATTCGGCGTTGTAACTCGGGGGCGACCTGTACTGTAACGTCTACTGACATTTCCGTTATCTTGGAATCGTTGCCAAAGCCTAGAGATTTTTTTGGGCACTTTGTTCAAGTTCCTCGGATACTTCCATCTGAGTACCCCCACATTCCAGGCGGCCGATAATTCTACCACGTAAAAAATCATCCACATGCGTCCTCTGTGTCATAACTATTCGCTTATGGCACTGAGCGCCTTACAGAACTCTTGTGAACAATTTTACTTCTTTGCCACCATTCCTTATATACCCCCTCTTACACTCTCGTCATTGTGACGTACTATCAGCATCATCTGGTGACTTCCTAAAATTTGCATATCATTCTTGCAGATGTGTGTGATAATTCTACAGGTGAAATTTTTACTTTAGATTTCGATTTCCGCGTGATTCTGAATTATCCTTAATTAATGGACATGAGTGTATTTACGAGACGCAGAGATTATAATAGTTCAGGCGGAATTTTCGTTTATACAAAAAAGTCCCTTCAGTTTTTCGAACTTGATTCTATAGTAATGCAAACAGGAAAATTGATAGTTATTCAAGAGCCTACATTAATATTTACCATCTTCAGCTTGTATAGATCACATTCATTCCCATAAATTCAATAATGTATTGAAGAACTGGATTCACTTTTTAAAAATATCATATATAGAGATGTTTTACTAATTGGTGATATAAATATTGACATCCTTAAAGCTGGTTCTGGTACCCACTCAGATTATCAGGACATGTTATCCAGTCATGAATTTGCCCCTTTAATTTTCAAAATAACAAAACCTCACTCTAACTCCTGTATTGATCATATTTTTATTCGTAACTCATCTAGAATCAAGGAAATTTCTTCATCTATATTTACTACAGATTTGACCGATCATTATCCAATTTCTTGTAAACTCAAGTTTTCATTGAATAATCCAAGAACTGATAATACTGACAGGAAACGCTTTAAAAAAATTGAGTTATCTGGAATCTCAACCTATCTTCAACATTATAACTTTGTTTTTACAAACGAAATTCCAGGATTGGTTTTTGATGAATTCATGTTTAAACTTGAAACCATAATTAACAATCATACATCATACTTACAGATCAAATCGAAAAATAAAAAAATAATTACCTTGGATTACCTCTGAAATAGTTGTACTCTTAGCCAATAGTACTCTTAACCAAGATCAAACAAAAACTTTTTTGAAAACAAAAAAATACCCATTTGACAAAATAGTCAAAAATGCTTACAAAAACGTCGCAACATATCTCAAAAAATAAATTAGAGCGACAAAAAAAAAATTATTACTCAACTTGTTTTTCCAATTGCTCTACATCATCCGAACGTTGGAAACTAATTAACAAAATACTTGGATATGATAAAAAAAACTACACTCTGCCTTCGGAAACTAATTTGCATGCACTGACTAATGATTTTAATAACCATTTCATAAATATTACACAACAAACCCATGAATATGGAAATTTTGAGCAGTATATTCCTCGCAGTGACAAATCAATTTTTCTGGCCCCCCACAGATCAAATTGAAGTCTACAAAATAGCAAAATCTCTTAAAGACACTGCATCTTGTTATGATACTTTAACTACTAAAATTCTAAAGAGCTTTCCTGAATGCATGTATCAACTAATGGCTGACCTAATTAATAATTGCATTGAAAGGGGTGAATTTCCTGAATCACTCAAATCAGCTATAGTTGTTCCTATTTTTAAAAATGGTAATCAGAATAACCTCAGCAACTATAGGCCAATCTCAATATTGTCACCTACCTCGAAAATTATTGAAACACTTATTAAAACTTAGATTTATTCTTTTTTAAATAACAATAATTTCTTCTCTAATAATCAACATGGTTTTCTACCGAATAGAAATACTGAATCTGCTCTTTTAAACTTTTCTGAATATGTCTACAAGAATATTGACCAATCTAGAAAAACAGTAGGTATCTTTCTAGACATAAGAAAAGCATTTGAAATCTTGAATGAAATCTTGCTCTCAAAATTGTATTCCTGTGGAGTTAGAGGAAATACTTTTAATTTTATTCATTCTTATCTCACTAATAGAACTCAAAAAGTTAAATGCAATAATTGTTTAAATAAGGCCATGAAGATAATCAAAGAAGTCGCACAAGGATCTAATTTAGGACCATTATTATTTATAATTTTTATCAATGATCTCTGTAATTTAAATATCAATGGTAAAATCATCATGTTTGCAGATGATACTGTAATTTTTTATTCAGGAGATGACTACCCAACACTTATCAACAATACAAATACCGATCTGTTAACAGTTCGTAATTGGTTTATTGCTAATTATCTCCATATCAATATTTCCAAAAGTAAATTTATCAACTTTTCCTTACACAATTTTCCACGTATTCACTATGACATAATTCGCGTGATTGTCAACGTATAGAACAAATATCTTCTGTAAAATACCTAGGTATTTATATTGATCAAAATCTAAAATGGATATATCATTGTAATTATTTAAAATCAAAACTTCGTTTCATTTTATACAAATTCTTCAACCTGAAACCATATGTAAACCGATCTTTCTTGTTAACCTATTATTATTCAATGTTTCATTCACACTTACTTTATGGTCTGCCACTCTGGGGAGGTGATTATGTCACCAATATTGCACCCATTATTTATTTACAAAAAAAAATTATTAGAATTTTGGCAAGCAATTACATCACTCCAATAAATGAACTTTTTCTTCAATTAAACATCCTTCCTTTAAGTATCAACTTTATACTCTTACCGATCCATACTTATAATTAAAAAAAACCAATTCTCTTTACCTCTGAACTCGACAAGAACATCTAATAGACACAATTTTATTTACGCAATGCCTTTAGTTCATAAAACTATCCTCAAAAAACATTTTAGCTTTCTCATTCCTAATTTTTTTAATAGCCTTCCAAATGATCTCGTACAGTCCCCCTTATTTTCAGTTTTCAGAAAAAACCTCAAAAAACACTTGCTAAAAATTTTTAATATTGAAAATTATTTCTGATTTTATCCTCAGATTCTCAATCACTCCCTGTTGTGTGTGTGTTACTGTCTTTTCACCCCTCTCTCTCCCGCGGTCGAATTATTTATTAAAATACCCTTGCTGCCAACTGCTCTGCCAGTCCAATTAATACATAATCGTATGTTGATTTATAGTTTTCTTTATAATCACTAAAGCACCCCCCTGTGACCGTTGCATTATTTATATATATATTTGTATTTTATGTATTATATGTGTTTGTGTAATCGCATTCCCCCCCAACATCCTTTCTATTTTGATGTTTTTTCATAATTTTTTGTTTTCAATCTCAAAAATCACTACATAGTGACTCTTTATTTTACACTGTATGATAACTGAAATGTTATTGAATTAACTTCATTGTAACAACCAGTATGGAACCTTGGTGTCTCCTTGGTGGTTATCACTAACCTAATGTATTGTTATCATTCATCTATCATATTAATAAAATTGAAATTAATAATTTCATGAAGAATCGAGGGCAAGTCTTCTGCGAGTAATTTTCATAATAGCTGTTTTTGAAGAATAAAGGAGTGATTGCCAGAACGAGCACCATTCCGATACAATGTTGAGTTTATTTTGGAGAGATGCTTGGTCGGATTCGTTGTGCACTGTTTGGTAGATGATGCAATCATCTGGAAAGAGTCTGATATATGACAATTGATGGAATGAGGAAGATCGTTTATATAAATCAAAAATAATAATGGCGAGGGACCGAACCGTGAGGAGTGGCAGACTGAACCTGAAGAAATGGGGAGATCTGGCCCTTGAAGGAGACAAACTGACTGCGGTTGTTGAGGAAGGCTTCCACCCATTCAAGCAGTTGAACACATAGGCCAAGGTTTTGGAGCTTAAATAGGAGTTTATTGTGGGGCACCTTGTCAAAAGCTTTAGAGAAATTCCAGAAAATTATATCAGTTTGGATGTTTTTGTCGTACTGCTTGATAAATCGTGTATGAAAAGAGCTAATTGCGTAGTTACTGATAAAGATGATCGAAAGCCGCGTTGATTTGAGGAAAAAGAAGTTTATTTAATCAAGGTGTGAGTGGATTTCCTTGGCAACTCTGCGCTCAAAAAGCTTGCAGCAAGTAGAGGTGATAGTGACTGGTCTGAAATTAAGAGGTTTGAGAGAGATCCTGATTTATGGAATTGGGACAATGTTATTAATTTTCCAGTCAAATAGCAAGCTAGGTGAGTTTAATGAGACGTTGAAGAATTAAAGGGTGAAGAAAATTCCAAAATTCTGAGGAGTTAGTTTTAAGGTATTGAGGTAAAGAGTTAATTACGTAATTTGCTTTTTGGTAAAGGATGAGATCTTTAAGGTCACGTGCGTGTACAGACTGAGATCTTATTTATGAGAAAAAGGGGGTTATTGAATTTAAGTTTAGAGACATTTCGGGGAATTCTCCTTTTTAAGTGGACAATATCACGATTGATCCAGGGGTTAAAGATACATTTTGAAGAGGTATTTTTCATGGGAACAGAGGTTTTGCATTTTTCGATAACAGCTTTGAATTTACTAAAGAGAATATGAACATCATTTGAGGAAGAATGAAACGAATGATGAAACGAAATCAGGGAAATGTGTGGGAAGATATTTTGCTAAAGTGAAAGTTGGCCTTATTAAAGTTGATACCATGAGAGACTATGCAAAAAATGTTAGCGTACATCGTTTAGTACTAACTTCATCCTTTTTCCTGTAAACTTAAGCATTTGTCGTCATCGGGGAAAAGATAACAGCCAAGAAGAAGATGCTATAGAAACAATAAAATCAAAAATATAGTAGTATACCAAAAGGCTTTGAAATACTTTTAACATATATTTATTTTTATTGATTATTCTAGATAATTTCTTTTAATCGTATCATCTTCCACCCAACTCAGCATCACAATCATCATCATCACCGTGATTCATTTGTGGATCCCTATTGGATTTAGCCACAAGTTTCCATCCCACACATTATCCTCATCCGTAAGAAGCTCTGGGTACAGCTGTGAATCTGATAATAATTGGGTTGTCGCCTCTGATGGTGAACTTGAGAATGTCGATTGAAAGGACTTCATTGGCTGATTCACGATTATTCGCTCAATCTCGAACACGTTGTTGAGTCTAAAAATGAAACATTTAAAAAAAAAAAACTTTAATTTTAAAAATAGATAAAAATAACAAAATTATTCTTTTTAGAGTTTTCCTACAAAAAATTTCAATTTTAGTAATGAGGCTTATATGGACAACCGAAGCAAAGAACTTTATTTATTTTTTGTTTCCCTATGATCACAAAACAGTTTGTGAAACTACGACGGCGAAATTGAATAAACCATGCTGATCAATAGACGTGTCACACTTCGATAGTATGTTCGAAATGTTGATACTAATAGGAAAACAACATATATTTAGCCTCGATTTTATTTCTCCATTGAGCATAAAAATAGTTTAAACCAAATTATTGAAGAATTAAGTGTCAGGAATGTTATGTTTATTACAAATGACTACGTTCAAGATATTTTGAAAATTAGACCAGTTTATACAAAACGTATGGTTTTAACGATAACTCAAAGATATTTTTGAGCTGTCACACATTATTTCCTCGAAATTAGCTTATTTTTATACTTACGCCGAACATTTTACAGTGAAAAACGAATGTATATAATCATTTTTATACACTACATGACTATAGCAGTTGTTAATGCAATGAACTAGATGTTCTAAGATATGCTAAATTTTTTCTGAAATATGTTAATTTTTATGAAACAATACATGAACTTTGAAAGAAAAGAGTTCAATATTTTATATTTAAACAGTTACTTTATATTAAACAGCAAAATACAACTGAACATATAGCCAGTTCATTGCACAGTCGGTATCAGCTAATAAATGAAAGATGCACATCATGCACTCCTTATTCTTACCTTTCGACCTTTGTGACCTCAAGAGTCACAACAGGCAAAATGACCAAGGCAGTCAAAATTAACAGGAAAACAATATAAAATAATTGTTTGATTTCACAATAAGTATCGATAAAACTAAATAAATTGAAAACTACTTACATCAATTTCCCTTTTTTTTTCGTTGACGAATTCCCTTCCTCAGACCTTTTTTGTAGATGACCGGGCATTCCCTTCTCCAGGGCATCACACATCTCATGTAAGGATTCTATACGCACTATTCATCATGCCCTCTCGGTTTTTCGCAAAGAGCTCATTAGTAATCACATACACATCATGTGTGTTGGAATCTGAGGAGAAGGTTGCATGAGTACGTTCGAGATAACCGTAAGATGAACCACTCACTCTTACAATTGGATCCTCCCATCACCCAATTTGACTATTTACAACTATCTCAGTTTAGCACCCACTCACTTCATGAACCCGTATCCGGGTTGCATATTATGGAGCTGTTGGTTAAACTTTATTAAATCATACACATTTATATATGAATCAAGAAAGAGACTTGAGGATGTTCAAACACACTCACGTTACTGACGCACTAATTCTGAGTCAGTCAGGTTGCCATGTTAACTATGGCTACAATCGCGGCTTAACACATTCCCTACCCCAAAATTAGTTGAACTTTGATATTTTAGAATAATTCTATACGAACAGAAATCGTCAACTTGGCCTAATCTAAGTATATTTGAACGGGTGTCTGATAAACTGTAATCACCTTATTTCTTCCGTTTGATTACAGCTAGTGTATTTGGATTTTCCATCTCTGTCTCTACACTCTACGAGTAAGTAAATTTCTTCCTGTTTGCTATGGCATGCGTGTTAGATGTTGAGGATTATTGGTTAAGTTTGCGAGAATTTCTTGTTAAAGAAATTAAGTTTTTCTAACTTGGAAACAGATGAGACATATCATAGCATTTATAAGGAGCCATTTAGTGTTCACGATTTGAGTGATGGAGAATTTTCCCAGGTTTCATGGATGTTATGGAAGCATACACGACATTGGGTGGTATTTTGGTTTTAACCCGTACGAGATGGTTGTAGCAGAGACGTTGCCCGGAAAATTATCATACGACTTTCTTGAAGGGCGAAGAAAAAGCAAAAATTTTGCAACGGCAAATTGGTCTTCGATCCTATATACTATTAGATTCTCCCGATGAATGTTTCGAAAAGTCTGGTTTCATGTCCATATTGCCATTTTATCCATTTTTAAAATATTAAAAAATTGAAAAAAGTTTAAAACGGAAAATAATTAATTAAAAAAAGTGCTATATTGGCTTATGGAGTGTAGAGACAGAGATGTGAAGAAAAAAATCTATACAGTGATCTGAGTGACGCATGGAAGAGGAATTTTCTTAACGCTGAAATTCAAAGTTGTGAAAATTTTCATTACCATTCTTCGCGAGTGTCTCTTAACATAGGCGTAAACGTATTGAAAATGTTGGGGGGGGGGGGGGCAGGCCCAAATAATGGAACCTCGTTTATACGAAGAGTCGTATAAATACGAAAACCGTATAACTGGAATTTTTTTCGAAAATTACCCCCCCCCCCTCCTTTTTTTACAGACGCATTCCAAAAATTTTTTGCAAAAATCTGTCGTTTTGATTCAAAACCTTATGCTTGAGAAGAAATATCTATACTATCGTAACATTACTGTCGCTAAAGTCTCAAGCAATTTTACGGTATTCATTTCAAGATTTAACAGAAAAAAAATTTATTTAAACCTTACGTAAAACGTCCTATACTTGTTTGTTTTGCTTTTGGTTTCTATATCTAAGCAAAAAGTAGATGAAGTATTGAGTTCCGTTGTTGAAAGATTTTTCTCTTAAAGAAAGAACTAATAGTGTACATGTTTGCTATCAGCAGGGCCGGAACTAGAGAGAGGGGGGCTGAGGAGGCAACTGCCCCGGGCTGAAAAAATTTAGGGGGACGGCAGTTTTAGGTGGGAACAGAGAACACCGTCACAAAATTATCGAATATGGGGGCGGCAAAATCATATTTGCCCCAGTCGGCAAAAATCCTAGTTACGGCCCTGGCTATCAGCATACCACAGCCCGTTCAATAATTATTTCAGTACCTGTCAAAAGCCATTGAACCCGTCAAACATCTTAAATTTTATGGCTTTTTCAGTAAAAAAAAATATGCATGAGAAACTACAGTCGATCTCGCTTAGTTTTCCCGCTTACAACGTTTCTTCATGATGTGTTTTTGAAAACCGAGAAACACTATTTCAGTGACACGTTTTTACCAATTAAAAAATTATGTGCTTCGATTGATAGAAATGGTGTTTTCCAAAGACTTGGGAGTTCGAATCGAAGTGAAAACGTTGATTAACTGAAGAGTATACAGGCAGGGTCCTGTGTGTGTGTTGGTAAAGCAGGAATTAAGAGGCTCTTGCTGCAAGAGTCAAAGATGGTAATAGGTCAGTGAATGTATGTTGTTTGAATTTCGGTGGCTCAAAATTATAAAGGCTTCATTTGCCCATGCAGAAATTAGGCCCTGTATACAGGGATAATGTATAGGAATGTATAGCAACTGAAGCCAAACGTGGCTGCGGGGCCCCCGGGAATTGCACACGGAGCACCGGTCGAGAATCGCTTCTTCAGTGAAACGTTTCCCAAATTTTTTGTTCTATAGCCCTTCTTTTAAAAAAAACTGTCTTTCTCATCTCTCCCAACTCAAGGTCATTCATAGGATCCTATTCTAAACCCATAACTTCTACCGACCCTCTGGACTATTGCATCGACCCCTTCCCCCAGGGGCGATATTTCACACTTTGGAAAACACTGCTTTAGTGGCCATTCTTGGTAATTATACAACTTAATTTAATGAAAGGTCACCCAGCGGAGGACGGGAAATTTACCTTTTTATTTTTCATTTTTTTTGCACTATATTAATAAATTTTTTATTAGTCCTGTTTTTTTCATTTACATATTTTGAACTCTTTTTATCATTAATGTGTTTATAAATGTATGTAATTGAAGAAAATATGCACTTATTCTGAAAATTCGGTTGTGCTGAAAATTAATTAAATTTTTATAGTTTTTCAGATTAATATTGCTTATAATACAATAAAAGTTTGTTATAACGGCAACTTACAACCACGAGAAAAATTTGCGTTGCAACGTACTTCTCATTATAAATGAATTTTCCCTTTTTAGTCTGTAAGGGCATAAAATTATTGAAAATTGCTGTTTTATCTGCATTGGAACGTCTTTGAGATCATTTCGTTCTAATCTTAGCGAATGAACAGAACTCTAGTCATGGAATTTCATTTTTGATCTCAAAGCAGTTGATTCTTTAAAAGTATAAGACGTTTTTTTATAGAATTTCATATCATCAAAGCGGTTTAGACGACCAACTGAACAATTAAAAGTCTGAACTATTACATCACGCTCACTTCCATGGATATATGGATCTGTCAACAATGGACCATAACTGAAGCCTGGGTGCTTTATTTGCTTGTCATTTCTTTTTTTCAAGTAAAAAATAATATCTCTCAGGAGAAAAATCCGCCCATTTTTGGCATTATTCATGTTTTATTATTTGTGTGCACGTGTAGTTTGCTTCTTTTTCGAGCAACTTTTTCTTCTATTAGAGAGAAGATACAGTACTAGTAACTAGAAATTCCTAAATAAAATACATGTAGAAGTCATTTGCATGAGAATATGTTTTTGCAAATGAATATGCACCCGAGACAAATAGGAAAGATGAATTTAAAAACGTATTTGCGTTTTTTGCGTGGTTATTTGTTCCTTAACATATATTTTCTCAGTTTTAGTTCATATTTTGCCATTTTTAAACGGAAAATTCGGGGTCTAATTATGACAATCATTTCATGCATTGTTACCAAAGCGAATGGGACGGGCGTAGCCAGAAATTTCGTTCGGGGGCCCACATTCATTTCGGGAGGGGGGGAACCAAAGTGATGAAACAATAGATTCGGCCATCTTTTTTCCTTCATTTTCTCACATTTCGGGGAGGACCAGACTCCCAAGTCCCGTCCCGTCGCTACGCCCTTGGAAAGGGACTGCTCCTGAGCAGAATTAGCAGCCACCTCAAGATTACCGCCTGTGAAAACTGCATTCTTCTCTAGTTCCGGCCCTGGCTACCTAAGTGGTGGGGTACTGGAAACAGGGCTGCAACTGTCAAATGTCCATGGTGCCGGACCAGTGGGGTCAAAAATTTCATCCTTTAACCTCCCTTCAACATTTCTTGAAATATTTAAAATTTCTAAGAGTGATGCTAACGTAAATAGTTTGGGAATCCCTGATTTGTAAGGAAGAAATTTCATATTCCTAGTATTACAATGCAATGATACCCGGCTCAGGGGCTTTGAAATTTTTCATTCATTTCTTATTTTCTTTTTTTATGTTAATTTTATGTTACTTATTTATTTCATTCCTCATCAAAGGCACCGGAACCTAGGAGTGGAGGATATTTGATCCCCCACCAATAAATTTTGTAAGGGGGCTGAGACTCCCCCAATAATTTTTAGAAAAGGAATGCGGTGCGCCCTCTGTTTCCTGCGTATGAGCTTCAGCCCCGTATATACGGGACGGCCAGCAACTTTCAGCGCTCTCTCCCGACCCAATGTTAATTTCTTTATGTCGGCGCCTCTGTTATGAAGGCTCGAAAAATGTTTCAGGCCTTCGATCTTGTTAATAAGCTTAATCGTTGTTCACTTTACCACCTCCCACTTTTTTCTTTTTTTCTGTTGTCTCATGTCTCCATCCCCAAGGGTCACACTCAACAAAAGAAGAAGAGATGCTCTTGAGTTTACCGACAGTACAAGCAAGAGAAAGGATTCCCTTAAGTTATCTCCAGAGGTGCCTTCAGGCAGTACTCTGGGAGGATGCAATTTAGGATGGATGGATGCCGGGGTGATTGCGAGATAAGACTACTATTGTCACAGAACAAGTGCATTGAGATTCTAAAGAAAAATAAAATTTCGAGCAGATGATTTCTATTGTTTAGAGAAATTTTTTGTCAAAATGTTTTTTCTGAGCTTTCAAAAATGTTGGGGGGGGGGGGCTCGGGCCCATAGGCCGGATACAAGTTTACGCCTATGTCTGTTAATATGTGATTGATACATGGTGTTCTCGCAGGTGTCGTGTGATATGCAAGCTACTTCATATGCTAATTCAAGAATGGAGTCGAAAGAACTTTCTTTCATGTCTGCTTGCGACTTTCTTATGAGAGGTTGAATTGTGTGCTTCAATTATGGATTTTTGAAGATAGTGACATTTTCAAAAGACAGCGAAATTGATTCGAAGTATATTTTTGATAAGAAGTTGCTAATTGAAATTATGTTGTATTCCACGTCACGGCTTTCCGTATTCATTCTTTTATCCACGTTACTTGTCATGATGCGCCATTGATTGATAAGAGAGTTTAAATACCAAGGGCTCGTCGAGATACTCACCTCACTGTGACAACGATTTTTATCACATTTCAGCTGAATTTTTCTAGGCTTTTCTACAATATGCAGCAACAGTGTGATTTACTCAATGGCTTCGCTTAGTTTGAAATGAGCATAGAATCCTTACATAAGATATGTAATGCCCTGGAAGGGAATGCCCGGTCATCTACAAAAAAGATCTGAGGAAGGGAATTCGTAAACGAAAAAAGAGGAAAATTGTTGTAAGTAGTTTTCAATTTATTTCGTTTTATCGATACTTATTGTGAAATCAAAAAAAAATTTTATATTGTTTTCCTGTTAATTTTGACTGTCTTGGTCATTTTGCCTGTTGTGACTCTTGAGGTTGAATTAGTCTCTGATTATAAAAAATTCAGTTCTTTCTTGCCTTGAAAATTTAGAAGAGTATAAAAAAAAAAATTATCGGTGGTGTCGGCTTTATCGGTGTGTTCAACTTGCGTTTTAAATACGCGTGAAGAATGATATACACCCATCAAGCGGTTAAAATTATTCAAGAGAGTTTGGATAGTTTTCGGTTTTAAAGGTAAGAATAAGGAGTGCATTAAGTGCATCTTTCATTTATTAGCTGATACCGACTGTGCGATGAGCTGGCTATATGTTCAGTTGTATTTTACAACTGTTTAAATATAAAATATTGAACTTTTTTCTCTCAAAGTTCATGTATTGTTTCATAAAAATTAACATATTTCAGAAAAAGTTTAGCATATCTTAGAACATCTAGTTCATTGCATTAACAACTGCTATAGTCATGTAGTGTATAAAAATGATTATATACATTCGTTTTTCACTGTAAAATGTTCGGCGTAAGTATAAAAATAAGCTAATTTCGAGGAAATAATGTGTGACAGCTCAAAAATATCTTTGAGTTATCGTTAAAACCATACGTTTTGTATAAACTGGTCTAATTTTCAAAATATCTTGAACGTAGTCATTTGTAATAAACATAACATTCCTGACACTTAATTCTTCAATAATTTGGTTTAAACTATTTTTATGCTCAATGGAGAAATAAAATCGAGGCTAAATATATGTTGTTTTCCTATTAGTATCAACATTTCAAACATACTATCGAAGTGTGACACGTCTATTGATCAGCATGGTTTATTCAATTTCGCCGTCGTAGTTTCACAAACTGTTTTGTGATCATAGGGAAACAAAAAATAAATAAAGTTCTTTGCTTCGGTTGTCCATATAAGCCTCATTACTAAAATTGAAATTTTTTGTAGGAAAACTCTAAAAAGAATAATTTTGTTATTTTTATCTATTTTTAAAATTAAAGTTTTTTTTTTTTAAATGTTTCATTTTTAGACTCAACAACGTGTTCGAGATTGAGCGAATAATCGTGAATCAGCCAATGAAGTCCTTTCAATCGACATTCTCAAGTTCACCATCAGAGGCGACAACCCAATTATTATCAGATTCACAGCTGTACCCAGAGCTTCTTACGGATGAGGATAATGAGTGGGATGGAAACTTGTGGCTAAATCCAATGGGGATCCACAAATGAATCACGGTGATGATGATGATTGTGATGCTGAGTTGGGTGGAAGATGATACGATTAAAAGAAATTATCTAGAATAATCAATAAAAATAAATATATGTTAAAAGTATTTCAAAGCCTTTTGGTATACTACTATATTTTTGATTTTATTGTTTCTATAGCATCTTCTTCTTGGCTGTTATCTTTTCCCCGATGATGATAAATGCCTAAATTTACAGGAAAAAGGATGAAGTTAGTACTAAACGATGTAAGCTAACTTTTTTTTGCATAGTCTCAATAAACGATGAATTAGCATCCACCTTGGTAAGTGATTCTCTACTATTCGTTGAAAGATAACCTTTAATTTTTTGTTACTTCATGAAATCATATAAATTCGGATAAAATATTTGTCTTATCTACTTATCTTGACTGTGAGATCACTAACACGTCGTGGGGCTTCTTTAAGATTAACAAATGCATGCGAAAAAAATTGCTATTTTGTATGAAAGCTAGAAAATCTGTCCGCTCATTGACTGTTAAGAAAGAATGAACTATCAATAGTTTTTATATAGTAGGAGAATAGGTTAAAGAGAAGTCGAACTAAGAGTGATATCTTGGTTTAGAGTAGATGGAAGAAGCATTGGAGCTTTCCCTCCTTTCATAATTTATAGAGTGTTTCTAGCAAAAACCAACGTTATGTTACTGTAACCAGATTATTAGAGAGGATGTCATTGGAAAAGATAATAGAAATTAGCGTAAAAAGAAAAAAAAAAAAGTTAAAGTGATGGACACGAGTTCTACATTATCGATGCTGCAGTCGGAAGTTAAAAGAAGTTATGATTTCGTAGGGAAAAAATATTTAGTAGTCATAGATGCACAATGGGTTATCATCTGGGCCACGACTGCCTGCAGTTGCATGATTACTTAACATATTACATCTATTACGATCATGCCTTGACTTGAATTGGCTTTCATGACATCGCTAAAATTCTAGTGGAAAATCGTAACGTCGCGGAAAATTGTTTGATTAATTACGAAAATTTGAAATGCTTTGTTTGAAGAAAAGTATTTAAAAAATTGAATAAATGAAAACTTTATTTGTAGAAAAGACTTTGTAATTCATTTGCAGTAGCTCCTCGTCTTGGCCGTGCTATGGAGTGGACGCGTTCTTATCGCGCTCCGCTAGCCGACCAATAGTGGTAGTTATATCCGAAACCGTTGCCGAAGGATAATCTGAGGCGTCGGTGTGCATTTTCTGTTTTTCTTCGTTCTCGTGAGTTTTATTTAGCATGTTTATTTTTTGGATCAAACACTGCGGTGTTTTCTTTATTATTCTAGATAGTGAGTTTATTCTGTATAGTTTAATTTTGTCACTGAGTTTTTTGGACTTCCATTGCTGAATTTGCAAGATAAAAGTTTTTTCTTATTGCTCTCAACTTTTTCATTTTCGTTGGTATTTTCGGTCGATTTAAATTTTATTTTATCGCTCTCATTTCATTTTCAGTGTGCTTTCGCCAGGTTTGTGACCGTTCCGTTTGTGTCGATAATCAGTTTTTTCGCCATTTTTCGTGTTTTCCCCGTTTCATTTGATATAATTTTGTGAGTTCTTTGGGTATTAGTGTTAGCGAACAGTGTATACTTTTTCTCGGATATTCTCAGTAATATTTTTTTTCAGTTTGGGTCCTATTTTTTAGTGTTAGTGAATAGATTATTAGCTAATTCTAATAAGTATAAATTTTACTTTGTATCTTAATACTTTTTTAGGGGTGTCTTCCATTATTTATATACATATATATTTCTTCATCGTGATTTAGTGTTGAGTATTTTATTTTACTTAATTTTTCTTTCAATCTTTTACGTATATTTTGCATTGTAATGTAATTTGCGTTATTTTAATTTCCTATTAAAGTTTCTCATTTTCCTATTTCTTAAGTGTTATCTAGTTTTCAGCAATAGTGTTAGAATGCCTCGACCTCGATTAGTGCTGTGTAGGGCTTGTGACGGGAGGTTTCCCTGATCTAGGAGGATAGTAGCTGATAGTTTCAACTGTAAGGGGTGTTTGGATTGGGCAAGGTTTGAACTCGAGGTCAAAGCGTTACGAGAGCGGAGCGAGTTAGAGTTTTAGAGGGCCCGGTTATTACTGGGCCACCTGTCGTGAAGCCACCTGTCGATGAAGAAGCAATCTTCACGAACAGCGACAGTTTAGAGGGTGAATGGGTGGTCGTGGATGAGGTAGAAGGGGATAGTGATCGGGGTTTGATTAACGACGATTCTATCGCTGGAACAGAGTGTGTAGGGAATTTCGGGGTTTCGAGCGCTGTTGTCTTCCTAAGGAGGGGAAGATTAGCAACGTTCGAGACCTTTTTCATCGCCGAAAGTTGCCCTTGCGGGTAATCGTGTGGGTGGGAACGAATAAGGTAAGAGCAAATATTAGTGAGTCTCTCCCAGAGTACCGGGATTTACTATTATCCGCAAGGGAGGGGGGTTAGGATGTGGCAGTGATTCCAGTACTGCCAAGGGGTAGTGGGGGTATAGGAGTAGGATCCACCAATTCAATTTAGGCCTGAAGGACCTTTGCTCCTCACTTGGGGTCACGTTCTCGGAGCTTCCCGCATTTACCGATAGATGGCTTCGTTGGGATGGGATCCATCTAAATAGGAGGGGGGCCTGGGAGGTTTACGATAGGCTTAGGTCAGAATTTTTTACTCCCATACCACGTAGTCGGGAATGCGGGTTAGTTAATTATGATCACAGCAGTACTGACGGGGTATTACCCCCCTCTGACTTGGATGGCTTTTCGATTGACAATAAATCACAGCAAATTAAAATGTGTGCTAATAAATGCCAGGAGCTTGGGTAATAAGAAAGATCTTTTAGAAACTATTATAGTGTTGGAGGGCCTGGATCTTATAACCGTTACAGAATCTTGGGCAAACGATGGGGATGAATCTTTATTACACATCTCAGGATACGATACTTGTTTAAGAAATAGATCGGATATGAAAGAGGATGGAGAGTTGATATACGTGAAATCGTGTTTGAAGGCTAGAGAATGTAACGTGCAATGTAACGGTGATATTGAAACTATATGGGTTGAGCTTGAAAACAAAAGACGTCATAAACTTATTGTTGGGATTTATCCACCGAATAAGGATCCAAACTGCATCGCCAAACTTCATAATGAAATTTCCTACATATGTAAGCGTAAGAGGGTTCTAATACTAGGGAATTTCAATTACCCGGGTATAGATTGGGATATCTTTCAGCTAGAGATCAATATGAAACGGACTAGTTCCGAGGATCTTGTTGATCATGTTTCGGTGGGGGAGGAGTTTTGTTTCAGTAATCATCGTCTAGTTTTTTCTGTAGGTTTTCTTCGGGTAAGGTTAATAAAACAAAAGACTGGTTCCTTGTTTTCGGAGAACTAACTTTGATGTTTTGAGAGAAAGGTTTGTGGAAGTTTTCAAAGAGACCGGTTGGAATCAGTTGGGGTGATAAGATTTATATATATCTACGCCGACCCAGCCCATCCGTCTATACGGCTCCATGAAGATCGGGCGACACGACACCAACCCCGTCCAGCCCGGAGGGATGGAAGGTCAGGACACTATATTTCCACCGAACGTGCATTCTAGTTTCTTTAATGATCCTACTTCATAAAAAACACTGTGTACAAACAGCGCTTACAACAAACTCAAAGTCGAGCCACCACCAAACATAAAAGCAAAATACAAACAAAATTTCTACACAACATAGACATGTAGAACAGCTAAAATTACAATTAAAGTTAAAAATAAAGTTGACAAAAATTTTAAAGTTAAAATTAAAACAGTTAAAAACCTCTCTGGATCTTGCCGCTTCTTTTCTGTAGATTGGGCAAGCATGAGTGGTTGCGCCATGGGATACATCCCCTCTTCTCTTCTTCCTACAATTATTACATCTTTGGTTTCCCTGGCAGTCTTTCTTCCTATGGCCTTCTTCTCCACATCTGGCACATCTTTCACCGTTCCCACAGACACTAGCTCTGTGACCGTATTCCAGACACTTGTAACACTGATATGGTGCATCATACTCTCTGACCATGTGTCTCCTCCAGTTTAAATATACACCATCCTCTAGGAGGTGAGCACAATCCTTCCTCTCGTAACTCTAGGACCGCGTGTCTCCTGCCACTCTTTCCTTTCAACTCCTTAATCAGAGTAACTGACTGCTTAACAATATTCTGTTCTTTCAATCTGCCCTGCAATTGTTCACGCGATTCTAGGTTGTATACTACAACTCTTCGTTTAACATCACACGGTTTTTCTATCTGGCACTTTCCTCCCAATATTGGGTTCTTCTCAATCTCACTCACCAGTTTTTTCCCATCTTCTTCTTTGAGCTCCACCACCACTCCTTTCTTAGTCTCAGTCAATTTTTTTACCCTATTTCCCAATGTGGCAAGATCAATTTCCTTTTTCAACTGGTCCACTGTCAAAGCTTCCTTCTCCTTTGCTTGAATAGTAATCCGCCTCACCTTTTGTCCTGGCGGCCTCTTCCTCTTTGTCTCTATATTCCAGTGAGTCATTTTCAACTCCATTTTCCTATACGTAGATAGCAGCACCCATGCCCTATCATTAACTCTATAATGCCCAGATCGCCCGAAGTCGGCCGAGTAGGTTAATGCCCATAACCGCCTCAAGTTGGCCCAGCTAGGGGGTATGGGTATGTTTTGGTGGGCTTTTGTCACCAACGGGGAAGAAGATGAAAGGTCTTGTCAGAGGCGGGAACGGGAAAGACAACTGCAACGCCCTATCAATGGGATTTTAAAAACTGATGCACTAGAATGTTCCTTGAGAATGAACTAAGGGTACGCAATGCATTTTACAAAGAGATAATATTGTGAGGAAAGGAATGTTGTCAGTATATATATAGACAAATTATCTCCCGAAAATCCATTGAATTGAAGGGGTGAACGTCAATGCAAAGGGCGGCATGAATAGAAACTCATGGAGAAAGGGTGGGGAGAGGAAAAGTGACCGAAATTTGGACGAGTCTACTTCGAACACAAAAAACTTGGTATTTTCACGACCCTCCCAGGTTTTCTATCTGGGCGTTAAAGAGTTAACATCTCCGCCTCTCTTCTTTCTCTCTATCAAGTTATTCTCATGCACAACTTCTTCCAACCCATCTAGGAGCTCACGCATCGATTGATGCAAATTTGGAAATTCCAAAGTCTCTTCACCTACTTCCTCGTCTACATCGGCCACTATTGTTGCGTGTAGTACTTCTTGCATCTCCCCCGGGAAGTCTTCTACCGAGAATCCAACAGTATGCACCCTCGTAGTTTCTAGAACGCTAACTCTACTCTCAAATTCTAGTCTCTCCCTCTGCAATTGCTTCGTCTTTTCCAGGAGATTAAAATTATTTTCTAATACGTCATCCTGTACCTCCATTCTAACAAATAGTTTCATTTCACTTTCCTCGTGAGCTTTGCTCATATCGTCCATTTTTTGAGCATAAATTTTCTCTGTCCTTATTTTTCAGGATTCGATTTCATTTTTCATTGCGTCCAACTTGACCTTGATGTCATCTCTTTGCTCTTCTACCCATTCGATCCTTCTCTTTGCGTTCTGTAGGAGTCTTTCAAAATGCTCCCTGTCCTTCTGCATTACGAGGCCCTCGGTCACTCACTTGCGGCCTCCATTGCCACTGCCAACAAACCCTATAGTTTAGTCCACATCTCTTCTTTCTTAATCTTGTAGAGATGACCCAGGGCCTCCAACTCCACTCTTACTGCCTCAATTTCCTTTATATACTCCATATTGCATCTTGTGCCCTTTCCTCTTTTTCTGTGACAGCTGGTGGTAGCGTTACCCGACGGGTACCACGAGGAGGTGGGGGTCAGCTAGTGTGAGACTGACTTGTTTTCTTTTCCTGATTTCTTCGCACTACTCGGAATAGACTCTTGGCCCTTGTTCCTTGTAGTTGCTTCTATTATCACTATGTTTTTATAGTCTCACACTGGTTGTCATTCACCAGTCTGGGGGTAAGTCAATGGAAAGTATTTAGTACAAAGCTATTTTCTGTTTTGCACGACGTTATTCCCTTTGTTCGAAAAAACCATGTTTGTACATCGCGACCCCTATGGTTCACAGATAGTGTGTGTAACCTTTATCTTGAAAAGAAAAGATCATTCAGAGAGTATAAAAGTAGACGAGAATCTGTCTGTTTACTGATAAAAGAAAGACGTTGAAGAAAGCCATAAGGGATAGTGAAAAGGAAGTTGAGTCTAGGTTGGCAGACAACATTGGCTCCGACCAAAATCATTTTTCATGTACGCCAATAATGGATGTAAGGGGCAGTTGGTCCCTCTCTTAATAGGAGGGTCTAGGGCGGAGAGCGATGTAGGTATGTGTAGTGCTTTCAATGACTTTTTCGCGTCGGTGTTTAACAATACCTACGGTATTCAATGTACGGGTGTTGCATGGAGTAATAAAATCATCAACAATATTGAAGTGGAAGATGTGGAGGTCCTAAATTTTCTAAAAAATGTATGTGCGAGCAAAGCACCAGGACCAGATGATATCTATCCTAGGGTCCTCAGAGAATGTGCTAATGAATTGTTGGGGCCAGTCGTGCAGATTTGCAGGACTATGTAGTGTTGCTGAGGGTATCGTACCAAGGGATTGGAAACTTGCTAATGTTGTTCCGATATTTAAAAAAGGGTAGTAGAGAGTTTGCGTACACAGTTATCGTCCAGTGAGTTTGACGATATCCCTCTCGAAAATTTTGGAAATTATTATCAAATGGCAGTTGGTGAAGTGGATAGGAGAGAAATAATGTATTGTCACATAATTAGTACGGGTTCAGGAAGGGGAAGTCATGTGTGAGTAGCCTCCATTGCTTCTATGACACGTGACTAAGGCTTTGGGTAATGACAAAAATGTAGATGTTGTTACTTTGATTTCCAAAAGGCATCCGATCGGGTCCAACATGGTAAACTCTTGAAGCGTTTACACGAGATTGGGGGAAACCTGCTGAAATGGATAGAATCTTAGTTGAAATATTGATCTAAACAGATTATGGCGAACGGGTAATTAATGGACAGACGTTACTAGTGGAGTTCCTCAAGGAAGTGTCCTGGGCCCGATACATTTCACTTTTTATTGATAAACTCCTTCAGGGTATCGCTGGGATTGTTAGCAATCGCAGATGACGTGAAGCTAATGGGGGAAGTTGTGAATCAAAGTAATAGGGAGTTGCTCCAGACCCACTTGAACAGAATTGGAACATGGGCAAATGAATGGAGCATGAAGTTTAGCGTTGACAAGTGCATGGTCGCTCATTTTGGTTCGAACAACCCACGGTTCTCTTACGAGTTGAATGGTGTCACTATCCCGGATGCAACTAGGGTGACCGATTTGGGAATTCTCATTGACGAGCGGCTTAGGTTTTCTGAACATTGTTCAGCGGTGGTCAGAAAAGTGAATAGAATGCTCGGTTTCATTTTCAAAAAGGTCTTTTTCGTATTGTCCTAAAGTCATGCTTCCTTTTTTTTACAGGAAGTATTTCGTAATGTTTAGGAGACCATACCATTCAGAAAGGTCTCTTCACGTTCTCCGAAAGTTCTCCTTCCGTTTTTCCGAGGCTTGGTTCGTCCTGGACTGAAGTATGCTGTAAGGTTATAGAGACCTACACAGGGACATAGACTTGATTGAAGGGGTGCAAAGATGAGCCACGCGTGTCCTTATTGGCACACGGGGCTTGAGTTATGCAAACACTAAACATGGCCCCAGCTCTATGTCTTTTTGGGATATAAACAGGCTACCTTACGGCTGAGCCATGCTGGAAAAAGAAAAAGCCCCGCCAGCCACCAAGACCACAGGTCGAAAGTCACCCGACCTCCCACCCATGCAAAGGACCACAACACTAACACCAAACATGGCCCCCGCTCTAAAGCAGATTGCTTTGCTGCTGGGCCATGCTGGAAAAACACTCTCGATGTCCAGACCCTCCAGGCATCCCTGGCATGTAATGAACAGAACTCAACCCCACCGGGGTGGGCTTCAGTTATGCAAGCACCAAACATGGCCCCCGCTCTGTCCCTTGTGGGATATAAGCAGGCTACCTTGCGGCTGGGCCATGCTGGAAAAAAAACAAGACCTGCCAGCCACCAAGACCATGGGCCGAACGTCGGCTGCCATTGTGTCACCGGACCTCCGACCCACGCAAATGACTACAAACACTAACCCCAAGCATGGTCCACGCTCTGAAGCAGATTATCTAGCGGCTGGATCATGCTGGTAAAAACTTTCTTGATGTTCGTGCCCGGCAGGCATCCCCGGCCCGTGAGCCACAATACCCAACCCCGCCGGGGGCCCCATCGCCTCTGACTCGCGGCAATCACAACCCCCCGGAAACCCTCCGCCAAGGAGTCCGGGCGGATCGCCCGCAAAATGAAAACATCCCGAGCCATCCGCCTTAATCACCGTACTCTGTTCCCAACCGTCAGCCGATCTGCAACACCAACTCCTCTCATCTTGTCCTCTGTTGGAAGGGTTTTTTCATAGGCCCAAATCTGAAAATAGAACATGAAAATAAAAACAGGATACATGTACAAATTCAGGTCCAATGAACTATAAATGTGTAAGTGGGAATTATCGATATTGACCAATTGGTTGTATTAATAATATCGCGTGACTGAAGGAGCCGGGAGACTTTTCATTGCCAGTTAGAGACATATTTAGGTATGGATATTATAGTCCAAATGATGAGATCAAGTCCGGAGAGATTTCAAAGTTCACTTGAATATATAAAGTTCAGTTGTGCACTAGTGGATTCCCCGGCGGTATACATTCGTACACATGAATATATTGATGAATAACAATAATTATGGTGTTTCGTATAGCAGTTGAGAAAGTATGATATAAAATAAAGGTGTCCGGGTACAACGTCAGAGTTTTTGTTACAGATGGGCTCTGAGAATGATCTAGACTAGGGGTCTTCAACCCGTGGCCCGCCAAAACATTTCGATCGATTGACGCAATATCATTCAAAAATAGGGTAAAACGAAGATTTCAGCAAAAAAGTAACCTAACTTCATATAGACTTATAATAAGGACAGACTGAACAGTGTACAGTATTTAGCTTCTTAATAAGGCCTCAAACGCAAAAGAAACCGCACCATACACTTCTTCACCATGTAACTTCGTGTACATTCCATCCTCCTGGAATGGGAGAAAGCAGAAATGAACGGAATTTCCATGGTATCGTATTTCTCGGGTGCATGGTTGGGAAACGAGCTGGTGGATGTGTGCATCTTGATTGGTTGGAAGAAGGATTTGTACAATATTGGTACAGTTATCTTACATGTGTTTTTAGTCTTTGAAGCCTTTGGTCAGAAGCCTTTTAGTCTTTAAATGAGTGTAATAGCGAAAAAAGGAAAGTTGAAGAAAAATCGAGATTTTTCTAAGAATAGTGGTCATTCCTATATTTTTTTCGTCGAACAGAAGGCTAAAACAGTTTGTCTCATTTGTAATGAGAGCGTAGCCATGATTAAAGAATACAATATTAAGAGACATTGTGATACCAATCATAGTGAGAAGTATTCTTGATTAGAGGGACATTTTCGAATGAAAAAAGTCAATGAACTGAAATCGAAGCTGAACTGTCAACAGTTATTATTCTTCGGAAGAAATGAACAGTCTGAAAATTGTGTTCGTGTTAGCTATATAACAGCAAAAATTTTTTTAAACGTGGAAAGCCCATCGTTGGTGGAAAATTCGTTAAAGAATGTCTTGAGTCTGCATCTGATGTGCTTTGCCCATCACAGGCTCAAGCTGTTTCGAACTGGTGTGACAGTAGCAAGACGCGTGAAGGATCTATCAACAGATGTATTCAAGACCTTCAAATTCATATGTGAGGGATTTTTGTTTTACTCAGTAGCTATGGATGAACCGACACCGCACAAGCAGCCATTTTCATTCGTGGTATTGACAAAAACTTAAAAATTGTTGAGTTAGCTAGTGTCGTTGCAGTTGAGGATACCACACGAAGTTTCGACTTATATTCAAGTTTGGCAGAAACATTGGCCAAATGTGAGTTGGACTTAAACAACATATCTGCCATACCTACAGATGGTGCTCCCTCTATGACCGGTCACACGACAAGGGAAATCACATTGATAAAGTCAGATGCCGAAAAAATGTGGAAATACGAAGATGATGGCTTTCCACTGCATCATACACCAGGAAAACGTGTGCAAAAAGTTTTTCTCCAACTTTGAACATGTAATGTCTGTTTTAGTGAAAGTGATTCATTCGATCCAAAGGACTTAACCATAGACAGTTTAAAAAATTCTTAGAGTATTTGGAAGCTGAGCACGGCGACGTTATTTATTATACAGAAGTACGCTGGTTGAGCCGGGAAAAGATGCTTCAGCGCCTGTTTTTCTTGAAGGAGGAAGTTGATGAATTTATGAAATCCAAAGGAAAACTTATTGGAGAGTTCCAAGATAAAAGGTTGGTGAGAGAGTTTCCGCATTTGTTGTTAATGTTACTGGTCATCTGAATGACCTAAACTACCGCTTACCGGGAAAAGATCTACTTGTCCGTAATCTTTATGACTACGTGAGAGCGTTCGAAACTAGATTAGTCCTTTGAGAATGTCAATTGCAAAACGAAAACTTCATACATTTTCCTAAATTATTGGAGTTGGTAAATACTTTAGATCTACAACTTGGAAACTGGACGATTATGTACAGTGCATTTCAAATCTGAGAATGGAATTCAGAAGCAGATTTTCCGACTTCCGCGAGAACGAAATTTCTATGAAAATGTTTTCTTCACCATTCTCAGTCGATATCGAAAGTGTTCCACCAGTGCTGCAATTAGAATTTGCAGATATGCAATGTGACTCTGCAGTTAAATGCAAGTTTTTTGAAATTCCTTCATTAATTGATTTTTTTTCTAAATATGTGTCCAAAGAAAAGTATCCAGAAATACGCAAACATGCATTTTCATGTCTTCTATATTAGATGTTTGGTCGAATGAAGAATATAAAATAAAAAAACACTAGAACACGTCTGACTGATCGGCATTTGGAGGATACTTTATGAATAGCAACAACACAAATTTTACCTAACATTGAAGCTTTAGTCAAGCAAAAACAATGTCAGATTTTGCATTAATTTAGAAATTACATTCATCCGCATTCGAAATTTAGCCAAAGATTTTTTTTGAATTGGTGCGTTATTAATTCAACATATACATGTATAAACAAAAATCGTACATTTTCTTCAGCTTCATACAATATAAAAAATACAATATAATAATTGGTCTTACCCCAATTTTGTTTAATATTTTTAAAACGGAAATGCTACATAATGGAATCATAAAATATGTAGTACGCGTCGCATTTTAATGTGTCGTATCTCAGCGTACGTGGGATCAACCTTTCGCCGGGAAGGGGGGGGGCACTGGGATTGATTGGAGGCACAAGAAATCTACATAAATATAGAGTTACCAATTTTCAAAAGCATTTTCAAGAAACAGAAATGTATTAATACAGCAAAAAAAGAATTTTTCAACACTAATTTGGAATGTTTTTTTTTAAATCATTCAAAATTAATATTTGTTAAAATTAATTGAATGTTTAAATTTTTTTAAATATTTTGAAATATATTTCGTTTGTGATCGTCTTTGAAGGGAAGGGAAGGGGGTAGCCCCTCTCCCCCGCCGTTAATGAGTGGCCCGTGGAACGCGACAAATTTTTTATGTAGCCCTCGAGCGTAAAACGATGAAGACCCCTAATCTAGACAAAAGCGATGCCATGAATGAATGAATGAACGCCAGAACTTTGCCACTGGACTTATCCCGTTGACGAGATCTCTTCCAGCCCAGCTTCATGGCAGAGTCTGGAACACTTTATTTTGTGTCAAAAAAAAACAAAAAACATATAACATTTTTACAACATATTTTCCCCGGACAATTGGGTACTGTCGCGATTAACAAATTTTGTGATTACAGACGAGATGTGGGATTGGGAGTTACAGAAAAGTTTCGGGGTTTAGTTAAGACGGATGAATGTACACATATTAGGATGGAGATATATTTTAAAAGCAATTGGAGGGGGCCATCTCATCTTTTATCTTACACTTGCCATATTATATACACAGGATATAAAAAGAAAAAGAAATGAGAATATTATTGCGAAATAAAATATATATATATTCATCCAAGCGAGTCATCTCGCTTAACACCTTATTGGTGAGCAAATGGGTTTGATAACTTGTGAACTAGAAGCCAGCATAAGTTTTATTGGGTTGAGTTCACTCTCTCCGGTGGATTTAATGTAAATACACAAAATAGAAGTATTGTGTGGGGGAATATATACAATTAGGGATCACCCGTGCCATCTCGCTTAGCACCTTATTCGGTGAGCAACATGAATACGACAATATGAGTACGCACGTGTGTTGCGGACATGAAATGCATGAAGAACTTGAATAGAGGAAAGAGAAATACACATATACACATATATATAACTGCCAGGTCGAGTCGTCTCGCCCTAACCCTATTTCGGTGAGCAATGTGGCTTGGTTTAAATAGGGGATTGTCTGGAGAGAGCCTTAGCTAAGGATCAGCTTCGGTCTTGGTGTTTTGGTTGACTCGCTCTGGCTGGTTATATTTATATTTAAAAAAAATGAATATGTATAAAATATAAACTACATGTAATGGTTATTATGAAACCATTCGTGTCGTCCCGCCTAGCACCCTAGCTAGAATAGCGGTATGAAGGACACTTGTGGTTATCACATTTACATCATTGTAACGGGAATGTCATAACAATTCTTGTTCGGGTCCCGTTAGTACATGCGATATCTTGTACATGTAATGGTTATGTATTAGTAGTGGCAGTCATGTGGATATATGATTTTTGTTGTTGTTTTTATCAATATCTGTTTTTCTCCCTCTTATTTTTATAACATTTAAAACATTATTTTATAAATCTGGTGGACAGATTTTTTGTTTTTCGTTGGCGTGTATATATCTGACAAGGCTTGTAATCCTTTGTTTTTGATTATTTGAGTGAATCATTGTTTTCTATTGCTTCCGGAACATTCGTACATGTGTAGATGTTTTGTAAATTTGCACTCTGTTGCACAAAAGCGATGCCACGAAACGTAAGATATATATAGAGTACATACATGATGATACGATGTAAACATTGTATAGTATATAACATATGCATAGTAAATATACATGAAATGAGATAAAATTTGATTATGCGTATATATAAGACAACATCCACAAACTATGCATGATTCAATAAAAAATTCAGTCAACAATTCAATCAATAATAAAATTCAATTAACAATTGCCCTCAGCCCATCAAAGCCGAGTAGCAAAATTCAATCATGATATTATTAAACATTGAATGTCTCTCTCTCTCTCTGAATTATATGCTTTGGATAAATAATATATCATATATGAACATGGAAAGAATACAATATTGGCATCACTGACAACCGCGAATGATCGGGTAATTTCATCAAAATATCACTATATATTTTATAACATATGGGGTTAGGAAAGACGTCGCAATTAAGGTACATAGTCTGAGTCCGAATCAGAGTCCAAGGGATCTTCTCTGTCTTGATGTGCCATTGGTCTCGGGAAAATGTATAACTCTTGATTGTTAAAGTAAATAAGATTTTTTATCTTATTATAACTTCCAGGATTTTGGAAGACCTTCAATTTCCAAGACTGTGTATCAGCAACAGGGATTTGTAAATGGAAATCTTTGGTCAACGGGAAGGCTCTAGCGTAGTGAATGACCATGCCGTCCCCGCCGCATTTGCTTTTCTCTGTCGATGAAATCTCGCCAGATATGCTAGAAAAGGACCATGTTCGGAAAAGAATATAACCATTTCCCTGGTCCATTTCCTATATTTGTATTTAGCTGTGGGAAGGAGGTCATAAATTTTCCTACCAACTTTGCGTTCTGTCTGCCATCGATTTTGCCACTTATGGATCATTGCCTCAGATAAGATGTTCTTTGCCCATGACTTAGGAAGAAGCAGCGAAAAGACAGACGTCACCCTCGCAGTCGCAGCTTAGGCAAGTTGGTCTGCCTGTTCATTCCGATATGTGCCTGTATGAGCTTTCACCCAATTGAGACTGATTTGAGGATTGTCACACAGAACCTCTCTGATTTATTTGCCTAGCGATGAGACAGGGGATCCCTGATTGAATGGGGTGATGAAAGTGAATCTGTGTTAAGATAGATGTTCTCTTCTGGAGTTCTTCCGCGTTCTTAACAGCCATAAGTAAAGCGAAAAGTTCGGTTTGGAATACCGTGTTATTGGCATTCAATTTACAAGACCATCTGTAGAAGATGTCATCTTTCTGAATGATAGTAAAAGCCACCGCAACTCCATCTTCCGTCTTTGAACCATCGGTATAGATGTCGAAATAGGATTTTTTACATAGTTTCGTGTCAGTCGGGATTGTAGATATTTGTGTATCATCAGGATATTCTGCCGGGTGTCTCGTCCATCCGGTGATTTTCCTTTAGAGTTGAGTGTGACTGATGTGAGTTGCATCTTGTAGTTGGATATTGCGTTTGTTCCGAAGTGCCCCTATTTTAGCTTCGTACTCCACGATATATCTTAGTGGAGGCAGACCAGCCAAGATTTGCAGGGCGTTTGCTGGTGACGTCGAGTAAGCTTTGAGAATGTACAATAAGGAACTACGTTGGATAGAATCATGGCGTCTACCCTGTTCCTCCGTAAATGTGATACTCCAGGCTGGGGCACCATATGCGATGATCCTCTCAGCCACTGCCATATATAGGATTCTTCGCATTGACGTGGTGATGCCTCATTCCTTTCCGGTAGAGCACCATAATCGTGGAATGAGGGCATTAATTTTCGTCGAAATTGTAGCGATATGGCTGTACCAATTGAGTTGATCATCAAATGTCACCCCGAGAATCTTGATATTAGATCGTTTTTTGATGAATTTGTCGCCAATTTTTACTGATGGTGGTCTTTTGGAAGAGAGCCACAAAAAGTTGGTTTTATCCATAGCGATGCTGAGTCCGTGTTGATCTAACCAATGATGGATTTCATTCAGCACATATGGGGCTAGTCTACCTGTGCCTTCTACAGTAGGGCCCGAGGCCATTACCGTAATATCATCGGCGTAGGCCTGAACCCTGACATTCGGCCACCTCTTAAGGAGGAGATCATTAAGGAATAAGTTCCAAAGTAGTGGCCCGGAACACGATCCTTGAGGGCATCCCCTTGTCATTAAATGTCGAACTGTTCCTAATGGTGTCTCGATCTGTATTGGATCTGTGTTGGAGCATGCTTATCAGGATATTGGTTGGATTAGATGGTATAGACAGATTTAGCAGTTTTTCTCTGATGATATTATGATTGATGTGATCGTAAGCCCCCTGGATGTCCAGGGAAATTATTATGACGTTATGCTATTTAATTCTTTGATTTTTGATCTCTGTGAAAAGGGGACACCAGTATCGATTGTTAAGGGACAATGCGAGGTTATGGTGTCGCAGGGAATTTTTCTCTAATAGGGTTGTTGATAAATGGAATAGCTTACCCCCGGGTTTAGTAAATTTTAACACAATTGACACGTTTAAAAAGAAATACGATAATCATGTTGGGGTAGATCGAGAAACTATCCATACTTAGAATAAGACAATCATAAATACATTTTATTATTGTATAATATTTTATCATGTATATATATATATATATATTATATATAATTTTTTTAAATTGAATTTTTAATTGGGTTTTTGTCAAACCGAGAACTCTGGTCTATCGCCATGGACAATTTACTACCTAGTGAGTTGGATTGGATTGGATTTTGGGTTTATTGGCGCAAGGACCAATTTGGTCAAACTGCGCCAAAACAAATATAAAAATAAGAAAAATGTCCTTTTGTCATGTCAAAAACTAAAACTGTGCATGATAAAAAGCAACATGAAACATAAAACAATGACATGAATTGTAAAAACTATAATTTGTCATAAAAACCAATGGCTTTGATGAATTTAAAAATGCGAGATGCATCGCAATGGTCAGATAAAATGTCACGAAGTGAAAGATGATTCTGACCAAAAGCGGTCGTAAAATGATGACGATGGTGCGAACAAGTAAAAGCATGGGCAATGGTAAATGGACTTTGACAATGACGGCACTGCGGTTGACTCTGTCGTAGTAAAAGATATGATTGTGTGATGCGACTGTGTCCTATGCGTAACCGGGCAAGAAGAACTTCCTCCTTTCGGTTAGTTCTGCAGCTCGAACGCCAGTGGCCAAGTGTAGGCTTGATGGCATGAAGTTTATTATTAGTTTGATTGTTCCAATGATCCTGCCAGCGGCGATGCATCACTTCCCGGAGGATTGAGAAGTGGTCACTGGCAGGTACCAAAAGGCTATTATCAATGTTAGTTGTTGTTTAAGCTGCGTTGTCTGCTTTTTCGTTGCCCGGTATTCCTACATGACCTGGTACCCAGTAAAATTTTACTGTGGTACCGTGATGCAGTTCATGAAAAATGGCATGAATGAGTGGATGAGTGTGAAAAGTGAAGGAACACGGTGCTTGCAATGCGCTGAGAGAGTCGCCATAAATGATGCATCGTCGGTGGCGTTTGCGTCGTATATGACGTAGAGCCTGAAGGATTGCGTACAGTTCTGCCGAATAAATAGAGAATGTGTCGTGAAGTTTGAAAGATGTCTCCTCACAGCAGATGTAGGCACAACCGACATGCCCAGGGCTCTTGGAGCCATCGGTATATATGGGGAAGTACCTATTGTACCTACCCCTGTGCCTGAAGAATATCTGTCGATATATGACATCTGCTGTGGTGGCTCTAGGGTATAATGATAATGAAAGAGAGACATCTGGCAGAGACTGTTCCCATGGTGCCAGTTGCCAAGCAACTGGGGCCACACGACTGATGTCTAATTCTAGTTCTTCCACAAGTGCCCTCATACGAAGACCGTAAGATGGAACACATGAAGGTCGAGCAGCAAAAAGTCTATGAAATGACGGATTGAAAATGACATTATGAAGTGGATGACCTGGCAAAGACTTCATTTTGATATGATATTTCAAAGAAAGTTGTTGGCGTCTTGATGTCAGTGATGGCTCGTTGCATTCGACATAGAGGCTTTCCATGGGAGAAGTTCGGAAAGCTCCAGAGCAAATGCGGAGAGCGAGATGATGAATTGGGTCGAGCACACTCAGATAGCTCCGAGGTGCTGACCCGTATACAATGGAACCGTAGTCAAGCTTTGATCGTATTAGAGCTTTATATAAGTGAAGGAGCCACTTACGGTCAGCTCCCCACGATGTAGAAGAGATGACCTTCAAGAGGTTCATCATCTTCATGCAACGAGTTCTCAACTGTGAAATATGAGGTTTAAATGTAAGTTTCTTGTCAAATGTAATGCCGAGGAATTTTGTATTCTCTACAATAGGTATTTGACTATTATTTAAAAATAATTGTGGGTCATCATGAAGCTCACGACGCCGGCAAAAATGCACAGCGACGGTTTTGTCAGCGGAGAAAGAGAAATCGTTATCATGAGTCCACTTGCTGATCTTGTTGAGTGCGGTTTGTAATTGTCTCTCGGCTGACCTCATATTCACTGATTGATACGATATCAACAGATCATCCACGTAGAGTGCGCCAGTGACAGACAACGGGAGTTGGTTCAACACCCCGTTGAGTCTTAAAATAAAAAGTGAAACACTTAAAATGCTACCTTGAGGTACACCTTGTTCTTGAATTTGGGGAGCTGATAACGTGCTTCCGATCCGTACCTGGAAGATGCGGCGAGCAAGAAAGTTCTTAATGAAAATGGGCAAGTTGCCCCGCAAGCCGCAATTATAGAGGTCGGAAAGAATTCCGTGCCTCCAAGTACGGTCGTAGGCCTTTTCTATATCGAAAAATATAGCTATCATATGCTCCCTCTTTACGAATGCTTGTCTTATTGATGTCTCAAGGCGTAGCATATTGCATGTTGTGGACCTGAACCGTCTAAAGCCACTTTGATGTTTAGATAAAATATTTTTAACCTCAAGGTAGTGCATAAGGCGATAGTTGACCATGCGTTCCATGAGCTTACATAGACAATTGGTCAAAGCAATAGGTCGGTAACTGTTAGGTTGCTGAGGATTTTTGCCAGGCTTCGGGAATGCAAGAACAATTGCTGCTCGCCAAGTGTCAGGAAATGAGAGACTGACCCAGATCCGATTAAATAATATGAGTAAATGTGACAGTGATTCTGGTGAGAGATGCCGAATCATGGAATAATGAATGGCATCGGGCCCTACAGCTGAGTCAGGACTTCGCTGCAAGGCCGTCGTCAGTTCATGAAGGGTGAACAATGAATTGTACCCCTCCGGTGTAAAAGGCCGGAAGGTGTACGATGTACGTTCGGCCGATGATTTAATGGGATGAAACGATGGGGGATAATTCGCATCACTGGAGACAGTGGCGAAATGGGCGGCGATGGCATCCGCAATATCCCTCACATCGCTGATGATAGTGCCATTGGTGTTTAAAATAGTGATCGGATAAGACTGATAATGACCATTGATTTTTCGGATCCGGTCCCAAATGACTTTAGATGAAGTAGATGAATTGATTCCCGTGGTAAACTTGTGCCAGGACTCGCGTTGAGCCTGGCGCCTGGTTCTTCTCGCTATCGCCTTTGCTTTTAAAAATGCCAACTTGTTGTCATGGGTAGGATACCGCCGGAACCTACTCCATGCTTTCTTTTGTGCTTTAATCGTAAGATTACATTCGTGGTTCCACCAAGGTTTAGGAAATTTAAGAAGTTTCGAGGAGACTTTGGGTATTGTTTCATTGGCTGCTGAGATCATACAACTGGTCACAAGGTCGACACAATGGTCGACGTCGGGTTGCGAAACCATATCCTCCGTGATTTCTGCCTTGTCCGTGAAGTCTGCCCATCGGGCGCCTAGTGAGTTGTGCTGGAAGTGTAGGTGTGTGTACCTACCAGTCGGAGTGCGTATCTAGTGTTTGATTTTTCAGTGCTGCCATCTATATTTCAGAAGCGAAGTGAGTGAAGTGTAAGGACGAAATACTTGTACTGTTTGTAGGCCTGTTGCTCTCTGTGGCGAGACTTTTTAAAGGAGAGATTTTTAATTAATTGGTTGCTGTATTTTAGTAATATGACATCCATACTTCTTATGGGCATTTTTTTCTCAGCCACCTCGTTGGGCGTTTTGCCTGTTGTGGCCTTGTATTTCATTTTACAGCTCAGAACATTCTTTCAGTTAGGTAAACGAACTCATATTTCAAGAGAAGTTAACAGGATGGTGAAAACACGTCAGCATGAAAAGTTTTCCAAACGATAAATTAATGAAGTGTTAACGATAATTCAACAACGACGCCTGTGGAAAAAAAAAACTTATAGAATAACGACCCCTGACGTCTAGGGCATGAAATTAAAAAAAAAGATAGATCCTTAGCGAGGGATGTGGCGTCAGAGTTGTGACAAATTTTACAAAAAAAAAATTCTCCGAACGATACATATTTTTTCAAAGAGGGGTCCTCTTTGAAAAAATCATATCATGGTGTGTTGTGACGTCATGGTATTAGTAAAAACGATAATTTTGGAAGGACCTATACGAAAATAAAGTGGTGATTATATATTACTATTCAAATATTTTGTTGCGTAAGATTCAAAGTGTTGTTAAATGCATTTTTACTAGCTGATTTATGAACGAGTCCCCTCTTGTGTAAAATCGCATCACTTGGGTGAAAGTCAGATTTGAACATGGGGATAAAATAATTTCCGAACGATAATTCAATGAGGATCCCTTTCAGAGTAACAACTTGGAGCTATAAAAAATGTGGCGTAAAAAATTTAATTTAGGAACGACTTTCACCGTAGTGGCTAAAAAAATGATAATTTTTTATTTTAAAATAAGCAATACAGCACGCGATGCATTACAATCAGTAATGCACCACTATTTGCAGTGCACCACAATAAGCAATACGGTATAATATGCAATCCACCACAATACGCAAACGTGACGTATCGCATCAAGCAAAGCACAATAATACACTGCACCACAACACGCAATAAGAACTGCATTGCATTAAGCAATACAACACGTTATGCACTACAGTACGTATTGCATAACAGTACAAATCAACAACCAGCAATGCATTGCTGGTAGCAATTCACCATAATACACAATACAAACTGCATCGGACTGCATTATAATAAGCAATACAGTATGCTAATGCGATGCACTAAAATCAGCATTGTATTTGCAGTTGCACCACACTAAGTAATACAGCAAAATAGCAATACCTACTGCATTAGCTTAAGCAATACAGCAAAATAGCAATACCTACTGCATTACAATAAGCAATACAACACGCGATGCACTACAATAAGCAATGCATTACAATAAGCAATACAACACACGATACACTACAATACGCAATGCATTACAATAAGCAATACAGCACAATACGCAACACAGTGCACCACAATCAGCAATACAGAACAATACGCAACACAGTGCACCACAATCAGCAATACAGAACAATAGAAATAACCACTGCATTACAATAAGCAATACAACACGCGATGCACTACAATAAGCAATGCATTACAATAAGCAATACAACACGCGATACACTACAATACGCAATGCATTACAATAAGCAATACAGCACAATACGCAACACAGTGCACCACAATCAGCAATACAGAACAATATAAATAACCACTGCATTACAATAATCAATACAGCACAATACGCAATGCACCGCAATGCGGAATAAGCACTGCATTATAATAAGCAATACAGCATGCAATGCACTACAATCAGCGGTGCACCACAATACGCAATACACCATACAATGCGCATACTGCATTGATGCATTACTGCAATACGCAATACACCACATTCACCATATTGCAGTGCAACACAATAAGCAGTTGACACAACATTATAATAAGCAATACGGCACACGATGTACGTACAATACGCAATGCAGCACAAAACGCAATACACCACAATACGTAATGCGTGCGTACTGCATTATAATAAGCAATACAGTACGCGATGCACTACAACATGTAATGCATAACAGCACGCAATACACACCACAATAAGCAATACAGCTCAATACACAATATAGCACTATACATCGCAATAAGCACCATAATACGCCATAACCACTGAAACACGATAAGCAATCGATGCACTATAATCAGCGATGCACAACTATTTGCAGTACACCACAATAAGCAATACAGCCCAATACGCAATAAGCGCTGCATTGCAATGAGAAATACAGCATGCGATGCACTATAATGCATAACAATTAGCAACGTACCAATAAGCAATACAGCACGCGATGCACCACATTATCTAACTATATGCACACAATACAGTACAATACACAATGCATCACATAAGCAAAGCACCATAATAAGCAATGCATTAAAATAGGCAATACAGCACGCGATGCATTACAATGCACCAAAAATAGCAATGCACCACTATTTATTTACAGTGCCTCGCAATACAGCATTAAACGTAATGTATGCAAAAAGTACTGTATTACAGTAAGCAATATATCACGCGATGCGCTGCAATACACCACAATAAGCAATACAGCATAATACGCAATGACACACCATCGGCGATTCAGTGCAGTAAGCAATGCACCATTTTAGGCAATGCAGCAGAAAAAGTAGTGCAGCCTTACATTAAGGGCACCACAAAAAACAATGCACCACTGTATTCAGGGCACCACATTAAGCAATACAGCACGGTGCTTATTGCACCACCATCGGCAATACAGCACAATAATTAGTGCACCACCATATTTAAAGCACCGCAATAAGCAATGCACCACTATATTCAGTGCACAACATTAAGCACAATACGCAATACACCACAATAAGCAAAACAACACAATGCGTAATTTACTCCCCATCAGCAATACAGCACAATAACAAATACACCGCCACCGTAGGCAATACAGCACAATAAGCAATGTACCACAATATGCAGTGTACCACAATACGCAATGAACCACAATACACCATAAGCACTGCATTAGAAAAGGCAATATGGCACGTGATTCACTAAAATACGTAATGCATAACAATGTGCAATTGACCGATATTTACAGTGCACCACAATAAGCAATGCAGCACAATACTTCATGCACCACAATACAGCACAATACGCGATGCGTCGCACTAAACAAAGCACCATAATACGCAATGAGCCGTAAGCACTGCATTACAGTAAGCAATACAGCACTGAGTGCACTACAACACGTAAAGCATCACAATCAATAATGTGTAATCAGTAATATTGTACACCACAAATAAGCAATGCAGCATAGTATGCGATGCATCGCGCAATAATAAAAGCACTATAGTACGCAATGCACCACAATACGCATTAAACGCTGCATTACAATGAGGAATACAGCACGCGATGCACTATAATATGCAATGCACCGCAATCAGTAATGCACCATTATTTTTGCAGTGCGACAATAAGCAATGCATCACAATGCGCAATGAGAAGCAAGTATTCATCCTCGACTTAAAATGAAACCTGTCAATTTCCCCCATGACGGTTACCTGTCCAATGTCCCGCCCTGGGTACCCGGACCCTGCGTGTTGGGAGCACTGGTGATGTATACATACCTCTGGGTACTTGCACAAAACTTGGTCCCTACAGGTCAAGAGGTTCCCGATGTGTTCAGGAGTTAAATGGAAACTTGACCCAAAATCGTAACAGATTTTTGTCACTCAAAAAACGTCGCCCACTTCCGTCACTAATTTTCGCAGTTGCTTAGAAACGGGCCCTTTTCGAGTTTGTGATTTTATATTATAGAGTTGATATATATGGCTTCTTATCGAAGTGATTCGTTTTCTCTCTCTCCTAGTGATATCTAACATACATCTTTTCATGCTTCTTTGAAATATGAATAGAAAAAAGGAATCTGAAATTCGATCAGCCCTGGCTGTAGCTGCTCCTGTGGACGCGAAAACTTTGTAACACCTACTGGATCCATGTGTTTCTCGTACAGAAATTTCACTCTTCCATAAAGGGCTGGTGAAACGTCTAATTTACCAGAACTTTATGCAAGTAAAGGTTTCATAGGTTTAAGAAACGATTCAGATTATGCAATGTAAAAATCACTGGCGATCAAGCTTCTGCCGACCAAGAGACAGCTAGAAAATGTCCAAAGACTTTGTAGAAAATTATTGAAGGGAAGGGTTATGCACCTCAGCAGGTGTTTAACACTGACGAAACTGCACTATTTTGGAAGAAAATGCCGCAAAGAACATGTATCGCCCAAGAAGAAAAGCGACCCACACCCCCGGTTTTAAAGCAAGTAAAGATAGACTTACTATGTTGTTGTTTTGTGCAAATGTATGTGGGTACATGAGAAAGCCCACTATAATTTTCAAATCTACGAATTCACGAACATTGAAGGGGATAAGTCAAAGTTCCCACAATATTTTGGATAAACAATGAAAATTCTTGGACTACGAAAACACTTTTCCTGGATTGGTTTAAACTATGTTTCGTTCCGGAAGTCAGGAGGTACCTTGAGAGTGAAGACATGCCATTCAAAGTTCTTTTGATACTGGATAATGCTCCTGGACGCCCAGATGTCAATGAGTTCAAAGCTGATGATGTCGAAGTCCTTTATATGCCTCCTAATACAACATCTATTATTCAGCCCCTTGATCAGCGGGTAATGAGAGCATTCAAGGCTCACTATACACGTCACGCAATGGAGATAATTGTGCATGCAATAGAAGAAGATGCAAAAGCAGAAAATGCCTTGAAGGTATAGAAGAATTATACTGTCGCTAATTCCATTACTGCCATCACTAGAGCCGTGGCAGCTCATAAGAGAGAAAAAAAGTCAACTCGAGTTTGATTAACCTTTGGCCATAATGTGCACTGCAGAGCGCAATCATTTCTACAGAGCCAACTGAAAAGATTATAAAAGACATTGTCACGTTAACAAAACAGGTGGGTGGAGAAGGGTTCAATGATATGAATATAGAAGTCAAGGTAATTAATATCAACTCAGAGGCATTGATCGTGGAGAAATTAATGCAGCTGACTGTTCCTGAAGAATTTAAAGATAAAAAGTGGAGAGAGAAGACAAGTTCGCCATGAGTAACATAATGGAAGGGCTTCGCAAGTTCAAATCAGCAATAGATTATTTTCATGACATAGATCCCTCTATGGTACGTTCTTTACATGTAGAAAAATTGGTAGAAGAAGCCTTGTCAAGATAATCCAACATACTTGATGATATGAAGAAGAAACGGCAAACAGAGATCACAACGTTTTTAGAAAACATTGCCAACAATCACTCTGCACCCTCTTTTACATTCAATTCTTCTACCTCTGCGACACTTCGCTTTTCTCATGATGTTCAATAAACGAGATATACAAAGAAACAAATTGTGGTTTCGGTTATTTGCTGATTTTCCGTATCCGCGGAGCGTAACCCCCGCGAATACCGGGGCCGACTGTAATTTTATCAATTATCATTAACTGTCAATGATAGAGATAAATCATATTATTTTATTGTTTAATTATTTTAATTTTATTGTTTCATTATTTTAATTTTATTGTTTCATTATTTTAATTTTATTGTTTCATTATTTTAATTTTATTGTTTAATTATTTTAATTTTATTGTTTAATCATTTTAATTTTATTGTTTAATCATTTTAATTTTATTGTTTAATCATTTTAATTTTATTGTTTAATCATTTTAATTTTATTGTTTAATCATTTTAATTTTATTGTTAGTTTTAATTTTATAGTAAATTTTAATATTACTGTTGAATGTAATGATTTTTAGGTTTCCGTGAATGAGGCAGCAGCTCAGATTTGTAAGCATGTTCCAGCATTGCTGACAAGAAGAGATGAGTTATTTCCTTTAGCCAGACAAGTAGTGAGAGAGAGTGGTTATCAGTATTCTAAAGGACACTCTAGGTGAGCAGCCATTTTTTTTACCTTTTAAGCGACAAATACGAGATACCTCAGCTAACTTGATGCTTTGCATTTCGGTTAATCAAAAGATACTCAGAACCATCTCATTTCGGCAATGACGAGCGCAGGTACTGAGTTCATTCCCTCTTTAAGCATGCTTTTCACCCCCTCCCCCCAACCTGTCGATTAATAACCAGTGGGCGGAGCCAGCTTTCTTGGATCTAATTTTGATAGCAGTAGAAGAGAGACTGTGTTTGAGCTAGTCATTGGAACGTAGTCCCACGACCCAGCCTTCGGGAGGAGCGGAGGAGAAGCCCCGGCAAATCTGTAATCTGAACGGTTACGTGCCCTGTGCGACCAAAATACCTAAATATCGTTGTGCTCTTGCGTGACCAAATCCTTTTCTATTGTTCATTTCTGCAAGGGGCCATCCCTGATGTCGTGGCATTACAATTGAATTGTTGTTCTACTTCTGTAATCCATGTACTACAGAGATTATTTAACATTTAGTTTAGTAGGTGTCGTGCCCTGTGCGACTAAGATGGATATCGTCGTGCCCTGAGCGACCAAATCCTTCTCCATTCTTTACTTGGGCGAATCCTTTCTTTTGTAATATCTTGGTGAATAGAGTAATCTATCGATTAGATTTACTTCCTTACTTTGTATTGAAACTTCCCTCTTATCACCAATATAGGTGGAACTATAGGAATACAGCAGATATCGTTTATACGGCCTTCTTGAATATCTCCTTTATAGGATTTTCACATTTATACGACGCATAGTGGGGTATTTTACCCGAAAACCTGGCCAGAATTATTTTTACATTTCCAGTGCACTATTTTGAACTGATATGTCGACTAATTTATCGTTAAAATACTAAAAGAAATAGTTTTGCGGGATAAATTAAATAAAATTTGAGCATTTTGACATAAATTATATAATTCCCTCAATGGTGAGGGAAATTCCTCAAAGAAATCCAATTGATGTAAGAGAAATTCGCGTATATTGTTGGAATCTTGAACGTTGTGAAGATAAATTATTTATACTTATTGATTTTTTGATTTGATATAATTCGTTACGATTATTTATTTTTCAATATTAAAATGTGTCGATACAATTTTCTTCGTTTATATTTTCCACCATTTCTTTTGAATCTTGCATTATTCTCGAAATAGCTTGTGGTTTTTCATCTAGCAAGTTTATTTCCGCGAATACGCTATTACTGAGGAGATGTAGCACATTTTTTCTTCGATGTTTGTAAAATTTTGTTACAGGGACGAGTTTTAATTTTTTTATGAGAAGCTCTTGGATGATTTTCAGATAATGGCTTCAACAAACATCTACAAAGCTTCTAGTGGGAGTCAATGGTGTGTGATTTTTTACTTTAAACTACTTTGTTGAGTACTAATATGTTTCGCTATCTTTATCTTATCCATAACTAAATCTTTCAATGATTTTGAAGGTTTATTTTTGCTATCTGCTCGTGACGTCATTCCTGTATACAGCAAAAGCTATTTTTTGTGTTTTGTGAATTTTCTGTAAGGTTTCCTAACTGCTTCGTTTTTATTTTTTGGTGCTTTCGTTTGAAACATTAAATGACTTTTTTTTTATACTCCAGGTCGAGCTGTTACCATAAGCTGTTAAAGGTTTCTTGAAATAATACAACATATTATTAATATATTTGTCTCTTCAGGGTGTTTCATAGTAATTTAAAATCGATATCCAATCAACATTTTGACTTCCGATTAGCCTGTAGAAACTAAAGGAAAAATAGTTATTAAATGCTTATAATAAATTGGAAGGTAGTCATATATCTAATTTATTTTTTATTTTAATGAAAAATAAATATTCCTCTCTACACAAAATTATTCCTTAAAATTTTGGAGAGGAGTGAAATTATTCTTGGAAATTATTTCTTCTGATAACACAGGTCACAATTCCGCCCTGTCGATTTTAATGTTAAAATTTTTCATTTATACGACAAATAACTTCAATTATGTCGACTCTGAGTGGAACGCCAATATGGCTGGAGATACGGGGGGGGGGGCGTGGAGGAGAGTTTCCGCCCTATGCGAGATGAATGTTCTTATTCATAGTAGTAATTATCGTATTATAGTTTGAGTTAGGAAGATAGTTTTAATACTTGATTTCAATGAAGAATGAAAATTCAAGTTGGCTTGATTAAAAATGCGTAGAGAAAGATGGAAAAATTTTTCCAAAAATTCGGAATGGTCAAAATCACGTCAAATGGTCATTGTTCACGAGCTTCCACAAAATTGAAATGTAGGAATGTTTTCCTTTTTCGAATTAGAACTTTTTTTATTTTTCCCTTGAAATTAAAAAAACAAAAATCAATAACGACGCTCACAGAAGTAAAAATTGAATAATTTCGATTGAATGGACATCTTACTATTGGTGTGATGTACTGTCAAATTTATGTTAAGTTGTTAAGTTTTCGCAAAACTGTGTTACTGTTAATTGTAATGACTAATGGCTGAGTTTTGCCCATGTTATGTTATCTAAGGAAAAATGGTCTGTAGCGAAAGTGTTTGTGAAACAGTCATCGTCTCATCGAAATCGTCAAATGTGATCGTATTTTAAATATAATGGATAATGAATTTTCGACCTTTTTTTCTTCTCAGTTTCATATCAAGTACGTATTTATACTACCACAACTGACTTTGAAGTCTTGTGCGAGAATAGCTTGTCAAATGATGTGATGGGCTGAATTTTAAATATTGTGTTCTACACAGGAATTTTTTTGTGTGTGAAAATGTGAAGTTATGAAAAGAATATCTGAGGAAGTTAGCAGCAACCTTTTCTGATCTATAAGTATCCTAACGTGACACGCAACACACACCGTTGGAAACTACTGTCTTAATTGACATTACAGCCATACTTCGGTATAACGTCGCCCCTCTCAGGACCGAGTAAGAATGACCTCATCAGCGGGGTGACATAATAACGAATTAAATTTTTTACAAATTGTACTAACAGGACCAAAAAAAAAAGAAACTGACGCTATAGGTGGAATGACGTTAAACGTCGTCAAAGTTATACTAAAGTCTTACCGATCATGATATTCTCAAGATGTTTCGTATCACAATAAAATACAGCGGCTCCATTTTTGAAAACCCTGTTCGTGTATTTATTATCAATTCATATCCAGGTTTTCGTCTTGATGAACTAAATTAGTTCCTACGATTTGAACGGTATAAAAAATATAAAAACGATTTTAAATAAACCAAAAAAAAAAAGATTTTTTTGCTTCTATCACATACTAAACTATATGTTGTATAATCTCTATAGTAGATTGATTACAGAAATAGAATAGCAATTCAATTATAATGCCACGACATGGGAGGTGGCCCCTTGTTGTGGAAGTGAACAATAGAAAAGGATTTGGTTGCACAGGGCACGTAACCGTTTAGTATGTGATGGAAGCAAAAAAAAATTTTTTTTTAGTTTATTTGAAATCGTTTTTAAATTTTTTATACCGTTCAAATCATATGAATTAATTTAGTTCATCGAGACGAAAACTTGGATATCCAATCGATAATAAATACACGAACAGGATTTTCAAAAAGGGAGCCGCTGTATTTTAGGGTGATACGACAGATTTTGAGAGTAACATTATACAGTAAGACTTCAGTATAACGTTGGTCACGTTCAACGTCATCCCGTCTATTGCGTCAGTATTTTTTTTTGGTCCTGCTAGCACAATTTGTAAGAAAATTATATTTGTTATTAAGTCACCCCACTGATGAAGTCATTTTTATTCGGTTCCGAGGGGGGGATGTTATACCGAAGTATGGCTGTAATATCAATTAAGACAGTAGTTTCAAACGGTGTGTCGCGTGACACATTAGGATACTTAGGATAGATCAGAAAAGGGTTGCCGCTAACTTCGTCAGATATTATTTTTGTAACTTTGGATTTTCGCACACCAAAACGTTCCTGTATAGAGCACAATATTTAAAAATCAGCCCATCGCATCGTTTGACAAGCTGTTCTTGCACTAGCCTCCAAAGACAGTTGCGGTAGTATAAAAACTTGATGAAAATGAATGGAAAAGTAGGTTGAAAATTTATTATCCGTTATATTTATAATATGATCAGATTTGACGATTTCGATGAGACGATGACTAGTTCAGTGTTTCACAAACACTTTCGCCACAGGCCATTTTTCCTTAGATAACATAACATAGAAACAACTCAGTGGTCAGTTATTACAATTAACAGTCGTTACAGTTTTGTGAAAGCTCAACATAAATATGTCTTACTGAGTTTTTTTTTTTTTTTAATTTCAAGGAAAAAATAACAGGAAAAAAGTTCTAATTTGAAAAAGGAACTATACCAGCCTCCATTCCTACATTTTAATTTTGTGGAATCCCGTGAATGAAAAAAGAGTCTGTCGTGCGGAATCGGCAATAAATTGTAGGTCCCGGTCTAATTAGCTCTCGTGTGCAGAAAATGACCGTGGTGCGACAAAAATGATCAAATGACATTTTGAGCTACTAAAAATCACAGTAAAAAAATTATTTCAGGAAAAAAAATCATTGATCATGGCTTAGTGACCATATTTCGTTAGAATTATATGGAAAATTAGAACTTTATAAAGAAAAATACGGGGCATCACTGAAAATGTTGGCAAAATTACCAACTGTTTTAAAATTTCTGAAAAATTAACGAGGTGTGAGAATACTAGAAATGACGAGATGATGGGACGAAATACTAGAAATACGAGTTGACGGGAATACTAGAAATCGCAGTGAATTGAACTCTAATTAACCGAAAAAATGTTGAATATGGCAAATTCACGCGGTGAGAATTCAATAATTATAGCCATAATTATCTAAATATTTTATAAATTATGAAAATTACCTTCATTGACAATTTCAGTAAAAATTTTAAATTTAAATTAGCGTTGTTGAAATAAATAGGAAAATTATATAAAAGGAAGTCAGAACGGCCAAATTTAGGTGAAAGTACGAGAATATCCCGTAAAATACAGGACACATGTTTACCCTAGTGATAATATGCTGCAAATTAGTGCAAAGCTGAAAAACGCTGATTCATACTTTTAATGACATTTCCATGGTTTTGCCATGTAGCCTTCTACATACGTATTATACTAAAATTAGTTTTCAATTATGCTGATATATGTGGGATGATACATTCCCGTATTCTCACGTAACGTAATTTTTACCATACCGTCTTTTTGGAAAATGTCCTGTTTTTTTCTACGCATTTTCAATCAAGCCAACTTCAATTTTTATTATTCATTGAAATCAAGTATTAAAACTATCTTCCTAACTCATAAACTACAATACGATAATTACAAATATAAATAAGAATGTTCATCTCGCATATTTCCTGTGCTACACATGCTAATAAGTAGCACGAAAGTCGAATGCTTTTCTGCTATTTACTAACATGTGTATCACGGGCCTATTTGCCATGTTGAAGTTTTTTTACATATTTTGGAATTTCTATTACTATAACTCATGCCTTTTTCCTCACGGTTGTGAAACTTCTTCATCTATCGTGCTGACAGGGAGCGAAAGGTCTTCTCGAATTCTCTTCTTACAACTGAATAAAAAAATTTTCACTTCAAATTCCGCCACATTTAGAACACACGAAGGATCTGGGATGGATTCAGCAATTACATGTTCTTTCGTCATTCGAAACCTCGAATCCATCCTTTGCACTTGCTTTTTTTTCTTTTTTTTATGCAAATCCAAGCATCTTTGATGTCCATTCGGGTGACCATATGTCCTGTATTTCCCGGGACATTCCCGGCCTTTTCTGTTTTTTAAACAGAGTTCACTTGAATGCTTATTTGCTATTTTCATCAAAAATTTTGACACATAATTTTCATAACTTAATAACTATGAGTTGACATTATTTCCAGTGTTATACTTTTGTATCATAAAGCTTCAAAATCATTGAAAGATTTAGTTACGGATAAGATCGAAATAACACAGGAAATATCTATACTCAACAAACTAGTTTAAAACAAAAGATCACACCATTGACTCCCACTAGAAGCTTTGTAGATGTTTGTTGAAGCCATTATCTGAAAATCATCCAAGAGCTTCTCATAAAAAAATTAAAACTCGTCCCTGTAACAAAATTTTACAAACATCGAAGAAAAAATGTGCTACATCTCCTCAGTAATAGCGTATTCGCGGAAATAAACTTGCTAGATGAAAAACCACAAGCTATTTCGAGAATAATGCAAGATTCAAAAGAAATGGTGGAAAATGTAAACGAAGAAAATTGTATCGACACATTTTAATATTGAAAAATAAATAATCGTAACGAATTATATCAAATCAAAAAATCAATAAGTATAAATAATTTATCTTCACAACGTCCAAGATTCCAACAATATACGCGAATTTCTCTTACATCAATTGGATTTTTTCTTCTTTATTGAGGAATTTCCCTCATCATTCAGGGAATTATACAATTTATGTCAAAATATGTTTCCATATGTTCATATTTTATATAATTTATGACGTAAAACTATATCTTTTAGTATTTTAACGATAATCTAGTCGACATTTCGGCTTAAAATAGTGCACGAAAAATGTAAAAGTAATTTTGGCCAGGTTTTCGGGTAAAATACCCCACTATACGTCGTATAAATGTAAAAATCCCATGAAGGAGTTATTCAAGAACAGTGTTATCCCAAAGTGGCAGTATAGCTTCCTGGTGCGATGGAATGGTCCGGGGGGGGGGGGACGATAAAAGCTACGAGGCTGACATAGAATCCTATGGGTTTGCTTGTGTCGTGGGAAGAGAGAAAAATATTTTTGCAGAATGGAACAAAAAAAGTTTGGAAAACTGGTTTGGCGGCAGATCCGCACGGTGCATTTCCGCATAGGGGAGATTTTGGACACATTTCCGCACAATCAAGCCCCTTAAATATATATATTTTTTTTATACCCCCAATTTCTTTTAATACCTTCCTGAAGTGGATAGGAGTTGTATAGGGGCTGTATCCACATCACATTGGTAATTTACTTTAACTATTTTTATCACTCGAAAATGTCGAATTTTTTTGGAATATTTCACTTCAAACTATTTTTTACCCATAAATGTTACGGGAAACTTGCTACAGTTGTGATTTTACATAATCACCGATCACCTCGTCGAATTCAATGAATTTTAATGTGTTTATCACTTTCACCGGCGATTATCCATAATTCTTAGTTGAAGTCTGTATATTTGATAAATGTAAAACAAATTGTCACTTCTGTTGTCTTCATTTAACCTGTTCATTAGTTTGCGATATGTCCACGCCACCTATTTTGCCATAAAAATTAAATTAACATAAGTGTCGACAGATTTTCTTCACACACATAATTATGTACAAATAAAACCAACATTACCGATCGAATGCACAATTTTTGGTAAATTCAAGTAATTCATTGACGTTTTATTGTATTTACCAATACGACCTTACGAACTGAGAGATATACATAATCACCGATAAATATGAAGTCTTGGTATATGAACAGAATTTATTAAACTTACCAAAATGGTTATGCATAATAAATCAAAATTTTCATTCACAAAAAGGTCTCTCTGCGTTCTCCTGAAATCATTCTTCCGCTTTTTCAAATCTTAGTTCGCCTTGCACTGGAGTATGCCGCAAAGTTTTGGACACCATACCTACAGAGAGACATGAACTTGGTTGATGGGGTGCAGAGAAGTGCTACCCGTGCTCTTGTTAGTACACAAGGCGTGAACTATGAAGAAAGGCTTGATTTCATGAATATGTTTACATTGGAGAAACGCTGGTGTCAGGATATATAATCGAAGTGTTTATAAAATTTTCATTGGGATGAATAGGATGGACCTACAGTTATTAATACACCGTTATTCAACTGCTTCGATAAGGGGACACAATATCATTTAGTAAGGAAAAATTCCAGGTTGTGTTGTCACAGGGAGTTTTTCTCTAATAGGGTTGTCAATGAAATGGAATAGCTTACATCCGTGGGTTTTGAATTCTAAATACAATTGATGCGTTTAAAAGAAGTACGATAGACATAGTGGGATAAATCGAGAAGCTATTCATACTTAGATAAGACAACCATAATCATTTTATAGGCAGTGTACTATATGTTATTATAATTATGTTATTATTATATGTTATTGAAATTTTTTTTGGTGACATATGCTTTTATATTGGGTATTTTGGTTATATTTGACATCCATATTTTTTATGGGCATAATTTTTTTAGCCACCTCTTCCGGCAAATTTGCCTGTCGTGGCCTTTGTATATAATTACCGAATTTTTCACTTTTACCTTAACTTGTGTTAGATATATGTTAGGTATATTACGTTGTACCCGTGCGTGTCAAATACTATGCTTTGATTCAGCCCACACGATGCCTCAGTCGTTGGCAGGAGAGAGAGAGATAGGCCACATGAAAAACAAATCATCCTTAAAAATCACCTGGCAGTCCAGTGGTTACGGAGCTAGCTTCTGACTGTGCAGATCTGCGTTCGAATCCCGGTTCGGGCATGGATGTCTACTAACACTAACAAATTCTCTAGACAGATCGTAACGATCTCTTGGGAATACGTGCTGATCATGTTATTTATTAAAAAAAGATTTTCGTCCAACTGAACATCAGCCATGTTGAATGCACACCAGGATTACCTCATAACATAAATTAATAATTTACCGATTTGAAATCTGAATATTTATGCTGATAAAGAATCATCATTGTTTACAAAATATTTGAACCCTTTTCTTTCTTCAAATGAACAGTTTTGTCCCTCCGCCCATTTCCTCTGGAAAAAATCGTTCGGAGGTGTACGTCCTAAAATTTATCACACTTATTGATTTAGCGTGTAAAATGAATTTGAATCCTCAACATAAATATTATAATTGAAAATAGTGTGAAATGCAAAATTTTTAAAAAACGCCGCTTTAAAATTTTTCAAAAGCACATTTACATGATGTATTAAAAAGAAGCAGAGCTCTAAATAAGAAATAATGATTAAATAATGACCGTAAATTTGCCTGCAAAATATTTCGTTTATTAATTCTAAAATAATTCGGTGCTTATAAGGAAAAGCATAAAGAATATTTCGGTTGGAGACGAGAAACATGGTTAATGAAATCTAATTAGCTATGGAGTATTGCAGTCATTTTTCCTTGAATATTTTTTATTTCCCGGTTATACATGTTGAAACACATACTAAAATTCTGTTGCAAAAATTTATGCCAATTTTGCCATGTAAGCTAGGGTCTTTTTTGATATCTTTCGTGCTTGCATAATTAAGCAGAATGTGTAAAATACGTCTGTCTAGTTTAGCTTACCTTGCGCATCTTTTTTTGCCCTCTAAATCCAACCTCTGAGCGACTCATGTATAAGTCACTGTATTTCGATTCCTCTTTCATACCCAGGATCAGCATTCTGATCTTTAGATTTGGTATACCCATAATGGAATTGAATCTGCTATGCCATCCTTCTAAGGCGTTGTTTTTTCTGCGTTTTCTTTTATTACAATTCCAAATATTGATTTTCAACACTGAATTTTCAAACCACTCTCTTACAAAGTAGTCATAAAATTCTTGCAATTTTGGGTGTTGAGGAGAGTTTTCCTGGATATAGCCTCACACACCCGTCATCTACATCTTCTAATGGTAGATGTACTAATGCTGTACACATACGCACATGTAATCTTACTTCATCATTGCTCTTGTAATCACTTACCATAGACACTAGGGTGAAATGTAAATTCCATCTGAAAATTTTGGTTAATGGGAAGAGTCTGTCTAGAGCCTTTATTGAAGCAACTTCAAAATCTACAGTCAATGACTGAGGATTCCACCTGGCTTATTTTAAAACAGTAAATAGCTTTCCATAAGTACACTCGGTTTTTTTTCAAGCAAAGCAAAAACTATAGGCACTATTATGACTTCTTCATCATTCCACTTATGTCTGCATGAACCGTATACAACTGATAAAACTGCTTACTACAACTTTTAAAAGTACCATCTGCGAAAAAGTTCTTGGAGCTTTGAAGACCATTTCGGCCTTTGTCACTAGCAAATACTATAAATCTATAGCAAACGTGATGGTGACAAGCGTACGACACTGACTGTAGAGCAGCCATCTTCAATCTTTTGCACGCGAGCGGCGTCATGGTGCTCGCCGAAGCCCAAGATTTCTCGATGAGACGCGGCATCAAGTCTTCGACTATCGAACCATTCAAGTTTCGTTAATGGATGTAGTTCGAATTTTTGCAGATATTCCCTGTATATCCTGTATATTGCGAATTGAAATACAGTAGACTCTCGCTAATCCAACACATATCTAACCCGAGTGTGCCGGATTACCGAAATCTCTCGAATACTGGAAGTTAAGTGAAAAGTCCATTTAAATAAAATGAAATTCTTTTCAAAGACATGCAGTGACATGATTTCCTCATCTATGCACGAAGAAACCACGCCTAAAAACGCCGGATTACTGGACTGGCTGGACTATCGCACCGCCGGAGTCTGTTACAAAAAATTTTGCAAACAAATCAAAACCCCTAAAATATCAGTGAAATTTTCAGTTTCAGAGGTACATGTACGGATTAATATAGTAAATGTTTCAGATTTATAAATGTTTGAAGTTTTCTGCCATGCAATAGAACTCATCTCGATTTGAAGAGAAAAGTGTACATGTGTCAAATTTGAAAGCATGCTATAGATATTGCCATAACCGGATACAAGCTCTTCGAACGGGAAAGTGGGGGCGAATTATTCACCTCCACCCTTCTGCCTATTGAACAATTCATTGAAGAATTAATTTCATGTTGTACACTGCGTAGAAGAAAAAGGTCGTAAGATATTTTATTGCACCTACTGTGCAAGCCTCAAAAAAAGCGTTGTGATTTGGAGTTTTTTTGTTCTGATCTAGGGTAAAAAATAAAGGGAATATATATTTTAGCATATTCACCCATGTCAAAGATGATTTCAGTGGCACAATTTCATGAGGAGATACAGCCCCCTTATAACTTCAGTCCATTTACGGTAGGGAAGAAAAGAAGGAAGGGACGGGAAGAAAAACTGAAAAAGAAAGACAAGAACAACCTTTGTTTTCGCAAGTGTGGAAATGGACTGTGCGGAATTGTCCCCAAATTCTCCATGTGAGGAAATGCACCGTGCAGAACTGTCGGTACACCTGGGAAACTATGTTCAAGAAGGTCGTATAAACGGTATCTACTTTTATTCCTATAGTTCTACCTATATTGGTGATAATACCGAAGGTGCTCAATACAAAGGAAGAAAGGAAATTTAATCGAAAGATTACTTTTTTTACCAAAACATCACAAAAGAATCGATTTGCCCAAGTAAAGAATGGAGAAGGATTTGGTCACTCAGGGCACGACGATATCCATCTTGGCAGCACAGGCCACTGGCGCAAAGAGAGCACGACATCATATAATCCGACTCATTTGATAGTGGGCACTGTCAAACAGGTTGTAACTGTTTCTAAACTCACGAACACTTGCCGCTGCGTTGTAACGAGGGAAATAAAACAATTTCGTAAATAACACTTGCTGTGGTAACAATTGCTGCGTAGGTATACTTGTGAGGTAAACCCAGGGGCGACTCGAGCTTACCTGCCACCCCTAATGGCGACCCTTGCAGGAGACTGAAAGGGGGCTTCAGTGAAGGGGACCTCAAGATAAACCTGATTCTTTTTCCAGAAGAAAGCCGCACATCATATTGTTTACTGTGCAAAATGTGCGTGACCATACGTCCCGCTTTGGAAGTAGGATTTTTTTCTGCTTTCTTTTATTCTAGAATTATCTTACCATTGTTAATAATGTCAGATAACTTAATCCTTGAAACAGAACTTATTTTTGTGAGCCATCATAACGTATCCTGTAACGATGATATGTAACGAGATTATTTTTACTAAGAAATTTTTCAAAGGTGTTTCTGTTACTCCAGGAACCAGCCAAGTGAGAAGCCGAATTTTTCTTTTGCTTTCATTTGACTATTCTGGAGCAAATTCTGGGTGAGGGCATGGCACTCCCCCTCCTGGAGCAGGGCTCCTAGGCTGGGATCTTTTGTGAGTCCTTAAGTCAGACTTCTCACGGGACTTTCCATAGTTAATTTATAGTATGAATAAGCCAAAAAATTATGAGAATTGTCCCGGGTCACAGGACTAAAGCTCTGCAACAGCACCACAACATTCTTCCTATTGTTTCAAAGTAGTTTTTTTTTCGCGCTGAGTACTTCATCTCATATTTTCATTGGTCTTCCTGCTAAGTTTGCGTTATTCCATTTGTTAGATCAAGCAACAGATTACTCGATGCCAGATGAGTAGAGTCAGTTTAATTACAAACACCATGTATTTTCCAATGTTCGCATTGATATTATTGAATTTTGACGCTTCAGGTCTCAGTGCTATGTGAAAGCATTTGATGATGAGCCTTGTAACAAAAGATTGAGCCTTGATGGCAGTCCCGTTGGATTTACAGACCAAAATCAGATAGAAGAAGAAAGAAAGCGCAAACAGGTAAAAAATTCAAATTCCCATTTATTTTTATTGTTTTTTTACTTGATAGAATAACCAAAAATGTTTATATATGTGTTTTTGTTTTGAAATTGTCTCCTTACACTTGAGAGGATTTCTCAAACTTTTATTACTTTTTGTTATCATGGATTATTTGATATAAAACTTCCCTCTCAAAATTTGTACTAGAATTCTGTTTTCACATCTCTCAACTTTTTTCATTATTATTTACCCTAATTATTGATTCCAAATTCTGTATGCTACTGCACTGCAACCTTTATGACAGGAATAGCCAACCATTTTTGAGCAGTGCCACTATTAGCACGGCAGCGTGCGTTCCAAAAGACCCTGCTCCGTATAAAGGTAAAAAATTCACTTGTTCTCTCCACCCACGCATCTGAGTGAGCGAACATCTGAATTTCTTCATAGTACCGTTAAATAACACTTGCGATTTTGGTTGTGATTAACATGGGCTGACTGGAATATAAACTCGTTTTCATATAATGGTGCCTACACACGTAACTGCATGCTTGTGCATGTGTAATCTTTTTCTACAAGCATGCTTGATCGAATTTTGTAATGCATGCTCGTTCAAGTCCCGCGTTTACCCAAGCCTAATCATGCGGTATGGCCCGTATAAGTCTTCACGCTTCAGTAAGCTCTGCTGGTGTGTGAGTGAGTGAGCAAGTGAATAACCAAGTGAGCAAATAAGTGAAAAAATGAGCAATTGAAAAAGTCAGTGAGTAAATGAGCAATTGAAAAAGTGAGTGAGTAAATGAGTAATTCAGCGAGCAAGTGAGTAACTGAATGAGCAAGTAAGTGACGATTTGAGTAATTGAGAAAGTCAGTGAGTGCATGAGCAAGTCAGTGACTAAGTCGATAGAATGAGTGAGGGAATCAATGAGTAAATGAGTAATTATGCAAATGAGTGCATGAGCAAGTCAGTGACTAAGTCGATAGAATGAGTGAGGGAATGAATGAGTAAATGAGTAATTATGCAAATGAGTGAATGAGCAAGTAGGTGAACAAGAGTCTTGCTGTTGTGGAGATGCTTCGTGTGGAGACGAAAGGGAACTTAAGCCCGTTTGCGCAAAAAGATTGAACATGCCTGTTGTTACGTGCGTAAGCACCTTGACCACTTCACGTACAAGCTTTCATCAAGAAATCCAGTACAAAATAAATACAGACATCTCTTGGATATAATAACATTAAATATTAATCTCTGGACTAAAGTTTCAAAAAATTACCCTAAGAAAAATAAAAAACAATGGATAACTAAGGAAATACTTGACAGAATAAACCTGAAGGAAAAGCTATATAAAAAACATTAAAAAAAATCCACACATAGCCTTATATGAGTAAAAAAGTTATAATAAAAATTTGAAAATTTATATAAAAAAGGTAAAACAAGAATACTTCCAGAGGAACTTCAACGCTTGTGAAAAGAATAAACGATTGCAATGGCAATTTATTAGAAGTACTAATGTATTAAATAAAGATTTGAAAGAAAAATATTACCAAATTTTGAAAATCCAACAGACCTTGCAAATAAATTTAATCAAGAATTTATCACAAGAAATATAAATGAAAACGCAGATAATTGTATTTGTATAGAACAAGAAGGTTCCTCAAACACATCAATAAATTCCATGCTCTACCTCGAAACTGAAAGTCATATACTGAGACAAATTGTGGCAGAAATTAAAGAAAATAAAGCAAGTGGCTACGATCGAATTACACCTAAAATGATGAAAATTATCTCTCACTACCATATAGATGTATTAAAGGATTTAGTGGATTCCTCAATAACAAATAGCGTATTTTATTCTGAACTAAAAAATTCCCTCGTGCATCCTATATTTAAAACGGTAGATTCCAATGATACTAACAACTATAGACCTATCTCAATTCTCCCGATTTTTCCAAAAATTCTAGAAAACTGTATGAAATACCAACTGCTCAATTTCCTGAATCATCAAAAAAATTTTCAGCCAATCAATATGGATTCCAAAAAAACAAAAATACAGAAATGGCAATTCTAAAATTAACGGGCTTGATAAACAATGGAATAAATAAAAATAAATATTCAATAGTAGTTTTTTTGGACCTAAAACGAGCATTTGATTATGTGAACCTAAACATTTTAACCGAGAAATTATATTCAGCCGGTATAAGAGGAAATATCTTAGAATGGTTTAAATCATACTACTACACTAGACGACAAGCTGTTATAATAGAGAAAAAAATTAGCAATTTTCAAGAAGCTAAAAAAGGCGTCCCACAGGGCTCGGTTTAGGGCCGATACTATTTTTAATTTACATAAATGAACTGAGTAAACTAAATCTAAATGGTAACATTATATCTTTTGCAGATGACACAGTTTTATATGTTGAAGATACAGAATCAGATAGTTTGGTTAAATGAACAGAGAAGGACCTAATGAATCACTGGCTAATTAAACACAAATTAAAAATAAATACACAAAACACTAAATTTATGTGCACGAAAACAAGAAATATAAATGACAGTACAGAAATTCACATAAAATTACACACTCACTGCCAATCTCAAACTATATCAGTATGCAATTGTGAAGAAATAGGTAGAGTGTTCAATTATGAATACTTAGGAATAGTTCTACAAGATAACCTAAAATGGAACATACATAGTGAAAAAATGATAAAAAAAAACTCAGAATGTATTTAGGAGTCATTTATAAACTTAAATACATAGTTGATAATAACTTCTTGAAAGATATCTTCTATATGCGTGGGTTTATTCAAATATAAATAACGGAATACGTGTCTGGGGAGGATCATATTATGAAAACATGCGCAATCTAGACAATCTTTACAATAAATTAAGAGAATTAATAAATGTTCCAATAGAAAACAAAAACATACAGTGCCACATATTGACACTGAGACAGAACTACATGTACAGAATTTATAAATTTATCATCAAAACGAAGAATGGTTAGTAAAAAATGAAAATAGAACCTCGAATAGATATAAAAATATCTATCAAGTGCCTAAAAGTAACAAAACATCATTTCACAAAAGTTTTTGTTACACCGCACTGAAAATAATGAACTTCATCTACTCTAGTAATTACCCAAATAGTAATAAAAATACAGATTACAATGTCTTTATTATGATCAAAAACACAGATATTAATGCAGTACTTTGAAATAAATTATTGCACCAATGCATATTAATTATATACTAAAATACATCTAATGAAGGAAAGAGCTGTTGCTGAGGGACAAAATCATAAATCATGTAATTAAAGCCTGCTGGAAGGACTTCACAGTCCCTTGGGGCTACATAGTGTATGTATTATATGTGTGTGTGTTTTGTGTCGTGTAACATATGTTTGTATTTGTATATTGTATTATATATTTGTACATTGTAATTTGTTGTTTGTTCGTTTTAATTAAAAAAAAAAAGTAATGGTACTCACGAAAATGGGGCCGTTGCATGTATATTTATGTTTTAATCTATATTTAGACATAATATAAGATGTAAACATAAAGGATGTACTTACATGTTCAAGTTACATATTTTGAGGTTGTGGAAAAAAGAAATTCAATTTTCTCCCATTTTGCACAAAAAACCCACCAAGGCTGTTACGCTCCACCTATCATTGCATGTAAGAAAGGGAGAAACTGGAGATAGTAAAGTATCTTTTACCCTACTGCGATGCTGGTGTTGAACAGAGAGGTACGTATGAAGTTCCTGACGATCGTTCAATTCATTTTGTGACGCCTCTATGGTGTGCATCAGTTGCTGGAAAATTGGGTGTCGTGAAATGTGTAGTCGAACTTGGAGCTGATGTGAACAGTATGTCAGACACTGGATCTACACCCGTGCGATTATCATGTTTCTTATGAAATTGTTGTCTATCTTGTTCAGCATAACGCTGATATTCTGAAACCATTATAATGGCGGTACCTGTCTCACAAACTCTGTGCAAAGCGTCCCATTATGTGACTTCTCATTGAAGAACGATGCTGTTGTAAATGCTCAAGACATACAATCCAAGACTGCTTTACACTATGCGATTCAGAAGCATCGTTTCGAAACTGCTTTTGGACCATGGTTCAGACCCTTTCATTCAGAGCAGATATGGTGATGATGCATTACTGACTGCGTGTTTAAAGGAGGCAGTGCACGTCTTCGATTACTTGAAGGAAAAATTTATTTATTCCCCTGAACGTATCGCTTGTGCTCATGAACTCATGGCTCCCACTTTTTTGGACGAACATCACATGACCTGCAGAAAACTTCATTTCTTTGGCGCATGACTTTGAAATTACGAGAAACGAGTGCCCACAAAACCCAGGAAAGAGACAGATTTTCTTTATATTTTTTAAACGGAGGGAAAAAGATGATGTGTGTTTGAAAAAAAAAATTATCTTCTTTACTTCCTTTACTTTCGCCTAGTTTGACTTTTTGAAAGAAGCTATGTATCAGTGAGTTCATTAGGGTATGTCCATGCTCATAGACAGAATCGCCCAACACGTGTTCATAGACAATGTTCCTTGTTTGTCAATTGATAATCGTGCGACAAATCAACTTTCCCATATACCAAAATCGGATTTACGGAAAATTCACCGCCAACAATTCACCGCCGGAAAATTCACCGACAACAATTCACCGCTAGGAAAATTCACCGACCAACAATTCACCGCCATGCAATTCACCGACGACAGTTCGATGCGAGTCAGTTAGCGACGGAATGAGCGATTGAGTTCCTGAGTGAGTGAGTAAATAATTCAGTGAGCGAGTGGGTTACTGATTCAATGAGCGAGTAAGTCAGTCCGTGAGTGAGTGAGTGATCTATTGAGTGAGTAAGTGCCATATCCTAAAGATATGGTGGAAAGTTTAAATAATGACTTTATGAGAAGAAATTCAGATGATACGGATTCGGGTTGCTGTATTTTTGAAATATATGACATCCATATTTATTGTGGGCATCTTCTTCTCAGCCACCTCGCTGGGCATTTTGCCTGTTGTGGCCTCGTATAAATTACAAATTGCTGTTGCCCAATACAAGATAGTATATTCAACAAAATTCCATTAACTCGGTTTTACTCAGAAACTTCTAATGAAATGTTAAAAGGGATAATAACAGAATTAAAAGATAATAAAGTAAGTGGATACGCGATGAATTAACTTCCTAAAAATGCTTAAAATCATCTCCTGTTATCACTTTGATGTTATAAAAAAACATCGCTGATCATCAGTAACCAATGGATTTTTTTTATGATGAACTAGCTGTTACCCGCGATTTCACGTGATGAACTTTCAGAAATCCCGCTTAGTGCGTATCTAGTATATGTACTCTATATTTACTGAATGAAATCAGTAATTCATTCATTCATTCTATATTTACTATATACGTATATATATACTTCCTATGCAACGGAAATTAGTGACGATTTTTTTATTACGGGAGTCGGTGACGTTTTTTGAGTGATGGAAATCTGTTACGTTTTTGTGTTACGGAAGTCGGTTACGATTTTGTGGTCAAGTTTTCATTTAACTCTTGCATATATCGGGACCCATTTGACACATCGGGACCAAGTAATGTGCATGTACCCAGAGTTTCCCACATCCTACAGCAGGTCCCCTAAGCTGAAATAGATGGCGGGCCCCCAAACCAGCTTTTTCACGGGCCCCTCTGTGCTTAATTTATAGTGTGAAAATATCAAAAAGCGTTAAGAAACGTTCCGGCCCCTGTCAGCCCTGCCCTCGTGGGGGTCATGCCGAGAGGTATGTATACGTAAAATATACATATATCACCAGTGCTCCCAACATACAGGGTCGGGGTACCCGGGGGATTGCTCATATACCTTCATGGGGAAGTTAAAAGGTTTCATTTCCAGGGGTCCTTGCGATAGTGGAAGCCCAAGGTATATCCAGTCTGGGACCCCATAAAATTTGCGAATTCGGTCAAGGGTAATTGCATGAGGGGGGGGGGGGGCTGGATTTTATTCGTTGGTAAAATGAATATTTGCAGTGGCCCTCACAGGGGGATGCCCGATTGGCTTCCGAGTCAGGGGTCTCGTTTCATTTTGGGGGCACTGGATGAATCTCATTCTTTTCTGTCGTTTAACATCGTAGAATTTTTAACAGCGGAAGCCCGAGATAAATCCAGTGTCTGGGTGCCCCACTCACTGGATCACTCACTCGGTCACTCAATCACTGACTCACTCAGTCACTCACTCACTCAGTAACTCAATCGCTGACTCACTCGGTCACGCAGTGGGTCACTCAATCACTTACTCGGTCACTCAGTCACTCACTGGGTCACTCACTCACCCGCTTAATCACTTACTCACTCGGTCACTCAATCAATTACTTACTCGGTCATTCAGTCACTCACTTGGTCACTCAATCACTTACTCACTCAGTCACTCACTGGGTCACTCACTCACTGACTCGGTCACTGGATCAATCACTCGGTCACTGGATCAATCACTCGGTCACTGGATCAATCACTCGGTCACTCAATCACTCACTCGGTCACTCAATCACTCACTCAGTAACTCAATCGCTCACTCCCTCGCTAACTGACTCGCATTGAACTGTTGTCGGTGAATTTTCCTAGCGGTGAATTGCATGGCGGTGAATTGTTTGTCGGTGAATTTTCCTAGCGGTGAATTTTCCGGCGGTGAATTGTTGTCGGTGAATTGCTGGCGGTGAATTTTCCGCACACGCCAAAATCGCAGGTCTATGGTAACTCATCTTTTGGATGAATGTCACGGAGTTCTGTGGAATGAATGTAGTTGTGGAACGTGATCAAGTTGAAAGACCGTCTTGCGAGTTATTCACGACTGTCTACGATAAGGGTGCATAACCTTTTCAGTCTGCGTCCCCATATATGTGTTGTCTCTGCTGCTCGCGGGTCAGAAACTTGTACACTGTATATAAGGTAACAAAATGACCTGTATTTTACGGGGCATTCCGTAATTATAGCCATTTTGATTTTTTTTAATAAAATGCCTCGTTTTTTGATCAACATTTTCAACGAGACTTATTCGAACTTTTGGAATTAAGAATAAAAATTATTTTCTGACATATAAATTATAATTATGATAATTATGACATCAAATTAATTACAGTCATATATAAATTTGTTCATCTCACACATTTGTCAAACATATACCTTTTTTCATTCATTACATTTTACCAGTTTTAACTTGCAGTAACCTAATGCCCTTCGTTGGAAATTTTTCAGTATTTTTAGCGATAGTTGACAACTTCACTTATCCTTGCCAATTTTTAAGCTGTAATTAGCAACTTTACTTGCATTTAACAATTCTTATTGCAATTATTGGTGAATGTCAAGTATGGATTCCGATTTCCCATGCTTTTAGCAAGTAAATATGATCAGCCTAGGTGTTTATTGTGGCGTGTGCATTGACATTTCTACCGGAACCACTTCTACGGGCCATAGGTAATGCACCCGTGGTCTATGATACGTGATTTGCCTGTAGATAGTCAAATGATTTTATCTATTAGTGTGGACTTGGCTTAACACTCAAGTAGTCATTTTGACCACTTTCAAACTTTGATCACCACTTATAACTCAAACTTAACCTCGAAGTAACGAGTGGTCATTTTGACCGTAGTTGCAAATTTCGTTGCCTTTTTAACCAGATTTTTCACAAATTTTAAATACTATGAGCGCATTTTTTTTATAAAATAACATTAATATGTATAGAATCGTTCATATTTTGTTACATTTCAGGCGTAAGCAAGCATATAAGGTATTTCAAAAAGCATGGTTTCTCTCTAGTTCCCAAAAAAGTGATAAAACGCATTGAAATGATTTATTTTTTTGTTTTACATAAATGAATGAATGAATGCCGGAATTCTGCCGCTGGACGGACATATCCCGTTGCCAAGATCTATTCCAGCCGAGCTTCGTAACATAGTCTGGAACGCCAAAAAGAATAGAAAAAATTATAAACTTTTTTTTGTCTTACAAATACAGGTGAACCTTAGTAATTCGAGCATTATTAATTCGAATTTTAGAAGTTCTCCTTGAATTTTCGATAAAATTCAATGGTAAAAAATTACCTTTTTAATTCGATCTTTTCCCTCAATTATGGATAATTTAAACCTCCAAAATGTCTAATTTTCTCAGAATTGCTGGCTGAATTTTGGTCATCTTTTTATTTATTCCGTTGTTTATTGATCTTTTCCAGAATATACGAGTAACATGTAGCCAACATTTAAAAAATATACGATCAACAAAATCTAAACTTTTTTTGTTGTGGCTCTAAGCAATAAGTAAGAAGCAATGTTTCTTTCACCTGTTCCCACAAAATTAACATTTTTATTAAAAATGTTAATTTTATGATGAAATAACAGAACATTATGAAAAAATAATTCAATAATTCTGCCCCGTAAAATATGGATCATATGATCACTGTAAGTGGAACTCACATATATATATATTTTTTACACTTTTATCTACTGCAGGTGAGGATTCTTGTTTCGCAGAGCGAATAGTTCGCAGACTCTTAGGACACCCTGTATATTGAAGAAATATTCAAAATTTGTTAAGGGTTCCGCGGAATAGCCTCGTTACCATCAAGGTTTTCGCGCGAGCTTTCACGTTGGAAAACTCTGCCCAACAGAGCCACTTTAATGATCTCTAATATTTCACGCATCCTTCAAGAGCTCTGGAAATGTTTCCGGGACGCTTAAGTGCTCTTGAAATGTGTCCTGGCTGCTTAAGTGCTCTGGAACTGTGCAACGTATCACTAAAGTGATCCGTAATTATGCCACGGATCACTTGAGTAATCTGGGAATGTTCCATGGGTAACTTGAGTGATGTAGAACCGCACTGTGGGGGCCGCTTAATTGCTCTAAAACTGTGCCACGTGTCACTCAAGGGATCTCTAAATGTGCCACGGATCGTTTAAGTGTTCTGTAACTGTGTCGCGGGTTACTTAGGTGATCTTTGAATGTGAAAGTAATTTTTGAGGCCTCAGTGATCTGAAAATGTGCCACGGGCCACTTAAATGCTCTGGAATTGTGCCACTGGTAATTTAAGTGATTTGTAAATGTGCCGCTTAATTCGTTTTTACAAAATTAGGTTTGAGGGGAGCCAGCCAGATCAGATAACCGTTAGGACCGCATTTGGTCTGCGGGTCAAGGATTTACCATATATGGCTCAAAGGGGGGGTTGCAATGAATTTCTTAAAGAAAATTTTTGAGTTGTTAACCTTCAAATAGCATTGAAATTAACAGAAATCGATTCTTTCACCTGTTTCATGAAATAACAGAACATTATGAAAAAATAATTCAATAATTCTGCCCCGTAAAATATGGATCATATGATCACAGTATGTGTAACTCACAAATATATATATTTTTTGACACTTTTATCTACTGCAGGTGAGGATTCTTGTTTCGCTGAGCGAATGCAGACTCTTAGGACACCCTGTATATTGAAGAAATATTCAAAATTTGATAAGGGTTCCGTGGAATAGCCTCGTTACCATCAAGGATTCTGCGCGAGCTTTCACGTTGGTAAACTCTGCCCAACAGAGCCACTTTAATGATCTCTAAATGTTTCACGAATCCTTCGAGTGCTCAGGAAATGTGTCCTGGCTGCTTAAGTGCTCTGGAACTGTGCAACGTATCACTAAAGTGATCCGTAATTATGCCACGGATCACTTGAGTAATCTGGGAATGTTCCATGGGTAACTTGAGGGATGTAGAACCGCACTGTGAGGGCCGCTTAATTGCTCTAAAACTGTGCCACGTGTCAGTCAAGGGATCTCTAAATGTGCCACGGGCCACTTAAATGCTCTGGAATTGTGCCACTGGTCATTTAAGCGATTTGTAAATGTGCCGCTTAATTCGTTTTTACAAAATTAGGTTTGTGGGGAGCAAGCCAGATCAGATAACCTTCAGGACCACATTTGGTCTGCGGGTCAAGGGTTTACCATATATGGCTCAAAGGGTGGGTTGCAATGAATTTCTTAAAGAAAATTTTTGAGTTGTTAACCTTCAAATAGCATTGAAATTAACAGAAATCGATTATAATAACATATAAAGGTATTTTCTTTCGAAATTTCAATTTTCTTAAAAATATTTTTTGCATTCATTTTTTTTCCGTCTGGGAGGAGGGAGGTGCACGAGACCCCTATGCCCCTCCTCACGCATATTCTTCTTATCCCACCAATATGCGTTAATAGGTAGGGGGCAGTGATGACGAAATTTTGCTGACAAGGGGGTGGGGGGTCAAAAATGGCTGAACATTTGCTTACGTAATACTTGAACGGCCGCTTAGTTAGTCTCCCAAATACCGTTGGATGAGAAAAACTGTAATATCTCGGCAGATTTTAATCCAAATTTATCGGGGTAAATTACTTTGAGTTTTATAGAGAAAAAAACACAAAATTTACTAATTGACTCTATTTAGATAGGGGCAGTATGCAAATTTTAATTTTTGTATTTCCCTCAATAATGATTTTTTTTTGGGAGGTTCAAGTATTACAGATACATTCAGTTACGCATATAGAAATGTCCTCTTCACTTGTTAATACAAGATTCATTGTGAAAGACTGGTTATTTGTGGAGATGAAGATTACAAGGAAGGAAATTCATGTGTCCGAACGGGGCCCGGAACCCCGGTCTCTCGCTTGCCGGACGAGTGCTCTACCATCTAAGCTATGGAAGCAGATAGAATAATGCAACCTTGGAGCCTATATAGGGGAAAGTGAACCTATAATGAAATACTTTTTCTAAAATAGCTTTTCTAATTCCCTGATGAACAATTTCGTAATTCTAAAATTGATTTTGTACACTTTAAATATATCTGATTCGAAATATTGAATGAATTTTCAGAAAAAAAATATAGCAAAGTGCAAAAAATAAAGTGTAAAAAAAATATACTCAAAAAATGATTTTATTAAAATGTTCGAATCAGGTGTTTTTAGAACAGGTTGCTCAATATGAGACAGTATCTCATATTGTGCTGTCACTGAGAAAGAAACATTTGCATGAAAAAAGTTATTTATTGAATTTAACTAATCGTCAAAATTGAAAAGATAGTATAACAAATTAAATTTTTTTTAACGAATAACCTAGATTGCACAAAAATACCATCTCCTTAATTTCTTCACAATCTTCGTGAGACCATCGACAGCACATACATCTTGCCCACTTTTCTCCATGGGTGTCCTCTGAAAATCGGGTTGAACAGAACATGCATTCTGGATCCAACTCATCGTAATTGAAATCTGAATCATCGGAGTCCTGTAGAGGTGGTTCTTCGCCATCGCATGTTTCGTCTTTACTCGAATCTTGTCTTTTCTTCTTGGTTTTAGCCGACTCTTTCTTGGCTTTCTTTTGCTCTTTTCCTCTTGTTAGCCCCAGTTTTCTTTGTACCTTTTTTGTTCCTTTTGTTGCTTGCCTCGCGATTTTTCTTCAAGCTGTTTCTTGTATGGTGAGTTGGCCTGCAATATTGCTGAACCCGAACGTGAAGAGGACGATGTACCAGGCCTTGAGGGGACAGGGCTAATGTCTAACGGCTTCACCGCCACACCAAAAGGTCCAGGGATGGCTGCCAAATTAGAAGTTGAAGATGGAGAATCTGCGTCTCCTGGAATGGCTGACAAATCTGTTCCCAGGCCTGAACCCAACTCCGCATCAGAAACGAGATGGTCACACGGAAAATGGCCCGGTCTTGAAGGCGTTCACTGAATTTTGCCGCGGCTTTTGTGTAGACTAGTGCAAACAGTCTCATAACGATAGTTACTGTAACTACTTGTCCAGGATTGTTTCTAAGGTAAGTTTCTATTTCCCTGGCGTAGTACGTTTTCAGCGGAAATATGAAACCAACATCCAGCGGCTGCATCCGGTGCGTTGTATGGGGTGGTAGGCAAACTAGAGAGGCATGATTTCTTTCCGTTAATTCAATGACCTCTATGTTTCTTGAATGGCTGTAGTGACCATCTAAAACCAAAACAACAGGATCGGATGAAGTGGACTTGGTCATTTTCAGAAAATGCTCGAGCCATCTCATAAACATGTCGCTTTGAATCCATCCAGACGGGTGGCAAGTTGAAACTGAGCCAGAAGGAGCTCCTTCCATTAGAGAATGGAGCATACTTTTTCTAGGAAACACAATTAGTGGGGGAATGTACCCCTCTGCATTCATGAAAGCCACAATTGTAATCAATTCCCCCCCCCCCTTTCCAAGGAAATCAAGGTGTTTATTTGTTTTATACTTTTTACGGCTATCACTTTGTTCTTCTTCTTCTACTACACCACTGTGATCCCTTTCTCATCCACGTTAAATAAACGATGTGGAGCATGATTTAGTTTCTCAATTTCTGATTCAAATATGTCGAAGAAGACGTTAATACTCTCCGTATTAAACCCCTTGGCCCTAGTATGGGACAACCCTTCAGGTTATCCCAGTGACGAATTGGGGTGCCGTTTCAAAAAGCCACGAAGCCATTTTTGCCCTGCATTTTTTTGCTTCGTTAAATAGATGACTAATTTCGTTCCTCACAGCTAGTTGAAAGGCCATATGTTTGATGTCTGCACAATGTAAACCAAAAAAGCGTTCAGTCATGATAACGCAATATTGCGATAATTGTTTCTCCAACTCTGCAGTCAAGGCCATCTTTCTCCCCAAGCTGACTCCTAAGAGTTCCTCGATCGATCTTGCATCTTTGACATACCTTTCAATTGTACCTTTTGGCACGCCAAATTCTTTTGCATCCTTGAGGTAACCCATCCTTTTCCCTTAACATCATTAACTGCTTCCACCATCGCTTCTCGGGACTATTTCTTTCGCTTTACAGGAGCCATAATAAAAATGTTAATTTGCTTTAAGATCACTGGAAATAAATGGGAAGAAGTGGTACTTTGGGCATTGTCTACAAAATGAGGTACCAATATGAGATATCCCATATTAGGGACTTCATTGTATCTCATAATGGGCACAACCAATCGCTAAAATATATCACCGAATAAATCAAGAAATAAGCAAAACAATTGTGAAATCGATACATGAATATGAAATTACATGTAATGCTGAGTATGTATTAATAACGAAATTTTTAAAAAATGACTTACATTGTGCGTTGTAAAACCCGTCAAAAATAACTTCTAAAACTCTTGTGTAGGCTGCACAGTTAAATAGGCTCCTGAAGCTGGAGTCGCTTACAAATGAGTTAGGTTATGTTGTCGGCAGCTCCATCTACCGTCGGGCTAATAGAGCATGCCACTACCAACAGACGTCATCACCGTACAAAAGATATAAAGGGTATCTCATATTAGTAAAGTATGTCATTATACGTCACTTTCCCCTATATGTTGAAAGGCTCCGTACATGGATGGCGGCAGCAATCAACTAATAGCTCGTGAATGACATAGGCCACCACATGCATATAGAAATGTCCCTATGGGGGCAGTGATTAATTTTCTTCCTTGTAATCTTCATCTCACAAATAACCAGTCTTTCACAATGAATCTTGTATTAACAAGTGGAGAAGACATTTCTATATCTGAAATCTGATCATTGTTCACATTTGAATTTTAAAATGAACCACACAGAGTTTGTCTACCTTTCGATCAATTATGGTGAAACAGCCTAAAAAAAATTGAAAAGTTTAGAGAAGTTTTGAACAAAAAACACAAGATGGAATGCATGTAAAATATTGAAAGAGTGAAACAGAACTTATGCAATGGGCCGTCATTGGGAGAAAGCCCCATGCATGGTTCGAAATTTCAGAAACGCCTACTTTTTTGAACCATGCATGGGGGTTTCCCCCTAATGGAACGACCCATTGGATAGGTTCTGTTTCACTTTCAATATTTTACATGCATTCTATCTTTCTTAACGTGATTATCACGTATTCCCAAGAGATATTTACGATCTGTCCAGAAAATTTGTAGTGTGTTAGTAGATATCCATGCCCGAACCGGAATTCGAACAAAGACCTGCATAGTCAGAAGCTAACCACTGGACTGCCAGGCGGCATGTATTTTTCTTCAAAATTCTCTAAACTTTTATTATACAGTCAAGTCCGGTATAACAAACTCCAAGAGAGAGGAGAAATCACTTTGTAATAACAAAATTTCATTATGAAGAATTTCAGATGTTTACATTGTTTCTACGTAAACTTATCTGGGGGATTAGAAAAGTTTTCTTCGAAACGAGATTTTCGCTATAACGATATACGGGTATTATAATATAACTTAAAACGGGAATCGACTGCATAGGTATATATTTTTGGAATGAATAGTAACACAAGCACTTTTAAATTTAAAAAGTTATTTTAACCACTTCTTCATTCTCTATGTTTATATCTCTTGATTTTTTCACACTGTGTGTGTGTTGATTGTGTGCAATTTCTACTTTCTTCAATGTAAATTACGCATTCATGTATTCACATACATACATATATACTACATAATATTGATTTTGTTTCGAAGCGGTCCTAAATCCCTTGAAGGCATATAGGACGTAAAATAACTCTCTATGTGGTTAGATTATTAAAGTACAAGTGAGCAGAGAAACGAATTGAAGTTTAATGGACACACAAAACATGCCGTCCGATCTGAACGAACACAAAACATGCCGTCCGATCTGAACGAACACAAAACAACGAATGTAAACAAAACATGTATTGCCACATATACAGCACTAAACTATGTCACAGTTAACGGTTAGCAGGTAATTTTCTTATATTCAATACTCTCCCTAAAATTAAAGATGCTAACAGATCAAAAAAATACAACCGATGCATGAGCACAGATACAAAAGGTAAAATATAAAGGTACACAATGCAACATATCATTTTTTCTTCTTCAATTTACACATCCCTATCATTTCTTTCAAATGATTAAACCTTCCACGAGGAAGTAGCTTACTGAACAAGTCAGCAGCTTGCTCTTGAGTCGAACAGTTATGCACATCTAGCTGTTCTTTCTGGTACAGTTCTCGAATGAACTAGTATCTCACATCAATGTGCATGGTTCTGCAGGGAAATTCTGGATTTTTATGAGTCTGATGGCACTCTGGTTGTCAACCTGTAGTAAAGGGACACTACTTGAAATCCCAAGTAATGAAGCCATACTATTTCTTTTGCTTGACTCGCCGCCACAAACTCAGCCTCAGTTGTAGATAGAGAACTGACGTTGACTTTTCCATGTTATTGCGCCACTGCTGCACAAAAATACCATGCCACCAGGTTGATCTCTTTGACACAGGATCCCCTGCATAATCTGAATCACTGAATGATCCTAAAACACTAGCTTTGAAATCAGATGAGTACAAAATACCCCAATTCACAGTACCCTTCAGATATTTCAATGTCCTTTCCACAACATTCCAATGACATTCTTTAGGTTTGTCCAACGCCCGAGAAAGCACACCAAGTGTGCAAGCTATATCAGGTCGAGTGACCATAGCCAGAAACATGTGAAACTCTGTAAGGAACGTCAAGGACTGGAGCAGTAAACATCTCTGCTGTTAAACAACACTTTTCAATAGGCGTGCCTACTGGATTTGCATCTGTCATATTGAAACGGGTTAAGATTTGTCTACAATAAGACTCCTGATGGATGAAAATCGATCCATCATCCAAATAACCAATTTGCAAACCCAAAAAGTACTTGGTATTACAACTGCGAATTGAGATTTGAGTTGGTCAAAAAATATATTTAACATTTCCAAGTTCTTGGAAAATATCAGAGCATCATCCATGTAAAGGAAAAGAAAGGAGGGTTTCTCAGCACTAACAAACAAAAATGGATCTGAACTCGATGATTTTAAGCCATACTTCTAAAATTTGCTAAACGTTTCATTCCAGCACCGGGGGCATTTTTTCAGTTCATAGGTACTCTTCATCAATTTGCAGACCTGATTTGAACCATTTTAGAAATCTTCTGGCTGGTTCATGTAGATTTCTTCTTTCTCCATGAAGAAATAATGTTTTGATGTCAAACTGAGCAAATCTTGAATTTTTTCTTAGCAGCGCCATTCACATTGTTCTCACAGTATCAGAGCGAACAATTGGACTGAACACTGAACGTTTCAGTGTAATCCGCATCATGTATCTGTATCTGTTCAAATCCTATAGCGTCCAGACGTGTCTTATATCTTTTCACTGCACCATCTGTATTTTTCTTCGCTTTGTACACCCATAGACTTTCTATGGCTTTTCTACCACTTCGCAAATCCACCAGCTTCCGTGTCTTATTTTTTTTATTGGACTGAACACAACACACAAAACATACAATCAAACTGAGAAAAACACAAAACAATAAAACTCCACAAAAAGTAACATTACGATGACACAGACACTCTGTGACGCCTAGGGACTGATAGTCCTTCCAGTGAGTCAATAGAAGTTAAAGAGTTGATTGAATTATGCAACAGCCTTGTTACATTACTAATTGGTTGATATTTTATGAAGTGATATGTAAATAATAATAATAAATACTTTTATTGATTCGACCAGTAGGTCCTTCAATGAATGGCAATTTGTTGTAGCTGCTTTCTACAGCCATATTTGCAAAATATACAATATATTGGGAATATAATGAAGCATATATATGTTCGTGTCAGTACAATTAATATAAGGCAAGGAGAAAAATGAATGAATGATAAACACACAGAATAAACAAGATCATAATATACTGACAAATAGTAATAATAGTAATAGGTAACATACATATTAAGCGGACAAAAAAGCAAGTAATAAAAGAAAAAAAAATAATAATAGAAATACACTGCTGGCCACCGTAAATGCAACACCCTGAAGGAAGCATGCAAATAATATGAAATTTACAACATGCATTAGCGGAGGTGAGATATGCAAATGATTAGAATTTCAGCGCAGACGCACATCACGCGCGCCTGTGGCGCCACTTCAAAGCGCTATTTAAGGCTTGGAGATTTCGACGATTTGAAGTACGGCAATTGTGTTTTTCTTGTGGTTTTTTCAAAAAAACGATCAATTATGCCTCGTAGAAAACAGCGATCATCTTTTGATCAAGTATCCGAGTTCGACAGAGGAAGGATAGTGGCCTACCGAGATTGTGGATTATCTTTCAGGGAAATCGATAGTCGTGTTGGACGAAACCAAACAACTGTAATGCGGATATGTGATCGTTGGATGCAGGAGGGTACGACGGACCGACGTGTTCGATCGCATGCACCTCAGTGCACCACTTCACGTGATGACAGGCGTATTGTGCGTATGGCAGTGACGGATCGCTCAGCCACATCACGAACCATAGCACAGCACATTCAGTCTGTACCGCATCATCCAGTGTCTGCGCGTACCATTCGACGCCGTTTACAGAAGAGTGGTCTGTCCGCAAGACTTCCATTGCTTCGTCTACCCTTGACGCAGAACCACAGACGTCTCCGCCGCCAATGGTGCGATGAAAGAAGGATGTGGACGGCACAATGGAATAAAATTGTCTTTACTGACGAGTCACGCTTCTGTCTGCAACACCACGATGGTCGGATTCGAGTCTGGAGACACCATGGAGAGAGGATGCTGAACAGCTGCGTTATGCACCGCCACACTGGTCCTGCACCGGGTATTAGGCCGAACACATACTGGGGATGTGAGCGGAGAGGTACGAAATAGCGGCGAAAACAAATGCACTGCTTTGTTCTGCGCCTCACATACTCGGGCAGCGAGACAAGAAGGAGAAAGAGGCAGCTCAAGAGGTACGCGACTCTTTCAAGCCGGTTTGTTTTCATCGCGAGGTAAAATCAGACGCTATTTGGGGATTGACCAATTTCTCCCCTTCTTTTTTCTCCTCCCTCTCTTGGAAAAAAAAGAGAACTTCTGAGGGGGATCATCATCATCACACCCATTTGGTTTGGAGGGAGTGCTTCGGATTTTTTTTCACTTTTGGCGCTCTCTCTTCTTTTGGATTCCCATTGTGCTTAACCCAGTCTATCCTAATTTGAAAGTTTGACGATTGTTGTGGTTGCATTTTACGCATTAATTCCCCCCCCCCCCCCCGTTATCTTCCCCCGTCAATTCCATCCTTCAAATTTCATCTTTTCAATTGTCTCTGAATAGCTTTTAATAAGAAACGTACTGCCATGGGACGTAGGCACCAAAACATGGCGGGGGGGGGGGGGTTTCAACCCCCCCCCCCCAATAAATTTTGTGTTGGGGGGCTGAGAACCCCCTTCCCCAATTAGTGAATAAATAAAGCGGGGCACTGCATCCTTCTACATACGAGCTCGAGGCTCGTCACGGGACGACTGGCAACTTTCAGCATTCTCAATGTTTTTTCATGCCCACGCCTTTGCTCTGGGCTGCAAAATATAAAGGGTGGCATATTTCTGTCGGAAACTGGAAAACCACTATTAAATCATAAGTTATATACCACTATAAATCATTATGCAGTCGCTGGGGTGGAAAAATCCTGACTTCCCCACAAACACATCAAAAATCTGGATGAATCTCATTCTTTTCTGTTGTTTAACATTGTACAATTTGCAACAGCGGAAGCCCGAGATAAATCCAGAATTCAGTCTGCGTCCCCCACTAAAAATCTGAGTATTGGATCCCTGCTGCTGGATGGGGGACCCTGGATTTCATTCGTTGTAAAATTGATAAAAATTTAAAATTTTCGTGGCCCCTCACCGGGAGATGTCCGACAAGTCTCCAGGTCGGGGCCCCATGGAAATTTTGACAGGTTTCATTTTGGGTGTCCCTTGATGAATCTCATTGATTTTTGTTGTTTAACAATGTAAAATTTGCAACACATCGGTAGCCCGAGATAAATCCAGTCTGGGCCCCACTAAAATTCAGCGAATTGGAGTCTGGGGACCCCCATGGGCAAGTTTTCTAGGGGTACTTGATGAATCACATTTGTTTTTTGTTGTTTTCTTATTATAAAATTCGCTTCTTCAGTAAGCTGGTGCTTTCACATGCCCCTTTCCATAGTACGCTGATGAAGTGGGACAAAATAAACAAGATATGTTGTGATGAGAAAAGGGGGGGGGTTGGTCGCCAAAGGTGACAGGGGGGGCAGAGCCCCCTAGTATATATATATATATATATATATACGTATGTATATATACCATTTTTAGTGTATTTTCAAAAGCCCCTCCCCCTCCCTCGAATGACGGCCCCGTATTTGTCAACACGTTGATGGATTAGCAGGGGTTCTCAAACTGTGCGCACCAACCTTTGTCAGGGGTGCAGCTTCGCAGTGGTCTTGACAAAGGTTTTTCAAAGAAATGCTTTTCTTACAACTGCTCTTCACATAGACGTACGCATAATTTTCTCGGGGGGTGGGGGTTCAGATTTGTTTTTCCTTCTGGGGGGGTTTACGTTTTTTCCGGCAAAATAACACTATAATCTTGGCTTAACGGGGGGGGGGGAGTGTTAGAACCCCAAATCCCCCCTTTGCGTACTCCAATGGCTCTTCATAAGAGAAATGGGCGGCGCGGGTGGAAAATGTTTGAGATTGAGAACCCGTTTTTTAGGAAAACGGATAAACACCGTGATGATTGCTCATCGCTTACTAACATTGTCGAAACACTGTTTCTGTTTTTTTCTCTTTTATTTTATTGTACTGAATATCTGTTATTTCCGTGGATTTGAATTGGAATCCCGTGTGTTATGAAAGAGACACGAGATTTTTTTCTGATACAAATAATGAACATCTCACACACAATACATATCTCTATATTTCTTACAAAATCAAAACCAGTTTATTTCATCATCCGCGCGTTCATTGAAATTGGTTATGTATAGAACACTGCCAAAAGCAGTGCCGTCTTAAGGCATGGGCCCACCAGGGCACGACCAGGGAGCAGGGCCATCTTAAGAGCATCATGGGCCCCGGGCCAAGTGATTTTTCTGAGGCCCTACCAGGCAAATTCTTTAAAATTTCAACCAGATCTCATTTTTGTGAGGCCCCTTTTCTCTTGAGGCCCCTGGGCCGTGCCCGGGTGGGTCCATGCCTTAAGACGGCACTGCCCGGGAGACCTCAAGATAAAAAAGGCTTCACAAAAGAGAGATGTGGTTGAGATTTTCGAGAATTTGCCTGGTAGGTAGGGCCTCAGAAAAATCATTTGGCCCTTGGGCCCATGATGCTCTTAAGACGGCCCTGCATATAGGAGGAATCTATAATTCTGGGATGTCATAAATAATGGATCCACTCTGATAATTTGTGATTAACGACCACGTATACATTTATCGCTAATAACAATCATTTTCATAATGATACGGTGGCCATAAAAAAATTACGGTTGTGTCATCGAGGTGTATGGATAACTTCTCGCTTCATCTCATTAACGGTGATATTTTGTTTAGAAAGTATCGAAATTAGCTTCTGCGGATTATAGGTATGCATTACTATTCAGCGTCTAACTAATACTGTTGTCTCTCTATCTTGATTGAAGTATAATTATTTAAATCTTTATGCAATAATATTATAATATAATAACATTATGCAATAATATTATAATATAATAACATTATGCAATAATATTATAATATAATAACATTATGCAATAATATTATAATATAATAACATTATGCAATAATATTCGAAACAACGGTTTGATACAAGAAGTCATTAAAACATATATCAGGACTTGTAGTCTTTTGAGGATTAATGGGTTTATTGCAGCGCTTCTCAAACTTTTTTGACCCACGGAGCCCTTTCCGGTATGTAATTTCTATGGTGGCGCCCCGGACGCCTATTTTTTATTTGTTCATCAAAGTTTCTGACCTATTTTTATTATTCAAAAATATTAATAATTATTTTTTTCAAATTTACTGGTTTTTTTTATTTATTTTCCTCGAGTGGCCACGGAGCCCCTGGGAGTTCACACGGGGCCCTAAGGGCTCTACGGATCACTGGTTGAGAACCGCTGGTTTATTGGAGTCCTCCAATATTGCCAAACTGATTGATTTGGCATGAACAGGCTGGTAGGGTTACTAGTTGGCGAGATGTCACTTTTCCCGCTCAAAGGCTTCTCTTCTTTACCCTTCAGAACGTCTGCTGTCATTTTCGCTCTCCTCTGCCTCCTCAGTATGTTACGGGACATCGATGCTGATCTCGATGTATTTTCTCTTTTGAAATCGCTCTCTTTGTTAACTCCCCAGTATGTGTTCGGCCTTATGGTATGGATCGGTATTGGATATCGCTCTCGCACTCCTCTAGTACGCATTGCCGGTACTTTAAAAAGCCAGCGCTACATCTCCGAGGTGTTGGAGCCAGTTGTCCTTCCTTACCTTCAGGGCTTGCCCACAGCCATATTTCAACAGGATAATGCGCGACCACACGTGTCACGCATTGTCCAAAGGTTCTTCGTCAATCGCCAGATTGAATTGCTTCCCTGGCCAGCTCGCTCTCCGGATGTTTCGCCGATAGAAAACATGTGGTTTATGGTTGCTCAACGATTGACCCAGATTACATCCCCAGCTGCCACACCAGATCAACTTTGGCAACGCGTGGAAGCTGCTTGGTCTACTGTACCCCAAGAACACATCCAAAGTCTCTTTGAATCAATGCCGAGGCGTGTGGCAGCGGTGATCTCCAACAATGGCGGCTACTCTGGCTACTGATTTTGGCAGGAACCACACTTCACAGAAGTCTATAAATTTAATCATTTGATGCTTGGTCAACATGTTATCTACAAAATAAATATTGTTGCGATATCTCTTGTCTTTCTTGGTGTTGCAATTTGGGTGGCCAGCAGTGTATATGGAATTCAGTCCAAACAGAGCGAGCGTAGGCGAATACACCCCAAGATAAATAGATATATTGAGTATACGTTATCAGTGATCGAAAGTAATTGAACTATATTAACGGGACCTGAAGAGAGATTTAAATATTTAGATCCGGGATTGGAGTAAAAAGGGCAGTGAAAAATTACATGATTCCAATCCTCAAAAACTAAAAGGTTGCACTAAGTAAAATTGTTGATGGTATCTATAGAAAACGTTTTACCATTATAACGAAAATTTATGTCTGATTAAATCTGAGTGGGCAAGAACCCTCTTAACTGTGTGAGATAGAAAAGAGAGGAAAAAATATTCTTCCATCAGGAAAGTTGTTTTTATATCTTTATAGCATAGGCGCAGATAGACTTTGAAGTCTGGGAGAGGGCACGATGATGATGATGTCAATTCATATATACATTAGATTTGTCCACTCTACTTTTGACGTTGGGGGGGGGAGCAATGCCCTCCACGCCCTCCCCCGTATCTCCGCCCATGCTTTATAGTGAGAAATTTTTACTATTTACAATACGGGAGAAATCAGTTTGGATACGCTGATTTTTTATACTCTGGATAATCAGTGGAAAATAAGCTTTTACAAGACTTGGATTTTGTTGAACCCACACAAAACTAAAACCAGCGCTGTCAAGAATATTTTTAACTTGTAATGCTCAATTTTTTTTATTATTAGTGGACGAATTACAAGATTGAGATAGTTGGTCATAACGTATTCCTATCAAACGGGACTGTTTGCTTTCAAGTAAACGTATCCAGAATTTTAAAATATATATTTTTAAACGAAACACTCAGGCTTGTGCGGCCAAGTTCACATCTCACAGCGTACCCGGAGGTATTTCTAGAGACTATCAATATATATATACACTCATTGGCATAAAAATTTGCGCACCCAGAAGAAGTCGTCAAAATGAAACGAAATTTTACACATGTAAGTACTACATTGATATAAGTAAGTGATTAGAAAATCCAAGAAAAAGGATCATTTATTGCAGAAAAAAGTACAGATGAACAGAAGTTTTAGTACTCTGTTGGACCCCCTCTAGCGCGAATGCACGATGCGATACGAGCGGGCATTGAGGCATACAAGTTCTGTATGATGTCCTGAGACATCTCGTTCCACAGTTGCTGTAAATGCGCCTCTAGTTCGACCAACCTCGTAGGGTGTCCAACTTGCCGTCCCACATGATCCCAGATATGCTCGATTGGTGACAAATCTGGGGATAGAGCAGGCCAGGGAAGGGTGGTAATGTGGCGAAGGCAGTCTTGTGACATCCTTGCTGTGTGTGGCCTAGCATTGTATTGTTGAAAAATGGCTCCTGGGAGCCCTGCCATGAGTGGCAACACAAGTGGCTGAAGGATGTTATGGACGTACCGCTGGGCTGTCATTGTGCCATGGATCAATATTAGGGGTGACCGTGTATCGTAAGCAATGGCACCCCATACCATGACACCAGCTGTGGGAGCGGTGTGTCGCTGCAAAGCGAAGGCAGGATTGAAGCGTTCACCACGGGGCCTCCACACACGAACACGATTGTCATCACTGCTCAAGTCGAATCTCGATTCGTCGCTGAAGACGACCTGGTTCCATTCCGTTGCAGTCCAATCCCGTCGTGCTCGACACCACTCCAAACGGAGGCGTTGGTGGGTGGGTGTCATTGGCAGCACACGTAATGGGCGCCGCGATACCAGATGTCCTTCAGCCAAGCGCCTTGCGATGGTTCGGGAAGACACAGGGGCCCGTAGTGAAGCTGCTGTCAGTGTCTGGATAGCGGCCAATGAGGCAGTTGGCTCTACGCGTGCGTTTCGGATGATGTGACGGTCTTCTCGACGACTGCTCTGTCGAGGGCGTCCTGAACCTGGTCGCCGTGTAAATGACGTCTCTTCTGTCCACTGGTCCCAACACCTCCTCACAGTAAAATCAGAACAGCCTAGTTGACGAGCTACTCGCCGAGCTGACCACCCAGCTTCCATCATCCCGATGATTCTTCCCCTATCGAACTCTGACAACTGCTCATATGGTCTTCGACGGCGGCGTAACGGCATGTCTACCTCAGCATTTCCTTTGCAAACGATTAAATACACTCCAGCAAGCTCTGCTTACCTGTTTTATACTCCAAGGAGAACGAAGTTCAACGTCCTCTAGTGGCATTACGCAATGCGTAATCACGCTGCATTTCTAATCATTTGCATATCTGCCCGACTTGTACCTTCAGGCCAACTTTCGTTTCGATCCCACAATTATTTCTTGGTGCGCAAAATTTATGGCAATGATTGTATATATATATAAAAATTATAATACCCAAATGGGAGATGCATATGAGGCTGTTGAAAGCAAAAGGGAATCAAAAAGTTTTAAGGCCGTGACCAAGGAGTTATTATGAGCTCCTCTAAGTATTTTTATTACTGGTGGTATAGCTGTTTTGGACTTTGCCTGAAAATGTAAGTATGCCATATGAAATTTTCAGGAACTTGAAAATGGGCCCCCCAAATGATCATATTTTGAGAATTTACCTGATTTTTTTGAATACAATAACTTGAGATTTATTAGTATTAAGGTCAATCAAAAAATCGTCATAACAACCCTGAAGTATATCTATTTTTCTTTGCAAGTTTTAGAGGAATCTGATAAAATTACGGCATCATTCGCGTACAAAAGTGCATGTATACCAATGGTTTGATTTACAAAAACTGGTGAAATACTAAAGGAATTTAGACGGTCTTGTGAGTTCTTTAATAAAAATAGAGAAAAGTGAGGGAGATAAAATTTCACCCTGCAAAACCCCGTTAGTAATATTTATTGCAGCAGTAGCCTTTAGTTGGTTTAAAGGTCTCAACCTGACCGCTTGTGTTCGATTAATCCAAGAACGTCAAACTGTGAGAACTTTCCAACTTAACGTGATTTATTTAAACTTGAACAAAAATTATTAGTTAACCTAACATAATGTTAAAATATACTGCAGTAAAATATTATAGCGCTGATTGAAGTGTGCGGCTATCTTATATAGTGGATGAGAGCGTGGCAATAGATGACTGGAAAAGATCACATCACCATCACTTTGCATATGGAATGCAGCACCTTCACAGTACTCCCCCTCTTGCCGCTGTGGTGGTCGAGTGGTCATAGTGACGGACTCTCATCGCGAGGATGCGAACCCCACCGACAGACCAGTCACGACCCAGGCTCTGTCCCTCCCGGGATATAAGCCTTTTACTTTTGTGGGTTGGGTCGCGTTGGGGAGAAAAAGTGATGCCAACAGCACGCGGTGTTCCCAGGTGGTCACTCTCCCAAGTACTAACCGCTCCCGATGCTGCTTAACTTCGGTGATCGGACGAGAACCGGTGTTTTCAGCATGGTATGGCCGTTGGCGTTTGAACCCCACCGGCGCCACAGTGGTGGTTGGCTGAAGTTGGTTTTCTGTGGTTTTCAACTTCAAGGTGCGAATGCGTGCCGAGATCTCCCCGTTAAAAAGTCTCGCCACAGAGAGCAACAGGCCTACAACGTAACAAATATTCAATCATTACACTTCACTCACAATTTGAAATATAGATGGCAGCACTTAAATATCAAGCACAACAATAGCTACACACTCAGACTGTTAGGTGCACTCACTTTGTTCCAGACTCTGCCACGAAGCTGGGCTGGAAGAGATCTCGGCAACGGGATAAGTCCACTGGCAGAGCCCCTGGCGTTCATTAAGTACTCCCCCCCTTAGTGAGCAGGCGGGAGCACAAATCTGACTTGTCTGCCAGATCGAGTGAATACTTTTTGGTCACCCGGTGGAGCTTGCTTTTCCGGCAAAGGATAAGCTTCATAGAATGCGGGTTTTACTAACACCACCTATAGAACAAGGCCTCGTCACGGAGCTCGTGACGTCACTGAAGAAGGCCATTTCACATATTGCCATTGGATATAGCAGGGCGGCACATGCGATATCTCTACTTTTTTTGCAGTATATCCAATGACAATAGGAGAAATAGACTTCTTCATTGACGTCACACGCTTCGTGCAGAGGCCTTGTTCTATAGGTGGTGTTGTCTGGGTCGAGTCCCGTAAAAAAGATCTCTTGGGAAAACGTGCTGATCACGTTATTTATTTTAAAAAAATCAGGAAAAAAGACTAGCCCCGTTTACATGGGAAATAAAATATCCAGGGGCCGACGCATCCGATGTCTTTACCTTTTCTGCAGTATATCCAATGGCAATAGGAGAAATTAACTTCTTCATTGACGTCACAAGCTTCGTGCGGAGGCCTTGTTCTATATGTGGTGTTGGTTTTACACGGTCTACAGATACTGTGACCGGCTTAACCTTTATCTGTAGGTGAAAAGGTCTTGCCTTTCCATCTAGTACCTGATACGGTCAGTAGTATAGGCTGGTTCGACTCTGGACCACAATCAACATTAAGGAAATATATTTCGCGTTTTGATATTCTATAAATTCTTCATCCGACTGCAATGTAGGCGACTTTTTGTTATCAGACTATCACATCATCACGTCTGAACCGTCTTCATCCTTTCAGTGAAGAACCAGTTTTTGTAGTTGAGGTTGCAGTCAGATCAAGAAATTTTTGAATATCAAAACGCGAAAATGTTGATTGTGGTTCAGAGTCGAACCAGTCTATACTACGGTCCTTCGCATGGCGTTTGAAGAGGGCGACGTACTGAATCAGTTCTCAGAAACACGTGTGTGCACTTTTTTAGTTCTTTATGAACAAAGATTGATTCTTTACCATGAGGAGCATGATGAGGCACTGGAACAGCACGTAACTTGTTCATAATTTCTGGGAGGTGAGATATGAACTCGTGTCGGTCTAGTGCAGTTAAATCTTTCGGCGGAAAACGAAAGAAGTCTCTTGGTAAACGAAAAACAGTTCCGTACACCATTTCTACTGAGGAACATCCGACATCTTCACACAAGCTGGAACGGAATCCTAGAAGAATCAGAGGAAGTTTCTCCACCTACTTATCTGTAGCGTGACAACAAATAGAGGCCTTTAGATCACGATGGAATCGTTCCACCATAACATTAGCGGCAGGATGATAGGCGGTTGCACGCAATTTTTCGATTCCAAGGAGGTTGGCAATTCGCGTACCAATCCACTTTCAAATTGAGTACCTTGGTCAGATACGATTACTTGTGGGCAACCAAATCTTGATATCCAGCCAGCCAGGTATGCACCAGCTATAGTCTCCGCTCATTGATCTGCGACTGGAATCGCCTCGGGCCATCGAGTCCACCTGTCGACACAAGTTAGACAGTATCGAAAACGTTGAGAAGTTGGTAGTGGTTCAACGATGTCGATGTGTATCACTCGGAAACGATCGTCTGCAAGAGAGAATTTTACTAGAGGGGCACGAGTATGGCGTTGAGTTTTGGCTTTCTGGCAAGGTATACTCGCTAGTACCCACTCTGCACAGTTCTTTTTGAGTTATTTTCAAATGAACCCCTCTACTTCATCAGATTCACCGTAGTGCGAACACCAGGATGTGACAGTCCGTGTACCGAATCGAATGCTTGACGTCGAAGTTCTGCTGGGACATAAGGTCTTGACTTCCTGTGGAGACATTACATGCAACCGAAATATTTTCCGGATGATGAAGTACATCCTTTATTTCTGACTCCAGATCAGAAGGTTACGTGTTCGAATCATATCCGGGTCAAAACTTTACTTGGTTTAAAGGTATCAACCAAGGCACATCCAAGAACGTCAAACTATGCGAACTTTCCAACTTCGTGATTTATCTAAACTTGAACAAAAATTATTAGTTAACCAAACATAACGTTAAAATATACTGCAGTAAAATATTATAGCGATGATTGAAGTGCGTGGCTTTCTTATATAGTGGATGAGGAAGTGGCAATAGATGACTGGAAACGATCACATCACTTTGCATATGGAATGCAGCGCCGCCACAAGCCCATCGGTAGTTCTGATTCTCACTTTTGCCTTAGCATACATGTCAGAGAGTATTTTGATAAGTTTATCACTGATTCCTATGGATCTCAGAACATGCCAGAGTAGGGAATGGTCAGCATTATCGAAAGATTTCTTGAAAGCAATAAAATAAGCATAAAGTTTACCCCTAGCTTTAAAAATATATTTCTGTATGAAGTTATTCAAAATAAAAATTTGATCAGTGGCTGAAAAATTAGAACGAAATGCGGTTTGATCCCTTGGAATAATGGCTTTCTCATTTAGCCAGATATCGAATCGATTATTCAAGATGGGGGTAAATAACTGTTATTTGAATTCAAGTATCTCAGCGAATATAGCACTTAGGGGTCCGGGTCATAATTCCGACAGACGAAATACCGACAAGTCAAAATCCCGACAGCGTTGAAATCCCAACACGGTCGAATTTGAAAATTCAATTTCGCCGTATAAGCCGCACTTGGCCATTTCTGTCGGGATTTGCATTTCTTGCGGCGAGGGGCGTTGGGGTGCCGATAAGAATTAAAAATTTATTTGATCGCAATTTTTCAAATTTTAATTTCGTCGTATAAGCCGCACTACGCGATTTCTGCCGGGATTTGCGTTTCTCGAGGCGAGGGGCGTTGGGGCGTGAATAAGAACAATAAATTGCGATCAAATAAATTTTCAAACTTTAATTTCAAATGTATTAAGCGGTGGAGTCGGTGAGAGGTGACGTTATGTCCTGTTATTCTGCAAGCCTATTCAACTTGTTTACGCCGAATGGACGCTTTTCATTGCTAAGCTGCCTTACACGTTTACCTTGCTGATTTACTTTTTTTTCGCCATGAGTGCAAAAATAAAATGCAGTAAAACCTGTCTTCAACGGAAAAATTTCGTGGTCCCATGATTTCTCTCACTGTCAAAATACACATTAAAAAACCTGCATTAACCTTACATTTGCATCATAAGCGCATATATGCGCGCTAGTTTTTTATGAATAAGAACAAAACACTAGAGTACTATCATACTGTATCAAACTATTAAATTTGATTTTTCAAATTATTTTCAATGTACCTTTATATCTTCTCATTGGAACTAAGTAAAGTTATAAATTCTTTGTGTACGCCATTTTGTTTTTCGCTTTTTATCATTTAGAAATATTTCTATATATATATTCTAATATATCTCATCTATTTTTAAATTATTTATTTTCAATTAATTTATTTTTATGTTATTTCAATTACTTTCGAGATCATTACATAATTTCACACGTTATAGCAATTGAACCTTTATTAAGCGGAAACCTGTGCTCAACGGAAAAAAATCTCGGTCCCTTGCGATTACATTGAAGACAGGTTTTACTGTATTTGCAAAAAGCAATAAATAATGTATTGAACTCAATCCTCCAATTGCACTGTTTGTAAAAATTAATTTTACCGTTTTATGTGAAAAGAAATTTCAACTGTTTAATCCATGGGTATTCAACCTATCAAACATTGTGAGGAAAACAAGAACTTTCCACAAAGCCCACGGGCGAACAACTCCGGCAATAAACAACGGCTTAATTCGGCGTACAATGGGCCAGCGGGAACCCGGTTAATCAGAGGGCCAAAATAATTGAAGACATTTTATTAGTTTGAAATTATTTCTTCACTTTAAGTCAATTTTGAAATGATTTTTTTCGATACGTGTATCATCATAAAAATGAAAGAATTTTCATCATTTATTAGTAATTCGCCAATTTTATAATGGAAAAAAATATACCGAAGAACCTCATGACAATGAGATCTGGTCAAAATTTCCGGCATTCAGAATGTAAATGGGTTATTGGGTGTTTCTAATCAAGTGGGGCCCAAAAAAGACCCCACAAAACCCTTTGCCCGACGCAGGGACAGAATTAGCAAAGGGTGGAGGAGGCAACTGCCCCGGGCGGAAAAATTTAGGGGGGCAGCAGTTTTAGGTGAGAACAATGACACTCTCGCAAAATTAGCACCCCCCCCCCCACACACACACACACATATATATATATATATATATATAAATTAAAATTTTAAAATAAAATCTTCATGATACGGTCTAACTTTGTGCAATATTATTTGGCATTTAAAGTCTATTTGAAAAATTTCGAAAAATTCTCAAAAAAATCATAAGGCATCGTAGTGTTTGTGACGGATAGAAAAAGCAATAAATGCCAGAAAAAGGCAACCCAGAATACTTTGCTTTTCGCTAAGTCGGAAAATTAAATGAATTTCCAAATTATTGATCACCATTGATCTTGGTATGCGCCACAAACCACTTGCGGCGACAAACGGAAAGTCCGACAGAAATCGCGAAGTACGTCTTATATGGCGAAATCGAACGTTGAAAATTTATTTGATCGCAATTTATTATTATTATCGACTCCTCAAACCCCCGAGCTCCTGGGGAATACAAATTCCGACAGAAAGGGCGAAGTGCGGCTTATACGGCGAAATTAAAATTTGAAAATTTATTTGATCGTAATTTAATACTTATGATCGTTCGCCCCAAACTCTATCGCTTCGAAAAATGCAAATCCCGAAAAGAAAGCGCGAAGTGCGGCTTATACGGAGAAATTAAATTTTTCAATTTGACCTTGTCGGGATTTCGACCCTGTCGAGATTGTGAACGGAACCGAGCACTTAGGAACATGGACGTTTTTCTGTTTATCTCAGGAGAAACAGTGCAACAATGAAATGGGTCTGTAGTTCTCTGCTTGGGTGGGGGGTCACCTTTTTTATACATTGGATTGACTTGTACCCCGATCCAGGAAACTGGAAAACATGATTTTTCAAAGATATCATTGAAGATTTTTAGAAGCCGTGAAAGATTCGCAGATCTCACTCTTCAAATATTCAGGTTTTATGAGATCACTTCCATGAGCATTTCCACTTTTCATATTCTTGGGGGCAAACAAAAGTTCTTCCAAAGAAAACGGGTTGTCCAAAATAGGATCCTTATGTGCAAGAGCCGACTCGAAATAGGAAGAAAAAGTTGTACTTGATTGCTATTATTCGGTGAAAACAGATTTGAATATAACTGGTACCATGTTACTGTAGGAACATTATTGAGATTCGAACCTCTAGGTTTAAAATTATCAATTATTTTCCAAAATTAAGAAGTATTTTTGGCAAAAATCAGCAATTTATCTTGGTTTAAAAAAATCATTTTTTCGTTTTACAAAGTATTTTATACCTTAGTTTTAGAGCTGGAAAAGTCAAAAATATTTCTTGGAAGCGAGATTTGGGGCCGTTCAAGTATTACGTAAGCAAATGTTCAGCCATTTTTGACCCCCCCCCTGTCAGCAAAATTTCGTCATCACTGCCCCCTACCTATTAACGCATATTGGTGGGATAAGAAGAATATGCGGGAGGAGGGGCATAGGGGTCTCGTGCACCTCCCTCCTCCCAGACGGAAAAAAAATGAATGCAAAAAATATTTTTAAGAAAATTGAAATTTCGAAAGAAAATACCTTTATATGTTATTATAATCGATTTCTGTTAATTTCAATGCTATTTGAAGGTTAACAACTCAAAAATTTTCTTTAAGAAATTCATTGCAACCCACCCTTTGAGCCATATATGGTAAACCCTTGACCCGCAGACCAAATGTGGTCCTGAAGGTTATCTGATCTGGCTTGCTCCCCACAAACCTAATTTTGTAAAAACGAATTAAGCGGCACATTTACAAATCGCTTAAATGACCAGTGGCACAATTCCAGAGCATTTAAGTGGCCCGTGGCACATTTAGAGATCCCTTGACTGACACGTGGCACAGTTTTAGAGCAATTAAGCGGCCCTCACAGTGCGGTTCTACATCCCTCAAGTTACCCATGGAACATTCCCAGATTACTCAAGTGATCCGTGGCATAATTACGGATCACTTTAGTGATACGTTGCACAGTTCCAGAGCACTTAAGCAGCCAGGACACATTTCCTGAGCACTCGAAGGATTCGTGAAACATTTAGAGATCGCTGAAGAGGCACTGTAAGGAATTTATAATTAGGAAGAATGTTAGTTTTCAGGCAACCACAATCTATCCAAAGGTTTTCCTCGTTTTTGACGGACCACTCAAGTTACCCGCAGAACATTCCCAGATTACTTAAGTGATCCGTGGCATAATTAAGAATCACTTGAGTGATGTGCGGAAACATTTCTAGAGCACTTAAGCGTCCCGGAAACATTTGCAGAGCACTTGAAGGATCCGTGAAACATTAGAGATCATTAAAGTGGCTCTGTTGGGCAGAGTTTACCAACGTGAAAGCTCGCGGAGAATCCTTGATGGTAACGAGGCTATTCCACGGAACCCTTATCAAATTTTGAATATTTCTTCAATATACAGGGTGTCCTAAGAGTCTGCATTCGCTCAGCGAAACAAGAATCCTCACCTGCAGTAGATAAAAGTGTCAAAAAATATATATATTTGTGAGTTACACATACTGTGATCATATGATCCATATTTCACGGGGCAGAATTATTGAATTATCAAACTATTTAAAAAAACTCAATTTGAAATTTTTAAATCGTGAATTCGTTATTGTGACATGAGCTATGGATCCATGGAAATGTCCGTTTTTTTTTTATATGGTCATCTTAGTTATGCACATAGCTTCAGGATAACGAAAAAAAACATGCCCATTTAATCTTTTTTTCTCCTCCACATTCATTGTTCTCATTTTCAATAAACTAATTATACCGTTACTTATACAGTTCACAGCGGATCCCGAACGGCTTTTTTGTTTCTCACCGAGAGGGGTTTGAACGACAAACGTTTGGTGTGCATACTTTCTTCAATAGCAATGTGCTGTTTGATCATCATGGCGATCATCATAAAAAGCAGTTTAAAGGACAAAAGAGGGTATTGAACACATGACATCTCTGAGCTTCTTGTGGCATAGTTCGCGAGTATCTAATCGACCTAGGCTACCGTATTTCACTGCTATGTAATTAGTATTTCACAAATACCCACGGTTTTTTAATCTTGACAACTAGTCACAGTATCACTGATATCTCTTTTAAGTATTGACATTAAAATTCACGAAATGCAAGAAACTGTCAAAAGAACAAGAAACTAGTAAAAAAAAAATAGATGAAATCAAGGCCGGAACTGGGGAGGGGGCAACTGCCCCGGACGCCTAGGGGGGGGTGGCAAATATCAGTGAAGAACAAAAATACCGTTATAAAATCATCAGAATTTAAGGGGAGAGGGTGACAAAATCATGTTTGCCCCTCCTCATAAAAATCGTAGTCACTACCCTGGAAGAAATTGTCGTTAACGATAAATAATATTGATAACAAAATACAGAACAAGAGGAAAAAATTTCTACTCACTGTACTTGGTCATGGGTTGAGTGTGAATTTTAGCATACACCATTCTACGAAGGTTTTTAACAACTGGCTGTTGCGAAGATATATTTCGGAAAGAGAGAAAATTCAACTGCCCCTGCGGGGAATCGAACCCACGTCCTTTCACTTTCCGGGTGAACGCCCTATACCACTAGACTACAGAGGCACTGAATATCTCAATCTTTCCTTTGGAGCTCGTGTACACTGAAAGGGACCGTACATGGACGGCCAGACCAGACGTCCTCTGTAGTCTAGTGGTCTAGGGCGTTCACCCGGAAAGTGAAAGGACGTGGGTTCGATTCCCCGCAGGGGCAGTTGAATTTTCTCTCTTTCCGAAATATATCTTCGCAACAGCCAGTTGTTAAAAACCTTCGTATGGTAGCGGAGAGTGACGTCATCCTTGTATACACCATTCTCATCCGAAATGTGGAACGAGTGGTCAAAGTAAGAGAAAGGGTGAACATTACCCAGGGTGCCAAACCAGCACCAGCTATAGTGAATATGAAAAAAAATTATTTATTCTTAAGCTTCAACAGAGTAAATCAAGACGAGCTGAGGATTCAAACAAATAAGAACACAACGAAACTACAGCCAAATCGCTGTATCACTTGCCTTGTGATGAAAGAGAGCACAAACTGATATCGTGGCCTCAGAGGAGCGAAAAATTCCAACTTGAGTAAAAACACGAAAGTCAAAAGACGGTCAGTTTTTAGCAATTGACCGTTTTCCTGTAGCATGCTAAATGTTTGCTTGTCATTGATGTTACATGACCAACACTGATTAGACATTGAGAGCGATTATGTGTTATTACTAGGGCTGGGAATATTGCCATTTTCAGTGAACTCACCCACATACCATGATGGCCACTCGTGGGAAATTTCCCTTGCGCTTTTCTTTCAACATCAAAAAAAATAATAATAATTGGAAGAAAAAAAACGCAGGTCAATGTCCATGCCTTTCTGGAGACCTTCTTCCGCGAATGATCATTTCTATTGAATTGATCGATGTAATTATTGTGGATTACAAAAATGTATCACTTAGTTTTCATTGTATATTGTCACCTAAAAAGCCCTAAACTTTGATGATCGACTAATTGACTGATTTTGTTGGCACAGCCAGATGCTTGGTCAGCCGGGGCAAACACGCATTAAGGAGACCCCCCCCCCCCACTTTAAATGTTGGGGGAGAAGTTAAAGACTGAAATTTTCGCCCCCTGTGGTCCGACGCCCGGGTCACCAGTTCCTCTCTGGTTACAGCCCTACTCTGAATAGTTAAAAAAACATCCCTTTAAAGCACTGAACAATCAATCAGCAATGTCGACAGCTTGCCGCGATGCCCCTGAGAGACTTTGAGAAACACTGATATTCAGTATTTCGGTTCTTCTATTTTAGACAACTTATAGAGAGTTGGACTCGATGTGCAACTATTATCTGCTTTGCTCAGATATGGAAAACAAAACCAAACTTTTTCAAAAAAAGTGAAAAGTTACGGGTTTTTCAAATCTTCAGAAGAACAATATAACAATACTCAGGATTTAAGGAACGGTGATGAAATGTGAATTAGTTATTTAAGTAATTTATAATATTGTTTTGAAAAATTTATTATTGTAGATAATTTCTCTCAAGAATTATTATATAACAAACAAAATGCAATTGAAACCATTGAATTTTTGTGATATTTTCTGTGAGGTCTATGGGATGGGGGGGGGGGCGGTAATTTCCAAAGAAGTTTCAATTGTAAGATTTTCACGCTTATACGACGTTTTGACGTGGCGTCTTGAACGTTGTGTAAACGAGGTTCCATTTGTGGTAACGAATCTGTAGCATGGGAGAATATAACCTCAGGCAAGTTAGAAAGTGAAGCTTTTTCTTTTTCCTCTGTCTTAGGATTGCTATTTAGGATTTGCTAGTCAGAAAAGTGATAAGAATCCGACGCCATGAATCTCAATTGGCGATTTCAATTAAGAGAGGCAGGCTGGAGGTACCCGCTTTCGAAATAGCTTACAATAAACCATATCGGTGATCTAGTTTAGGATAAATTTAGTCTTTCCAATACATCACTGAAATCTGCATTCACCGAAATAACTTTAGAAGGTTCTTGCGGCAATTCGATTTTTTACTACGCCTCTCAGTGCTTGAAGCTCATCATTAAATATTAATATCCTGTAGATAGAGGTAACCTTATATAATTTTTTTGTAAAATCAAATCGTCACCAAAATCTGTGTCCGACAGTTCCGAATTTTCGTTGAATATCTACTTCGACAATCGCTGATTCAAATTATGTATTGCGAACAAAAGGCTAAATTTATCTTGTACTGTAACACCAATATAATTCTTTGTATACTCTTTCGGAAACTGTTGCAATGGACAAGTTTTTGGTAAATTTGTCCGATTGTAGCTATAAAGGTGTTTGCGGAATCGGCGATTAAAAATTTTGACAATTGGATTTTGAACTTCGCCAATCTTTCAGCGCTTGTAGTTCACCATTAAGAAATTATTTCGATAATTTTTTATAATATTCTGTACAACTCTAAACAAACCAATTGATGTGATATGCTTAACTGAAACTTGGATTGAAAATGAAGAAAAATTCAATTATGAAATCACAAATGAAGTTATAAATGAATATTATTGATCAATTGTAGAACATGCAATATAGATCAGGAGGTGTAATAATCTATATAAGGAATGATATTATATCAATACAAAAAAAGAAGCAAATTTAAATTCCGCTGAGGATTTACACACAAACTTTCCAGATTATAATATAAATATTTTGCTGTTATATCGGTCTCATTCATACAGTATAACCCAATTTAACAAAGAACTGGAACTATATGTAAAAAAACTAAAGACCAATCTATTAATAGTTGGAGATACACGCATTGATTTATGTACCAGAAATAGTAAAACATCACAGTATCTTGATATATTGGTAACAAATGGATTACTTCCGTTACATGAAAAAATTACAAGAGAAACAAAACACAACGCAAACATCTATTGATCATGTTTTTTATAGATGAAAACAAAACTCTCATCAAAAAATTCTTCAAAACCAAAGATTACTGATCGCTATCCGGTATTAGGATTCACATAGACTTTTTGCAAAAAACAAATCAACAGTATTGGTGAGAGAAGCAAACAAAGTTGTTAATCATAAAATATTCGAAACTTTTATCTCGACGTTTAATTTCAAGAACATTGTAGATAATTGTGACGAAAACAAATATAAACACTTGATGAATTGTCACTGAACTCAGACTTATGGACCAACACTGAGAAAAAAAAACCAAAAAATAATTATAAAAAAACTAGATTAATGAAGAAATAGCATATTAAAAAGAATAAATTATATGAAGAAAAACTATAGAGAGAATATACGAAAAATCCTCTTATCTGATACAAATTAGAATACAAAGAATATGAAAGAAATTTTAAAAAATGCATAAAAAAACAATTAAACAGGAATATATTAAAGATAACTATAAAAAGAACTGGGAAAAATAAACGACTACAGTGGAAATACATTAATGAAAATATATTAAACAACAACATTGGGCATGAAACGCTGCCAGGATCCTGTTTACGTGGCCAATAACTTCAATAACGACTTCATTACTAGGGATTCAGACACTACTGAACAAAATAGTTTTTACATCTACTGCAAACAAAAAAAAATAATACATCAACCAGTTCGACCAACTCTATGTATTGTACTGAGTTGGATCAAGAAGAATTGAAACAAGTAATAAGGGACCTAAATGAAAATAAAGCAAGTGGCTATGATGGACTGATCCCTAAAATGATGAAAACAATTTCGAATAAAAATTTTTATAAAATATTAATTTAATATAATTTACAATAAAAAATGTAATTGATCATTCTATTTTGAATGGTATCTTTTATCATGAATTAAAATATTCTCTCGTTTATTCAGTTAAGGGTTAATTCCAGATATTTCAATGAAGTTTGTGTCACTGCATAGGATTTTTTTTTCTCAATTTGTGCTTATATAGTTTGCGTGTAGGTCTCATAGGAACTTCACAAATTCATGTTTTTTCAGACTTGATGCACTTCTTTTCATTAATCAATTATCCACCACAACTCGAAAACGGTATGGCTAAAACAGGGTTGGTAGGGTGTTTCATGTTGCATTTGGGCTCGTCTATCACCCCCCCCCCCCTCCTTCTTTCGGCTGAATAGCTCACGTTAACCTTGTCTATATTATTTGAATGCACACTGTTCAATTATAACAAACAGTTGTGCTGTTTAGAATCGTGTATTTTCTGCAATCCCACAAGACATAACTTTATTCTCTGAAAGCAAATTTATGTGAATCCGAATTTGGGATTTTTTTAAGGAAGTTTTATTAAAGTTTTTGAAATATTTACACGATGTTCTGTGATAAGATCTTTATGTGTCTGGAATGTTATATTTGTGCATGATCTCCTTGCATGGTTCTACCATAGGTCATTGTTTCACAAATAAAGTATTATTTTGCCATTATTATAGTCAAGTTTAATTATTTAGTTGAGTTTATGATGATACATATTATGACATTCATTATGATACATATTATGACATTCATTATGATACATATTATGACATTCATTATGATACATATTATGACATTCATTATGACACATATTATGACATTCATTATGATACATATTATGACATTCATTATGATACATATTATGACATTCATTATGATACATATTATGACATTCATTATGATACATATTATGACATTCATTATGATACATATTATGACATTCATTATGATACATATTATGACATTCATTATGATTTACATCTTTGAAACCACGACTATGAAAAAAACAATTCCATTAAATCATAAATTTTCAGAAAAAGCACCTAATTTTTAATAAATAAATGGATAAATAAATCATTTGCTCCCCCCCCCCCCCAAATAACAAACATTTGCTCAAAAAATCATCAACAAATAAGGCAAATACTGGGAAATACGAAAAAATTCCTAATGAATTTCGACACGCTATGGGTGTCGTGTTCAGAGGATAAGAGTATCACGCTGACCGAGTTTCCCACTAGGATCTCTCTATCAAATCTTCATCAATCTCGGTTGCTCAGCGGAACGACTTGAACAGACGTATTGTGTTTCGTTTCGCTGAGCAACCGAGATTGAAGATTTGATAGAGATCCAAGTGGGAAACTCGGTCAGCGTGATACTCTTATCCTCTGAACACGACAACGATAGTGAGTCGAAATGCATCAGGATTTTTTTAGTATTTCCTGGTATTTGCATTATTCGTTGACGATTTTTTGGGTATCATTAGACTAAGTCATGTATTCTTTCGAAAAACGTATTGTATAAAGCTTTTTATTTAAATTATAAAGAAATACGCTTACGAACATTAATAACTTGAGAGGATTTTTGAACAGAAAGATAAATGAGAATGATATTCGTCATGAATGAGACGCAGATTATATTGTTACTTCATCTTGAAGAAGATCCATAGAACTGGACAATAAGATATTGATTATGTAGTTAATTTACAGTGTAAAAAATTAAAAAAAAAATTCGCCAATCCCAGAATCCTATTAGTGTCTGTCTTTAGTGGAGCGGTTCATGAGGAAATGAATGATTGAAGTGAGATTCTCAATCTCATAAAGCTTCCAGGACACATGTATGAATGAAAAAAAATCTCGCTACTCCTTTCTTGTAGAGGGAAAAGACTCCATATTCGTATTTAAAAATTCGTTTTTTTCGTTCTTGAAGGAATACATAGTATAGAAATAATCCTTCTCACTAAGTAGTGACACTGAGTTTAAATCAGTAAACTTAAATTCTTGAATTTTTTTTCTTTTCACTATCGTTGCATATTTATAGATTCGTTGAGCCTAATGATGGTTTCTTTGATTCAGGATCGACTAGAAGCAGTAACAGAGCAGCTGAAATTGGTAGTTGGACAACAGCATGATTTAAAAGCAGATTTGCAACAGAATCAAGATACTAAAAACATTGGACAAATAGAATTACAACTTGACCAACTTGCTTCACAACATTATCAATTAATTAATGAACAAAGTGAGCTAAGCAGGCAAATACGGCGACTAGATAGGTAAGTTGATATATTTTGTAAATAGCACGCATGTGCATTGATAGTGAAATAATAATATATATAGGCATGTACGTCTGTACATGTCCCAAATAGGGCACACAGCAGATAATCTCTGCAACCACTGACTTCAGAGAAACTAACTCTCAGTTACAAAATTTTTTTCAAATGATGTGATGTTACTTAAAATGTCATAACAATTTGAGGGGCTGTGTACATGAAAAATATAACCACTAACTTTTTATACAGACTCAGTGTGACAAATAGCCGAATTAACGAAGTAAATAACCTGCTCCGAAAAGCCATTAGCAAAAAGCTAATATAATAATATTATGTATTAGAATTATATTATACATAAGATATAATCAATTATATTATAGTTATTAACACTAGAATCGCAGAGTGGGTCGATTTGATCTAAATCAAACTTCATTTTCATTTATCTCGAAAGCTTAGGCGCAGATGTTAAAAAAAATTTCGTGACTTTTCATGATATCATATGAATATTAATTCGCGAAAATTGTATCACCTTCACATTCCGTGTTTCAGAGCTATAAGCACTTATACCTAGAACCGCGGTTTGGGTCATTTTGACCCAACGAACTATCTATAGGAAAAAAAGGGTGTAGAATTTTCTTGGAAGTGGTTACCCTTTCTAAAATTATTTGTAAATGAAGATAGTGAAGAATAAAGGTCTTTCAAGGTCAAGGCCAATTCATTATCAGAGCAGATTATTTTTTTTCAATGGAGGAATGGCAAGTAGAGGTAAATATTTTTTTTCCTTTGTAAACTTGAATACCTGGAATTCTGACGGGACTCAATAAAGGTTTTGGGAGAGTAAAAGCTTAACTCTAAAAAAAAACGTGTAGAAATTTCTGTAGGCAAACGATGTCACAGAAAAGGAATAAAATGCTGGCTTGCACCAAATACGTTTTGCATGGATTTCCAAACCTTGGGGAGTATCAGCGTCCAACGAATCTCTGTTTCAGAGCACATAATGATGCAACTGATCAAGCCATTTGAGAACAAGAGTAGAAATGCCTCAACCGACACCTTTCCTCACTACACTGAAGCTGGCTCAAATGCTAAAAGCCAAAAAATACGAGCTTAGTAGAGACGGTGAGACGAAATTGAAGAGTAATTAATATTATCTGACGCAATAAAGGTAGTGAAGCTACTGTTGTATGGAACAATGATGCCGCAATTACAATTTATCAAGGAAAGAACGATATATAAGTTTTTCATTACTCAGCACGCTTCATCTGGCATTCGATATTGGCAGTAGTAGCCACAAAAAGCTTCCACACACGCAGAAACTATTTCACAATACAATTCAATAAAGTGTAACGATCGTAGTTGTAACGATCAAATGCCTAGAAAATACTCGGTGAAGGTGGCATTACAGACGTTTTCTACAACATTCTGGATCTCACTATAAAAATATTCCTGGATTTTGTATAGAGCAGTACAGAAGGCAAGAACTATTTTTTGAAAGCAGTTCCTCTTAAATCGTATTGAAAAGCTGCGTTCATCATACGTGTTGCCCATAAATATTACATAAACATTACATAAAATATTAAAAAATAAATACTATGTATTTGAATCTCATCACTGTGTTGGCGAGTTTGCATAAGCTCGAAAGTTCTCATGGTTCGGGACTGTCCTTAAATGTAATTTAATGAACTTATTGAATTTTTTATTTCATTTACCGTATATGCTCGTGTAGAAGCCGACCCCCCCCCCCCACTTCAGGACCACCCAAAACATAATAAATTGAAATCCCGTGTATAAGCTCACCCCAAAAAATCCGAGCATTTTAGAGAAAAAAATTCTTATATTTTCATGCAAAATGAATAGCTTACGTAAATTTACCATAGGAAATGGTTCAAAATTTTTAATCCGTTTCTTCTGAGTCTTCAAGCTCATCGTAATCTATCAGATCATCATAGGGTGCAGCATCTTCGTTTTCATCTTCATCTGGCCTGTCTCATCGCCATTGTCACTATCATCTTCAGTTCCGCCCATCGCATTGCTGATGCAACACTTTTTGAAGGATCTGCGGAAACAGAATTCCACGCCTCATGTGCCCATTGGCACACTAAGCCAATGTCAGGTTTCTTTAAGGCACCACTTTTTGTAGTTTCTTTATCATCGGAACTTATCCATTCGATCCACAAATTCCTCAAATAGTCTTTGAGAGGCTTGTTGACGCTCACATCTAAAGGCTGTGCAATCGACATTAGCCTACCTGGTATCAAAGACAATGATGTTTTCGATTTCTTCGCCTCAACTTTGACATTATCGGTTATGTGGGGTTCTCGAACACTGCTACAAAAATGATTACTGATTGTGGAGTCGATATTTTCTCATCAAATACTGACCCGATTATAAGCCGACCCCCCCCCCCCACTTGAGGAACGAATTTTTATACAAAAAATTCGGCTTATACACGAGTATGTACGGTATATTTTTTTTATGTTTCGTTTCTAATCACTCATCGTGTCAAATGCTTCTCATCTTTTTCGAATTCTCTAAACCAGCGGTTCTCAATCTTTTTTGACTCGTGGATTTCTTTTCGATGTATAATTTTTATGGCGGAGCGTGCTTCTGAAATAAAAAATAAATATTGAAGATACATAAACACACAAAAATATTGTGATTATAATCTATGTAGTGCACGTGCTGCCACCTACTAACCGCATTCGGAACTAATAACTTCACCTGTGTCAATAGTGACTTTCTGTTTTGAATTTTTCTCTCCAGCAGCTAATTTTTTTACTTGTTTAAAAAATGGGAGATTTAAAGTGTAGTGCCTGTGAGGATGAAGTGATTGATAAAAATAATTTTTCTATTGTCAACAGTGTCAATTGTATATACATCCAGTTCGTGCAGGTGTTAAGGAAGCTACATTAAAAAAACTGTCAAAAGAAAAGAAAACTGATTAACCTTGCTCCAAATGTGTCACAGCAAATCAAGAGGATGAAAGAACCATCCAAGAACGGGAATTCGATGTTAACTTTAAAAATTTTGACAAGAACTGTGAAAACCATCCAACAAGCAACAAAGTAAGTTATTGAGAGACAAAAACATCTGGAGAATGAGATACAAAACGTGATAAATGCAATCGAATTCAATTCAGGGAGTATGGAAAAAATAGTGGTGCAGAGGAAAACGAAGAAATAAAATTAAAGAACAAAAATTTGAAAACATAACTTAAAGAACTGAAACAACGAATGAATGACATTGAAACAAGAAGCAGAAAAAACAACGCCGAGATCAATGGAATTCCTGAAATGGAAAATGAAAATGTGTGTTGATGAAATACTTTAAAAAAAGAAAATAAATTTGGGTATTCAAGAAGAAACTAATAGAAAAAGTGCACACCGAGTACCAACACAGAACAATATAAAACCTAAGCCAATTATTGTGCGATTTCAGAGTGAAAGATCAAAAACTATCTGGATCCAGCAAGCTAGAGGACAAAACAGTTTAACAGTAGAAAAAATCAATTCTAATTTCAAAGATAACAATTTACGTCAACGAACCTCTAACAATAGAAGACAAAAAGCTGTCTTTGTTATGGTAAGACAACTTAAAAATACAAATGATTGTAAATTTGTCTGGGTTAAAGAAAGAAAAATTATCCACGGGAAAGATGAAAAGTCAAGAATATTGAGAATAACAAATCAAGAGCAAACTGTAGAACTTATAATAGATCTGGGGGCGGGGGGTAATTATGTATATAAACAGGGCATTTAGATCGATGCAAAAAAAAAAACCCCACTATAATTTACAAACAGCAGAAGAGCTTTGCATTTTTCTCCCTGATTAGGAATTAGAAATTTTACCTATATATTACATTGTTATACTATAACACAATTTAATGATGTGTTGGAGTTATACATGTTAAATTCGAAAAGTAATACATTAATAATAGGGGTGCTATAAATATTTATCTATATGGCGAAGACATTTTTTGAAAGATCAAAATATCTCTATATAATATATATATCTCTATCTAAATATCTCGTTAAATTGATTTCATCCATTATACGAAAACATAACTAGGGAGGAAAATGGAACCAAAACATGTATCGACCATGCTTTTTATAGGAATAAACAAACATATATACAAGGAAGAATTCACAGTTCATAAAAGTCAAATCAGTGACCACTACACAATAATAGGTTACATCAATTTTTTGGAAAATAATCTAAAAATTAACAGAACAAATGAAGTAATAACGATAATAAACTATGAAAAATTTGAAAAATTTATTTCAAATTTGGACTTAGAAATTATCATTGAATAGAGTAATATTCAAAATAAGTATAAACGATTCATGGATGTCATAACATTGAACTCGAACCTACTGTCTAAAACAGCTAGAAAAATTCAAAAAAAATCAAGAAAAAATGCATTACCAAGGAAATCATAGATAGAGTAAACTACAAAGAAAAATTATGCACAAAAAATATCCAAATATATTATCCTTTGAAACAGAATACTTGAACTACGACAGAGAATTAAAAGAACTCATAAAAACCACGAAACCGAAATACAGTAAGAACAACTTCAACACTTGTAAAAAAAAATGAAAGCCACCAATTAAAATGCATCAATTAAAATCTTATATAAAAATGTAAAGAATAAAATATCGCCGTAGTTTTTCACTGTGCTTAAGACATGGCTGAAAGATTCAATGTGGATTTCATAAACAGAAATTTCGAGGATGTAGAAGAAAATTAACATTATTATTGTACAACACAAACAAATAATAATAACACAATTAATTCCACGTTTTATTTTGAAACCAGTGATGAAATAATAAAGGAAGTAATAAAAAAAAAGAAAAAGAAAACACATCAAGTAGATATGATAAAAAATTACCCGTAAAATGTGATTAAAATATATTCAACGTATCATTTGGATGTAGTTGTTATGGAGGGTCCATTCATTCATTGAGATTCTTTCAACTGTGTATCTCTCTACCCCAGAAGCAAACGCAGTTGTCTATTGACTCGAAGGATGAACTTAAATAAAATATTATTTAATACACACGATACACTATACAAATTCCCTTCAGCACATTCAAAGACGGACTGCTTCCTTCCGAGGCGGAAGCTCTCAAAAACAAAACACGGGTATCGTTAATGACGTCAGAATCGTCTGGGTCAAATCTGACAGTACAAAATATATGAGAGGAACATCTTCCTACGTACATACACTCATACACTGATTCACGACATCCTCCTACCTTGAGTTTATATCAATTATACTCACCATTGTCAGATCAAAATAAACAGAACACTAATTGCCTAAAATTTTCACAAAAATATTCAGATATACCGAAATACCGCACAAAATATATGATAAAGTGTTTTCAGAAAACATAATGACATAAACTTTCAAAAAATAAAAAATTCCGAATAGCGTACTGAAATATCAAAAACCATAAAAAATCAACAAAAAAAAATCATCACAAATTACCCAATAAAATGTAACTATAATTCAAACCTTCAGGAGCTGTCGCTTTTCTTCCGCTTCTTATTCTCAAAACTTTATAGGCGATTGTTCTTCCAGTTTATTTTCAATCTCCATATGGTAAATCCTCTGAATCGGTCTCAGAAGTTCACCAGCGTTCGTTTTCACTCGAACAATTCTAATATGGCCATCTTTTCCTGGAATCAGATCTATCACACGGACCAAGGACCAGAATCAATGTTTTCTGTCATTTTCTAGAAGCACATCACCACGAGAGAGACTTGACTTTTCGTCTATGGTACGTTTGCTGACGCAGATATTCTGAACGAAATCCTTGTCTTAGACAATTTTCCAACTTCTCTCAGTATAAGGCTCTTTTATTCAACTTTTCAGTATTCACATCATCCACGTTAGCAACTTTTGATGATCGCATCTCCATCAGAAACATGGATGATGTCAACGGTGCCAGATCTTCGACATCTTTTGTCACATATGTAAGAGGTCCATCATTGACGACAGACTTGAAATACCAGATTCCCATGTTAATATTCCCTACGGAACCTCTAATGTAAAGGGTATCTTCTGGAAAAGTAGCAACACTCTCCTTAGCCTATCAATCTATCAATCCCACCTGATCAAACATGAAAAAACTTCGAAGTATGTGGGGAGAAGGAATGAAAATACACACATAGTAAACACAAAATAATGTAAAAATTAAACATCTGTGGTAAGCACAATGCACGTCACAGTCCGAGAAAAAAAAAAGAGGAAAAAGGGGGAAAAACAACAGAAATTTAAGTATGGAAAACACACAAGAAATGCAGAGATTAAGCACAATGCACATCACAGTCCAAGTCTATATGTATGAAAAAGAGGGGGTGGGGGACATCAGTTATATATATGTTATATATCAATTGTATAACACTATAGTAAACACAAAACAATATCTAAAAATAAATTATGTGCTTGTGGGGAAATCGGTGCATATTTCCTCAGTATATTTGGTCTTGCCATTTCACTGCATCCTACCACCAGCCCCAGATAAATCTAAATCAGCGGTTCTCAACCGGTGCTCTTCCCAGGGGCTCCGCGGCCACTCGAGAGTAATAAAATAAATCAATAAATTTGATAAACAAACAAAAAAAAAAGAGGGCTAAAGGGTACCGCCATATAAATAATATACTAAAAAGGGCTCCTCGAGTTAAACAGGGCTCCGGCAGAGAAATTATTCACTGAAAAGGGCTCCGCGAGTCCGAAAAGGTTGAGAACCGCTGATCTAAATAATTTCCACGCCTGGAAACGCCAAATAATAAAAACTAAAAACTGGGCCGACATCATTAAGCTTATCAACTTTCTAGAGGAAAATCTGTCGTTACTGCATATCAAAACTGAAGATCTCCTCGAATCTGATGAGAGTAGTGAAGATCTCCCTGTCTTCACCATGGTGACCAGATCGATGACCAGATCAACATTAAAACTCCAAATTTAATGACTACGTTGAAATTTTAATAATATGGTCACATTTTTGTTTCTCGCGGACTGTGCATTGTGCTTACCGCAGATGTTTAATTTTTGCATTGTTTTATGTTTACCATAGTGATTTAACACTGATGTTTCCCTCCTACTATATTTTCATACATATTTACTTGGATTGTGACGTGCATCGTGCATTTAGCACAATACATGTCACACTTCGAGATAAAAAAGGGAACAACAGAAATACAAATATGGAAAACACAAGGAATGTGGAAATTAAGCAGCTGTGGTAAGCACAATGCACGTCATAACCCAAGTAAATATGTATGAAAAATAGAGTAGGAGGGAAACATCAGTGTTAAATCACTATGGTAAACACAAAACAATGCAAAAATTAAACATCTGCGGTAAGCACAATGCACGTCACAATCCGCGAGAAACAAAAATGTGACTATATTATTAAAATTTCAGCGTAGTCATTAAATTTGGAGTTTTAATGTTGATCTGGTCACCATGGTGAAGACAGGGAGATCTTCACTACTCTCATCAGATTCGAGGAGATCTTCAGTTTTGATATGCAGTAACGACAGATTTTCCTCTAGAAAGTTGATAAGCTTAATGATATCGGCTTAATGATATTGATTTTTAGTTTTTATTATTTGACGTTTCCAGGCGTGGAAATTATTTAGATTTATCTGGGGCTGGTGGTAGGATGCAGTGAAATGGCAAGACCAAATATACTGAGGAGAAATATGTACCGATTTCCCCACAAGCACATAATTTATTTTTAGATATTTTAAATCTCCTTAGGTAATACTGAACAGGGCCATGCTCATTATATAGGATTGTCCTTTGGAGGGGGGTCAGGGACGCCGTTGCCCCCCTCCCCTGGCTTTTGAAAATAAACTACAAATGGTATATATATATATATGCATACATTGAGTACATGTTCTTCGCCCCCCCCCCCCCTGGAAAAAGTTGAAATGACGGCCCTGGGGTCCTTTCTCTAATCCATGGTTGGTTGAAGATTTTGGTCTTATTTATGATTTGGAAGACTTTTCTGCCTCATTGATCATCATCAATTCATCTAGACTGCCAAGTTTCTTTCGCTGCACAAAGTATTTTGTGTTTGGCATGAGACCAAGGAGTAGGAACATCAGAGTTCATATTTTTTGATGAAGAAGCTGTTTTAGCAAGTGCATCTGATAATTCATTTCTTTGGTTATCCACATGGGTCATGAGATGAAGGCGATGGGCTTGTCAATTAGATTTGCTCAAATTTTTCGTATAAGTTAGGAGGGAGAAAAACTATTTCTCAGTGCGAGAAAAAATACTAGAAAGACTGATATAATCTGAATAGGTTCGTTCTTATGCAGTATATAGAGAATGGTCCAATGAATAGCATACAATTCTGCTTGGAAAACAGAGTTGAAGTTTTGGAGCTTTTGTGACCATTCGTGTATGATGACGTTGTTGTGAAAGACGACAAAAGCCAAAGCAACTCCATTAGAAGTTTTCGAGCCATCCGTATATATTTTGATGGCAATTGGAATGTCTTTTTCTTCAGTGATGAGCTGATTATCTTGAACATCTATGACTGGATGATAAGGCCACGACGCTATTTTTTCTTCGTATGCAGATGCTAGTAGACTGAAATCGTTACATATGACATTTGATAATTTTTGTCGCACCACGACCATTTTCTGCACACGAGGGCTAATTAGACCGGGACCTACAATTTATTGCCGATTCCGAACGGCAGGCTTGTTTTTATACACGTCGAGAGGTTGGTGCACTAACTCCTCGATAGGGGACTCTCTGCGGTAGCAATTTTTTCTGTGCTCATGTCGCCGTTTATGTTGTACCCCTGTGTCAGGAAAGTTTTCTGACAAGGACGAACCGGCTATCGAACTCGCGACACCTCTAAACATCCTTTGGTACTTTATGCGAGTATCTTATCAACCTGGGTTACCGCACCCTACATATGACATTGTGTCTTAATATGCTTCTTTTCGATATAACTTCTATTTGGAGAACGAAAGGTAAATTTCCAGTGGAAAGTTGTAACACATTAGTTGGCGTAGTATTATATGCACCCGTTACAAAAAGTAAGTATTGCATTTGAGCAGTCAGCATCTTGCGTTTCATTCGGCAGGTGGGGTTTGAAAACCAAATACTTGACGCATAAGATAATTGGGGGATGTGATGATGGTTCCATAACAGATATTTCTAAATAGCCTGTCAATACCCTGCCTGCAGTCCCATACCTATAGAAAGACTGTGTTTTATGGGTGTTTTATGAGTTTAATTACATTTTTCATCAATGTGGTAGATTCAGTTAATTTTTTCGTCAAAATTGATTCCCAGATATTGAAAGTTCCGTGTTCTTTTGATATTGTCATACACAAGGTCCTTAATTGCAAGAAAGAACCGATCGGGAAAAAAGAGACTGCGGGGGAGACACCGAGAAAGAGAGAAAGAAGATACGTAGAGGATGCTTCTCTGGTGAGAAGTGCCTGAGGGTTTTTCTTTTTTCTTATTATTGTGTGTGCGTATGCTCGAGAGAGGAAGAATGTCGTTTTTTCTACTCAGCTTGCGAAATGAATAATTAAATATTGTTAGTGGTCAAAATCATGAATGGAGTTAACATGAGCTTATACACTGAAGAGCCAAAAAAACTGGCACCTGCCTAATATCGTGTAGGGCCCCCGCGAGCACGCAGAAGTGCCGCAACACGACGTGGCATGGACTCGACTAATGTCTGAAGTAGTGCTGGAGGTAATTGACACCATGAATCCTGCAGGGCTGTCCATAAATCCGTAGGAGTAAGAGGGGGTGGAGATCTCTTCTGAACAGCACGTTTCAAGGCGTCCCAGATATGTTCAATAATGTTCATGTCTGGGGATTTTGGTGGCCAGCGGAAGTGTCTAAAGTCAGAAGAGTGTTCCTGGAGCCACTTTGTAGCAATTCTGGACGTGTGGGATGTCGTATTGTCCTGCTGAAATTGTCCAAGTCCGTCGGAATGCACAATGGACATGAATGGGTGCAGGTGATCAGACAGGATGCTTACGTACCTGTCACCTGTCAGAGTCGTATCTAGACGTATCAGGGGTCCCATATCACGCCAACTGCACACGCCCCATACCATCACAGAGCCTCCACCAGCTTGAACAGTCCCCTGTTGACATGTAGGGTCCATGGATTCATGAGGTTTTCTCCATACCCGTACACGTCCATCACCTCGAAGCAATTGGAACCGAGACTCGTCAGACCAGGCAACGTGTTTCCAGTCCTCAACAGTCCAATGTCGGTGTTGTCGGGCCCAGGCGAGGCGTAAAGCTTTGTGTCGTGCAGTCATCAAGGGTACACGAGTGGGCCTTCGGCTCCGAAAGCCCATATCGATGATGTTTCGTTGAATGGTGCGCACGATGACACTTGTTGATGGCCCAGCATTGCAATCTGCAGCAATTTGCGGAAGGGTTGCACGCCTGTCACGTTTAATGATTCTCGTCAGTCGTCGTTGGTCTCGTTCTTGCATGATCTTTTTCCGGCCGCAGCGATGTCGTAGATTTAATTTTTTACCGGATTCCCGATATTCACGGTACACTCGTGAAATTGTCGTACGTGAAAATCCAAATTTCATCGCTACCTCGGAGATGCTATGTCCCATCTCTCGTGCGCCGACTATAACACCACGTTCAAACTCACTTAAATCTCGATAACCTGCCATTGTAGCAGCAGTAACCGATCTAACAACTACGCCAGACACTTGTTGTGTTATATAGGCGTTGCCGACCGCAGCGCCGTACTCTGATTGCTTCCATATCTCTTTATTTGCATACGCATGCCTGTACCAGTTTTTTTGGCTCTTCAGTTTATGAGTGACAGGTTGGTAGTTGATTCAGAAAGGAGTTCATAGTGTCGCAGTCGCAATGGATTTGAACCAATCTGGGAAAAATATTCCGTGAGAACGCTGTATCTTCGTAGTGAGTTTCCAGTTTCATGGCTTCTATTTGCAGGGAGAAAGACGCGCTAGGTTTGATGGTCGTTTGAAGCGCGACGAGGGTGGTCTCGTCAACGGGATGGTCAGCGATCGTCGGTGATGATATCCGACCAGTGTGCTTGTATTAACGGGATGGTATATGGTCAGCAATCGTCGGTGATGTGATTAGTGAGTAAACGTCCGTCACGTGACAATATAACTCTCTACGTCAAATCTTGAGGAAAAGAACAATGTCTAGTAGTCAATATCTAGCAAAGGTCATTCATACACAGCACAGAGTTAGAATAATATAGAGAGCGCGCGAGGGGTTACAATGTGAAGCAAAGATCGGAGTCACGTGACTCCGGTCAAAAGGCTGGTCAGGGAATCTCGCTGGCAATGCTTTCCTTATGGATGTTCATAAGATGATCTCCACATGCTGTCTTACTTTTGATTAGAATGATCCCCACTTGCGCAGCTTTCGGATGTTCTGAACGGTGTTGGAAAGGGAGACCAGTATCCTTTCACAAAGGAATACTTTTTTGCTTATTCCCCTTCTTATAAATTAAAAATTGGAATATTAAATTGACGATTCAATGGATTTCTGACGTATTCGCAGTTTTTAACGATTCCATTTTGGATTTAATTCAATTAAAGTTCCAAGTTTTGGTAAAATTCAAATGTCACGAGCCATTATTAAATGTTTTAATAGAATTTTTGGCAATAAATGATTGAAGTAATGAGTTTTATTAACTTTTAACTGAAATATACGTCTCTGCAAGATTTGGCGAGATTTGGCGAGCTAGTGAGTTTATACGAGTTTCGCTCAACTTGAAGAAAATATGCTTTTCGGAATGAGGAATTTATGTCAAATATTTTATTTAAATAGAATGTAATGAAAACGCACCCTCTAGACAATGGCATGTGTAACTACCTCTAAAAATAGTATTTTTACCTCTCTTCACGCCTGAGATAAAACTATTACAGAAAAGAAATTTTTTTATTGATTAATTTGTTTTTGTTGTACGTGAAATTGCCCTCAAATAACAAAAATCAATTAATTAATTGATTAATTAATTTTCAGTCAATATCTTCATTAGGACCATCTGAGTTAAGATCTGAAGTCACTTTGTGTACCTCAGATGTTAACTGAATGAAAGAATCATTCTAAAAACTACTTAATGCCTAAAAAAAATGAAGATTCACATATGTATACTTCTGGAGCGAAGAGGTTACACATATGTGACATGTAACATACATTTACGTACTCTAAATTATTACATATATACGCTACACGAAATTTCATTTCTTATAATTTAGAAAAGTACTGACGATGTGGTTTTGCAATTTTCTTGAAAAATTCATTTTATTCCTGAAATATTATGTAAGCGTTTACATTTTTGTGTGATGAGGTTATAAAAAGTTTTTCAAGAATGTTGGAAATGAAACTTTTACTTATTATTTAAATATTTCATGACTGAATATGGTATGAGTGCGAATGTGTTACATTACATAACATAATATGATGCATTATAATTATATACTCAAAATGAATGTATGATTAAAGTAATTTTAATGTTCTTGGAAGATAATTTTTATGTTTTAATAACCCCTAGTTAAAATAAATTTTCGAAATTAAAAGTGACAAAGTGAATGAGGAGAGAATATTTAAAAATATAAATTAAATAGGCGGTATATATAAGAGATAGGTTATATATATAATAGGATTTAAAAACTCAAAAGTCTTAAATTATTAGGAATTATCCCTTTTGGAAAATAAAAAAATTTCGTTTTTCAATATTTGTTTATATTATAGAATTGATTTTTTTTCAAATCTGATACTTCCCAAATATTTTACAAAAGAATGAATGAAATTCATTGAACAAATGAAGGAAAGTTTTCATCAACTCGATCGAGTCAAATTTCGTTACAACAACATCCTAGCATTAACACGAAATCACTATGTTCTGCGAAAACGAGCCAAATGTAATAGCGCAGAACCTGTTCTTTCCCCGACAATACTGCTTATCTTTTCTTCACGTTCGACAAGTTTTATGAATAGCGTGCGCGGTCTATTTATATCTTTAGTCTATGATACACTGGGTGAGTGAACCCCTATACTTTCTTTCTTTTTTGTTCTTTGAGCCATTTGTTATGCATTCATGCTTAACGGAAGTATTACGTGTGCGTATATAGGGTGGTAACTATCGACCACCCAATAATTACACACGTGATTCCTTGTGAAAAAATGTGTAATATAGAAAAGTGTTTTCCGTTTTTTGATCTGACCCATAATTAATGAGTTATAACGCTTTAAAAATTGATGACGTCACTTAAAAATTCGGCCAAATTTACCAAACGTACGCCAAATGTATAACTTGGCGTTTTAGACAATGCTAAAAATGTATTAACCCTGCTATACAGAAAACAAAAGAGATATAAAAACCAGTTTTTTTCCCTCACACTTTTCAGGAAAGAGAGAAAACTTTTTTTACAAGTCAGACCAGGTTGTTTGCATCTCACAAAGCTAGCTTCACAGAGGTTATAGATAAGCGTTAGTCGTTTTGATCATTTGATCATTTTGTCGCACCACGGTCATTTTCTGCACACAAGGGCCAATTAGACCAGGACCTACAATTTATTGCCGATTCCGAACGGCAGGCTTATTTTTTATACTCATCGAGAGGTTGGTGCCCTAACCCCCTAGATGGGGGACTCCCTGCGGTAGCAATGTTTTGCTGCGGTTAAGTCGCCGTTTTTTGTTGTACACCTGTGTCAGGAAAGTTTTCTGACAAGGACGAACCGGGTATCGAACTCGCGACGCCTCTAAACATCCTTTGGTACTTTAGGCGAGTACCTTATCGACCGGGCTACCACGCCCTCGTTAGTCGTTTTGTTTTATTCTCCAGAAAGTACTGCGTCAAATTATTTATTGTTATAATTTCTAATTTTATGGAATTCAGCACACAAGAATATTGTGACATGCACCTTATATTTAGGTGAGTGCCACGGATCAGCCTTGCAAGCAGCAAGGTTATACAGTCAACGGTATCCAGGGCGAAAGCACCCAGACCATAAACTTGCTTTGCGACTGGACCGCCAATTGCGCGATTCAGGGTGTGTATTACCACAACCAAACGTAGACGCTTGGCCAGTATCGTCCGTAAGAACACCGGCTTTCGAAGATAACGTGTTGTCGTTGGTTGAATCGGATCCAACGACCAGCAGTCGAGCGATCGCACGAGAATTAAATTCAAGTCACGTAACGGTCTTAAACGTTTTGCACGATGAGTTTTTGCATCCGTATCATTACACACGGGTACGAGTACAAGTACTTTCATCAGAATATTATCCGCGAAGGAAAGAATTCTGTCAATGGCTGCTTCAACAGCATTCCAATCACAGCACTTTCCTAAATAGGATTCTATGGACTGACGAAGCAACATTTTCTCGTAAAGATGTCTAACAGCCATACCTGGGATTTTTCAAATCCCTATGCAACACGTCCAAATGCTCACCAGGTTCGTTAGGGACTTAATTTTTGGTGCGGCATTATAAAAAACAATCTTCTGGGAACATATCTGCTTCCACAACGTCTGTTTGCTGAAAAATACCTCGTTTTCTTGAGAGATTGCCTCCCAGAATTCCTTGACGACCCCTTGGCTATCTTGCGAAATCTTTGGCTGCAGCAAGATGGGGTAACGTCCCATTACGCATCGAATGTCCGCGAGTGGTTAAATCAAGAATACCCAAATCGGTGGATTTGCCGCGTTGGCCCAATAAAGTGGCCTGCTAGATCCCCTGATCTTAAAGCCCTTTAGATTTTTTTATGGGGCCATCTTAAAGCGCATGTGTATAGGCATACGCTTGACTCGCAAGAAGACCTCATAGTCGCCTTGTATGCGGCAGTGACAACAGAGACCGTCCATGCTAGAGCGGGTTCAGCTCTCCATCCCACGCCGTGCTTCTTCATGTATCTCAATGGACGGAGCACATTTTGAGTTCTTACTAATGTAAGATGAAATCTTCCTTTTAGCCACTGTGGTGGTTGAGTGAGCATAGTGACGGACTCGCATCACGAGGTCTCGGGTTCAAATCCCACCGTCGCCACAGTGGTGGTCGGCTGTAGTTAGTTTTCTGTGGTTCCCAACTTCGAGGTGCGAATGCGAACTGATCTCCCGTTAAAAAGTCTCGCAAAAGATAGGAACAGACCTAAAACGGTACAAATATTCAATCATTACACTTCACTCACAATTTGAAATATAGATGACAGCATTGAAACGTCAGACACAACGCTAGATACTCAATCAGACTGTCAGGCACACACACTCACATTCTCGGCAGAACTCACTCGGTAATAAATTGGCCATAGCGATAGATCGAAGTTTTGTTCGGTTTGAGAGAAACTTCCTCTTACCAAACTGACCTTAAAAAATGTTGAGAGTGATAAAATTATTCTTCAAATTTTCGAATAATACTGGCTCTAATAACTACCATAAAACTAAACGTTTGGGAATTAAACATTGTGATTAAAATATCAAAATTTTTGGCCTGAAAATAAAAAAAATTCATGTTTCCAAGGGAATTTTAATGGTTTTAGGGGTATATTAGGTTAGCTGATTTCAAAACTGCTGATGGTTTCGGTACAGTATCAATATTTCAATGTAGTCTGCAGCCACTAATTATTACGTAAAAATTTTTCTTTCCAATTTTTATTCTTTTTCCTATTTTATTCGACACATTATCACATTTATATCATTACCAGACATCAATGATCTTCATGCATTGATATTAAGTTTAGTGGGCGCGGTAGCCCAGGTCGATAAGATATTCGCCTAAAAGTACCAAAGGATGTTTAGAGGTGTCGCGAGTTCGATACCCGGTTTGTTCTCGCCAGAAACTTTCCTGACGCAGGGGTACAACAAAAACGGCGACATGACCACAGAAAAAGATTGCTACCGCAGGGAGTCCCACATCGAGGGGTTAGCGACCAACCTCTCGTCTTGTGCAGAAAATGACCGTGGTTCGACAAAAATGATAAAATGATGATTAAGCTTATAAATGATTCTCACACACACGCGCGCACGCGCGTACAGTTCCAATATGTTTTGCATGCTGGCTTATGACCTGAGCGAATCGAGAGCTCGCTGTTGGGAGAGGAGGTTGGGCTTCTTCCCCCCCCCCCCGTACAGGCTACATTTAAGAAAATGTAGTGGTTTTTACTATTTTTTAGTCAAAGTTTTCTTGAATTTGTTATTTAATCAAAAACGTTGATACAGGTAATTTTCAACGGATTGATTTAATGCAATATTATCATATAGAAGTTCCGAGCATTCCATGAATTATCGCATTTTGCTTCGCCCCCCCCTCCCCAAATAGATACGCGTTTTGCTTATGGTATTACCATCGAAATTCAACTTTCATTCACTCAAAAACTAGACCAGATCTGATAAAACCAATGTCAAATTCAGAATAAGTGTGTGGGGAATCGGTCACAGCCGACCACAAGATGAAGGTCGTCAAGGAAACGTAGTTAGTTGGTTTTCGAACGCGCTGAGGAATGGCCGCCGTATAAGTCATGCCGTATACATTTTAAATAAAATATATTTTTTATAAAAAGATTTCGTCAATCCTTCCTGCCATCCACAACTGTAAATGGTTACAGCGGACGTGATCTAGTCGTCAGTCTCAAATATTTTTTATAGTGCGCTACCGATATATATTTTTTGATATTTTTTCTACGTAAATCTGACTATGGATCAGGAACCGAGTAATGTCAATCGAGTAGCTGTCAAATCCCCACAGTTTTGGTGTTCAACTCCATCTGTGTGGTTCCTGCAACTCGAGTCGCAATTCACTCTCGCTAAAGTGACGGCGGAGATCACAAAATTCCATCATGTCGTGGCTGCATTAGAACCAGAGGAATTGGCCGTGGTTGGTGAAATGCTTGCTAGTCCTCCAGCTGTGACACCATACACAGCACTGAAAGATCGTTTGTGTGCCCAGTACGCAGATACCGAGGCTCAGCGTCTCAAGGACTTGATTTCCGGCATTCAGTTGGGCGACAAGAAGCCCTCTCGGCTGCTTCTCGAAATGCGGAGCAAAGCGTCTGCTCACATCGGAAACGACCTTCTAAAGACTTTGTTCCTGCAACGCTTGCCAACCCACGTCCAGCAAATATTAGCGATCTCCGATGACACGCTGGACAAACTAGCATACATTGCCGATGGAATTCTCGCGGCATCCGACAACAATATCACCGTCCAAGCAGTATCATCAACTGACCATCAGCTAAAGGACATGCTGCACCAAATCACTTCGCGTTTGGACCACTTAGAAGTTCAGTCCCAGCCTCACCGACAGAACTCTCGTCGCCTTTCCGGATCACGATCTCGCGGACGAAATCGCAGTTTCATCGAGGGACAGTGCTGGTATCACCGACGCTTTGGAAACAGTGCCCATAGATGCTTCAAGCCGTGCAGCTTCGTCCAGAAGAGCACATCTGTCCGCGGCACATCAAATATTCAGCAACTGCAATTCTCAGATATTTCCTCCGGCCTGCATTTTCTAATAGATACTGGCGCCGATGTATCTGTACTGCCACTACGCAAAGAAGATTCCCGACGTCAACCAGACAAGCTTCAGTTGTTTGCTGCCAACGGGGCTGTCATCAATACATTCGGTCAGCGACTATTATAGCTTGATCTACGTCTTCGTCGTGCATTTCATTGGTCATTCATCGTTGCTGCCGTTTCGCGTCCAATCTTTGGACCTGACTTTCTGCGACATTTCGGACTGCTTATAGATGTTCGGCGTGGTCAATTAATCGATCCACTCACTCAGCTTCGTTCACGTTGTAAGACTGCTGGTGCGGACATACCATCCCCAACAGTGAAATGCATCCGGGACAATAGCGAATTTCATAGAATTCTAACCGAGTTTCCTGAACTGACTGAGACTGCAGCAACGTTTAATGCTGTTAAGCATGACGTCCAACACTGCATTGAGACCAAAGGGCCGCCAGTTGCATCAAAACCTCGCAGGCTACTACCGAACAAGCTGCGTGCAGCCAAGAGGGAATTCGATCATCTAGTTGCCCAAGGAGTCTGCCGACCATCTCAAAGTTGCTGGGCAAGCCCACTGCACATGGTACCCAAGTGCAACGGAGATTGGAGACCATGCGGCGACTACAGGAGACTGAATGCTGCAACTATCCCTGACAGATATCCCGTTCCGCACATCCAGGACTGTCTCCAGGTGCTAGAGGGGAAACAAATTTTTTCCAGCCTAGAAGTCGAAAAGATTTTCATAAAATCCCTGTGAGACAAGAGGCTATTCCGAAAACAGCCGTAACATCACCATTCGGGCTGTTCGAATTTCTCTTCATGCCTTTCGGTCTGTCGAATGCAGCTGCAACATTCCAGAGATTCATACATATGGTGTTGCAGGGTTTCACCTTTTGTGTACCGTATTCTGACGATTGTCTCGTGGCATCTACTAACGCTGAAGAGCACAAGGAACATTTGCGCCAAGTATTCAAACGCTTTTCCGAATTTGGAGTTCGCCTCAACGCTGCCAAATGTGTTCTGGGGCAACCATCAGTTCGATTTTTGGGTCATATGATCTCTGCAACCGGCGTTGCACCTCTTCAGGAGAAGGTGTCGGTCATCGCAGAATACCCAAAGCCAGCCACAATCAAAGAGCTACGATGATTTTATGCCCTCCTCAATTTGTATCGTCGCTTCGTTCCAAAAGCAGCAGAGACGCAGGCACTCCTGCATAAATTTCTCGAAGGTGCCAAGAGAAACGATAAGAGGACGATCTCTTGGTCCAAAGAAGCCGATGAACCATTCCTGAAGTCTAAGCGGGATCTGGCAGGTGCAACAGCTTTGGCATTTCCAGTGGCAGGAGCATCCTTGGCTATTGTGGTAGATGCTTCCAATGTTGCCATGGGCGCAACTTTGCAACAACGTGTGTCAGGATCTTGGCAGCCACTTGGGTTCTACTCCAAGAAGTTATCTCCTGCACAAAAGAATTATAGTGCCTATGATCGAGAGCTGTTGACAGCTTACTCTGCTATCAAATACTTCAGGCATATGGTTGAAGGCCATCCGTTCGACCTGTACACGGATCAAAAGCCTCCCATATATGCCTTCAGCCAAACTACTGACAAGTGCTCACCTCGTCAGCTTTGACACCTTGATTTCATTGGTCAGTTTATCACTGACATCCGACACATCAAGGGTGCAGAAAATGTTGTGGCAGATGCATTGTCTCGGATATCCATATCTACCATGGAGACACCATCTTCCACCGACTTCAAACGAATGGCAGAGGAACAACTCAAAGATGAGGATATTCAGCACCTACTCACCAATCCTTCATCTACTTCCTTGAAGATCCACTCTCTTCCTGTTGATGAATCAAAGCTTCAGCTGTACTGTGACGTCTCTACAGGTCGCATTCGACCACTGGTTCCATCCTCGATGCGTAGGGACATATTCACTGCCTTGCATGGACTGTCACATCCTGGAGTGAAGGCCTCTGTGAAACCAGTTCAAGAGCGTTTCGTGTGGCCCGCACTGAAGCCTTATGCATTAACTGTGAGAAGTCTAAAGTGAGTCGGCATCCAAAGAGCCCACATGGGGAATTTTCACCACCTGATGCCAGGTTTGAGCACGTCCACATTGATATCGTAGGCCCTTTGGCTCCATCAGAAGTCTAAAAATATTGCCTCACCTGTGTGGATCGCTTCTCTAAATGGCATGAAGCCTTCCCTATGCCGGATAGCTCTGCTGACACTGTGGCCAAGGTTTTCTATGCTGGAGGGGTTGCTCGATTCGGTGCACCTAATAGAATCACCTGAGATCAAGGTGTCCAGTTTGAGTCTTTTTTGTTCAAGGCTCTTACCACGTTCTTGGGAACCAATCGCCAGAGGACCACATCATACCATTCAGAAGCAAATGGTCAAGTAGAATGCTTCCATCGAGACCTTAAGTCTGCTATCAAGATTTATATAATTAACCGCTGGGTAACAGTACTTCCTACGATTTTATTGGATTTTCGAGCAGCCTTGAAGGAGAACTTGCAAGTTACAACTGCGGAAATGGTGTATGGTGCACCTATACGACTTCCAGGAGAGTTTTTTGTACCTAGTCGTCATCACCCAGATCCATCAAGCTTCGTTGTTCAGTTAAAGACCAACATGGAAAATTTAAGCCCTAGACAGACTGTTCGTCACGGAAAACGCGCTGTTTTCGTCAGCAAGGACCTGCTGTCCTGCTCATACGTTTTCCTCCGCACGGACAGAGTGAAGAAAGGCCTAGAACCTCCGTACGAGGGACCTTACCAGGTGCTGTCAAGATCGGAAGAGGTCTTCCAAATACTAATAAAAGGTCGACCAGTATCTGTAAGCATAGACAGAGTCAAACCGGCTTACATCTGTGGTGATGACCTGCCCTTCAATGCCCACAAGCCTTCCAACAATCAACACGCAACAACAACTTCAAAGCATCAGCAGGAAACAACAACAACAACTTCCAAGCATCAGCAGGCAACAACTTCAAAAAGTCAACAGACTCCCAGTGAAAAAGACCAGCCTTTCATTACCACCCGCTCGGGGAGACGGGTCAGGTTCAGTTTGCCCTGCAAGTAGTTCTCTCGCTATCGCTGCCGGGGGACTACCTGAGGGGAATCGGTCAAAGCCGACCACAGGATGAAGGTCGTCAAGGAGACATAGTTAGTTGGTTTACGAACGCGCTGAGGAATGGCCGAGCTTGTTGTCAAGGGAGGAAAGTTTTGATATTAATTTACCTTGAAGTCATGCCGTATACATTTTAAATAAAATATATTTTTTATAAAAAGATGTCACTCCTTCCTGCCATCCACAACTATAAGTGCTCCGAAAACACCCTAAAACCACTGAATTATTCTTGAGAAAAAAATCAGAGTTGAATAGTGTGAATATCAATAGAAAAATTCAAAACCAAAAATTATTTTGAATACGTTAATTCGTAATGCAATAAGTTTCATTAAAAGTTTCTGATTGAATCGTTGTTATTATTTTACTGTTTCCACTAAGTCACACCTTCGTCAAGCTACCATTTTTTCATCCCTCGTTGAAGCTTTTTACAAGTAACAGTTTCGATGAAAGTTCAAAAAAAAAAACAAAAAACTACTGCCATTTTATTGATCAACATTTTAATCTGATTAAAACAACAACGTAAAATAATGATCGCGCAGTAAACACGTACGCACTGTATACACCTTCCCTTAAAAAGTTAGACTTAATAGTGAAGATAAAAAAATTGCACATTTTGGCAATTAGAATAATGCTCAAAGGGGACAAGAGAATTTGGTTTCAGCGTCTGGGAACGGTGTGAACAGGGCTGGCAATAACTTTATGGATTTGTTTAAGGTTATCAAGGGATTCCTACTGGAGCCACCAGAGCGGTGAGGAATGGCCATTTTTCTTTCAGCAGGTAGAGACCATGTTTAATTTGCATAAAGTTCTGGAATCAGGGTAAGATTATGTTGTACACTCTAAATGGAAGGATAAAGAGATTGAGTACTATGTTGAGTGGAGGTGAGTTTTATAACTACAAAAAAATTAAAGACTGGGTGCTCAAGGAAAACCCAATTACCCCCTTACAACATAAGCAGAACTTGGAAAGATGTGAAAAAAGGATTAACGAATCATATACACCGTATGTGAATAGATTGGGACATGCGTTAGAACTGTATTTGGAATCGAGACAAGTCGATACAATAGAAATGTTGAAGGACCTGTTGGTAGTAGATAGGGTTAAGGATAATCTGCCAAGGAAGGTGAAGTCTCATATCTATTTGAAAGAAACAGAAACTTGGTTGTCGAGTGATGAATTAGCTAGAGAACTGGATAATTTGGTTTTAGCAGGCAAAACTCCGTAGTCGAACTATATTAAGGGTAGACCAGGAAGGTCTGATGCTAGGTCTGGAAAGATTGTTGATCTTCATGGTTCATCCATGAAAACAGTACAGGATAGAGATTAAGTGTTTCAAATGCAATCAGTAAGGCCATATTCGGAAGTTTTTCCCAAGAATAAACGCGATCGCAAAATCTGTAGTCAAGAGCAATGAAAAGGGGGAACAAAGCATGCGCTTTAGTGAAAAGTACCATGGAACTGATGGACGAGATAGCAGACTTTCAGGGCATTGTGAATAAGGGTGCTAAAATCTCAGTGTTACGACAATGTTGGTTCCCAAGGAGTATCTCGAATCAGCTGGTAATGTTATGATGAGGCCTGCTTTTGGATCACAAGTAGAATCAAAACTGGTAACATTGCCCTTACGTTTGTGGACGGAGGAGGGGGAAATAAGTCCCTTTGTGAATGTTCACGTAGTAGTGGCTGAAAGTCTGAATGAAATGGCATTGATAACATCAGAGGTGTATAGATTATTAAAGGATCAAAAAATAAAGTAATTTGGAGAAGAGACCGATTTCTTTTCAGACCAAGTAGTGGTCACAGAGTAATTGAAGAAATTAGGGAACTGAAGGAGCGGGAAGGTGTTAGGTCACGGCGGAATCAGCGGATGTTACAAGGAAAGGTGCTGATGTCAGGCTGGCAGTTCCTGTGTGTCCAGTGGCAGGCGAAACTGTTGAGGTACCCCGGGAAGAGGAGAAGGAGGTAATAATAACCCATTATCTCAGACTCAGATGTTTAGGCAAGAACAAGCAGGATGCGAATACCTGACGAGAGCGTTTCAGGAAGCCAGGCGAGTAAAGAACGGATATTATTTGCAGACTGATATATTATATCATATAGGGTCCGTAGCTGGCCAGAGATATTGGTGATTACGAAGTCCTGGAGAAAGGAAATTCTCAAATTGGCTCACGAAACTTCGTGGGGGGGGGGGGGGTCATCTGGGTTATAGGAAGACCAGAGATCGGTTAGCCTTGTCATTTTGGTGGGATGGCTTGTTAGTTGATGCTAAAATGTTTGTGAGTCATGTCATGATTGTCAGATGTGTCGGAAAGTGAAGGTTAAAGATAGAGCACCCATCGAAGCTGTAAGAAGGCCAGAGTTACCATTTCATGTGGTCAACGAGGATGTGTTAGGGCCCATGAAGCCTAAGTCATCGAGAGGGCATAGTTATGTGTTGTGCATGATGGACCACCACAGTAGGTGGCCGGAAACTGTGCCCCCTAAATCTTTACTACTTGTGATATTTTTATCCAAGTTTTCATGCGGACTATCATACTGAGAACTATAGCGATGGATAATGCTACAAATGTTTCTGCGAGTCTCACACAGGAATTGTTGAATAGACCGGGATGCTGCCCTAAGTTCTCTACTTCGGGTTATTCACGGTCGAATGGGCTTGTTGAGCGTTTCGTTGGAACGATGGAAAACATGCTGTATCACGAGATTCATAGTCATGGAACAGCGTGGGATAAACAATTATTGTTTTTACTGTGGCCTACCGAGAAGTTCCCAATTCAACGACCGGAGTACCTCCATTTTTACTAGTGCATGGTCATATGCAAATAGGTCCTTTGGCCATACTAAGGTCTAGTTGGGAAGATGATGAGCTTTTGCCACAGGGTATTGGACGTTCAGTGTCAAATTATTTGCAATCCCTTCGGGAAAATATAGCTGAAGCAGAAAAATTTGTGTCTGCAAATGTTAATAAACAATAATAAAAGTATATACAGTACGCACAACTTTTAACCGAACGATGGCGATATCTTGGGTTCTATTGTAAAAAAAAAAGAAGGTAGCAGCATTCTTCTTCGTTTAAGATCTTCCATAAGTGTATTAAGTTCATTTTTTCTTAAGGGGTCACATCTAGATGTTAAAACTAGATCCAACTTTTAAAAATGGTAACCCCATTTTTTTCTTCCATATTTGATTTCAGTATCTCAAGAAATGCCGAATTATCAAATTTCATCAATTTTGAACGAACAGTTGGTGAAATATAAATTATTGAAAAACGAGTGTCGTAATGTTAAACAGAAACAGCTTGTTTTTGAGCATAATTGCTGAAATAACATAGGTATCTCATTACTTTTTATTTTTAAATGATAGATTCTAACGAGCCAAACATAATTTATTACTCATTTTGAATTTGGCTTTTTTTTAAAAAATATGAGTTATGAATTATTAAAACATATTTTATAAATTTATGAATAGAAGCATATACATTAATTTTTACTTCATTCGAATTAGCATAGTCGAAAACCAAACAGAATCAATTTTCATTCTAATCTGACCTCTATTTAACAAGATATGAGCAATTATATGAAAATGACTACTTTTAGGGACCATATACTAGATATAAATTTGAAACTCATTGAAAAATTTCTCGTGACAAAATGATGCGAAAATGTTTAAATATGAAGCTCATAACTTTACTGAAATGGGAAATTATTGTTTTAAGTATACGGTGATACGATAAATAAGTCATCCATCCAGTTTTTCAAATATTTTTTTTTCTTTTTTAGTATTCGAGTAAACAAACAAATAACGAAATTTTGAAGCTTTTCACTATTTCAAAAATTCGTTTCATCCATTTTGCAACATTCATGAGCTGAAATGGTAAATATAATAATGTGCAAAGAATTCACAAATTAATACCACAGAATTATATTGATGTTAATATTTATGGAGATAATAATCAATAAATAACGGTTGTCCCAATAGCGTAAATCATCTTAGTGTGCGCCAAGTTAGGGTAGTGGCTATTGGTGGAGTCGACCCTGCTAAAACCACAGCATTGCAAAAAAATGAATTGCAAAAAATGAAACAAAATTATAATATAAAATAGTGCAATGTTTGACGGAAAACTTTTATATATTTTTTCTAAATTGATGAAATTGTCGTCACAAACAATTGCTTTGTGACACATCGTTTGAAATAATTATGGTATAAATATTCGTTCAGTCACGGATATAAAATAACTAAAATGAAGAGTAATAAAAAAAAGTTTCTCTTTCACCTCCATAAAATAAAAACTATTTTTTAACAGCACTAAATCAAACACTCGCGTAGCATACGGAATATTTATCGTTAGAAACTTGTTTGGTGTGTTTTTCCCCCTGTAATCAACCTTCAAATTCAGTTTCTCAATGTTGAGAGTGTCCCCAAAACATTTTCATTCATATCTCTCTCATTTTTATACTTACAGCAATGGAATTGTATTTTTAGGGTGAATGCAATGCGATAAATCAGATAAGATGGAACAAAATAAGAGTTTACATTGAAGATTTTGAAGTTTGAACAATAATAAATATATAGATGACCCCTCATCAAGACGAATTGCACATAGTTGGGTAGAAAATCACAAACCATAATTTTTGGTGAAAACCGCTGCATTCTACAACTTTTAGAACCCAAGATATTGCCATCGTTCGGTTAAAAGTGCGTACTGTATATCATTATAATATTCGATCTAAGCATGAAAGATTCGAAGTGGGTGATGAGGTGGTAGAGTTCTTATCCCAGATTCAACAAACAAGCTTTGTTCGAAATGGAGTTGTCTTGGAGAGATCGTAGACATCAGGGGTCCCTATTCATATTTTGTTAGGTTACCTGACGGAAACGTACGGAATTTACACCAAAACAAATTACGCAATGAAAACAGCCGATACGGGCGGTGGGTTTAATCTATGAGGAAGACGATGACTTTGGCGAAATTCGGCACGTCCCCGTAGAGCGTCGTTTTGTTAGAAAAATCTCACGGAGATGACAAATTAAACCATTTGGATGAAAAACAGGCCAGTTATCTGAAACAAATTATCGGGAAGTTTCAAACATTGTTTGAAGGGGAAATAAAACATGCCCAAGTAGGGTCTCACTCAATCGAGCTGAAACCAGGGATAACAAGGAAACAGGAAACAGCCCCCATATCTACAGAGTTTCAGAAGCATTGAAACTTCAAGTAGAACACCAGATTGGAGAGTTGTTGGATAGGGTCTAATTGAACCATCTAGAGGTGAGATTGTGTACCCTATTGTGTGTGGCCAAGAAAAATGGTACTGTAATACTTTGTTGTGACTATCGGACACTTAACGCTGCTAGTAAGGCGGTCCCATTTCCAATGCAGAGTTCCGAAGAGTTGAGGTACAAAGCAGGAGTGGCACTTTACTTGAATACTCTCGGTATTTTAAAAGGATATTGGGAAATTCCTTTGGATAAGGGTTGTAGAGAGTTGAGTTGAGTACCCAAGTTTCGTATCACCAAGAGATACGTTTTCAATTTAGAATAGAATTAAAAATAAGAATAATAATTGACAGTGATGATTCCTGCAACCACCTCACCCCCCCCCCCCATGTAAATTCTGAATAAATGAAATAATTCCAGAATTGATGAAAATTAAGAATTCATGATATTACTATAAGTTCAGGGAGGCCCCTCAAAACATGGGGCCAAGTGCGCCCCTAATGGAGGCTCTGTTTTTACGGCAGATACTAAGAGAAATCCTTTACTTATTTTCTATTCATTCCCTCCCCATCAAAATTTTAAAATTTTATTTTCGAGCTAATTCACACACATGATTTTCTGGGCTGAATATTCTATCAAATACATTACGAAATAAAATTACGAATAATTTACCTTTTTGTTGCCGTTCTTTATTACTTACTTACGGGTCAATATTTTTTTACTGCATTTCAATAATTTGCTAGTTGAAGATTATTACAGGGGTTGGACAAAATAATATGAACACCTCTGAAATGAGACAAAATCTTTATTAATAGGCTGTTGGCCCTCCTTTTTCATTAATTACAGCTTGTATCCGTCATGAGATGGACAAGTACAAGTCATGCACAACAGTCATGGGGATACGTAGCCACTCCTCCTGTAAAAAGGCCACTAATTCAGAATGTGCAAACCTACTGCACATTTTGACCTGCAAAACACCCCACAAAGGTTCAAATATATTAAGATAAGGGGATCGAGCGGGCCACACGAGGTGTTGCAGTTCATCATGGTGTTCATCAAGTTAGTCTCCGACAATTCCAGCAGTGTGAACGGGTGAATTATCTTCTTGGAACACAGGTCGAGAATCAGGGAACAAATATTGCACCATTGAATGAAAATGGTCGGCCAGAATACTGACATAAACCGCTGCATTAACCCGCCCATCCAGGACAACAAGTGGGCCAAGACCACGGTGAGACATCGCACCCCACAGCATCACTGATCCCCCTTCATGCTTAACAATAGGAAGGAGACAATCAACGTCAACGTCATAGGCTTGTGCTGGCGTTCTCCAAACGTAAACACGTCCGTTAGTCTGGAATAATGTGAACGACGATTCTTCTGACCAGATGACATTCTCCCATTGTTGTTGTGTCCAATTCTTATGTTCGTGACACCATGTTCGTCGTTTCAAGGCATTACATGGTGTCACCAATGGTTTTGGAATAGCCGCTCTACCGTGTATGTTTGCTGCATGCAGTTCACGGCAGATAGTTTTTGTCGATACACCTTCCTGTAGATGTGTGTTCATCTCAGATGTTATCTGAGATGCTGTTGTCTTGTGCTTTCTTGCCGCACGCACACGCACACACCGCTTCAAAACCCTTCTGGGTCTATCAGCCATCTTCGAATTTTGGCCTCTGTTATGCTTGGTAGATGATATCTTTTCCTGTTTGCTATAGGCTGTCATTACCATCGACATAATACTTCTCCCGATACCAACAAGGGTGGCCGTTTTCATTACTGTGGCCCCGGCAAGACGGACTCCAACAATCATGCCACTTTCGAAATCTGTGAGGTCAGCCATAACGAAGTTTTAACGCCCCAATATACATCGCATCCAAACGCTATCACTGCTACGACTAGACGATGCGTGCACATTTTCGCCCACTAAGTGGAACTCTTCCACACTAGAGGGCGGGCGTATACGACAGGTTCCCTCGAGTGCCGCTGTGGTGGTCGAGTGGTCATAGTGACGGACTCGCATCGCGGGGACCCCATTCTTGGGGCCCAGCTTCCATGGCCCCACAGTGGGAGCTGGGGGGATTCAGTCCAGAGAGGAGAATAACGGTTTATATGTTACTGCCAAAGCCCGAAATTGCCCACTTCGCAAACTGACTAGCCCAGTTCACCCTTCCAATGTCCGAAATACGGGCTTTGGCCAGCCTTTTGTGTGTGTGTATCCCTATATCGACGCCTATGGTTCGAGGTTATCGCCGAATTGAAGTATTTTTTGTGACAATTATTGCCATTTATAATTAGCTATAGCTAATCGTAATTATTATGGTTAGCTGTGGCAACTCTAACAGTCGAAAGAATCTGAATATAGATATCTTTGTGATTCATATATAGGGATCGACATGTAGGGCCTGGGGAAAGCCCGTAATTCGGACATTGGCCGGGTCCACTGGGCTGGCCAGTTCGCGAAGTGGCCAACTTCAAGGTTTGACAGTAACATATATAAATATATATACGTATATGCAGTCATCGCTCGATATAACGACCCCCCTCGTCTCTTCAAAATGAACGTTATAGTGAGAGGGTCGTTGTATCGAAAGTATGTGTAATACGTAATAAAGTACGTTGTAAAAAATGTATATGATTGTCGTTCTGTGAAAATAATTGGGTCTGAAAATAATCATTTTACCACGAGCAATCTATGATGCCACTGCTGCTGAGGAGCCTCGAGTGTCAGGAAGACCTCGTGACAATTTGATCTGGTTAAAATTTTGAAAAGAGTATGCAAATTGTGTGGTAGTGTAGTTGCATACAGGGTGTCCTTTAAGAGTTAGTACGGCCATTGTCTCCTCACCCATCCATGGTAGAGATGATTTCAGTTTGAAAAAATGCTCAAAAGGCGTTCAAAAATTACCCTGTACCAGTTTTGAGAGTGAAAACACAGTGTGTAACAAAATAAAAAAAGTATAAATTTTTAAAACTTCTAATTATAAAGTGACTGCACCGTATCTCCTGAGACCAACAAAAAAAATCTAAGTTGACAAGTACAATGTTCGCTGAGATATTTGAATTCAAAATTCGAAGGAAAGATGGAAAGGACAGCATAAATGTGGGGAAGGAGCTTTGTCGATTAGTTTTTGCTGTCTTTTCATAACTTTTCTCCAGTTTTTGAATTCAAATATCTTAGCGAATATTGCACTTAGAAACATGCAATTTTTCTGTTGGCATCAGGAGAGAGAATGCAACAACTTTCTAATTGGAAGTTAAAGGACAGGAAATCAAAGAAAAATTTAGATTTTTTTGTTTTGAGCCACACACTGTATTTTCCGAGGATGATATCACTTTCCGCTATCCATACGAAGGTTTCAACGGTTGGCTGATGCGAGATGAAGTTAGGAAAGAAAAATTCAGCTGTGCTCTTGCTAGGAATCGATCCCACGTTCTCGAGCTTTCTGGGTGAGCCCACTAGACTACAAAGGCAAAGAATATCAATTTTTCCTTGGAACTTGAATGCGATGAACGGTTGGACCTAACTCAGGCCTCTGGTGCCAGTTACACTGCCACCAGTCCATGTACGGTCCCGTTCAGCGCACACAAGCTCTAAGGTAAGATTGAGATATTCGTTGCCAATGCAGTCTAAGGCGCTCACCCAGCAAGTCAGAGAAAGTGGATTCGATTCACCGCAAAGACAGTTTTGAATTGTTCTTCCTTTCCTAAATTCATCTCCGCATCGGCTAACCGTTGAAAAAAAAATATTTCCACTCTCTTGTAAAGGGTAATCTTTAAAAGTATTTTGAGCATTTTTTAAATTGAAACTATACCTCTCCGACGGACGGTTGATAAGAAAAGGCAGCACTAGCACGTACAGGACACCCTGTATAGATAGATAGGGGCCTCAGAAAAATTTGTTTCACCTGGGGGGGATGACGCTGTTGAGATAGCTATGGGCTTACTTTATGGAAATAGAGCACAAAATCTTTCAATCCAAAAACTGAGCATTAAGGCGAGTTCTTGTTCGAAATTAACTTTGTTTCTCTGCTTTGTATACAGGACATAACAGCACCTCTCGCACACTGCAATGCATAATAAATTTGAAATTAAAATTTGAAAATTTATTTGATCGCAATTTATCATTCTCATCGGTGCCCCAACGCCCCTCGCCGCGAAAAATTCAAATCCCGACAGAAATCGCGAAGTGCGGCTTATACGGTGAAATTAAAATATGAAAATTTATTTGATCGCAATTTATCATTCTCATCGTCGCCCCAACGCCCTTCATCGCGAGAAATTCAAATTCCGACAGAAATCGCGAAGTGCGGCTTATACGGTGAAACTAAAATTTGAAAAATTTATTTGATCGCAATTTATCATTCTCATCGGTGCCCCAACGCCCTTCATCGCGAGAAATTCAAATCCCGACAGAATTCGCGAAGTGCGGCTTATACGGTGAAATTGAATTTTTAAATTCGACCGTGTCGGGATTTTGACCTGTCGGGATCTCGACCCTGTCGGGATTCTGACCGTGTCGGGATTTTGACTTGTCGGGATTTCGACCCTGTCGGGATTTTGACCTGTCGGGATTTCGTCTGTCGGGATTGTGACTTGTCGGGATTTCGTCTGTCGGGATTGTGAACGGAACCCGCCTTGAAGACCTTGCAAAATGGATTAGTAGAAGCCTCACAAAATTGTTTCCACGTTTGGTGTTTGGTCTTTTTGATAAGCTTATTATGCAAGGCCCTTCTTCGATGGAAAATCTCTTTCAATACACCTCTATTCTGATCGGTGGCAGCGTAGAATTTTCGCTTGCTAGACCGTAGAGCTTTTCTCGACACCTCCAGTTCTTTGACCACCAGTGTGCAGCTTCTTTGGTGGTTGTGGTTATTTTGAGCCACCTATTGCCTATTGATGATATTAAATTAAGCGAATTCGAATGAGTTGTCTAGCTCTTCTCTATTTCTCGCATGATGTATGTCACTAATGATATTGGGCATTTGTCTACCGAGAGTTTGAAGAAAATTCCTAACTCTTTTTTCAGAATTTGAATACTTGGCGATGGTTTGTAAATTAGCTTTTTCGGTCGGAGCTAGATGTATATAGAAGTGGGGATTCGAGCTGTCTTCATCAGAAATGCTCCAGTGCGTTCTCCGAAAGATTTCTACATCGTTCGTTAGCGTGACGTCAGGGCTGCCCGAAGCATCCTCCCAACTATAGGTGCAGCTGCCATCATTGAGAAGTGAAAGATGTTGAGCCCTGAGTAGATCTAAAATTTTGCGGCCCCTACTGTCGATGTCCTTGTAACCCCAATGTATATGGTGAGCATTCATATCGGCACCGATGATTTAAGAAGTTTTGCCAGTTGTTTGGGAAATAATATTAAGTTCAGTGATAGTGTCTTCTATTTTTTGGGATGGGGAGGCGTAAGTTGATGTCAGAACAAGCTCTTTATTTGTCAAACAAATTTTTACGGATACACTGTTTCTAAATGTCAAGAAATTTGATGCAATTATTCTGTTATTCGGAATTATTATAGCTGCTTTACAATTTTGTGAATTAAATTTCATCCACATACCAGAAAGGCCCTTAAGCATTCCTCTATACTGCCACGGTTCCTGGATTAAGGCTATATCTATTTTTTTCTCAGAAATATGATGCACCAGTGTATAAGTGGCAGTTTCACTCCTGTTCAAGTTAATCTGAAGTATTTTAAGATTTGTGGACATTAGTACTGTTATAGACTAGAATACATAAGTTGCGGCACCCTTTGCCGATAGATGACATTTTAATTTGAAGTTATTTCCAACAGCGACACTGATGACCTTAGCCGCTAATGAGTGGGCGCATTTCACTACTATGTCGTTTTTCCTGGGTATAATATCATATATATATTCAGATAGTTGCTCATATTCCATTTGTTCAAAGAAGTCATTTAAGATGATTTTTCGATTGATGTAATCATCTTCAAAGAATTTCAAATGCAGAGGGAAATTATTTATGTTTTCCTATGCATCAGCATATGAGACCGTCCTCTTTGGATAGGAGAGTGTGGTGCCATTTGTCAGCCGACGTTTAGGTATCATCCCACCTGCAGTTTCTGACGATGAATGGAATGTTATCGTGCCACGGCCAGAAGCTGACGTCCAAATTCTTGATTGTTTCCTGCTGGTTTGACATCCTCCTTGTCTTTCAAAGGATCCTTGATTTTGTTGTGTCGCTCTTCGATCCTGTTTCACTGAATTAGGTCGTGGCAGATGATCATCTGGAATTACGACAAAATAAAGTTGCCTGAGGATTTTGTCATTTAAAATCACCGCTTAAGTTCCAGGCGATCGTTCTGGTTTAAACAGTCTATTGCAGTTCCACCTTTAATATTCCTGATGTTACTGATTTTGCTGTTGAAAATATGAAGGGAAATTATATTACTAGTGGCTTGTAAATTTTTCATAATTTCATTCCTATACAACAGCAGGGGGAAGGTTTTACCACTTGTGGTTCCATTTGTTCTGGTCCGTTGCTTTCGCTTTTGTCTTTTGTTCAGTACTTCGGTTAATGTACCACTCTCAAGATCATCTTCTGTATGTTTGCCATGGTTTTCCAAATTTCTCCCGGTTTTTGATGTTTGTTGCAGGGACATGTTATACAGCCTTTGCTGTATATTAGTTCTATGTTGATGAGTCTTCTCATCCATAGTTTCTCTTGTATAGTCCACTTCTTCGACGGTAACATACGAGCTAGTATCACTATCATCTTCTGTGTCCCTTCTTTGGTCCGATGCTTGTATTGACGTTGGCGTGTGGTTATTGGGAGTTGTCTTATGCGTGATATGCATTGGCACCTTAGTCTCAGTGGTGTGTAGATAGTTGTTTTGTTTATTCGTTAAGCCGTCCTTACATTTCCACTTTTTTGTCTTGTTATTCATTTGCTTCAGTGGTTGGGACTTTCCAAAGCTTACGGCGAGGCGTAAAGCTTTGTGTGTGTCGTGCAGTCATCAAGGGTACACGAGTGGGCCTTCGGCTCCGAAAGCCCATATCAATGATGTTTCGTTGAATGGTTCGCACGCTGACACTTGTTGATGGCCCAGCATTGAAATCTGCAGCAATTTGCGGAAGGGTTGCACGTCTGTCACGTTTAATGACTCTCGTCAGTCGTCCTTGGTCCCGTTTTTGCATGATCTTTTTCTGGCCGCAGCGATGTCGTAGATGTAATTTTTTACCGGATTCCCGATATTCACGGTACACTCGTGAAATGGTTGTACGTGAATATCCAAATTTCATCGCTACCTCCCTCGGAGATACTATGTCCCATCTCGCGTGCGCCGACTATAACACCACGTTCAAACTCACTTAAATCTCGATAACCTGTCATTGTAGCAGCAGTAACCGATCTAACAACTACGCCAGACACTTGTTTTGTTATATAGGCGTTGCCCACCGCCGCGCCGTACTCTGATTGGTTCCATATCTCTTTATTTGCATACGCATGCCGGTACCAGTTTTTTTGGCTCTTCAGTTTAGGATATCAAGCCTCTTCTTCGCTTTTTTCCGGTGCGTCGCTGGTATCCCATATTCGAAAGTCTTATCCACTCCCGTAGTCATCGCGGGGACCCGAAACCGACCATGGCCCCATCTCGGTCCCCATAGGAGATATAAGCTGGTCACCCAGAGGGTTCGGGCCATGGTGGAAGAGCGGTGCAATATCCGGAGCACTAAGCACCAAAAGACCACCAGCGGATAAGTAGACAAAAAGTTGAGGTTACATGGGCAGGTGCATACGCACGTCGCCAGCAGGCCACGAAGGGGGCCCACATAGAACTATAGTCACACATATATAAGATATATAAACCTATATATACAAGCATATAGACACTCATATATACAAGCATATAAACACTCATATATACACTCATGTCCATAAATTGAGGATAATGCCAGCTCCGGCAAATAAAGGTTCAGAAACAAAACGAACGTTACATATCCATAAAGCTTATTTATTAAACAAAAGATAAAGAACAAAAACGATGGTGTATGTATGATACCATTCATAAAAACTACGATTTTTGCTCCCTGGAGCAATTGTAAAAAATATCTTCTTTACAAAAACTTACTGTTACATGGTTGGTATGATGGTTAATACATTGTATGTCTCCCATGCGATGAAATACAGTCCGTACAACGCCTAGGAATGCTGAGTATCAAATTATCGATCTGATCTTGGGGAAGATCACTCCACTCAGCAAGCAATGCTCTCCGAAGTTCCGGTACACATGTAGGAGGTGGTTGACGGGCTGCAACTCGTCGGCCAAGCATGTCCCACACATGCTCTATCGGATTCAAGTCAGGTGAGAATGCTGGCCATTCCATACGGGTTATATCCTCAGATTCAAGGCATTCGTTTACGATGTTTGCTCGGTGAGGACGGGCGTTGTCATCCATAAACACAAATTCTGCGCCCATGGCACCCCTAAACAAACATACATGTTATTCCAGAATGATGTCCCGGTAAATTTGGGCTTTCATGGTTCCGGTTTAAACATGCAGATCTGTTCTGGAACCCAGTATAATTCCACTCCAAACGAGCAATGCTGCACCACCGTAACGGTGTCGTTCAATCATGTCGTCTTGGTGGTAACGGGTACCTGGCGTTCTCTATATGAAAGTCCAACGTGAATCAGACTGCAAGCTAAACCTGGACTCGTCGGAAAACATCACACAAGCCCACTGTGACGATGTCCACATTGCATGTTCTCTGTACACGGTTTGCCTTGAAACTGTGGTACCCGTGGCTGCAGATAGCTGACGAGACAGGTCGGATGCTGTGCCCGAGTGGCATGGTGGTAAGATGCTCGTCTACCATCGTGAAGGTTGTTGTCAGGGTCCCGGGTTCGAACTCAAAGGTGGAGGATATTGATAAGATATTTTCCCTAACGAACTCGAGGTGACCACCGATAGACAGCGCCTTCACTTCCAACCCATCTCACTAATGGCAGTAAATTGCAGTATAGCGATATGGCCAGAGTAGGTGTTTGGTGAAGTAGTAGTAGGTCGGATGCTGTGCTCCGTCTGCTTCTTTTGGCAGTTACTGCCAAATACCGGTCATCATTCGACGTTGTAACTCTTTTTTTTTCCATTTCTTCTAAAATATTTGTGAATCATCCACCCGAACTGTACTTCGCATAAAATCATCACATTTACCAAGCACTGGGTTTTCTTTTTTCCTTTTCTTACCTGGTGTAACAACTGTTCCGGTGTCTTCAAACTCTTTCCGAGTTCTCTGTGCACTGGTTCTTCAGATACCTGTTAGTTCTACTGTCATATTCTCCAAGTATATAACAGATGAAGTTTGAGATCTCTTCAAAGACATGCAAAATGATTATCTTTTCTGCACTTCTCAGTGGCTTACCTTGCTGGTGTTTTAAGCCCGATGTGCCGGGAACAGATTCTGACATATTAATTGTTTAGAAAATTACGTCGACATTAAGAAAAAGGTTAAAATTAGACTCCAGAAATGATACGTAAAAATTTAACGGCAAATATAGTCAAAAATTAATTTTCGAAAATCGATTCGTATGTACGGAAGATAAAAAAAATGGAAAAATACATTGAACAGTAAAACAGTGTGCTACTCAAGAGATCTGTTTGAGCAGCACTGCGAAGTTTTTGCGAATGCACTCGTTACGATAAGTACCCCCCCCCACCCCTATCCTTCGAGTTTCGTAGGGCGGGGGTAAGAACAAAAAAAAATCTTGTTTACCACAACGAAATTTTTTGCTGCTTACTTATAGACACCTAAAACGCAGCTGTAAACGATGTTTCAACTGGCTTTTCGAAACCAGACACGCACATATATGTTGGCAAAGTGAAAACTCTTGAAGTATGTGCTGTTTTATGACTATAGCGAGGAAACATGTTCTGTTCCAGAGCAGCATTGAAGAGAGAAGAGCGTATCCTTCTGACACCCACCGTAAAATCACAACGGCAAAAATGCTTTGACCCATCTTTGTGTGTGAAAAATATTATTTTTTCCTTCCCAAAGATAACGTCTAACTAAAGGCCCGTTTACACGCGGTAAGAGATTAAGTTGGTAACTAAATTTTAAGTTGCCAAGTACGATACAATGTATGCAGTCGATAAGGGACGTTTTAGGCTTTAGTTGGCAAGTGCACAAGTGATTAAGTGAAATAAAAACGGTTCTATTTTTTTCGAGTTAAGTAGACCTACGCTCTTTCGCTAGTGGGAGTGGCATGGTGGTAAGATGCTCGTCTACAATCGTGAAGGTTGTTGTCAGAGTCCCGGGTTCGATCCCAAGGGAGGATATAGATAAGATATTTTCCCTAACGAACTCGAGGCGACCACCGATAGACAGCGCCTTCACTTCCAACCCATCCCACTAATGGCAGTAAATTGCAATATAACGATGTGGCCAGAGTTGGTGTTTGGTGAAGTAGTGGGAGTGGCCTTGTCGCACTCTCTCGGGGGGGGGGGTTATTTTGATCTCAAGCGTGAACCTGTTTATACTCTGTCATCTCCTACTAGAATTCCCGCTAGAATTCCGCGGAAATACAGGATGGTGAAGTTGCCAGAGGGACACAACCTTCAAGTTTGTTGAAGAATATCTTCGCCATGAATATTTGTTGAACTATGGAAATGAAAACTACCTTAACAAACAAGCTAAAAATTATCCGATATTAGAAAAAGCTATGGAATATTCTGTCGATGTGATGTCAGGAGTTAAAAAAAATTGAAGATTCAAAAACATATCGGGTGCTGGTGTGGAGGATTTATTATATATTAAAAACTGGATGGGGGAAGGGGGTTTCGAATATTTCTCTCGTCCAAAACGAATTTGCTGCCATCTGTTGTAAAAATACATAATCAAATATTTAACATAAAGATAGCATCTAGATTAAATTTAAAAAAATTAATTTCGGAAATTTGGAAATATATAATTTTTATGTTTGATGAATTTTTAACCCTTAGAATTTCCTACGAATGCCAAGAATCTTCTCCCATATTTTCGGCTTACATAATTCGTAATTTATCTCCTCTTTAACTTCGATTAAAATATCATATAATCGATATTTACATCTTAGAGGAGAAATAGAGAAATCTTATATTCTCGATGATTTACATAAGTTTATAATATGTTGTGTATTTTTTTCTTTTTTTCGCCCTCTTGTGTAAGTGAACCAATAAATTTATATTCTTAAAAAAATATATCGTACAATGTGGCTCTGATCACACAGTATTCGTAAGTTCTACCGGATCATCTTCATCCATTGTTGCGGAAGCTATGAGCTTTGAAAAAAAAAACCACTTCTTTGAGAATGCCAGATATATAAAAAATCATTACTATTATTCTCCCGCGAGGTGCGTCTCTCTCCCTCCGTTGATTCGAGTCGAATGTAGCGCGCATGCGCCAACTGCGCTCGCCTCCGTAAAAATTATCCAATTAGCATCTACTTACTACTTATCGTGTGGACACCTTTCTCAACAATCGGTAACTTAAAATTTAGTTACCAACTTAATCACTTACCGCGTGTAAACGGGCCTTCAGGCCCCTTTCACACGAGCACTACTCAAATTCGTACATAAAAACTATTTTTTCGCAATTTTTGTAATTATTTTTCTCCATCCCTAATTCAGAGTGCCCATAGGTAACCCAGAGCCCCATAGAATATGGGTATAGAGCTGCCTTCATTCTGATCCTCACAAGTAGTCGATGGGGAAAAATATGAAAGAAAAATTCCAAAAACATCCAATGATGTTCCAAAAAAAAAATCAGAAAAAATCATATCAAAGACTTTGAAAGTAGAAAGGAAGGGATGGAGACTCAAAATGTCTGTGCTTAGAAATATTCACATCACAATTCTGTCTTAGGCCGGGATTACACTATAAAAGTTTTATAAAAGTTCATTTATAAAACTTAAAAAATGCAACCAATAGGCGGATCAGTTAAGTTCGCTCGAATGTAACAGATGTACAAGATTCACCGAAAGACTGGTTATTACTGGAGATGAAGATTACAAGAAAATTCATCACTGCCCCCACGGGAACTCGAACCCCGGTCTCTCGCTTGCCGGACGAGTGCTCTACCATCTAAGCTATGGAAGCAGATAGAATATTTCAACCTTGGAGCGTATATATATGTTGAAAGGCACCGTACATGGACGGCGTCAACAATCAACTAATAGCTCGTGTATGACAAAGGCCAACCAGATGGCCATATGCATATAGAAACGTCCTCTCCACTTGTCAATACAAGATTCATCGAAAGACCGTCCAAGTACGGTGCCTTTCAACATATATATACGCTCCAAGGTTGAAATATTCTATCTGCTTCCATAGCTTAGATGGTAGAGCACTCGTCCGGCAAGCGAGAGACCGGGGTTCGAGTGATGAATTTTCACCCTTGTAATCTTCATCTCCACAAGTAACCAGTCTTTCGATGAATCTTGTATTGACAAGTGGAGAGGACGTTTCTATATGTAACAGATGTGTTTATTGGTTACATTTTTCAAGTTTTATAAAAGAATTTTTATCAAAGTTTTATAGTGTTATACCAGCCTTAGGCCGGTATTACACTATAAAAGTTCTTTGTCAAAGATCATTTATAAAATAAGTTTGACAAAACAATTTGATAGTGTAATGGGCAACTTTGATAAAAAACGCTCCTTATCAAAGTTTATTTTACCGAAGTCAGCCTCCTCATCCAATATTTGAAAAAAGATTAATATTGATGCTTTCTATGCTGCAGTTTCAATTGCTCAAGTTTGCATACTATATACTTTGCGATTTGATAAAGTAATTAAAAAATGAGTGGTAGATATCAATTGGATATCCAAGTTTTCGTCTCGATGAACTGAATCAGTTCATACGATTTGAACGGTTTAAAAAAAAAATATGTGTGATTTTTTGTTAAATAAACTAAAGAAAAAAATATTTTTTTGCTTCTTTTTAATACAATAATAAATTAATGTTGAAAATATCGTTGTAACGAATGGACATATTTATGTCTATGGGATATAAGGGGTCACACATCTTCAAGTAATACGTCACCAATCCTGAGGGGGGGGGTCGCATTTGCTGACTTTTAATGACAAGGTGGAGGGGGGTTGTTCAAATGATAATTGTGTGTGAGCTATAGAGGTAGGAAAATATGAAATTGGGTTGTATGTTTAGCTGATATATAAATGAAATGATAAATACTGTACTTTCAGAAATCATATATGTAAATTGGAAGGCCTTATATATTGGAAGTGCCGTCTTGCCACATGGGCCGGCCCGGGGGCCTCAAGAGAAAAGGGGAATCACAAAAATGAAATGCAGTTGGAATTTCCAAGAATTCACCACGTAGGGCCTCAGAAAAATCATTTGGCCCGGGGCCCCTGATGCTCTTAAGACGGCCCTACCTATACTTCTGGTACTTTTGCAATCAGGTAGTGGTGCCCCAAAACATCACTTGGCCTGGGGGCCTCATGATGCTCTTGAGTTTTACAGACATGGGTTATAGCAAGCTCGGGGGTAGGACGGGGCAGGGTCATGGTGACAATCTAGGAGTTCGCAAATTTTAGGGGGCGGGGGTTGTTTCCAAGTTTTCCTTTAAAAGGCCACATTGGAGGATCGATTTTTTTTTTCAATGATTAAGTTCCATAAAATCAAAAGTTGTATTTCAAGAAAAAACCGGAATCTCAGAAGTACTACCGTACTATTGCGAAAATCGGCTTCAGATGTGTTCTGTCAACGTTATAGCTAGATGACTATCTCTAGCTATAGATAACGCTGGTTCTATTCATTCCCAGAACCACTCGAAGAAGGATCGACATAACTACAGATTTGTGTCAGAGGTCCTCATTGAAATATCGGTAACAGTTCGACGGACCACTTACATCCGTGATTTTTAAAATTTTGCCTTCCATTTGATGATACATTTATTTCATTATCATCTGAGATGGTTGACAGTGAGCCAATACATTACACGAGGTGTAAAATCTTTTATCCAACATTGCTTCATCACCAATGTTTGATAAAAGAGTTGCGCTGATGCACTTCCATCCTGCACAGTGACGTATTAACTCTTCAAAAACCTGTTCTTTCACCTTCTCTTCTCACTTGCCACTCCTTTCTCTGGGGAAAAAAAATTCTCTTCCGGTGTGTATTTCTTGGATTAAAAGAAGCTTGTGTTTTCAACAATAAATGTGATAGAAAATTAGGAACGTAACTAGGCTGGGGCACTCTGTCCCAGGGATCCAAGCCAAATGGGGCCCACAAAAATTTACACTAACCAGGGGCCTGTCAATCCAAAATTTGGGTCCGTTTTCCGGACCCTCCACAAAATTCCGGATCAGAAAAAACGAACCCTTCACGAAATACATAATTATGAATCCATAAATTTGAAATTTCTTTTGCGATAGATCAACTAGATTATTTCGCTTTCCACAAAATTAATGACACATTTCACAAAAATAAAGAAAATTTTTACAAAATCAGGACCCTGCAAAAAAGTCAAAAATGTAAGCAGGCCCCTGCTTACCCCAAATAGTAGTCTGCCCCCGGCCCCGTAAAGGCACAATAAGGCCTTATAGGAAAATGAGTTTTATGTCACCCGCAGCTCACTTGCCCAGTTCATGGTTTTATTGCTGCTCCCCAGAATAGTTAAGCAGTGCCGTCTTAAGGCATGGGCCCACCTGGGCACGGCCAGGCGGCCTCAAGAGAAAAGGGGCCCTCACAAAAATTGTTGAGATTTTTGAAAATTTGCCTAGTAGGGGCTCAGAAAAACCATTAAAAACCGACGCGAAAAAGTGATTGAAAGCATTACACATGTCTACATTGCTGTCTAACCTAGACCCTCCTATCGAGAGGGGGCCAACTGTCCCCTTACATTCATTATTGATGTATCTAAAAATGATTTAGAGTCAGAGCCAATGTTACCTGCCAACCTAGATTCAACTTCCTTTTTACTATCACTTATAGCTTTCTTTCACGCTCTTCTATCAGTAAACAATGATAGGTCACCTCGTCCACTTTTATACCACTAAATGCTCTTTTCTTTTCAAGATAAAGGTTACGCACGCTTTTTTCGAACAAACGGTATGATGTCATTCAAAAAAAGACAGCTACTAAATTCTTCCCATTGACTTACCACCTCCACTGATTCCAACCGGTCTTTGAAAACTTCCGCTAACCTTCCTCTGAAAATATCAAAGTTATTTCTCCGAAAACAAGGAACCAGTCTTTTGTTATCAACCTCACCCGAAGAAAACCTACAGAGAAAACTACACGATGATGACTGGAAGAAAACGGGCGCGGTAGTCCGGTCGATAAGATGCTCGCCTAAAGTACCAAAGCATGTTTAGAGGTGTCGCGAGTTTGATACCCTGTTCGTCCTTGTCAGAAAACTTTCCTGACACAGGGGTACAAGAAAAAACGGTGACTTGACCGCAGCAAAAAAATTGCTACCGTGGGGATTTCCCCATCGAGGGGTTAGCGCACCAACTTCTCGATGAGAATAAAAAACAAGCCTGCCGTTCGGAATAGGCAATAAATTGTAGGTCCTGGTCTAATTAGCAATGCTGTGCAGAAAATGACGTGGTGCAACAAAATTCATCAATGATCTGGAAGAAAACTCATTTCCCACCGAAACACGTTCAACAAGATCCTCAGAACTAGTAAGAACCAAATCCATAATAGCAGTACCCCTAGTGGCTTCTGATCCATGCTGATGCAAAAAATTATCAAGCACCAACTTAAAGTCCCTTTCATATTGGTCTCCAGCTGAAAGATTCTCCAAATCTATACCCAGGTAATTGAAATCCCCTAGTATTATAACCCTCTTACGCTTACACATGTAGGATATTTCATCATGAAGTTTGGCGATGTAGTTTGAATCTCTATTCGGTGGATTGTGACAAACCCCCAACAATAAGTTTATGATGTCTTTTGTTTTCAAGCTCAACCCATATAGAATATCCCATATTCAATATGGGTTCCTCTTCACGTTACATTCTTTAGCCTTCAAACATGATTTCACGTATATCAAAACTCCACCCCCCTTTCCTATATCAGATCTATACTCATGTCCATAAATTAAGGATAATTCAGAAATCACACGGAAATCGAAATCTAAAGTAAAAATTTCACCTGTAGAATTATCACACACATCTGCAAGAATGATATGCAAATTTCAGGAAGCCACCGGATGATGCCGATAGTATGTCACAATGACGAGGTGTGAAAGAGGGGGGTATTAAGGAATGGTGGCAAAGAAGTGAAATTGTTCACAAGAGTTCTGTAAGGCGTTCAGTGCCATAAGCATAGTTATGACACAGAGGACGCACATGTGGATGATTTTTTACGTGGTAGAATTATCGGCCGCCTGGAATGTGGGCGTACTCAGATGGAAGTATCCTAGGAACTTGCCCAAAGTGTCATCTCTAGGCTTTGGCAACGATTCCAAGATAACGGAAATGTCAGTAGACGTTACAGTACAGGTCGCCCCAAGTTACAACGCCGAATGAAGACCGGTATTCGGCAGTAACTGCCAAAAGAAGCAGACGGAGCACAGCATCCGACCTGTCTCGTTAGCTATCTGCAGCCACGGGTACCACAGTTTCAAGGCAAACAGTGTACAGACGTTTGGGAGATGTTGGTCTATATGCTCGCAGGCCTGTCAGATGTGTTCCGCTCACGGCAACTCACTGTCGGCAGCGATTAGCCTGGAGTAGAGAACATGCAATGTGGACATCGTCACAGTGGGCTTGTGTGATGTTTTCCGACGAGTCCAGGTTTAGCTTGCAGTCTGATTCACGTTGGACTTTCATATAGAGAACGCCAGGTACCCGTTACCACCAAGACGACATGATTGAACGACACCGTTACGGTGGTGCAGCATTGCTCGTTTGGAGTGGAATTATACTGGGTTCCAGAACAGATCTGCATGTTTAAACCGGAACCATGAAAGCCCAAATTTACCGGGACATCATTCTGGAATAACATGTATGTTTGTTTAGGGGTGCCATGGGCGCAGAATTTGTGTTTATGGATGACAACGCCCGTCCTCACCGAGCAAACATCGTAAACGAATGCCTTGAATCTGAGGATATAACCCGTATGGAATGGCCAGCATTCTCACCTGACTTGAATCCGATAGAGCATGTGTGGGACATGCTTGGCCGACGAGTTGCAGCCCGTCAACCACCTCCTACATGTGTACCGGAACTTCGGAGAGCATTGCTTGCTGAGTGGAGTGATCTTCCCCAAGATCAGATCGATAATTTGATACTCAGCATTCCTAGGCGTTGTACGGACTGTATTTCATCGCATGGGAGACATACAATGTATTAACCATCATACCAACCATGTAACAGTAAGTTTTTGTAAAGAAGATATTTTTTACAATTGCTCCAGGGAGCAAAAATCGTAGTTTTTATGAATGGTATCATACATACACCATCGTTTTTGTTCTTTATCTTTTGTTTAATAAATAAGCTTTATGGATATGTAACGTTCGTTTTGTTTCTGAACCTTTATTTGCGGAGCTGGCATTATCCTCAATTTATGGACATGAGTGTATTTCTCAAAACAGCATTGTATCCTGAGATGTGTAAGAAAGATTCATCCCATCGTTTGCCCAAGATTCTGTAATGGCTATAATATCCAAGCCCCTCCACAACCATCATAGTTTCTAAAAAATCTTTCTTATTACCCAAGGTCCAGGCATTAATTAGCACACATTTTAATTTGCCCGGTGGTTTAGTGTCAATCGAGAAGCTATCCAAGTCAGGTGGGTAATTCCCCGTCAGTACTGTTGTGATTATCATTAACTAATCCGCATTTCCAACTACGAGGTCTGGGAAACTTGAGTAAACTATCGTAAACGTAATACCATCCGAACGAAGCCACCTATCGGTAAATGCGGGAAGCTCCAAGAACGTGACCCCACAAGTGACGCGCAAATGTCCTTCAGGCCTATATTGAATTGGTGAATCCTTGTCCTATACACCCTACTACCCATTGGCAATACTGGAATCACTGCCACATCTGAACCCCCCCCCCCTCACTAGCGGATAATAGTACATCCCGGTTCTGTGACAGAGACTCACTAATATTCGCTCCTACCTGATTCGTTCCCACCCACAGAATCACCCGCAAGGGCACCTTTCGGCGATGAAAAACGTCTCGAACGTTGCTAATCTTCCTCTCAAGAAGACAACAGCACTCGAAACCCCGAAAATCCCTACACACTGTTCCCAAGTTTCTTAACCATAGAATCGCCGATGATTAAACCCCTATCACTATCCCCCTCTACCTCATCCACGACCACCCATTCGCCTTTTAAACTGTCGTTGTTTGTGTAGATTGCTTCTCCATCAACAGGTGGCTCGAATACACGGGAAAAAGTATACACTGTTTGCTAACACTAACGTCCAAAAAACCCACGAATTTATATCAAAGAAGCGGGAGACACACAAACCTGGCGAAAATAGAATGAAAATGAAATGAGAGCGAGAAAAAAAATGTAAGTCGATCGAAAATACGCAACGAAAATTAAAAAAATTGAGAGAAAAATAAAAAATACACTTACCTGCCAACTCCAACGATGTTCTACAAAAATAAAAAAACACCGCAGAATATATATGACCGAAAAAATAAATAAATAAAAAATGTGCTAACAAAACCAACATTACCATTCGGAATCAGCTTCCCGGACCATAGTTATGTTCAGTTGATCAAATAATTAATTGACGGATTATCATATCTATCGATTCGAGCTTGGGATTATACATAATCACCGTATTATATGATGTGATAAATTTTTGACTTATGACCATAAATTGGTTTACGGAAAATTCATCGCTGGAAAATTCACTGAAATAGTTCACCGCTAGGAAAATTCCAGGTATTTTGGTGCTCGCTTATGCTCAACGTCAAATATAGTACTTTACAGGGACAGTACAAAAGATTTCCTTGCCACGATCAAAAATTCCAAAAATCCTATATATAGGATTAAATAATATAAATCTTCTAATATCTTTAATATAGGACATATACATTGAAGAGCCAAAAAAACTGGTCACCTGCCTAATATCGTGTAGGGCCCCCGCGAGCCCGCAGAAGTGCCGCAACACGACGTGGCATGGACTCGACTAATGTCTGAAGTAGTGCTGGAGGTAATTGACACCATGAATCCTGCAGGGCTGTCCATAAATCCGTAGGAGTAAGAGGGGGTGGAGATCTCTGAACAGCACGTTGCAAGGCGTCCCAGATATGTTCAATAATGTTCATGTCTGGAGATTTTGGAGGCCAGCAGAAGTGTCTAAAGTCAGAAGAGTGTTCCTGGAGCCACTTTGTAGCAATTTTGGACGTGTGGGGTGTCGCATTGTCCTGCTGAAATTGTCCAAGTCCGTCGGAATGCACAATGGACATGAATGGGTGCAGGTGATCAGACAGGATGCTTACGTACCTGTCACCTGTCAGAGTAGTATCTAGACGTATCAGGGGTCCCATATCACGCCAACTGCACACGCCCCATACCATCACAAAGCCTCCACCAGCTTGAACAGTCCCTTGTTGATATGTAGGGTCCATGGATTCATGAAGTTGTCTCCATACCCATACACGTCCATCAGCTCGAAGCAATTGGAACCGAGACTCGTCACACCAGGCAACGTGTTTCCAGTCCTCAACAGTCCAATGTCGGTGTTGTCGGGCCCAGGCGAGGCCTAAAGCTTTGTGTCGTGCAGTCATCAAGGGTACACGAGTGGGCCTTCGGCCTTGAAAGCCCATATCGATGATGTTTCGTTGAATGGTTCACACGCTGACACTTGTTGATGGCCCAGCATTGAAATCTGCAGCAATTTGCGGAAGGGTTGCACGCCTGTCACGTTTAACGATTCTCGTCAGTCGTCGTTGGTCCCGTTCTTGCATGATCTTTTTCCGATGTCGTAGATTTAATTTTTTACCGGATTCCCGATATTCACGGTACACTCGTGAAATGGTCGTACGTGAAAATCCAAATTTCATCGCTACCTCGGAGATGCTATGTCCCATCTCTCGTGCGGCGACTATAACACCACGTTCAAACTTACTTAAATCTCGATAACCTGCCATTGTAGCAGCAGTAACCGATCTAACAACTATGCCAGACACTTGTTGTGTCATATAGGCGTCGCCGACCGCAGCGCCGTACTCTGATTGGTTCCATATCTCTTTATTTGCATGCGCATGCCTACCAGTTTTTTTGGCTCTTCAGTTCATGTCCTACTAGTGATGCTGGAAAAAAAGTAATGTAATAAAGAGAATAAATATATATATATAATATATTATATAAGTTTTTAATTTTCTCCATCAGCAAAATCGGTAAAAGTAAGCCTTAAGGCGGATACACACTACTATGAAGTGACGTGTAACCACGTGACTTCAGATGGCGCGGGATCATATCAGACATTATACGGTGTGCACACTGATGTGATGCATCAAGACCAAAACACACTACGATGTGGAATTTATGAAATCTCATTCATGGAAATTCTGTGACGTGGGAATTCCACGTCACATAATTTCCACGAATCAGAGTTCACAACGTCTCCGACATGACGTGAAACCACGCCACGTCAGTTTAGTGTGTTTCAGCCTTTACACCATCAGTCGAAGTGTAGCCGTTGTGTGCGTTGGTCGTGATACGTACTATTGTTTTGATAACTTCTACTATTTTGATTTTTCTCAAAATGAAGATTTATTGACAAAGGCCGGGTTACACTATAAAAGTTTTTGAAAATTTCTTTCATAAAACTTAAATGCAATATTTTCAAGTTCTGTGAAGTATTTTTTATCAAACTTTTATAGTGTGTAATCGTAGCTACTACTTGAACCTGCCCATGCGGAACTCACGTTAGAAAATTAATTATATGGTGCAGCTTTTTCGATGTGAGCAGAACATAACAAGACGGCTATCTGCTACTTTTTTACTATATTTTTGTTTACAGTCGAAGGTTTGATAGAGACCCAAAGTGATAAAAAAATCCAAGTCAAACAACCACAAACACTCCCTTCTTCTCTCTCTCTCTCTCTTACAATCTACGAACTCTAAAATTTGCGTCTGCTTGCGGCGACTTCTCAAGCATTTTATATAAATGACCAGTTATCATGCATAAAAAATAATAGTGCAATTTGGTCACGATTTGGAAGAGCGGTCGAAAATCGGTAAAAGCGGGTTTTCCTAGGATCAGGCTGTTTTGTGCAGCGTAAACATGGGACCATTTCGCGTCGTTGGGAACGTGCAACTTCATTGCGCTAGGCGTTTGTGCTTTCCAAGCGTGGCCCGCTCAGCTGTTTTGTCGTCTGCATTCTTCAATCTGTGCTCTTCGGCCGAGAATCGTACTTTGGCCGCTATTTTGTACACTAAAAAAGGGGAAACAGAGAAATGTTAAACACACTCAAAGACGAATTTTGTTCATTTCGTTGGGCGGGGGGGGGGGGAATAAAGCTGATTTCCGCCGTTGTTTCGGTTGGTTTAATGATATGATATGTATTACAGGGTTCGCACGGTGCTTAAAAACTCCTTAAAAAAGTCATTAATTTTCATTTCCTTTTAGGGCCCTTAAAAACCCCTTAAAATCCTTCCAACTGTTTCTAAAAAATAGTAGACTTTCCACCCGGGAAAAAAAAATTCATTTCATGAATAAGAGCTAGTCCGCCGAATTATGAGAGCTAATTTGTAAATTTCGCTAAATAACGAGTGTTAAATCGCCAAATAACAAATGCTAAATTGCCAAACATCGTGTTGAATGTCCTGAAATTTTCACTCATTTTGCAACAATTTCTTTCTGAGTATAATGGAAAAACAAGAAGGAAAATTGAAAAACTTAATTTTAAATAATTTGTGAAAGTGTTGATCCACTTTGAGCGAGAGATGAATAAAGAGTTGCTGCAAATATATAATTTTGTAAGAAAAATCTTTGTCAGCTGTGGATTTTTATTTCGAACAATTGGGGGAGGGGGAATGAATACAAATACAACACCACAACAGGCAAAATGCCCGACGAGGTAGCAGAGAAAAAGATGCACATAAAAATATGGATGTCATATATTTAAAAAAAATATATAGCAACCCAATTAAAAAAGCAAGTAACAAAAATTATAATCAATATAATCAATATATACACATGATAAAATACTGTACAATGCCCATAAAGAATGCTTATGGTTGTCTGATTCTAAGTATGGATAGCTTCTCGATTTACTCCAATCATATTACCCCTATCACTTTTAGAATTTTTATAATTTATGTAATACTGTTATGAGTTATATTTTTGACCAAAACTTGAAAGTTTTAGAATACTTTGGTGACAACAGAAAAGTATGTATGTAGATTGATTATTTTATGAATTCTTATGATGCTGGGGGACAAATCAAAACTTGTAATTTCTGAACCACTTCCACGTCTATATTTTTGAGAAGAGGGAAAATTTGTTTAGCAAATTAAAAATAAATTTCCATATGTGCCCCACCCCCCTTTTTTTGCTGTAAAACTTATAAGTTATGAAGTTCGCCATGACTCTTTAAAAATTGCTTGAAACTCCTTAAAAACTCTTTAATTTTTATTTAGTAAATTTTGTATGAACCCTGTATTAGTCGTTATATTCCAGCGTTTCCCAACGTTTTTGATATCTTCGACCTCTTGTGTTAAAGGTCAATTTCGAGATGCAAGCCCCAATAAAATTCAAAATAATTTACGCTGGAAGCTGGGAACTGTAGCTATGAGACTCCCTCAAATAAATTTTATGAGGAGGCTAAGCCCCCCTCCCTCCCCCCCCAATAATTAGTTAATGTACAATGCAATGCACCATTTCGCCTCTTTCGCGTATGTGGTTGATATAAACTGAAGAGCCAAAAAAACTGGTTCAGGCATGCGTATGCAAATAAAGAGATATGGAATCAATCAGAGTACGGCGCTGCGGTCAGCAACGCCTATATAACACAACAAGTGTCTGGAATCGTTGTTAGATCGGTTACTGCTGCTACAATGACAGGTTATAGAGATTTAAGTGAGTTTGAACTTGATGTTATAGTCGCACGAGAGATAGGACATAGCATCTCCGAGGTAGCGATGTAATTTGGATTTTCACGTACGACCATTTCACGAGTGTACCGTGAATATCGGGAATCCGATAAAAAATTAAATCTACGACATCGCTGCGGCCAGAAAAAGATCATGCAAGAACGGGACCAACGACGACTGACGAGAATCATTAAACGTGACAGACATGCAACCCTTCCGCAAATTGCTGCAGATTTCAATGCTGGGCCATCAACAAGTGTCAGCGTCCGAACCATTCAACGAAACATCATCGATATGGGCTTTCGGAGCCGAAGGCCCACTCGTGTACCCTTGATGACTGCACGACACAAAGCTTTACGCCTCGCCTGGGCCCGACAACACCGACATTGGACTGGAAACACGTTGCCTGGTCTGACGAGTCTCGGTTCCAATTACTTCGAGCTGATGGACGTGTACGGGTATGGAGACAACCTCATGAATACATGGACCCTACATGTCAACAGGGGACTGTTCAAGCTGGTGGAGGCTCTGTGATGGTATGGGGCGTGTGCAGTTGGCGTGATATGGGACCCCTGATACGTCTAGATACGACTCTGACAGGTGACAGGTACGTAAGCATCCTGTCTGATCACCTGCACCCATTCATGTCCATTGTGCATTCCGACGGACTTGGACAATTTCAGCAGGACAATACGACATCCCACACGTCCAGAATTGCTACAAAGTGGCTCCAGGAACACTCTTCTGACTTTAGACACTTCCGCTGGCCACCAAAATCCCCAGACATGAACATTATTGAACATATCTGGGACGCCTTGATACGTGCTGTTCAGAAGAGATATCCACCCCCGTTACTCTTACGGATTTATGGACAGCCCTGTAGGATTCATGGTGTCAATTACCTCCAGCACTACTTCAGACATTAGTCGAGTCCATGCCACGTCGTGTTGCGGCACTTCTGCCGGCTCGCGGGGGCCCTACACGATATTAGGCAGGTGTCAGTTTTTTTGGCTCTTCAGTGTACCTACAGAAGGATCACAGGTGGAATTAATATCGCACGCATTTCTACGTGGTCCTACGTCACGGCTGAGTATTGTGCACGGATTTTTGCGTGTTACGTCAGATTTCATCATCACAGACTTTACCACGTGAGTCAGCACAGTGTGAACGTACCTGCAGAAGGCTCATTGGTGGAACTTTATATCACACGCATTCACGTGTGGTAACACGCTACATCAGTGTAGTGTATCCGCCTTTAGCCTCTTATTGTTTAAAGCCATATGCTTAAGTTCAAAAACTGTATGAAATTATCTCGTTTTAAACATCCAATTCTTGGACATAAAACCTCTTGAGTGACAAGAAACATTATCAAAAACTGGCTCACGAAACTAGAGCTTCAAAAAACGAAATGAAAAAATATCACTCTCTTTGGGCAATGTTAAAGGAGATATAATTTTCGACACAGTTTTCATTACATACATGTTTAATTAGTAATTTTCACATTCAAAGCATACAGTATTTAATTAATAATTTTCAACACATGATTTTCATTCCTTACATATTTATAATTTTAGGGTTCCTCCCTCACTCACTCCCTCACTAATTCGCCTGCTCGCTCACTCATCCGCCCTTCCGCCCACGGACTCAGTAGCTCACTCACTACCTCATTCACCGTTTCGCCCGCCTGCGGACTCAGTAGCTCACTCTCTCACCATGTCGCTCCAATTTCACTCGTGTCAAACTGTTGTCGGCGAATTTTCTCGGCACGACAAAAATTAATACATCAGAGTTTGAAAAAAAAAGAGTTTGCCTGATTTTACTGTCCGCTATCGATGAGTGAAATACATTTGTCTACAAAGACTAATGTAGCAGACGAAATACAAGTCCTACTCCACGGGACTGGGGGATCATAAAAGTGTCCATTAACGGGAGGTGTCCGTTAGGGAAGGTTCCATTGTAGTTGGCAAGTATGTGTATATGCAGTGTATTTTAAAGATTTTGACCATGTTTTTTGCAAAACGGGCCCCTGTGCCTCAGAAATTTCTCTTCAAAAACAGCGTGAGAAACGCGGGTAGGGGTTTACCGTGGTGACGAATGTTACTTCAATATATACAAGTTAAATAAAGTATAAAATATTCCCCTATCATGTATTTACATTGATTATGTATATAGTCCGAGAATGACACAATTGATTAGTGCTGAAATAAGACTCATGCAGATTTATGATTCAGAAATTTCCTAACATTACGCAAATAACGGTTAAACGGGAATTCCAAGGGCTAATAATATCACCCAGACTGGTTTTCTGGTTTTTTACACAGATTACAATGTACACTTTAGAATTTAACCTCTTCAGAGTCAGATGGTTTTCGTTATTTCGGATTCAGAAGTAGTGAAATGATTCTAATTGATATTCTAGCTAGCGCACAGAGTGAAATCCCACTGTCAACGACTTGGTACTGATTTAAAAGGTGAAAACTCTACTACTACACCATATCCTGTGTTTACTGCGACTTGATACTTGAGAATTGTGTTGTATGTCGAATAATGGAAGCGTTACTTTGTCGTGACGCTGATTTCTCATGAGACATATCAGTCTATCGTGACTAAAGAAGTTTCACTTCCAAAAATTGTTATTCATACTAATATTAAAGACTTCCAGAATAATTACAATATATTATTTGTATTCAATGCCCTAGGTTCGAACCCACTGTATTGAGCACGTTAAAGATTGAAGATGGAGACTCTCTTACCATTAAACCATCTCATATGCTTAGTACGATCTGTTATGAGAGACATTTGTGGGATAGTATACAGCGTGTACCTAAGAAAAGTCATAATTCGGCCTTTATCTTCTCAACTATTCATCGTAGAGGTATGGTCTAATCTAAAAAATGCTCAAAATGTGTTTAAAAATCACTCTGCCAGTCTCAAGAGTTGTGCGGTAAAAGTAGTCTCAAGAGTCAAAATACAGTGTGTTGCAAAATAACAAAATATAAATTTTTATACGTTCCCCCTATCCTCTAACTACTGATCAGAAAGTGGTTATCCTGTCTTTCCTGAGGCAAACAAAAATTCTATATTCCCAAGAGCAAAATTCGCTGAGATATTTGAATTCATAAATCGTTAAAGAAATGGGAAAGAAAAGCATAAACGAGGAAAAGAAACGTTGTCCGTTAGTTTCTGCTATTGTTTCCCAACTTCTTCCCTTTTTAGAATTCAAATGTCTCGATGATTATTGCACTTAAAAAAGTGAATTTTTTGTTAGCCTCAGGAGAGTCAGGACAACAGCTTTCTAATTAGAAATTAGAGGACAAGGGGAACCATATAAAAATTTAGATTTTTTATTTTATGATACACTATTTTCATTCTCGAAACTGATAGAGTGATTTTTGAACAAATTTTGAGCATTTTTTATATTAGAACTAAACCTTCATATATGACAAATAGTTGATGAGATAAAGGCCTAATTAGGACTTACGGGACACGCCGTATAGTGGAAGCGTTATAATTTTTTTTGACGCATATTTTCCATCAGACAAATTCACTCCAACATAGTTAAAGAAGTTTCACTTCAAAAATACACTATGCTATATTGTGACACAACTGATTTCTAGTAGCGGAAATAAGATTTATAAAGACTAATTTTCGGAAATTTCTAAACATCGCAAGAATACTGGTTGAAAGGGAATTTAAAAGGCTTAAGAACTCCAGAATTATTGCCCAACGTCGGTTATAACGTGAAACTGCACTCGTTCAGAGTGGGATGGCTCCCGCAATTTCGGGTTTGAAATATAGTCAAATGATTCGAATACCTTCTCTACCCAGCGCACGGAGGGCGAACCCATTGTCATCGACACAATAATGATGAAAGGTGGAAACTCTACACTACCCAATCAAATGTACTTACTGCGATTTATTAGAGACTTGTGTTGTGTAGATGGAGTGATGGGAGCATTTCATTTTTTGTGATGGTAATTTTTAATGAGTCAGATTACTCTACCGTGGCTGAAGAAGATTCTCTTAAAAAATTGCATTTGTGAACTCAAAATAATTTTTGATAGTACAGAAACTTCTTATTAGAAATATAAGTATATACTTGATGTGCAAATATGTATGACACACCTTCAACATGAATAAAATTTCCAAATCACTGCAATTCTTTATAGCCATTCTAATATATAAAGTCAATTTTTTCTCCAAATCTCCATCTTCTATAACGAATTTCTAGAAAAAGTAAATGGAATGAGGTTTACTATTGGAGAATTTCGACAAGGAATAAAACTGCGCATCATGCAATCATATTGACAAAAATTCATCACTAACGTGAAGAAAGTGCAGGAGATTGAGTCATTTTTTATGAAAGTTAATGTGTATTGGAAAGCTATTGTTTCTGTTTTATCTAAAACAAAAGAAAAATAAACTTTCAGTTTGATTCATGTTGTATCTTGTTTAATGTTTACATGTTTGTATGGCGAACTATTTTTAACGATCAAAATTTCGATGGAAAATTTGTTGTCGTATAACATTTATTACTTTTATTTTAGGTATTTTTTGGAATGTAGGTACGGAATGAGATCGTCTTGTTCGGAGAATGAAAAAGTCGATACCGATGATACAGGTAACGTACATTAGCATTATTCTTTTTAGCTGTGAAAAAAATCAGTTGTCGAAGCCACTCATTTTTGATTTAGGAACAGTGAATTTTCCGCTTTTGACATAGAATACGTGTTATCTTTCGAAACCGCTTACCACGATGAGCTTGTGAGTGTCATGAAAAGTGTTGAATACGAGAAACCTAATTATATGAAACTATAAATAAATGAATGAAATTGCGTTCAATACTATATTAAACAAAACTAGTTATAGGTAGTTATTCTTGTGCTGATGTCATCGGAGCTGATGCAACGATATTGTTATTTCAAGGCACTGAAATCAAGGTGCCACTCCTCCAAAAACTAGTGTAGCGCTGTATTGGGACTGTAGCGCGAGGTGTGAGGCAAGCCGGAGCTAGGGGTGGGGGCAAAGGGGGCATCTGCACTGGGACGACAAATTTAGGGGGTAGTAAACTTTAGCTGGGAACAAAAACACTGTTGAAATAAACGAAAATGAGTATGGTGGGGTGACAAAATCATGTTTGCTCCCCTCAAGAATTCCTAGTTATGGTCCTGGTGTGAGGTGTCGTTAAATTTGTTCCAGTAAGTTCTATAGGTGTCCCCATCATATGTAAAATTGTGGTGCGAAGTACTACGAAAATATTATTTCTTCCATAATGTATAGCGACATGAGAATAACAAATAAGTTTAAAATCATCAAAAACGCATATGCAAAATTGGAGCGGCTCGAGAACATTCCAACATGTCTAAAACCACTAAGTTTAATCGTCATATAGTGCATCGGTAGCGTCTCAAATTTAGGAAGTCCGGGCGTCGTGAGATAACTTCTGCTCTACTGGAGCCCTAGCAGAACATTTGTAGTACCCGACGGTGCGGTGCTTTAATGATATTCAAGTAGAAAATGAAGTTCTGAATCTTTAAAAAATGTTTCCCCTAACAAAGCACCCGGGCAGTATCATATTTATCCCAGGGTCTTTAGGGAATATGCTAATGAACTATTGATGCTAGTGCACATATTTACAGCAGTAAAGTTGTTGAAAATAAATCCCTCTACGAGAGAGAGAGAGAGATTGGAAACTCTCAACGTGTGTGTGTATTCCCTATTTTCAAAAAGAGTTTTAAAATTGATTAAAAGTTGGCCTTGGGCAGAGAAAAGAAAACCGCAAATTCAAATGTATTTTACTAAAAATATGTTGCTACACTAATCATCAGCTGATGATGAAGCATATCCTGTTATTTTCCACCAATCAGTCGCATTTGAATGCTGCAACAATAATGATGCTTCAAAAAGCAAATAGTGTTCAAAATATAAATGTGTTAAAACCATCAACACGCTTGATAATTGGTTGACCCTAAACGTCTCCATCACTAAAAATGAGTGAATAAATGCGTGAGCATTTGCCCATCTGTTATGGGCATCTTTTTCTCAACCACCTCGTTGGGCATTTTGCCTGTTGGGGAGTTGTATTTGTATTTATGAAACTTCTAAATTAGGTCTAACTGACACGAATAACTAGATTCATTCAAGCGTAAATCTAACTAACTACTGAACTAGGTGTCCTGACATCATTTGATTGAAAAAAGAAAGGCATTGAAGAAGGTGATTATGGAAAGTACAAATTAAGTTGAATCTAGTTTGGCAGATGACACTGGCGCTGACCCAAAATTTCTCAAGTATGTCAACACTGGATGTAAGGGACTCCCTTCCGATAGCAGAATCAAGGGAGGAGAGCAATACAGTGAAGTGTAGTGCTTTCGCGCGTCGGTTTTAATAGGGAAGGTGATATCGAAATTGCGGGTGTGTCATGGGATGATAGAGTCCTCAACGATATTCAAGTGGAAAATTTGGAAGTCCTAAATCTTTTTAAAAAAGGTATGTACAAGAGCAAAGCACCAGGAGCAGATGATATTCATCGTAGGGCCCTTAACGAATGTTCTAATGAACTGTTGGGGACAGTTGCACAGATTTACAGAAGTAGGGTTGCTAAGGGTATCATCCCAGGGATTGGAAGCTTCCTAATGTGGTTTGAATATTTAAAAACATCAGCAGAGAAACTGTGTCGAATTATCATCCAATGAATTTGACGAGCTCCCTCTCGAAAATGTTGTAAATTATTATCATAAGGCAGTCGGTGAAAGGGATAGAAAAAAATAACGTATTGTCAGAAAATCAGCATTGGTTCAGGAAGGGGAAATCACGTATAACCAACCTCTTTTACTTCTATGATCACGTGACTAAGTCTTCGATAGAAGGCAAAAACGTCGATGTTGTTTATCTTGATTTTCAGAAGGCGTTCAATCGTGTCCAACATGGTGAACACTTGAAGCATTTACTTAAAATTTGGATTGGAAACAACTTGTTGAATTGAATAAAATCGTGGGAGTGAGAGAGAAATCACAATGGGTTATGATGTGGTATATTATATATATTTATATATATATATGATTGGACAGGTGAGACAAATGGACTTTATTTATTTATTTCTTATTTCTTAGACAAAAACATACAAAACAGAAAGAAAAAAGAAAACTACAAAACAAACACTGTTTGACCCCAAGGGATACAATCCTTCCATGGGTCATAAACAGTAAAACATATGCGACAATTTTCTCGGCAACCTTCAAATTGTACAAAAACAGTAATACTCGATAGTAAAAACACAATAAACAATAATACTCAATACCCAAAACACAATAAACAATAATACTCAATACCCAAATTTGTTTCTTTTTTTAAGAATATTACTTAAATGTTTAAATGTTACACCTGTTACTCAAATTACAGCTATTAGTTAATTATCAAATTAAATTAGACTGTTTAATATCTGTTATTTCAAATACACAATGTATTATAGTTTTTCTAAACATAAGTGAAAGTTGTTGTCTATTGATACCATTGAACTCATTGCATAACCTAGGAGCAAGAAAGCATAAAGATTTTTTGTAAATTGTTTTTCTTGGCAATGGTATATGATATTCTCTGTTCTTATAGTATTTGTTTGTGTAATTGCTGTGTTGGGATACCAGTCACGATTTTTTCCATGAACAGCAGTACTTAAATAAATGAAGTTGACGTACATTAAAATGAATTAGCAATACATTGCCCTGCGAGAAAATATTGCTAATATGCAGAATAGCTCGTCGAAAATAATCATATAAACGACTTATACATTAGATAGAACAGAATTTTTGTATGTTCCTTCCCAGACAGTTAATCCATATAATATTGTGGAAATACCCATGCATAGAACACTTCTCTCGAACTTCTGTACAAAATAATAGATTTTAGTTTAAATATAAACTCATAATTGCTCTAAGTTTATTGAAAATTAAAGTAATGTGATCTTTCCATTTGAAGTTCGACGAGATAAGCAATCCAAAGATATTTATAATTCATTACTCTTTCTATATATATAAGCACAATTACAAATAGTATCAGGATGAAAATCATCACATTCGTAAAATTTAATTTCAGTTGTCTGTGTGTATTTATATTTATTAAATTAAAATGCATACATTTGGTTTTACTTGCGTTAAACTTTAGTCGAAAGCTTTTAATTATTTTATTTATAGTATAAATGTATTTTTATAAAATTTTTATCAGTTATGTCAGCAGTACAAATTAAGACAATATCATCTGCGAATGACGCCAAATGACCAGAAATATCAACATTATGTGTTTCATTTATATAAATTATGAAAAGTATTGGTCCCAAAACCGATCCCTGGGTACACTTGCATTTATTATTTAAAAATCACTTACACTGTTATTTATTCTTACCGACTGTTTTCTATCTGTAATAAGTGATCTAAACCAGTCAAGGGGAAGGACTCTTATTCCAATATTTCTTAGTTTCTCTCATGAAATATCCCAACTAACTGTATCAAATGCCATGGTAATATCAATAAACACAGCTGCTACCTTTTTATGATTATTTATATGATTTGTTACGTAATCCATAAATTTCGTCATACCCATTTCACTGTTCATTTTTTCCTCTAAAACCAAATTGGCAATGCGAGGAATAACTAATAGCTTCAATAAGAATTAAGTTGTTTAATCCATTTTTCTATTAATTCCGACATAGCAGGTAATATGGAAATAGGCCTGAAGTTGTTCAAATCCTCTTTGTTACCCGTTTTGTATATGGGTGTGACAATAGATTTTTTCAGTTCAATGAAAAAAATTCCGGTACTTAAGAAATTGTTAATCAGATGAATTATAGCCGATGGGTGGTGACGATAGACAATCTTTAGCATTCTGGGTGTTAAGCCATCACTTCCCGCAGGTTTTCTGTTATTTAGCGTTTTAATTAAATTGTCAAGCTGTGTGAAATCAATTTATCGAAGAACAAATGAATTAATACATATTAGAATTTTCAATGTGTGTAAAATTTCTCTCTTGATTGTTTACATCATAATTTTTCACCCGATCTATGAAATTGGTATTAAAAGCGTTAACTAGTCGGTGTGGATCATCATAATTGAGGATAGTTCCTCAAACAAGTATTCTTGAGTCCCGTAGCCGGTCAATTTGTCGCACTCAACTCGTCACGCCTCAGTTTGTCGTGGTACAAACTCGTCGCAGCTGCAACTCGTCGCGATACAAGTTTGTCGCAGAGTCAATCATCGCGGTTCAAATTGTCGTGTCAATTTGTCGTGACGTCAATTTATTGCAGAGTCAATTCGCGCGCGTCGAATCGTCGTTCTTCACTGTACATGTTCCACGCGAGCTTGTATGTAGGTTTTTGTCTTATACGTCTCTAATAAGAAACATGGACAAAAATGTACACGCAGCTTACTGAAAATAAATATTTTTTGTCATTGCGGAAAGGTCATCGAAATTAAAATTTCAATTGATATTGATATTTTATTATTGTAATTATACCACACACATTACATTGAAAAATTTAACTGAATAAGAAAATTCAATTATACTTGAAAATTCAGTTATAAAAATTAGAAATGATTTATAATTGATTTTTGCTGTGATAAAATTTCAATTTCATGTGGAAAAATTTCGGTTTGTATGATATTACCCAAATTACAGTGGACCTTCTCTTTAACTTTAAACTTCTATCTGCCCCATGGACTCGAGATTCCTCCCTCCCCCCTCCGAGAGTCACCAACCCTTCCATTACTGTATCTCCATAAGAACCTGAAATATTTAATTAATAATTAAATTAAATTAATATTTAATTTTCATCGTATAAGCCGCACTTCCCGCTTCCTGTCAGGATTTCCGTTTCTCGCAGCGAAGGGTGTTGGTTGAGCACACCAAGATGATAAATTGAGATTCAACAAATTTTGCAAATGTAATTTTCACCGTATAAGCCGCACACTTTCTGTTAGGATTTCTATTTCTCGCAGCGAAGGGAGTTGAAGCAGAATGTACAGTGGTTATAAATGACGATTCGATGAAGCTTTCATAATGCCCACAGGATGAGCACCGACAAAGGTCATATAATCACCAATAAGAAAGACAACTATGGGTCAGCCGCATAGATATAATATAACCATTAGTCTTATGTCTATAGTCAGTCGCATGTCTTTGGCTGGCTTGTTTGAATATTTTCACATAGTTTTCATTAGCGTCCAAGTTTTTGGTACAAGGTTGGTGTGCTTGGTCTACATTTTTCTGTTGGCAAAACATGGAATATTGCAAAACCGAACGTGGAAATGATATGGTGGTTTGCGTGTGTGTTTAAAAGTTTTTCCCCCATAATTCATGTTCCGAAATTAGAAAAACGTTTAATGCAATAGAAAAAATGAATTAGCCTATTATTAATTTTCTTTATTTGAGTTTTTGTTGTATCATAAAATAGAGATACAGATTATACGGATGACAAAAAATAATGTAGTACTTTTCAAATTAAATTGTTTGAATTCAATTTAAATTGCGATAAATTGAAATATTCTCCTACGTATCATTAAAAAAAGAAAAAAAATTATGGTAGTTTTTTTAAAATAGCATCCCTTATTATTCTATTAATCATCATCCGGTTTTTTATTGCGATATTCACGTAGATAAGTGTTTAAATAAAATGTTACTCAAAGGCACTGAAAATAAATAAAGGTTTAGATATTGTGGAGTGTTTATATGTGTACGATATGAATTTTTTTTTAATTAAAATTATCCTGATAAATGTAGGCTATAATCATAGACGGATTTATATCCTTTCCACCTGTTGTGGGCTATTCAAACCTTGCCTCCCTTCTCCCTTTCTAATTCGTGTTCTTGATCACCAATTACTCAGTTTTGGTTACGCCCTTTCGCTTGAACTTGTCCTCTTGAGATAAAGTGGGTGGGATACCCCTCCCCACTCAGGAAATGTACATCTGGATATAATCCTTTATTGCCTGTTAATTGGCTTGTGTAGTAAGAAGAAATTTTTACTAATCGTTAACTGGAGCCGTATGAGTGTCATGTACATGAAGTTACATTGAATGGGCTAATCAAGTCTGATTTCTTTTTTTTGCTTCAGAGTTGTTACTTTAGAGTTGAAAAAAAAAATCGATAGACATTTGCAGTGGTGTCACAGACAGGGATGCTGTGGGTACCCTCGGTACTTTATAGAATGGGTATGAGCACCCGGAGAAATGATTCAGAAATCAAAATTTCCTACTTAAAGATCAAAAACCCACAAGTTCCAAACACTTCCGGCACCTCAAAGGCCAGTCAAAGGTGCCGACATGAAGGAAACATTGAGGAAGGAGAGGGAGCTGAAAATCGTCATTCATTCCGTATATAAAGGACTCAAACCCGTACTCAGGAAGCTAATTGGTGCATTGCATTGTATGTTCATCAGTTATTGGAGTGGGGGGGGGGGGCTCAAATTTCATTAGCCCCCACAGTTTCTGGCACCTATGGTTGGAGTATTTCAATATTATTTCGGTGTGATAATACAAAATAATTTGAAATGTACATTGCATTGGAAAAAAATAATTTGAAAATAAGACTTTTCGCAGCTATTACACATAAAACTTAGATACAATGTCGATAAAAAAATTCCTCAAAGATATATTTTCTGCATGGATATATTTAATAGTGAATTAAGGAAATTGTGCTGTGAGGGGGCCACATTGATCGCAATTTATTATCTTGATGTGCGCCCCCGACGCCCCTCACTGCAAGAATTGAAAATCCCGACAGAAAGCGAGGAGTGCGGCCTATACGATGGAAACTAAATTTTGAAAATTTATTTGATAACAATTTATTATCACTGTTTGCTCCTAACGCCCCTCACTGCGAGAAATGGAAATCCCGACAGAAATGCGGCTTATACGATGAAAATTAAATTTTAAAAATTTATTGAATCGCAATTTATTATCTTGATGTACGTTCCAATGTCCCTCGATGACTTCAATTAATATTTTCCTTCACTTGTTAAAAATTTAAATAGAGATAGGAAAGGGGAACATTTCCAACTTCGCCTAAAGCAACTACCCTATTTATAAGATCACAACAAACATTTGAATTTTAAAGCAATTCAAATTTGTCGCGACGAAAAGACTCAGCTACAACTTCGTACAGCGACGAAATGATTCTGCGACAAATTTGTACCGCAACGAGTTTGTAGCACGACGAATTGACGCTGCGATAAATTGAACGCAACGAATTGACCTAGACCAGTGGTTCTCAACCTTTGAAAGCCCGCGGCCCGGTTGATTTCTTTTATGTGAGTGGAAGGCCCGGTCAAACGCATGCCTAATGGGGGGGGGGGGGTATAAATGGGTAAAAATGAATGTGAGCTATTCACGGCCCGATTTGACTGATGTCAGGGCCCGGTACCGCAAACACCAAACATGGCCCCCGCTCTGTCCCTTGTGGGATATAAGCAGGCTACCTTGCGGCTGGGCCATGCTGGAAAAAAAAAAAACACCGTAAGCCACAGGGCCCAACCCCACCGAGGCCCCCATCGCCTCCGAATCACGGCAATCACATCCCCAAAAATCACACCCCCCCCCCCCCGGAAACCCCCCGCCATGGAGCTCGGGCGGATCGCCCGCAAGAGGCCAACGAAAACATTCCGAGCCATCCGCCTTCATCACTGTGCTGTGTCCCGCAACCATCAGCCAATCTGCAACACCAACTTCTCTCATCTTGTCTTCTGTTGGAAGGGTTTTTTTCATAGGTCCGAATCTGAAAATAGAACATGAAAAACGGGATACACATGTACAAATTCAGGTCCAATGAACTATAAATATGTGAGTGGGAATTATCAATATTGATCAATTGCTGGTATTAATAATATCACAAGGCTGAAGGAGCCGGGGGGACTTTCCATTGCCAGTTAGAGACTTATTTAGATATGGATATTATAGACCTAATGACGAGATCAAGTCCGGAGAAAGTACAAAGTTCACTTGAATATACAAGGTTCAGTTGCGCACTAGTGGATTCACAGGCGGTATACATTCGAATACATGAATATATTGATGAAAAACAATAATTATGGCGTTTCGTATAGCAGTTGAGAAAGTTTATATAATGTGATTATAAGCAGGTGTCCAAGTGCAATGTCAGAATTTTTATAACAGATGGGCTCTGGGAATGATCTAGACAAAAAGCGATGCCACGAAACGTAAGATATATAGCATACATACATGATGATACGATGTAAACATTGTATAGTATAGTATATAACATAAGCGTTGTGAATATACATGAAATAGGATAAAATTTAATTATGCGTATAGGACAACATCTACAAACTACGCATGATTCATAATAAAAATTCAGTCAACAATTGAACCAAAAATAAAAATTCTATCGACAATGCAATCAATTAAAAAAAAAACAAAAAAAAAAAAAAAAAAATTTCAATCGACAATTGCGCTCAGCCCTTCAAAGCAGAGTAGCAAAATTCAAACAGGATATTATTAAACATTGAATTTGAAGTATATGCTTTGAATAAAAGAATATATCATAGGGCCCGGTAGTTGAGAAACGCTGATGAACCCCTTGAGCTCATACTTTTTAACCGATAATCTCGATCTGGGGAATCAACGGGATTGTTAGCAAATTCGCAGGTGACATGTGTGAAGCTGATGGGGGTAGTCGGGAATCCAAGCGATAGGGAGATGCTCTAGGCCAGTGGTTCTCAACCGGGGGCCCTAGGATATTCCAGGGGGGCCACGGATGAAAATCTTGCAAAAGGGGAGCCACGGCTACTGATACGGGGGCCACGAAGAAATTTGTGACATTAAAATTTTTTAGTCACTCTGGCTAAAAAAATTTAATTTCAAACAAAATGCATAGAATATATTTTTCGTAATTTTTCCGCTATTCAAGTAACATTAACATGAGGAAGGAAATAAAAAAAGTGGTTCATGTAATCTCGGTGGTTTTACGACTTGGGGGTGACAGTAGGCCCTGACACAAACTATAGAAGAGGTTTAAGCAAAATGGAATAACTGTAAAGACAGAAAATTGTGTGTGTTCAGACTTTTCATTCAAAGAGGGCTGCCATAAAGAAAACAGGCAAAAATTTGTTGACCATTCATTGACATTCTTTTGAGTGCTGGTAGTAAATGTAATCCAAGAAGTAGATGGGTGAAAAATGAAAGCTTGTAAAAAACCCATCGTTTTCATGCAATTACAGACGGATAGCCATCTAGTTTAGCACAAAGCTATCTTCAGCCAGCACTGAGTGGTCTGATGGGGAATATATTTATAAAAATCGAATAGAGAATGATTGCTCTGGGGTATTTTTTATGAATTTTGAAAGGGGGTGCCAATCCATTGTCTCTGCTGAAAAGAAATAAAGTCGAATTCAGTTATAACGAACTCCAAGAGATCAAATCATATATGGGGAAAAATACCCGCGAAATTTAAAATTTTTTAAAACTACATTGCTGTGATAATGTATTGGGACAGGGACGGCTTAAGCGAGGGTGCAAGGGGTGTGGCGCACCCGGGCGGCAGGTTGTAAGGGCAGTGCCGTCTTAAAAGTATCATGGGCCCCCGGGCCAATTGATTTTTCAGAGGCCCTACCAAACAAATTCTCGAAAATTTCAACCAGATCTCATTTTTGTGAGCCCCTTTTCACTTGAGGCCCCGGCACACGGGGCCCATGCCTTAAGACCGCACTGTGTAAGGGGCGGCAGCGTAGACTTTACTTAAGACAACAAAATTTAACACAGTAAAAATTCACGACATCACGCTTTTGAGTCCTACTATACCTCGAATACGGAAACGTTGAGAAAATAGACAAGGCCTCTGATCGTAATACCAGAAACAAGAATGTAAGCTATCTGTGCGGCTCGAGACAAAATATGTACCCGTGTGGGACATATTTTTTGCACCTCCTACCTATTGCTCCCACCACAGCCTCTACCGCCTGCGTCAGGGAATCTTTCGTAGGGCCCATGCCCGATTTTCCACGGGGGCCCCTTCTACAGTTAATTTATAGAGTGAAAAAAGAAAAATTATAAGGATTTAGTCCCGGGCCTCAAGCTGGAGCCCTGTCAACCCTACCCTTAGAAGGTCATGCCCCTTCTTTTCGGCCCTTCATTTCCGATTTTGCGCCCCTCCAGAGCCGACAGTTTGGTTTTCTTTGGCAAATTGAATTATTGTTAACCCATTCACCCCGGTCTTAGCAAGCGGTGCTCCGTGTGGCCGCAATGGGCCGCGTGGCCAAGTGCCACCCCTGTACTCTATTACAAGGGCCATTTTGGTTCCCTCACCCATGGCCCCCCACAAGAGCACGGGATAATTCTCATAATTTTTTGGCTTTTTCAGGCTATAAATTAACTATAGAAGGGGCCGTGAGAAATCTGACTATGAGAGGGCCTGCAAAAGATCCCAGCCTAGTGGCCCCATACCCTCACTTAGAATTTGATCAACAATAGTCAAATGAAGGCAAAGGAAAATTTGGTTTTTCACTTGTCCGGCCCCTGGAACACCAGAAACACCTTTGAAAAATTTTTCTTAATAAAAATTACCCCGTAAAATATCATCTTCACAGGATAAGTGATGATGGCTCGCAAAAATAAGTGCCCTTTCAAGGATTAAGTTATCTGGCATTTATTAAGAATGGTAAAATAATTCTAGAACAAAAAAAAAAATTCTACTTAGAAAGCGGGACGTATGGTCTCGCACATTTTGCATGGTAAACAATTATGTGCGGCTTTCTTCTGGAAAAAAACCAGGTTTATCTCCAGGTGCCCTTCACCGAATCCCTGTCAGCCTCCTGGCAGGGTCGCCAGTAGGGGCGGCAGATGAGGCTTCGCACCCGGCGGCAGGTAAGCTCGAGCCACCCCTGTATTGGGACTTCCTCCAAGATTGACACCACATCTTTAAAGTTTTTTTAATCGATACTGTAATGCTTCCTTTTAACTGCCCTACTACTGGCCTGAAGCACATCCTAAATAATTTTAATGCAATTTTCCTATCCTGCAAGAACAATGTTGTGGACATTAGAAAAAAAATTCTAAAAAGGCGTATGACTGCATTTAAAGCAATTTAAATCTGTTTATTAGAGACTCACTGCATTTGCTGATTTCTAAAAAATAAATAAATTTTCACGCAGGTCTTCACTTTGAAATGTCCATAACCCGCTTAATGCGTCTCTTTGTATCTGTCAACCTAAAATGTATGGTTTTTAGTGTTGATAATATGCATGCAAAACCAATTCAGCGACGCGTTTTCACAATCTGCAAAAACTGCTTGGATTTGATAGTTGGAAATGTCTAAATGCCAAAGATTTGGAGTTCGAATCAAAATGAAAATGTAAAATAATTGAAATTGTGCTTCGTATAAATGGAATATTTTAATATTGAAAGCTATATATATAGAGATTAATCTCGCGCCCGTAGTCATACGTCTCATAAATGTGAAATTTTGTCATAAAACTGAGAGTGAGGCATGAATCCCCTTGCGCACAAGTGGAATTTCGAGGCATTTACGCACAACCGAGCCCGTCTTGTCCATTTTTCTTTTTCTCCCCACCCTTTCTTCCTTTTGTTTCCTTCCTAAATTTATAAAAGTAAAAAGGACAATCATTATAAAAAGGACTGTTTTCAGATCAAATTGCCGAAGTTTAATTACTTTACTGCAAAGATTTTTTACTGTCAGATTTTTTTGGGGGGGAAATACAGTCAAACCCAAAGCGTATTAAAGACCCTTTATTAATACGCTTTGGTCAAACCCCATTAGACTGGAACTCCAAGAGACCCGAGAAATCACTTCGTAATAACGAAATTTCGTTACAAAGGAATTCCAGAATTTTATATTGTTCCTATGTAAACCTATCCGAGGGATTAGAAAAGTTTTCGTTAAAACGATATTTTTCCCGTTGTAATGACATTTTTCACAATGAGAGTTGACTGTATTTCATCTCAAGCTATTTTTTAACGTGTATTTGGAGGCTGCATGGGTAACGGCGTATGGCACATTACTGGTGAGCCTGTAAATAATTAATCTTAAAGACATACCCAACTAGAAAAAGTATCCAAATCACGTGTCCAACTCAGATATGTCATTCATGTTGTAAGGGGTTGTATAGCTATAAAATAAAATAAAAAACTCTTTATACCGTCCACGTGTGCCAAAGAACCCAATTAAGAAGTTGTTGCTCTGTCTTTCCCGATGCCAACTAAAATAATTTCAATGCAATATTGATTCACCGAGATATGCGAATTCAAAAACTTGAAGAAATTTGGGAAAAAACAGCATTCAATACGGGTAAAATGGTTTCCCCTCATTTAATGCTGTTTCTTTCCAACTTTCTTGGAATATCTCAGTGAAAATTTGAACTTAGACACGCTGAATTTTTTTGTCGGAGACCAGAAAACAACTTTCCAATTGGGTTTTGGGGCACAGGGTGTCCGCATAAAATTTTTATTTTAATAACTCTGTAACCCCTGGCAACATGAATAAAATATCTGAGTACTACACATTATTCGGGTACTTTTTCCAACTGGAAGTATGCCTCTAGGACCAATGGTTCGCCAGTAAAATGTCATATGCCCCGTTACCTACGCACCCTGTATATTAAATATAGTACGGACTGTTATGTGAAATATTGCCCTGTGTTTAAGCCAACACGCACGTTGCTTCGTTCGCCTGCGAGAGAGCGGTCACATTATGAACCAAAAAGCCACTTGAAGGCAGCTTGTCATCCAATGAAATATCAGATTTTCACCGTATCGAAATTGAAGTCAACAAACTGATAATTTTCGTATTTGAAAATCTGATTATTTATATTTTTCGATGGGCTTGAAATCCTGATAATGAATCATTATTATGTTCACACGAACAGTTTTGTCACTACGTACATGATTTCTCTGGAATGAATGGTTCAAACAAATATTTAAAAAAATTTTCACACGCATTTTAGTTTTTTTTTTTTTTAATTCATAGTAGGGCTACAACATGAACCTATATCCTTGATACATGTATCATTGTTGAAAACGATGTGAAAGGTTGAACTTTTCAGTTGTGATTCTTTTGCGTGGCTACTCCCTCATTACTACTTTTATCCGCATGAAGAGAATAAAATTAATAAAACTGCTTGCGCTACCACTTTTTGCAATTTTTATCATTATAAGAACGCATATTTTGGAAGCTACAACTGACATTTCTCAATGAAACCATAATCTTTTACACAAAAAAAAACGAATTTGGAAATAATAAAAATTTCATCCAATACAGTAACTTGATGACATTGTGCCGTCTTCAAGCGCAGAGTTTACATTCATTAAAAATATTTTTTTTTAATTGGACTGACACAACACATAAAACATACAAATCGAACTGAGAAAAACACAAAACAATAAACTTCACAAAAAGTAACATTACCGATAGAGACCCTTTGTGACCCCAAGGGATTTATTCTATTTTTACTGTATTCTATTATGTTTATTTTGCTTTTTCGTTATTTTCATAAATTAAAATTAATTAAATTAAATTCAAAAATATTTATACTTCAGACAATTTTTGAATAACTATCGTCTAATGGGAAAACGGGGGGGGGGGGGTAGAAAATTATTCATGTTCGCAAGGGTGCCACAGGAATGAGAAATGGTTGAAAGGGGGCCATGGACAAAAAAAGGTTGAGAACCACTGCTCTAGGCGAACTAGAATATGATTGCAGCATGGACAAATTTCAATGATGATAAGTTCATGGTTACTTATTTTGGTTCAAACAACCCCCGTTTTACTTACGAGTTGAATGATATTAATATCCCGTATGCAACTTGGATCACCGACTTGTAAATTCTCATTGACGAGTGGCATAGGTTTTCTGAACATTGCCCAGCGGTGAACAAAAAAACAAATAGAATGCTCGGTATCATTTCTAAAAAGGTCTTTTTCGTATTGTCCTAAAGTCATACTTCTTTTTTTGCAGGAATTATTTCGTCCTGGACTAAAGTACTTCGTAATGTTTAGAGTAGACCATACCGACAGGGGTTCTATACCTATTTATATATTTATTTTTTTATTTATACAATATTGTTTGGCCGAGGCCTACACAAGAGGATGCGGAATTATATATGGCAAAAATGTCGATTGATGGTACGAGAAAATTCAGAGATCGTAAGGCAATCTACAATATTTGATGGTAGGTTGTTCCAGTCGATAATAGTTCTTGGGAAAAAGCTAAATTTGTGACAATCTGAAGAGGCAAAGATGGGCTGTAATTTTTTGGAATGATTGAGTCTAACAGAGAAATGTGAAGGTTGGATTAGAATATTGGATGTGTCAATATTAAAAACCCCATGGAGGAGAGTTTGTAAAGAAAAGTTAAACGAGAGATAAGTCGAAGAGAGGAGAGCGGTTGGATATTGAGTTGTCGCTTGAGTTCCGTTATAGAGACATGTGAAGACCAACAGTTGAAAATGAAACGAGTGGACTTATTTTGGATAGATTCTAATTTGTCCATGTTGGTTTGGGTGTGGGGGTCCCAGGCTTCACAGGCATAGGAGAGGGCAGGGAGAATATATGTTTGGTAGCACAAGTGACGAACATGACGAGTGGAGTATTTTAGGTTAAGGCGAAGGAAAAACAGTTTTTGGAGACATTTATTAAAGATATAATCAACGTGAAGGTTCCAGCGGAGAACGGAAGAGATTATAATGCCCAGGTATTTATATTGGGAAACCTCAGAGATCAAAGAGTCGTTTATAGAATAGGGGAATTTGTGAGGGATTCTTTTACGGGTCACTTTCATAAAAACAGTTTTTGAGAAATTGAGGGGTAATTCCCAGGTTGAGCACCATTTGGAAATAATATTAAGGTTGTGTTGGAGAGATTCTTGGTCAGAAAGATTGGAGACTGTTTTATAGATGACACAGTCATCAGCGAAGAGTCCAATGCGGCAGTTTATGGAGTCGGGTAGATCATTTATGTAAATTAAAAATAATAAAAGCGAGAGGACAGAGCCCTGGGGTGTGCCAGATTTGCCATGAAGAAAAGGAGAGTTCTGGCTCTTGTACGAGACAAACTGGCTACGGTTAATAAGGGAGGCCTCCACCCATTTCAGCAGTTGAACATTTAGTCCAAGGTATGAAAGTTTTAGTAGAAGTTTATTATGGGGCACCCTGTCAAATGCTTTGGAAAAATCTAGGAAAATTATGTCGGATTGGAGGTTTTTATCAATGGAGTCTGTTAAGTCATGTATGAAAAGTGTTAATTGGGTAGATACTGATAACGATGATCGAAAACCATGTTGGTTAGGGAAGAAAAAGTTAATCGAATCGAGGTGGGTACGGATATTCTTGGCAATTATGTGTTCAAAGAGCTTGCAGCAAGTGGAGGTGATTGCAATAGGTCTAAAGTTGAGAGGGTGGGAGAGTGAGCCAGATTTATGGATAGGAATTATTTTATTAATTTTCCAGTCATTGGGTAGGTTAGAAGTATTCAGTGAGACGTTGAATATAATGAGGAGATAGTTGCAAATTTCATTGGCGCAGAATTTTAGGATATGGTTGGGGATCCCATCTGGGCCAGTAGAGTGGGGTTTTAAGTTTTTTAGGAGATTCAGGAGACCGGCTTTAGAAAAGGAAATGGGACAGGAGTTATGAAGTGAATCGAAAAAGACGTATTGGCGGGGGGGGGGGGTGAAGGATCAGAGGAAAAAACAGAAGAGAAGGCCCGGTTAAATTCGGAGGCAAGATCGAGGGGAGAGGTTAGATCCGAGTTGGACGTTTTGAGCAAGGAGGTACCTGCTGATTTGGGGCGAAGAAAATTCCAAAATTTTGAGGGATTAGTTTTGAGATAGGAAGGCAATGAGTGGGATAAGTAGTTTGATTTGTGGCGAGAAATAAGGTCTTTGAGGTTACGGGTGGAGATCGAGATTTTGTTTCTGAGAGTAGAGGAGTCGTTAAATTTGAGTTTAGAGACGTCACGTCGAATTTTTCTTTTGAGATGGATAATGTCACGGTTGATCCAAGGGTTAAAGAAGCTTTTAGATGAAGAGCATTTGGTAGGAACAGTGGCTTTACATTTATCGATAACAACTTTGAATGTACTCCAGAGACGTTGAACATCGTTGGAAGAGGAGATGAAGTCAGGAAAGTGGGTACGAAGGATATTTTGCATGAGGGGGTAGTTGGCCTTGTTGAAGTTAAGTTTTCTGGCGCGAAAAAAGGGAGGGATGGTATGATGAAGGAAGAAATCTAAAAAAATGGATTTTGTGATCGGAACAGCCATCAAAAACTGAAAAATTGGAAACCGGAATTTTGTTGGAAACTGCAATTAGGTCTAATGTGGAGATTGAGTGATTAGATATTCTTGTGGGTTCCAAGATGGTTTGGACGAGGTTAAATTTTAGGAAAATGTCGAGAACTCTATTGTTAATACCATGGTTTCCCGAGAGGGACTGCATTTTATGCCAATCAATACCGGGTAGATTCCAGTCACCGGCTAAAATTAAAAGATGAGAATTATGAAATCGGTCCAGTATTGTTTCAAGTTCAATGAAGTAGTGAGGGTCCGAGGCAGGGGGTATGTAAAGGGAGAAAATTGCGATGGGAGTGCAGTTGTGATGGTGCCATTCGGCAGCGAGAATTTCAATATTTGATTCAAGAGGGATTTCAATTAGGGGTATAGAACTGTGCAAAACAAGGGCAACGCCTCCTCCACGTGTGTTTCTATCTTTACGAAAGGCAGAGAAATTCGGTGGTAGAAATTCTGTGTTGCCGATATTACTGTGCAACCAAGTCTCTGTAACCGCAAGAAAGTTGGGATTATGAGCTAGTAGGATGGATTCGAAGGAAGATATTTTGTTAATTATGCTTCTTGTATTAACTGTTCCGATTCTGAAGAGATTATTTCGGAGAGGAGAATGGGAGATTAAGGAGGAGTGAGGTTTTGAGGAGTGGGAGCTAAAGGGAGAGGAGGTGAAGGTAGGGAAAGGTCAGAAGGAGGAGTAATGCTGGGAGGGGTTTGGGAAAGCGGGATAATATCATTAAGGCTGGTATCCCAGATGTATTTGATGTTATTGATAAGAGCAAAGTTATGAAAAAGTTTAACTTTCAGACCGGACTCACGGTATTTTTGGGAGGCCCCCCCAGATTTGTCCACGAGCCTGCGTGTCTCAGGTGAAAAGTCCTCTGAAATTGAGATGCTAGTGTTTTTTAATTTAAATGAATTTTTAAGGATTTCAGTTTTGGTTTTGAATTTATTAAATTTAATAATTGAAAGTCTGGGGCCTGGGATTCTTTTAGAGCCAATTCTGTGATAACGGTCGATGTCGGAGGAGGAAATTTCAAGTTCTAGGAGGTCTGAACAGCACTTAAGTATTTTAGATTCGAGGGTCGCGGTGGATTCAATGTCTGAGGTCTCCTCCGGTATGCCGCGAAAAATTAGGTTTGACCGACGTGAGCGGTCTTCTAGGTCGATAACCTTTGAGGCGAGAGAAGAACGAAGTTTGGAGAGGTCGGAGACTTGTTGTTGGAGATCCTCAATAGGTAAAAATTTGTCCTCTACCACACTCAGACGTTCAGATAATCCATTGAGTTGGACACTAAAGGAATCTTGCTTTTGGGATAGGAGCTTGGTTATAGACTTGGTTGAGGGGGAGCAGAAAAGAGCTACGCGGCTCTTGTTGGCACACAAGGCTTGAGCTATGGAGAGAGACTTCATTTCCTGAACATATTTACATTAGCGGAACGCAGGTGGTGTCGGGAACGGTGATGTCCCGTTTCGTCTTTTCCCGATTCATCGTTAGGTCAAAATATAGTCCCGTTTCGTCTTTTCCCGATTCATCGTTAGGTCAAAATATAGTCCCGTTTCATCGATCTCTTCTTTCCCCTCCCACATCCCTGGATTACTCTCAATCAAGATAAAACACCACGTGGTTTCACACTGAGAACAAAGGCCAGTGATTAAAAGGCCAGCATAATGTCTGAAACAATTCATATTTGACCATATTACACAGGAATGCCCTGTATTTTTAGTGATATTCCTGTGTTTTTGGTCGTTCTCACTTTTTTGTACAATTTTCTATTTTTTTTCAACGAAGCATATTTGAAGCGGCATTCTCTACTGAAATTATGAATGAAGGTAATTTTCATCACTTGTAAATTATATTACGATAATTACGTATAAATATAAATAGTCATCTAAACATATTTGTTGTGTTCTAATTTTTTACCCCGTGGACTACATTGCGATTTCCAGTAAATTCTTCATTACCCTTTAATTAGTAATTTATGAGCAATAACTGGTAATATTTGTAGCAGCTCCTTACTCCTCCGTCTTCCGGGAATTTTAGCAATAAATCAGGGAATTCGTCGTAAATTGCAGTGTTGTTATTACAATTATGTAGGTATTACGGATCGCAATTTCGCACATTTTTCTCGTTGAGATGTGTTTACCCTTAGCACGAAAAACTCTAATTTCCATCTTAAATCATAATTTAAATATACATCGCAAATACATAAGTCAAAAACACATTGTACTAAATGAATTAAAAAATAAACTTTTTTTTAAATCAAAAGTTATTTAACCCTGTCATTCAACCTTTGAAAAACGTAATGAAAACCTTTTTTTTTTTTTTTACAAAAACGGAAGTAAAATGGTGCTATTAGCATAATTTTCATTGAAATAAGGCATCAACATCCGGGAATGACAAATCGAAAAATAAAGTTTAGGCGCCAGATAAATTCCTCTCCACACAGGGGTAATATATAAAAAAAAGGAAAATTATACAGTTTGCCTTAATTTCAAACCTATATGTGTTTTTGACTTATGTATTTTCCATGTATATTCGAATTGTGATTTAAAATGGGAAATTAGACATTTTTGTGCTAAAGGTAAACACATTTCAACGAGAAAAATGTGGGAAATTGCGATCCGTAATACCAGACATAACTGTAATAATAAAACTGCAATTTACGACGAATTACCTAATTATTACTAAAATTACAGAAGGACAGAGATGTAAAGAGCTGCTACAAATCGCAATTAAAAAAAAAAAAAAAAATTTAATAGATATATGTCAATAGAATATATTTCACTATGTGACTTGTGTGTGGGTGTATATTTTATTATAAACCCATCATATTTCATTCCGAAAATACAGGGAATTTGGAGCTTAAATATTGTAGAATACGGAATATTGGCAATTTTCACCAAAAACTTGGTTGAAAGACAGCGAAATCACCAGTTATTCCTCATAAATTATTAATTAAAGGGCAATGAAGAATTTACTGGAAATCGCAATGTAGTCCACGGGGTAAAAAACTTAGAACACAACAAATATGTTTAGATGAATATTTATATTTATACGTAATTATCGTAATATAATTTACAAGTGATGAAAATTATCTTCATTCATAATTTCAGTAGAGAATGCCGCTTCAAATATGCTTCGTAGAAAAAAAAATAGAAAATTGTACAAAAAAGTGAGAACGACCAAAAACACAGGAATATCACTAAAAATACGGGACATTCCTGTGTAATATGGTCAAATATGAATTGTTTCAGACATTATGCTGGAATTTTAATCACTGGCCTTTGTTCTCAGTGTGAAACCACGGGGTGTTTTATCTTGATTGACAGTAATCCAGGGAAGTGGGAGGGGAAAGAAGAGATCGATGAAACGGGACTATATTTTGACCTAAGGATGAATCGGGAAAAGACGAAACGGGACTATATTTTGACCTAACGATGAATCGGGAAAAGACGAAACGGGACATCACCGTTCCCGACACCACCTGCGTTCCGCTAATGTAAATATATTCAGGAAATCAAGTCTCTCTCCATAGCTCAATCCTTGTGTGCCAACAAGAGCCGCGTAGCTCTTTTCTGCTCCCCCTCAACCAAGACTATATATGAATAGATATAGAACCCCTGGCTGTATGGTCTAAACCATACTCTCCCAAACTTTTTGTTCCCCATCGCCCCCTTCATCAGAATTTCTTTCCTCTCATCGCCCCCCCAACTCAAGTAAACCCATTGGATCCTATGTTAAATCAGTAGGTTCTATCACCCCCTTGGATCATTCTATCGCCCACCAGGGGGCGATATTGCCCACTTTGGGAAACACTGGTCTAAACATTACGAAGTACTTTAGTCCAGGACGAAATAATTCCTGCAAAAAAGGAAGTATGACTTTAGGACAACACGAAAAAGACCTTTTTAGAAATGATTTTTTAGGATGAAACGGGAAAGGACGAAACTAGCCGTCGGGGATATGCATATACATCCCACGCCCCGCCCCCGGCCGTCCCTCACCGTTATCGTGGCATCTCTTCACTTGCATCGACCTCGATCGACACCACTCCTCTCTTTGTCTGCCAGTGGTCTCTGGCAGTAGTTTTCTCCCTCATTAGTGCAAGAGTATGTGTCATTTAGTAAAAAACTTTGTAAATTTGTTACAACCATGCGATATTGGTTCTTTATGGCAAGTGGAATTTGAAAATATTTAATGTAAATTTACATTTTCCAGATCACGAGGTTAAATGAAAGGTCAAATTGGTTAATTGTTATGGATTTTGACTTTTAGGCATAGGTAATATAGTAAAAATTTCTGTGAATTAGTTACACCACGATTATATTGGCTCTTTAGGGCAAGAGGAAGTTTAAAATGTTTGGTGTAAATTTTCAGTTTCATTTTCCAGGTCGCGAGTTAAAATTAAATAAAACAATCGGCTAATTTTTAAAGTTTCTGCCAAAGTTTATTTCTTCAACCAATATTTTTAAATTTTTGATAACACAAGATATAATATTTTCCTGGAAGATGATATCTTGGAAGATGATCCTGGAAGGTATAATATTTTCCTGCATATGAAAAGAGCTGTGAATGTGCTCATGCTGTTACACTGGAAGTTCAAGAAGTAGGGAAACAAGTTCAATGTTCGTTTCCAGTTCAAGATCCCCAAATTATCCAATTATCTCATAAAAATGTAATTAGTAGACTTGAGGATTGTGAATTCAGTAAGCATTTGAACGTCTTTTGCAGAATCAGATCTGAAAAGTCTCCAACTTTAAAATTCATCCAATATTATATGAAAATTAATTTACATCTTCTGATGTTTATAATGGGAATTCGGCTTGGATTGTGGCGTTTGTGCATTTGGCTCCCCTTGAAGAACTTTGTCTATTTCTCTTCACTTAAAATAGAATAAAATATGTCCAGCTTTTTTTGTCCCTGAGCTCGTCCCTTGCTAAAATACGTTCTTTGGAAACAACAGAACCAGAAGTATAAAAGAAATTGAACATGGAAATTTATGCGTTAAAAAAAAGCGACATTCCATTCACAAGTATTGAAGTTGATCATGCGTTGGAGCAAAAAAAATCGTACTTTGAAAGTTAATGGTGGCATACGAGGCAAAACATTAAATCCTCAGACATTGACTTAGTATTTCCTTATTGCATGAGAGCTTTCGAGATTGTCTAGAGATGCAAAAACAACGTGCGGCTATTTCAGTGTCAGGAAATCAAAGCACCACAACAACAAATGGCTGCTGAACATCATGATGATAATATAAGGAGACTACAAGCTGTTCTGCAAACCTGTAGCCCATTCAAAGAAGATAACCGTAACGTTCTGGAATTAAAGCTGTACAGATCTTTATTTACAAGAATGGCCATGGCTGCCAAATCAAGACCAGACAGACAATGACATAAGAGCTGCTGTAGGTACCTACGAATTCTCGACTATATGCAGAGCATTGTTTGACACTGATGGTTCGTTATTGCATTGCGATGATAAGAATAAGCTCTAGTACCTTCTTTCCCCCCTCCCCCTTCTCCCTGGAAAAAGTTGAAATGACGGCCCTGAGAGAAGAATCTATTCCTCATTTGCCAAGAAACCGAAAAGCTATAATTTTATAGATGACATGGTTTTGGTTCAGAAAATAAGTGACAACGTTCATACATGTGATGATCTTGCACAACAGTACTTGCGAAATTTGAACAGTGTAGTTGAAAAGTGTGATGCCGGTCATTTGGTTTTTGATCATCACACATAGTCCGGCAGCCATGACCAAACCTGGTTTTGTTCCAGTAAGTTTTTTATTATTGAAATTGCTTGTTCTGGGTATGAGGAATCGAAAAATACCGAGTACCTCTTTGGTACACTTGGGCAACTCAAAATATTCAAGATGGCGTCTTCCACCATATTGGAATTAATAAGCGATAAATATTTCGTGACCTATCAGCCAGAATTTTTTTTTTCGCCTGTTACAGCGTGGTTTTTGTTCAAGTTTATTATTCTACAAATATATATTCTAGAAATACATTTGGGATCCCAGCATTACTGACATTATCCCGTTTTCCCAAACCGCTCCCAGTATTGCCCGTCCCTCTGGCCTTCCTCTGCCTTCGCCCGTTCTCCCTTAAGTCCTCACTCCACGAACTCACACCTCCTTAATTTTCCATTTTCCTCTCCGAAATAATCCCTTCAGAATTGGAACTTTTAATAGAAGAAGCATAATCAATAAAATTTCTTCCTTCGAATCCATCCTGCTGGCTCATAACCCCAATTTCCTAGCGGTTACAGAAACATGGTTGCATAGTAATATCAGCAACACCGAATTTCTACCACGAAATTTTTCTGCCTTTTGTAAAGATAGAAATACCCGAAGAGGGAACGCTGCCCTAGTTTTCAACAGTTCTATCCCCGCCCCCCCCCAATTGAAATTCCTCTTGAACCAAATATTGAAATTGTCGGTACTGAATGGCATCATCCCAACTGCACTCCCGTTGCAATTTTTTCTCTTTACATACCCACTGCCTCGGACCCTCACTACTTCATTGAACTTGAAACAATTCTGGACCGATTTCATAACTCACACCTTCTAATTATAGCCGGCGATTGAAATCTACGCGGTATAGATTGGCATAAAATGCAGCGCTGTCGGGAAACCATGGTATCAACACAATAGAGTTCTCCACATTTTCAAATTTAACCTCGTCCAAACCATCTTGGAACCTACAAGAATATTCAAACACTTAATCTTCACATTAGACCCAATTGCGGTTCCCAACAAAATCCCGGTTTCCCATTTTTCGGTTTATATATATATATATAGAAAAATGGGAAACCGGGATTTTGTATATATATACATATGGTGGTTAGAAAACAGGATATTGGTTGTCCACAGGGTTCGTTTAGCGGGCCGGCTTTGTGGAATCTTGTGGCCAATCAAACCTTAAAAATCCCCCTCCCGGAAGATGCCCATATCAAGGCCTTTGCTGATATATATATATAGCGCACAGAGGAAATTTCTTTTAACAATAACCGGGGCCGCCTACACAACAGCCACGCTTGGACTCCAGGTGATCACAGGCAACTGCCCACTACACCTAAAGCTCCAAATGGAAGCAGTCTATACAAAAACACAGTTAGGTTTAGGAAAAACATTCAACTAGAACTTCTAGACTTTGACCCCAATAACTTTGAAGCACGGGAGCATGGCTGACACCACCACCCCCCACTCAACTATCCCCAATCAAATTTCTATTGACGGCCACGATATAAAACTAGCAAACACCCACATATACACAGATGGCTCCAAAACCGATGAAGGCGTCCGGGCAGCCTATTGTGCAGCCACAAACAATACAGAAAAGCAAACGTGGCAAGCAGCGCTAAATAAAAACAATAGTAACTTCCAAGCAGAATTGTTAGCGATAGAAGCAGCTGCACAATACGCAACGGGAGCAGACGAACGAGCTTTAATAATAACTGATAGCCGCTTCTCCCTTCAAGCACTTCTAGATCCAACAAATAGAAACACAATAGTACGGGTATTGAGGCGACATCTATTAGATAATCCAAAAATTTTCCTAGGTTGGATCAAGGCCCATGTAGGTAATCTTGGAAACGAGAGAGCAGACTCTCTAGCCAAAGCTGCAACCAACTGTGACAATAAACTTGATAACCCTTTCGCACTAACGCTCCTGAAGCGACAACTTAAACAAGCAACCCTCTAGAAATGGCAGCCAAGGAACAACAGCTAAGAAAGTGCACGAAATTGTCCCTCGAGTCACATACAACGCACTAAACTGGAATAGGGAGGTGACTATCTTCATAACAGGACATGGCCCCTTCCCTATATATCTGCACGAACGGAAACGCCGCCGAGCAGACAAATGTGCCTGCGAGATGCAACAGAGTGCAAATTTACAAAACATCTACACATGTAGAAATATTCCGAAAACAATAGAAAACAATGGTTCACTCAAACAATCAAAAACAAAAACACAGCAGCAAGGATTACAATCCTTGTCAGATATATACACGCCAACGAAAAACAAAAAAACTGTCCACCAGATTTATAAAATAATGTTTTAAATGTTACAAAAATAAGAGGGAGAAAAACATAAATTGATAAAAACAACAACAAAAATCACATATCCACATGACTGCCACTACTAATACATAACCATTACATGCACAAGATATAGCATGTACTAATAGGACCCGAACAAGAATTTTTTTGACATTCTTGTTACAATGATGTAAATGTGATAACTACAAGTGTTGTTCATTCCGCTATTCTAGCGAGGGTGCTAGGCGGGAGGTCATGAATGGTTTCATAATAACCATTACATGTAGTTTATATTTTATATATATTCATTTTTTTAAATATAAATATTACCAGCCACAGCGAATCAACCAAAACAACAAGACCTAAGCTGATCCTTAGCTAAGGCTCTCTTCAGACAACACCCCCCCCCCCCATTTAAACCAAGCCCACATTGCTCACCAAAAAAGGTTTAGGATGAGGCGACTCGACCTGACAGTTATATATATGTATATAAATGTGTATATGTGTATTTCTCTTTCCTCTATTCAAGTTCTTCATGCATTTCATGTCCACAACACGCGTGCGTACTCATATTGTCGTATTCATGTTGCTCACTGACTAAGGTGCTAAGCGAAATTTCACGGGTGATCCCTAATTGTATATATTCCCCCACACAATATTTCTATGATGTATTTGTGTATTTTCATATACAAAATATACCCGCCTGTCAGCGTCGCCAGTAAGGGCGGCATATGGGGCTTCGCACCCGGGCGGCAGGTAAGCTCCAACCACCCCTGGATCCCCAATCATATCCTAAAATTCTGCGCTGATGAAATTCGCAACTGTCTCCTCATTATATATTTTCAACATCTCACTGAACACATCTAATCTATCCTCTGACTGGAAAATTAATAAGATAATTGCCATCCATAAAACAGGTTCACTGTCAAACTCTCTCAATTTTAGACCTATCGCAATCACCTTCTCTTGCTGCAAGCTCTTTGAACACATAATTGCTAAGAATATCCGTACCCACCTCGACACGATTAACTTTTTCTTTCCTAACCAACATGAATTTAGATCATCGTTATATGTATATACCCAATTAACACTTTTCATACATGACTCAACAGACACCATTGACAAAAACCTTCAATCCGATATCATTTTCCTAGATTTTTCCAAAGCATTTAACCCCATAATAAACTTCTACTAAAAATAGGTGGAGGCCTTCCTCATTAACCATAGCCTGCCGTAAACTGCCGTATCAGACTCTTCGCTGATGATTATGTCATCTACAAAACAGTGTCCAATGTTTTCGACCAAGAGAATCTCTCCAACACAACCTTGACATTATTTCCGAATGGTGCTCAACCTGGTAATGATCCTGTGATAGTGAAACACAGTGTAGTACAAAAATGTGGTTGCGTGAAACACAGTCTCATCCTGTACATTGTTTTGCGTTTATGCACATATAACGGGTATTTAAATAAAAATAACCAGCTACACAATAAGATGGTGATGAGCAAATGGAATTGATTTAGATTTCAATTACCAAACATTCGTCTTCAGTGAGATATTATTGAAAATGTAACTGAACTACAGTACTTTTTTCACTTGTGAATGCACCTTTTATGTAAAACTACTAATTTTATATTTTATTAAATAGAATACTTGTATGAATGTATGTTTCAAAAATAGTTAAATGAAATATGTTACGATATACTATAAAATAAAAACTTACAAAAAACTAATTTTACTTTTTTAGCAAATTTCTTATAAATTTAGAAAAACTTGGCTTTCAAAATGGCTACCTTCACTAAGTTAAATTTTTTTACTTACAAAAATGTTTAGTTTCAGGTCTGTTCGGGGTAATTAAAACTAAAATTAGCAATAAATATACGAGGAAAACATGTTTACGACAAAATACGTACAAATTTTCATAGAACTTGATTATTCAATTTAGGGATGGCCGCCATCTTGAATTCTGAGAGTTGCTCAAGCTTACTGCATGAGTACCCACTATTTTTTATGAATCTATATACCCTAAACATCAAATACCAACAGAGGACACCGAAAAAGCATTCAAAAAAACTGAAAAATCGTGTGTTTTTTGCATTTTCACACCCCTACAATCATGAAAATTTTTCAATTATTTTTGTGATCTTCAAGCATTTTTAGCACTTTATGTACTACTTTTTTACTATAAAATCATCAGTTTTAAGAATTTTTGAAAAACTCTTAAAATTATTCATATTTCAGCAATTTTCTTACCATCCAAAAAACACCCCATTTTGATGGAAATCACCTATTTTTTCAATAATAACGACCATTTTGAACTTTGAATAGCTTTAATTTTAAAAGTGTTAAAATGAAGGATTTAATTATGAAAATCAATAGAAAACTTGTAAAACAAACGAGTTTAAATTGGTACTATGAAAAGTTGTTTTTGCAACAGATACAATAAATTAGAAAATTCAATAATTTTTTTTTTTTTTAAAGATTAGTTTTTTAATGTCTTCAAGTCATATATTATTTGATCATATGTGCTATTTAAACACTCTCTTGTCCTATACCATAATTTCCAACGTCTGAAAAACCCTATTAAATTCTCCATCAGAAAGATGTAACTTCATCATCACTCTACAGTCATTGATTTTTTCTATGTGTTCTACTATAAATTGTGAATAAAGATTTCTTTGATATTTAAAAACTTCATCCCAATCTATCACACCATCAAGTTTTTCAATCGCATCTTCAGATAAATTCTGATATGTAGAGACCAGTTTCATATTTAATTTATCTACGTTATCTGTTATAAATTTGTCAGAATTTGATGTTTAGATATTTTATTCTAATTTAATATATTTTTATGATCAATTATAAATTTTTCAGATAGTTTTTGGTATCGAGATATATCCCAATTTATAGAAAGTAGTTTCAGTGTCGAATACGTAATCGTACACGTGCGTGTGGGCAGAGCTGTGATCACGGAGGGGATGATAAGGACACGAGGCGTTTTCCACTATTCGTGTGCCCGTACTCCTCGGCGACATTCGCTGTGTTTCTTTCAAAAGTTTGGTAAATTTTATGAGCTATCAGGTAAAATGAGTAGCCACAAACGTATTAATGAGGAAATGAAATGGAGAATCGTCGGTAGATTGGGGCGTGTCCCGAAAATTCACCGCCGGAAAATTTACCGCTAGGAAAATTCACCGACCAACAATTCACCGACAGCAGTTCGGTGCGAGGGAGTGAGCGATCGAGTTACTGAGCCAGTGAGAAAGAGAATGAGTGAGTGAGTTACTGAGTGTCAATAAGCGAGTAAGTCTGTCCGTGAGTGAGCGCGCTACTGAGTTCGTGAGCGAGTGAGTGACCTATAGAGCATGTGAGTGAGTCAATTTGGTTAGTTAATTAGTTAGTTTTAACCTAGTAATGCCACAAATGATTGAAAAATCCGTTTGTTCTGTATTATATTGTCTATATTACAATATTGTGACCTAATGCCATATTTATAGCTTCAGCGGTTTCGACACGGCGTGATTTCAGCGTATGACCCTCTCTCTTATTGAACCCCCCCCCCATGACCCCCCTCAGGGGTCGAATGTGGAGAAACCCTTCCTTAGTGAGTCTTTACGTCGTGAAACAAAACTATTCAGAAAATTTGGCATTTATAGCTTGAGCGGTTTTGGCTCGGCGATGATGAATCAGTCAGGGCATGTTATTTTATGTACAGTATATAGATGTAGATACGCACTTTACAGACGGGATTTCTGAAAATTCATCACCCATGTGGATCATGAGGTGTTCAAGTGGTATAGGGGGAATCATCGCTGAGTAAATTTGAGATTGCAGAATCCACAACAGTGAAGTCGCGGGTAACAGCTAGTTCATCATAAAAAATATCCATTGGTTACTGATGATCAACTATGTCTTTCATGATACCAGTGACAACAGGAAATAATTTTAAACATTTCAGGGGGTTAATATATCGCGTATCCACTTAATTTATTATCTTTTACTTCCGTTATTATTACTTTTAACGTTTCATTATAAGTTTCTCAATAATATATAGAGTTAATGGAATTATTGAATATATTCTCTTGTGCAACATCAATTTATTCCGTATCATCTCAATTTCTTCTAATAAAGTCATTAAAACTTTCCACCATATCTTTAAGCTCACTCACTAGGTCACTCACTCACTCACTGGGTCACTCACTCTTTCACTAGGTCACTCACTCTTTCACTAGGTCACTCACTTAATCACAAGATAACTCATCCACTTACTCACTAGATCACTCAGCCACTCAGTAGCTCTCACTCACGGATTTAGTAGCTCGGTCACTCACTCACTCCCTCGCTCACTGACAGTAACTAAATCGCTCACTCCCTCGCTTACTGACTCGCATCGAACTGTTGTCATTGAATTGTTAGTCGGTGAATTTTCCTAGCGGTTATCGTTCTTCACCCTTACGGAAAATTAATTTTCCGTAAACCCTGTGTTTGCCCATACACATAAAATCAAACACAATTTTTAGCAAAAAATAAAAAATGTGCCGAAAATTCCAACTTTGTTTTTTAGTCTCATTGTACGAATTTCATTTTTTATCTCTCTTTTATGTTTCAGTACTCGCTGAAACATTCGTCCGAGTGGAAGACGATAGAAGAAGAAGTGAACGCTTCGAATTATTATATTTAATACACAACACGCATGATAAAGGAAGAAGCACGAAATAAATAGATGTTAACGCGTTGGCTACATGATTGCGAATGCTCGAGAGAGTGAGAGACACAGAAGCAGAACAGACAGCAATCTTAAATCACTTGAACATTATAAACAAAGCACAGAATAAAGTCTGTTAGATGCTGCCATCTATATTAACGAAATAGATCACAGCACTCTCAATATAACAACATAATAATTCCTTAATAAACATGCTTCATTTTAGAGAGAGTTACAAAATATAGTTACTTTAAGAAGTTGTATGATTTGGTTTTCTGAAAGTTAAACTTTCAGGTTTTACAATATTGTTCATAGATGATTGAACAGTTCAAGATTGATAATCAAATCAAGATTTTAATCCTTCTGTGCATGAGTTTCCGAAAAATTAATGCTTTCATTACTATATACAAATTACTAGGCTATATTTAAATTTTAACATTACTTATCACAAAAAAATAATTCAAAGTTTTGTCAATTAGGTACACCATTAATTAGGTACATTTTATTACCAATGAATTATTGCTTATCAGTTACTTTATGCATTAAAGGGGGATTAATCTAAAACACAAATTTGCGATTTCCTTATTTATAACAAATTATATAGCATAGAAGGAAGAAGCACGAAATAAATAGATGTTAACGCGTTGGCTACATGATTGCGAATGCTCGAGAGAGTGAGAGACACAGAAGCAGAACAGACAGCAATCTTAAATCACTTGAACATTATAAACAAAGCACAGAATAAGGAATGTTAGATGCTGCCATCTACAGATCACACCACCGAAATAGATCACAACGAAACACAACGAAATAGATCACAGCACCCCTCCCTTCTTAGTTAGGAAAGTCGTAGATTCCCAGTAGTTTTGGGCGAATGATTGTTCGTTTCGGTCTCGGAGTCTTTGTTGCCACAGTTCCGTTATCGTTTGGTATCTGCTCGTTTGCAATCGTTGAACTTGAAGGTTCTGCACAAGTCTCTGTTGACACATCTGCAGGAATTGGACTCGATCCGGAAATCTCTGAACTTGTAGGATCTGTAGGATAACGGTTCATCATTTGGTCGGTGTGACGTCGGACAACATCTTCGTTATTGGTGATGGCTTTGTATGACACTGGTCCGGTTGGTTTCACAACAGTAGCCGGAATCCAGGACGCACCTTGGCTATAATTTCTGATGTAGATAGCATCTTTGGCATCGAATCGTCTCACTTTTCGTTGCCTTTGCTCTGTAGCTGCGTCTTGCTCCTGTTTCCACCTTCTATCACCCAACAAGTCTGGATGAAGACGGTCCAAGACAGTAGTCAGCCTCCTTCCCACCAGCAGCTCAGCTGGACTGACCCCTGTTACTGAAGATGGCGTGATGTGTTGATGAAGTAGGAAATTGGAAAGACGCTTTCTCCAGGAACCTGAAACGATGCGTTTTAGAGAGTCCTTCACCAACTGGACAGTTCTCTCTGCACATGGTCTGTAAGGAGCAATCAGTGCTTGACGAATACCATTACTTTCTAGGAAACGGCGAGAATTGTTAGATGTGAACTGAGGTCCATTATCGGAAACTACAACATCCGGCAAACTATGAGTAGCGAAAATCTCGCGCAGTGCATCGATGGTTTCGGTGGCCGTAGTTGATGTCATTCGTCGTACTTCAGTCCACTTGGAGTAAAGGCCCGTTTACACGAGGCAAGCGCTTTAGTTGGTAACTTAATTTTTAGTTGCCAAGTACGATACAATGTATGCAGACGATAAGGGCCTTTTACACGGCTTTAGTTGGCAAGTGCGCAAGTGCAGAAGTGATTTAGTTGGTAAGTCAGATAAGAACGGTTCTATTTTTTCCGGTTAAGTAGACGTATGCGCATGCGCCAGTGGGCGTGACCTGCCGCGCTGGAGGGGTCATTTTGCTCTCTCACGGAGGGGTTTATTTTGATCTCAAGCGTGAACCTGTTCATACTCCGTCGTCTCCTGAATTTCGCTGGAATTCCGCGGAAATATTGGATGGTGAGGTGGCCAGAGGACACAACCTTCAAGTTTATTGAAAAATATCTTCGCCATGAATGTTTGTTGAACTATAGAAATGAAAATTACCTTAACAAACAAGCTAAAAATTATTCGATGTTGGAAAAAGCTATGGAATATTCTGTCGACGTGATGTCAGGAGTTGAAAAAATTTGAAGATTCAAAAATATATATCAGGTGGGGAGGATTTATATATTAAAAACTGGAGGGGGGTTTCGAATATTTCTCTCGTCCAGAACGAATTTGCTGCCATCTGTTGTAAAAATACATGATCAAATATTTAACATAAAGATGTCATCTCTATAGATTAAATTAAAAAATAATAATGATTTCGAAAATTTGGAAATAATTTTTGTTTAATGAATTTTTATTATTTAATTTTTAACCCTTAGAATTTCCTACGAATGCCAAGAATCTTCTCCCGTATTTTCGGCTTACATGATTCATAATTGATCTCTTCAACTTCGATAAAAATATCATATAATCGATATTTAGAACTTGCAGGAGAAATAGAGAAATCTTATATTTCTTCTCGATGACTTACATAAGTTTATAATATGTTGTGTATTCTTTTTTTCCCTGTGGCGTCATCTCTCGTCCCTCTTACGTGCACCTCCTGATGCGTGGGTGGCAGAGGCGAAAAAAGGGGACAAGCGAACTGTTTCCCTTGCGTGACCTACTTCTTGCTCAGTGTGTTCTCGCGCAAGTGATATAGTTTCTCCTTTTTTATTGAATAAAATAAATTTATATTCTTTAAAAAAAATATTATATAATGTGGCTGTGATCATAGTATTCGTAAGTTCTACCTGATCATCTTCATCCATCGTTACGAAAGCTATGAGCTTTAAAAAAAGCACCTCTGTGAATGCCAGATAAATTATTACTATTATTAAAAAATTATTACTATTATACTCCCGCGCGTTGCGTCTGTCTCTCCATGGATTTGAGTAGACTGAAGCGCGAATGCGTTAACTGCGCTCGCCTCCGTAAAAATTATCCAATGAGCATCTACTTGCCACTTACGTGTGGACACTTTCAAAAAGAATCGGTAAGTTAAAATTAAGTTGCCCACTAAAGCACTTGTCTCGTGTAAACGGGCCTTAAGTGTCAATCAGAATAAGGAAGTTTTGTCCTTGAAATGGTCCAACGAAATCGATGTGAACTCGGGACCAAGGCTTTGTCGTTATTTCCCACGGATGGATTGGAACTCTGGGAGGTGCATGCCTTGTCCGTTGACAGTTCATACATCTTCTTACGTAATTCTCAATATCAGCCACCATACGAATGATCTTGCAAGAGCTTTCATGCGTTCAACGCCTGGATGCGCGACATGCAATTCACTTAACACTCAAGATCGACCTGGCACTGGAATAATTACTCTATTTCCCCATAATAAGCAATTCTTATGCACTGATAGTTTATTCCTTTTTGTGAAATACGTTCGGAACTGCGAATTTTTCATCTCAACAGGCCAACCTTTTAGTAATCAGTTCAACACTCTAGAAAGTATTGGATCTCTAATAGTCATTTTTGAGATATCCACAGCATGAAGTGGTGGATTTTCTAATTCTTCTATGAATAGCACTTCTAATGGAGAAGTGACCATGGATTCGGGAGTTTTTGCATTCGGTAATCTGCTTAGGGCATCTGCATTACCAATTTTCTTTCCCGGCTTATGAATTAATGAAAAATCATATGCGTTTAGAAGCAAACTCCACCTTAGCATTCGCGGAGATAAAATCTCTTTCGTGGGCTTATTTTTATTGAAAATTCCCAAGAAAGGTTGGGGGTCAGTAACTATAGTGAATGTGTGACTATACAGAAAATGATGAAACTTTTTTACTCCAAATACTATACCCAAAGCTTCCTTGTCGATTTGAGCACAGTTCCGTTCTGTAGTAATTAGAGTTCTCGAGGCATAAGCTACTGGTGCTTGTGAACCATCAGGAAGTACGTGACTCAAAACCGCATCAACTCCAAAAAGTGCAGCATCGCATGCCAACACAATGGGAATTTTTTCATTGAAAGGTACTAACGCACAATCTGAACTTAACAATTCCTTCAGAGAATTGAAGGCATTATCGTGAATCTTTGGCCATTTGAATGGTGCATTTTGATCCAGTAATCTATGCAACACTTCCGCAACTGTAGCCTTATCCTTAAAAAAACTGTTATAGAAATTTATCAGTCCTAAAAATGTCTGCAATTGTTGTTTGTTTTTTGGAATGGGAGTCGAACGTATTGCTTCAATTTTCGAATTGGAAGGTGAATACCCGCAGCATCGATACGGTACCCTAAAAATTCAACATCAGTGACTCCAAAAAGACATTTTTCTCTTTTACCACGTAATCCGACATTTTCAAGTTTGTCTAGCACGCATTCTAATCTTGATGCTAATTGCTCTAAAGAATTAGCCCTGGTCAAAACAGACGTCATCAAAATATGGAACTACTCCTTCCAAATTAGAAAACAAATTTTCGATCATATTTTGGAAAATTCCAGGAGCAACATTAACACCATATTGTAATCTGTTAACCTTGAAAGTACCCTTGTGAGTTACAATTGTCTGGGCTTCGGCTGATGTTTCGTCTACACGAAGCTGTAAGTAAGCCTGAGCTAAATCTATTTTAGCATAATATCCTCTATCCTCCACCCTTCAGGTTTGACAGTAACTGATTAACAGCAGGAATTGGATAGGGGTGAGCATTCATGGCCTTATTCAAAGTTACCTTATTGTCCCCACATAATCTAACGTCACCTGAAGGTTTAATAACGGGAACAACAGGAGTTGACCACTTTTGGTTCGAAATGGGTTCAATAACTCCTTCATCCTGAAGTTTTGTCAAAACAATCTCGATTTTTGGTTTCATTGCAAGTGGAACATTCCTAGCCTTGAGTCGAATGGGAGGAAATTGAGGATCAAGAGGTAAAGACACGACAGGTCCTGCAAATGTACCCAATCCAGCATCAAAAACCTCGCTGTATTTTTGAATTACTAAATCCACAGGATTAGATTCAATCTTTTTAACTCCATTCAATGAAATACCCAAAGGCTCAAACCATGAGAAACCCAAAATATTTGTGAAGCATTTTGAAATTAGCATTTACCCAAAGCATTTTGAAATTAGCATTTACCCAAAGCATTTTGAAACTAGCATTTACCCAAAGCATTTTGAAATTAGCATTTACCCAAAGCATTTTGAAATTAGCATTTACCCAAAGCATTTTGAAATTAGCATTTACCCAAAGCATTTTGAAATTAGCATTTACCCAAAGCATTTTGAAATTAGCAGTTGTAATCTGTCTTTCTTATTCCCAAATTGTACTTCTACTATGCATGAACCTAAAAGTGAAATTAAATTTCGTTGAAAATCCCGCAACCTCACAAAAGTGTTTCTAATCTTAGATTTGCAGCAACCAAACAAAGTTTCAAAAGTTTCTTTAGAAATTATAGAATAATAAGATCCAGAATCTCAATCTCCATTTTTAATGCATGGTTGTTCAATAAAACCTTGATACCTTGTTTGAACTGCGTGAAAACAGCTGCGTGGTTTGAACTACCAGAAAAGTTAACTACAGAATTCGAATATTCATTTTCGGTTTTAATTTCATGTGTATCATGTGTGTATGCGTTATTCTTCTGAATACCCTTGTTTCGGCATACAGTTTGTATATGCCCTTTCTTGCCACAGTGCCCGCAAGTCGCTGATTTGAAACGACAATTAGAACGGTCATGTCGTTCACCACAACCAAAACATACGTAACTGTTAATAGAAAAATCATCCTTTGAAACATTTTTTTGTTTCGAATTAAATTTATTTTTACTCTTCACTTGATCAATGAAAGCAGAAGTTCCTGAATTAGAAACTTGAGAATTTTGAGAATGAATTTGTTTTGATTGTGAAAACGCAGTTTCAGCTGCAAGGCACTTGGCAACAGCATTGTCAAAATTCGATTTTAGCTCTGCCAGTAACTTTCGTTGAGTTCCTTCATCTCGTAATCTACATACCAACTGATCACGCAGTCGTTCAGCAAGAGTAGCACCACAATTCTCAGCAAATTTTCTTAACTTGGTAACATACGAATTTACGGACTCATTGTTTAACTGTACTCTTTTATGAAATTGAAATCTGCAATAAATTTCAGAGGGTTTTGGGCAGAAATGATTCTTCAGTAGTTCGAGCATATTATCAAAACTCACATCAGAAAACTGCTGAGGCGACACAAGGGAACGCAAAATCCCAAGCGTTTTTGTTCTGCACACAGCCAAAAGAGCAGCCCTTTTCTTTTCAGGAAGCGTTATCGCATTTGCTTCCAAGAAAAAAGTCAGGTGTTGTATATATAAATCCCAGGACCCCGAATTTGAGGTGTATACGAACGACGAACGCGCCGTTATATACGGAGAACGCAAAGGTTTCAATTATAACGAAAAACGTTTATTAATGAGATGAAGCAAAGGTACGACTGACTCGAGCCGATACAAAATAACATCTGCCTCAAAAGGCGGGAAAAATAACATAGATAATAATTGTGTAAGCGGTGCCATCTAGTGGCGATACAGAGAAAAAGAATAATGTGAAATACTACAGCTACACACAAACATGAGGTATCGAACTCAGGCATAGACCCAATTGTTGCCATGTTAGAATTTTATAACATCAATATAAATAGATAAAAGTGCCACGAAACTCGAACGTGATTAGGAAAAGCAATGTCGAAATAAACATACTAGCTCTCTTCAGGCATCAGTTTGGTAAACACTACATGTAAACAGACGATAGAAGAAGAAGTGAACGCTTCGAATTATTATATTTAATACACAACACGCATGATAAAGGAAGAAGCACGAAATAAATAGATGTTAACGCGTTGGCTACATGATTGCGAATGCTCGAGAGAGTGAGAGACACAGAAGCAGAACAGACAGCAATCTTAAATCACTTGAACATTATAAACAAAGCACAGAATAAAGTCTGTTAGATGCTGCCATCTATATTAACGAAATAGATCACAGCACTCTCAATATAACAACATAATAATTCCTTAATAAACATGCTTCATTTTAGAGAGAGTTACAAAATATAGTTACTTTAAGAAGTTGTATGATTTGGTTTTCTGAAAGTTAAACTTTCAGGTTTTACAATATTGTTCATAGATGATTGAACAGTTCAAGATTGATAATCAAATCAAGATTTTAATCCTTCTGTGCATGAGTTTCCGAAAAATTAATGCTTTCATTACTATATACAAATTACCAGGCTATATTTAAATTTTAACATTACTTATCACAAAAAAATAATTCAAAGTTTTGTCAATTAGGTACACCATTAATTAGGTACATTTTATTACCAATGAATTATTGCTTATCAGTTACTTTATGCATTAAAGGAGGATTAATCTAAAACACAAATTTGCGATTTCCTTATTTATAACAAATTATATAGCATAGCCATCCAAGTACAAATTTTTATCATGTGAGTAATATTCAAAATTATTTTTTTACACACATGCTCAGTTTATATAGACACAAATTTTCATTAAAAAGAAAATTAAATATAGCACAACAAACAGAATATGATATCAGATTAAAGTTTCACAATGATTGCAGATTCATATTTCATTTGCCATGTAAATATGTCCAATATAATCCAAAATAGACATGAGCTATTTGATATTTTTCAGCATCACCAAGTGGGATTCACTGCCCATCGATTGCGTGACATTATGGCCATTTATATTTTTAACCAACACATTTGGCGGTCAAAAAAAAAATATTAAGAATATCTTCAAAATCTCTTCCTATAAAGTTCGATAGCAACAAAATAATTCTTACCTTAGTATGAACGTGCTAGCACTTCGTCGCGGCTTCAGTCGCCGATGTCAAGTTATATGTATACCACAGCAGATTTAGGAGGATATAACGATGAAGTCTTCAACTTTGAAGATACCAAATATACAAACGATGTTTTATCAGTCATTTTTCTTGAATAAAATTGTTTAATTCATTTAAAAAAAATAATATTTTATCGTTGGAATTTCTTCGCTTCCAAGATTTCCGCCGTGAACTACTGCTTAACGACTGGTGCTCGGCAGTTCTCAATTATGGTCCTAAGCTAAAAAAAGTCTTTAGCTCAGAGATAGTATCAAAATGTGTGCCCGAGTGGCAACGATGCTCGTCTTTCACTATGAAGGTTACCGTCAAGGTCCAGTGGTTCCAATAGTAAATGGCTTACATCCCATCAGGGACAGAGCCTGGACCGCGACTGGCCTTTAAGTGGTTCCAATACCACTACTACAATATCTGAACCATAATGTTATATATCGAAATGTCAGAGGAATATCAGGTGTCTCATAACTATGATATAGAATGATCTTGTCCTATATGGTGCAAATTATTTATGATATTAATTGATCGAGTCTTTAATTTTTCAGTTGAATATGTATTTGATTCCATGTAAATAATCTCTACTTTGAAGGACAACAACTTGGGACAATAAATTATTTTAATATAGTTTGAAAAACATAGATCTATATCGTGAACCTGACAAAGATCTATATCAGATTCTCGATATAGACCTGATATAGAACTATCACAGAAGACATAACTCTATATTCTGAACATGACATACATCTATATCGGGAACCTGACAAAGATATATATCAGATACACAATATGCTGATATATCAACATATCGTGTGCCTTTAAATAAAAATATTGTCTTCAAATAAAAATTTGGAGAAAATTTAAAGTCGAGAGTAAAATTTTTTGCTAAAAAAGCCATTATATTGGAAATTAATGTTATAATAACTTGCAGCCAACGCTGTAGTGGTGGGTTGGTAAGATCCGGAGTTAGAGTTGAGGGTACATGGGTTCAAACCCACCTACAGAAAATTACTTTTTTTTTTTTAAATTTCTTCTGAAAGGGCGCCATCTATCGTCCAAAACTTGAAGTATTTGAATATATCACATTCACGATATAGATCTATTTATCTCTGACTATGCCTTTTTTAGCCAGAACGATATCGTGGCCCGATATAGATCTATATTGGAAACTGAAATTTTACGATATAGATCTATATCTTTGTGCTACTTGGGAGCTAGCTAAGGACAATTCAGCGCTCAACCGCTGGATTTCGGTGAAGAACCGTAGAGATAGTTTACCCCAGGCTCGGTTGGTAAAGAACATGCTTCTATGACCGGATTCGAACCCATACACCTGGACGGTAAACCTTCATACCGGAAGACGAGTTATACCACTGCGCCGCCTCCAATCCTGGAACTTCTGATCCTGGATGACTCACACAAAGACTAAAATCTCGAATCGGGACGATTTTCGCCATCGCATCCAAATTTGATGAATTCAAATTCCGGCAGGCAAGCCCCATTCTCTCTGTGGGCTCTTCACAGAGGAAAAAACACATATCACATCAATTTTCTTAACATTTATTTCACGCTCAAAGACTGACAGACACTGACAGACATAAAAAAATGTAACGTTTCGCACCATCTCCCCGAAAACTCTATTGCCATCCTTCTGTCTTAATCTTATTCTTTCTCACGCGTGCCGCAGCGCCATCTACTGATTAAAAAAGACAAAGCTATAGATAAATATGCCATAAACATGGTTCTACAATATCACGAACGATAAAGTTGAACAGAAGTAAAAGGGGGCATCAAAGGGATATTCACCTGCAGTTCAAAGTCAAGGTGCACTACGCCGTTCACAACGGGACAGACACCCACCTTCTTATCTCAAAGAATGTGTATTGGATTAAATTAGGGGGGGGGGGATCTGTTGTATCTCTTTATTATTGTTTTATAATAATTTCTGACAGATGGCGCAGAAATCAATGTGATCATTTTCAATATACAGTCAAACCTCGTTAATGAGTCACTCTTGGGAAAGCAAAAATATGACTTAGTAAGCGGAGTGACTCGTTAAACGGAGTAAGTCATAGCTGTGCCAATTCCTGCATTGGGACAATTGAGACTTGCAAAAAGTGACCCGATAAGCGGAGTGACGTGTTAACCGGGTGACGCACTAACGAGGTTTGACTGTATTATGTTTTCCTAATTTCAATGTCATTCAAAAATCTATTACCTGTTTTCAATTATTTTGAATGAAGTTTCAATGAATTTGATTCAATGAAATTTGAATTATGAATATCACACAGACAGTGATTAATCTTCCAAAACTCTACTATTCGAAACACAAATACCAACAGGAAAGTAGCCTGAAGCTGAGAATGGCACAAATGTCCAGATTTACGGTTTTTGACTACCATCCGCCCAGCGCCCTATTTATAGGACAATCCATATCTGTAATTCAACTAATGAGAATGATTCAAAAAATACATGTAATCGAACTAAGTGAGAAATATGCTAAGTACAGTGCACAGTGAGTCGTAAGTGTAAATTGACTTTATTTTCAGATTGAAGTTGTTGTCAATCAAATTTTGTTGCTCAATTTTATTTTCGTGTCTTTTAGATTTATGATCATTAAAGTCTGAAAATAATATTTATTCATACTTTCAGATTCACAATTTTCGGTCTATAGTTATGAATCATCTGCCAGCCTTAATCAAGAAACAAGTGACTCATTTTCCCAAGAAACATGTAATTCTCTCCAAGGTGCTGAACATTGTAGTTCAAAAAATGGGTCTGTTAAAAAACCAAACATGCAGATTACCAAGCAACTTGTACAAGAAACTCTTATTGATGAAGGTCTACGTGTTGTCAAAGAATTAGCTAATCAAATTAAAGATGACAATGATTCTCTAACCCATTTAAAACCTGAAGGAGGGAAGCATCATGATCGTCCTCCTAAAGAGGATACAGATTATATTTTGACTAATACAAATGTAGCTACTCATTGCAGTGAATCTAGTAACAACTTGGGTGTGCCGAGGCCAAATGGACATATTGTTTGCTCATCAAATGATAATATTGATAATGGCAACACTCATTGTGGAAATGGGATGATCTATCGCTTAAGATCAGCTCGCGTGAACAAAAAAAATGGCTTATCGAACAGCGATGTTGGTGGTGGTACATTTTCGGTAGTGCAAGATGACATAGCTAGCAATGACACTGAAAGCACTTTGAAAACTCTTCTCGCCTTCTCTCAAAAGAATATTAAACAAGAACCATCTTCACCAAATAATTTGATTAAGTTGGTCTAAAATATTTTTATGATGATTAATGAAGGCATGTGATACCGTATTTATTGTTGTGGAATGACTCTCAGAAATATATTCAATCGTGTACATTCAATTTTATTATTTATCTTCTTATACTTCTACATACTCTCATTATTGTCTTTTTGAAGAAACTGCATGTCATTGGAGCTTAAACTCTTCCTTAAATCAAGATATTATTTCCCCCAGTGATTTATGCCGATTTGGATAGTGCAATATGACATTTAATGTGTGATTTTTTTTTATTGATCATATCACTGAGCATTTGCTGAAAAGTTTCAGTCTAAAGGAGCACACTTAGGTTTGAACATAAAATGGCTGTGATTTTTTGTTTAACATCTGTGACTGTGATTTTTGAATTATTCATATTTATTTATTTTTGTAGGCTGGTGGAAATGCAAATTTGAGTTTGATTTCTATTTTATGCATTGTATATACATTTGAGTGAATTTGCTTTTTGCACTCATTCTCACCTTCTTGATATGATTTATGCTAGGCGATTTTTTTCGACCTAGTATTACGCGTAGAGAAAAGAAACGTTTAAATTTGTTACAATTATATTGAAACTGTGAATATTCTCATATATAATGGCAAAAATATTTTTATGTCTAATCTTTTTGGAATATTTTCATTACAATTCTTATTTACTTGTGTTTTTCTTTAATAGTTTTCTCAAATAAATATGGAAGAAAATATGCGTGTAGACCCTTCAAGTTCGGGCTTTTAGCAACAAATTTGGATGATTTGCAAGGGTAAATGACAAAAAATTGGCATTATTGTTAATACGTAAAATATGAAGGTAAAAAAGATTCCAGGGAGAAAACAAATTCCTGAGGAGAGAGAGATGTAATAAAGACTTTATTCCTTTCCTAGTCACCCTCGCCCTTTCTCTATGTAGGGCAGACTGGGGTAATGGCTACCTAAGGAAAATCCCAGGCCACTTTAGGAAGCTGTTTTATTGAAGTCCATGATAGTTAACGAGGCACACACAGCCGCATTTTGCGAATAACCTAATCGGTTTTATTCAAAGTTGTGTTATGATGCTAAGTTTAGATAATAAGATAGGGTTGGCCTTGATGAGTTGAAGGGGGAATACGAAATTACCCCGGGTTCCTGTGTAGGTATCAAAAAAATCATAATATATTTAATTCAAGAACATCAGACACAATGAATCAGCGAGCTAATGCATTTTCAATCCATACAATTAATTTAATAGATCTAAAACATCAATTTTAATTAGAATGATACTGAATTTTAAGGGGGCTCTGAACAAATTAAATATATGTATCAAGCACATTGTACTGAATAAATAATCAGAAAAATTCTCACAAAAATAGCGGTATAATTTGAGATATTAGTTCGGGTTCATGGAATTATAGAGGGTGGAAACGGCTGTGCATTGAGGTGGAGAGTGGCATGGAGGATCATAGAGGGTGGACATTATAGGTGTAAGAGAGAGATCCTCTTGTGTAGAGCCAAGGTGGTGTGCACCGTGAGTATGACTTTGTTGAGCATCGACGTGCTGATGATGGCCCGGGGAGAAAAAATACAAGCAGGACGGATGTCTTTTAGCGTCAGTTATGACCAGATATTGGTGGCGTCAGGAGTGAAACCAGATTCAACAGGATGGATATGCATTCGGAGAAGTGCGTATGGTCGGTTCGATCAGTGAAACAGCATCTTCCAGAGAAATCTGGATCAGTACAGGAGGATGAGGTACATTAACCATTCTCCAGTTTGTTTTTAGGTTGACTGTGACATCACCCGCATGCGTTCCTGCCACTGCTCACAACTGCTGACGTGTCCACCAGAAATATCTTCGCAACAGCCAGTTGTTAAAACCTTCGTATGGTAGCGGAGAGTGACGTTATCCTTGTATACTCCCGTACCTCTTGGTCGCCCCACTTTGTGCACGGCCTTAGCGATTTTGCTGTCCTCTCATTGGCAGTGGTTGATCAAGTGACTGCCAACTTCGGTCCGTTTACGTTATTTCGGATCCGCCTTCTTCCTCATCGCTCTGGAGAGAAGAGGGGAAAAGAGAATTCACCAAGGCGAAGAACATGTCTTCCGAAAGAGAACAGTCACGTGTGGATATGTAAAATACAAAAATGGATATATCTGGGTGGATATACTTAAAATTTATATCAGTTCAGAAAAATTTTTCCGCATTATTTAAAATAAAAATTTTGAGAACATAATTGAAAGAGAAATTAAGGAAACAATATGAATCAGAAAAATAATAATATAGTTATACCATTTTAAAAACAAAATTTCAAAATACAACAGTTGTATATTTTTCTCACAAAAACAATTCAATAAAAAATCAGAGTTGAATGGTAGAGGTTGGCAGTTTTACTCATTTAGCCCATTAAAATCACATGGAATTTTGGAAAATAAGACAAAATACCAATTTTAATAGGAATAAATGTAATATTTCATCAGATGGTATTAAAAAAATAAAATGCATAATAGTGAACAAACATATAACTAGCTTTTACTACAGAAGTCACAAATGTAGCTCTCGGCAGTCTCCCATCCTGAACACTTAGTGATCTCATCTTCCACAGCTAGTACCACGGAACTATCTCTATTTGTTCCGAATTCTTCACAGTAAACGCAGATTTCCGAATTCATACAGTAATTGGACTGACTACCGTTACCCCAAGAGCACGTCGTGCCAGAAAACAAAAATATAAAAGATTGGCTTAATCAGCAGCTGAATGAATAGCATAATTGAATGTGACAGATTTTGTAGTGTCATGTAAGATAGAAATCATATGGCGAATTAACAAAAATTAATTCACTTACTGTAATCAAAAACAGTGAATTCTTATAACGCATGACGTCAAGTATCACATTCCAGTTCAGCAGCCGAAAAATTTCCTACACAGCCACAAGACTCTAGCACTTGTCAGGGCTAGTCTACCGCATTGCATATTGCACAAAGACCCGGAGAAATACTATACTCCGTGACCGATCGGCAACCAGTGCCGTCTTAACGCATGGGCCCGGGGGCCTCAAGAAAAGAGGGCTCACAAAAATGAGAACCAGTTCAAATTTTCGATAATTCGCCAAGTAGGCCCTCAAAAAAATCACTTGGCCCGGGGGCTCTTAAGACGGCCCTGCCGGCAACATTCCTGTCTCCCATACGTAACAGTGGCCACCACTGAGAGCTGGTGAAGTACTGTAGTAAAGGCGATCCCCAGTTTCTCCACAGTTGCGGTACTTACTGCTGGTGATGTAGAATTTCTTCAAGTAAGTTGGTAGAGTATTCTCTGTGTGAAGATAGTTTTTCTATCTACCATACTAGGTTTGCAAGGTTTACCTGAAGTACAACTTCTATGACGTTCGTCGAGATTTTGGTCCTAGACCATTCCTGATGCCAGGATTTCTTGATCGAAGTATACGCTTAACCCCTTCTTGGTCGGCGTCGCATGTGATGCGACGAAGAGAAAAGTTGTAAAATTGTAAAAAAAAGTATTTCTGAATTATTTTTTTTGCTAAGAGATGGCGCAACTGTAGTCCTATTATTTTTAGGTTTTAAAATCATTTTCCGGAACTTTATTTACGTATTTTTAATAATTATTTTTATGCAGATATTTATCTTAAATACCTCAAAGCATGGGCGGAGATACGGGGGTGCGTGGGGGGAGCATTGCCCCTCCAGTGTCAAAGATGAAGTTGACTGATCTAATGTATATATGTATATATGAATTGACATCATCATCATCGTGCCCCCCCCCAGAAATAATGATCGTGCCCCCCCCCCCCCAGACTTCCAAGTCTATCACCACCTATGCCTGGACTTTTCCTGCCCATAAAAAGCAATAGATTTGATAAATATAGAGTATCAGAATATATATATTTTTTTTTAATTTAAAATTTGGGTACATTGCTGGAAAAACTAGGGATCAGTGAATGGGATATTACATGTACGACCACCAGTAGGTAGAGCAAAAAACTGCTCACTGACAAAAACATTTTACATTATCGAATTAAGGATCGAACATGTATTGGTTTTCAGCAATAAAAAAATGCTTTTTTTGGATCGGAAATTCGAAAAAAAAATCCGACCAAGAAGGGGGTTAACATATGATGCTAGTAGGGGGTAATCAGTAGGGCTAGGATTTTTATGACCTAAACACTTCTATAAAATGCTGTATAGAAAATGCATTTATACCCTTAAAAAACTAAATATGCCCTATAAAACGAAAAACGTGCCCTAAAAAAATTTGTCTTCCTATTTCAGGTAAAATTAGTTTAAGCAAAATAATTATGACAATGAAAAGTGTTCATACAATTTAACTATTTCAAATCATTACAGATGAACAGAAACACTTCATTTTACTAACCGCTATGTGTATCACGGAAACAATAACATAGCTTTCTATTTCTTTTACAGTTTATGCACCAAACCAAAAGTTTCTACTTTCTAAAACATTATTTAAATAATAACTGAATTTTAAATATGCAAATTTATTTATAAATTTCATTCTAGAAATAGATTAGATAGTATTTTGTTTGAAACACATCTATAGTGTATGTATAAAATTAATTTCGTGTTTGTACATGTGTGTACATGTTCTCAATACAAATCCACAATTTCGAGCCGATCTCTGCCAAATTTTGAATTACTGTATAGAAAAAAAAAAACTCAAATTATAGGCTACTTTGAAAGCTTGTCAGAGTTAGCCAAATGTCTAAAATGGTGAAGATATTGTCCAGCAACAATAATTCTTACGCTTCTACTGTGATTTTTGGAATGTTTTTACTTTACCGCGGTTTGTTAAGAATACGTTTTTCAAGATTTATCATTTTACAATGGCTTGTCACTTTTTGAATGCTCCAATTATATGTGAAAAAACTTAGGTAGTACCTGGTATTGATGCTGACACTCAAGAAAAATAAAACCGAAAAAATATATAAATTACACTTTACTTATTTGTTTTTTTCAATGTAGAACAAAATTTATCTCATCAGCACAGAGCTCAATGCACAACAAAGATCATGAGCAGATTTTCAAAAGAACGATTTTCTATTATCTACCAAAAAAGATTTAAACAAAAGAGAGAAAACGAACTTGAACTGACACAAATGGAGTATACTTGATAAAACATATATGTCACTTGGTTTAAAATCTTTAGAAACTTCATCAAGAGAAAAACATATTTTCTAATAGTACGTCTGCTATTAAACAACTTTTTGTACCTTTCATTTTCTTTTAAATTTTGGAGCACTTTATTTCTTTAAAGAAGTAATTGTGTCCGAAATGAAAAACCGAAATTTTACTACGTGTAGGAAAAGTTACCCGCGATATAAGGATTAGCAAGCAGTCTTTGTGCAACTTTAATTGAGGCTGCTTCATTGCTATCAAATGATTCAATGATCTCCTTCACAACTGAGTTCTCAACAAAAATAGCTACATGCTTCAATCCAAGTCCCACATCTGAATGAAATTGGATAAAGCGGGGAGAGAGAATTTTGGGCGTTAGTGTTAAAAGGGGACAGTCTAGAACTTTCAGTAATTTTTGTTATATTGCTGTGGCCTAATTGTTTTAGTGTTAGCAAATAAGGTAATTAGCTAATACTAATAAGTATGAATTGTATTTTGTATCTTAAAACATTTTAAGAGGGAGTGTTGTATTTTTTTTACATATTTCTTATTCGTGATTAAGTGTTGAGCATTTTATTATATATTTTTTTTTTACTTTATTTTCCCGTATTAATCTTTTAAGTATATTTTACATTGTAATGACTTTGGGTTATTTTAATTTCCAGTTAACGTTTCTCTCATTCTCCTATTTTTAAGTATAGTTTTATAGTTTCTTATCTAGACTAGCATTATTATTAGTATACCTCGATTAGTGTTGTGTAGGGATTGTGACGGACGTTTTTTCCTGGTCTAGGGGAATAGTGGATGATAGCTTCAAATGTGAGGGTTGTTTAAAAAGGGCTATGTTAGATCTCCAGGTCGAATCGTTACGGGAGAGAGCTGAGGTGTTGGAGACTCAGGGGATAACAGAGCCAAACGTCGACGAAGAAATCTCCACAGAAGCAACGACAATTCAGAGGGGGGAATGGGTGGTGGTTGTAGAAGAGGTAGTGGGAGTGATAGTCGTGTAATTATCAGGGATTCTGTGGTTACGGAACTGGGGAACATGGCGTGTAGACTTCCGGAAATTTCGAGCGCTGCTGTCTTCGAATGGGAAGATAAACAGCGTTCGAAAAGTTTTAGTAGACTAAAGGTCCCTGGAATGAAAATGTGGGTGGAAACAAACCAGGTAGGAGTGAACATTAGTTCCGGTGTTCATGACGGTGTTCAACTGCACATTTTACTTCCATTGCGATGCGCCCCTTTTCCTTAGATAAAATATCACAACTTTTAATCAAAACATTTCAGGTTCAGCATTTTGCCGTATGCGTGACGTTTCGATTCAGGAAAGACATACATTTTATTTCACACTAACAGACGGACTTCATTTAGATGTCATATTTCAGACATAACAAAAAACGAACTGACAAGAAAAGGGTCCAAAGGTATCATCCTCAAAAAATTATGAAAAAATTAAAGTACATTCGTCTCACATAGTAACGCACAAAAATAAAAGATAATCGGCGAAATACAATTATTAAAGACACAAAAAATTATTAAAAATGATAACAGTTGGTTACTTATCACCTGTCGCATTTCTTGGATATATCTCTATAAAGAACTTTTTACTTTCTTTCCTTTATCTCCCCCCACCCAGAAACTCCCTTTCTAGGTGCGGTAACCCAGGTCGATAAGATACTCGCCAAAAGTACAAAAGGATGTTTAGAGGTGACGTGAGTTCGATGTCCGGTTCATCCTTGTCAGAAACTTTCCTGACACGGGTACAACAGGTCTTTTCTATTGTCATGTCGCGAGACATGAGAGAAAAAGATTGCTACTGCAGGAAGTCCCACACCGAGGGGTTAGCACACCAACCTCTCGGTGGATATAAAAAAAGACTGCCGTTCGGAATCGGCAATACATTGTAGGCCCCGGTCTAATTAGCCCTTGTGTGCAGAAAATGACAGTGGTGCTATAAAAATGATGAAATTAACAATACATTAAGGGCATGAGCATATTCACCAACATGGTTTAAATCAGCGGTTCTCAACCGGTGCTCCTTGTGCACTCTCTAGGGGCTCCGCGGCCGCTCCAGGAAAACAAAAAAAAAACCATTAAAATTTAAAAAAATAATTATAAATTTTTTTAAATAGTAAAAATTAAATCAGTATCTTTAATGAATAATTAAAAATGGGCCTACGGGGCTCCGCCATAGAATTTTTTTACTAAAAAGGGCTCCGCGAGTCAAAAAAGGTTGAGAACCGAACCGCTGCTTTAAACTATAGTCACAATGTTTTGATAAGAGATCGACATGGATTGGTTATAAATTCAGGTTTTTTAACCAATCTATGTTGATCTCTTATCGAAAGATTGTGACTATAGTTTAAACTATGTTGGTGAATGCCGTCCTTAATAGTCCACTCTAAATGATAATCAGCCAGCTCACTGGCTATTTTCGTGTACGTCAGCAATCATCCTAAAATTTATGGCTTTTGCTTCGACAATGTTTGCACTCTTGTGACTTAGAATATGAAAAAATTCAAAAGTAACTTCAAGAAAAGAAATCGGAACTTTCTTTTATTACAATTAGAATTTAAAAACTTATAATTACAATTGTACTTTATGACAAGGACATTTGCGTCGTGAAAAAAAATTAGTACATCCTTGGTTACATAATAATCTACTCTATAATATAAAATCACAAACTTGAAAAGGGCCTGTTTCTAAGCAACCGAAATTAGAGACGATTTTATGTTACAGAAGTGGGTGACGTTTTTGAGTGACGGAAATCTGTTATGTTTTTGTGTTAAAGAAGTCGGTTACGATTTTGGGTCGAGTATTCATTTAACTCTAGCATATATCGGGACCCATTTGACCCATCGGGACCATGTTATGTGCATGTACCGAGAGGCTCCCACATACTACAGCAGAGCCCATAGGCTGGAATTTAGATGGCGAGCCCCCAAACCATCTTTTCAGGGGCCCCTCTGTGGCTAATTTATAGTGTGAAAAATCAAAAAGTGATAAGAATCGTTGTGGCTCTTGTGGGGGGGGGGGTGTCATGCCGAGATGTATGTATATGTACACTGAAGAGCCAAAAAAACTGGTACCCCGACTACCTTCCAAGTCGGGGACCCCATGTTTACAGGTTTCATTTTGGGGGCCTTTGATGAATCTCATTCTTTCCTGTTGTAGAATTTGCAACAGCGGAAGCCCGAGATAAACCCAGTCTGGGGCCACACTAAAATTATGCGAATTGGTGTCCCGGATAATTGGTTGGGGGCCCTGGATTTTATTTTTTGGTAAAACAAATACAAATGAAAATTTTTCAAGCCACTCGCAGTGGGGGATGCCCGACTACCTTCCAAGTAGGAGCCCCCATGTTTACAGGTTTCATTTTGGGTGCCCCTAGATGAATCTCATTCTTTTCTGTTGTAGAATTTGCAACAGCGGAAGCCCAAGTTAAAGCCAGTCTGGGATCCCACTAAAAGTATGCGAATTGGTGTCCCGGGTAACTGGTTGTTGGCCCTGGATATTATTCGTTGGTAAAACAAATACAAATGAAACTTTTTCCAGGCACTCGCAGCGGGGGATGACCAACAAGCTTCCAAGTTGGGGCCCCCATGTTTACATGTTTCATTTTAGGGGCCCTGGATGAATCTCATTCTTTTCTGTTGTAGAATTTGCAACAGCGGAAGCCCGAGATAAACCCTGTCTGGGACCCCACTAGAAGTATGCAAATTGGTGTCCCGGGTAATTGGTTGGTGGCCCTGGATTTTATTCGTTGATAAAACGAATACAAATGATAATTTTTCATGGCACTAGCAGCGGGGGATGGCCGACAAGCTTCCAGGTCGGAGATCCCATGTTTACAGGTTTCATTTTGGGGGCCCTTGATTAATCTCATTCTTTTCTGTTGTAGAATTTGCAACAGCGGAAGCCCAAGATAAAGCCAGTCTGGGGCCCCACTAAAGCTATGCGAATTGGTTTCCCGGATAATTGGTTGCGGGCCCTGGATTTTATTCGTTCATAAAACGAATAAAAGTGAAAATTTTTCTTGGCACTAGCAGCGGGGGATGACCGACAAGCTTCCAAGTCGGAGGCCCCACGTTTACAGGATTCATTTTAGGGGCCCTGGAAGAATCTCATTCTTTTCTGTTGTAGAATTTGCAACAGCGGAAGCCCGAGATAAAGCCAGTCTGGGGTCCCACTAAAATTATGCGAATTGGTGTCCCGGATAATTGATTGGGGCCCTGGATTTTATTTGTTCGTAAAACAAATACAAATGAAAATTTTTCAAGGCACTCGCAGCGGGGGATGCCCGACAACCTTCCAAGTAGGGGGGCCCCTGAAGTCCAGACAACACCCGGGCTCTGTCCCTTGAGGGATATAAGCCCTTTACCCTATTGGGTTGGGTATCGCTGGAGAGGAACGGGAGAGCCGCGGCGAGAACCTAGGGGACGAAATCCCCTAGGCGCTCGCCCCGAACCCCCCCCCCCCCGCCCCTCGGCCTTACCCAGTTACCCCCTTAGTGTTGTTGCTTGCCCTCCCTACGTTTCTCACCCTCTCCAGGCGGTTCCCTGTTACCTGTCGGTTGAATTTTCCTCCTCGGTCGCAGGCGCCCCCATCCACAAGCCCCGGCCACCCGGTTCCAGGATTTTCCAGGCTGTTTTATTTCTGAAAGCAACATAGCATATATCATACAGCACTTATTATACAGACAATATGTTAAGAGAAAAATTTGTGCAGTACAGTTACAATGCGGACATTTTCAAAATATTATAAAAAACACTGTACCGGAATAAAAATGTACGAATGGGGTACAGTAAATGTATAGGGGCTGAGGATGCGGCTGCAGGTTGCTGACTTGTTGCGATGTACAAGTTGTCTACGGAACAGCTAGTCAGTATGTGCCGAAGCAGAATAATATGCCGGACGCAGAGTACACTGAGCCAGTGCTAGTCAATATATTTAGAACATGAGCAAAGCAGATATGTCTGAGAAAGAAATATATATATATACATGGCATGTGCAAAACGACAATTAGTGCGATACAATTATACGGTGCGATACAGTATATACAATATGTGCGGAGTACCAGTTATATAATGGATGACCAAAAAATGCATGCGGTAGCGGAGCGATGCGCACAAGATAGTATGTACAGAGCATGTGCGAGAAAATTTGTGCGGAACATGTGCAGTACAATATATACAGATCATGTGCAATACAATAAAAACAGGCATGTGCAAAAGCGAGAATGTGTGCAAGAATCAAGATGCAGGCATGAGCAGGAACAAATATGTGCGGAACGGAGACATAGCAGTGCAATTCGGAGCACTGAGGGATCATGAATAAAAAAAACATTGCGATATGTGCGAAACAGAAAAATGTGAAGCATTTGCGAGGTTCGAGGCAGTATTTTCTGCAGCGAGACATTTACAGAGCATACGCAGTACTATATATACAGAACATATGCAGGGCAGTGTAAACAGGGTATGTACAAAAGCATGAGTATGTGCAAGAATATGTGTATATATATATATATAGAGTATGTGCAAAATCAAAGATATGGGTAAATGCGTATTTACCAGGAAAATGCCCAATATGATTTATACAGAACATATGCAACACGATAAAAAACAGGACATGTACGAAAGCATGAATATGTGCAAGTAATTAAATATAACGCATATGCAAAAATTGAAAAATGTGAGTAGAGCGGAGACATGGCGATACATGCGAGTCACTGCAGGAGGCGATCATGAAAACAATTGCGTTACAACATGCAGCGGTTCGATCCTGCTGCAGAGTGAGTTGGCGGCTTGGGATCTCTGCGACCGGGTGATTTGACCACCCTACTCTCCTTTGCTGTATTTGGGGTGGGTGGATGATGTTCGTGTTTATTATGATTGGGGGTTTGAGCCTTGTTGATAGACCGACCCTTGCTTCGTGTTCGACCCAGAGGCTAAGGGGAGGGAGACTGGTTATTATTTGAAGAGCGTTGGTCGGTGTTGTGTGGTATGCCCTTGTGATGTAAAGCAAGAAGCCTCTCTGTGCGGAGTCCAGTTTTTTCCTGACATCAGTAGAGAGCTTTGTACCCCATGCTGGTGCTGCGTATGCTAGCATTCTTTGGATGACTGTTATGTACAGTGTGCGTCGCATGTCGCTCGTTATGCCCCAGCCACTGCCCGCACAGCTGAGGAGACTAGCCAGCAACCGATTGGCTTTGTCTGCCTGTTGGACAACGTGCGCCATGAACGTCCTTTTTTGATCGATGTGGACCCCTAGGTATTTGATCACTTTAACGTGTTGAATGAGGGAACCATTCATCCTGAGTGAGATCGGGTTTTTTGGGGAGATCCACATAAATTTGGTTTTGTCGATTGCCACGTTGAGATTTTGGCTGCTCATCCAGTTGTGGATTTTGTCGAGGACCTGAGTAGCAAGATTCTTCGTTTTCCTCACCGTGGGTGCTGAGACAAGTACCGCGATGTCGTCGGCGAACGCCTGGACCGTCACGTTATTTGGCCAGTTTGTTTTTAGAAGTTTGTCAAGGACCGTGTTCCAGAAAGTTGGGCCCGGAGCAGGATCCTTGCGGGCAGCCTTTTGAAAGATTGTGGATTGCAAGACCCTCCGACGTTTGTAGTGCCACTCTCCTCCCTCTAAGTGTGTGGCAGGCTATATGGAAGAGGTGAGATGAAAGTGGCATTTCGTGTATATTTTCGATGATGGTTCTATATTGTAGAGCGTCAAATGCTCCTCGGATGTCCAGTGATATGAGCACTGTGTCTCGCTGGGCTTCCTTTTGCCTGTCGATTTCTTCCATGATTTTGAGGAGTGCATGTTCCGTTGAGCGGCCATGCCCGAACCCAAACTGCTTATCACTCCACCAGTGGTTAGTTTCGGAGTGGTAAGTTATACGTTGCACTATTATTTTCTCCAGCACTTTCCCTATTGTGGGAAGGAGGTGTATGGCTCGATATGATTCCAGATTTTTCGGGTCCTTATCTTTCTTTAGGATTAGAATCACCTTACTAAGTTTGAAGTGCTGCGGGAATACGGCCAGGTCTAGACATTTTTTGAACATTGAGAGCAGCAGACTTGGGAAGGATCGATGAATCGCTTTTAGGAGTTTATTATTAATGCTGTCGTGGCCAGGGGCTTTTTTATCGTTGAGTCTGTTCACGATTCTGGATATTTCGGAATGGGTGATGGGTCTCTCCTCTATTACCTTGCCTTTGTGAGATGCGAGTAGTTGTTGGAAGTCCGGCTCCGGGAGCGTATCATCTAGAGGGAACATCTTTTCCAGTTGTTGTTATGCTGAGTAAAGGATGGGGTGATTCTCACCGTCCTCCATAAAAAGCTGGGGTGTTCGTGTTCTTCTTTTAACTGTCCCCTTGTACGTTGCACCAAAGGGGTCCGAGGCTTCGGTGCAGAATTTTCCAGTTGGCACGTTTTGCTTTCTTGAGCGATTTTGTATATTCGGCCCTGTTCTTGCGGAATATCTCAAGGGTTCTAACCTTGTCCTCTTCCTTCGATTTCTGATACCTTCTTTTGTGTGCCCGGACTTTTTTCCGCATGGTTTCGAGTTCTGGAGTCCACCATGGTGTCAGGTCTTTTTGAACTTCTTTTTCCACCTTTAAGGTGCGATCCCCGATGCTCTTGATAGCATCAAATGTGTCTTCCACGGATTGCTCAAGCTCCTCCTCGTTGCGGGCTGCTTTGATTTTCCTAATGAGGTTTTTTGTTGAAGGTTTGAGTAGTTGTAAAAAGTTATTGATGCGCCTCTGGGAGTTGGAATATTTTGTTACACTCTCAGTCTTCGGGTCCGTCTTGGATCAGGATATTGATGTACTTGTGGAGGCTGTGGTTGATGTCATCATCGAGTTGCTACTCTATGCGGTCCGACTTGAGGAATTCGTTAGTAAGGGTAATATCAGGGCCTTCTTTTCTACCTCCATGGTCATATGTTGGCTCTCCGTCATTTAAAATTGTTAAGTTTTCTGCTCGTATAAGGTCGAGCAGTTTGGCGCCCCTAGGTCTCGTTTTCTTGTATCCGAGGAGTGTGTGCTGTCCATTGAGGTCAGCGCCTATTACTGTTGGAGTTTTTCTTGCCCTCTTGAGTATGTCTTTTATTTCTGCAGTGGTCTCTTTTAAACGGTCATATGGAGAGGAGTAGGCTGACGTGAGGATATATTCCTGTTGGTTGAGCCCTACTTTTATTGTGACGCTATTTGTTCTTGTTGAAAAAGTCGTTCCCGTTATCCTTTTGTTACTATAAGTATTGCAGCTTTGAGGTTTTGGGATGTCCACTGCATCCAGTCGCTGGGAATTCCTTTGAGTGACTCTTTGTTCACACACGGTTCCTGCAGCAATATGATGTCGATGGCTTGTTTTTGCGCATATCTTTTTAAGTAGTAGATGGCAGCCTCGCTTCTGTCGAAGTTAAATTGTAGTATTTTGGTTGTTTGTTGGTTGGTGGGATTATGGTGCATGTTAACGTTGTGATATCAATAGTTGGTCTTCAGTAGTGGCGAGTTGTGGAGGTTACGCTCAAGTGGAATTTCAGCTTAAAATTCCTGGATATTTCATGCATGATGCCGCGGGTGGACGCTGCATTCGTGCACACTATCGTGATGCCCTTCTGAGACACCTTGGTGTTGATGACGTATTTGTCCAAGCCAGCATAGGACAATTGCTCGACCAGGTCCCCCCTGGTTCTGTGTCTGTTTGATCCGTCCGTGAACGCTGTGTGGATAGTGTGATTAGAAGTGTTACTGACTACTTGGGAGAACGATCTGTCGGGTCTGACTGGGTTCGGGATGATTCGAGCTCTTCCGGGGGTTGTGTAGCGACGGTAGTCTTCTCCCCTTACGGCGTTGTGAATTGGTCTTGAGTCTGGTGCACCTCGGGATGCTGCTTGTCTCCTTCTCGCTGTCATATGGGAATCTGCTCTTGAATCTCTTGGTCTGTAGGGGCGGGTTTCCGGTTCCCTCCATCTTGAGGTGTTTCTTTGCTGTCGTTCTGCTCCGCTGTACCTGGTTGGGTATGTGTTCCTGTGGTTGTGATGGTTCGGTCTGGTGCTACCTCGTTTGTTCCCGTTTAGTTGGTTGCGCTGGGATTGTTTACGGTTTTGATCGTAGCGGTGGATTGTCCGGTATTGATTCGGGTTTCTGGTGGATTCTCTTGATTGCTCGAGTGTACGGTCTATGGGGGTCCTTTTGCTTTTTTGCCCGACTGTTTTCCACCCTTCCTCTCTCGTACCATCGGGGACAATTTCTTCTATTAGACGGGATGCGTCCGAAGTGGTGATGGTGATCCGGATGGGGGGGGGGGGAGTGTTGCGTGCTATTTCCAGCCGGGTTGCGTCGGCTGTTCGGCCCTTTTTGGTCTTCTCTGGCTTTTGGCTGGTCGGTGGGGGTGTTTCTTGACTTGTGTACTTCCATCCCTTTAGATAGGGTAACCTCGGGTTCCATCCGGTCTGTCCTCTGCGTTGCTTGGATGTTCTGGGTGCTTTCCTCAGTTGTCTGGTCAGCAGGCAACAGTTCTACCGTGATTTATGAGTCCTCAGGGTTCGCTAGCGTTTCATTTTGTAGCAGTGACTCTGTTTGTTCGCATGTTTCGGTTTGACATGCAGCCGTTCTGGCCACTTTTAGGATTGATTCGGCCCATAAGTGTATCACGTCCAGAAGTTTGTCCACTCTGCGTTGTTTCTTGGTCGGTATACCGTATTTGCGTCCGGTACAGTGGTGGAGGGTGACTCTAACTTGTCTAATTATTTCGGCAATGTTAATGACTCCGTGCTGCTTCTTTATTTGTTCCTGCTCTTTCAAGATTTTTTCTATGTAGGCGGGATCCTCCTCGTCAGCGTCTATGTAGTTCTTTGGAGTCTCGTCTGTATCAACCTGGTTCGTAGGAATTTCAATGTCTCTGTCTGAGTCTGAGCAGTCGGGGTCCTCCTCCTCCACGATATCCCTCTTCCTTCTTGCAGAGCGCGGAGTACGATCTCGCCTCTGAGCTCCTGTGGTGGATTCTTGGGAGGTCGAGAGTGAGGCTGTGAGTGCCCCTTGTGCCATGTCTCCCTCCCTGCATGGTGATTTCTTTCGTTTCCCTACGTTTCTAGTGACTGCTTGGTGTTCGTTATCTTTTTTGGCCAAGAATGTTTTCTTTGAGTATTTCTTCGGGTGTTCGTTGACGAGGTCCCGTACTTCTTCTACCTCTGCCTCTCCTGAGACCTCAAGGTGGTCCTCCACTCCTCCAACGAAGAACCTGGATGCAGTGTCTGATTTCGTCGCCCCATATTCGTTTGCGGTTGCGTCACTCTCGGGGGTGCGGCAGCAGCTCTGCAGTGGGTCCTCTGCTGCGTTTGCCGCGGTCTTCTTGCCCTCTTCTGCAAGGGACCCGGGATCCGCCCTTGGTGGTTCCATGCAATTAACAGAGTCTGCATCCTGGGAGTTGGTTCTCTTTGTTTTCCGTGGTTCCTCGCCCTCGGTTTGTTTTTCTATGTGCTGTTGGTCTAAGTGGCCTTTTGTCTCTTTGACAGGAGTGAATCGGGTCTCTCCGAGATCCTCGACCTTTGTTTGGGAACCTTTGCATTGCTGGTCGTTTTGGTTCATTGTCTTTTCGAGGGGGTTGGTGGTGGTCTCACTGTGTTTCTCGCCATCTGTTTGTGTTTCTTTACATTGTTCGTGATTCTGGCCCTTTGTCTCTTTGGCGGTGGTACTGGGGGGCGCAAGTCCTCCTTTGGTCAGGCGGTCTGTTCGATCCACTCTGGTTTTTTAGCGTACGTAGGAGGAGTTTGATCAGATTGAGATCTTGGGAATTCAGTTTGTTTAACCTCTTGAGGGGCTTGTTGACTTTTCCTTGCGCCTGGGACACGAGTGTATTCCATATATGTTTATATATGGTGGCGATGTCGAGGTATTAGTAGGGGGCCCCAGGTTTACAGGTTTCATTTTGGGGGCCCTTGAAGAATCTCATTATTTTCTGTTGTAGAATTTGCAATAGCAGAAGCCCGAGATAAAGCCAGTCTGGGGCCACACTAAAATTATGCGAATTGGTGTCCCGGATAATTGGTTGGGGGCCCTGGATTTTATTTGTTCGTAAATCGAATACAAATGAAAATTTTTCATGGGACACGCAGCGGGAGATGACCGACAAGCTCTCAAGTCGGGGCCCCATGTTTACAGGTTTCATTTTTGGGGCCCTGGACGAAACTGATTCTTTTTTTTTTGTTTAACATTGTAGAATTTGCAACAGCGGAATACCGAGATAAATAGTCTGGATTTTCCACTAAAAATCTGAGTATTGGGTCCCCGCTACTGGATGGGGCCCTGCCGCTGTGGTGGTCGAGTGGTTATAGTGACGGACTCGCGATGCGAGGATCCGGGTTCAAACCCCACAGTGGTGGTCGGCTGAAGTTTGTTTTCTGTGGTTCCCAACTTCAAGGCGCGAATGCGAGCCGATCTCCCTGTTAAAAAGTCTCGCCACAGAGAGGAACAGGCCTACAACGTTACAAATATTCAATCATTACACTTCACTCACAATTTGAAGTATAGATGGCAGCACTGAAATATCATACATAACACTAGCTACACACTCAGACTGTTAGATGTACGCACTCACTTTGTTCCAGAATCTGCCATAAGCTGGGCTGGAAGAGATCTCGGCAACGGGGTAAGTCCGGTGGCAGAGACCCTGGCGTTCATTCATTCATGGATGGGGCCCTGGATTTCATTCATTGTAAAATTGATAAAATTCTAATTTTTCGTGGCCCCTCACCGGGGAGATGTCCGACAAGCCTCCAGGTCGGGGCCCCATGGAAATGTTGACAGGTTTCATTTTGTGTGTCCCTTGATGAATCCTCAAGGGACACCCATTATGAATCAATCAATCCGCTGCGCACACCCATGATGAATCAATGAATCCGCTGCGCACACCCATGAATTTTGATCAATCAAATCAATCTCATTGATTTTTGTTGTTTAACATTGTAAAATTTGCAACACATCGGTAGCCAGAGATAAATCCTGTCAAGGCCCCCACTAAAATTTAGCGAATTGGAGTCTGGTGACCCCATGGGCAAGTTTTCTGGGGGTACTTGATGAATCGCATTTGTTTTTTGTTGCTTTGTTAAAGCAAAATTCGCTTCTTCAGTAAGCTGGTACTTTCACACGTCCCTTTCCATAGCACGCTTATTAAGTGGGACGAAATAAACAAGATATTTTGTGAATAGAAGTTGGGGAGAGGGAGGGGGAGGGGGGTTGGCCAGCCCCCTAGTAATATATAAAAAAAGAAAACAAAAATTATAACGATACGCCATATTTGCTCTGTACCTAGTGCCATCGATGTGTCTTTATATAACTTTTCACATTATAAAACATATATCAAGGACACAATATAATCAGGAAGATCGTCGTCTAAATTGACACTATGTAGCATACATTTGGTGATAATATTCCGATTGTAGAAAAAAAAGGGAAATTTTATTTTTAATGTTAGGTACGTCCATATGTATTATTAAGGGAGAAAAAAAGGAAATTATAGGAGGGAAAATTAACCTAAAAAAACTATTCAGGGAGGAAAAACAAGTAGAATTTTAATTATTTTTTAAGGTTAGTAATGAAGTATTATTTTTATGGAGTTGATTAGGTAAAGAGTTATAGTTATAGAACTTTGTTACGAGATATGAAAAATATTTTTTACCAATCGTTTTATAGATTCTAGGGAGTAAATAGATGGAGTTGATTCTTGTAGAAGAACGAAAGGTGTTCAGAGGTAGAGAATGTGTTGTTTTTTAAATAAAATAAGAGAGAGTATTGATTTTTTTTGAAGGAATATTGAAGAATTTGAAGGGATATTGAAGAATTTGAAGGGATATTGAAGAATTTGAAGAAATGTTGAAGTGGTAAAATATTTTGAGAATGGAAAGTTCTAGTGATAGGAAATACTATAGCCGTTATTTATCGCTCTATTTATTCTTTTGTGTAAAGTGATCAAAGGATATAAGTTAGTAATGTAGTGACTACCCCAGACGGTTAAACCATAGAGTAGTTGAGAGTGAAAAAATGAGTAATACAAACTAAAAGGAAAGAGGAATTAACTCAAAATTTAAGTTAAAAAAATTTGTACTATAAGTAACGGAGTTAGCTGTGAAGTATTGTGATATGAGAATTCCATTTAATGTTAGAGTCATCATAAACACCAAGATATTTGATAGAATTTACTTGTTCAAGAGGATTACAAAGGCAATCATTAAGGGAGCAGTTAGAATTATGGAAAACAAGATTAATATATATTATGTAGTGGGTTATTAAGTAATTAAAAATAGATAAATTTAGTTTTTGATACATTAATAGTTAATTTATTAGCTAAAAACCAGTTACGCACTTTAAATCTTGATTAATCATGTTATATTTAGTTAAAATTTCGTAGTGTTTTGTGCTAGAAATTATGACTGTATCATCAGCAAATGTTATTATGTTACGAACAATTTTAAGGTTGCAAAATTCAATAATGAAAATGAGGAATAATAATAAGGGGCGAAGAATAGTCTTGGGGTGGGGGGACCATTAATAATTTTCATAATATTGCAATATTTATCACCACATTAAACAAATTGGTATCTATTATAAAGATAAGGGCGTAAAAGTTTAAGAGGAACACCTCTTATACCACAAAAGCCAAGTTTTTCAATCAAGATTTCATGAGAGACGCTATCGAAAGCTTTCTTAATATCTAGGAATACAGCAACTCCTTTGTGAGATTTATCAATATTAGCATAGAGAGTAGAAGTAAAATCTAGAAGAGCGGATTCTGTGTTTTTGTTAGGTAGAAATCCATGTTGTTTAAGAGAGAAAAATTTTGATTTATGTGAAAGAGAGAAGAGTAGAGATTTTGTTATGGTTTAAGATAGTATGGAAGCAGATTTAAAGATAGAAATAGGTCTGTAGTTATTGAGATTATTAGAATCACTGGATTTATAAATTGGAATAACTGATGCAATTTTGAAGCTATGGGAAAACACCTTCCGAAATACAAGAATTGATAAGATTGGACATAGTGGCGACTGTACAATATGGAAGAATTTTTAAAATATAGGAGTTTAGAATACCAGAGGAAGCAGAATTAGGTATTTTTCGAATAATTTGAAGGATTTCACGAGGATTAGGAAAAAATAGAGTTTGGATTATAAGAAAGAAAGAACTTGAAATCATAAGGGGCAGCACCATTAGAACGAGATATATTTATAAAATGTGAATTAAAATTATTAGCTAGTAGAGAATAGTTTGGCTCAGAAAGCAATTTCGATTGTTTATCATTAGTACCTCATAATTTATTAATACATTTCCATTTCGTATCTGGGTAATTCCATCTGTTAAATTGCTGGGAATATTAATTTTGTTTGACAATTTTGATTTTCAATACATGAGAAACTGTACTTTTGTATGAAGATAAGATCAGATTATCTAATGGATATCTTTTGGTTTTGTGTGAAATACAACTTTGCCTGATTTTGATCAGTTCGTGATGGCCTTTCGTAAACCATTTATTCGGTATCCTACGCGAGTTGACTACGTGACAAAACGGGAATGATTATTAACAATTGTTTCTAGCGAGATAATAATCATCTAATGCCTTGTCCGGGTCATTTGAATAAGAATGAAAACTATGCTTAGAAAGATAGGAAGAAATGGCTGTATTATCGGTAAATTTCACATTCATTGTACAATTCAAAGCAGCCGCCAATCTAGAAGATGAATATATAAACTTGCAAAGTATAGGATAGTGATCACTTTAACCATTAGTAAATACAGAAGAATGAATGTTGGTAATGTTTTTCAAATTACAAATGAAAACGTGATCTAAAGAGGATTGAGATATTAGTCTGGTTACAACATTAATTAATGGTGATAGACCATGACTAGAAAGCATATAAATGTAATATCGAATAATATATATAATATATTACTAGAATCTGAGCATAATAAATCAATATTAATGTCACCAAGAAAAATAGCGTTTTGTATTTAATATTTCTTAATATAGCATCTAATTCATCAACAAAACAGTTTATTGAATAAAAGTGAGATCTGTATAAGTAGAGTATAGTAGTTTGTAATTCAGTTAGAGATAAAACAATAATTTCGGCAGTCAGAATGGTTAATGAATCGTGAATAAACAACGAGCAGGATTTATTTGTATACACAAAAATACCTCCAGATCCATTATAGTCACAGCAACAAGAAATTAAGTTAAAACCTGAAATTTTGTAACGATCAACCTCGTCAGTATAAGCCCATACTTCAGACAAAACAAGGACGTCAATTTCGTTAATTATTGAATCTCTCTGTGTGTGTGTGAGAGAGAGTGAGAGTGTGTGTGTGTGTGTGAGAGTGAGAGTGTGTGTGTGTGAGATAAAAGTAAATTAAAATTTGATCTCTTACACTGCGTATATAAAAATGTGCATTATTCAGTATTCATAGGATCGATTTATGATCGATAAAAATAGATGAATTTAAAAAAGTTTCAAAATTCTCCAGGGTATGAGTGTGAGAAATGTTTTATTTCACAATTTTTAAGCAAAGTTTTCTCTTTTTTTTTTTTTTTTTTTCAAACTACTTTGTAAATGGCTAGTACTGAACTACATAAAAGTTTCATCAAAACTAACAATGCCATCATGCATTACTTTATTTACATTTACTCCGGTTCTTTTCTAAACCCGTGACTGGTTTCAAAATAGCTTCTTTGCATGAGGAATTAATAACTTTCATAGAATATATGTTCTCGTCAATTGGGCAGTGAAATACATTTGTAACATGGGAAACTTGAACCAAGGTTCGGTTTCTTTCAAATCATATACATTCTGATGACATTTTGGCTGTCAGCATAACGGGTATAAATTTTTCTGGGGCATTTCAGGGTGAGACCGTCATCGGAAAACTGAATTGTGCTTTGACTTGCAAGTCATTCAACGCCGGCCATGAAAGCCTCAGACAATATTTGAATTGTCCTTTGTTGGCAACCAAAAAATCTATTCCCAGTATAGCCTTACACATGTGTGAAAAGCTTTCGTGTACGACATAAAACTTATGCGTATGAGTTTTATTCACCATGTCGAACGTCAACTTTATTTTTTGACTAATGAAAATGGGAATTCCTGAGACACTTTTGATCTGAATTTGGTCTATTATTTAAAGTTAATTAATCGCACAGTTATTTTGAAACCCATATTGGTCTCGGCATCTTTTTAAAATTAGTGACACGAAAGCACATGTATCTATACGACACGCTAACGTAGAATCCTGAACCTAAATTTGTATGACTGGTAATGATAATCGTGCTCTCTATCAATATACGTAACATGACAGTAGGGGAAAAATGGGGTTTTCAGGACAATAGGCACTCCAGTGGCGGATCATGATTTTGGGAGGCCCCAGGCGCAACCTGATCTGGAGGCCCCCCTATCAGGGACGGATTAAAGGTAGGGGCTGTCACCCCCCCCCCCCCCCGAGATCAGAAAAATTAAATGGAAAGAAAAATGTTTTCTACGTTTTTGACTGAATAACAAACCAAGAAAATAAATTTGCTTAAAAAAAGGGGAAAATTCAGAATTTTTTCCAAAAGAAATCAGAACCGTCCTGAAAAATTGAACACATGGTCACAACCACCGCCCCCACCCACAAATTTGCGTTTATCCACCACTGCACCCTTTTGGCCCTAATAAGAACGAGATGGTTCACTAAAATGAACAATATTATCAAAAATCATAACTTTTTTTTTATTTTTGCATCACCAAAACCATAAACACAAAAATAAGATAAGGAAATATAATGATATTCTCTGGTACTAGATGAAAAATAATCACACTCCCATTAAAAAAAAAAAATCACAGTAAAATTCTGCATCATATTTTTAGTAATCTAAGATGTCCGTCCTGGTGCCTTCAGCCACACGGCAAAAATGGAGATCCGTCATAGTTTTAGTAATTTAATATTACTGATTAATAAAGATTTGATAATATCTCAAATATAATATATTTGATTTGATATAAAGATACTGATAATATTTAATAGAAAAACATTTCTTCAATAGAGGGAATAGAGGGAAGAAATTATATCGGAGTAAATATAAGAATTATATTTTTAATGGAAGAAATTATTTCAGAATGAATTAAAATTATTGTCAATGAAAGAAATTATTAAAAAAATTTTTTTTAGAAATTATTATTTTTATTTGTTTATTCTATTTTATTTTTACTATTATTATATTGATTATTATTATTTTCTCTTTCAGCCACCTCGTTGGGCACTCTGCCTGTTGTGGCCTTTGCCTTTGCATTATTTGTATTCAGAGTGAATAAAAATCTTCTATATTATGCCCCCCCCCCCCCGTTTCGTTTAATAACGAAAAATGCCACTGTATAACATTGTGGCCCGCGTACTTTATAAAATGTTTCAATATGGCCTGCTATGCCTCAAAGGTTGAAGACCCCTGCAGTAGACTCTCGCTAATCCGGTACGTATTACACCACGGTGTGCCAGATTTTACCAAAATTGCTGGATTAACTTTGAAGAAACCCATTGAAATAATATATGAAATTTCGTGCAAAGACATAGTCAGGACTTGATCAGCAATTAAGAAATATTAGAACGTGTTAAGGGGGTTAGGGCATCAGGAGAAAAGTGACACCACACCACCTAAATATCCTGGACTACTGGACGTGCTGGATTAGAGCACGACCGAATTCTCGAGAGACTACTGTAGTTGAATTGAAATGCTCAAATAAAAATTTATCAGATAATTTATATATTTTTAGTTTTGCTTACCGTTATTTTTGGAGATTCTGCAATCTAAATCCTAAAGGAAATCTTGAGGATCGGCATGAAAATTTTTTTCATTACAATAACACACATTACAATTACATTAACAATAAACACTTTTCGGTCTGACACAAAGATGTTGTCTTCCCAAGCCTCCTTGACCAATCCAAAAATGTAGCTCTTTTTTTTAGAAAGAAGGAAAAGAAACCCCCTTGATTTTTTTCAGCCGGGGAGGGATTGTTAAAAGAGCAACAGAAAAATCACGTGATTCAGAATGCATGTCATTCAGCATTCATTTCAAACCCCACTTTTCTTTTGTCATATGGTCGTATGGTTCCAGTCATAGATTGCAAATGTATATGTTGTTTGAACCAGCTTATAGTATTTCATTCAAACAAGTGGGAGACAAAATCACAATAAGAGCTCTACTACATTCATTTTAATTAGTACGACTGTCTCTTCCTGTCGATGTCGCCGCTTGCCGATAGCCATCTTGCCATCCATTATACTGTATACAAAAGCTTACACCAAAGCTGTCGTATTATCGGCGCCCATGAAAGCATTTAATACTGTGGAATGAGACATCTGTTTATGCCTTCACTACAATTTTCATTTCGGACAGACATTAGGACCTGCTGTTCTCATCCCTCCTCCTGCTTGTGCCCTTAGGGAAATACTGTTTGAAAATGACCCTCCCTGAATGATCGCTTTACAATGTCTCTTCTTTCTTTGTCGGGGAAGAACTGGCCCTTGAGAGCTGCGTCTTGTAAATTGTTCTTTTCTTTCAGTTCCCGTTTTTCTTCCATAACTCATACGTACAGTATACAAAAAATAACAAAAATAAAAAATAAAAAAAAATTGCGGTTGAAAAAAAAAGGGAGAGCAGATACTGTACTTAGTTCAAGAGATTTGTTGATGCGCATGTAAATTCATATGTAGGATGAAGCACACAACTATTTGGAGGCCCCCCGCTCTGCCGAGGCCCCAGGCGCGCGCCTCATGCGCCTGTGCGGTAATCCGCCACTGCGGCACTCCCCACTTACTCCCCACCAGGACAATAGGCAATCCCCACTTACTCCCCACCAGGACAATAGGCAATCCCCACCTTACGAGGGGATGTTTTCCGCAGTCCTCCGCTAGATGGCGCTCCCACGCGATAAGGGATGCTTCGATAAGAGGGGTGACGCTTTACTGTTTTTTTTTTTTTCCTAAATCAAATTGTTTTATTGGGGGTCGTTCTTAAATTAAATTTTTATGCCACGTCAGGGATCTTTCCTGGGAGTCATTATTAAATTAGAATTTTTTATGTCACCCTCTGTATACGGGGGCTATGGGGCACTCACGTGATCAACTGTGTCCTACTTTTTTCATCCAAGAAAGCTAATGACGAACAACATCATTAAAATATCGTATGATGTCACATTAGGGGTCGTTCTTAAATTATCGTTTTCTCCAACTTACTTTTTTTTTTCAAACAGGTTTGATGAGGGCTTAAATTATTTTTTTAAAATAAAAAAAAAATTATCGAGTTTAGCAAATACGATACCAAGGAACCTTTCCCAAATTAAATTTATTTTATGTCACATCAGGGATCTTTCTTATATTGCATCCTAAAATATTGTTTTTTTTTCAAAGAAGTTTGATGAGGGTTTGAATTACTTTAAAATAAAAAATTATCGTTTTTTTTTTTTTACGATGCAAGTCGTTCTTACTTTTTATGTCAGTTTTCCCAAGTCTGGCTAAGAAAAGTCCCTAGAAGTTTCCAACGCTTTTTTTACCGTTCTTAATTTTTTTAATGTAAAAAGTTTTCTTCCCACACAAATTAAATCCCCAAGATGAGCTTAGCTGTAAAAAAAATAATAAAACAAGGGAGCAATAATATACAGAGCCATTTTATGCGAATGAAGTTTTCATTTATTTCAAATAATTTTCTTCTATCTTTGATTTCAAAACATCAAAATCAATCGCATCAAAACATTTTTCTACGACATTGTAATTTTCCACAAGAATTTTTGCGACTTCGCGAAAGTCAATTAAAGTTATAGCGTGATCTGAATATTTGTAATACATGTCATCTACCTGCAGACATTCATGGCCCAGCTGATTGGCATAGCCCATAGAGCATCCGTGACAATCAATAACATTTCCAATGGTAACTGAAAGTTTTTCACTCACCAGTTTAGCGAGAACATCTGTAATATCCAAAGAGTTTGTCCCTTTAGTCTGGATTTCGCGCACACACAATTTGAGATAGTCCAAGCAGAGTGCTTTCTGGATGAACTTGGTGATAACACTATGAAGCTGTTGTTTTTCATCACACCAGAAAAGTTTATCTGCTACGCAAAACGACATCTTGACGATGTTTCCAAAACACTGAAACTTTTCACCGTTGCGATGAATAGGTTGAATGATCACAGCATCACCGCTGTAATCCGCTATCAAATTCTCGGACACTAAGAATGTTCTTCCGACGCGTTGAGACATACTGCGACGGGAGAATTCAGTTAGCAAGCATTGCCACACGTATGGAGAAAGGGTCACACCGTTCTTGCCTGGCTTCACGAGTCCCTCTTCTTCGTAGTATTCGCGTATGTGAACTTTCACTTCCCCGTTGAAGATCGCTACACTAACATAAAAGTTCTCTTCGATGTGGAATATGTTGGTTGGTAGTTGGCTTTTATCGAAGCCACTGCTGCGAGATCTCTTAGCTGGTGGTGATTCTGCCACGGCTTTCCTCTTTGTCTGGACTATTTTCCGGAACGTGAGACTAACGCGAACGTCTTTGACTTTCGAGTCCTTTGGAATCGCGTGACGCCACAGCTGGTTAGTTGGAGGTAGCATTGTCAAGAGGCTGTTGTGCTCGAGGATTCGGTCCACGGACTTGTGCTCCCGACGAGAGAAGATGATGTTTCTTTCAGCGCCCAGGGAGAGGCAAGCGATGGGATGATCTTTCACGAGCTGCGCCTCATCATCGGAGTGAGGGGAGATGCTCTTCTGTCCATCAGAGTATCGGTTGATGACAACGAAGTTGTAGTCGTAACCTGTGATGCTCTCGACCACAGCTTTCAAATCCAATAGGAGAGGCGTCCACGGTTGGGCTTGGAGCTTCATTCCAGAAAATTTGTAGAATAAATCGGGGTCACCGTAGGCTGCGTGTTGGCGGGGCATTGGATAAGTCCTATCACCGAACTTGAAGATGCATTCCTCGGCCGGACGGTATACGATTTCCCTTTCAAGTTGTCGTAGCACAGCATTGGGTTGTTCCAGAACGTTTTGTGCGTATTCAAAGCAAAGACTTGTCATTTTTTTTTCTAAACGAGAAGAGTGACAACACATTCAATCCGCAAATCTCACGATAAGAAAAAATAGATGAAAATTATTCCCCAAACCAATGAAATATTTTTTTTTTCTGTTACGCATAAACAAATAATTTAAAAAAAAAATTGTAACTATTATTAAAAAAAAAAAAAATTAGAAATTAATTTTAACTATCTAACCATTCAGCGTACGCCATGACCTTCCCTCTAGCACAATGACCCTTTTGCAGAGGGTGAAAGCTGCAAGAAACGCTGTTTGTCGCTAGCGATTTAGGAAAGTTCAAGACTTCTACCGTTTTCAAATTAAATCGCTGCTCTAGAAATTTTTTTTTCTGCATGCAATTAACATAAATTTGACTAAACTTATTATTTACGCTTACGAGATGAATTTTCATCAATTTATAGTCGAAAAGACCTTCTTCCCATCCAATATTATGGATATTTTTACTAACCCAAACCATTTGCTTAAAATCTTCATCTGCAAGCTCATCGCTAGAAAAAGGTGGCAGATAGAGTGAATGATACACTCTCCCTGTGCCTAAATTGAAGCAAGCCATTTCCTTAACTACATATAGTCCATTTCTAAGCATTACCCCTTCCAGATCAAGTACACAAGAAGCCATAGTTATAAAAAAAAAAAATTCTTACCGAGTGAGATTTGCGGAGAGAGAGCGTATCCAAAGCGAGTGAGTGAAGTAAATCTGTCTACCCTACAGCTTTTATATGCGAGTATGTGGATATACTATGTTGGAGTCAAATATAATCAGTACTATTGCATTGGCAAGCGCAAAAAATAAACAGTACCCTTTGGTGATTTGATAGCACCAAAAAGTAATCGCAGTATAACATTCGACTGTATAAAAAATAATCAGTACTACATTTGGTAAGTCAAAAATAATCAGTATTGGCGTGCACAAGTTGAGTCAAAAATAATCAGTAGAGTGAGATTGTCACGAGTACCCAGATGCATGTGTGTCACCGCGATGAAACGTCGGCTGTACATGAATCATCGATAACGCTCTGGTCATCACCTTTCGCGATAAAAAGTGTCGTCTTCACACGATCTCTCATTTCGTTTTTGATCTCAATAGAGTCAACTTCATTTCAGCTTTCTTTCTTCTTTCGCATTGGAAGTATGAGTTCTTTCGTGAATTTCGGGATTAATGAAGAAGATCTAGTTAGGTTGTTTGCTGATGAACAAAATTTCATTGATGAATGTCTCAACGATAATTTAATTAGTGGAAGTGAATTTAAATTTTTGGTAGAAGACGAGGAGAATTTCGTCAAACAATGTATGAGCATGAATAAGCGTATAATGGACGAAGCTGGACCGAGTGGTTATGCTCCAACAGAGAAGAAGAAGAAAAAGGTCAGTGTTTTCTTTTAATTTTTTTTTTTTATTGGTAGAACTTTTCCGATCCATTATTTTATTTCATGTCGCGAGGTAAATTTATTTCGACAAAAGAATTCAAATACATAGAAAAAAATATATTTTATTCAGTTGTATATGAGTACATCCGCAGACTCGTGAATCAATTTATACATTTGCGAACTGGTGAGATTAACGGCTTTCGTAGTGGGCGCATTTCCGCTAAAATAGCGTATATCGTAGGTTTTATTGCAATACGTGAGAAAAATATTTCCTCCCAGCGGAAGAGAGGAATTACATCTTTCAAAGTCCATTTGATTTTTATATGTTGTTGCTATAAGAGTAAATAATATAACAATCAGTATCGTGAATATGGCGAACATTCTCTTGTGTCTTATCAGTTTTCCATGACTCTCCAATTCGTAGGACCAGCAGCTCGGTAAATCGAATGACGGTACATCCGTTTTCCATGCGATTCCCTGCTTTCTATTGTTTTGATCGTAGATCACGGCTTCCACTGTTGTTGGCATTTCAAAGCTCTAACCAAATATGTTTCAAAAATGGGTTTTTTATATAATCTCTCGGAGCTCCGGTTTCTTCTAGTGCTTTCAAGAAAATCTCTTGACCCACCACGGGTGATTTTCTTCGACCGACCACACTTGATATCAAATCGCGAATGTCGCTTCCTTTGATGAGTCTGCTCTTATAAACGATCGAGCCGTTAGAATTAATTTTTAATACGTTCGGATGCTTATTTATATGCGTGATAATTTTTTCTGAGTGCCCTCTTTGCGATTTCGGGACAGAAATCAGAGCTATTGGTGATTCGTCAACTTTATTTTTCTTCTCTTTTTTTACTTCTTGAATTTTCGGTTCTGGTAACCGCGGTGGATTATTCTCGGCGACGTTGATTCTCTTGTTCAGCATATTCTGATAGAGTTTAATTTTTATAGCTTCGGGCTCCTTGCTTCGCAGTATTTTCAACATCTCGTTGTCCAACTCAGAAAGCTGCTCTTTTGTGGTCGCATGACGCGATAACAATTGTTCTGGAACCAGAGCGAATTTCTGTGCGTGCTCCATTATCTCGTGAACAAAGTGGCGAGGGTTTGTATGGCGGCTGGGATTAACTGGAACAAAAAACCTCCTTTCTGAATCAGCACGCGCTTTTTCTCGTATAGCGGCGTCTTTTTGCAGGCGAGTTTGCGAAGTGTATTTCTGTGTCTTTTCAGTTTGTTTTTCTGTTTTGAGGATAACGGTATGACACCCTTCAAAATATTGAGTGAGCACTCGCAGACTGTCTTTAATGCTGATTTCGGTAATTTCTTCAACAAATCGTTGCGTTTATTCCTCGGACAGGCAGAGAGTAGACGAAGCACTTGTTGCTTCTCCAATGCCATACTTTTAAATAACGGTATTTTTATTCCAACCATATGCTATATGCTATAGCCTTCTTCAGCGCGCAGTGCTTTATCATGCTTTCGTGGCGACAACAGTTCGCGCTCACTTCTGGCAAGTCCACAATATTGGGGCAGAGAATGGCATCGAGATTATAAACCTTTAACCCGTACTGTTGCAGTAGCATCCGGCACTTGTCGTGGCCTTTCGCATACAATACGACTTTTGATAATCGCTGCAAATGTTGCTCCAGCATTTCAAAGGGTACATCACCCGCCGACCACGATATTTCGTGTATGTTGTTGGTGACGTAGAGACATTGGTGTCTATCTCTAGGAGATAATTCCGAAAATTTTTTGGGCGGTTTGTATACAGAGTGAAAATTCTCTCTCGAATGCATGAAGCACCACGCCAACTCCTTGATTATGAATGTTCTATCCGACAGCTGGAAACCCTCGACCTCTATCACTGCCGTCATTTTCAAAAATGGAAAGTTTCATTTCCTGGGTTTATAGATATATTGCGTCTGCCCAGGTAACACGTTAGTGCGCAGGCGCATTTCTTCCTCCGTCTCGGGTCGTAAATCTACCATTAAATACGAATACGGTTTTTTCGTGCTATCCTCGAACACCTCGTTGAAAAATTTGATTTTGCTGGGAAACAGCTGACGTCCCAGGTGGGTCACTTGACTGACATCTCTTCTATTTTTGAATAGAAACATATACTGTGCGTTCAGAGAAACGTTTCTCATTTCCCGCCCCTGATGAAACACGTTCTGCACAATGAAAATCACAGTCAATTTTCTGTGGTGGCTGTATTTTGTGAAAAGGTTTGCTAATTTTTTCTCGCCGGATAGCTCGTTCATGAGATCATCTAAAATCACCAAGCTGTCTTCTTCCACGCTTTCGAAATTGCTCCCCTCTCGAAATTCCACGTAGTCTTCCATGTCTTCGAACAGGGCCTGATATTCGCCGTAAAACCATATAACGCGCTTCGGGTGAGGTTCTCGAAACATTTCGTTTCTGTGTTTTAATAGTTCTCTGAGAAAATATGTTTTTCCCGAACCGGTAGGTCCGGCAATGAGCACGGTGCTCGGATGTGTCAGCTTGAAAGGTTCCATAGTAAATGACAAAAAATTACAATGCATTTTTTATTTAACAGAAAAATTTTTCTTTACAAAGCTTGCTACGCGCATATCGTTTTGCATATTAAAACGCGATACAATATTATTCATACTTTCGCCGATACATCGAGAATAGATAAAAAAAATCACATAGTGACCGCACACGGTTGTCTTATCTGATTGTAACATGACGTCATTATAGTCGACGCGCGAGTAGCGTCGTAGAAATCTGTTTATGTGTCCCTTCTTGAAATAGGTGGGCGGGTTCCCGTAAGAGTCGAAGAAATCAGCTCTCGCTTCGTTTTCGATGTAAATAGCCAACCAGTGCGTTCCGGGTTCGTTCTCTCTGTCCGTGTTCACAACCAGTGCAGCGGGATACGCGATCACATTTTCGGGTAAATTATCACTCGCAAAAACACCTAGGAAAGCCTTTCGTGTGTGGGGGTGTGTCGAGAGGGCGCGCTCTATCTGTTTAGTGTTCATCCCGCAAAGTCACACAAGACGCTTCTGGACTTTGTTATTTCCACCAGCGATTCGAATTCGGCAAATATGATAACCGACACGGTCTTGGTCAAGGCTGAGGAGAACTTGAGTTCCACTCGCAGATTACCCTGCTTTTGTAGGTGCACGTGTCCGCAGTCGCTCATGTCGGGTATCAGGTTGAAAGCGAAGAGGATGTACCCGCCGGCTTCGTATTCTTCTCTGCTCACGTCACATCCTTTATCTTCTCCGGGCCTTCCGGTGCCCACGAAGAGTGTGTTGTAGGCTCTGATGACGTGTCTGTTCCTAAAGTCTGGTTGTAGCGACGTGTGGGGGACGGGTCTTCCATCGATAGAAACAGAAACAAAGTTGACGCTACAGCCACAGCAGGATTCATTCTTACTTTGCGCACAAAAATACTCGCTTGCTCGATAACCACGTCGCAACCCTGAGCAGCAGTGATCAGAAAGAACTCGGGTTTCGATCGAACCAATCTCATCTTCAAGTCCACGAGAGAGAGCATCAGCTTCGGTTGATAGAATATGTCGACGTGAGGCACGCCCATCATTTCAAAAGAATTTTCCGCGAGTTTTGCTCTCTTCTTGGCCCCTTCGTTCTTGGTGAGGTCAGACATGTGACCTGCAGTGTCCTTGTAGTACCCCTCGGCTGTCAGGGGTCCTCTCTTTGCATCCGATCCGTAGTTAAGCAGTGTTTCCAGGTAAGCTCGATACGGATAAGTGTGTGATGAGTTCGTGAGCGTTCTCCCGTTTAGCGAGACGTCAATCTGGGAGAAGAGGGAGTGTAGGAAATTATTCGCCGTCGATACGGCTTCGTCGGATTCTGGTTTTGTCACCTTTACTCTGACATACAGCTGAGTGGCAGAAAGGTCTATGTATTCTTCGGCACTACCGGCCACGTGAAATTCGAGGGGGGCCCCCCGAATCACGCACTTGAGATATAGGATGGTACTGCACCCACTCGGCTGATTCTATAGAGGTTTCCGTGGGTGGCACCGTGAACAGATCGGCTTCGCTTTTCAAACATTCATGAGAATTTTCGTGGATTAAAGCCATCGCTGAATATATCGGATGTCGACAGCTTTCTAGCTCTCTTCTTACTGACAGTTTTCTTGACGAGTCTCTTCCTTTTATTCTTTCCTCCGAGCATGGATTTGACTTTACTGGCCGCCCTATCCGTGAGAGACCTTCCGGCTTCCTTGGCACGGTCGCGAGCAGCTATCTTTGCGTCTTTTCCTTGAACGATGTCGTTGGCGAAATCTACGCCCGAGCGTAACAGTTGAGATCCCACGGCCTTGGCACCTCGCTTCAACAGCGGTACGGCCGATCTGAAGAGAGAGCTGAATATGGACCCGAGGCCATAACCTCTTTGCAGAGCGCTACCCTGATAATATCCGAGTCCGTTTCCAGCCTGTGTCAGATAGTAATCGTTGATGCTGTGGGCACAGCTCCGGTACGGCTTATAATGCATGTCGCAGTCTAAAGTGTAGTTTCACTATCACCTTTCCACGTTGAAATGTGAAAAACTTGCCCATGTGCGTCCTTAAATACATGTGAACGATGTCGAAACTCTTTCTGGCTAGCGGCATGTAATGGGCGCGTTCGAAAGACACGCTGACTATATCCCCATCTTGACCGCTAGTTTTCACGATTCTCAGTAGCGGTGCGTAGGTGTTACCCACGACCTGAGGTTCAACCAGGTTGCAGTACACGTACAAGAGATGAAAGTCCAATTTAGGATCCGCTGTGAAAGGGCCGTCGACGATGGTCGGGCCCTCTATCAGGCCGGGCTCGAAACCCAAGTTTTCAGCTATGCCGTGTCTGAGTCTGAGCTTGGCGTCTTTCTTGAGGTTCACCTTCACTTTTTTCGTGACTTTGTTGTACGTCACACCGATCTTGTCTTGAAAATTTTGAGTGGATATGGCTTTGATCAGTTCAGGGGTCGTCTCGTAGAAACCCGGGGCTATGCGACCGGTCTTCATTACCTTGTTACCGACATCGAATTCGAAAGTGTTTGTCTCTTTAGTGATGTTGTGGAACGAATGGGGATAAATTATCTCTGACAGTGCGACTTCCATCTCGGATTCGAACTCCAGGGTGTTTGGGAGTTTAACCACGAAATTCGAGAGCGTGTTGTCTGGAAAAAAGTCCATGGAGGCATCGCTGGGTAAAGTGAGATAGAAAGAAGCCATCTCGAAAATGACAGATGCGTGCGCTGTTTCCGGGTTTTTATAGCACTACCCACGAGTTGAATTTTTTCGGATACCCGCGAAATTTCACGAGGTACTGGACTATTCCCTTTCTTCTCCTCTTCTTAAAAACTTTTTCTATCGGGAATTTCTCTCCCATCTTAACACCGATCATCTCTTCGGCGTAGAAGGTGCCCTTGATTTCTTCCCCCATCAGATCTTTGAGTCGGTAAACGGGAATTTCCCTTCTAACGCACTCGCTCACCACGAATATCTCCTCGGTGAAATTGGACTCGTAACCCCTCTCGAAAGTGTGCTTCGATCTGCTAATGCGCACGTGATCACCCACTTTAAACTTACATTCTTGTTTCTTGGATGTATTCCCATAGAGATTGTTCCACACCTCAGACTCGTTTCCGGGGTTCACGTCGACCGGTCTCATTTTTATAGATCTGTGATACCTGTGATTGTAACTCCACACGAGATCTTCGATCATGTCGATGTAGCGATAAGTATTCTTGGCAGTGAAGTACTTGTACATCCAGTTTCTGAGCGACCTGTTCCACCTCTCCACCACGCTGGCTTTGATCTGTTCGTTCTCCGTAGTGAAAAACTTGATGCCCTGACGCTTTAGATAACGCTGTACTGGCGCGGCTATAAACTCTCGCCCCTTATCGCTCTGTAGCGCCACTGGTTGACGTTGTTGAAAGATGCTTTCTAAAGCTTTGACAACGTTGTCACCGGTCTTTCTTTTGAGGGGTATGACGAAACCATATTTGGAGAAGACGTCGATGTATGTTAAAAGATAGTTGTAACCGTCGTTGTGAATGGCTAGATTACGCATGTCCACCAAATCGATTTGAAATTGACTGCTCAGACCGGCCACTATTGTTTTGTTGCGGGGAAACACTTTTTTAATGGACCTGTGTAACGTGTACGCTCTCTCGCCAGACAACCAATCTCTGATTTCTTTTTTCTTTGATGACTTGAGCACGCGCTTGAGGGCGGATACGCCACCGAAACTAGCGGGAAGACGTGGGTTTCTGTATCTCTCATCCATTGCTTGTGTTAGACTTACGTGTCCTACATTCCCTTTTTATTTGTTTTTCAGGAGCGACACCTATGCGAGACGTGCGGCAAGGAGTTTTCCCTGCGTCGGAATCTAAACCGTCATAGGTTGACGCATGGTGAACGCCAGCACAAGTGCATGGAGTGCGATGCAGCTTTTCACCGCAATAGTCACCTCATGCGCCACCAACGCAACATGGGCCACGCCCCCCAAAGAGCACCCCAGCTTGGAGGGGCACCGAGCCATCACCGAGCACCACCTCATCTTGGAGGACCATCCCAGCAAGGCGGGGAAGCGGCCCAGCCTGGGGCATCGAACCATCACCGAGCACCACCGCAGCAAGGGGCAGGAAGGCAAGTCAGGCGTGCTTTAGGCATGTTATCCACTCACGAACTGACCCCCACACCAGACACAGAGATGGACATGACTACCTTCCTCGACAGCGTGAGAGGGGAATTGACACAGCGCTTGGGGGAAGATATGATCACTCATAGATCATTAAAGTGGAATTTAGTTGCGACTGCTGTGTTTTCGAGGAGGGGTAGTGACGGGGAAGACGAGTTCTGCAGCGGGTATCTCCGCAGCAAGATGCTCACCACTTTAGATATCGAGCAAATCGATGAACAGCTGCAGGAAGCCTTCGATAAGGTAAAGCAGGCGACAGAGGATTTCGAGGGCTGTGGGAGTGGGTGGGTGCTCGAGCGGGTGCTCTTGCTTGAGCTGAACACAAGTAGGTATCAACCACTGGGTGCAGCTAGTTACATCACATTGCCAAATGGGGTAGCCAACAGGGGAGCCATCATCAACATCAAGAACCACGACGAGAAATGCTTCCTCTGGTCGGTGTTGGCTGCCCTACACCCAGTGCAAGTACATCCCGAAAGGGTGAACCAATACACGCAGTTTGAGAACGAGCTTGATACCACAGCTCTCAAATACCCGGTGACCCTAAACCAGATTGGTAAATTCGAAGTGTCGAACTCTCTGCGTATAAATGTTTTTGGGTGCGAGGGGATGGAAGTTTTCCCTCTTAGGATAAGCGAGGCGTCATCGCAGACCATCATTAATCTGCTACTCATCAGCAACGAGACAACGGCCCATTATTGTTTAATCAAAAATATGTCTCGTTTGCTATCATACACCACGAAGCATAAAGGTGCTTCTTATTTCTGTAATTACTGCCTTCAAAAATTCTCCACCCGTGAAAAACACAATGCACACATATCGCATTGTCGCGAGCATGGTCCGCAGCGCGTCACTTATCCTAGTGAGGGGGATAACATCATGTTTTACAAAAATCACCATTTCCAACTTCATGTCCCCTACATCATATATGCAGATTTCGAGGCAATCCTGGAACTTGTAGAAGGATGCGATCCGAACCCCTCGTTTTCCAACACCACGCAGAAACATCATCACCGCCCCTGCGGTTTTGCATATACACTTGTGGGACCCGATGGGTTGTATGTGAAAGAGCCCAAAGTTTATAGGGGTGAGGATTGCATCAGTGAATTTTTCCGGTGCATCATCAATGAAGAGCGGTTTGTCATGAGCCAGTTAGATAACCCGGTGCCTATGCGGATGACTGCTCATGATCAAAAAAGTTTCAGCGAAGCCTACACTTGCATGGTTTGTGAGCAACCCCTGGGCGATGATAGGGTTCGTGACCACTGTCACATTACTGGGGCGTACAGGGCCGCACTCCACCAGAAGTGCAATCTCCAACTGCGGCTTAGGAGATTCATACCGGTGATTTTTCACAATCTGCAAAACTATGATGCTCACTTTCTGGTGAAAGGTTTGAGCGAATATCCAAACCGAAGGATCGAAGTGATCGGGAGGAACATGGAGAAGTTTATCTCCTTTTCTCTCGGTCGCTTGCGATTCTTGGACTCAAACCAGTTCCTCAATGCGTCATTAGAATCCCTTGTGAAGACTATGGAGCCCGGTGATTTTCTAAACTTGTCCAAATGCTTCGGGGGTAAAAGTCATTACCTTCGAAGAAAAGGTATATATCCATATGAGTATTTGAACTCGTTCAGTAAATTTAATGACCCAGTGCTGTCCCCAAAAGAGGCCTTTTACACCTCTCTTGGGGATCAACATATTTCCGATGAGGATTATGAGTACGCACATGACGTTTGGAGAGAGTTCGAGCTTGCTAATCTCGGTGATTACCACGATCTGTATGTAAAGACAGATGTGCTTCTCCTCGGGGATGTGTTCGAGCGTTTCAGGAGGCTGTGTGAAGGCAACTTCAAGATAGACCCTGTGCACACGTATACATCCCCTGGATTGGCTTTCAATGCATGCCTGAGGATGACCGGTGCCAAGCTTGAGCTGATCACTGACCCGGACATGCACCTCTTTTTGGAGAAAGCTGTGAGGGGTGGTGTGTCAGTTATCTCCAAACGATATGCGCGGGCAAATAATCCTCTCGTATCCGGTTATAATCCCAGTGAACCAACTTCTTATATTATGTATTTCGATGTAAATAATTTATATGGTAAATGTATGATGGAGTCTCTCCCGGTGAGCGATTTTAGATGGTTGTCACCGAGTGAGATCAGCGAGATCGACTTTTTAGCTGTGGACGACAACGCCGCCAAGGGTTACATACTCGAGGTCAGCATGGAATACCCGGTGAATCTGCACGATAGTCACAATTGTTACCCCCTAGCAGCTGAGAACATAGAGATAACCCCAGAAATGTTGTCACCGTATGTGCAGAGACTCGGTGGCAAACCATCTAAAAAGCTCGCTCCGAATCTGATGAATAAAACTTCATACGTCATCCACTACCGTTGTTTAAAATTATACACCTCGCTGGGGATGAAGCTGACGGGTGTTCAACGTGCTATCGAGTTTACTCAGGAGCCGTGGATTCGACCATACATAGCGTTCAACACCGAGAAGCGAAAGCAAGCTCGGTGTGAGTTTGAGAAGGACTTTTACAAACTTCTCAACAACGCTGTGTATGGGAAGTCCCTAGAAAACCTGCGAAAGCACGTTGACATCCGTTTGGCCAACAACCAGAAGAGCTTGAGGAAGCTCACATCATCCCCAGCGTTCGAAGATTTTCGTATAATCACCGGTGATCTAGCTGTGGTAAGGATGAACAAAATCAAAATTCATTTGGATAGACCAATCTATACCGGTGTGACTATTCTAGACCTATCCAAATACATCATGGCAGATTTTCATTATAATTTTATGAAAAGAAAGTATGGATCCAATGTTGAAGTTTGATCCTTGCCTAAGTAGCAAGGCCACCATAAAAAATAACATGATTAAAATTGCATCAAAACATCACCAGCTGCAGACGGTGGTCATGAGGAAGACGACGCTATGCCCCCGTGATGACAAACGATATATTCTCGGTGATGGTATAAATACATATGCATATGGACACTACGCGATCCCCACGACGTAGTGTTTTGTAAATATTTTTTCTTGTAAATATTATCTTTCTTGTAAATTTTTTTTATTACTCAATATATATATATATATATATATATATATATATATATATATATATGTATATATCTTTAATCATGTAAATAAATGAAAACTTGATTCATATAGAATGACTCTGTAATTTATTATCGTTGTGTTTATTTTTCTTTACAGCTAACTTGGAAAAAAAAAAATGGGGGGGGGGATATGTTGAAAACTTTCTAGAAAAGTCATCTTTGAGTAAAAGTGTGTTAAAAAAAATTACAAACGATAATTTTTGTACGATCCCTATTTAATTTTCTAATGAGTGACGTCATTTAAAAAAAAATTACAAACGATAATTTATATACATCCCCCTATTTAATTAAGGGGGGAGGGGAAACATGTGAGCGCCATCTAGCGGAGGACATCCACTCGTAAGTGGGGATTGCCTATTGTCCTGGTGGGGAGTGCCTATTGCCCTGGTGGGGAGTGCCTATTGTCCTGAAAACCCCATTTTTCCCCTACTCATGACAAATGTCACTCGTTTGACTTGTGTCTCTTTTCTCCCTGACTTACATTTGGGCGAACTCCTTGATTTGGTGACTGAGCCTTTGGGCTCGAATTTCTGCTGATTTTGTCTTTATCTTCATTCTCGAGACATGTGTCCCCGTCTGTTGCAATAATAACACGTGACTGTGGATCTAGCTGAAGGAAAATTTTGTTCCCGTGAGTTTTTGTCATCAGTTGAATGGCAGGATGAGATACGCAACTCTTGCACAAATTCTTCTTAATACTAAGCAATTTTTACAGGGTAGTTTTAAATAAGCTGACATCACTCAGACATATGTAGCACCTATTTTGACAGAGGCATTTTGATAAAACTTGGCATATTGGATATATGGACCGGGGGGGGGGGAAGCTTCAATAAAAAAATAGTTAAATTTGTTACCGCCAGGTGAAAATGTGTCACTGTTTCATCGCATTTATTTTTTTCCATGGTCCAAATAAGGTACATACCAAGTTTCTCGATGAAATATGTCCACCACAATGGGTGCTACATAGGTCAGGGTAGTGTCACTATAATTAAGCTGAGTGGTGTTATTTCAATTATGTTGAGGCTACGCCGATCTTATGTAGCGCCCGTTGTGGTGGACGTGTTTCATTTAAACTTGGTGGTTTACACGTTATTTGTACCATGGGAAAAAAGATAAATGCGATGAACCTGCTCTACTCTTATTTAAAATGCTTCATATCAGAAAAACTACAACTCTTCAAATAATAAATCAATAAATCTCAGAAGAAAATATAAAATCATCAAACGAAAAATCACAGAAACATAAATCAAAACCCATTTGTGTGTTATAAATCAACATATGACGGAACAGTGCTAACTCAAGGGGTCATGCAATTATTTCTTAGGAAAAACAAAATAAGTTTGATTATCAATTGTTATATATGTATATATAAAACATAGAATTAAATTAAATCTAAAATTTATTGACCAAGAACGTTCTCAAAGCACTCGTGATATTTTGCGATTTTAATTATATTATAATTTTGCGATTATGTTATAACTTTTGTTACTTAAAACATGAAAAAATGGAAAAGAAACTTCAAGAAAAGAAATCGAGACTTCTTTTTTATGACCATTAGAATTTAAAACTTTATTACTACTTAATGACAAAAGGACATCTGCGTTGTGAAAAAAGGATTATTCGACTCCATGGTCACATAATAATAATATATAAAAGAATTAAACCTAAGATTATAACGATACTCCATATTTGCTGTGTACCTAGTGCCATCGATGTGTCTTTATATAATTATTCCACAATATAAAAGGAGATTGCAGTCCTGATCAAGTATTAATTTTTACATCTTCACACTTTGAAATACTCATCAAGTCCAGAAGTTCAGGCAAAATGACATAAATGCCTTTTTGCCTATTTTCAAACTTTTTTGGTAAAAATGCTTTTTTTGAAATGTTTGTGCCATAAATGCCTATTTTAACATAGTTGTAAGTTTATTAATGAATTTCCGAGGTCATAATCTGTAAAACTTGAATATTTTGTGCATTGAGACAACTTGCTAAAAAATTAAATTGCTATTAAAATTTTCCAACTCTCAGTATTTATTATCATCAGAAAACCCCATAGGCGGAGATAGACTTGGAAGTCTGGGAGGCACAATGGTGATGATGCCAATTCATATATACTCATGTACATTAGATGAGTTGACTCCACCTTTGACGGTGGGGGGGATGCTTCCGTGCCCTCCCCCCCCCCCTAAAGCCCCATTTAGACGCAATTAAGTGATCTGAGAAATTGGTGTTGCATGCATTAACTTTGACAGGATGGCATTAGACGTGAATGAATTTGTTTCACATGAACGCAGCCCGTGTCAGAAAAGCAAAGGAAAATTATAAATTTCTGTCTCCACATACATCACATAATATGTCTCGCTTAGGCATTGGACTGCGTTGTATGTGTATAGTGTACCCATGACTCTGTTCCAAGAGGTCATCGGTTGAAGTTATGTCTCACACAAGGTGAGGTAGGAGCAGACGGGGCTCTTGGGCCCACGTTGTTTTGATCTTGTTTTTTGCACCATGAATGCACTGTAAACAGCCATGGCTATTTATTAAACATGCATATTCGGTTTCCGATTAAATTGATTAGAGTCGCCTTCAAGGGTGTGTGACAGTTGCGGCCACACAAGGTCCCGCTCTTGAAGGAGTCTCGCATATGTGGTAATACAAAAGAAGTTAAATATTTTTACAAAAATACAATAAGATGGCAATGTTTCAACTATAGATATGATAATGACTATTTCAAATAATACAACTAGAATTATTCGCAACTCGAGGGAGCCCCACAGATCATTTTCTCTACTGGCTTTGTTTCTGGTAATGGTGGCCCTGGAATTGGCCTAATCCGGAAGATCTACTAACATTTTATTTTGGGCTTAAAATCAATCCAACTTGTATAATAATGCAGTTATAATAAACTATAATTAAAACAATAGACGGATAGAGTGGAACCAATTTTTCACGCTACTTTTTGGACCCTTAATATGTTTGTTTTTATTTTTTTTTCCTTCCAAAAATAATAAATGGTATTTTTTATTGCCTATTTTAGGCGTTTTCAGTGTCTTTTTGACTGCCTATTTCGGCCATTACAATTCCTAAATTTCCGGGCTCTACTTATCAAGAATCCCCTCGAGAGAAGCAAAACCCCCAAAATAATACTCTCGAAACGGGACTTACAACCACCACCAGCGTGCTGAATGAGCCTTACGTAACGGAAAGTTTCCAGGAACTTGGACTACCTGACCGCTTTAGAGTAAAAGTGGACCTCGTCCATTTAAGGAATGTCCGAGGGGGCCGTATGGGCAAACATCCATTTTCACGATCCGTGAGGGAATTCCCCTTCACCAGCTGAGGAAAAAGAGAAACACATACTCTTTATGCACGATATGCCAATGCAAAATTACTTGAAAATGATTGACAATAATTTAAGTAAAATGTGGAAGAGTAGATCAACTTTGCCCAAGAATATTAATAAGTCCCCGACAAATACGGCAAATACACGAAAAATATACAAACTCCTAATGCATTTTGACACGCCTTCAAATGTCGTGGTGAGAATGAAGCTGAAAGCCTACGTGTGACTAAGACTAATGCAGCGCCCTGATGTGATGGCTCTCAGCTTGATTCTGAGCCGCTGCGGTGGTTGAGTGGTCATAATGACGGACTCGCGTCGCGAGGATCCAGGTTCGAACCCCACCGTCACCGCAGTGGTGGTCGGCTGAAGTTGGTTTCCTGTGGTTCCCAACTTCGAGTCGCAAATGCGAGCCGATCTCCCCATTAAAAAGTCTCGCAACAGAGAGCAACAGGCCTACAACGATTAATTATTCAATCATTACACTTCACTCATAGTTCGAAAAACTGGTAGAAGATGGCAGCACTACACATAGCAAGCATTACACAGAAACAAACTTCACATCAGGTTTCACTACACGTACACGCACATTCCCGCATGTACCAATTCGTTAAAGGTTTCGCAAAGGAATATGGACGAGGTGCATGTCTGGGTTTAGTAGTAGTAGTAGCTTCATTCTGACCACGACGTTTGAAGTTGACAGATGTAGTTTTTTTCCACTGAGCAACCAAGAGTTAAGATTTGGTATTCAATCTTAAGCGGTCAGCGTGACAAGTGATTGAATATCTTTTCCTCTGAAAACGACACCCATTGGTGTCGCAATGCATTAGCAGTTTATGTTTTTTCCCCCTGTATTTTCCTTATTCGTTGGTAGTAGGGGAGATTTAGCGGTTCTGGTGCACAATAGGCATCCCCATTTATTCTCCACGCATCTCCACTTAATCCCAACCTTTTCCCTTTTGCTCCCACGCGATAAGAGGAGGGCGAAGATAAGGGACACTAGATGACACTATGATGACGTCAGGTATGTTTGTAACGGATCTTCCCAAATTATCGTTTGTATGGGATTTTTCTTGAATTGCTGTTCGTAGTTTTTTCCCCAAATTATAGTTTTTAAGGCATCTTTCTTAAATTATCGTTTGGAAAACTTTTTTTATGTGAACCTAAAAAGGTTTCATTCCGTCTCAACAACATCAACCTTCCCCTAAAATGTTTTCAGTGCCGTCTTTTTATTTCCAAACACCCTAGAAAATTAAAGCACACGCTAAGATGACGAAAATTAAAGCTTCCAAAGCTCAGGGATCGTCATTAAATTACCATTTGGAAGTAAAAGGGAAAGTAAAAGAGGGTGCAGCGATTTTGTTGGCGATGTTTTCTGAAAGTATGTTGTGATTTTACTGTTTGCCGTGTCTTCTTCATCACATCAAGTATGTTGGAGTATGTTGACAAGGCTTCCTCTACTAATTTTTCTACATGTGAAGAACGTAAAATAGAGGGATCTATGTTATGAAAATAATCTATTGTTGATTTGAGCTTGCGATTCCCTGCTATTGCTCTAAGGATATTCAGTTCAACATCGAGTAATGTCGGTGAAGAGCAAATATTAATCGCTCGCTTTACGTATGTGTAGAACGAGGCATACTTTTATGCCTGAGGATGCGTAGAGAGGTTGTGAAGGGGTAGAGAAACAGCAAACGGTTTGCAAAAGACATTGGTAGAGAACGTTTGTTCGTGGCGAGTGACCACTACGTCCAGGAATGCAATTTGGTTGTTGTGTTCCTCCTCATACATCACTTAACGAATTCCATTTTTCCCAATTTGAAATCTCTGAACTGTTAAACCTTACTCGGGTCTGTCACAACCAAAATACGTTCTTTTTCAACAAACAATTCTATCGCATGACTGAAGGCCTTGCCATGGGAAACCCTCTCAGTCCTGTACTTAGTGACATCTACATGCACTATTTTGAAACAAAACTCTTCCGTGAAATACGTTTTCCTTTTTATGTCACATATGTTGATGATTGCTTCGTTCTTCTTGACCGTAACGCCAACATTGACCATATTCTAAATACTCTCAATTCCATTGACCCCAGCTTTCACTTCAATATAGAGGAAGAAAACAACAACCAAATTGCATTCCTGGGCGTACTGGTCACTCGCCACGAACAAACTTTCTCTACCACTGTCTTTCGCAAACCGTTTGCTGTTTCTCTACCCCTCATAATCTCTATTCTCATCCTCCGGCACAAAAGTATGCCTCGTTCTACACATACGTGAAGCGAGCCATTAATATTTGCTCTTCACCGACGTTACTATATATATATATATAGATTATCTACACAGCAAACTGATTAAAATTATTCCAAAACCAAGCCTAAACCTGAACACAAAAACTTGATCATTTTCTCTTTCTTCCCAAAAACCAGCCAACGCATCGCTAAAATCCTTCGAAAATACAATTTTTTTGTGGTTTTCACCCCCGTCAATAAACTTCGATTCTCTAAACTAAAAGATCCCATTGACACATTCAACAACTGAGGCATCTACAGCATTTCATGCCAATGTGGATTATCATGGACAGGCCAAACTAAACGTGCCCTAAAATACCGCTTAAATTAGCATAGAAGATACGTAAACAACCAAGACTTTAACCGCTCATCCATAGCCCAACACTGCTGGTTCTTTGACCATAAATTTGACTTCTCTTCTGCCAAAATCATCCAAAAATGCCCCTCACCGTCTGACTTGGATGTCTTCGAATCATTTCACATCAACAAAAACACAAACCAGTTGGTCGACGACCTATTTAGTACACCACTCTTCTCAAAAATCTGGCAACAGTTTCTACAATAATTATTCTTCTCCACCAGCATCACTATCACGTTCTCGGTTTGCGATTGGCTCCGCCATTTTTCTTTTTCCCTTCCCCCTCCTGTACTCTTTTGTAGCCGGCTCATTTTGAATTTGACTCTTGTCTACAACAGCGAGTAAAGGCGGATACACGCTACACTGACGTGGCGTGTTACCACACGTTAATGCGTGTGATATAAAGTTCCACCAATGAGTCTTCAGTAGGTACGTTCACACTGCGCTGACGTGACATGATAAAGTCTGTGATGATGAAATCGGACGTAACACGCCTTATTACGTGTCACAAAAAAATCAAATCGTTCAGATTTTCGTCAGCCGTGTGATGGCATGTGAAGACGCCATATTTGTTTTCCTCGTTTGATCATTTGCGTGTTTTGATCGATTTTGTTTTTTCTTCGCGTTTTGATTTATTTAATTTTTTTTCGTGTTTTCATTTAATTTGCTTTTTGCTCGTATGTTGATGATGGAAGAGCAACTGATCGAACACGTTCGGTCAAATTCTGTGCTCTATGACCCTACCCACTGAGAATACAGAAATCAAAATGCGCGGAGGAAGGCTTGGGACGAGATCGGTGAAAAACATGGAAGTTTCGTGACGTGGCAATTCCACGTCACATAATTTGTACGTTGTAAGTTTCCGGTCAGTAAACAAATTATTTATTTAGTCTTTGAAATTGTAAAATTTTACAAGTGTATTTGAATATGAGATAAATAAACATATACGTTACGGTAAATTTTATTTATGCGGTTATTATACATAATAACTGGTTATTATGTACTCACTAATCGTCTTGGTGAGTTTGATAAATTGCCCTAAACTTATATCACTTTTACTGGTGATTATGCATAGTACCCAAGCATCATTGGTAAATTTGATAACTAATAAAAAATTGTAGCTTTTACTGGCGATTATGCATAATAACCATGCGATAAAACATGATAAATTATACTATATGATATACATAATAATTCATACATGTATTGTATCAATATATCGGAGTACGGTAGTAAAATTTACTATCATTGTATCGTGGCACAATCGTAAAATTTGTTATCATTACATCGAGGTACGCTCGTCAAATTTGTTATTATATCGGGGTCCGACTATATTCATCAGACATAACTCATTTGGAATTTTTTTTTCATATTTATAGAATTCTCCAACTACACTGAGGAATTTTTTTTGTTGTATATGCAAATTATCAAAAACAATACATTTTACACAGGGCTGTCATTTCAACTTTTTCTAGGCGGGGGAGGGGGCAAAGACCACGCACTCAATGTATTTACAATTATATATATATATATATATATATATATATATATATTGGTATATATATATACCATTTTCATTTTATTTTCAAAAGCCGGGGGGAAACGCCTCCTAACCCCCTCTAATTCTTTCGTATAGCTTTCCGAGGGAGCTCAGGAGCGAAATCGGGCGCCAGTTAGAGGCGAAAGTAAGGTCTTGCCCGGATTTAGGGATAAGTCTGACTATTGCAAATTTCCAGTTTTTTGGAAAAGTTTGATGCTTCAGGAGCTCGTTGAAAAGCCTCGTTAATATTTTAACAGCATTCGGTGGAAGTTCCTTGATGGCCCTGTTTGTGATGTCGTCGTAGCTTGGCACCTTATTTTTCTTAAGCCTTTTTATTGCACTTTGGATTTCCTCAACGTCCGTCGGATAGAGCGCTGTGTAGGTCTCGAGCCTAGGAACTGAGAAATAGCGTTCTATTTTTCTGTCTATTCTGTTTACTTCTGCAGCCGGCGTGTTGTCGTTTGGACAAAATTGCTGTTCCAGGGAGTCAGCGAAGATCTCAGCTATGTCCTCGTTAGACACTGCCAACCCGTTCTGACCATGAATGGCTTTCATGGTTTCGTTTTTTGGCTTGCATTGCTTATATACCTTATATAAGGTGCCGTCCTCACAGCTGGCTTCGTTAATGTAGCTCTCATATCTATCTTGGGTATAGGCTCTTATCTCTTTCGAGACTAGTTTTTTCACACTTACGTATGCTCTGTAAGTAGGCCTATCCCTGGGGTTTTATATATATATATGTATATATATATATATATATATATATATATATATATATAGCTTGTTTTATCTTTAATTTTACCTTTGAGACACCCAGGCAAAGCTAGCGGATTCCCAGCTCGGGGGGCGACCCTGGTCGAAGAATCAGTGACATTTTTAATCTGGTCGACAAGGTTCTTGATTTCGGTTTCACTTGCTGTGTACTGCAATCGATTTGGGCAGGAAAGTGACGCTAGATGGCGCTTGAACAATTCCCAGTTGACACATCAATTTTCTTGGGTTTACCTCCTTCCGGAATCATGAAATCTACAGTGATCAAAATTGGATCAGGGTCAGACGAAAGTATGCGCTTGACTTCAATAGACATAGCCGCTGTGAGATTTTTCGTCAATGCAATGCCTAATGTGTCTGAGTTAAGCCTAGGGTTCTCCAGATTGTAGGTGTGCTCAATGGTACCGTGTGGTACAACATTTTTGCTCCTGCAATATGATTTCAGTAAACGCCCATATTTGTTCTAGCGTCTGCTATTCCACCGTGTTGACTTACGGTTGAAGTCACCCACGAGGATCACAGGGTGGCTGCAGCTGAAAAATTGATTAAGCAGTGAGTAGTCAAGCTTATTGTGGGGGGGGGGGGGGGGCTTGTAAATGGCCCCGAGCCAAATTACATTATTACTTCCAGTATGAATATCTACAGCCAGCGCCTCCATCTCACGTGAATCGGGAAGGTCGACCAGACGGTAAGCCAGATGCCTCCTGATTATAATTGCGACCCCGCCCCCCAGGCTAAAAAGCCTATCTTTCCTAATGATGTGACAGTTAGCTACTTTTATCACCATGTGTGGCTTAAGCCATCTTTCGTTTACCAGCAAAACATCAATGCCAAACCGCTCTATCGTTTCTCGAACCTCAGGCATGTCGTTGGAAATGCCCCTTGCATTCCATGCCACAATCGTCAAGTTCTTAATCCTTGTAATTGTAACATTGAAAAGGATTACCTGGATTTCTTTCATGAAAACATTGAAGAATATTTTCATTTTTTCTTCCTTCGTCTTCGCTAAAGCTATTTTTAACAAACAATCTGAGACTGGCCATTAATTTCCCGATGGGGAAATCATCTGTAGTATCGCTAGTGTCGATTACGGAGTCGTTGTTTATGTTTACCCCCGTCATCATGGGGACCATGTTGACCACCGCAGCGGAGGGACTGGGGCTGGATTCTCCCCTTGTCCTTAGAAAACTCTCGCTCAGCACTTGTCCTTAACTTAAGGAGCTGCTCAACAGAGAGCTTCAGAGAGAATTCCCCGAGATGCATTCTCCCCTTCTCCTTAACCAATATCCTTAGGATCACGTGACTAGTTGCGGAGAAAAAACGAGTCTTTCGGTTCGTTCAGTTCGGTTCTTCGGCTCAGCTCATCGTTTGACCAATCAACGTAAAGCAAAAATTTTACAACTACTACTATACGTATCGGAAATCAATGTTTCTTCTACATTAGTGGCAACAATTGCTTTATTTACATTAATTTCGCGTGTATTTTTCCCCTCCCTAATTTTTATTTTTTTACATTGCCATTTGCTTTCATACGTAGTAATTTTTAGGTTTCATTTGAATAAGTAGTTTCAGAGTTTTTTCATTAGATATATTAGTTTTTTCCTGAAAATTATGTATATTTTTTTATTTCCATTAAATTTTAACAGCTTATCCCTTTAACCCTTGCGAGTGAGATACTTAGCAAACATTCGTTTTCAAAAATTTCCCGGTCTTAAATGATTACGCAACAAAAAAATTAAATATCGACGAAAGTGACTAAATTTTTAGATTCAATTTTTTTGTATAGAAATTTTTTTACTATAGAGATTGAGTTTTAAGAAAAATCCAAGTAAAACTAACAATGTTGAGTTTTATCTATGATATAAAAACCTTAGAGGAAGTATGAGGAAATTAGTAAGGGTATATATAAGGGAGGTATATATCCTCTTAGGTAAAAACCCAAGGGAATCAACGACACCTAAATTATATTCATTAAAAAAATGTAACGCATGCTGCATAGCGCAACCACTTAGAGGTTGACACAGCAGTTATGTTCAATCATCGGGGTGGGATGTTGTACATTTTCCAAGTCTATGAATTTAATGTCAATGTTAAAGATATTTGGATTTACGTCTCATATTCCTAAACAAATACTACATACAATTAGAGCCCTTGCAATATCAGCGGATCAGTTGGAAAAACTATATTCTCAAGAGAAGTGTGATCTCTCACTCAGGGAAATGTATTCACCAGAGATTATTATTATTATTTTCACCAGAGTTATTAGAATAAGGTTATTTAGAACTGTTCATTTTGTTTTTTCAGCTGCATCTAATAAAAAAATAAATTGTAACTATAATTTGGATAGATTAACTTTATATGTTATTCCATCTAGTTGTTAAAAATACACGTGAATTTCCTATGCAACTGATTCTTGCGTCAAATTCACTGCAATAAAGCAACATCCATAGATTTTTTTCGAATTAAAAATTGTAATCACAAAACAGAAAACACCTATTTACTACTCATGAATAAATTTATTAGACACTTGTATACAGTATCATCGAAAGCATTTCACATGCACATATATGATCGTGCTACGTATGAATATACATGATGATCAACTTCCAAGTCAGCACTGAAAGGTCATTTCGTTCACCATTTTCACCTGAAATTGAGGAAGTGGGTAAATCGATAAATTAATGAATATTGGAAGCTTTGTGTGTGTGCCATAAAAATGACAGAGTTAAAAATGAAGACTTGAGAAATTCATGGATTAAATCCATCAGCACACTTCATGAGCACTGAGTTCTACGTCGTTAACAGAAAAATGTAATTTCTTCCTTTTTATAACTCCCTCACTTCAGCAAAGTCAAAAACCTAAAAACATTTTAAATAGTTACAAATAATATTTCAATGTATCCATAGTGATGGAACACTACTAATACATGCACTTCACACACATTCCTCTTATATTTTCCTTCTGCGTACTTTCTAGAAATTGTTCATTTGTTGATTAGTTCGAAAAATTTTACAAAATTGCTCACTTGTGTGTTTCAATTACTTTTTTTTCAATGTTCATTCAACAATTGATTATGTGTCAAAGATTCTCTACATCTTTGGGTAGGGTGAATGATTTCTGAAACTTTTTGAGCAGGAGATGTTTGGGAAAGCTAGACCAAACTCACTTTAAATGAGAAAGAGCAAGTTTTTGCTTATTTTGGACAATTGCACTGCTCATTCAGAGATAAAATATCTTCAGACAATCCAAATATGATTTCTCTGCCTAATTAAAGATGCCTATTCACAATAATTATAAACAGGGACGTACATAAACAGTTTTTAAAAATCATTGAAGGTGAGATAAAATGGAAACCTTGCTAACTTGACACCTGCTTAAGTGGGCAATTTTCTCGATCCTATAAGAGTGTTGAGTTATCAAGGTCCCACTTATACTACTGCACCACATATACACATTTCTCTAAGGAATTTAACATGATTGGCGTGTGTTGGAAAGTGAATAAATAGTTTCTGAAAGGTTTCCCCCTATCGGGAAGGAGCATGATGGGATTAGAAAGCGTGGGTAGGGGAGAAAGACCCTCAACGGTGAAGAGAAAAGAAGCTTGATGTGTTTTGGGTAGTTAGAGAGTGGCTCCTGTGGACTCAGGAGGTAGTTTCAAAGGCTCGCTGTAAGCGAGGAGGACGTGTGGATATTATAATGTTTATTGTTGAAAATTATGATTAAACCAAGTAATATATATAAAAGTGACAGTGATTATGATTGTGGCAATCAGTCATTGAAAACGAATCCGACATTTTCCTTCCTTAACACAAAACTAACATTCCTAAATTGGAATGCATTGGCCATGTTCAGAAGATGGTTGGTGCACATTTGAGTTAACTGAAGAAAACCACGAAAGGACTAAGTGGTAAAGGTAAATTAACCGATAAACTACAAAATTACTATGGTGTTGCTATTCGTAGCAATGTGGGAAATTTAAAAAATATGCAGTTACAGTGTCTATGGTGGTCGAGTGGTCATAGTGACGACTCGTATCATGAGCACCCGGGTTCGAACCCCACCATTGCCACAGTGGTCGTTGGCTGAAGTTGGTTTCTTGTGGCTCCTAACTTTGAGGTGCAAATGTGAGCCAATCTCCCCATTGAAAAAGTCTCACCACAGAGAGCAACAGGCCTACAACGATACAATTACTTAATCATTACACTTCAATCATAGTTAGAAAAACTAGGGGCAGATAGCAGCACTAAGCATAAACACCGAAACAAACTCCACATCAGCTTTCACTACAACTACATTCCAACATGTACCAGTTCTTCATAATATCCGCAAAGGAATATGGACGAGGTGCATGTGTGGTTTATTAGTAGTCTGCAGTTACAGCTGTATTTCTTCATTGTTGATCCAGTCATAAAGAGCATGAGTGGACAATGTCCAAGAGGACCTGACAGTTGGTGTAAGCATCAGAAAGCTGCATGTGAATGACATAAAATTACTGATAAATCTCCTGCTGGCCTCTCTAATGACAGCATAAATGTAATAAAGCCAACATACATGAGTCCTTGTGCACAATCCCTGTTTCGAAGTGCTTGCATGGTACGCTGCAGAACAACAGTGTGATTTGGACAATTTTGCCTCTAATCCCACTTTTATCGAACTGCAAACAATGCTTTTGGGGACTACTGCAGTTGTGCGTTTTAATTCTGGCTATGTAGGCATATTGTCTGTACTTGAAATCTAGGAATCCTAGTTGATGAACTAGCGTCTATTTACTCTGGGTTGGGCGATGCGAGTGTGACATGTTCGAGATATCATACAACACTGGCAAAAAATTACCAGAAGGAAAAAAAAGCAGAAAGTCAAAATTAGAGATATTTGAAGCAAAGGAAGTTCTGTCATACAAATGTGGAGAATTCTGAATGTTAGGAGTGTATGTGAAACTTTTTTTTAATGCATTTTCTGAGAAACTGATTTACATCATTCTTGTCTGCTGCAAACCTGATGCCTACAAAACTTTACAAGCTATAAATTTTTTCCAGGGGTTCTGTACAGCTATGAGTATGCAATGAACTAGGATCTAAGCAATATCTTTGAAACTTTTTGATTTACATGATTTTGAATTTAAAATATTGAGTTTTTTTAAATAAAGTTTTTTCACGTAAACAACCATATCTCAATTTTTTTTTCATTTTTTTATATTTCAAAACTTTTAGTTCATTGAACAGAACAATATTATAGCAACATACTGTGTGAAGAACAAGTTGATATAAGTAGTAGTATTTCACAATGTTTTGCATAAATACTGAAAATACTAATATTAGACGCATAATTACTCGAGGAAATATACATTTTTTTTCTTCAAAATATTAATGAAAAAACATTTTCTTATGTTTACATATGTTAAAAAACATGTCTTAGTTTTATTCCACATTCAAATTAAAAACACAAGCATTTCATCCAAAATGACGTTTTTGAAAAAGTACCTCACACGTAGTCAGTCGCCTTAATGCATGCTCCTCAAATAAAATACACATTATTTCAAGAACTAAATTACACTTAATTTTATAACGCTATTTCCTATGTAAGTTCAATGTTACAAAATTATAAATGGTTAGATACAGAAAAATTTCAAACCAAATGTAGAAAAATTAGACTTACCTTTAAAGAAATTTGCAAAAATCATACTAGATCTACCTGTCATTTCCTTTAGAATGTGAATACACCAGACTCTCCATGCTCTGTAGTACAAAATATTAACATTAATACCACTAAAACTGAAGTTTCACTCATAAAAATTAATTACTCATGCAATACATTAATAAAGTGCTTAATAAGCTATGTTATATATGCAACCATTAAAAAAATTCAAAATCATGATACATATAATGAACCTGCAGCAATTAAGGAAAGTATGCGAATTAAATATAGAATTTGGCACTCATTTTACATTGAATTAAAGAATAAATTTTTAACAAAATATACAGTGGGGTCTGACTGGGTGGTATGTAGTTTGTTTAGGATGCATTACATTTTTATACAGGAATTTTTAAGCGCTTTTGCACATAGCGAGTGTGTGTATCACGTTTGCATCTCAACTTTTACATCCAAAATATACGATTGGCATTTTCATAATAGGGTTTAGAGAGCCTTGAACTGTTTCCAGTCATTAAGACGGCCCGAAAATGAGCATTAATAAGACAAACATAAGATGCGGCATTATCGGTAGGTCAAACATAATATACTACTATAATACATGCTATTCCTACTTATGAAGGGAATTTATTTACGACACATAGATCATCTTGCGACCAGCACATATTTTATGACGAAGTGAGTCAGTAGGATTTTTCTCCCAAAAATTTCGACTAATTTAATGTATATTAACATGCAAAGTGAGTGATATGTCATGACTAAAAATATTACGAAGAATAAAAAATATTCGGTTTCATCACGTTAACTTACCCCTCCGCTCATCAGCATGTCTTGTCATCTCCGCTGCAACTCCTCACATAGCCGCCTTACTGTATTTTTCGTTAACCTAAATTCCTTGCATCATCTTAAATGCATATATCAAGCATTAATAGCATCGAAAAACACGAAAACAATTGTTTGAATGTGAATATATCTTCTATTAGAGCACGCATCGCCGCCGCCATTACGGGAAATGTAATTGTCCTCAAGCTTAAGGAGAGCGCCTCCTCACTCCTCCACTAGCGCCATCTTTGCCCTTGAGTAAGGAAGTAAAGCTTTCCTTATTTAAGGAAAAGCGAGCGGAGAATACGGAATTTTTTCTCCTTTCCTTTATTAAGGACAAACAGAGGGATTAAGGAGAAAAACCTCGCTAAGGACAAGGGGAGAATCCAGCCCCTGGATGCCTGTGATTGGTTCGCCGGTTTCACCGCGTCCCTAGGCTGTATCATAGCAACTGTTGCCTGGGAACGAGAAGGAAGGGGACGAAAAGAGAAGGAGTAGGACACTCGGACCGGGCCGGTGGCTTCTTCGAGGGCGCTCGTAGGCGGGGCTAACGAGAAAGAGAGGGCTGCGGCACTCGAAAGTCACGTGACCAACTGGGTCCTACTTTTTTTCGTCGCTCGTTCGTGTTGCTGCTTGCTTTAGCTGAGAGGAAGGCATTTTTTCAGTGCTTCGAATATGCGATCCAATAATCTCAAGCTTTATAATATTTTATCTTTGCCAATTTTAGCTTCTGAGAAACATCCAAATGCAGGTGAGTGTTAAATACATTTTTTACCATCTTTGTTATTATTAATTTAATATATTTGTCTGTATAAAGTGAATGAAATTGTGTATGTTACCACGTGCGAAGCTGTTCGTATTTCTGGCATGGAAATTGCATGATTGAACTAATCAGTAGGGGTATAATAATTAATTAAGTTTAATTATTATACCTTAAATCACAAATTTAATAAATTTGCGAAATGATGAACAGCTTGGCTAACGTAACTGATAATTGTTATTCAAATCATCTAGAAAAGCGTTGATACACATGTATGGTGCAAATTTTTTGCCTATGATGAGAGTATAATGTAAATAAAATGCACATATACACTCATATCACTTAAATAAAATTATGGCTATGGTTAGTATAATGCAAATAGAATATTAAAAGATGAGTGGGTTTATCAATTTAAAATGTAATGGTATATTAAGGAAAGTACAATCGTTTTCTTTGAACAATACTTTTTATTAGCATTGTGTATAATTTTTTTATTATTGCATATTTCAAGAAACTAAAAAAGCAATTTTTCTTTAAATTCAATATTGGCTAATAGGTTTTTATTTTTTCTGTTTATAGATGCATTGCAATGCCCAAGCGATGTATGTGGCAAGTTGGTGATCAACGATTTGTTCGCCAAGCGAGGAGCCTCTGAGGTCACAGTAAAAAAAGTAAGCAATTTTCCTTCAAATTCAACATTGGATAAATTTTTTTTTCTTCTGTTTATCCGTATAAAGTCGATCCCGCTTATAATGTTTTCTTGCTTATAATGCTTAATAAGAATTACTTAGTAAGAAGTGCTAAGATTTCCCACATTCAAAGCGGTTTCCCACTTACAATATTTTTCAATGCCAGATTTTTTAAAAACCTTATAAGCGGGATCCACTGTATAAATTACAATGCCCCAGCAATGTTGTGTAGCAGGTTTGCAAATGTTATGCATTAGCAGTCTTCTCCCAGAAGAACCAAGGTGCTCAATGCTCATGTCTGATTTCATGCTCGCGAGCACTACATCAACGCTTCAATTGAACGCCCTGTAAAAGTTACACTCAAGTATTATATTCATGCAGATTTCATTGATACACATTTGTGTAATCATTTATTAATGAACAGTAAAATAAGTTTGAATAGTTTTTGTTAAGAACTTAGCCTACATTTTATATGCTTATGCTTTGTTCATTTTGAAAGTGTATGTATTTGTACTGTAGAGCGTGTTTCCCAACCTTTTTGATGTAGTGGACCCCTTAGTGAATGTCAAGACACACAACACAGACTCCTGTAGCGAAGGGCAAATTCCATGTTACCTTCCCGTGAAATCCAAAATGTGGTTTTTTTTAATAATTTATATATATAAAAAATTGAAGTACTAAATTACAATTGCACAGCATTAAATGTGTTCTTTGTGTAATAATAGTAAATAATTGTCACAGGGCCCATGGGGGCCCGTTGAAAAACACTGCTGATTTTGTTTCCTGCTGTGTATTGTATCTTTTATGACAATGTTTTAACATCTGTAACAAATCCTGGAGATTTCGCTTAATTTATTTTTAATGTTTTTTAGGGAACTTTCTGAAGGTTTGAAGCATCTGAGAATAGTTTTGTCTCGTCAGAAAGATATGCTGGTTTCTTCTATGTAGTTGTTCTCGCTGACGGGTTGCTGTATGTTTCTGATGAGCCTGTGATCGAGTGCGGGTTAAACTGCTGGAGTTACTATGACTCTCCTGTGGTCTCTTGATGCCTTGTCATCTGATTAGTGATGCGCATGGATTGATTGACGAGATTCCCACTGGCCCTATCTTCGACTAGGGCATGGCAAGATGTTTTAGATTCATTCTAGTGGTACCAAGTATTACGTTTCTAATTGGTCCCAGTGTTTCGAGTGGTGATTTCATTCCTGTGAGTGTCAAATCGTGCACATCAATTTCTTGATGTCATTACGGTGATCTGCATTTTTTGTGATACTGTTTCTTAAGAAGACATTTTATTTTTTCTTAAGATGACATTTTATTGTAAGTGAGTTGAAGGCCCTTTATTTCAAGTAAGTAATGTTTATTCCAGAAAGAAAGTGTGGTAGTTGACGTTTTCCATCTTCTGGAAAAGATTCTGTATTTTTCATCCATGTTTATAAACGTTAAAATATTATACTATATTTTGGTGTGCATTTTTCATTCAATAATTAAAACAACTTGAAAGATTATTATTACTCTTATTTGGTTTTTGAGCTTATGAAGCAGAATCTGTAGTTTCAGTAGAGAATAATTTGGAATTCCCAAACACACAGAACTGCTTTAAGATAGGTTTTCCTTTGAGCATTATTTAAGACAGTGGTTCTCAACCTTTTTTGTGACTCGCTTTTCTGTATATAATTTCTATGGCGGATCCCTGTAGACCTGTTTTTATTCATCTATCAAATTTACTGATTTATTTTATTTTCCTCGAGTCGCTGCGGAGCCCTTAGAAATTGCACACGGAGCTCCAAGGTTTCTGCGGAGCACTGGTTGAGAATCACTGATTTAAGATATCAAGGTGGTAGTATGCTCCCACAAAATTATTTTATTTCTAGAAAAATTTAGTTAGAAAAAACTTTCTTTCAAAAATTATATTTGATCAAACTCATGTTTAGAAAAATTTTCAAAGTAGGTTGCAAAACAGCACACAATAAACAAAAATAAATATTCTCCATGTTCAAGACAAAAATGACAGCATTCTATCATTTTAAAATCTAGAAGTGGTTTTTTTTGGAGGGGGGGGGAGGAAAATTGGAGCAACTGTGGTTGTTGCGAAATTGTTGTTTACATTTGTAGTATTTGGTAACTTCAACACTTTGGTGGTTTTTATTTCCTGCGAAACTTCAGCTTTGTAACAAATTATGCATTGAATTATTGAAAAATAAAAATTTTGTACAGATCTGCCTTTTTTTCTCATACTTCAGTATTTTTTCACAGTGAATAAGCAGTTTACAAAATTTCTTTAATGGGCAAAAAGTTGTATTTTACTGCATAGAATTAAGCTATAGATCTTGAATCGCTAATGCAAATATACTTTATTTCAGTATGTGTTTGACCAATAGATTGTCATTTGAGGGTTATGAAAATGCATTGGAATATAATACTTAGTGAACCTGATAAAATTTACTTGAAGGGTTCTTTCCCAGATATTCTAGAGAGATATTTCTATATGAAGTGCATATGAGCTATTAAAAGCGGGTAAATCGGTGCAGTGTATTTTCAGCAGTTTGTTATCCCAATTTTAAGGGTAAAAATTTCTTATTCACAGGTTTTTGCATAATATATTGCATGTATATATTAGACCAGTCGACTCAACCTTTGACATTGGGGGCCCCATATCGTCTAGGAGCCTTGCTCCAGGATGTGGGGGCCATGAGATTTGTATACAGTAATTGTCTAGTAAGAAGAAAATAGATCTATCCAATATTTGAGGGAAAATGACATTCAAATTTGTGTAGAAAGACTTGGAAGCTTAATATTTCGTTATATGAGTGTTATATCATTTTTTCTCTTTAAACTCCTTTGGGCAGAACATATTTTGCAAACAAAATGCGTATTTATATGCTGCGAAAGATCGCAGGGAATGTTCTGCAAAGTTGGAAGAACTTGGCTATTGCAGAGGATGTTTTGCCAGAAAGCCATGTACGGGGGAACAGGGAAAAAAAGTTAGGACCCAGTTGGTCACGTGATCGTCGTTTCTGCTCGGAGTGCCATAGCCCTCGTTAGCCCCGCTCGTAGGGACATGACGTCACTTCGTTATCTAGATTAACTTCTTCTTTGCCGCCTACTCTCTCGCCTCCCTCCTCTTCGCTTCCCCCCCCCCTCTCTCTCTCGTTCTTATCATCTTATCTTTTTTCCCCTCGTTAGCAACAGCGCGCGCTAGTGCTTGGCACGTCCCGCGCAGTTTCGCCCGCGTGCGTCGCTGAGTTACCCCTATTGTTTTTATTGATTTTCTGACAAAAAATACAGCCGCGGTACGAGGCCAAGTGTCTGCCGAGACAATTCACACACTGTACTTCGCTTCCTTTCTCTTTATCACACGCGTTCGTGTGGTGATCCCCAATACAACGCACGCAGCGCGCCGCGTTCCAAAAGTTTCGCGCCAAGTGTCAAAACTTCTGACACGTGTGGCACTGGATTACGCCCTGTCGCCTGCGATAGAACTCAACTTTGATTTTTAGAAAGTTCAGGTGTTCCAGGTTGTATATTCCCTTCGCATTTCTTGGCAGTTCTACCAGCCAAATTGGCAAAAATACCATCTGCTTGTTTGGGAAGTGCCCTCGAAAGCTTTTCAGCTGTGCCACGTTGGTGGGGGCAAAACCAGCAGACGGTGAAATTTTCTGCTACCATCAACCTAAGGGCTCCTATGAGCTCCATTTGGCTTAAGCCTAATTCCTCATCTGTGGTGCACCCTTCTACCACTATCATTAGTTCCAACACTTCACGGAACGGTACATCTAAGGCGCACGGTACGCCATCCTCTTTAATGAGCTCTACCGCTCTGCTAATGTTGGGGCAATATGTCTTCACAATGTCAAGACAATCGGCGGACGCGTTGTCAAGATCATCGATTTGGTCTTCGGGGGATTTCGTGAAGTGTTCGTCGAGAACATACTTCACCGCCTTTCACCTATCAACACTGTCTTCGTGAATAATGTTCGTATGAATATAGCAATGCTTGACTCGTGCGGGAGCCATAACTACACGCGACATCAAACGCTAACACAGACGCGAGACAAAATAAAGCGGGTGTTTTTAACGAGACTTACCCTTTTGCCGCTGAAACACACCAGTCATCGATACACGATACGGCAGCCAAGCGACAAGCACGCGAGTAAAATGGGTAAAACCTTTTATAATTGCCCTTCGTCTACTGTGAGATTTCTACGTCGTCAGTATATATGAAGTTTTACTCGTTACTAGCTGGCGCAAGGCTTGCTAGCGGCGCGAAGCTCTGTTCAGCACCCGTTGGATCTGCGCATTCACCAGATTTCCGCTGTCGATGGCAGGATCTATGCTCGGACACGTCACACATTCACTACGATGGTCAAACCGGCTATCGTATGCGTACTCGTCACTGGTTATATGCTGATCCCCCAGAGAGGTGTAAAGGGCCTCTCGTTGGGGGCAGCACCGGGTCGTCGAACTTCTAGATCGAGTCCACGTACACGTAAGGATAACATCCCTTCCGCAGGAGAAAATAGCTCTTGCTTCCAAAATATTTCTCCATGTTGTTGAAGTCACCAGGTTTATCACTTGCACAAGATATTCCAACGACGCCGCCAAAAACTGGTTGGAATCGAGGAATCGCAGGCGACCGAGAGAAAAGGAGATAAATTTCTTCATATTATTTCCGATCACCTGGATCCTGCGATCCGGGTAGAGACTAAAGGCGGATACACACTACTATGATGTGACGTGTAACCACGTGACTTCAGATGGCGTGGGATCATATCAGACATTATATGGTGTGCACACTGGTGTGATGCATTAAGACCGAAACACATTACGATGTCAAATTTGTGAAATCTTATTCGTAGAAACTGTGACGTACAAATTATGTGACGTGGAATTGCCACGTCACAGGATTTCCACGAATCTGAATTCACAACGTCTTTGACATGACGTGCAACTTTATTGCGCTAGGCGTTTGTGCTTTCCAAGCGTAGCCCATCTCAGCTATTCTGTCGGCTGCATTCTTCAATCTGTGCTGTTCGGCCGAGAATCGTAGTTTGGACGCCATTTTGTACTCTTAAAAAAAGGGGAACCAGAGAAATTTTAAACACACACTCAAAGACGAATTTTGTCTATTTCTTTGGAGGGAGGGGGAAGAAAGCTCATTTTTGTATTTGTTTTGGTCGATTTATTGATATTTATTGGTCGTTATATTGCAGCGTTTCGGAACCTTTTTTGATATCACCGACCTCTTGTGTTGAACGTCGATTTCAAGATGCAAGCCCCAATAAAATTCAAAATCATAGACGCTGGAAGGTGGAGACTGTAGCTAGGAGACCTCCTCAAATAAATTTTATGAGAAGGCTGAGCCCACCCCCTTCCCTCCCCCCAATAATTAATTCATGTACAATGCAATGCAGCATTTCGCCTCTTTCGCGTATGGGGTTGATAAATACATACAGGATGAAAAATGATTTTCATCTCCCCTCAAGGTTTTCTACATGTCGGCGCCTCTGTCAAAAATGTCAGGCCCGTCATTTGGGGCGTCAGGGGGGCCGTTGCACCCCCCCCCCCTCCCTGGCTTTTGAAAATACACTAAAAGTGGTATATATACCACAATATATATATAATTATAAATACATTGAGTGCATGTTCCTTGCCCCCCCCCCTCCTGGAAAAAGTTGAAATGACGGCCCTGCAAAATGTATTGTTTTTGATAATTTGCATATACAACAAAAAAAATTCCTCAGTGTAGTTGGAGAATTCTATAAATATGAAAAAAAAATTCCAAATGAGTTATGTCTGATGAATATAGTCGGACCCCGATATAATAACAAATTTGACGAGCGTACCTCGATGTAATGATAACAAATTTTACGATTGTGCCACGATACAATGATAGTAAATTTTACTACCGTACTCCGATATATTGATACAATACATGTATGAATTATTATGTATATCATATAGTATAATTTATCATGTTTTATCGCATGGTTATTATGCATAATCGCCAGTAAAAGCTACAATTTTTTATTAGTTATCAAATTTACCAATGATGCTTGGGTACTATGCATAATCACCAGTAAAAGTGATATAAGTTTAGGGCAATTTATCAAACTCACCAAGACGATTAGTGAGTACATAATAACCAGTTATTATGTATAATAACCGCATAAATAAAATTTACCGTAACGTATATGTTTATTTATCTCATATTCAAATACACTTGTAAAATTTTACAATTTCAAAGACTAAATAAATAATTTGTTTACTGACCGGAAACTTCATGTTTTTCACCGATCTCGTCCCAAGCCTTCCTCCGCGCATTTTGATTTCTGTATTCTCAGTGGGTAGGGTCATAGAGCACAGAATTTGACCGAACGTGTTCGATCAGTTGCTCTTCCATCATCAACATACGAGCAAAAAGCAAATTAAATGAAAACACGAAAAAAAATTAAATAAATCAAAACGCGAAGAAAAAACAAAATCGATCAAAACACGCAAATGATCAAACGAGGAAAACAAATATGGCGTCTTCACATGCCATCACACGGCTGACGAAAATCTGAACGATTTGATTTTTTTGTGACACGTAATAAGGCGTGTTACGTCCGATTTCATCATCACAGACTTTATCATGTCACGTCAGCGCAGTGTGAACGTACCTACTGAAGACTCATTGGTGGAACTTTATATCACACGCATTAACGTGTGGTAACACGCCACGTCAGTGTAGCGTGTATCCGCCTTTACTCGCTGTTGTAGACAAGAGTCAAATTCAAAATGAGCCGGCTACAAAAGAGTACAGGAGGGGGAAGGGAAAAAGAAAAATGGCGGAGCCAATCGCAAACCGAGAACGTGATAGTGATGCTGGTGGAGAAGAATAATTATTGTAGAAACTGTTGCCAGATTTTTGAGAAGAGTGGTGTACTAAATAGGTCGTCGACCAACTGGTTTGTGTTTTTGTTGATGTGAAATGATTCGAAGACATCCAAGTCAGACGGTGAGGGGCATTTTTGGATGATTTTGGCAGAAGAGAAGTCAAATTTATGGTCAAAGAACCAGCAGTGTTGGGCTATGGATGAGCGGTTAAAGTCTTGGTTGTTTACGTATCTTCTATGCTAATTTAAGCGGTATATTAGGGCACGTTTAGTTTGGCCTGTCCATGATAATCCACATTGGCATGAAATGCTGTAGATGCCTCAGTTGTTGAATGTGTCAATGGGATCTTTTAGTTTAGAGAATCGAAGTTTATTGACGGGGGTGAAAACCACAAAAACATTGTATTTTCGAAGGATTTTAGCGATGCGTTGGCTGGTTTTTGGGAAGAAAGAGAAAATGATCAAGTTTTTGTGTTCAGGTTTAGGCTTGGTTTTGGAATAATTTTAATCAGTTTGCTGTGTAGATAATCTATATGTATATAGATTATCTACACAGCAAACTGATTAAAATAATATATAATATATATATATATGAGAGAGCTGCTGTAGCCACGATCGACTGCTATTGTTCTAAGGATATTCAGTTTAACATCGAGTAACGTCGGTGAAGAGCAAATATTAATGGCACGAACGAAGCAAAAAGAAAAGAGGAAAACAATAATGGCGTCTTCACATGCCATCACACGACTGACGAAAATCTGAACGATTTGATTTTTTTTGTGACACGTAATAAGGCGTGTTACTTTGGATTTCATTATCCGACACATTCACACGTAGCGTCAGCACAGTGTGAACGTATCTACAGAAGGCTCATAGGTGGAATTTATATCGCAGGCATTTCTACGTAGTCGCACGTCACGTCAGTAGTATAAAAAGGACAGTTCAAACACAGGGGGAGGCGCGGAGGCGCGCGCCTCATATCCGGCCCCCTCACGCGCCTCACATCCGCTCCCTCACACACCTCACATCCGGCCCCCTCACGCGCCTCACATCCGCCCCCTCACGCGCCTCACATCCGCTCCCTCACACACCTCACATCCGCCCCCTCACGCGCCTCACATCCGCTCCCTCACCGTGAACTTCATCCAAAACCTCATTCACCCAACCCTCATCAGCTGAACGTTGTCTCCCTCCAATCGATGGAGAATATTTATCAAAATCCGAGGAGCGTCGGAAGTTACGGTGGAGTGGATGCGTTGTACAGAGCGTTGAAAGGACAGGTGACACGAGCAAAAATAAGAAAGTGGTTGGAAGGAGAAAAGTCTTACACTCTTCACCGTCAGAGAAGGAAAAAATTTACCAGGAATCCCGTTTTGGTAGGTGCCATCGACCAACAGTTTCAAGCCGATCTGGTGGACATGAGAAATCTAGAGAAATTCAACGATGGTCAGCGATACATCCTGACTTGTATCGATGTATTCTCAAAATATGCTTGGGCTATCCCGCTGAGAGATAAAACGGGGAGGGCTGTCGTGGGAGCGTTTCAGGAAATATTCCAGGAAAGACAACCGCAAGTGTTACAGACCGATAAAGGCGCCGAATTCAAAAACAAGATTTTCCAGAAGTTTCTGAAAGAGAAGGGCGTAAAATTCTTCACGACTGAGAACGATGACGTGAAATCTGCCATCGTCGAGAGATTCAACCGAACCCTGAAATCTAAGATGTGGCGGCACTTCACAGCGAAGAGCACGTATAGATATATCGACGTTTTACCGGACTTAATATTTAGTTATAATAACACTCATCATAGCAGCATAAAGATGACCCCTTCGGAAGTAGATAAAGAAAACGAGAAGTTGGTATGGGAGAACCTATACATGCGAAAGAATAGGAAAAAAGTTTACCAAAAATTTCAAGTTGGTGACCACGTTCGCATTACCCGCTCGAAACACCCATTCGAAAAAGGTTACGAGTCTAATTTTTCCCATGAAATTTTCGTAGTGGATAAATGTATCGAGAGAGAGGTACCCGTATATAAGTTGAAAGATTTAATGGGTGAAGAAATTAAAGGGACTTTTTATACAGATGAGTTGGTGAAGGTGAAATTGGATGAGACGTTCCCCATTGAAAAAGTGTTGAGGAAAAGAAAGCGGAATGGGAAAACGGAACATCTTGTGAAATTTCAACATTACGGTGACAAATTTAACATGTGGGTTGAGCTATAAATACCCCACTCCGCGATGATCTGGATTCATTACATCGACATGTCTTCTTTCTACCTCACGTTGCCCAGCGATGCTAGCATGAATTTTTTCCCCGATAATACTCTCTCAAACTTCACCATAAAGCTCCCGAATGCATTGGAACTCGAGTCTAACATGGAAGTAGCTCTCTCGGAGCTGATATTTCCCCATTCTTTCCACAACATAACGGAACGGTCTAACGGCTTTGAATTTGATTCTGGAGATGGTGAGTTAAATAAAGGTGTCATTCCTTGCGGTTTCTACGAGACTACCACCGACCTCATTAAGGCGATAACGAGAAATTTTAGAAAGGAAGACATTGATTTGACTTTCAACAAAACCACGAAAAAAGTAAAGGTGTTTACGAGGAAAAGTGCCAAGTTAATTCTGCATACAGGGATAGCAGAGAACCTAGGTTTTGAACCCGGTGAATATAAGGGAATGGTGACCGAAGGACCTTTCACGGCTGATCCGAAACTGGACTTTCATCTGTTGTACGTTTATTGTGATATAGTAGAACCGCAGATTGTTGGCAACATCCTCGCCCCATTACTAAGAATCGTGAAAACCGAAGGACATGATGGCGACATCGTCAATGCTGCATTCGAGAGAGGTCACTACATCCCTTTAGCCCGAAGGAGTTTTGAAACAGTTCACGTTCATATAAGGACACATACAGGTTATCTCGTGTCATTTGAACGTGGGAAGGTGATAGTTAAACTACACTTTAGACTGAAACATTTATAAACATGTCGTATCAACCATACCGCTGCTGTATAACCAGCGTTACCGATTATTACGTCAACCAGGCAGGTCAAGGACTTGGATATTATCAGGGTATACCACTACAACGAGGTTATGGTTTTGGATCCATTTTCAGCTCCTTATTCCGATCTGCTATGCCGCTACTGAAAAGAGGAGCAAAAGTTTTAGGTCGACAGGTTCTGAAATCCGGGGTCGATTTTGCGAACGATGTCGTGCAAGGTAGAGATGCGAAAACGGCAGCACTGGAAAGAGCCAAAGAAGCGGGTCGTTCGCTGAGCGACAAAGCGTCAACAAAGGTAAAGAAAATGCTTGGAGGTCATAAAAGAAAGCGTTTAGCGAGGAGAAACGTCATTCGCAAGAAAGCGAGGAAAGTAACAACACACGATATTTTTGATTGAAAAGATGACTCTAATCATGACAAACTCACCCGAGTGCTTGAAAAGCGAAGTGGACTTGTTTGCTTTACCTCCCACGCAAACCGCTATTGAAGGAGGTGAATGGATCGAATTTCTCCCGCTCTCAGGCATCAGAGACGGTCCGCTGGAGTTTAATATTGCTGGAAGCACTGAAGATTACATCGACTTATCAGCTACACAACTGTATATCAAGTTGAAAGTTACGAAAGATGGTAATCCTCTACCGGATAAAGATCCGGTCTCTCTCGTTAACCTCTCGCTACATTCTCTCTTCTCTCAGGTTGATGTATCTCTAAACGGGAGAAACATCACGAATTCGTCTCACACCTATCCGTATAGAGCAAACATAGAAACCTTATTAAACTACGGTCGAGATGCGAAGATTGGGCCGCTCACGATGGAAGGCTATCACAAGGACACCGCGGGACATATGGCCGACGCAACAAATAATGATGGTATGAAGAAGAGAACCAAAAAAATCGCAAACAGCCGATCTTACGATATGATGGGAAGAATTCACTGCTCTTTATTCTTCCAACAAAGACTGTTACTCAATTTGGTGGATTTGAAAGTCCGTCTAGTGCGTTCTAAACCTTCGTTCTTCCTAATCGCAGCAACTAGCAATTATGACATCATCATTGAACATGCCAGCCTCTTCGTAAGAAAAGTAAGGGTTAGTCCCGCCGTTGCCATCGGACATGCAAAAGCTTTAGAGAAGACCACAGCCAAATACCCCATCGATAGGGTTCTCACAAAAGTCTATTCAGTGGCTCAGGGTAGCATGTCATTCGTGCAAGATAATGTGTACCTCGGTGCAATGCCGCGTCGAGTTACAATTGGTTTAGTGGATAACGAAGCATTCAATGGTACCTTTACAAGTAACCCGTTTGATTTCAAGCATTACAACCTCACCTTTGTCTCCGTATACGTAGACGGACGTCCGGTGCCTCATAAACCTCTGGAACCCAACTTTGAAACCGGGAACACAGTCAGAGCATACAACAACTTATTCAGAATCGAGGAAGATCGTGGCATCGATATAAGCCAACAGGAATTCCAAAACGGCTATACCCTCTTTTGTTTCTCGCTGCTCCCCGATCAAAGTGACTGCGGACACCTACATTTAGTCCGACAGGGTAACTTACGTGTGGAACTGAAATTTGCACAGGCATTACCCAAAACCATCTCGGTAATCATTTACGGTGAATTTCAGAGTCTAATAGAGGTTACAAAGTCTAGAAGTGTCTTGTGTGATTTCTCAAGCTAATGGATTCCGATCAAATTCGACGTGCTCTTCGAACAAACCCGATAACTAAGAAAACATTTGCAGATGTTTACGCTAGTAATACTTTACCCTTGAAAATACAGAAGTATCCAGCAGCTTTGATCGTTAACACTGATACTAACACTGAACCCGGAACACACTGGTTGGCGATTTATCTCCACGATAACATGACTGCAGAATTCTTCGATTCATTCGGAAGACCGCCTTCTAATTTCCAGAAAGGTAACATAACGAAATTCCTGAAAAGATATCAACGACTCAACTACAACGATGTGGCGCTACAGTCGGCTGATACACAAGTTTGTGGACATTACGTTATTTATTACGTGCACTGTAAATGTCTGGGAGAGAGCATGAATTCGATTGTATCCCGCTTCAATGTAACCAACGATTTGCGCGTGTTCAATTTTGTAAGAAAATATTTTTCTTTCTAATAAAACTGATTTACATAGTACGCTTCTCGTCATTATTCAAAATGGAACCATTAACATTACACCACCCGTTCACGGCAGTCTGTGCCGGAGCAAGCGGCAGCGGAAAAACTTATTTTCTGAAAGGGTTGCTTGAACACCGTGATAAACTCATAAAACCATTACCGGAACGAATAATATGGTTCTACGGTGAATCCCAACCACTGCACGCGGAAATTAAAGATGTCGAATTCCGAGACGACTATGATTTTGAGGGGGTTAATAACGCGTTGCTCATTTTTGACGATCTTATGTCTGAGCTTTCGTCCGAGCAGAAGATGTCTAAACTATTCACTAAATACAGTCATCATAGAAATTTATCAGTGATTTTTATAACTCAGAACTTTTTTCATAAAGGGCTGCGGGAAATTACGCTAAATTCACATTATATATTTTTGTTCAAAAATAGGAGAGATTTGAACCAAGTCACTCATTTGGGTAGACAGCTGTATCCTACAAAAATTAAGTTCTTCCAAGAAAGTTACGCAGATGCTACGAAATCCGCTTATTCATACCTCTTGATTGATCTCCGACAAGAGACCGATGAAAAAATGCGTTTACGCACTAACGTGTTACCTACGCAGGTGCAATACGTATATCAACCGAGACGTTAAAAGACTGCGGCAATGAGCGGAGCTTCTTATTTAACGTCATGTCTACGAGAAAGCAACAAGTGTTGAGGTTGTTACGCGCATGTCCTCAAAAACAACGTGCGACATTATTAAAAAGACTTTCAAAATCAGATGTTAAAACAGTTTGTGAATGTGCGTTGAACTTGCTGCACGGTAATATTCCGGTATCGGTCAAGGAGAAGGAGAAACTTCGAAAATATAAGAACACACTCCGAGTGTTAGCAGAGAAGAAGGTACCTTTGTATAGAAAGAGAGAAGTCCTTATACAAAAGGGTGGGTTTTTACAAGTTCTATTACCGGCGGCTATCGGGTTGATATCCAACCTAATAGGATATGGAATTCACGAAAAAAATGGTGGTCACCGTCCCAGAAGAAAGAGTAAATCGTCACGTTGTCAAAGAGTCACAGCTTTCGGAACTTGACCGCGAGATGGACAAGATAATAAACAGTAAACTACCCGACGATGTTAAGATAAAGTTTTATCAACAAGTTCTGAATAAGAGGAACACCACGCTGGAGAATAACTCACCGTTAAATCTTTCTTCGCTTATTGAAGAGGAAGAAGAAAAACCGAAAGTGCGCGATCTCGACAAACCGCCGGACCCGTTGCTGACTATACCGAAATCTCACCGTCCTTTTTCAGGAAAAATTTTGAATTATTTAAAAGACTTTCCAGACGTCATCCGATGGTCGCCGAATGGTCGACTCATATATAAAGGTGTGAAGATGAAAAACTCAAACATTTCCGATTTGATATCGAAAGTTGTTAGTGTACAAAAAAAGAAGAGCCTTCCAGCCGAAAAAGAATTCTTAGATGGTTTACAAAAGATACGCCTACCGCAACACTTGATAAGAAACAAGAAGTTCAAGAAGAAATGGTTGACTCTGTGAAGCTGCGTGTATTTAGAGGGCTGTTAACCGCGGCTTCTCTTCTCTCGCTGATAACGGTAGTGACACTTGTCTCTGAACATATCGTGCTGATATCAAAGAACTGTACTGTTTCCGAGCCGCTCGGTGATAATGTTTTTTTAACTCACTGTAACACAACATACGATGTTAGAATGTTTGTGAATAATAAAACGCAGATAATATTGAATTCAAAACAATTGCGTCTCTTGATAAACTACATTTGGAAATGAATAAAAAATTTATTCAAAATCGTCGTCGCTTTCTGACAAGTACCACAACCTGCCTAAATACTCAATCTCAGGCATCGATGATGTTGAGGGATCCCCAGGTGATCCAGGGTTTGAGGGCGATTCGGGGCTTGAGGGATCCCCGTGGTTTGGAAATGGTTCCGTTGATGCTTCATCATGAGGGGGTGACCATCGTGCATCATCATCTCTCTGGTGAGGAGGAGGCCAAAAGTCGATTGATGAAGAGCGTTGCGGTCCTTCATCATCATCATCATCATTTCTGCGGGTGGGGGAAGGCCAAAGATCAGCGGATGGTTCTGATGATGGCTCCGGAGTAACCCTCATCCTAGGGAACACAACAGCTACCGGTTTTATCACGACAACGGTTTGCTCTATCTTGAAAAAAAAAAAAAAAAAAAAAAAAAAAAAAAACATTGGTTTTAATATAATTTCAATTTCTAAGAAAACGAATTGTTATTCAAGGGTGTTAGCCGGAGTGCCACCTCCGTTTCCGAGTTGCCCGTGATCGACACTCTACAACCACGGCACGGAATGTGGGTGAGTAATCGACCGGACGTACCCTTTCGCAACTCATAGCCACTTTTTTTTTTAAGGTGGAAAAGGGTCGCTCTTAAAACCACCATCATCGACGACATCTTCTCCTTTGGTGTAGAGCAATATCCCATCGTAAAATCCAACCTCCACACAGGGGAAGAGTCGATCACGCAAACAAATACACTCTCACGCTCACTCATTGACGAGCATGAGAGTAAGGCATGCACACACAGGTGTCCGCTGACCGAGTCGTTGCGGCACCTGCCGCCCTAACACGAGTGTCCCTCCGGCCGACGCTGTCGTCGCTACCGGGGTATTTGGACATCTCGCCATCCAGATGTCAACCGACCCGGTCGCGGTAACGTTATTTGCACCACTCCTAACACAAGAGCCCAAACCCATATGGTCGACGCTGTCGTCGCAACCGGGTTATCTGGACATCTTGCCACCCAGGTGTTAATTGACTCGGTCGTGGTGGCATTATTTCAGCCACCCGTAACACGAGAATCCAAACCCATTTGGCGTCGCTACCGGGTTGGACATCTCGCCATCTGGATGTGACGACCAGTCGTGGTGGCATCATTTCAGCCACCCCTAACACAAGAGTCCCTTCCGGTCGACGCTATCGTCGCACCGGGTTTTTTTTTTTGTTTTTTTTTTGGACATCTTGCCACCCGGGTGTCTTTTACACTTGCGTCACTGCCGAGCTATAATAACATCCTCTCGTGAGTAAAAATAATACTACTTAATAGCAAATGGTGAAAAAATAATTTAAATAACTTAATGGTGTCTCCCCCCCCTCAACACAATGGGGATAAATAAAATAATACATTGATATTTAAATAGAACTACTTAATAGCTAAATGTAACCTGTAGATAAACCCCCCCCCTCCCACTATTCGAGATATAGCGTAGTTTAAATAAAGCTACTTAATATTACAAATCTCGAATGACACCTTTTACTGAGGATGAAACCGTAACTGATAGCAATTCCGGCAGACGCTATCTAGGTGTCGCACACAAGACTCCCATCCTTGGGACAGTCTCGTCACCTAGTTGTCGATGCTGATAACTCACACCACCATCGGGCTATCACCGAGTGATATCGAATTAAATTTAAATAAAAACTACTTAAGAGCAAAAGTCGAAAGAGAATTTAAATAATTTAATGGTTCCAATGCTGCTCCACAAAGCACCCCTAACATGGGAGATGATTAATAATTAATGCAGTGAAATTTAAATAAAAACTACTTAACAGTAAATTTTTAAAGATAACTAAAAGGTAAACCTTTCCCCCCCCCCTAATACTGCAGGTGCGGAATTAAAAGAAAACATTTACATGAAGTTAAAATAAAATTACTTAAAACAACTGAATGAGATCGATATCTTTAAGCCCCGATACAACCGGGGTGATGTAGGACCTCCTCCCGGCCGACGCTACCGGTGGACGGTCTTGTTCCCCGGTTGTGTACACTCCTGGTCGATGTCACTGCGGCTCAAAAATAAAACTACTTAACATCGAAAGAAGAATTTAAATAGCCTAGAGGTATAACCCCCCCCCCCAACCCCGGCATTGGAGATAAAATAACTAAAAAAAAGATGTTTAATTATATCTACTTTAGAATAATTTTTTAAAGATAACCTAATGGTATAACCCCCTCCCCTTCGCCAACCTCCCCTAAAATTGGATCTGGATAATTAAGGGTAAAAAAAAAAAAAACATTGAATTTTAAATAAAACTACTTGATAGTTTAAAAAAAAAAATCGGTGTCATTCCGAGCTCTGACATCGCCAAGTAGAACAACCGTCCAATGTGTTAAATTTTAAAAAGAACTTGACCCATTTTTAACCTCTCATTCCCGATTTGTGGCTAACTGCACAATTTTCATATTTAACTTAACTTACGTACGTCTGAAGGTTAAGGGAGAAAAGAAAACTCTGACTTAATTTTATTCGCCAGTGACAGTGTGAGAAAGAAAGAAAAAAAAGTGAGGAGACTATTAGAAAATTTATTCCTACAGTGAATATTAAAAAAAAAAAAAAAAAAAAAAATTCCTATGTATATTAATTAAAAGATCAGATGAGGTTAAAAATGAGTCAATTTCAAAATAATCTAATCTCAACGCTATTATAAATGAGATATATTTATACATTTTTAAAAATTTAATAAATCTGAGCATTGAAAAAAAAGTTAATTTAATTATATCTAAAGTTAAAATAAAATTACTTTAAAAAAAAAAAAAAAATAATAATAATAATAATGGGAGACCCTATCCCATCCATCTACCTAAAACCCAAGCTAACTACTCAACCAATGTCCATATGCTAACGTGGAGCACCCATCCCCTAAAATATAACGCTTATCATCCAATGGGCATAAAGTGATCTTCCTGATGACTGATGTGTAGAGCTGATGTTTGAAATGAGTTATCTTCGTCATGTTATGTCGATGTCTCACTTGATCGAAAAGGGAAGATCTGTAGAGATGATGACGTAACTCTTTGTTATTGACTGCTTTACACACTCCTTTCGCTGTATGTTTTTCCTGTTTTCCTGTAATGTAAGAGTACATCTTAGATCTTAGACCTAGGAATTCAAGGATAGGATCTCCGGGTGATTCATCTTTCATCTTTCCAAGCACCGCCTTGTTTTGAACATTGTAGAGTCTGTGATCCAACGGATGATTTGAGGTGTCGAATTCTTCCATATTTGATAAAATAACACTGTGTAGGTCATCAGTTTCTATGGCGTACGTCAAAGAATCTGTATCAGTGAACAGAAGTTGCGCCTTGTTCCCAAACTTCGTCTTCACCCAACCGTAATGAAAGTTGTATATCCTTAATTTGCTAATATCCAGAACTGAAAATCCGACATAAATGGGTCGCATTAACTTCAACTTCAATCTTCTCATCTTAACCGCAGTTAGATCATGGTTAAATATCCTGAAAGCTTCGAAGGCGGGAGAAGCAACTAACTTTTTAGCCTTTTTCTCAGTGCAGACAATCTTGACATTTACGTGTTTCCTTTGGTTTTCCATCGTTTTCCCGAATACAGCGTTGTTCATCAACTTGAAGAATGATTTTTCAAAATCGCTCGATGCTGCTTGGCGACATTTGGTGTTGAAATCTATGTACGGTTTAAGCCATGGCCTCTGTTCAAATTCGATCACTCTCTTCACATACTTCAGTTTTAGTCCATGACCTAGATAAAATTGCAGATTCCTATAATGCACTATATAATTTTCCTTGTCGAATAGATTCGGTGTGAGTTTCGTACATTTCACCGGTTTTTTCGTAGTGTTAATTTTCTCCCAGATGCTCTTCATGTGATCAGAATACATATCTTCCGTAATTTCCATGTTTTCTGGAGCTAGAGGATATTCTGAGTGGTCATCATGTAGTTCAATTGGGTATTCCAAGCCCACTTCCAAAACGTATCCTTTCGGTGAATCCTCGGGTATGCAGGAAAAGTCCATGTTTGCTATTTCTTCTTCGCTCATCCATCGGAAACCTGAATAAGGGAGATATTGAGACATAGCGAGTCCATATAAATTATTGGCATCCCAATACACAATTTCTTTTGTTGGTTCATCAGGATTGTACTGCTCGCTATATCGGCTATTTGCTTTAGCATAACGTTGCGTAATCATCGAAACACCACCTCTAATACCTCTCAAACATGAGATGCATGTCGATGTCGGTGAGAAGTTCTAACTGCGCGTTGGTCATCCTTAAACAGCTTTCCCAAGCAAGACCTGGACCTGTGTATAGATGACAGCAGTCGATCTTGTAGTTAGTCATACACAATTTCCTGAAATGCTCGAAGACATCAGCTAGAAGGACAGTATCGCTTTTGACGTAGAGGTCGTGATACTCTCCAAGGTTTCTTACGTGAAATTTCTCCCATATGAGTTGTGCGTGGGTATAATCTTCTTCGCTAATTGCATCGCCGGACAGGTTACTGAAAAAAGCATCGCGGGGTGGAAGCTGCATTTCTGAAAACCTGGAAAAAGAATCCATATACTCGTACGGATACACACCCTTCCTCACGAGCATATCTGCTTCTTGAAATACGTCATCCATTAGGTGAAACTCCGATCGGGAAAGATTAGAAACCAATTTATCTAGCGATGCTGGAAGAAATTGGAGCGAATCTAGGAAACGTAGATCCCCGATAGAAAAAGATATGTATTTTTCCAGGTTGTTGGGTATCACCGAGATGTCTTCACTTTTAAACATACCTGCTGCCTGCATAACAATATGGCTATCGTATCCACGCAAATTATGCATAATGATCGGTACGTGACTGGAATGACGTAGTTGTAAGTTGCACGAGTTGTGTAATGCTGCGACGTACTCACCAGATATATGATCGTGATGTCGAACCTTATCTTCGCGGAGTTGTTTATCACACACTATACAAACGGCTGCCTCTTCAAATTTCTTTTCGTCATCTATCGTCATGCGAAGGGGTTTCGCAGTTTTGAGAATCCGTTGGATTTCTTCATTCTCCTTCATTAACATCTGTAAGAATATCGGTATACAGTCCTCCCCTCTGTACACCACTGGAAGTTTGTGTAGCTTACTCTCCGGACCAACGATTAGGTAACAGAAGCCGCTGGGGGTATGCTTCTCTGTGTTAATGGTTGATGAGTGCGTTGGGTCTAGTGCACACCGAGAGATTTTTTCCAACACGCACTCAAAATCTGCATACACCGTGAAAGGTACTCTCAGTTGATGTTGGTAACTGGTGAATCTTAACCATTTCTCGTCACCTTGTGGCATGAACGTACGTTGTGGACCGTGTAATTCGCAGTACTTCCTGTGTTCAACTAATAATCCTTCAATCGAAAATCTGTGAAGGCAATACGGACAGTAAAACCGCTTCCCGTCGTGTTTTGTGAGAGTTGAAAGCAGCCTACTTATGCTCTTTATCAGGGCATAATGGGTTGTTGTTTCATTACTCATGTATAATAAATTAACATGTTGAGGAGAACCACTTTTCTCACTCACCCTCAGTGGAAGCAATTCTTTTTCAAATGTATACACATTCACTGAGATGTTATTCTGTTTTTCGAAGCGTTCTATCTGTGGAATTTTCACGGGATAATCTATTCCATGCATATTCAACTGTGATTCAAAATCTTTATATTTACTCACTCTCTGCGGGTTTTCCGTTTGTGGATGTAATGCGGCCAGTACGCTCCATAGGAAACACTTGTTATCATCATTCTGTATGTTGATGACAGCTTTCTTTTTCGCAATCGATGGAGGAAGATGAATATATGAGGCCGGCGCTAGGGGTATATATGACGCAACATGGATGTCTAACTTCAACACTTTTTCGAAGACCCAACCGCTACCCATATTGATGTATTCGTCGAATGAGGATAAGATTTTGTTGCATGCGGTGTCTATCTTATCATCAAGCCCATCTTCTGAAAGTAGAACCTCAACCCTCGATCTAAAAAATGGTTCAGCGTATTCTATCTCCCCCAACTCGGTTTGTCTCGAAAATAGAACCTTAACCACTATATAAAACTTCACACCCTTCCTTTCTTCTAATTCTCGGATCAAAATATCCCGCAGCTGACCCCGGGTATGATTTAAAAATGTTATCAAATCAAACTGATTATCAGGTGATGGTTCTATCGTAAAAACGCTAAATGTATTTAACGCCTCTTGTTGTGGTTCTACCTCCGCTGCTGCAAGCGGGGGCTCCACGACTATAGGAGGTTGTTCTACAACTGGAGTTTCACGGATGCATGTAAGTTCATGCCTCTTCCTATTATCATCTCGTGCGAAATACCTTCCACATTTTCTGCACGCGAATTTCTTTTCACCTGTGTGCTGCTTGACATGCCTGTTAAAGTGATATTTGTTTCGGAAAGTTTTTCCGCAAACCTCACAAAGGTGAGATGCATTAATGGGTCTGTCACCTTCACCCCGTTGGATGCTTGAACACGTAAGTTCATGTCTCCGCATGTTATCTTTCCTTGAGAAGTGTTTGCCGCACTCCCCACACGACAAGTTTTTTTCCCCTGTGTGGAGTTTACGGTGACGAATGAGGTCGCATGGTTTAGCAAACTCCTTCGCACAGAACTCACATATTCTTTGGGGTTGCTCTACGGTCGCACGATCAACCCCTTTGCATACCTGAAAACGAGTACCGAAAATTAACTACCATTCGGGCGAATTATATTATCAATGTTCGCGAGCGAGGGTACGTTACGGTTATTAAAAAATTTGATAAATGAAATTTAAAAAAAAAAATAACACTCACAATTCCTACGGGTTGCTCTGCAGTTGAGCAACTAGCCCCGACATTGATTTCACATTCCTGAAAACGAGCACCGAAAATTAACCACGACGAGGGAGAATTATATTATCAACTTAATTATCGGAAATTATGGTTATTAAAAAAAAATTACACGAACTGATTTTTTTTTTTTTTTTTTTTTTTTTAAAAAGAGTACTCACGGTGACTTTCGTCTTCTTTACCGTTGGATTCAAATCCTCTGCCGGTCTTTTAACACAGATGAATTGATTATTTTTTTCAAAAAAATCTTCTTCCAACTCGGGTATCATAAAGTCATCAGACATGTCCAAATTCTCAAATATTGAATCGAATTCCCTTTCGGAAATGCCGAAGTTGGTTAAGGTTGATGCTCTATCATCAACAGTTAAATCATGGAACTCCAGTTCCGAAATTCCGAAGTTGATAAACTGCGACATCGTTAAAAGCAGAAACTCGAAGCGAAAAAAAAAAAACGACTGAGGTGGACTCGACTAAAAGTGAGATGGTTATCATGGTTTACCCCGAGTATTTAAACCCTCTTATCTAACATGGTGAGGGATGTATATTTGAGGAATGAGGGTGAGGATTTTTGAGGTGCGTGAGGGGGAGGATATGAGGCGCGTTGGGGTCATCTGAACACAGATAACAATACGATACATTGCCAAAAATAAAGTCACAACAATACGTAGAACGAAACGAGGAGCAAACATAGGATAGAGAATACATTTAATCTTAGAATGTGAACCAGGACATCAGCGGGTCTTTTTTTACATACATTTCCTTTACCGCTGATAAAAACTTGTCGACGTTTATTCCATGTAAAAATTTTGGATCTACGTTAAAGTCCTTAGCAACGTCTTTGATATTTATCTTCACAAAAGCCCGATCGAAATACTTGAGAAGCCGTGTCTCGTGAGAAAACTGCAGGCAGTCATGGGAGAGTTGACTCCCCGCTTCGATATCACATCCATCGCACTCGATCATTTCACCTATACATAGTTCAAGTTTATCACACAGCAGTTTCGCGAACTCGGTTTCAGGATCAGGCAGTTGCACGAAATGTTCTTTCACCCCCATACATTCGCGCATGAAGTCGGTGCACATTACACGGCGTAGGTAAGAAGAGCACTTTGAATCAGTTAGAGTATTGAGATACTCACTGCGGATGGAGATAAAGTTCTTACACGTTATGTAGGAACCATCGTCCTTTTTCATAATGGGTTGGAATGACACTTCACTTCCGTTAGACCAAACTAATAAATCCTGACACACCGTGAAGAAAAATCGTTTTCGTGGTTGCGTAGGAATTAATTCTCTCAGTGACTCGAACACGAAAGGGCTCATTGAGACTCCTTTCTTGGTGGGTATTAGATAACCCTCTTCGTTGTATTCGTATTGTCGCAGATGCACTCGCAGAGTCTTTTTGAAAATGTTCACAGAGAGGTAGACACCGTCGTGCACATGGAAAATATTCTCTTGTTGTGGGTCAATTCGCGGACGTTTCACGGTATCGAAGACTTCAACATCGCGAGCGCGTTTGGTGTTGATGTTGAAAAACGTGAGGCTGATCCGAACGTCTTTAACTTCGGGATCGCTTGGAATGCTGTGGAACCAAAATTGGTTAGTGGGCGGGCGTACCACCAGAAGAGAGTTGTTCCGCAGTACATAGTTCACGGGTTCGAATCCAGAGCGAGTGAAGACGATGTTGCGTTGTGCACCGAGGGAGATAGTGGCAACAGTTGAGTCTTCATCATCTCGATGACTGCCGATGCGATGCTTACCATTGGAGTACCTGTTTACGAGGACGAAGTTGAACTTGCACTCCGTAGCTAATTGAACAATGTCTCGTACTTTTTGGAGCACTGGAAGCCATTCTTTCGCCGTTAACGTAAGTCCACTGAAGCTGTACGAAACACCTCGGTCTCCATACGCTGCATGCTGACGTGGTATTTGGTAAACCTTTCCTTGAACCGTGACTCGAGACTGTTCGGGAGGTAGGTAATCAACTTCTCTTTCCAACTTTTCGAAGACGTCATCAGGCGAAGTCAGAATGTTTTCTTGATAATTCACGTCCATGGATTTAGCTAATTGAATGAATTTTTTTTTTTTTTTTTTAGATTTCAGTCTCTACACTCCACAAAAGTTGCTAGCACATATTTTATTTTATTATTATTACTTTAAAAGAATTTTTTTTTTTTTTCTCCTGCTAATGAACGCAGTTCAACCATTCCCTGAATGCAGCAACTTTGGCTAAAGTGCAATGACCTCTCTGCTTTGGGTGATATGGGCATGAAGCCCTACTCTTTGAAATAGATTTAGGACAATCCAGTAGCGTGAAGGAGTGAAGGTCGAATTGCCGCTTCAAAACATTTGCCTTTTCCTCGCCCTTCACGTAGATGGTGTTGAAGTTCTCATTAATTCGGTTAATGTCAACCGTCACCATCTCATATGGGTTAAACCCCTTAGACCAATTTATGTTATGTATGTTCCTATACACCCATGAAACTTGGGTTAATTCCCAATCTGATAAATCATGTACGTCGAATGGCGGCTTATAAACGGTGTGATAAGTTTCACTTGATTCCAAATTGGAAAAACTTAATTCCTTTACGATGAATTCACGTGAATTCAATCTAAAACCTTCGATATCTAACACACAAGACATGACGATTCAAAAAGGAAAATACTTTACTTACAGGTAATGCTAGCTGTGGAGTGTAGAGACTGAGAGTACTCAAACAGGCGAAACGTTGAGTAAAATGAAGTGGTTGCAGTGCAACAGCGGCGCGTTTAAATAAATATGTGACGAGTTACGCCAAGTTGGCGTTTACCGTTTGCATGAAATTGTTCCCCAAAAATCAAAGTCTACGTTGTTTGGCGCGGTGCATTGGCTAGGGTGATAAGAGGATTGAGGGAGCGGATATGAGGCGTGTGAGGGAGCGGATGTGAGGCGCGTGAGGGGGCGGATGTGAGGTGTGTGAGGGAGCGGATGTGAGGCGCGTGAGGGGGCGGATGTGAGGTGTGTGAGGGAGCGGATGTGAGGCGCGTGAGGGGGCCGGATATGAGGCGCGCGCCTCCGCGCCTCCCCCTGTGTTTGAACTGTCCTTTTTATACTACTCACGTCAGAGTAGTGTGCACGGATTTTTGCGTGTTATGTCAGATTACATCATCACAGACTTTACCACGTTGCGTCAGCACAGTGTGAACGTTCCTACAGAAGACTCATTGGTGGAAATTTATATCACACGCATTAACGTGTGGTAACACGCCACGTCAGTGTAGTGTTTATCCGCCTTAATTCCTTGCATTAGGAAATGTGCGTCGTAGTTTTGCAGGTCGTGAAAAATCTTTGGAATGTGGCATCTCAACCTGAACAGAAGGTTGCACTTCTGATGTGCACAACTCTAAAATCACCGTTTATGTGGCAGTGGTTACGGATCCTGTCGTCAGCGAGAAGGCAGACGCACACCATACAAGTGGTTGTATTCTTCATCCCAGCCACTATACAAATCCTCGCTAATTTGTTCACGAGATAATGGAGCATGCACAGAAATTCGGTCTACTTCCAGAACAATTGTTATCGCGTCATGTGATCACAAACAGCAGCTTTCTGAGTTGGACAACGAGATGTTGAAAATACTGCGAAGCAAGGAGCCCGAAGCTATGAATATTAAACTCTATCAGAATCTGCTCAACAAGAGAAAGAGAAGAGAAAAAAAGTTGACGAATCACCAATAGCTCTGATTTCTGTCAAGAAATCGCAAAGGTGACACTCAGAAAAAATTATCACACATATGAATAAGCATCCGAACATATTAAAGATTAATTCTAACGGTTTGCTAGTTTATAAGAGCAGACTCATCAAAGGAAGCGACATTCACGATTTGATATTAAGCGTGGTCAGTCTAAGAAAATCACCCGTGGTGGGTCAAGAGATTTTCCTGAAAGCGCTAAAGAAATCGGAGCTCCGAGAGATTATATAAAAAACCCATTTTTGAAACATATTCGGTTAGAACTTTGAAATGCCAACAACAGCCGTGATCTACGATCAAAAGCTGGGAATCACATGGAAAACGGATGTGATCATTCGATTTACCGAACTACGAATTGGAGAGCCACAGAGAAGTGATAAGACACATGAGAATGTTCACCTTATTCACGATACCGATTGTTATATTATTCACTCTTATAGCAACAACATATAAAAATCAAATGGACTTTGAAAGATGTAATTCCTCCCTTCCGCTGGGAGGAAATATTTTTCTGACGTATCGTAATAAAACCTACGTTATTTCAACGGAAATGCGCCCACTACGAAAGCCTTTAATCTCACCAGTACGCAAATGTATAAATTGATTCAAGAGTCTGCGGATGTAGTTATATACAACTGAAGAAAATTTTTCTGTTATACGTTTGAATTCTATTTTTCGAAATGAATTTAACATGAAATTAAGTTTATTCGCAGCATGAAACAAAATTGTTCGAAATGAATTTAATTCGCGACATGAAATAAAATTTAATCGTAATGAATTAAACTCTCGACATGAAATACTATAAGGTTTGATGGAGCTTCCCAGATGTTTGGGTCGGAAAAGCTCTACTCTATGAAAAAGCTCTACCCTTTTTGAATGACTGTGGTTAAATACGATTATATAATACATAATTCCAGCAATTTATGCACTTACTAAATTTATGAGTAATCTGGTTTTAATCTTGATACTAGATTATGTAAAACTACAATTTTATCTTTCTCTTCTTTTCCACATATCCACTTGGCTCGACTTCCACTCGCATTTCACTTGCAGGACGTTTCAAACACTGCTGGATGAAATTCGACTCATCCTTAATAAAACAATTAATATGATCTTATGAATAAATAGGTAAGTAATTAATTTCCTCTTCACTGATTCCGAAGTGGACAAAGGTGGCCATAGCTACACACACACACAAAATAAGATATTCGTGAACGGAAAAGACACGATGGTCAGAAAAAAAAAGAAGAGAAAACTCAACTTGGGCAAAATCAAAAAACGAAATGAGAGATTGTCTGAAGAAGACGCTTCTTTTTATCGTGAGCGGTTGTGAATCAGAGGTGATGTTTCATACATGTGTCTTATCTATACTGACCGACCGTGACCGTGAAACAGTTAAATAGAGCGCCAGACCCATTTTTTATAAATGGTCAACATCTCCTTCATCATGGTGACCACTAATGGCGTGATCAGTTAGAATTATTATGGGTAAATTTTTTTTATAAATTTTCAGAAAAAAAAAATACTGCTAAATGCAGTTTCCCAGGAAAAGCTCGTTTTATTTTAGAAAACCAAGTTAATTTGCAAATACTATTATATTCTTGCGCACTCTGTCATTGCACGTAAGATCCGTGTTAGGCAATGTTTGCCATATCTTTTGCTTTTATGCTTGGTAATTATCATACATATTTTTAAAATATCTTCTTCATATCTCCCTTCTAATATCATTGTTTTTTTTGTTTTTTTTTGCTGTCTCTTCTTCGTTTTTTCATTTCATATATCATTGAAATATCAGACAAATATAGTCCTTTTATTAGTTTCGAAAACTTATTGTGCAATTTTGTATAAAAATTATAAAGTTATCTGATTATTATCAGAAATAACATAATTATAACTTTTCCAATTTACTTTTGGAATTTACAATCTATAATAAATACAAAATGAATACTAAATGACTGTGGTTAAATACGATTATATAATACATAATTCCAGCAATTTATGCACTTACTAAATTTATGAGTAAGCTGGTTTTAATCTTGATACTAGATTATGTAAAACTACAATTTTATCTTTCTACTTTGAAAGACATTATTTACAAACGAACATAATAAAGCGATTATTTTAATTCCCTATTCTAAAAAATGAGAATGCAATCACTATTAATGCTACCAAAATACCAAATAAAAAATATGAAGTCCTGTTTTCCACTTACCTGTGTGGTTTCTCTCGGTATCTGTCTCTCTGTTCCCCTGTGTCCCTTCTTTTTTTTCCATACTGAATCATTAGATCATTTTTTGGTCTTAGATGTCTCAATCTTTCTTCATGGTTGTATGCGACTAATTCTTGAAAATTATCAACATTAGAATTCTCCAGTCTATTGTAAAAGGTCTCAGATGTTCTTTTCACATACTTGTATATGGATTCCACTTTTAATTCCTTATGAAGGTCTGCCACCTTGAAATATCTTGGTGCTCCAGTGAATTTTCTCAGAATTTTATTTTGAAATTCTTGCAATGTGTAAATGTTTCCTTTTGAAGCATGAGCCCTCTCTCTCTCTCTCTCTCTCTCTCTCTGTTTCTCTCTCATATTCATTCATTCATTCATTGTGAGAGTTGCGGACAGAAATTGAATGTGTTGTCTCATTTAGAAAAAGATGGAAAGTAACGGCCTGCTTCGAATACGATCGCTGGAGTCTCCCGATGCAGTTCTGCGTCAGGAATGCGTCTTCAAGTTTGGTGACAAAAGTTATCCAATTCCCCGTCAACATGCAGGCTATGGTGACCCAGGACTGAACTATATATTTTCCAGGATGACCCTCCAAGCCCAACCGTGGACACCTCTCCTCTTGGATTTGAAATCCGTCGTCGAGAGTATCACTGGTTGTGACAACAATTTTGTAGTCATCAACCGCTACTCGGATAGAACCAAGAGCATTTCTAATTTTAATTAATTTACTCCTACCAGTTAAAGTACATTTTAAATGTGAATTAATTTAACATCATTTACTCAATAGTTCCCCACCCGTCTTGATTAGTTAATAATTGTTCAACAGTTATAATTACTAGTGCGAATAACACTTATTAATGAATTAATAGTAATAAGTATTTAAAACAGTAAAACTTATTTCGTTATGATGGCGCGCTGACGCACGGGGGTGCTGAGTGCGCTTCACCCACTGAAGGTCTGGACACACATATCCCCACCGTGCCAGGACCGTAGCTCGGGTGTCAGTTGGCCGTGCTCGGCTCGTTCCTCTTCAGACCACACCTTTCCGTGTGTTGCCCGTGTCGCTGCCGTATGCTGACTACGAAGCTGTGTCGATTGCTTCAAGTCTTTAACGCAGCCGGTTCGGTGTAATCAAAATATTCAGTAAATTAATTATCAAGAGTGATTTGGATATAATAGCCCTAGCGTAAATTAACAATAATTAATTGTTCTAAACATTTCTGTAAATAATCTATACATGTATATAAATTTTTCATCTGTCTGTATATGTGTGTGTGCATGTGTTTTTTATAGAAATTTTAATTTTGTTTTTATTTTGGATTGATCTCCGATAAATTTTTTGTATGTGACAAACCCGCAAAAAAGGATAGAATCTTTAAATGCAGCTGGAAATAGAAAGACGGCCATTTGCTTAGTTTGACTATATGCATTCTTGTTTATAGTTTGGAGAGAGGAGATTATTTACGGAGTGATAAAAGTGGAGAGAAGAAAAAAGCCATATAGAAATTAAAACAATCTGTGGGGGAGAGGGGTACTCTCTCTTCCTCACCTACACACTCGTTTTTTTTTTATTCAGAGTCAACGGCCATCATAAATATAATCATCTGTAGGGGCAGGTGGTGTCAAATTCCGATAACACCTCGGAGAAGTGTATCTCAGCTCAGTAGGAGCATATTGTACGAAAGAGCGAGCATATCTTTTATTCTGTGTGTGTGTGTCCGCGGAATCTTCTAAACTGAAAATTTTCTCCTCTGCAGATGGCAAATGGATATTAAAATCAATAACAATTGGGGTGTTTAGTCTGCCGGGGCTTGATTCAATGATAAAGCCTCACCAGTATTCGATAGTAATTTAAAGCACTCATTGCCGAAGTCTCAGTCGCTGAAACACCTTTGTCAGATATTTAGCACAAAGGTGCTCGACTTTTTGGAAGGTGTGGGCCACTTCATTGTTTTGAAATATTTCGCGGGCTTCTTAAGTTATCCAGAAATGAGTCTCGATCCTCCAAAATTATCTAAAAAGAAGTGGCACGTGTCGCTTAAGTGATCTGCAAGCGTGCCGCTGGCCACTCGAGAGATCTGGAAATGTGCCACTAACCACTCAAATAGGATAATCTGCAAATGTATCACGATCCACTTAAGTGAACTGGAGGTGTGCCGCTAGTCACTCAAGTGATTTTGAAATGTGCTTGAGACCACTTGAGAGGTTTGTTTTGTTTTTTGTTGTCACGGGCCACATCAAATGCTTCCGAGGGCCGCATTTGGAGCACAGGACATGGGTTAAGCATTTATGGCTTAACATGTTGCATCTGATGTGAGTACCAAATTTAAAATGTCTCCTATATTTTCCCATAAGAAAAAACCCAAAAATTTTCGAACCGTTTTCTATTTATATATATAATTTATGTTAAAACCAAAACAATGATTCATTTATAGAGCATCGGAAATTAAACCCAGTTAGTTTTCCAAGTTTACATTATTATTTTAACAAAAATCTCCCCGGCAAAATTTCGTTATATGCTATGTGAAACATAATTTTAAACTTTGTTTTCCCATCAAAGTGGTGAAAATTTTTATCCATATGTTTTCTACATATTACGCTAGTACCACAGAAGCGAGGCCAAGTGCGTCTAAACAATTTCGGGGCACGAAAAATGTTTAGGACACCCCCTCTCTTTAACAAGATTTCATATATTTTGTGGGAAGAGAGAATCGGCATACTGAATATACGCGAACGCTAAGAAATACCCCCATACAAAAAAAAATAATAACTACACAAATGTGAATTAACACAAAAATTAATGGAGGTAATTTTTTAAACGGATGTGAGAAACCATTTCCGAAATTAAGGAAAACTTTAGAATCGATGGATTAAAAATAATTGAAAGAAATTATTTCAGTACCACTGAAAATTCAGAATTAATAAAAGAAATAATGCATAAATTGATTAAAATCAAGAAATAAATGGAATTAATAATTCAGCAATTGATGAAAATTGAGAAGCGACATAAAATAAATGAGCTCTCTCCTCTTTTATAAAAAAAATCTACGCTCTCTCTCTCTCTCTCTCCCCCGAGACCGCACCGTCACCGTAAAAATATAAAATAAACTAGTTGGTGACGGTGCGGACGCGGTGCGGTGACGGTGCTCGGCTACGGTGCGGAGATGTGTGAACGGCTGCATTGCTTAGCAAAGAATTATTCTTTGACCGTGTGATGACCTACACTCGGCCGACGCACGTGTCGGGCACGGTGCGGATATGTGTGTCCAGACCTTGATCCGCCTCTCCACGCATTGCATCATGACCCCGCACTCCTCTGGAGATGTCGGGACACTAACTAATAGCCTTGAGTACAAGTGAACCTAAACCTGGATAGGTGACAGCATTTAGGAAAACGAATAAGTTCATTATCGTTTTTTTATTCAAAACAGGGTTTTACTGTTGAGAATAAATAAAATAAATAAAAATTAATTAATATTAATTTAATTTTAAATTGTTTAATTAGTATATTTATTAAGTAATTAATAAGCGTCAAGAACTAATAAGTTAATGATGGTTTATTGACTGAATAAAAACGGGCTTCGACTTGTTAATGAGTCCCAAATAAAAACGTTTGCATCATTTTTCGGACTTTTACCATCTCACATTGTCTCCGAGCTTTTACATTGAACCGTGCCATATACATCAGAATGAATGTAGCAACTGAACATTATATTGGCCTTCGAATACAAAGAAGTTGGCCACTCATGATATAATAGATTAATTTAATCTCCACTGCCTCAGATGATAATTAAATAAATGTATCATTAATTTGAACCATCAAATCCAGTGATGTGATATGATAGGGTTTTTCAAAGTGTGGGGCGTGTCTTCTAGGGGCGTCCCGGCGAGATGAAGATATTGATTTTTGTGCCTCTTTTTGCCTTGAATTGGTACTTTTATTATTGAAAACACCAATTAACTACAGGGCCGTCTTAAGAGCATCATGGGCCCCGGGCCAAATGATTTTTCTGAGACCCTACTAGGCAAATTTTCGAAAATCTCAACCAGATCCAATTTTTGTGAGGCTCCCTTTACCCTTGAGGCCCCCGGGCCGTTCCCAGGTGGGCCCATGCCTTAAGACGGCACTGCTCAACTATTCTGGGAAGCAGCAGTAAAATCATGAACTGGGCAAGTGAGCTGCAGGTGACGCAAAACTCATTTTCCTATTAGGCCTTATTGTGCCTTTATGGTGCCCGGGGCAGACTTCTATTTGGTGTAAGCAGAGGTCTGCCCAGACTTTTTTTGCAGGGTCCGGTTTTTTTGAAAATTTTCTTTATTTTTGTGAAATGTGTCATTAATTTTGTGAGAAATGAATAATTTTGTAGGAAGTGACATAATCTAGTTGATCTATCACAAAAGAAATGAAATTTCAAAAATTTATGGATTCATTATTTTTTTATTTCGTGAAGGGTCCGGAAAGCAGACCCAAATTTTGGATGAACAGACCCCTGGTTAGTGTAAATTTTCGTGGGCCCCATTTGGCTCGGAGCCCTGGGACAGTGCCCCAATGTGTTGCCCCAGCCTAGTTACGTTCCCGATTTTTTTATTACATTTATTGTTGAAAACACAAGTTTTTTTTTAATCCAAGATATATCACACCGGGATAGAATTTTTTTTCTCCCCAGAGCCAGAAGGGAGTGGCAAGTGAGAGGAGGAGGAGGAAGAACAGGACGTCACAGTGCAGAATGGATGTGCATCAGCGTAACTCTTTTATCAAATATTGGTGATGAGGCAATGTTGGATAAAAGATTTTACACCTCACGTAATGTATTTGCTCACTGTCAACCATCTCAGATGATAATGAAATATATGTATCATCAATATGAACAAACAAATCCGGTGATGTCATGCATAAACAGTCGAGCCCGGATATAACCAAATCGCACGGGAACGTGAAAACACTCGACATTTCCTATATTCGTGAAAACCGATGAACCATAAATATTAGAGTTTAATGAGAAAAACTACTCAACCTATTCGCGATGGGTCTGTACGAGGAACAGGTGGTCCTTGTACAGACTTGAAAATTTGAGAAAATTAAAATTATTTATGTATGTGTGTCACAAACCTGAAAGATATTTACGTAGGGGGTTTTAATTAATACCCGTTTACCTGAAATCAGTGTTTCTCAAAGTGTGAGTCGCAGCTTCTAGGGTAGTCACAAACCTTTACCAGAGGCGAGCTGTCGATATTGATTTGTTCAGTGCTTTGAAGTGCTACTTGAAGTATTTTGCGGTGAAATCGAAGGCAAAAATTTTAAAAATCACGGATGTAAGTGGTCCGTCGAACTGTCACCGATATTTAAATAGTTCTGACGTTTACAAAGACATTCTTTCAAACCGAGAACAACTCCGGTCTATCGCCATGGGGGAATTTGCTACCGAATGAGTTGTGCCGGGATTGTGAGTGTGTGCCTTACAGTCTCAGTGCGTATAAGGTGTTGTGCCTGATATTGCAGTGCTGACATCAATATTTTAAATTGGGAATGAAGCGTAATGAGACTGAATATTTGAACCGTTGTAGGCCTGTAGCTCTCAGTGGCGAGACTTTTAACGTGAGATCAACTCACATTCACGGCTCGAAGTTGAAAACCAACTTCAGCCGATGACCACTGTGGTGCATGGTTTACAAAGACTTAGGACCTCTGACACAAACCTGTAGTTATGTCGGTCCTTCTTCGAGTGGTTCTGGGAATGAATAGAACCAGCGTTATCTATAGCTAGAGATAGCCATCTAGCTATAACGTTGACAGAACACACCCGAAGCCGATTTTCGCAATAGAACGGCAGTACTTCAGAGATTCGGGGTTTTTCTTGAAATACAACTTTTGATTTTATGGAACTTAATGCAATGAAAATAAATCAATCCACCAGCGTGGCTCCCCAAAGGAAAACATGAAAACAACCCCCGTTCCATAAAATTTGGGAACTCCTAGATTGTCACCATGACTCTGCCCCGTCCTACCCCGATCTTGCTATAACCCATGTCTGTAAAACTTAAGAGCATCATAAGGCCCTCAGGCCGAGTGATGTTCTGGGGCCCTACTACCTGATTGCGAAAATATCAGAAGTATAAGCAGGGCCGTCTTAAGAGCATCATGAGCCCCGAGCCAAATGATTTTTCTGAGGCCTAAGTGGTGAATTCTCGGAAATTCCAACCGCATTTCATTTTTGTGAGGCCCCTTTTCTCTTGAGACCAACCAAATATATATACCAACATTTCATATATACCAGCCCAACATATACCCGAATTTCATGTTTCCCTACCTCTATTGCTCACACAATCATTTGAACACCCCCTCCACCTTGTCATTGAAAGTCAGCAAATGCGAACCCCCTCACGATTGGTGACGTTTTACTTGAAGATGACCCCTTATATCCCATAGATATAAAAATGCCCATTCGTTATAACGATATTTTCAACATTATTTTATTATTGTATTGCAGGTTCATTAGGACGGAATTGAATTCATTATAACCGATAAGCATTCAAACGCGTTTGTTTCTGTTTTTTCCATTCAGCTAGAGAAATTCAAATCTGCTATTCACATAGGGAATTTAGGTCTTTGTAGCTCCCACTAACTTCAGTATGTGATGGAAGTAAAAAAAAATATTTTTTTCTTTAGTTTATTTAAAATCATTTTTATACTTTTTTATACCGTTCAAATCGTTTGAACTGATTCAGTTCATCGAGACGAAAACTTGGATATCCAATTGATACCTACCACTCATTTTTGAATTACTTTATCAAATCGCAAAGTACATACACTCATTGCCATAAAAATTTGCGCACCAAGAAATAATTGTGGGATCGAAACGAAAATTGGCTTGAAGGTACATGTCGGGCAGATATGCAAATGATTAGAAATGCAGCGTGATTGCGCATTGCGTAATGCCACTAGAGGGCGTTGAACTTCGTTCTCCTTGGAGTATAAAACAGGTAAGCAGAGCTTGCTGGAGTGTATTTAATCGTTTGCAAAGGAAATGCTGAGGTAGACATGCCGTTACGCCCCCGTCGAAGACCATATGAGCAGTTGTCAGAGTTCGATAGGGGAAGAATCATCGGGATGATGGAAGCTGGGTGGTCAGCTCGGCCGTTCTGATTTTACTGTGAGGAGGTGTTGGGACCAGTGGACAGAAGAGACGTCATTTACACGGCGACCAGGTTCAGGACGCCCTCGACAGACCAGTCGTCGAGAACACCGTTACACCATCCGAAGCGCACGCGTAGAGCCAACTGCCTCATTGGCTGCTATCCAGACACAGGCAGCAGCTTCACTACGGGCTCCTGTGTCTTCCCGAACCATCGCAAGGTGCCTGGTTGAAGGACATCTGGTATCGCGGCGCTCATTACGTGTGCTGCCAATGACACCCACCCACCAACGCCTCCGTTTGGAGTGGTGTCGAGCACGACGGGATTGGACTGCAACGGAATGGAACCAGGTCGTCTTCAGCGACGAATCGAGATTCAACTTGAGCAGTGATGACAATCGTGTTCGTGTGTGGAGGCCCCGTGGTGAACGCTTCAATCCTGCCTTCGCTTTACAGCGACACACCGCTCCCACAGCTGGTGTCATGGTATGGGGTGCCATTGCTTACGATACACGGTCACCCCTAATATTGATCCATGGCACAATGACAGCCCAGCGGTACGTCCATAACATCCTTCAGCCACATGTGTTGCCACTCATGGCAGGGCTCCCAGGAGCCATTTTTCAACAAGACAATGCTAGTCCACACACAGCAAGGATGTCACAAGACTGCCTCCGCCACATTACCACCCTTCCCTGGCCTGCTCTATCCCCAGATTTGTCACCAATCGAGCATATCTGGGATCATTTGGGACGGCAAGTTGGACACCCTACGAGGTTGGTCGAACTAGAGGCGCATTTACAGCAACTGCGGAACGAGATGCCTCAGGACATCATACGGAACTTGTATGCCTCAATGCCCGCTCGTATCGCATCGTGCATTCGCGCTAGAGGGGGTCCAACAGAGTACTAAAACTTCTGTTCATCTGTACTTTTTTCTGCAATAAATTATCCTTTTTCTTGGATTTTCTAATCACTTACTTATATCAACGTAGTACTTACATGTGTGAAATTTCGTTTCATTTTGACGACTTCTTCTGGGTGCGCAAATTTTTATGGCAATGAGTGTAGCATGCAAACTTGAGCAATTAAAACTGCAGCATAGAAAGCATCAATATTATTAATCTTTTTTCAAATAGTGGATGAGGAGGCTGACTTTGGTAAAAGAAACTTTGATAAATAACGTTATTTATCAAAGTTGCCCATTACACTATCAAATTTTTTGGTCAAACTTATTTTATAAATTACCTTTGACAAAGAACTTTTATAAAAGTTTAAAGTTTGATAAAATCCCTTTTATAAAACTTGAAAAATAAGGTTATTGGTTACATTCTACAAAATGCAACCGTTGACCTCATTGGCTGCATTTTTCAAGTTTTATAACAGCACTTTTATCAAACTTTTATAGTGTAATACCGGCCGGAATTACACTACGGAAGTTTGATAAAAATTATTTTGTAAAAATTGAAAAATCTAACCAATAAGCACATCTGTCACATTCTAGTTGATTCACATATTGATTGCATTTTTCAAGTTTTATAAACGAACTTCTATAAAACTTGAAACATGCCACCAATAAAATTATTGCTTTCATTTTAGAAAATGCAACAGATGATCTTATTGGTCGAGTTTTTTCAGTTTTATGACAGGACTTTTATTAAACTTTTATCGTGTAATCCCGGCCTAAAGCAGTGGTGAGCACACCGGGGGTCGTGAAAGATTTTCCAAAATAAAAATTTCCAAATAAAAAATTCATTTTTATTTAAAAATATGTCAAAATTAAAGAATGCTTTATTCAGCTGAGCTAATTACCATGCATCATACAATGAAATTTTATCAAATTCTACTAGTACAATAATCAATACAGGGTAATTCAGAAAAGATGGGAAAAACTTTAAGAGGTGATAGTACACACCAATAAAAACAATTGTCATCATATGGTCTAAAATGAAACGCAAACGTTCTACCGCGTTTCGAAACGGTCACTCCACAAATGTTAAAACGGCATTCCTGTTGAAATGTATCGGGAGAAAAATAACATCCTTCATATACAAATGTAACCTGGGGAAGAAGAAACCGCATGAAAATCTGCGTCATAGTGAATAAAGGGCGCGGATGTGTGGTGGTGCGTAGGTGTTATCATTGCAATATCATAAATCTGCCAACACATCGTTTTCGTGAGCACGCCTTTTCTTTTACTTCTCTTTCGCTGTTTGAGAGAGAAGGATTTCGTTTCTTGCAGACACAAGATGCCATTTTCTATGTGTCCGTGTACTCTCGTTTCTTTTAATATGTGTACCGTGTGTTTCTTCAAATTAATAAACTTTATATTTAGCCGTTCTCTGGAATTTAAGTAGCTATCGTGAGTCAGATATACGCTATCTATGAACAAGTCACTACTTGTAAGCACTCAACTTTCTATGCCAGTGATATTTCCATAGATACCATCCCTGTGGAATTATTCCAGCATGCAATCGTTCTAACAGTTGTAACTTACGGGATAATGGTGCATTTTAGCAATACTGAGTCTGCACCTTTTATTCACTGTGACGCAGATTTGCATACGTTTTCTTCTTTCCCAGGTTACATTTGCATGCATGGTGTTCTTTTTCTCCCGATAAATTTCAGCAGGAATGTCATTTTAACGTTTGCGGAGCGGCCGTTTCGAGACGCGCTCGCGCGTTTCATGTTATACCATGCATTATTTAATGACAATTTGGTGTGCAGTATCACCTCTTAAAGTTTTTCCCATCTTCTCTGAATTACCCTGTATATCAGCTCCGTCATGCCAGAATCACGAATGTGCAATGTCCGGTTCAGCCCCACCGCAGCCGATCAGCATAACCTCCTTCCGCAGCCATTGTCGCAGCTTCAATGATAAGTATTGCGCAGCCGAATGGTATAATGAGTCAATGATGATAAGAGAAAGTAGGGGTCATTTCTAATTAAAGAATCATTTGATTTGAAAATGATTCTACACTTGTAATCGACCATTAAAAAAAATTATCCATGAAACGTAGACACATTTCCCCCCGTATATTCACATATTACTTATCATTCTGCACTATGTTTTAAATTTTTAAGAAATATATAATTTTGAGATCAGGTGCGTCCGTAGTTCCGATTCTGGAAACCCGCGTCGTCTTCGATTGGTTAAAAACCCGAATTTCAAGCTAAAAATGTTGAAATTCATGTTTTCAAACAATCGGAGACGACGCGGGTATCCAGAATCAAAAATACGGACGCACTATGTTCACACCCCAAATCATCCTGTAAAAGTACTAACTTGATATCGTCCACCGCATGCGCCAGAAGCATGGGTGTAATAAATCAAGAGAGCGATCTTTCAGAGAGTCATTCCTAAATTATCGTTTTGGAATTTTTTTCCTCGTGTAATAACGTTTTAGAGGCCTTTCACACGGAGCGGATGCGGGTCCGGAAGAAGTTTTAACAATTGGAATATACTGAGCCTTGCAGACGAGCCGAAATATCTCCGCACCTAGGAAATGTTCATGCGGGTCCGGACGTCGCCCGCATGTGTCAAAACCTAAGTGCGGGCTCTCCGCATCCGCACATACAAGTTTTGACAATAGGTTTATTCGGCGCTATTCACACGATGCGAATGCGGAGCGAATTCATCCGCATCTTTGGCTACTTTTTAAAGCTTACTTTGCACTGAATTTTTTTCTGACGGGACCAAAATTATAAGCCGTTCTGTTTATTACGAATATTTAATTGACTACATACTTTAATAACTTTTAAATTTAATTAAAAAATTTTAATTTTTTTCTTTTTAAATATTAAAAATTATTTTAAAAAATATAAATATTTTAAATATTTATTATTTTTTTTAATTTTTAATCTTTTAATTTTTTAAACTTAAAAAAAATACTTTTATTAAACAATGTTATCACTCAGTTATTGTTCACTCAGGGCCGGATTAAGACGTTTGAAGGCCCAAAGCACTTGAATATTTTTGGTGGTTCCCCCGATACCTAGAAGTATATTTTACACGATATTCAGTTTGTAAACTGGAAAAAATGAAATTTTATATTTCAGAAGTGACTAATCTGAGGATGGGATTTCACTATAAAAGGTTTATGAAAGTTATTTTATAAAACTTGAAAAAAGTAACCAATAAATTTATCGATTGCATTCGAGGAAATGCAACCGATTAGCTTATTGGTTGCATTTTTAAAAGAATTATTATAAAATTTTCATAGTGTATTAGTATAGTAAGTTTTGTAGTAAAATCCGGGCTTAAGGCCGGGATTAAGGCGCGTAATCATATCAGACATTATACGGTGTGCACACTCGTGTGATGCATTAAGACCGAAACACACTACGATGTCGAATTTGTGAAATCTTATTCGTGGAAATTCTGTGACGTACAAATTATGTGACGTGGAATACCCACGTCACAGAATTTCCACGAATCTGAATTCACAACGTCTCTGACATGACGTGCAACTTTATTGCGCTAGGCGTTTGTGCCTTCCAAGCGTGGCCCTTCTCTGCTATTCTGTCGGCTGCATTCCTCAATCTGTGGTCTTCGGCCGAGAATCGTACTTTGGACGTCATTTTTTACTCTAAAAAAAGGGGAAACAGAAATTTTAAACACACTCAAAGACGAATTTTGTCCATTTCTTCGGAGGGGGGGGGGAGGGAGGGGGAGCTGATTTCCGTCGTCGTTTTAGTCGATTTAATGATATTTATTGGTCGTATTGCAGCGTTTCTCAACCTTTTTTATATCACCGACCTCTTGTGTTGAAGGTCAATTTCGAGATGCAAGTCCCCAATAAAATTCAAAATCATAGACGCTGGAAGCTGGGGACTATAGCTATATGAGACCTCCGCAAATAAGTTTTATGAGGAGGCTGTGAGCCCCACTTTCCCTCAATAATTAATTATTGTACAATGCAATACACCATTTCGCCACTTTCGTGTATGGGATCGATATATACAAAAAGAAAAATGATTTTCATCTCCTCTAAATGTTTTCTACATGTCGGCGCCTTTGTCCAAAATATATTGTTTTTGATAATTTGCATGTAAAAAATAATAATTCCCTAGTGTAGTTGGGGACCTTTATGAATATGAAAAAAAAAATTCCAAATGAGTTGCCCCGATATAATGATAATAAATTTTACTATCGTACTCCGATATAATGATAGAATACATTTATGAATTATTATGTATATCATGTAATACGTTTTATCATGTTTACCAACGACGCGACGCATGGTTATTATGCATAATCGCCAGTAAAAGCTAAAATTTTTTATTAGTTATTAAATTTACCAATCATGCTTGGGTACTATGCATAATCACCGGTAAAAGTGATAAATTTAGAGCAATTTATCAAACTCACCAAGACGATTAGTGAGTCCATAATAACCAGTTATTATGTATAATAACCGCATAAATAAAATTTACCGTAACGTATATGTTTATTTATCTCATATTCAAATACACTTGTAAAATTTTACAATTTCAAAGACTAAATAAATAATTTGTTTACTGACCGGAAACTTCATGTTTTTCACCGATCTCGTCCCAAGCCTTCCTCCGCGCATTTTGATTTCTGTATTCTCAGTGGGTAGGGTCATAGAGCACAGAATTTGACCGAACGTGTTCGATCAGTTGCTCTTCCATCATCAACATACGAGCAAAAAGCAAATTAAATGAAAACACGAAAAAAAATTAAATAAATCAAAACGCGAACAAAAAACAAAATTGATCAAAACACGCAAATGATCAAACGAGGAAAACAAATATGGCGTCTTCACATGCCATCACACGGCTGACGAAAATCTGAACGATTTGATTTTTTTGTGACACGTAATAAGGCGTGTTACGTCGGATTTCGTAATCCGACACATTCACACGTAGCATCAGCACAGTGTGAACGTACCTACAGGAGGCACATGGGTGGAATTTATATCGCACGAATTTCTACGTGGTCCCACGTCACGTCAGAGTAGTGTACACGGATTTTTGCGTGTCATGCCAGATTAAATCATCACAGACTTTACCACGTCACGTCAGCACCGTGTGAACGTACCTACAGAAAACTCATTGGTGGAACTTTATATCACGCGCATTAACGTGTGGTAACACGCCACGTCATGTAGTGTGTATCCGCCTATGGGTCACTCCTTAACGTCACGTGGCACGAAAGAGGGAAAATCAAGGGAAATCGCTTTCCACACAGGGAAAAGCAATTTTTTCCTTTGTCCGATCGACCACTGAGCAATCAAAATTAAGCTTTGGATATACAACTACTACTATATATTTACTGATTTTTTTGTTCAGCGACGGTGGCAACGCAATTCATTTTTAATGCACGTGCAGAACATTTGTTTTTTTTCACATTCTTTACGCTACCGGCTAGATATTTTTTTTTATTTTTTTTTTAATACGAAGGATGGAAAACAAAAGAAGTACATGAAGTTATTTCTATAATTAGAATATATTTTTCAGCGTGTAAATATATACTGAAGAGCCAAAAAAACTGGCATCTGCCTAATATCGTGTAGGGCCAACGCGCGCCCGCAGAAGTGCCGCAACACGACGTGGCGTGGACTCGACTAATGTCTGAAGTAGTGCTGGAGGTAATTGACACCATGAATCCTGTAGGGCTGTCCATAAATCCGTAGGAGTAAGAGGGGGTGGAGATCTCTTCTGAACAGCACGTTGCAAGGCATCCCAGATATGTTCAATAATGTTCATGTCTGGGGATTTTGATGGCCAGCGGAAGTGTCTAAATTCAGAAGAGTGTTCCTGGAGCCACTTTGTAGCAATTCTGGACGTGTGGGGTGTCGCATTGTCCTGCTGAAATTGTCCAAGTTCGTCGGAATGCACAATGGACATGAATGGGTGCAGGTGATCAGACAGGATGCTTACGTACCTGTCACCTGTCAGAGTCGTATCTAGACGTATCAGGGGTCCCATATCACGCCAACTGCACACGCCCCATACCATCACAGAGCCTCCACCAGCTTGAACAGTCCCCTGTTGACATGTAGGGTCCATGTATTCATGAGGTTGTCTCCATACCCGTACACGTCCATCAGCTCGAAGTAATTGGAACCGAGACTCGTCAGACCAGGCAACGTGTTTCCAGTCCAATGTCGGTGTTGTCGGGCCCAGGCGAGGCGTAAAGCTTTGTGTCGTGCAGTCATCAAGGGTACACGAGTGGGCCTTCGGCTCCGAAAGCCCATATCGATGATGTTTCGTTGAATGGTTCTCACGCTGACACTAGTTGATGGCCCAGCACTGAAATCTGCAGCAATTTGCGGAAGGGTTGCACGTCTGTCACGTTTAATGATTCTCGTCAGTCGTCGTTGGTCCCGTTCTTGCATGATCTTTTTCCGGCCGCAGCGATGTCGTAGATTCAATTTTTTACCGGATTCCCGATATTCACGGTACACTCGTGAAATGGTCGTACGTGAAAATCCAAATTTCATCGCTACCTCGGAGATGCTATGTCCCATCTCTCGTGCGCCGACTATAACACCACGTTCAAACTCACTTAAATCTCGATAACCTGCCATTGTAGCAGCAGTAACCGATCTAACAACTACGCCAGACACATGTTGTTTTGTATAGGGGTTGCCGACCACAGCGCCGTACTCTGATTGGTTTCATATCTCTTTATTTGCATACGCATGCCTGGACCAGTTTTTTTGGCTCTTCAGTTTATTAATCAGAAGGATATTTCAGCATTCTAATTAATTTATGAAGTTCTTTAAGCCGTACTTCATAAGGAACTACCAAAATCACATTTGAATAAAAATGTATTGTTCTCCTTTAATGCCTATTTTTATGGACGTGGATGATTATTACTTAGCTTCATTTATTTTATATATATTTATTTTAGGATAATATAATTATATCATTGAGAAATATACCGTGAAAAAAAATCGATACAATACTCTGCAGACCAAGAAAAAAATATATTGTTTTAGAGAGATTATATTTTTATATTGAGAGGCAACAGTTAGAGTATCAGCATTTTCAAACAAGACTCGAAAAAATATAGATGTAGAGGGAATTATCGTTATATCGAGTATCGTTGTAGTGAGGTTTTACTGTACTTAATAATAAGTACATTTCTAATTAAATCATATCAATTGTAAAAAGACAACGAAACTGCAGTTTTCTTTCAAGGCAAAACACCACTTAAGTCATCGTAATAAATTTCCAAGTCTAAGAAATAAATTTTCACTAAACCGGTGCCATCGCGAGTAGAAAATACGATCATCCGATGCTCAAAGAGTAGGTCTCCTCTATCCGTATGTTCCTCCGAATATTCGTAGAAGAGCGATGCTTGTTTTCGGAGGAGGAACGTGGATAGTACGAAAATTTCCTTTTTATTCTTATGTTGTCATAATCGGCGCGGATACGGATCGGATTCCTGATAAGCATGAACAGATAGTACAGCCCCAGGGCCCTACCATCCCCCCCCCCAATGCTTATAAAAAGATATCCAAGTTCTGCCGCTTTTTTATCGCAACTTTTTTTTACCCTGTTTTACCTTACATCTTCAATTTTTTGTGAACGATTATATTTATTTATATATTATTATCTTGCACTCAAATCTGTTATTACATGAGCTGTTGTTATTAATCAGAAATAAAATATTTTTTTTTATGAACGTGTTAGACTCCAAACTCAATTTACAAAGCAAAAATTTCAATCATTTCAACACATATACTATCAATTTTTTTTCAATTACCTATTTTTAAGAAAGAAAAAAAATATTTCTTCTGTTTTTAATGTTAATGTGTGTTGTTTCTATGGACATAAGCAAGTCCAAGAAACATAGAGAAATATTTCTTTCATGAATTTTTTGATTAATATGTCTAAACTGAAGGATCCGAAGGGGAAAGAGAACGAAAAAATTGTAAAAATCAATCCAAATCTGAATTCGGCCGGTAAAAGGTTAAACATTTTGACATTTCCGGAGGTGTGTGGGGTTACGATGCGCTTTCTGCGAGGGATTTCTGTGAAGGGAAGCCGCCTTACACACGTTTTATTACTTTTCGCATAGTAAAATGAATGTATTTGAGGTTTTTGTTATTGTATTGTATAATAATTTTTCTCAAAAATAAATAAAAACATGAATTTTTCACAAACGAAACGCTATCGCGAGTGTAAAATACCGCAATACCGAATATCAGTCAGTGATTCCTTCCACTTCTTGAACAAGCATCGTTTTCCCATCGTTTGGTTGCTTTTACTATTCTGTGTCGTTGTCTGGCCAACTGCTCCACAGTTGATGTTAGCCATTTGTATAATCAAATATATCAATTCTCTACATCTATTTATCTTTAATGCGCAATCCCACTCACAATGGACATCTATAGTAATCGCGATCGATAGACATCAGTTTCTCTCGGATATCCTTTTATAAGCAGGGGGGGGGGGGGGATGGGGGATGGTAGGGTCCCTGATTCTCTTATATTTTACCTCTTGGCACTATTTGATGGTGAGATCACTAAACGCCGCAGAGTTTTTTCAACATTAACAACTCAACAGGGAAAACCATTACTACTTTGAATGAAAGTTTGCGCGGCGCCTGAATCTTGAAATAAATGAGCTAAAGAGTTAATTGATTTTAGCGAAATCACTAAAATTCTAATAGAGAGTTATGTATATATGCAATATATCATAGAAAAAATTATTTGATGCGATTCGTAATAAAAATTTAAATGTCGAATAGAAACGAATTATCTGAAAAAATCATTACCGTAGAGAAGGAAAAGGAAGATACACGATGCCTACAACAAGCGTTATTTCCATTTCACCTTAGCTTTGGGAAGTGCTTCACGATGAAATAACCCTTTTCTCATCCCTGAAGAAACCGAAAAATCACTTTGAAGCGGATCTCGAACTTTTGGTGTGGTGGGTGATAAACGGCATCCATTCCCAACAGATGAAAAAGAAAGATGGATTACATAAACTGTACTCCCGAAAGCTTAACATTTCACGCTTCCAATGCGAAAAGCTGTTTCATTCTGCCCTAGAAGACGAAAATCCTCTACAAAGCCACATCTCATCACTCTCATATCAGACTCTTTCAAGTATCTAAAACATTCCATCGAAACCATCACCACTATTCCAAAAGATGTCACCGACCCGGAACGTGTATTGATAAATTTCATGAATGTAACTCTCAAGGACATGGTCCTCGAAAAAATTTATGAAGTTTTTGAATGCGAAGGGTGTAGCATCCCGAACAGTTAGCTCACGCATCCATGACTCAGGACAAATCGATGTTACTTTTCATGTACTTCGAAAAAGCGTTCGCGAAAAATAGATTTCAAAATTGAAAATTTCTGATACTATCTCACCAAAACTCTTTACCGCTGTTTTAGAAGAAGTATTCAGAAAACTGCATTGGGATGTGTGAAAGGAATTAAAATAAAATGAGAATTTCTCAACCATTTGTGTTTTGCCGACGACATTGTTATTATTAGCAGTAATCGAGACGAACTAGAAGAAATGATACAAGAACTGATTCAGGTGGGTTTGGAAATGAATCTGCAAAAGACAAAGGTTATGTTCAACTCTTTTACGTTGAAGAAGACGATCTTGCTCAACAACACAGAGATAGAAGTAGAAAGCGATGTATACCTGGGACAAGAAATTACCATGGACAACGGAATCATCGATGAAATAAACAGAAGGATCAGGATAGGATGGAGCACTTTTGGCAAAAACTGTAATTCTGAAGAGTCACATGCCACTATGCCTAAAAAGAGGAGTGTTTAAACTAGTGTGTACTACCAGCACTGACTTATGGAGCTGAAAGATGAACATTCACAAGCAAGATGATACAAAGACTACAGACAACACAAACGAGCATGGAAAGGTGTATGCTAGGCATCAAAAGAAGAGACAGAAAACAAATCACTTGGATAAGGAACCACATAAAGATATATGATATCATGGAAGAATTAAACGTATAAAATGGAAATGGGCTAGTCATATTGCAAGAAGACAGGACAACAGATGGACCACAAGTATTCTAGATTGGTATCCCCATGGTTTGGTGTTAAACATCCAAGAAAGCGTCCCCACGCAAAATCGATCGACGAGATCAGAAAAGTAGCTGGAGTCGGTTGGATGGTTAAAGCATCAGACAGAGAAAAATGGAAAAATTTAGAGACCTTCATCCAACAATGGATTGGAAATGGTTGATGATGAAATTTAATACAGTGAGAATTTTTCGTGGCCCTCACAGAGGGGATGTCCAACAAGTTTCCAGGTCGATGGCCACATGGAGAAGTTTACGGTTTTCATGTAGAATCCCTGGATGAATCTCATTGTTTTTTGTTGTACAACATATTATAAAATTTGCAACATTGGTAGCCCGAGATAAAGCCAGCATGGGGCTCCACTAAAAATTTACCGTAGAGCTTCCAGGTGGGGGCCCCATGTGGAAGTTGACAGGTTTCATTTTGGGGGCCCTGGATGAACTGTTTCTAAAATTCTACGAATTGGGTCCCGGGACCTTGAATGGTCCTGGAATTTATTTGTTGGTGAATTTAATACAAGTGAAAATTTTGCATGGCCCTCACAGAAGGTATGCCCGACAAGCTTCCAGCTCGGTGGCCCCAATGAGAGTGTGACAGTTTTCGTTTAGGGGTCCTGGATGAATCTCATTGTTTTTTGTTGTTTAACATTGTAAAATTTACAACATCGGTAGCCCGAGATAAAGTCAGTCTGGAGCCCCACTAAAATTATGTGAATTGGGTCCCAGGAAATTGGATGATATCCTGGATTTTATTCGTTGTTAAAATGAATACAAATGAAAATTTTTCGTGGCCGTCACAGAAGGGACAAGTCCGACAAGCTTCGAGGTCGGCGGTCTCATGTGGTAGTTGTCAGGTTTCATTTTGGAGGCCCTGGATTAATCGCATTGTTTCTTTGTTGTTTTACACTGAGAATTTGCAACATTGTAGAATTTGCAATAGTGAAAGCCCGAGATAAATCCAGTCTAGACTCCGCTAAAATTCTGCGAATTAGGTAATAGGTCCTTGGATTGGGGGCCCTGGAATTTATTTGTTGGTAAAATGAATACAAGTGATAATTTTTCGCGGTCCAACAGAGCTTTAATCTGGGGAGAGTTTTATCTTAATCATGTACTTGTTCATGGAGAAATTTTCTGGGGGTGCTTGATGAATTACATTTGCTTTTTATTTTTCCTTTATTATTGTAAAATTCGTGAGTAAGCTGGTGCTTTGACATGTCACTTTTCATAGCACTCTGATGAAGTGGGACGAAATAAACAAGATATGTTGTGAAGAGAAAAAGGGGAGCGGTTGGCCGTAACAGGCGGCAGGGAGGGGCAGAGCCTCCCTAGTAAGAAAAATAAAATTAGTTTGGAGCAGAGAGAAGCCAGGTGGAAAGAAAGTGAAAAGCAGATTTTATTAGGTATCGACAAGAAGCGCAAGAGGCGATGGCTTGCCGACTGTTGCAATTTTTAAATATTTTTTGCACTTTAATAATTGCATTCCCTGCTAATTTTTTTGTTTTTATATGTTTCTGGGGGAGATGAAAGTACTCAATTTTTTTCATAATTTTTTGAGGATGACACCTTGGGAACCTTTTGCCAGTTGTAACGAAATCTAATCAAATCCCGCGAAATATTGTCGTTATAATCGAGGTTGACGTTTCAAGACATTTTAAATTGAAAAATATAATCGGATGCAATAAAATACGACATATATATGTATATATATTAATTTGTTACTTCATGATAAGGGTGACCATGCTTAATTGAGAAAAATTCGAGAATTAGCGATCATAAACATGGACTATGGTTAATTCTTTCCAAAAATTTTGCCAATTGTGACTGAAACCATTGGGAAGAAATACATTGCTACAATAAGTCTGAAGAAATTCAAAATTTATTACAGGAAAAAAAGATGAAAAAAAGCATGGCAGTGATATATGAAAATATTATAGATATGAATATTTATACATATATATCTATAGTGATACGCATTACAACATAATTTATAAATTATGCAAATTCTCTTCATCCCCATTTCGAGGGAAGATTAAGAATTTTAATCAAAAGATTGAGAAGCTTTTTGAAAAACGGTATTTTTATGGACAAAATGAGAAAGCGCGAAATAATATAGTGGAAAATATGGAATTGTACTCATAAACTCTGAATCACTCATATATGGGTCATTTTAATATGCAAGCCAGAGTGTCGAACGTGTAATGCATTTTTTTTTAATATTTTGCATAAACAGGGAAACAGACAAACGTCGCCTCAATGTGATGAGCCCTAATTCTAAGAATTTCTTAGAAAAACACAGAGAGAACGGAAGCAAAAGTAAGGGGAAATGGGTCATAATATCAGAAGTCATTACGCTTTCATGGACGTTATAAGCAACGTTCATTAACATTATTCTCTATGGGAAACTGCCGGAACCGTAAATTATCGACGTCAAGCCAAGGTGTCGTTTTAACGGAGTTTGACTATACGTAATAACATGGTTAAATGTATTATTCTATCACTTTGTCACCACCTCCCCCTCCGCAGAAATACCAGTCGTCACTTACCAAAATAAATTTTTGGCTGCACCACCCTATTCACGTGTGTAATATTGCGATGACCCAACGATTCATCAGTCGATCATAACAATCAACATATCGATTTCGAAGATCGAAACAATGACCGATATCGATTCTGAAATCGCAACAGTATGGGGGTATGCCATAAATATTCTAGCGCTATGTCAGATGACATCTATTGAAAGGGTCCCCTGATGTACAAGCATGTATCATATTACTCAGTTGTGGAATAAAATGTGGGTGATATTTTTCTTTCTTTTATTGCGAACTTGCAGTAACGTTCTATGAGCTTGCAAGTGTCTGTGCGCTTATATTTTCGTGCAGACAAACTTTTAATTTATCAAAGAAGCATTTAAGTTCATGGATTAGTCGTAACTACAGGATATTATTGATCATGAAGAGAAATACTCTTTCTAATATATACATACATGCTTATTTGAGCTCAACTTTCATTTTAGTCACTCTACTCTGTGTAGTTTTGTCAGAACCAATTCGAACAATAGCGCTTGAGTATGACTCGGGTAAGTTTATTGCATAATATTCATATAAGTAAGTGTTCTTTAGATATTTTTGTACATTGTTCAATAATTCAAATTCGATTTATGTATCGGTTTGGAAAATAATTGAGCAAGTTTTACATCTTACTAATACTCTCTTAAGACATCATTCTTTAAATTATCACCGTATGCCCGTATTGTTCAACAGCCATCAAATTTCAAGTTTCTCGATTGATAATTTTAATTCACCAAAAAAAAACATGGAAATTGAATTTGGAAAAACTAAATTTTCCTCGAGTTGCGTATTGAATTTAATATCCCTATACCTGCTTCATTGGATTACACTAGTCTACAAGAATGATTTATGTTCTGTTTCCACAGAATGAGACAACATGTAATGAGATGTCGTCTAAAAACCGATAATCACTTTACGTCATGTCAGTGTAGTGTGTTTCGGCCTTTAAACATATGAATCGGAAAGACATATGACGTGTTCTGACCTTCCCATTCAGTTTTGGAGCTCTTTGAAATACCAGGTTGACTAATCCGTCATCTTCGAGAGAAAGTATGATACCAGTATTATCGCTATAGACCAGTGGTTCTCAACCGAGGCCTTAGGATATTCCAGATGAAGGGGGGCGACACCGATAAATATCTCTTTAAAGGGGAGCCACGGCTACTGATAATGGGGCCCGAAGAAATTTGTATAAAAAGGGTGACCAAAAAACATTTAATTTCAAACAAAATACTTAAACAGGGGAAAGGATTCTATGTAACATTAACATGAGGGAGGGGAAAAAAAGAAAAGGGTTGAATGTAATCTGGGGGTGATTTTACGTCATATGTTGTGGAGTTGACAGTAGGCCATAACACAAACTATAGAAGAACCTTCAGCAAAATGTAGTAAAGACAGAAAATGGTCCCAAGACTTTTTATACAAAGAGACCACCATTAAAAGGCAAACAAAGATTTGTTGACCATTCATTGACATTCTTTTTAATTGTTCTGACACCCACATATGTGCTTCATTATATTCCCAATGCATGGTATATTTTGTAAATATAACTGTAAAAAGTAACAACAACGAATTGTCACTCATTGAAGGACCTACTGGTCAAATCAATAAAATTTATTATTATTATTATCATTGACATTCTTTTGAGCGCCGGTTATAGTGATGGTAATATATGTAATCCTGGAAGTGGGGGGGGGGAATAAAAGTTTGTCAAAATGAGGGGGATATGAGACATCTTTTTTTCAAGTAATTATAGATAGATAGCCATCTAGTCCCATAAAAGCAAGAAGGCACATATATTCGGAACTTCAAAAATATACTAGTAAACTATAATAAATATAACACCACCGATCACAACGGCATGGATTAAATTCATTTCAAGCGGGAATTTAATGAAATTCGAATAGACTAATCGGGTAACTGCATTCCAGAAGCGTCCAATTAGGACGCTAAACCAGTATCACACGCAGAATCATACGGCTTCATACTTATCACGACGTTTGAAGTGAACAGACGTACTTTTTTCCGCTGAGCAACCGAGATTTAAGATTTGTTATTCAACATAAGGGGGAAACTCGGTCAGCTTGTGATTAGTTGTAGAATATTTTTTCCTTTAAAGACGACACCCGTTGGTTTCGAAATGCATTAGGATTTTTTGTATTTTTCGTGTATTTGCCTTATTCGTTGGTGACTTCTTAATAAATCATATACTCTTATAAATTTTTAGAATTTATCAGGTCATATATGTAACAAGAATAAGAAATTCTATGTCTTCTTTTCCATTCACTTAGCGTCTTCGGTAGTATAGATCACTGTGGTACTTGATTTTATGCATGTATGCAACTGCCATATAAACTAATTTCAAGACCTTATGTTAAGCCGTTTTAAATGATTTTTAATTATTCTTTTTTCAAGTCAAGACCTGAGGTACACATATGTGTGCCTAATTTAAATAGCCCAAGTAAAGATTTTGACAAAATTGATTTTTTCTTTTCAAAGGGCATTTTGTTACACAATAAATACAACTCAATCAAAATGTGTTTTTTTTTCTCATACGTCAGTTTTGGCTGAGTTATGAAGAGGATATACAAGTAAGTAGGCAGCGAATTTGTTCCAATAAACACCAAAGAGACACGGTAACCTGACAGAAGTAAAAATAAAAATGAAATGAAAGCGAAAAAATATAAGTCGATCAGAAAATACGCAAATAGAAATAGTAAAAAGTATGCATTTTTCTTACAAATCCAAGATGGTGGTTTTTGTAGTGCACCACAATGAGCACTTTGGAAAAAAAAGAATTTCACAAAATAAAAACAAAAAATCCAATGACAAATTCTAACTCACACAAAATACTGAGAAATAATCTACAAATATAATAGAAACATCAAAAGGAAAAGATTTCATTTAATTAGTAAAATATAATTCCAGCAAAAATTTTGAATAGTAAATATTAGTGATCTTATAATCTTACTAGGGATCCAACCCCCCTTTCCAGCAATACAGCATGTGATGCACTACAATACGCAATGCACCACTATCGGCAATACCGAATAATAAGCAATGCACTACTACATACAGTGCACCACAATAAGTAATACTGCACAATAATCAATGCACCACTATATGCAGTGTACAACAATACAGCACAATACGCAATGCACCACCATAGGCAATTCACCACAATAAGTAATGCAGTGCGCTATAATATGTAATGAAGTACAATATGTATCACGCGATGTATCGAATTAAGCAAAGCACAATAATGCTCAATGAACCACGATACGGAATAAGCACTGCATTGCGATAAACAATACAGCACCCAACGCATTAAAATACGCAATGCACCACTACTTGCAGTGCACTACAATACGCGGTGCATTACTAATCGCAATGCACTACAATACGCAGTGCATCACTAATTGCAGTGCACTACAATACGCAATGCACCACTATTTGCAGTGCACTGCAATACGCAATGCACCACTATTTGCAGTGCACTACAATATGGAATGCACCACTACAAAACGCAATGCACCATTATTTGCACTGCACCACCATAAGCAATACAGCACAATACGCAATGCACCACTTTTTGTAGTGCACCACAATGAGCAATACAGCACGATTTGAAATGCCCCACCACCGATAATACAGGATCATCAGCAGTGCACCACAATAAGCAATACCGCAAAATACACAACACACCACAATCAGCAGTGAACCACGATAGGCACTACAGCCAGAGGCGTGCGCGCGCCCGGGGCTCCGACTTCTAAAGAGTCCCGAAAACCCCAAACTTCACATTATTTTGTAATTTAAGGAGCCCAATATTTTCTTTTGCGCCTCGGGACATAATCCGCCAGTTACTACAGAACATTAAGCTGTACAGCGAGCAATGCACCACAATCAGCAATGCACGACATAGCAGTACAGCACAATAGGCAACACACCACAATCAATGCACTGCATTGCAGTTCACCACTATAAGCAATACAGCACAATACGCAGTACGTTTTGCATTATAATAAGCAGTACAGCGAGCTATGCATTATAATAAGCAGTACAGCGAGCTATGCAATATAGTACGCAATGCACCACAATATGTAATACAGCACAATGCGCGATGCATCTTAATATTCCCCCCCCCCGTCTGACTTCCCCCAATCTTCTTCCCCCACCTTTTTAGCTCTCGCCCCCAGAACTTCACCACGTCAAATTCCCTTGTAGCACCTCAGAAAAATTCCTTCGAAATCGGTACAGATTATCGATAAAATTCATTCTTTCGAATCCATATTTTAAGCTCATAATCCCAGTTTTATTGCTGTCACTGAAACCTGGTTATATAGAAATATCAGCAGTTCCGAATTCTTACCGCCTAACTACCTTGCGTTTCGTAAAGAGAGAAACACCCGGGGAGGGGGCGTTGCCCTCGTCTTTAACAGCTCCATTCATCTTCTTGAAATTGTTGGTGCTGAGTGGGGCGTTGCCCGAACTGCACTCGTATTACAATATTTTCTCTTTATTTACCCTCCCAGATCTTCACTGTTTTGTTGAATTGGAATCAATTTTAGATATATTTTTTTAATTAACACCTCCTAATCTTAGCTGGTGACTGGAACCTACCAGGAATTGACTAGCAGAAAATGGAGTTCCTGTCGGTTAACCATTTTATTAATGATAGAGTTGTTTTTCTTTTCCTTAAGTTTAATCTCGTTCAAACTATTCTAGAACCGACAAGAATCTCGAACCACTCAAGCTCTACATTAGACCTTAAAATTGCTGTTTCATATAAAATAACGGTTTCCGATTTCTCAGTTTTTGATATCGTTTCCAACCACAAAAATGCCTTTTGTAAATTTTTCCCTCCATCACACTCTCCCTTCCTTTAAACACGCTGCAAAACTCAACTTTAACAAGATTGACTCTTTCCCCTTTCGAGGTAAACTTTTGAAAAAAGATCTTCTTTCCTCGCAATCCCAGAAGTCGTGGATATGGGGGGAGGGGTTACTTATCAGCTACCGTAACTTTATTGAACGCTCTGAAACCCCACATATGCGCCAAGTACTGTCTTTCGTTTGCACAAAATGAATGGGGCTGGCCCATGGGTTTTTTGGTGGCCTCAAAATACCACATTTGAAATTCGGTTTTCAAAGCAGCGAGTTTTTCGGGATTGAGTTTCCGCGGTTTCGAAAATACAGAAAGTTCGGTTGTTTCTATATAGCCCCCATGCTCAACCAGGCCTTCTGAAAATTTTAAAAAAACTGAAACCCCACTCCATTGGCCCCGATGGTATCGCAAATCATATTATTAATTTTGCGATGATGAAATTTCTAATTACATTTTGATTATCTTCAACGTGTCATAAACTCATCTAACTTGACCTCTGACTGGAAAATCAATAAGATTATCACAATTCATATATATATATATATATATATATATATATATAAGGATCTCTTTCAAATCCCCTTAATTTCAGACCAGTCGCTATCGCCTGTACTTGCTGAAAGCTTTTTCAGCACATAGTTGCCAAAGAAATCCACTCACACCTTAATCTCAATAAACTTTTTTTCTGAAATCAACATGGCTTTCGATCATCTTTATCAGTAACTACCCAATTAGCACTTTTCACACATGATTTAACAAGCAGTATCGACAAAAACGTCCAAATTGATAAAATTTTCTTGGATTTCTCTAAAGCTTTTGACAGGGTGTCCCACAATAAACTTCTACTTGAACTCCAAAACCTTGGTGCATTCAACTGGTTAAATGGGTGAAAGCCTTCCTTACCAACCACAGTCAGTTTGTCTCCTTCAAGGGCCAGAACTCCTCATTTCTCCAAGTCTGGCACGCCCTAGGGTTTGGTCCTCTCGCCATTATTATTTTTGAACAATTATTTATATGAACAATCTTCCTAATTCCATCAATTGCCATATTAGACTATTTGCAGATGATTGCGTCATCTACCAAACGGTGCACAACGAATCCGACCAAGCATCTCTCCAAAATAACCTCAACATTGTATCGAATGAGCGTGCTGTATTGCATCACGATTAGTGATGCGCCACAATAAGCACTTCAACTCAATATGCAATGCACTACAATGCACCATAATGCGCAATACAGCAAAATACGCGCGAAGAATCGCAATAAGCACCACAATACTCCGTATGTGTATATATTGTTTGTAATTTGTGTTAATTGCATTTTTAATTGGGTTGCTGTATTTTTGAAACATATGACAACCATATTTTTATGGGCATCTTTTTATCAGCCACCTCGTTGGGCATTTTGCCTGTTGTGGCGTTGTATTTGTATTTGTATTTGTATTTGTAACCACTGTATTAAAATAAGCAATACTGCACGCGCAACTACAATCAGCAATGCGCCACAATAAGCAATTTAGCACAATACGTACTGCACCACAATACGCAACAAACACTGCATTACAATAAGCATTATAGCACGCGGTGCAGTACAATACGCAATGCACTACAATCAGCAATGCACCACTCGTATTACAGCATAATAAGCAATGAACCACTGTATACAGTGTACCACAATAAGCAGTACAGCACAATAAGTAATACAACTCTATAAGCAATGCACCACAATATGCAATAAGAACTGCATTACAATAAGCAATACAGCACGCGATGCAGTACAATACGAAATGCATCGCAATGAGCAATACAACACAATAAGCAACGCTTCACGATGCACAATAAGCACTGCATTAAAATAAGTAATACAGTACAATACAATAATAAATAGTTTAATAAGCAATACGGCAAGCGATACACTACAATTCGTGATGCATAACAATACGCAATGTACCAATATCAGAAATACTCAAAAAATCAACGATGCACCACAATAAGCTACACAGCACAATAGGCACTACATTACAATAATCAACACAGCGATGCAGTACAACGAACAATGCACAACAATACGCAACAAGACATGCCAACATTGGCTTAAAGCTCGTCAGTAGTAATGAATGCTCACGTTGCCATGGAGGGAAGTGCTCCCTAGGACAACATAATCATAGTACAATAAAAAGTAATCACTCAAAAATTTAATTTTTTTTTCAATTTTAATTGAAAGTTCATTAAATGCAGCACCTCAGTGGCACTCAAACCTAGAGGGCTCGGGCCATATGACCCCCCCCCCTCCCGACACAACGTTCCGAGGTCAACGAGTCCCTCATTAATTCATGAGGGAATAATTTTCAATCCCAAATGCGGACGTCTAGCAACCCTAGACCTTCCATTTCGTTTTCTTCGTATCAGAGCTCATACGGCACTTACAACAAAACATTCTTTCCGACAGAAGCTCCGCGATCTCTACCATGCACGATGTAAACGATGTAAGTGAAGCTGGGTCCAGACCCGCCACGCTAAACTATTCAAAAACCTATTTTTAGCCCACAAAAATCAGCAATGCACCATTATTTACAGTGCACTGCAATACAGCACAATACGCAATGCACCATAATAAGTAATGCACTACTAAAGTATATGCGGTGCATCACGATAAGCAATAAATAAACCACTATACACTGTGCACACCAATAAGTAATACAGCACAATACGCAATGCACCACCATCGGCAATACAGCACAATGAGTGGTGCACCACTATGTTTAGGGCACCACAATAAGAAATGCAGAACAATACGTAATGCACCACAATGAGAAATACAAAACAATGCAAAATGCATCACAATAAAGAAATAATGAACAAAACGTAATGCACCACCATCGGCAAGTTCAATTAGCAATGAACCACTATATTCAGGGCATCACATTTCAGCTATTTGATACCTTAGAGCAGCGGTTCTCAACCGGTACTCCGCGGAGCTCATGTGGCTCCATGTGCACTTCCCAGGGGATCCGCGGCCACTCGAGAATAATAAAATAAATCAATAAATTTGATAAACAAACAAAAAAAGAGGCCTAAAGGGTGTGTGTACCGCCATATAAATAATATACTCAAAAGGGCTCTTCGAGTTAAACAGGGCTCCGCCAGAAAAATTATTCACTGAAAAGGGCACCGCGAGTCAGAAAAGGTTGAGAACCACTGGGGGTATTCCGTGACATAAAATAATAGGAGCAAGTTAACAAATAATTAAAATTTTTTTAATCAACTTGAGAGCGAAATCGTACGTGACCGACGGTTACAACAAGATGACTCTGCAATATTATACAGGTACATGAGAATATCGGACAGAAACATGAGCGCATGAGACGACAGTAGAGCCGAAGAGGGCGCGCGCGTCACAACAGCAATCTCGAAGAATATTGCATCGCAACAAACTCCCCCCGTAGATTAAACGCCCGCCTGAAAACGGACTAGGGGCTTAATTTTGCGGCCAAATTTTGTTTTACATGCGTTAGGTATGGGCACATTAACATCACTGAGAAAGGAAAACGTGTTGGATTCTTGCTGGATATATGCACGCTTTACCCGATCTATAGAAACAAAAACTTGCTTATTGTTAATTAGTAAACAAAAATTTTTAAAGTCTCTAGATATGACATGATATGGTCCTTGATATTGTGGAACCAATGGACGTCTCAAAGCATCAGTCCGTAGAAAAACGTGAGAACACTACTTCAAGTCCTTTGAAACGAACACTGATTGTTTGGCATGGTTGGAAGCTGGTGTTGGTCTCGGTTTGGACATGTGTTGAATCCTCTCGACGAATATAGGTGCTGGAACTGGCTGCTGGTCAGAACTTTGGATGAGTTCCCCGGGAAGTCTGAGGACAGTTCTGAAAACTAGTTCAGAGGGTGATGATTGCAGATCTTCACGAACTGTTGATCGAAGAGATAGCAATACCAGGGGTAGAGCCTCGCTCCAATGAATTGGGTCTACTGTCATCAGAGCACTTTTCATAGTTCGATGAAATCTCTCTACCATCCCATTCGCTTGAGGATGGTAAGAGGTAGTTCGAATTCGCTGAACACCGAGTAGTCTTGACAAGTGCTGGAAAAGATGAGATTCGAAATTCATGCCCTAGTCAGTTGTGATGACATCAGGAACGCTATAACGGGACACCCATCATTTGATGAACGCTGAAGCTGTAGTCTCGGTTGTTTGATTCGGAATAGGAACGGCTTCAGGCCAGCGGATGTATCTATCGATGCAGGTGAGCAAGTAGGAATTCCCACTGGATGGCAGAAGAGGGATGACAATGTCAAGATAGACATGTCGAAATCTGTGAGATGGAGCGGATACTCTGCAAGAGGAGACCGTGCGTGCTTGTGAACCTTCACCTTTCGGCATGAAATGCACTGTCGACACCATGTAGAGCAGTCTTTTCTCATGGATTGCCACACGAAACGTTACTGCAGCAGCTTGAAAGTGTTTGATGTTAGCAGATTTTGTAAGTCCTGATCATTTTGTTGATCAGCAGCCATGAAATCTAGGTCTAAAGAATCGGATAGTTTTATTTCGTTGATTCTTGATAATGTGTCAGCAATAACGTTTTCTTCACCTGATACGTGCCGAATATCAGTGGTGTACTGACCAATGAGTTCTAGATATCGTGTTTGACGAGCAGATGATTTCTCTAGCTTTTGATTGAACACAAATGTAAGAGGCTTGTGATCGCATAAAATAACGACCTGTCTGCCTTCTAACATATGTTGGAAGTGTTTGACGGCCAAATAAATTGCCAAAAGTTCACGATCAAATGTTCTGTATTTTTTTAGAGTAAGAAACCAAGAGGTTTAAGTCCTTTTTCTCAACCTTCTGTAGCAATACAGCGCCTACTGCAAAGTCAGGTGCATTAACCATGGGGCTCTGGGAATGCTGAAGCAGTGGCATCAACAATTAATTGTTTGCATGATTCAAAACCTTCTTCAGTAGTGCCAGTCCAATCGATAGGGGTTTTGTCATTCTTACGTTTATTGCTTACGAGAGCATATAAATAAGATTATTTTGTTGCAGCGCCCTTAAAAAATAGATGGTAGAAATTTAGAACGGCAAAAAATTTCTAAGTTCTTTAACTGTCTTAGGCAAGAGGTAGTCGACTAAGGGTACGAACTTTGTCAGGCAAGGGGGAGAAACTCCTTTTTCTGATACCAAGAATCCTAAAAAGGAAATTTTGGTAACTCCGAAAAACGCATTTGTGCAAGTTGATTACCCGTCCGAAATCCTGGAGTCTCTGGAAAAGCGTCTCTAAATGTTGCTTATGGGAAATGTCATCCTCTCAGAAAAGATGAAGATATCGTCCAAATAAGCGAAACAAAAATCGAGATAGCGAAGAATGTTTTCAACAAAGCGTTGAAATGTGCTTCCAGCGTTTCGGAGACCATATGGCATATTCAGAAATTCGAACAAGCCAATTGGAGTAGCTACAGCGGTTTTTCGAATGTCCTTGGGCTCGATGGGTATCTGCTCATAAGCCCTTACGAGGTCAACTTTCGAAAAGATCTTCTTTCCTCGCAATCCCAGAATGAAGTCGTGGATATGGGGGGGGGGGGGTACTTATCAGCTACCGTAACTTTATTAAGCGCTCTGAAACCCCACATATGCGCCAAGTACTGTCTTTCTTTTGCACAAAATAAATGGGCTGGCCTATGGGTTTTTTGATGGCCTCAAATTCTTGATTCATGAGCATTTGAAATTCCGTTTTTAAAGCAGCGAGTTTTTCGGGATTGAGTCTCCGCGGTTTCGAAAACACGGGAAGTCCGGTTGTTTCTATACAGTGACTCAACATGTCATAACCTGGCTTGATTTGGGGATTAGCGCCCAATAATTGGGGAAATTTACCTACAATGGTAACGTACTGCGATTTCCCATTGACATGAGATAAACTCATAGGTGGGCATTCAGCAGATGAACATAACGCTGATAAGGATGTTTCGTTATCGCGAATACACTTGTTTTGACGTCGACTAGTAAGTCGAATCGTTCAAAAAAATCGGCGCCAAAAATTGGGATAGAAATATCGGTAATAACGAAATTCCATGTAAATATATATAATCGCCTCAACCCAAAATCAAGTTCTAGTCTGAGCTTACCGTAAGTCCGGATTTCACACCCGTTCGCTGCATACAGCTTGAATTCCGTAGGAAGACGTTTCAAGGACGTTAGCCGTTTGGGAAAACAACTAATAACTGCTCCGCTGTCCACTAGAAATCGTGCCCGAGTTTTGCGCTCGAAAACGAAAAGTCGGCTTGTTGTACCACAGCCTGCCGCCGACGAAGCAGCTGCGCCGACTAGTTTCCCGTAGACCAGTTGCAAGGAGTGACAACACACTTGAGAGCCTTCTCGCCGAAATTGTGGTGGTACCAACACAGCCCTTGAGAACGTGGACTGGATCAGGATCGGTTTCTGGAACGTTGGCGAAACGAATGCGGCTGCGACTAGAATAAGATCAATTGTTGCTGCTGAACTGTTGAAAAGCATTGTTTAGTTCGGCAATTTCTGTACGGAGGGTGCTGACCTCGGAATGAGAATTGACGGTCACGACTACGGTAGTGTTTCTGGATACCTCACAGACTTTATCGGCGATTGTAGCGAGCTTCCGAATATTTGCAGATTCATCACTGCAAGCACTGAGAATCTGTTGTACATGCGAGGGTAACCGTTGGGTCCACAACGTACAGAGTGAGCTTTCGTTTAGTTTTCCATCATTGAGACTTTCCATTTCGCAAAGTAATTGTGATGGGCGTTGATCACCTAAATGCAAATCGTTGAACAATAATCGAAGTCTTGAACTTTCCGATTGCTCGAAATATGCAAGCACGCGTTTTTTGAGCATGTTATAGGCATCAGTGGTGGGTGGCTGAACGATAATATCACGGACACATTTCAAAACGTTTGAATCTAATGACGCGACAACAGAATGGAATTTTGTTAAGTCATGAGATGCCAGAAATAAAAAATTGTGACCTCACTTAAGCAAACCACATTGCAGAATCCGTTTCCCAGAATGGAGGTGCCTTGAATGCGATACGGCACAAATCGGAAGCACGTGCGTTGACATCAGCTTGATATGATTAATCCTGTTGTGCATTCGGATTTGCCATGATGAATTAAGAGCAGTTTAGTTAGCTAAATGAGATGTCGAAACGTGAAATAAAAGTTTCGCCTACCTAAAAAATATAAACTGCAGAAATTTTTACTATTGAGAAGGCCACATGGTGCTGATAAACGAAAGAAAAGCAGGTGCGATAATATCCATATTGAAACGGCCGGTTGTCACCAGTTTAGCTACTTGATGCCTTAGATTATTCCGTGACATAAAATAATGAGCAAATTAACAAATAATTAACATTTATTCAATTAACTTGAGAGCGAAATAGTACGCGACTTACGGTTACAACAACAAGATGACTCTGGAATATTATACAGGTACATGAGAATATCGGACAGAAACGTGAGCGCATGAGACGACAGTAGAGCCGAAGAGGGAGCGCGCGCGTCGCAACAGCAATCTCGAGGAATATTGCGTCGCCACAACACTAAGCAATACAGCACAATACGCATTGCGCCATCATTGACAATGCGACATTATATTCAGGGTACTAAAATAAGCAATAATGCACAATGCCTAATGCACCCACCATCATCGGCAATGCAGCACAATAAGAAATGCACCACAACCATAGATAATACAGCACAATAAGCACCACAGCATGTGGTACACCACAATTTGCAATGGACTACAATACACCATAAGCACTGCATTATAATAAGCAATATAGCACGCAATGGACCACAATAAGCAATGCAGCACAATACAAAATGCACCACAATACGCAAAACAGCCCAATACGCGATGCATCGCAAGAAGCAAAGCCCTAGAGTACGCAATGCAGCACAATATCCGATACATCGCAATAAGTATAGCACTATAATACGCAATACACCACAATACTCTATGACCGCTCCATTGCAATAAGCGATACAGCACCCGATGCACTACCACAGTCAGCAATGCACCACAATTTGCAATGGACTACAATACACCATAAGCACTGCATTATAATAAGCAATATAGCACGCAATGGACCACAATAAGCAATGCAGCACAATACCCAATGCACCACAATACGCAAAACAGCCCAATACGCGATGCATCGCAAGAAGCAAAGCCCTAGAGTACGCAATGCAGCACAATATCCGATACATCGCAATAAGTATAGCACTATAATACGCAATACACCACAATACTCTATGACCGCTCCATTGCAATAAGCGATACAGCACCCGATGCACTACCACAGTCAGCAATGCACCACCATTTGCAGTGCGCCGCAATAATCCAGCACAATACGCAATGAAAACAATGAGATGCATAAAGGCGGAATTCGAAATCAAACCTGTCGAATTCTCCATGACGGTATCTGTCCAATGCCCAGCTCTGGGTACACGGACCCTGTGTAATGGGAGCACTGGTGATATATACATACTTCTCGGTGCATACACAAAACTTGGTCCCGATGGGTCAAACATTTCACGAGTTATGTTCAGGAGTTAAATGAAAACTTGACCCAAAATCGTAACGGATTTTTGTAACACAAAATCGTCACTAATTTCCGGTGCATAGAAACAGGCCCTTTTCGAGTTTGTGATTTTATATTATAGATTAGACTTATAAAATGGGTAAATTTGTTTTTATTGCAATGACACAAACATTCTGCTGTAAGAAATTGAGTTATTTGAACTGTGCAGCAGAAACTAATACAGCATTTACTGATGGTAGAAGATATTTATAACATTTTTTAATTGAAGAACGTTTGACTTTCTAGGTGAGATTCTGGAAGAACTACGAAATCAAGAAAAACAACCAACAGTAGTAAGCATTTTTCAAGTATAATACTATTTGTGACCATTCCACTGTGTTTTATTGAGCAATACACTGGGATGATTGTTTTTTTACCTATTGTGGTCTTTGTATTTGTATTTTTGACGTTCACATGTCTTTCAAATCATCTGACGATACTGGGTGCATTCGCAAAATGCAATAACGAAATCATTTAAGCACTCACATCTCAAGAACTATTCAGAATTACTGTAGTTCCCGTCTGCGGGTAGATTTTATTAAGACAAATTCAATGACACCAAACTCAGATTATAACTCCTCTTCCCGTCTTGGTACCGGGCTCATAGCCCGAATTCGTAATGGTATTATTTTTCACTATATCTGAGGAGGTTTACAACGAAAATAGAAGCTAATGGTGTCACCTGGTAGTTATTTGCAAAATAAATCCAATGGTACTACTCTGGTTTCTATATCGCTTCCAGTCTGGGCACCAGGTTCGTGGCCCGCTTCCATAATGAAATTGTTTTACGCTATATCTCGAAAAGTTCGCAACGCAAATAGAAGAAAATGGTGCCATGTCTGAAAGATATTCTTAAGACAAATATTCAATGATATCACTCTGGTTTTAATACATCTTCAGGTCTGAGCGAGCCACCCATTCGTAACGAAATTGAAATTGTTTTGCGCTATATCTGAGCAGAGTAGGGGGAAATTGGGGCTCCGGGAACAATGGGTGCTCCCCTTTGCTCCCACGCGATAAAGGATGCCTCGATAAGAGGGACACTAGATGGCACTGTGATCTTTACTGTTTTTTTTTTCCTAAATTAAATTTTTTATTGGGGGTCATTATTAAATTAAAATTTTTTATGTCATGTCAGGGATCTTTCCTAAATTAAATTTTTTATTGGGGGTTGTTCTTAAATTATCATTCCCACGGTCGGAAAACTTTTTTTTTCATTAGGGGTCGTTCTTAAATTAAATTTTTTATGTCACATCAGGGATCTTTCTTAAATTGCATCCCAAAATTTCGTTTTTTTTTTTTATGTCTAAGAGAGGTTGTTCTTAAATTTAATTTTTTTATGGCACACAACACTCCATATTTCTTAAATTAAACTTTTTTATGTTAGTCTGACTAAAAAGTTTTCCTAGAAGTTCCAAACGCTAAGAGAGGGAATTATCGTTTTTTTAACTTTCCCGTCGGGCTAAAAAACCGTTCTTACTTTTTTATGCAAAAAGTTTTCTTCGAGGGGTTCTTTCCACACAAATTTCCCCCAAAAAAAGTTTTTATTCTCACCAAGATATTTTTTAAACACTTTAGCTGTAAAAAAAATAATAAGACAAAGGAACAATAAAATACAGAGTCATTTTATGCGAATCAAGTTTTCATTTATTCAAATAATATGTTTCAATTTTACACTTCAAATTCTCAAAATCGATAGTATCAAAACAATTTTCGGTGACATTGTAATTTTCTACCAGGGTCTTTGCGACTTCACGAAAGTCAATTAGAGTTAAAGCGTGGTCAAAATATTTATAATACGTTAAGTTATCATACATTTCTAGACATTCGTGACCCAGCTGATTTGCATATCCCATGCGACAACCATGACAGTGAATAATTTTTCCGATGCTAACATTAACTTGTTCACTTACCAGTTTAGCCACAATGTCAGTGATATCCATAGAGCTAGTCCCTTTAGTATGCATTTCGTCCACACATACTTTTAGATATTGAACGCAAAGCGTTTTCTGCACGAACTCACTGACCACGGTATGAAGCAGTTTGTCGTGCTCACTCCAGAAGAGTGTTTCAGTAGCAGGAAAAGATATTTTCAGGGGGTTTTCGGAGCACTTAAAAGTTTTATTTTCCCCGCGATGTAGAGGCTGTATGAAAACGTCATCACCACTGTAGTTCACGATGAGGTTCTCTGACATTAGAAAAGTTCTGCCGACGCGTTGAAGTTTAGTGCGGCAACAGAATTCGGTTCTCAAACACTCCCACACGTATGGAGAAAGAGTCACTCCATTTTTACCCGGATGCATGAGTCCATCGCGTTCGTAGTATTCGCGGATGTGTACGCGTACTTCCCCGTTGAAGATCAAGACACTGACGAAAAAGTTCTCCTCCACATGGAAGATGTTGGGAGGCGGCGCTTCCTTTTTGAACCCGCTACGGAATCTCTTAGCCGGTGGTGGTTTTGCCACGGCTTTCCGCTTTTCACGAATTATTTTTCGAAACGTCAGACTAACGCGAACGTCTTTCACTTTCGCGTCCTTTGTTATCGCGCGACGCCTCAGTTGGTTGGTTGGAGGCAGCATCGTCAGCAGGCTGTTGTGTTCCAGGATGCGGTCCACAGATTGATGACCTTCTCTGGAGAACACGATCTTTTATCTCCACGCCCAGGGAAGGGCAAGCGATGGGATGATCTTTCACGAGCTGTGCTTCGTCATCGGAATGCGGGAAGATGCTCTTGGTTCCATCCGAGTAGCGGTTTATGACTACAAAATTGTAGTCACAGCCAGTGATACTTTCAACCACGGCTTTCAAATCCAAGAGGAGAGGTGTCCACGGTTGGGCTTGGAGGGTCATCCTGGAAAATTTATAGTTCAGTCCTGGGTCACCGTAACCCGCATGCTGACGGGGCATCGGAAAGGTTTTGTTGCCAAACATGAAGACGCATTCCTCGGCCGGTCGGTACAAAATGTCAGACTCTAGCTGACGCAGAACAGCATCGGGAGACTCCAGCACGTTGCGAGAATATTCGAAGCGGAGGCCGTTACTTTCCATCTTTTTCTAAATGAGACAACACATTCAATTACTCTCCGCAACTCTCTCAATTAAATATATATTATTTTTTAATTTTATTTTTACAAATATATTTCACACCTAGCGAATGCTGACCCTAGGAACGAAGTGCTTTTTTTTTTAATTTATATATTTTTTAATTTATTATTATTTTACACCTAGCGCATGCTGACCTGCGAAGTTTTTTTTTTTCTTTTTCTAAACGAGAAGAGTGACAACACATTCAATCCGCAAATCTCACGATAAGAACAAATAGATGAAAATTATTCCCCAAACCAATGAAATGTTTTTTTTTTCTTTTTCTGTTACGCATAAACAAACAATTTAAAAAAACTAACTATTATTAAAAAAAAAAAAATAGAAATTTATTTTAACCATTCAGCGTACGTCATGACCTTCCTTCTAGCACAATGACCCTTTTGCAGAGGGTGAAAGCTGCAAGAAACGCTGTTTGTTGCTAGCGATTTAGGAAAGTTCAAGACTTCTACCGTTTCCAAATTAAATCGCTGCTCTAGAAATTTTTTTTCTGCATGCAATTAACATAAATTTGACTATACTTATTATTTACGCTTACGAGATGAATTTTCATCAATTTATAGTCGAAAAGACCTTCTTCCCATCCAATATTATGGATATTTTTACTAACCCAAACCATTTGCTTAAAATCTTCATCTGCAAGCCCATCGCTAGAAAAAGGTGGCAGGTAGAGTAAATGATACACTCTCCCTGTGCCTAAATTGAAGCAAGCCATTTCCTTGACAACATATATCCCAGTTTTAAGCATAACCCCTTCAAAATGTAACACGCAAGAAGCCATAGAAAAATTCTTACCAAGTTGGTGTGAGAGAGTTGCGGAGAGAGTGTTTATCCAATGAACCGGAGAACTGAGTGAAGCAATTGCGTCTGCCACACAGTTTATATATAATTAAACTAATATGTGAATATACTATGAATCTGAAAGGTCACCCCATAATGACGCAGCTACCACGTGAGAACGCATCAGCTACCATCGCTGTAGAGTATGCATCACAGATAATGATGCATCGATTATTTTACCCGGTTAGTCAAAAACTTATGACACTTCTTATCAGACACTGATGCAGTTAAATGCCCAGGGCGTGGAGGTTATGACACTCAGTGATTCATTCTTATCATCTGTGCGCGATAAAAAGTATCGTCTTCTTCAGACAATCCCTCATTTCGTCTTTGATTTTTGCCCAGGCAGCATCAAGTTCGAGTTTACTGTTCATCCTTCCTATTTAGTGAGTAGATATGGCCACCTTCATCAACTTTGGTATAGATGAACGCGAGTTGGTAATTTTGACTGAAAACGTCATTACCAATGAACTTTTTCGGGATTTAGTCGCGGACGAAGAAGCATTTGTCGACGAGTGTCTAAAGAGGCCTGCGAGCTCAGATACCGTAGCAAAAAAGATGCGTGTGGAAGCAGGACCAAGTGGATATGCTCCATCGGAGAAGAAGAAAGAGGTTAGTTTTTTTTATTATTATATGTTTGAGGGAATAAAATTGTTTAAATTTCATTTCAAATCAAATTTATTTCATGTCGCGAAACATTTTTTTTTTTTAATTTCATGTCGCGAGTAAATTTATTTTCAAAAAACAGAATTCAAACGTATAAAATAGAAAAATTTTATTCAGTTGTATATGAGAACATCCGCAGACTCGTGAATCAATTTATACATTTGCGCACTGTGAGATTAACGGCTTTCGTAGTGGGCGCATTTCCGCTGAAATAGCGTAGGTTTTATTGCAATACGTGAGAAAAATATTTCCTCCCAGCGGAAGAGAGGAATTACATCTTTCAAAGTCCATTTGATTCTTATATGTTGTTGCTATAAGAGTAAATAATATAAAAATCAGTATCGTGAATATGGCGAACATTCTCTTGTGTCTTATCACTTCTCTGTGGCTCTCCAATTCGTAGGACCAGCAGCTCGGTAAATCGAATGACGGTATATCCGTTTTCCATGCGATTACCTGCTTTCCATTGTTTTGATCGTAGATCACGGCTTCCACTGTTGGCATTTCAAAGCTCTAACCAAATATGTTTTAAAAATGGGCTTTTTTTTTAATCTCTCGGAGCTCCGGGTTCTTCTAGCGCTTTCAGGAAAATTTCTTGACCCACCACGGGTGATTTTCTCCGACCGACCACACTTGATATCAAATCGCGAATGTCGCTTCCTTTGATGAGTCTGCTCTTATAAACGATCCAGCCGTTAGAATTAATTTTTAATATATTCGGATGCTTATTTATATGCGTGATAATTTTTTCTGAGTGTCCCTTTTGCGATTTCGGGACAGAAATCAGAGCTATTGGTGATTCGTCAACTTTTTTTTTCTTCTCTTTTTTTACTTCTTGAATTTTCGGTTCTGGTAACCGCGGTGGATTATTCTCGGTGACGTTGATTCTCTTGTTCAGCAGATTCTGATAGAGTTTAATTTTTATAGCTTCGGGCTCCTTGCTTCGCAGTATTTTCAACATCTCGTTGTCCAACTCAGAAAGCCTTTTGTGGTCACATGACGCGATAACAATTGTTCTATAACCAGAGCGAATTTCTGTGCGTGCTCCATTATCTCGTGAACAAAGTGGCGAGGGTTTGTATGGCGGCTAGGATTAAACTGGAACAAAAAAACCTCCTTTCTGAATCAGCACGCGCTTTTTCTCGTATAGCGGCGTCTTTTTGCAGGCGAGTTTGCGAAGTGTATTTCTGTGCCTTTTCAGTTTATTTTTCTGTTTTGAGGATAACGGAATGACACCCTTCAAAATATTGAGTGAGCACTCGCAGACTGTCTTTAATGCTGATTTCGATAATTTCTTCAAAAAATCCTTGCGTTTATTCCTCGGACAGGCAGAGAGTATACGAAGCACTTGTTGCTTCTCCAAGGCCATACTTTTAAATAACGGTAGTTTTATTCCAACCATATGCTATAGCCTTCTTCAGAGCGCAGTGCTTTATCATGCTTTCGTGGCGACAACAGTTCGCGCTCACTTCTGGCAAGTCCACAATATTCGGGCAGAGAATGGCATCGAGATTATAAACCTTTAACCCGTACTGTTGCAGTAGCATCCGACACTTGTCGTGGCCTTTCGTATACAATACGACTTTTGATAATCGCTGCAAATGTTGCTCCAGCATTTCAGAGGGTACATCACTCGCCGACCACGATTGATACGCCGATACACGATTTCGTGTATGTTGTTGGTGACGTACAGACATTGGTGTCTATCTCTAGGAGATAATTCCGAAGATTTTTTGGGCGGTTTGTATACAGAGTGAAAATTCTCTCTCGAATGCATGAAGCACCACGCCAACTCCTTGATTATGAATGTTCTATCCCCCGACCTCTATCACTGCCGTCATCTTCAAAAATAGAAAGTTTCATTTCCTGGGTTTATAGATATATTGCGTCTGCCCCGGTAACACGTTAGTGCGCAGGCGCACTTTTTCCTCCGTCTCGGGCCGTAAATCTACCATTAAATACGAATACGGTTTTTTCGTGCTATCCTCGAACACCTCGTTGAAAAATTTGAATTTGCTGGGAAACAGCTGACGTCCCAAGTGGGTCACTTGACTGACATCTCTTCTATTTTTGAATAGAAACATATACTGTGCGTTCAGAGAAACGTTTCTCATTTCCCGCCCCTGATGAAACACGTTCTGCACTATGAAAATCACGGTCAATTTTCTGTGGTGGCTGTACTTTGTGAAAAGGTTTGCTAATTTTTTCTCGCCGGATAGCTCGTTCATGAGATCATCTAAAATCACCAAGCTGTCTTCTTCCACGCTTTCGAAATTGCTCCCCTCTCGAAATTCCACGTAGTCTTCCATGTCTTCGAACATGGTCTGATATTCACCGTAAAACCATATAACTCGCTTCGGGTGAGGCTCTCGAAACATTTCGTTTCTGTGTTTTAATAGTTCTCTAAGAAAATATGTTTTTCCCGAACCGGTAGGTCCGGCAATGAGCACGGTGCTCGGATGTGTCAGCTTGAAAGGTTCCATAGTAAATGACAAAAAATTACGAATGCATTTTTTATTTAACAGAAAAATTTTTATTTACAAAGCTTGCTACGCGCATACCGTTTTGCGTATTAAAACGCGATACAATATTATTCATACTTTCGCCGATACATCGAGAATAGATAAAAAAAATCACTTAGTGACCGCACACGGTTGTCTTATCCGATTGTAGCATGACGTCATTATAGTCGACGTGCGAGTAGCGTCGTAGAAATCTGTTTATGTGTGCCTTCTTGAAATAGGTAGGCGGGTTCCCGTAAGAGTCAAAGAAATCGGCTCTCGCTTCGTTTTCGATGTAAATAGCCAACCAGTGCGTTCCGGGTTCGTTCTCTCTGTCCGTGTTCACAACCAGTGCAGCGGGGTACTCGATCACATTTTCGGGTAAATTATCACTCGCAAAAACATCTAGGAAAGCCTTTCGAGTGTGGGGCTGTGTCGAGAGGGCGTGCTCTATCTGTTTAGTGTTCATCCCAGAAAGTCACACATGACGCTTCTGGACTTCGAATTCGGCAAATATGATAACCGACACGGTCTTGGTCAAGGCTGAGGAGAACTTGAGTTCCACTCGCAGACTACCCTGCTTTTGTAGATGCACGTGTCCACAGTCGCTCATGTCGGGTATCAGGTTGAAGGCGAAGAGGCTGTAACCGCCGGCTTCGTATTCTTCTCTGCTCACGTCACATCCTTTATCTTCTCCGGCCCTTCCGGTGCCCACGAAGAGCGTGTTGTAGACTCTGATGACGTGTATGTTCTTAAAGTCTGGTTGTAGCGACGTGTGGGGAACGGGTCTTCCATCGATAGAAACAGAAACAAAGTTGACGTTGTTGTGCTTGAAGTCGAAGGGGTTTAAACCGAACGTTCCGTTGAATGCTTCCGTGTCCACCATGCCCATAACCAATCGCTTAGGTATGACACCCAGAAATACGTTATCTTGCACGAAACTCATGCTTCCTATGGATATCGAATAGACCTTGCATATCACGCGGTTAATGCAACATTTGGCTGTTATTTGGCAATATTTGGCGCCATAGCAGGCGCTACAGCCACAGCAGGATTCATTCTTACTTTGCGCACAAAAATACTCGCTTGCTCGATAACCACGTCGCAACCCTGAGCGGCAGTGATCAGAAAGAACTCGGGTTTCGATCGAACCAGTCTCATCTTCAAGTCCAGGAGAGAGAGCATCAGCTTCGGTTGATAGAATATGTCGACGTGAGGCACGCCCATCATTTCAAAAGAATTTTCCGCGAGCTTTGCTCTTTTCTTGGCCCCTTCGTTCTTGGTGAGGACCTGCAGTGTCCTTGTAGAACCCCTCGGCTTTCAGGGGTCCTCTCTTTGCATCCGATCCGTAGTTAAGCAGTGTTTCCAGGTAAGCTCGATACGGATAAGTGTGTGATGAGTTCGTGAGCGTTCTCCCGTTCAGCGAGACGTCAATCTGGGAGAAGAGGGAGTGTAGGAAATTATTCGCCGTCGAGACCGCTTCGTCGGATTCTGGTTTTGTCACCTTTACTCTGACATACAGCTGAGTGGCAGAAAGATCTAAGTATTCTTCGGCACTACCGGCCACGTGAAATTCGAGGGGGCCCCCGAATCACGCACTTGAGACATGGGATGGTACTGGACCCACTCGGCTGATTCTATAGAGGTTTCCGTGGGTGGCACCGTGAACAGATCGGCTTCACTTTTCAAACATTCATGAGAATTTTCGTGGATTAAAGCCATCGCTGAATATATCGGATGTCGACAGCTTTCTAGCGCTCTTCTTACTGACAGTTTTTTTGACGAGTCTCTTCCTTTTATTCTTTCCTCCGAGCATGGATTTTACTTTACTGGCCGCCCTATCCGTGAGAGACCTTCTGGCTTCCTTGGCACAATCGCGAGCAGCTATCTTTGCGTCTTTTCCTTGAACGATGTCGTTGGCGAAATCTATGCCGAAGCGTAACAGTTGAGATCCCACGGCCTTGGCACCTCGCTTCGACAGGGGTACGGCCGATCTGAAGAGAGAGCTGAATATGGATCCGAGGTCATAACCTCTTTGCAGAGCGCTACTCTGATAATATCCGAGTCCGTTTCCAGCCTGTGTCAGATAGTAATCGTTGATGCTGTGTGCACAGCTCCAGTACGGTTTATAATGCAGTCCAAAGTGTAGTTTCATTATCACCTTTCTACGTTGAAATGTGAAAAACTTGTCCATGTGCGTCCTTAAATACATGTGAACGATGTCGAAACTCTTTCTGGCTAGCGGCATGTAATGGGCGCGTTCGAAAGACACGCTGAGTATATCCCCGTCTTGGCCGCTAGTTTTTACGATTCTCAGTAGCGGGACGTAGGTGTTATCCACGACCTGAGGTTCAACCAGGTTGCAGTACACGTACAAGAGATGAAAGTCCAATTTAGGATCCGCCGTGAAAGGGCCGTCGACGATGGTCGGGCCCTCTATCAGGCTGGGCTCGAAACCCAAGTTTTCAACTATGCCGTGTCTGAGTCTGAGCTTGGCGTTTTTCTTGAGGTTCAACTTCACTTTTTTCGTGACTTTGTTGTACGTCACACCGATCTTGTCTTGGAAATTTTGAGTGGATATGGCCCTTGATCAGTTCATGGGTCGTCTCGTACAAACCCGGTAACCCCGGTCTTCGGCGATCGGTCTTCATTACCTTGTTACCAACATCGAATTCGAAAGTGTTTGTCTCTTTAGTGATGTTGTGGAACGAATGGGGATAAATTATCTCTGACAGTGCGATTTCCATCTCAGATTCGAATTCCAGGGTGTTTGGGAGTTTAACCACGAAATTCGAGAGCGTGTTGTCTGGAAAAAAGTCCATGGAGGCATCGCTGGGTAAAGTGAGATAGAAAGAAGCCATCTCGAAAGTGACAGATGCGTGCGCTGTTTCCGGGTTTTTATAGCACCACCCACGAGTTGATTTTTTTCGGATACCCGCGAAATTTCACGAGGTATTGGACTATTCCCTTTCTTCTCCTCTTCTTAAAAACTTTTTCTATCGGGAATTTCTCTCCAATTTTAACACCGACCATCTCTTCGGCGTAGAAGGTGCCTTTGATTTCTTCACCCATCAGATCCTTGAGTCTGTAAACGGGAATTTACCTTCTCGCGCACTCGCTCACCACGAATATCTCTTCGGTGAAATTGGATTCGTAGCCCCTCTCGAACGCGTGTTTTGATCTTGTGATGGGCACGTAATCGCCCACTTTAAACTTACATTCTCGTTTCTCGGATGTATTCCCATAGAGATTGTTCCACACCTCCGACTCGTTTCCGGGGTTCACGTCGACGGGTCTCATTTTTATAGATCTCGTGTGGAGCTACAATCACAGGTATCACAGATCTTCGATCATGTCGATGTAGCGATAAGTGTTCTTGGCAGTGGAGTCCTTGTACATCCAGTTTCTGAGCGATCTGTTCCACCTCTCCACCACGCTGGCTTTGATCTATTCGTTTTCCGTGGTAAAACACTTTACGCCTTGACGCTTGAGGTAGCGCTGTACTGGCGCGGCTATAAACTCTCGACACTTGTCACTCTGTAGCGCCACTGGTTGACGCTGTTGAAAGATGCTTTCTACAGCTTTGACCACGTTGTCACCGGTTTTTCTTTTGAGGGGTACTGCAAAACCGTATTTGCAAAAGACGTCGATACACGTGAGAAGATAGTTGTAACCGTCGTTGTGAGATGACAGATTACGCATGTCCACCAAGTCGATTTGGAATTGACTGTTCAGACGGGCCACTATTGTTTTGTTGCGGGGAAACTTTTTTAATGGACCTGTGTAACGTGTACGCTCTCTCGCCAGCCAACCAATCTCTGATTTCTTTTTCCTTTGATGACTTGAGCAGGCGTTTGAGGGCGGATACGCCACCGAAACTAGCGGGAAGACGTGGGTTTCTGTATCTCTCCTCCATTGCTTGTGTTAGACTTACGTGTCCTACATTCCCTTTTTATTTGTTTTTCAGGAGCGACACCTATGCGAGACGTGCGGCAAGGAGTTTTCCCTGCGTCGGAATCTAAACCGTCATAGGTTGACGCATGGTGAACGCCAGCATAAGTGCATGGAGTGCGGTGCAGCTTTTCACCGCAATAGTGTAACACCGCGAGACGCAGACGGTGTTACAGTTTCTGGCGCCTCGACGGTCTCTCGTAATAATAGAGCCGCCGACATGAAGGGAACCGGCGAGTTCCGAGAAGCAATTCTTCTGAGGAACCGCTGGTACCATCGGGCCTATATAAGGTGACACGCTGCTAAAAACTGGGTCTTTTTCTCCGTAGTCGTGCAGGAGGTGAGAGGAGAACGAAAAGAGGGAATCTCTGGTGATGAATATGGACGATGAGAACTGAGGTGGATCTGAAAGATTTGGTGGTGAGTGCCGTATCAATATAGTCTCGGAATTATCTCTCTCAATAACTAATTCAATTTTTATGTTTATGGAGGTAATTAATCGTTTAACATTCGGCATGTCAAGTTCATGTATTTGTGATTTAACAGTCGGCATGTCAAGTTCATGTATTTGTGATTTAACAGTCGGCATGTCAAGTTCATGTATTTGCGATGATATTATATCATGTTGGATAAGGATCTCTTCTTCGAATAGCTCTTGTTTCCTTTGTTAATTTATTAAATTAATTTGTTATTATTAATCCCTTTTGTGTGTATTCCATTAATTTTCAATGGTCAATTTCTTTGTTGACGGACGTCACAAAACACAACGCAAAAATAGTCCTTAATCGTAAATTTGATTGTTTTCCTTATTGTGCCCATTCCCCAGTCGACACCGTCACAATAGTCACCTCATGCGCCACCAGGCGGGGAAGCGCCCCAGCCTGGGGCATCGAACCATCACCGAGTACCACCGCAGCAAGGGGCACAGCTAGGAGGAGGGCAAGTCAGACGCGCTTTAGATATGTTGTCGACGCACGAATTGACCCCCGAGCCCGGCACCGAAATGGACACGACGACCTTCCTTGACAGCGTGAGAGAAGAGTTGACGCGGCTGTTGAGGGAGGACATGACCACCCACAGGCCCCTTAAATGGAACATCGTCGTGACTGCTGTTTTTTCCAGGAAAGGAAGTGACGGCGAGGACGAGTTCTACAACGGGTATCTTCGAAGTAAAATGCTCACCACTTTAACCACCGACCAGATAAAAGAGCACCTACAAATACCCTTCGAAAAGGTAAAGCAGGCGACAGTGGATTTTGAAGGCAGCGGAAGTGGTTGGGTACTCGAGCGCGTGCTCTTGCTCGAGCTAAACACGGCGCGGTACCAACCAGTAGCGGCCTCCACCTACATTCCGCTGCAGAAGGGGGTAGCCAGAAGGGAAGCTGTTGTTAACATCAAGAACAACGACGAGAAATGCTTCCTCTGGCCAGTGTTGGCTGCCCTACACCCGGTGACTGAAAATCCTCATAGGGTGAACCATTACACCCAATACGAGAGCGAGCTCGATACCAGTGGACTCACATACCCGGTGACTTTGAAACAAATCCCGCGCTTTGAAAAAGCGAATAAATTGCGCATCAACGTTTTCGGCTTAGAGGGGGGAAGAGGTGTTTCCTCTAAGGATTAGTGAGGCAACATTACAATCCGTAATAAATCTTCTTCTCATCAGCAACGAGACAACGTCACATTACTGTCTCGTCAACAACATGTCTCGCTTGCTGTCATATACCACCAAGCATAAAGGAACATCACATTTATGCAATTATTGCTTGCATCGCTTCTCCTCCCCCGAGCTTCTCAATGCGCATGAACCGCTGTGTCAGACGCACGGACCTCAGCGCGTGACGTATCCCGGTGAAGGTGAGAACGTGATGCAATTCAGTAACCATCACTACCAGCTTCGTGTCCCGTACGTCATTTACGCGGACTTCGAGGCGATCCTAGAGAAGGTGGTGGGGTGCGATTGTGATCCATCGATTTCCAGTACCATCCAGAAGAGCCTTCACCGCCCCTGTGGTTTCGTACACGGTCGTGGGACCCGATGGCGTGTATGTGAAGGAGCCCACAGTATACAGGGGTGAAACTGCGTGGATGTCTTTTTCCGGTGTCTGGTGGATGAAGAGCGAGTCATCATGGGCAAGCTCGACAACCCGGTGCCTTTACAGATGACAGAAGATGATTATATGTTTATGAATGCAACCACTTGTATGGTGTGTGAGCAACCTCTCGGCGACGACAGGGTCCGTGACCATTGCCACATCACCGGTGATTTTAGAGCTGCACTTCATCAGAAGTGCAACCTCCAGCTCAGGTTGAGACGCCACATCCCGGTGATATTCCACAACCTCCAGAATTACGACGCGCATTTCCTGATGCAAGGACTTAGCCTCTACTCGGATGGCAGGATCCAGGTGATCGGAAGGATTATGGAAAAATTCATTTCCTTTTCTCTCGGTCGCCTGCGATTCCTCGATTCCAACCAGTTCTTGGCTGCGTCATTGGAATGTCTTGTGCAAGCGATGAACCCCGGTGACTTCATAAACATACGAAAATGCTTCGGTAATAAGAGTCATCTTCTCCAGCGCAAGGGATGCTATCCATACGAGTATGTTGACTCGTTCCAGAAATTCGAAAATCCGGTGCTGCCCCCAAGAGAGGCCTTTTACACCTCTCTGGGGGATCAACATATTTCCAGTGAGGAGTACGCATACGCGCATACCGTTTGGAGAGAATTCCGGTGTACCTACCTCGGTGACTACCACGATCTCTACGTAAAGACTGACGTGCTGCTTCTCGGGGATGTGTTCGAGAGCTTTCGAAAACTCTGTGAAGAAAATTACAAGATCGACCCGGTGCATACGTTCACATCCCCGGGGTTGGCCTGGAATGCCTGCTTGAGAATGACCGGTGTGCAGTTGAAATTAATCAACGATCCCGATATGCACCTCTTCTTGGAGAAAGGCATCAGGGGCGGCGTCTTTGTCATCTCCAAGCGGTATGCGCGAGCGAATAACCCTTTAGTTCCCGGTTACAATCCCAGTGATCCTACATCATATATTATGTATTTTGACGTGAACAATTTATATGGAAAGTGTATGATGGAGCCCCTCCCGGCGAGAGACTTCAGATGGTTGTCCCCCAGTGAATTTGAGAGCATCGACTTTTTGAGTGTGGACGACAACGGCACCAAGGGGTACATATTGGAAGTGGACTTGGAATACCCGGTGGAACTACACGACTAGCATAACTGCTTCCCCTTGGCGGCTGAAAATATAGAAATTAACAATGATATGCTGTCTCCATACATCAAAAAACCCGGAGATAAACCATTTAGAAAGCTCTCACCGAATCTGATGAACAAAACTTCCTATGTGATCCATTACCGGTGCCTGAAGTTATATACGTCGCTGGGGATGAAGCTGACGGGTGTTCGGCGTGCAATCGAGTTCACACAGGAGCCCTGGATACGCCCGTATATAGCGTTCAATACGGAAAAGAGGAAGCAAGCCCGGTGCGACTTCGAGAAGGACTTCTATAAGCTGCTCAACAACGCTGTGTACGGGAAATCACTAGAAAATCTGAGGAAGCACGTCGACATCCGTCTCGTGAACAACCAGAAGATCTTGAAAAAGCTGATATCATCCCCGGCATTCGAATGCTTCAGGATAATCACCGGTGAGTTAGGCGTCATCAAGATGTTGAAAACGAAAATCCATCTGGACAGACCAATATATACCGGTGTCACAATTTTGGACCTGTCCAAACACTTGATGGCGGACTTTCATTACAATTTCATGAAGAAAAAATACGGACCCGGCGTGGAAGTTTTGTTCACAGATACAGATTCATTCTTATACGAGATTGAAACCAGTGATATTTATAGTGATATGCGGGAGGAGCTCCACAGATTCGACACGTCAAATTACCCCGGTGACCATCCTGTGTTTAGCCTGCAGAATAAAAAAAGTGGTGGGCGTCATGAAGGATGAGAACGGCGGTGAACCACTTGTGGAATTCGTCGGTTTGCGTTCAAAAATGTATAACATAGTCGCAGCAGTCGCGGAGAAAAAGACCGCTAAAGGGGTCGTTCGTGCGGTTGTTAAAAAAGAACTAAAACATCAAGATTATCTGGCTTGCCTCCGTAACCACTCCTCCATCAAAAATACTATGTTAAAAATATCCTCCGTGAATCATAAACTGCAAACGGTCGCCCTGCGAAAAACATCGCTGTGCCCCCGTGACGATAAAAGATATATTCTCGGTGATGGTATAAAAACATATGCGTATGGCCATTACGCAATCGCAACCGGATAGAGACTGTGCTGTAAATATTTTTTCATGCATATGTGTAAATATTTTTTTTCTTTTCGTTTAAATATTTTTTTTTATTTTCGTTTAAATATTCTTTTTTCTTTTCGTTTAAATATTTTTTTTTCTTTTCATGTAAATATTTTACATTCAATTATTTTTTTTCTTACGTGTATATATATCTGAATAAATGAAAACTTGATTCGCATAAAATGACTCTGTATTTTATTGCTCCTTTGTCTTATTATTTTTTTACAGCTAAGCTCATCTTAGTTAGAACTTTTTTAGGGATTTAATTTGTGTGGAAAGAACCCCTCGAAGAAAACTTTTTACATATAAAAAGTAAGAACGGTTTTTCAGCCCGACGGGAAAGTTAAAAAAACCGCCGGTTGTGTGCCATAAAAAAATTTAATTTAAGAACGACCCCAATAAAAAATTTAATTTGGGAAAGATCCCTGACATGACAAAAAAATTTTAATTTAATAATGACCCCCCCCCCCCCTAGAAACAGTAAAAATCACAGCGCCATCTAGTGTCCCTCTTATCGAGGCATCCCTTATCGCGTGGGAGCAAAGGGGAGCACCCATTGTTCCCGGAGCCCCAATTTCCCCCTACTGAGCAGGTTTGCAACGAAAATAGAAGCAGGGTGCGGTAGCCCGGTCGATAAGATACTCGCCTAAAGTACCAAAGGATGTTTAGAGGTTTCGTGAGTTCGATACCCGTTTCGTCCTTGTCAGAAAACTTTCCTGACAGATATTCATATATATTCACAAGATAAATCCAATGACACTACTCTGGCTTCCGTACCACTTCCAGTCTCGGTACTAGGCTTGGGGACAGCATTGGCAGCGAAATTGTTTTAAGCTATATCTCGAGACCGTCGTGAGATAGGTTAGTTTTACCCTACTGTTGACAGGCCGGGGTTCTCCGGATCGGTACAGTGGGGTGAGGCTTCAGCTTGGTGCACGTTCTGCACTAAGCCTTGGGGTCTAGCTCTGTAGCTATAGCCAAAAACGACGCGAAGGACATTAAGAGGGTTGGCACCATCCCTCGAATCAGATTCTCGCCGGCTCTTGATTCAGGGATTCATTTCCTGTCTCGCCCGTCGGTCTTAAATAGGTACTGAGCGGGATGGTGACGTTTGGTCTACAAATCTACTGTGTATGGCCAAAAGGCTGGGTCAGGAGTGTATCAAGAGATATCTCGAGATTCTCGGGACGTTCACAACGCAAATATAAGTCAATAGTGTCATCAGGCAGATATTTGCAAGATAATGCGATGATATTCATTTCATTAAAGTAGTACCTACCACACGTTTCAAGGAACAAAGAACATATTCAAGACAAAACTCGCGGCCGTGTCAATGACACAGCCTACCCCACTTTTTTCCAAAATCTGCTTTTATGTTTTCATGTGATTCCTTACTCGTAATGCCTGCGAAATACGCTTGAAAAACTAAACTGGCCCGTGACGCGCAAGTCTCGAAGTAAGATATTTATTATCGCAATAAAATATTCACTCAGTAAGGTATTGAAATATTAACAACTGGAAACATTCAGCATTTTGTACCGGCATAGCTCAGAAACGGGAGTGTCTAAAGTGTTTCAGATCTGTGGGTGTCCAACTTGATTTTTAAATGGGACATTTCAATTAGCTGATCATTTATGGGATTCCGCATAACGCATTATAATTTTTACTTGTATGCTAACGATTCAAGTCTTGATGAATTTATTTTAAATCTTAAAACAATAGTGGAGAATTATACTCGAAAAACAGAAATCTAATCCTTGGTTCAATAGTGAATTCCGTAATCTTACAAAAATGGAACAAAGGCTCTATCTTGTGTGAATGAAAAATATCGCTATATGATAACCTTATATTAACTGCTTACAAAAAATATTATTTGATTAGTGAAATCAAGAATTGAGATGGCAAAAAATGCAGCTCCACCCGAATAACGGTATATGTAAAATTTTTGCGAAATCGGTTTTTTGACTGAATAACTTTCACATAGCTTTAGTTATACATTCCTCAAGCCGGTTCTTGCAGATACCAACATATGTCGCTGATATGCCATTTTAAACAGCTGCAATCGCGAGTTCTATAATTGAAACAACGGTCTAAGATTCTCCTTATTGCGTCTCAGGTGCCTTTCCCGATGGAATAACGATTACTGGCACTGTACTTTCAGGCAAAAAAATTCCCTTTTCAGCGATAGCGTTCGTCCTGTCTCCTCTAAAGTTTGAAAAAACGACATAGATCGTTATTCGGCCGAACGCTTCAAATAGTCAATACTCTGACTTTTTGGAGAGAGAGTGATATTTGGGTATTTTTCATTTACTATTTTTTCAAGTGGGGTCAGTGGCGGATCATGATTTTGGGAGGCCCCAGGCGCAACCTGATCTGGAGGCCCCCCTATCAGGGGCGGATTAAAGGTAGGGGCCAGTCACCCCCCCCCCCCCCCGAGAGCAGAAAAATTAAATGGAAAAAAAAATGTTTTCTACGTTTTTGACTGAATAACAAACCAAGAAAATAAATTTGCTTAAAAAAGGGGGAAAATTCAGAATTTTTTCCAAAAAAAATCAGAACCGTCCTGAAAAATTGAACACATTGTCACAACCACCGCCCCCACCCACAAATTTGAGTTCATCCACCACTGCACCATTTTGGCCCTAATAAGAACGAGATGGTTCACTAAAATGAACAATATTATGAAAATCATAACTTTTTTTTTATTTTTGCATCACCAAAACCATAAACACAAAAATAAGATAAGGAAATATAATGATATTCTCTGGTACTAGATGAAAAATAATCACAGTAAAATTCTGCATCATATTTTTAGTAATCTATGATGTCCGTCCTGGTGCCTTCAGCCACACGGCAAAAATGGAGATCCGTCATAGTTTTAGTAATTTAATATTACTGATTAATAAAGATTTGATAATATCTCAAATATAATATATTTGATTTGATATAAAGATACTGATAATATTTAATAGAAAAACATTTCTTCAATAGAGGGAATAGAGGGAAGAAATTATATCAGAGTAAATATAAGAATTATATTCTTAATGGAAGAAATTAGTTCAGAATGAATTAAATTTAATGAAAGAAAAATGAAATTAAAAATTTTTTTTTTAGAAATTATTATTTTTTTATTTGTTTATTCTATTTTATTTTTACTATTATTATATTAATTATTATTATTTTCTCTTTCAGCCACCTCGTTGGGCACTCTGCCTGTTGTGGCCTTTGCCTTTGTATTATTTGTATTCAGAGTGAATAAAAATCTTCTATATTATGCCCCCCCCCGTTTCGTTTAATAACGAAAAATGCCACAGTATAACATTGTGGCCCGCGTACTTTATAAAATGTTTCAATATGGATGGCCTCAAGGCCTATGCCTCAAAGGTTGAAGACCCCTGCAGTAGACTCTCGCTAATCCGGTACGTATTAGACCACGGTGTGCCAGATTTTACCGAAATTGCTGGATTAACTTTGAAGAAACCCATTGAAATAATATATGAAATTTCGTGCAAAGACATAGTCAGGACTTGATCAGCAATTAAGAAATATTAGAACGTGTTAAGGGGTTAGGGCATCAGGAGAAAAGTGACACCACATCACCTAAATATTCTGGACGTGCTGGATTAGAGCACGACCGAATTCTCGAGAGACTACTGTAGTTGAATTGCAATGCTCAAATAAAAATTTATCAGATAATTTATATATTTTTAGTTTTGCTTACCGTTATTTTTGGAGATTCTGCAATCTAAATCCTAAAGGAAATCTTGAGGATCGGCATGAAAATTTTTTTCATTACAATAACACACATTACAATTACATTAACAATAAACACTTTTCGGTCTGACACAAAGATGTTGTCAACCCAAGCCTCCTTGACCAATCCAAAAATGTAGCTCTTTTTTTTAGAAAGAAGGAAAAGAAACCCCTTGATTTTTTTCAGCCGGGGAGGGAGTGTTAAAAGAGAAACAGAAAAATCACGTGATTCAGAATGCATGTCATTCAGCATTCATTTCAAACCCCACTTTTTTTTTTGTCATATGGTCGTATGGTTCCAGTCATAGATTGCAAATGTATATGTTGTTTGAACCAGCTTATAGTATTTCATTCAAACAAGTGGGAGACAAAATCACAATAACAATAAATTACAATGTCTCTTCTTTCTTTGTCGGGGAAGAACTGGCCCTTGAGAGCTGCGTCTTGTAAATTGTTCTTTTCTTTCAGTTCCCGTTTTTCTTCCATAACTCTTATACGTACAGTATACATAAAACAAAAAAAATTGCGGTTAAAAAAAAAAGGGAGAGCAGATACTGTACTTAGTTCAAGAGATTTGTTGATGCGCATGTAAATTCACATGTAGGATGAAGCACACAACTATTTGGAGGCCCCCCGCTCTGCCGAGGCCTCATGCGCCTGTGCGGTAATCCGCCACTGAGTGGGGTGACCCTTGTCGGCTTCCTTATGCCGAAAACACTATTATACAAGAGGGGGAATTAATTGTTCACGAATCTCAAACGTTTTTGTTAGAGAGAAAAGGAAAGGTTGCTTGCTGCCTGTCTTTGAGGGGATATTTTGGAGAGGGTGCTTCACTTTTTAATGCGGAATGTGCGAAAATTTTCTCTCAGGGCTATTACAACGGCTTACAGAAGGCCTGGCAGGCTGAAAAGTTCACTTTTTAAGAAGGCTAGCAAATGGTTTTAAATGGTCACAAATCAGCACTGCCGAAATTATTTATCATGACTTGGGATTGAATGGAAAGACAAGTCAACGCCTTTGAGGAAGGGCCTAAATAGTCCAGGGGCTGAATATGATGGAAGTTGAAAATTGGAGACTTGAAGATTCAAAAACCAAATCTCGAGAAGTTCTTGTTATGTTGAGCAAAAAACGTGTTAAAAATTATTTTGATCAAAGCGATCTGTAATCTTTTGATCAGCAGAGTTATGAAAATATTGTAGTAGCAAGCATATGTTGACCTGAAGCAAAAGATAAGGTAAGACATATTTTTTCTGCTTAGCCAAAATTTCTATATGCCGGAGGTAAAGGCATCATGTCGCAAAATGGAAATCTTGAAGGAGAGATGTTTAAAGATCTTTTTGGTATGTGTCTCTTTTGGGGCTCGTTTGTGTTTTAATATAACTGCAGGGCAAGACTGCTTTGGCCGGCCCCTATATATCAATCCTCATATCGATCCCTGTAATTCGGGGGTCATCGACGCGTTGACGAATTTTTTGTGATAATTATGGCCATTTATAATTAGTAACAGCTAATCATAATTATTATAGTTAGCTGTGATAACCCTACTGATCAAAGGAATCTGAATATTGATATCTTAGTGATCCATAAATATAGGGAATGACATATAGGGGTGGCCAAAAAGCCCGAATTTCGGACATTCGCCAGATGAACTGGGCCGGCCAGAAATGCAAAAAATAATTTTAATTTTTGACCTTGAGACGGCGGGGGGTTTCTTTCAAACCGAGCACAACTCAGGTCTATCACCATCTATGGGTGATTTATTACCTAGTGTGCTGTGTGCCGGAATTGTAACTGTGTGTACCTAACAGTCTGAGTTCGTATGTAGTGTTGTGTTTGATTTTTCAGTGCGGCCATCTATATTTCAGACGAAGTGAGTGATGTGTTATAATTGAATCATTTGTAGGTCTGTTGTGTGTGCTCTCTGTGGCGAGACTTTTTAAAGGGAGGATCGGCTCGCACTCGCGCCTTGAAGTTGGGAACCACAGAAAACCAACTTCAGCCGACCACCACTGTGGTAACGGTGGTGCTCGAACCCGGGACCTCGTGATGATGACCACTCGACCACCACAGCGGCGGGGGCTGTGTCCCTTGCGTACTCCTCCGGGTGACAGCCTGAATTGTAACACACACAGCGGATGCAAACTTTTAAAACTCTGGTAAAAATTACCGAGAACGACATAGTTGAACGGGAGGAAGGGAAGCGAGATCACCTCCTTCGCCAGCCTGTATGGTAACACACCGATCTTTCTATCTCTAAAATATCTGGTGGCAGCCCTGATTGTGATCACACGACACACCCTTTGGGAATCACAGTTTTAACGACTCATCCAACATTATAGGAGAGAGGGGGGCAGGGGATGTCTAAACGCAATCAGGGCCTCAACTAGGGGGGAAGCTGTCGGACCTGATACCTCGGGCGCTGAACAAGAGTGGGGCTCCAAATCCTTTCTGCAATCACTAACATTACACGACGGTTGCGCCAAAATGTAAGCTTGTCCCCGGCTGATCAAGTATCTAGCTGCGAACTGACCTGACCTATTTGCATCTTGCCTGGCTCTGGGATCATTTCACATTACTATTCACCTCACTATATAATGAAAATTTAAGCATGAGGTGTTTTAGATATGCAAAACATTTTTATTGCCGTAACTGTTTGCGGTTTAACGAAAATAAAGGCAATCGTGATTTTATTAACAAAAATAGCATCATAATTTCATGTAAAGGTTGATGTATGATGTACGTACAAATTTTTAAGTTTGTTCCGAGATTGTAGATTTTTGTATAAAACGCAGACACAATTATTTTTTATATGTGATTAAGTTTTCATTGTCATTGTTTCAAATATTTTCAAACTACCTCGTGCACGCAGGCCTCCGACCGATAAATATCCCCCCCCCCCTATGATATTTATTCTATCATAATTAAGTTTTAGATTTTCATGTAATCTTAAGGTTCAGCAATCATTTCGAACGTGAAAAAAAGCAGCACCTGCTAGAGAAAGAAAGCCTCCGCTGTCTGCTTGTGACGTCAGTAAGGACGTCCATTTGTGACGTCCATTTTCCCTCAGAATATTCAGGGAAAAAAATTCCCTGCTCGTGCCAGTATCATCGTTGTGAGGAGAAGAAATGATCGGGCTCAGAATTGGCGATTTCTATGCCCCACATCCAATCACTATGGGGTATTTCTGAGTCAATCAGAAAGATTCTACGCTAAAATAAGAAGAAACGAAATAGGATGCTGTGTTTCAAAATGTGGCAAACTTGCTAGGTAGTCTGAATGACGTTTATGACAAACAGTACAGATGCCTTCTCTCTAGGAGGTGCCGAGCCAAACCTATATCATTCGGTGGTAACTGAGAAGAAATTGAAATGGTCACCTATCCAAAACTAAAATTCTTTTGGTCGGGACTCAACATACACTCGTGTGCAAAATTAAGAGAATTTGCAGAGAATATTTTTTGTCTATTTTCATAAAAAGTACTGAACCAAAGGTACTAATAATTCCACCGAAGAAGTATGCAAATATTCCGTGTCGAATACGTAAGCGTATACGTGCGTGTGGGCGGAGCTGTGACCACAGAGGCAGTGCCGTCTTAAGGCATGGGCCCACCCGGGCACGGCCCGGGGGCCTCAAGCGAAGAGGGGCCTCACAAAAATGAGATCTGGTTGAAATTTTCGAGAATTTGTTTGGTAGGGCCTCTGAAAAATCAATTGGCCCGGGGGCCCATGATACTCTTAAGACGGCCCTGCACAGAGGGGATGATAAATGCACGAGGCGTGCGGTCGTACTCCTCGGCGACATTCGCAGTATTTCTTGCAAGAGTTTGGTAAATTTTATAAGCTATCAGGTGAAATGAGTAGCTACAAACGTATGGATGATGGAATGAGATGGAGAATCGTCAGTAGATTAAAGGCTGGGCAATCACAAGTGCAGGTGGCTACAGAGCTCGCCCAGTGTCGTCTGCAATTTGTGGAAACAGTTTCAGGACATTGGATCCATATCGAGAAGACCTGGACAAGGTCATCGAAGAGCCACGACGACCAATGAGGATCGTTAGTTGGCACTTTCAGCGTGGCGTGACAGGACTGCTACAGCATCACAGCTCTCACGTGAGCTGCATGCTGTCACTGGAACTCTAGTTTCATGGTTTACTGTTGCCCAAAGGCTTAATGAGAGAAGGCTTTATGCCAGAAAACCCGCTAACTGCAGCACACAAGAGAATGCGTTTAGCATGGTGCAGACAACATCAGTCTTGGACCAGTCTTCAGCGGATAACCGTGCTTTTTACATCTGAGTCGACATTCATCCGGATACCGATTCTCGACGTACACTCATCTGGAGAGAGCTGTTACCCGATACCATCCCTCCCACATCAAGGAAATGGCCCACTATGGTAGTGGAGGTGTCATGGTCTGGGCAGGCATCATGTCGGACGGCCACACCCCCCCCCCCCCCCCGCATGTGTTCGGCAGAGGGTCCGTGACTGCTAGGAGGTATAGAGAGGAGATCTTTGAGCCCTACGTTTGACTTTTCAGGGTCGCAGTTGGCCCTCGGTTTCTGTTCATGGACGACAACGCTCGTCCACATCGGGTTCACCTGGTCAACGATTATCTAGAAAGTGAGGATATTCGGCGAATGGATTGACCAGCCAGATCTCCTGACCTAAACCCTATAGAACATGTCTGGTGCGTTCTTGGGAGGGCAATTCAATTCAATTCGCCGACAATAGCCCCGGCAAATCGTCTAGGGACAATTTACTGCCGAATCCCTTTCGGGGGGGGGGGGGGTGCGTATCAAAAGTTTCTTGGGTAAATGAATAAATACTGGTTGCAAGAATGACTATATACAAGACAAAACAGTGTTTGCAAATATGTGAATTGGAGGGGAATAAAAACAAAGTTGTGTGTGTGTATGCAATGTCAAAGTGTGTAGTTGTGGAGAAGCTCGAGCATTGAGATTAAGTGTCGATAGGGTGAAAACAGAGAAAGTAAAAGGAGCTGAGCATTTTGATAACACGTTGAAACTTCTGCGCAGTGGGATACAAAATTCATAATTGTTAGCTGATACATTTTCTACAATGAAGTGGGTGAAAAAGAAACAGGCGTATCAAAAGAAAAAAATTAATTTGTTCGAGGACGAAGATTGTATGTGTGTGGGAAGTGATGCATCTATCTGTGGTTGCGTGGCAGTTGGTGTAGGTAACAGATATGGTCTTCTGGGTACGGTGTAGTGCAAACGGTCAATATGAATAGGGAGATTTCTCTTCCAAAGTGCAGTAGGTTAGGAGTGTGTCCAGTGCTGGAGTGTTGAGAACCATTATAAATAGATTTATGTATTTCTATTGCATGTTTGAAAGAGAAACCTTGCTCTTTGAGAGCTGAAATCGTTGATTTTAGCGAGGTGTTGATGCTCTCGCTCTGAGCATTACTTTGGGGATGACCAGATGATGTATGACTCGCTGTGATGCCCAATGTTCTCATGAGTGTTTCAAATGGTTCGCTAGTAAATTGTGTGCCCAAGCCACTCATTACATAAGAGGGGCGTCTGTGGGTGGCAATGTATGAAATAAAACAATTTGAGACGGCTTGGGAAGTGATCGATGTGAGTGGATACAATTCGATGTGTTTGCTGAAGTGGTCAATGATGGTTAGCACATAAGCATTGTTGCTTAAGGGTCCAACAATGTCAGTGGAAATAAATTCCCCAGGTCTGGTGGGAATTCAGACGTTGTTAAACGGTGCAGGTTTGTCTCTGGGATGGTTGTGGCGAACACAAAGGTCACACGAATTTATGAAATTTTGTGTATCCGAAATCATGCCTTTCCAAAAATAGCGTTGTTGAAGTAATTGGTATGTTTTCTTGATTCCAAAATGTGTGATGTGTGTTATGTTCAATGCTTTGTATTTTAATGTGTCAGGTACAACGATGGTACAATAAAAGTCATTTGTGTCACGTTTTGTGTGTGTAATGTGCATTAAAAGGTTAGTGTCAGTATCAATATAGAAGTTAGTGTGGTCCTGAGAAGAGAGAAGTGAAGTTGAGTTTATCGCATCTCTCATCTCTTTGAGAACAGGGTCCTTAAGTTGTTCGTTTAACATTGTCGTAGTGGAAATTTCAAGTAAGGGGTCTCTGAGTGAGCTAGTGCATGAGACAGGAGGATGCGAATGAGTGTTTATGGGATCCACAGAAGTTATATTATTAGTTACGTGTATGTGTGTGTTGAGTGTTAATAGTAGCCTGTGATTTTTGAGAGGTTGTGTGATGTGACACCGAAGCTGGAAGAGATGTTTGTGCAGTGTCACGAGATGAGTCAACAAATGGAAATATGGGAGAAGTGTCTGTGTTGTCATGAATGGCTGATGTGTGATTGTCTGGCTCAGGGTATCTGGAAAGAAAGTCATTGTTTTTTCCAGGTATGTGTTTGAATGTATAGGTGTATTCGCTGAGTTCCAAGAGCCATCTAGTGGTGAGGTAAGCTGGTGAATGGGATTTTTTGTAAAATTGTAGTGGTTTCGAGTCAGATAGTATTGTGAAGTGCCTACCATATAAGTATTCTCTGAAGGAAGTGACACCTTTGAATACGGCCAACAATTCTTGTTTGATGGCTGGGTACCTTTGTTCAGCTGGGAACAGTGACTTGCTGAAGTAAGAGATAGGGTGCATATTGCCTTCGTGTTCTTGCAAAAGTATGGCAGCAATGGCTTTGCCACTAGCATCAGTATTTAGCACAAATGGTTTAAACCAGTCTGAGAGTTGAACAAAGAGTTGAGAGAACACATTTTGTAAATTCTCGAAAGCTTGCTTCTGGGTTTGTTGCCATACAAACAGGGTATCTTTCTTTGTGAGATCCACCAACGGTTGAGTGAGAGCAGCATAATTTGCTATTAGGTGTCTATAATAGCCACACAAGCCTAAAAATTGTCTGATCTGTTTGACATTTGATGGTGGGACAAAACTGTTTATTTTAGCAATGCTAGTTTGAATGGGGGAAATGAGTTTGTTTCTAATGTGGAAACTAAGATAATCAATTTCATGTTTTGCATATATACATTTGTTTGGAGACAGAGTTATGTTATTGTTACTGAGAATGTCGAGCACAACAGTAATTTTCTGAACCATTTCCTCAAATGAATTTGCCCCAATAATCATGTCATCCTGATATTAAAAAATTCCAGGTGTTTGTAATTCGGATATGATGGAATCCACGAGAGCTTGAAATGTAGATGCAGCAGTTTTGAGTCTGAATACTAATCTTTTGTTTTTGTATGTGCCCCATGGACTGATAAATGATAGTATGTCACACATGTCTTCAGGTAGTTGTATTTGCCAATAGGCATTCTTTATATCACACACTGAGAAAAGTTTGCCACAATAATTAATGATATCAGCACCTACAATCTTGGGAATGGGGTAGGAGGAGGGTTGAATGATAGTGTTGAGCAATCTCAAATCAAGGGCAAGCCTATATTTTATGTTAGAAGGGTCTTGCCCTGGTTCAGGTTTTTTTTTGACGAGTAACATGGGACAGGCCCATTCAGTAATGTTTCTTGGTGTAGTAGTAGGTAGGGCCTCCAAAAAATGGCTCGAGGATCCATGATGTTCTTAAGTCAGCCACCTCGTTGGGCAATTTGCCTGTTGTGGCGTTGTATTTGTATGTTATGCAATTTTATGAAGTCAAAACCAAGAATCCCATCGAAATTAGAATTGTTCATGTTGGCAATATAGAAAGCATGCTTGAAGTGTTTGCCATTTATAGTGAAGGATATCTCAGTACAAGAAGAAAAGTATACTTCAGAATTAACAGTTTTAATTTTAACGAAGCGAGAGAGATTCCTGTATGTCACATACTCAGGGACGGGCTTAACTATTTTGCGGCCCGGTGTGAAAATAGCTGCTTTGTGGCCCTCCAAAATTATTTTTCCCGATCCTTGAGGTGGCTGAAATTAGACTCAGCTCCCCCCCCCCCGACGCCTATGTTATTCTCTGGCATAGGCATCGAACCCATTCTGCTGCAAAATGTGGGTGCCATCACTACCACATCTATACACAGCACAATGGAAGGGCTAGACGACTGATTATGTTGTAATAAATACTACCTAAATACTATCTCTGCTGGACAAGCATGCATTTTCCCGCAACGTTCGAGTGAAAATTCAGCGCTCTTTCTTATCCAGCGACCCTGAACAAATAGGGCACCTACCCACAAATTTACAGGGAGCAGAATTTGGTTGCTTTTTGCATTACAAGCAAATCTCTCCCCACGCCTCAAAGAAAACTACAAGAGCCGCCCAAAAACAATATTTGCCCAGGGCACGAACTTATGAGATGTAGACCGTGGGTTCGGGAGGGGGGTTGTCAAAATCATAGATCTCGAGAGTCCCGTCTTGCACGGAATTTTAATATATTGCTTTGATAAGTAGTAAAAATGTAACTCAATGTAATCAAAGTATTTTTCGCAATGTAAACAAAATATTTTTAATTCGTTTTGCGGCCCCTAAAATTTAGCGGCCCGGTGTGGCTGCACCCTTTGCACCTTCTCAATTCCGGCCCTGCACATGCTGTTTGATTTCAGAAAATTTGGTATGTGAGATTAGTGAATTTGAGGAGCCAGAGTCCAAAAGCATGGAAAGGTGATAGTTACTGAACTTGGCAGTGATAGATGGTAATGAAAATACATTGTTAAAACAATTGTTTACATACAGAATGTCAGAGTTGTCATTTTGTGATGAAATTTGGCAAGATTCATTCTTACGTGCATTCTTGGCACGAATTAGTCTTATATAGTCATCATTGATTTGTGAAGTATTTGACAGAACTGGTGTGGGATTGTCAATGGAAGGTGAGAGGTCACCAGTAACAACTTACTTCCTTTCTAGTTCAAACGATGGGGCCGAGTGAAACGGGGGGGGGGCGTTGTGTCTGAGAAGGTGGGTTGGTGTTCCACTGACCATTTTGTGTTGCAAATTTTCTGCAATTTGCCAAAACATGTCCTGGGTATGAGCAAAATTGGCATACTACTGTGTTTGTGTGTCTAGGCCTGTATTGTGCTCGCTGGTGCCTAAATTGTGTGTGTTGGGGCCTAACTTGTATGTTCTGGGGGGGAAATTGTATGTGTTGTTGGGGAAATTGTGAATGTTGTGGGACCGATGGTGTGAAAGTGTTGTGCTGTTGAAACCGACTTTCAACTGGTTGTTTTTGTTCGGTGTGATGTAGTTGGGGACATGTCCTAGCAGAATGTGTGCTTGCATCACATAATTGGCACACTATGTCAGGTTTCGAATGTGCCAGTGACAGTTTTGAGACCTCGTCCCTAAGTGCGTTGAGTGCCAGTGTGAATGTGGATTGAGGTGGGAGGATGATGTGTTGTATGAATCCAGGAGTCGTATTGATTTCTGTGTGGCCTGGTGTCGTTGGGCATATTTAACGGCCTCATCATATGAGTTGTTGTCATGATTCATGACTTGTGTTCTGAGGTCAGTTGGCAATGCAGACATGAACAGCAAGGATTTAATCTGCCCTAGGGCGTTGTTCTGTGACATTTGTGTATGTTTTTGCCGCTGCCGAATCTATACGATATGCCAGGTTTTTAATGGATTCTTCTGGCAAGAGCTTGATTGCTTGAAAAGGTTACTTGATTGTGTGTGGGAGATGGCTCCGATACAAAAAATTCCTAGAAAATATTTCGTGCCTGGTCAAGTTTAGTGATGTGTGAGCAATTGGGTGAGTTAAGGAAATATTGGAGAACATTCCCTTTCAATTTGGATATCATGAGAAAGATGATTTAATCATCCGAAAAATTTTGAAGGTTTTGATAGTCCCTCAGTTGGTTGAAGAAAAATTTTAGTGACGTGGGATTGCCATCAAAAGAGGGGATATCAACATTAGTGGGAAGGGTATTGGGATTCGAATTGGCCATGGCTACTGCGTCACTGGAGGTGTCGGGAGGAGGTATACAAGTTCCCGATCGTAAAATCATTCACCAGGGAAAAATAAACACCCCTCCAAAATCAACTATTTTTTAACATGAAATACAAAGAGAAAAAAAATTATATTGAATGAAAAATATTGAAAATATATATAATACATTTTCTTTGTGAGAAAACTTCGGGGACCGCAATAACCTGAAATTCGTCACCGAAGTAACATGGCACCATGTGGTGATAATTGGTTAACGTAAGGTTAGGTTAAATTGATATTTTGATGTCACCCTAGTGAAGAATACTTGAAAAGGGGGAAGAGGTGAAAAATGGCAAGGAATGACAAAAGTACAAAAACAAGAATTTTAGGCCGGAAGCTTGGTAGGGTTAACAAGACTTATAAAAATCACATTTATTAATTCATTGCATAAGGGAGATTCTCACAAGGTAAAATGCTTGCAACTGACAAAAATCAAATTATTTTGCTCACGTTAGAATTTACCAATGGTGGAATTAATAGTTTGACAAATGGAGTTTGGCTCTGCAAAAATTAAAAAAAAAAGGTTTGTGTACAAATAAATAAAAATATAATGAGGTACCTCATAAATTATTCGTGAATATCCTTATCACTGCAGCATGGTAAGGTCCTGGTCGTTAGTTGACACGTCGGAAAGCACTTCGATGACCACCATTAGAACATAATTGACAGAAGTTTTATCAGGAATTATTTTACTGTTCCATTTATCATTTTGATATGCTCGTTAACTGTACGTGAACGATTTGATGAACACCATCACATTTAAATGTGTCGTGATTATTCGGTTTTTATTGGGAGGCCTCACAAGGTGCACCTCGTTGGTACAGAGTCACATCTTGACTGGCTCACGCTAGGTGCCCGGTTTCTCTCAACATTTTCACACCTTGGCGATGACGAGCTTGTCAAGTGTACAAGAGTGAGCTCGTCACTGGTGTACGTGACTGTTCTTTTGTACAGTAGCGGTCACTGTAACCGGTGCTTTCTGGTTACCGTGCCTGTACAAAGGACCTGGAGTTGAATCGATGAAGATAGTACGCCCTGAGTTGGTAGGCGGTTGGCAACCCCTATTTGCTGCGGCGACATGCAGTCTCATAGATTGTTGAACGTTTGATAGCGATGTATTCAGTTGAATGACGTTTTGCCGACAAAAAGTACCGCTCGTTCTCCACACATATTCTTAGGGGAGATGTATGAGTAAATTTTGCGATCGGGGTCGAGTACGAAAAAAAATAAAAAATGCAAATTCATGCCTGTGATGGCATGACAACATCTAGTCATGTACAGGAGGAAGGACCCCCATGCGGCTGCTCGATATGTGATTATCTTAACCGCAACTTGGGTATATAGAGAATCGTTTGGTATTTTGTTTTGAGGCCCCACTGCGGTTCGCATTCGCTGTGGCAACAGGCGTGAACTCATGCAAATCGGTAGTGCTGACGTAATATCGACATCGTGTTTTCTTGTGTATAAATACGTAACGAATAATGTAAAGTACGCACAACTTTTAACCGAACGATGGCGATATCTTGCGTTCTAAAAGTTGTAGAATGAAGTGGTTTTCTACCATATTATGTGTAATTCGTCTTGATGAGGGGTCATCTACATATTTATTATTGTTCAAACTTCAAAATTTTCGATGTAAACCCTTTTTTTTCCATCTTATCTGATTTATCGCATTTCACTTATCCTAAAAATAAAATTTGATCGCCGTAAGTATAAAAATGAGAGAGGTATGAAAGTGAAAATGTATTTGGGGACGCTCTCAACATTGAGAAACTGAATTTTTCAGGTTGATTGCAGGGGGAAAATCACACACACCAAACAAGTTTCGAACGATAAATACTCCATATGCTACGCGAGTGCTTGGATTTAGTGCTGCTAAAAAATAAATCGTTTTTATTTTATGGAGGTGAAAAACAAACTTTTTTATTACTCTTCATTTGAGTGACTTTATATCCGTGATTAAACAAATATTTATACCATTATTATTATGACAATTTCATCAATTCAGAAAAAAAATATAAGAATTTTCCGTTGAACGTTGCGCTATTTTATATTATAATTTTGTTTCATTTTGCAATTCCTCAATTTTTAATAATGGTAAAAAAATACGGATGAAACGAAATGCCGTGGTTTTAGCAGAGTCACTCCACCAGTAGCCACTACCCTAAACTTGGCGCACACAAAGAGGATTCAGTATTATCTCCATAAATATTAACATCAATCTAATTGTATGGTATTAATTTGTGAATTCTTTGCACGTTATTATGTTTACCATTTCCGCTCATGAATATTCTCTAAGGAATGAAACGAATTTCTGAAATAGTGAAAAATTTCAAAATTTCGTTGTTTGTTTACTCGAATTTTTAAAAAGAAAAAAAAATGTTTGAAAAAAAAACTACTACTTATTTATCGTATCACCGTATACTTAAAACAATAATTACCCATTTGAGTAAAATTATGAGCTTCATATTCAAACATATTCGCATAATTTGTCATGAGAAATTTTTCAATGAGTTTCAAATTTGTAACTAGTATATGGTCCCTAAAAGTGGTCATTTTCACATAATCGCTCATATCTTGCGAAATAGAGATCAGATAGGAATGAAAATTAATTCTGTAGGGTTTTCGACTATGCCAATGCGAATGAAGTAAAAATTAATGTTTACGCTTCTATTCACAAATTTTTAAAATATGTTTTAATAATTCATAAATGATATTTTAAAAAAAGCTAAATTCAAAATGAGTACCGCAAAATTATGTTTGGCCCGTTAGAATCTATCATGTAAAATAAAAATTAATGAGATACCTATATTATTTCAGCAATTATGCTCAAAAACAAGATTTTCTGTTTAACATTACGTTAATCGTTTTTCAATAATTTATATTTCGCTAACTGTTCGTTCGAAGTTGATAAAATTTGGTATTTCGGAATTTCTTGAGATTCTAAATCCAAATATGGAAGCAAAAATTGGGTTAGCATTGAACTTTCAAAAGTTGGATCTAGTTTTAACATCTAGATCATCCCTTAAGAAAAAATGAACTTATGGAAGATCTTAAACGAAGAAGAATGCTACCTTTCTTCTTTTTTTTTTTACAATAAATATGACCCAAGATATTGCCGTCGTTCGGTTAAAAGTTGTGCGTACTGTACCTTTCCCTTTTCAGCTAACATGTTCGCATAGTTAATTTTTGTTCTTTTTTGTTATTGTAATAAACATGAAGTTCAGTTTCTCTTGAGAGTCTTTATTGCTGAGAGGATTGCCTTAATTGGTGACCCGAACAACCGAATTTCCCTGATGGTTGAGTCAACTATCAGGAAACCTGGGGGTGTACCACCTTCTGATTCTTAATAACCAATCATCCATACGTAAGAATGGGTTCGTAAGAATCACGTTAAGAATCGAGCTCCGAATGCAACCACGATGTGATTGTTAAAAGTTATTCTTAAGGTCACGTGACGATGGACAGGCCGATAAATTTCCCTTTTGGGGAATTTCGCCATTGGCCAATCAGCGCCCAGCTAAAAATTAACAACAGCTTGCTGTTGACAAGATAAGGAGGAAAAGAAATTTTAGAGCAACGCTAGCCTGAAAAAATGGCGGAGATTATTTCAGCAAATGTGAATACGGTTTTGAAGAAATGATAAATACATAATATTTTTTTAACATGTTACAGTAAAAAACAAACATATCCATACTTAATCATCCGATATGATTCGAATCAAAGATTCATCCCACGTTCTCTGGGATGGATCGGCCCTGGATGGATCCCTGCCACCCTCCATGAAGAGGGGCTTCGCTATATATGTTATGGTGAAAGTGATAAAGAGCTGCGGTTATTATATAAATAATCACCGGCCATTTCGGTAAGTTTGATAAATTTTGCTCATATACCGTGAATCTATCACATTTGTAGGTCATTATGCATAATTGTCAAACCATGGTTAATGCGATAAATGAATCATCGTTGTGTTTACAGTATGTATGTAAGTGAAGCTAACATTACAAGACTAATAATAATTTTTATAATATGCTTCATGTTTCTTTAAATTAATTGTCATGGCGAAATGAACGTTGTACTGTACATGTATTGCATAGCTGCTTCGGGGCCAAATAAAAATAATATATAGTGATCAGATAATACACCAATATTAAAAATGGCCATCGCTTCTGTAATGTTGGCTTTTTCACGTACACCGAAGTATGTGAAAAAAACAAACGCAGCAGCAGGTTAATAATGATTTTTAATTTATGTACAATTATATTTCGGCCGATTAAAGCTTTATCTCACATATTTTGTGGGCGAAATTCAATTTTCTCTCAAGTTTTAAACTAATAAAAAATTTAATAATTCCATAATATGAGTTATATTAAGTTCCCATAATATGAAAAAAATTGTGTTTACGACTCATCGATCATGATATTTATGGATTGAAAACTTGAGAATTATGCATAAATCACTGGTAAATGTGATAAATGTAGCAAAATTTATCAAACTTTATTGAAATAATCCGATATTTTATCACTATTATCAACATATATGTGCTGTATATAGACACTGTTTTCAACTCACGCAACCTTCAGATAACTTTTCGATAACTTAAAAAGTCTGACGAATTCCTTATTTGGAAATAAAAATGCATTGTTAATTTTTTTTTCCATTTTTTAAAATATGAATCATAAAAAAACTTCTATTAAAGAAAGAATTCAAGTTATCTCGCATAGAAGAAAAAAAATCTTTACTAAGAATCAAGCTAAGAAGTGGGTAGCCTTGGTTCTTAACTCGATTCTTAACTATGGAACAAAAACGATTCTTAGTTAAGAATGTGGTAGCAAAGTTCTCTCTCGATTCTTAACTAAAGATCAAATCCATAGTTAAGAAGCGGATTCTTATTAATAATCAGAAGGTGGTACATCCCTTTGCTGTGAGGTCCTGCTGAATTCAGTGGATGTTATCCGGCAGCTTCGAAGTGTTTATTGCGGTTCCCTGTGTGACGTTGCGGAAATTCCTTGAATGTTAAACATGTGAAGAAGCTCCAAATTCCAAGGTCAGATTCAATTTTCGTATCGGCCTTCTGTTGTGCTACGTGATATTTTATATTATATTTTATGGATATTTTGCATTTTACTCTTATACACATTTATTTATAGTGTTAAATATTATTGCAATATATGTACTTTTTTCTCCTTCTCGATTATTATGCCTCTAACTGAAGATCAGGCACCGAGCGCTGAGCACAAACAATCTCTCGATGTCGATAAAATTTCGATCAGATTGCCGAATTTCTGGCCTGAAAATCCAACCCTTTATTTTGCTCAAGTTGAGGCGAGCTTTTGTTTATCGGGTATTACAGCCGAAGCAACTAAATATTGTGCATTGGTAGCTGCCTTGGATCAGCAAACAATGTTGGTGATCGCCGATTTAATTAAGAATCCTGGGGCTGTACTACCTGCTCATGCTTATTCTCATCCGATCCGAATTATAAGCATCGGTTCATAAGCATGACGTTAAGAATAATCCGAAAAACGATACCAAGGAATTATTCGTAGGCTCACTCCTTAACGTCACGTGACGTGAAAGAGGGAAAATCAAAGAAATCGCTTTCTACATAGGGAAAAGCGATTTTTCCCTTTTTCCGATCGACCACTGACCAATCAAAATTAAGCTTGGGGTATACAACTACTACTATACATTTAATGAATTTTTTGTTCAACGACGGTGGCAACGCAATTCATTTTTAATGCACGTGCAGAACATTTGTTGTTGTTTTTTTTCACATTCTCTAACGTTAAAAATGGAAGGTGTTAGCGGGGCTAACAGCTAGATACTTTTTTTTTTAAATGGGGAGGATGGAAAATAAGAGTATATGAAGAGTAATTTCTATAATAAAATATATTTTTCAGCGTGTAAATATTGTTACGAAGGGTAGAATTTGAAAAGGCTTGGTTAACGCAACAAGGTTCGCGTGGCATGCGATTGTGATAATAGAAGAACGAGATACAATGGGCGCGGTAGCCCGGTCGATAAGATGCTCGCCTAAAGTACCAAAGGATGTTTAGAGGTGTCGCGAGTTCGATACCCAGTTCGTCCTTGTCAGAAAACTTTCCTGACACAGGGGTACAACAAAAAATGGCGACTTGACCGCAGCAAAAAATGCTACCGCAGGGAGTCCCCCATCGAGGGGTTAGCGCACCAACCTCACGATGAGTACGAAAAACAAACCTGCCGTTCGGAATCGGCAATAAATTGTAGGTCCCGGTCTAATTAGCCCTCGTGTGCAGAAAATGACCGTGGTGCGACAAAAAAAAACGATCAAAAAAACGAGATTCAAAATGGACTCGGAAAGTAGAACGCGAAGGGAGAAGACGTTCGGAAGGCTGCTCTAGTTTAGCAGTAGTTTTAGCAGCTCATGTAAATAAAAGCGAGTATTTGTTCTCGAATCCTCGTTCGTGTGATTGTCTACCCATGTTCAAGTCCTCGGCGAAGAACCCTGGAGAGATCCGCGCGACGGGACGGGTCTGGTGAGAAGAGGTTCGACGAGTGACCCGGCGGCGCGACGTAACAAAACTGGTGTCAGAAGAGCGACGCTGCAAGGACTTGAATGGTCAAGACAAGAAGTATGGAGAAGAACGAGACGGGAGAACAGTTCAAGCAGCTGATGGAGATGATGGTCCAGATGAAAATTAGCATGGAGTCCAATATCGCCGCCGTCAACACATCCATCGCTGCTGTCAAGGAGGATATTGTCAACGGTGTGAGGCAAACCATCGCCGCTGCTTGTGAAGGAAGCGCCCTAAGTCGAGTGTACCATGGCTCACAGCGGCATGGTGGGGAGCGTAGACTGTGCAAGGAAATTGAGTTTCCATGCCAGATGGACATCGACCCCGGAGTCAACGTCAGAATCGTTTGGAGAGACCTGGATCGAAGATTCCAGCAGCGAATTCTGTGCGTGGCACCGTCGTTGACCCTACAGACAGTCACGGGAGAGAAGGTGACTGTGCGGGGAAAGTTGGAAGTCTCAGCGAGGTTGGTGTCGGTCACCTATCGTCATGCCGTCTTCGCAGCCGACATCCAGGACGCGGGCATCCTCGGACTGGACTTCCTCAAGAAGCATGGACTGTCTTTGGACATTCGGAGTGACCACGACGGAGGTTGTCACGACGAAGTCCTTCAGCGGAAAGTGATGGCTGTTCCAGAAGCAGGAATCCCCGATGGGAGCATGGACGATGGTGGAATCGGAGCCGTTCTCTTGAGAAGGCCGGGTAGCCGTAAGAGAAGAATCCAGCATCGTGAGGGAGCATCGCGGAGAGATGTCGTTGCCATATTGAGGAAACCATGCCCACGGAACTACCGTCATTGTCTCAAAGTAGAAATTAAATACAGGTCTGCAGAACCTATTGTGAGGCAGCTACAGTCTCAGGACTTAAGTGACGACCCTTGGAGTGACGAGAACACTCGAAAGGCACAACTGGAAGATCCGGACGTACGAGTGGTCATACACTGGAAGGAATCCACTGGAAACAGACCAGGGTGGCAAGACGTCGTTTCTTCCAGTCCGACCACAAAGAGATATTGGGCCCTCTGGGACTCCTTGGAGATGAGGAACGGCATGCTCTACCGCCGTTGGGAGTCAGAGGCTGGAAAGACTTTCAGATGGCAACTCATCATACCCGAAGGCCGTGTGAAAGAAGTTTTGAAAGGGTCGCACGGAAGCGCGACTGATGGACATTTCGACATCACCAGAATGGTACGGAGGATTCGTGTGCGATACTATTGGGACAAGTTCAGGACCGATGTGGAGAAGTGGTGTGAGAACTGTGACACATGTGCCGCCCGAAAAAGACATCCGAAGTGGACTTGTGGCCGACTTCAACGCTACAACGTTGGTGTGCCATTCAAGAGAGTTGCCTTAGACATCTTAGGACCGTTACCTGAAACCCACGATGGTAACAAGTCTATACTTGTGGTGATGGACTGTTTCATCAATTGGACGGAAGCATTTCCTGTTCCCGATGAGAAGGCCGAGACTCTAGCACAAGTGTTGGTGCGGAATTGGGTGTCTCGATTCGGAGTACCCATGATGATTTATTCCGATCAGGGACGAAACTTTACGTCAGCGGTGTTCCTTGAGATGTGCAAACTTCTGGGAATGGAAAAGACGCGTTCTACTCCGCTTCATCCGGAATCCGATGGGATGGTGGAGAGATTCAACAGGACCCTTCTGAATCACCTCTCGTTGTTCGTGTCGAAATACAAACAAGATTGGGACTCGAAGTTACTGCTGCTTTTGCTGACCTATAGGAGTGCCGTCAACGAGGGCAGTGGATTCTCACCGTCACAGATGATCATAGGATGGTATCTTCGGCTGTCGAGTGGCCTGCTGTTTGGGCGACCGCAAGACGCTCCTCTTCGTATGGAAGAATACGTCGAAAAATTCCAGGAGCACCTTGAGGATGTGCATCGAATCGCCAGAGACAGGATCGACATCGGCCCCGAGAAGATGAGAGTTTGCTACGATGCGAAGGCCCCATCTCACGACTTCAAGGAGAGAGACCTTGTCTGGCTTTGGAATCCGAAACGCAGGAAAGAAGGACGTCCGAAACGACGGATAGAAAAGCGTCCGAAACGACAGGAAGGGTGGTGCCCGAAGCTCCGGAAAGGAGGGTGTCCAAAACGATGGAAAGGAGGATGTCTGAGACGTCGGAAAGGAGGATGTCAGAAACTCCACACTTCATGGAAAGGACGTCACCGTGTAAGGAAGAAACGGTGTCCGAAACTTCAGACCTCATGGGAAGGACGCCGTCGTCTTAGGAAGAGACTAGACATCATCGTGATGTGGATTCAAAGGACACTAAAGTTCAAGGTTGTCTATGTCATCAGACTTACTTATTACCATAAGGACTACGGAGGACTCACCGATTTGAGGACTGCATTGCCCGGGACGTGCAACTTTCGAGGAGGGGGGCAATGTTACGAAGGGTAGAATTTGAAAAGGCTTGGTTAACGCATGCAAGGTTCGCGTGGCATGCGATTGTGATAATAGAAGAACGAGATTCAAAATGGACTCGGAAAGTAGAACGCGAAGGGAGAAGACGTTCGGAAGGCTGCTCTAGTTTAGCAGTAGTTTTAGCAGCTCATGTAAATAAAAGCGAGTATTTGTTCTCGAATCCTCGTTCGTGTGATTGTCTACCCATGTTCAAGTCCTCGGCGAAGAACCCTGGAGAGATCCGCGCGACGGGACGGGTCTGGTGAGAAGAGGTTCGACGAGTGACCCGGCGGCGCGACGTAACAAAACTATTCAGAAAGATATTTCAGCATTATAATTAATTTATTGAAGTTTTTTTAAGCCGTACTTCATAAGGAACTACCGAAATCACATTGGGATAATAATGTATTGTCCTCCATTGCCTATTTTGATGTACGTGGGTGATTATTACACTTTGCTCCATTTATTTTATATATATATATATATACACTGCTGGCCACCGTAAATGCAACACCCTGAAGGAAGCATGCAAATAATATGAAATTTACAACATGCATTAGCGGAGGTGAGATATGCAAATGATTAGAATTTCAGCGTAGACGCACATCACGCGCGCCTGTGGCGCCACTTCAAAGTGCTATTTAAGGCTTGGAGATTTCGACGATTTGAAGTACGACAATTGTGTTTTTCTTGTGGTTTTTTTCAAAAAAACGATCAATTATGCCTCGTAGAAAACAGCGATCATCTTTTGATCAAGTATCCGAGTTCGACAGAGGAAGGATAGTGGCCTACCTAGATTGTGGATTATCTTTCAGGGAAATCGGTAGTCGTGTTGGACGAAACCAAACAACTGTAATGCGGATATGTGATGCAGGAGGGTACGACGGACCGACGTGTTCGATCGCATCCACCTCAGTGCACCACTTCACGTGATGACAGGCGTATTGTGCGTATGGCAGTGACGGATCGCTCAGCCACATCATGAACCATAGCACAGCACATTCAGTCTGTACCATAGGCGTAAACTTATTGAAAATGTTGGGGGGGCTCAGGCTCTAATGGAACCTCGTTTATACGACGCGTCGTATAAATGCGAAAGCAGTACTGCAAAACGAACTTTTACCGAAAATTACCCCCCCCCCCACCTTTTTTTTACAGACGTTTCCGAAAAAAAATTTGTGAAAATCTGTCGTTTTGATTCAAAATCTTATGCTTGAGAAGAAATATACTTATAATACTATCATAACATTATGTTGCTCAAGCAATTCTTCAATTCAATAAGTCTCAAGCAATTTTACGGTATTCATTCCAAGATTTAACCGAAAAAAAAGTGTTATTTAAACGTTATGTAAAATGTCCTTTACTTGACAGAGAACACCGTTACAAAATTATCGAATGTGGGGGCGACAAAAATCCCAGTTACAGCCCTGGCTATCAGCATACCGTAGCCCGTTCAATAATTATTTCAGTACCTGTCAAAAGCCATTGAACACAGGGCCACAACTAGGGAGGAGCAGGCGGGTCTCGTGTCCCGGGCGCTAGACCGGATGGGGTGCAAATTTCATTCTAAAACCTCTCCTTCAACATTACAAGTGGGGCGTCAAAATGCGCGCTTGCCCCGGGTAACCAAGCATCTAGTTGCAGCCCTGATTGAACCAGTCAATCATCTTAAATTTTATTACTTTTTCAGTAAAAAATATGCATGAGAAACTACAGTCGATCCCGCTTAGTTTTTCCGCTTACAACGTTTCTTCATGATGGGTTTTTGAAAACCGTAAAACACTGTATTTCAGTGACACGTTTTCACCAATTGAAAAATTATGTGATTCGATTGATAGAAAAGGTGTTTTCCAAAGACTTGGGAGTTCGAATCGAAGTGAAAACGTCGATTAATTGAAGTGTATACAGGCAGGGCCCTGGGTAAGGGTACGTCCATAGTGCACCGCTTCCCGCATTATTGCTTAAACCGCGGCAGTTGTAGAAGGCGAGATGATCCCGCGCGATTCTAGCTGGTGGTGGTTATAGTGCACCGCTCGCGGGAGCGTCTGCCTGCATGGGCAGTTGGCATCATTGAGCTATCACGTGGGGATCTATTGTGTGTTTTTGTTGACAACAAAAAATATTTATTATAAAATTAAACATGAAAGAATGACGAATGTACATGAAATTAATAGGACTCGCCTTGAAGTTGCAATGGGTTTAGTGTAATCGCTAATTATAGTAAATTAATTAATTGATGATAAATCAGCGATTTCACTTTTAGTGCCACATCAAATTTTCGATTAGAAAAACAAAAATTAATCGTTACAAAATTCCGTTTGATTTAGTTTTATCGTTAATTAGTTTATATTAATGATAAAACTAAATCATGATCGATAATTAACTAATCAACTAATAACGATAAAACTGAACTGGCCGATAATTAACTAATTAACGGCAAAATCCGTTGGATATCGTTTTATCGTTAATTAGTTTATTAACGATAAAACTAAATCATGATCAATAATTAGTAACGATAAAACGAAATCCAACGGTATTTTGATTAATTAACGATATCGTTTTCATTACGTCAACTAATTAACGATTAGTATTAACAATAATTAGGCGTCATAAAAACTCCGTTGGATTCAGAATAATCGTTAATTAACCTTAATTAATGATTAACCAACGATATTGCTTTTGTCATCTAGTTAACGATTAGTATTAATAATTAATCGTCACAAAAACTCCAATTGGATTCACTATAATTGGTAATTTTCTTTAATTACTTAATGATTAACGATTTCGCTTTTATTATGTCATAATTAATCAACGATTAGTAATAACGATAATTGATCGTTACAAAAACTCCGTCGATTTACTATTCCATTATAAAACGAACACTTAGAGGAAAGTATCCGTTCAAAACTGCAAGCGGTGAGCCGGTCAAGCGAGAAAAAGAAATAATAATTCATTCTGGTTAAAGCGGGTAAAAGCAGTTTGAGCCGGTATAAGCAGGTAGGCGGGCGCACTATGGCCGCCCCAATGAGTTTTCACGATCTTTTTTCAGCCGCGATAAAGCGAGTAGCGAGAAGCAGTTCACTATGGACGTACCCTAAAGCAGGAATTAGGAGGCTCTTGCGACAAGAGTCAAAGATGTTAATTGGTCAGTGAATGTATGTTGTTTGAATTTCGGGGGCTCAAAGTTATAAAGGCTTCATTTGCCCATGAAGAAATTAGGCCCTGTATACAGGGATAATGTATAGCAACTGAAGCAAAACCTCGTACAAATAAGTAAGGTCAGAAACGTAATAGGGAGATATATACAAAGGGTTCCATTACATTTTCCTAAATACAGTAAAATCTCCACAAATGATCACCTGTACTCAAACACAAATTTGCATCAGTGGCCGCCTCTATTCGACGTAAAATTTCTATGGTGGAGCCCCGTACGCTCTCCTCTTATATTCATTTATCGAATTTACTGATTTATTTTCTTCGAGTGGGTGCGGAGCCCCCGGGAAGTGTACACGGAGCACCGGTTGAGAACCGCTGCTTCAGTGAAAAGTTTCCCAAACTTTTTGTGTTCCATAGCTCTTCTTTAAAAAAAATTTCTTTCTCATTTCTCCCAACTCAAGCCCACCCATAGGATCCTATACTAAACCCATAGCTTCTATCGACCCTTTGGACAATTGCATTTCACACTTTGGAAAGCACAGCTTCAGTGGCCATTCTTGGTTATTATACAACTTAATTTAATGAAAGGTCACGGGAAATTGACCTTTTTATTTTTGATTTATTCATTTTTTTTTTTTTTTGCACTATTTATAAATTTGTTATGATTAGTCCTGTTTGTTGCATTTATATAAATTAACCTCTTTTTAGCATTAATGTGTGTATAAATGTATGTAATTGAAGAATTTTCAGAATAAGTGCAAATTTTCAAGTTGTGCGGAAGATTAATTAAATTTTTGTAATTTTTCAAATTAATATTGCTCATAAATACAATAAAAGTTCGTTATAACAACAGCTCACAAGAAAAGTTTTCGCTGTAACGTAGTTCTCATTATAAACGAATTTTCACGTTTCGCTCTGTAAGAACATAAAATTATTGAAAATTGCTGCTTTATCTGCATTGGGACGTCTTTGAGATCATTTCGTTCTAATATTAACGATTGAACGGAACTCTAGTCATGTGAAATTGATTTTTGATCTCAAATCAGTTGATTCTCTAAGAGTATAAGACGTTTTCCATAGAATTTCGTATCATCAAAGCGGTTTAGATGACCAACTGAACAATTAAAAGTCTGAACTTATTACATTCATGCTCACTTCCATGGATTTATGGATCAGGCAACATCGTCTATCGAATCGGAAATTCGACATTTTCAAATAGTTTGGTTGCTCAACTCCAAGGACCTTCTAGCTACAATGGACCATACCCGAAGCCCGGGTGCTTTATTTGCTTGTCATTCCTTTTTTTTCAAGTAAAAAGAAGTAAAATCTCAGGAGAAAAATCCGCCTATTTTTGACATTATTCATGTTTTGTTACTTGTGTGCACGTGTAGTTTGCTTCTTTTTCGAGCAACTTTTTCTTTCTATTAGTGAGCAGCTACAGTACTAATAACTAGAAATTCCTAAATAAAATACATGAAGAAATCATTTGCATGAGAATGTTTTTGCAAATGAATATGCACCGAGATAAATAGAAAAGATGCATTTAAAAACGCATTTGCGTTTTTTGCTTGGTTATTTGTTCTTTAGCACATATTTTCTCAGTTTTAGTTCATATTTAGCCATTTTTTTTAAGTGGAAAATTCGGGCTCTAATTACAGGCGAATCCCGTTTTAACGAATACCGTTACAGCGAAAATATCGTTTTAACGAATGGTTTTCTAATCCCTCTAATAAGTATACATAGGAACAATGCAAACAATCTGAAATTTCTTTATAACGAAGTGTTTTCTCCGGTTTCTTGGACTTCGTTATAACAGGATATTCGACTGTATAACAATCATTTAATGTATTGTTATCAAAGTGAATGGGACAAGGGCGTAGCCAGAAATTTCGTTCGGCAGGGGGGACCAAAGTGATAGAACAATAGATTTGGTCATCTTTTTCCCTTTTTTCGGTCATTTTCTCACATTTCGGACGAGGGGACCAGACCCCCAAGTCTTCCTCTTCGCTACGCCCTTGGAATGGGACTACCCCTGAGCATGAGCGTACCCAAGAAAACCAATCTATTGGGGGGGGGGGACACCGAATTTCTTCCAGAGAATTTTTGAGTTGGTGTCAATTTTCCAAAAGCATTTAATTAACAAAAATTTATTTGATTGTTGGGGGCGTAGCCTTTGCCCTTGAGCCCCATTCTAGTTTGATCACGGTCCAAGTAAAAATATACTTTCATTTTCCCTCTCTCTCATTGAAACGAGCACAACTCCGGTCTATCGCCATAGGCAATTTATTCAGATCTAGTCATGCCGTAAATCTGAGTATATCCTCCCAGGATCCCCCAGATCTTACGAATCCCGAAATCCGCTGGGCGGGGTCATGAAAATGACTATATACAAAAAATATATTCAGAACAGTATATGCATCTTTATTTATTGTCCAAGTGCCAGGTCACCATGGTGACTGGAAAATCTGTATTCGCGCCTAAAATTTTGTATATGTGATTGCTAAATCAGAATCTAGTGATGGCTCAAAATTTCCCGATTTCATAATTGTCTTCCAACATAGAAAGGAGCAGAGCCACAACTAGAGAAAGCAGGTAGGTCTGGTGCTCCGGACGCTGGACCAGAATGTGAGTCGAATTCACCCTTTAACTGCTTCTTCTACATGCAAGGGGCGCCAAAATTCCGAATTGCCCCAGATGACAAAGTATCTAGTTGCGGTCCTGGGAAGGGGTCATCAATTCCCAGAAAGGTTGCAAAAAAGATTATTTAAGATACTTTTCTCGTGAAAAAACCATGCTTGGCTCTTACAAAATTTGGCTGGTGCCTAAATTTTTTAATGATTTTTGTCGAGCCCTGTATTTATTTATATTTTATGATACAGTGTATATTTCCCCCAAAATCAAATTACATGTCACTTATTTAAGATTTATTTTACTCTCATATATTGAGTCATATATTAGGTTTTAAATTAGAAAAATAATAATTTTTTTAGTTGCATAAGTTTCTTATTAAAAACTCGATTCAAATATTGTCACTTTTACAAGTACGCAAGCCAAATGGAGTTTAAATTTTTCTTAAATAAATTTTAAATATGATTGAAAAAAATAAAACATGGTAAGTTTTATTAATTTATTGATATGTCTAACAGAAAAAAAAAGTATTTTATACTACGCTTTATTGATTATAAGTATTAGAGGGCTGCAAAATCTAGATTGTTTTTGAAGATTCTGAATAAATTATCATTAAAGAAAATGTTTAAAATGCATGAATTTATCAAAAATGTGTAGCTATATTTAATATTGCTTACTTTTTCTGTCAGGAAACTGTGCGGAATCACGAGGAACTTTTCCGTTTTCTTGTAATACAACATGTTTTACTAACAGAAGGTTATACTGTACGTGCACAACCGAATGTGGTCCACACAAACCATAAAATACTGTGGAACTGTCCATCTCAACATTTGTGGGGGGGGGGGGTTCAGTGGAAAAACAAGGAGTTTACTTCAAGTGGCTCCAAACACAGCTATTCTTATTTTGCAGAATCACAAACCTCGTCTAGATTTTTCTTCACCACCGTAATTTCTTTATATTCCAATTAGGATCATCTATGTCGGCGTCCTTCACGGATGGCCATCCATTAAGCACAAAAGCTTTTAAAGCCTTGACCAGCGGCGTCAAGAAGAATGTAGTTTTCAGGATCAGAAGGGGGGTCCCCATATGGATGGATGCCTCCAGGTGACATATTCCCCACATAGGGTATAAGCGACACGCTATACACTCCCCGTCCTTCTAATTAGGAAATGGTGATTGTATTCAGTAAACCTGCATTGAAGCAGCCGAAACTGAACCCTATTGAAATGCTCTTTGACAGCTGCAGAAGGTGCGGCCCCTTTATCATGAAAAAAAAAAAAAAAATACATGGAATAAAAAGTCCGCCAAAGATCCCAGGCTAGAAGCCCTTCTCCAGTATGTGGGAGTCCATGGCCGTGCTTATAGCTCGCTGAGTGCCCCCCCCCCCCGGGAAACACGCCACTAGATGCCACAGACGGGCTGTAACTAGGAGTGAAGATCATTTTATTGTCGGGAAAGGGGGGGGGGAAAGCATCGAAATGCCTCCTTGAGATCGACTGTGATGCCGCAAGATATTTAAAATTTCTAACAGTGCTGCGAACGTAAACAGGGTATGTAAAACCCCCTCTTTGCGGTCACCGGACCCAGCACTTCCCTGTGAAAAATCGGGGTCCTCGCGAAAGATCTGTCCAAAAGCCCGGTCCAACGGAGACAGGATCATTTTAGTCGTGGAGGGAGGGCAGAGTATGTAATTTTTTCACCCTCTCCCCACTACAAAAAACGATCGAAACGATATTTTTCGTCTTCCACCCCCCCCCCCAGAATTAGCAGTCCCCACAAGAATTCCGCCTGTGAAAACTGCCTTCTTCCCTAGTTCCGGCCCTGGCTACCTAAGTGTTGGAGTACTGGAAACAGGGCTGGGGGGAGGGGTCAAATGTCTAGGGTGCCGGACCAGAGGGGGGGGGGAACGCAAATTTCACCTTTTAACCTCTCTTCAACATTTATTGAAATACCGTATTTAAAATTTCTATATAAGAGTGCTGCTAACGTAGATAGTTTGAGAATCCCTGATTTATAAGGAGGAAATTTCATATTCCTAGTATTAGAATGCAATGGTACCCGGCTCAGGGGGCTTTGAAATTTTCCATTCATTTCTTATTTTCTTTTTTTTTTTTTGTGTTAATTTTATTTTACTATTATTTATTTGATTCCCCTCAAAGGCACCGGAACCTAGGAGTGGAGGATATTTGAGCCCAAAAAATTTTGTAAGACGGTTGAGCCCAAAAAATTTTGTAAGACGGTTGAGCCCCCCCCCCCCCCAATAGTTTTTAGAAGAACAATGCAGTGATTCCTCTGTTTCCTGCGTATGTGCTTCATTTCATCCCCGTATATAGGGGACGGCCAGCAACTTTCAGCGCTCTCTCCCCACCCAATGTTAATTTCTTCATGTCAGAGCCTCTGTTGTGAAGAACTTGTTAATAAGCTTAATCATTGTTCACTTTACCTCCTCCCACTTTTTTTCTTTTTTGTGTTGTATCATGTCCCCATCCCCAAGGGTCACACTCAACAAAAGAAGGAAGATATGCTCTTGAGTTTACAGACAGTGCAAGCAAGAGAAAGGATCCCCCCCCCCAAGTTATCTATACTGGTGCCTTCAGGCACCACTCTGGGAGGACGTAATTTAGGATGAATGGATGCTGGATTGATTCGGAGATAAGACTACTATTGTCACAGAACAAGTGCGTTGAGATTCTGAAGAAAAGTAAAAAAATAAAATTTCGAGCAGGCAGATGGATTTCTACTATTTAAAGAAATTTTTTGTCAAAAAGTTTTTTCTGAGCCAAGTGTGAGAAACATATCCACTCGAATTTTTGGGGGGGCCGAGCCGGCTCTTCTAAAATGTTGGGGGGGGGGGCTCGGGCCCATGGGCCGGATACAAGTTTACGCCTATGTTCTACCCCCACCCCCAGTCAAATTTTGTTATAAAGGGGCTTGAAAAATGTTTCGGCATCGGTCCTCAAGATCTGTTATGAATGGGCATTTAGAATGTGCTTTTTTCCCCAATATTTTTCAAAAAAACATTGGGGGGGGGGGGGCCTAAAAGTTATTGGTCCTCCCGCATATACGGGATTCAAGCGTGTACGAAGGAGAGGGAGAATGCATTGCACAATGGTTTTTTTCAGTAATTACTGGGAGGCTCAGTCCCCTTACAAAATTTATTGTGGGGGGGGGGGGCTCAAATGGCCTCAGCCTCTAGGTTCTGGCACCTATTCTTTATAGAGTGTAATTTATTTCGGTTTCAATATCATTGCTTCCCAATATTCAACCTTCCCCCCTCCCCCCACCATGCATCTTTGGGCTTATTTTCATGTCGGCGCCATGGCCGTCCTCCGGTCGCAGTGAACAAAAGAAGAGACACTCCATCGAGAGACACTCAGTTTTTGCCACAGGCAAAGAAGAAAGAGCCCCCCTCAACACCGCAAAGAATCTTCCTCTCAGCCGTGAATTCTGGCAGTAACCGATGGAGGGTGCAATTGGGGATTGAACGGCAGGGAAGAAATGAGATAAACGTATTGTCATGGAACAAGAAAGCCAAAGACCATCCAGATTTTTTAAAAGAACTAAAATTTTGTGCAGATTGTTTCCATTAACTAATTCATAATTAGGACAACTTTTGGTTAAAAAAAAATTTTTCATCATTGCAAAATGAATAAGCCATATTCATACGAATTTTTGGGGGGGCTGAGCCGCGTCTTCAAAAATGTTGGGGGGGCTCAGGCCCATGGGCCCTATAGAAGTTTACGCCTATGGTCTGTACCGCATCATCCAGTGTCTGCGCGTACCTTTCGACGCCGTTTACAGCAGAGTGGTCTGTCCGCAAGACGTCCATTGCTTCGTCTACCCTTGACGCAGAACTACAGACGTCTCCGCTGCCAATGGCGCGATGAAAGAAGGATGTGGACGGCACAATGGAATGAAATTGTCTTTACTGACGAGTCACGCTTCTGTCTGCAACACCACGATGGTCGTGTTCGAGTCTGGAGACACCGCGGAGAGAGGATGCTGAACAGCTGCGTTATGCACCGCCACACTGGTCCTGCACCGGGTATTATGGTATGGGGCGGTATTGGATATCACTCTCGTACTCCTCTAGTACGCATTGCCGGTACTTTAAAAAGCCAGCGCTACATCTCCGAGGTGTTGGAGCCAGTTGTCCTTCCTTACCTTCAGGGCTTGCCCACAGCCTTATTTCAACAGGATAATGCGCGACCACACGTGGCACGCATTGTCCAAAGGTTCTTCGTCAATCGCCAGATTGAATTGCTTCCCTGGCCAGCTCGCTCTCCGGATCTTTCACCGATAGAAAACATGTGGTCCATGGTTGCTCAACGATTGACCCAGATTACATCCCCAGCTGCCACACCAGATCAACTTTGGCAACGCGTGGAAGCTGCTTGGTCTGCTGTACCCCAAGAACACATCCAAAGTCTCTTTGAATCAATGCCGAGGCGTGTGGCAGCCGTGATCTCCAACAATGGCGGCTACTCTGGCTACTGATTTTGGCAGGAACCGCACTTCACAGAAGTCTATAAATTTAATCATTTGATGCTTGGTCAACATGTTATCTACAAAATAAATATTGTTGCGATATCTCTTGTCTTTCTTGGTGTTGCAATTTGGGTGGCCCAGTGTACTTGTTACTCAAGAAATTTGACTGATATCATTAATTAGTAATCGTTTAAATTTTCTAATACATTTTTATATCGGATTTTATATCACGATTTAGATTATTATATTGTTGATTACTTTTTTGCAAAGAGCTTCTAACCATGTTAACATTAGTCTCGTAGTCACCACCCGAAACTGTGATAGCATATTGTATAACTGGCAGTACCCAAGCGAAATAAATTGATCGAAGAAAGACTGGGGAGACAATATATTTTAAAGAATGGATTCTGATGTTGAATAAATTTTAATTTATTACTTATAGCTACAGCTTGGGATTTCCTCATTTAAGGTTTTTATTGAAGATAATATCCAGATAATTAAATTCATCCGTTTCTGAAATTTTTTCGCAAGCACAATGTTCCCGTGGGTAGTCATTTGTATGACACTGGATTATGATAGGTTCTCTGTTTTAGTTGAGTATAATTGGAAATAAATGAATTCAGTTTTCTTTAGATTAAGAGTTAGTTTATTGCATTTTAACCAATTTGAAATTATTGAAATATCAGATTCCGCTTTAATTTTGTAAGTTGTTTGATTTTGATCAGAGATAACTATTGCTGTACATCCGCGTAAGTTATGATATTGCCGTTTAATTGTAAATGTTGAATATCATTAACATAAATCAAAAATAATAAGGGGCCAAGTACAGATCCTTGGGGAACCCCAATGAAAATTTTCTTAAATGACCCGGTGTGATTATCGATTTTGATTGCTTGTTTTCTGATATATTAGATATTTAAACCAGTTATAAGTAATCCCCCTAATTCCAGATTTATATATTTGTTTTCAGACAATATTATGGTTTACACTGTCAAATGCTTTGCCGTAAATCTAGAAAAATTGTAAGAGTTTTTTATTGTTAATAACATTTTTATAAATATACTCGGAAAGTTTCAAAATTGCAGTTTCTGTATTTTTATTCTCAAGGAAGCCGAATTGATTTTCAGCAAAGTACGTTAAGGAAGTTCATTATCCTTGATTTAACAGGTTGTTGTATTATTTTTGACATAATCGGAAGAATTGAAATTGGGCAGTAATTATTTTGCACCTGATATTTCGCCCCGGACGGGGCCAAGGGAGTGGCCCCGTGGGTGAGTGACCGTATGAGTAGCCAAACAGTGAAAGAATTAGTGACCGTATGAAAGAACCAGTGAGTTGAGAAATGAACGAGTGACCGATCAAGTGAGCGAGTCAGTAACTAAGTGATTGGGTGAGTGGCAGTACGAATGGCCGTGTGAGTATGCGGTTGAGTGAATAGGTGAGTTACAGACTAGATGAACGATTGAGTGAGTACCAGTATAAAAGACTCACTCGCTCAATTACAAACCGAGTGACTCATACTGTCAATCATACGGTCACTCATGTGGTCGCTGATACGATCACTGCTATGGTCACTCACCTACTCAAATGACTTTGTCCGAGGTGAAACTTCGGGCCAAATGTTAGGGACGAAACGTCAAAGGAAAAAATGTGCAAGGGGCGAAACGTCATGGGGACGAAATATTGGAGACGAAACGACGGAGGTGAATATTTCAGACACCTTCATTGTAATAGTAAAACATCAAGGCATTTATACATAGCACGTAATTTATACTGCCAAAGAAAGTTTATAGACGGTTTTTTTTCTACTCATCAATAAAATTCACATTCAACTTTGTTCAGTTCACCAACAAACATTCTGCATCACATAACAATTATTGATAAAATACACTCATGTCCATAAATTAAGGGTAATGCCAGCTCCGGCAAATAAAGGTTCAGAAACAAAACAATCGTTACTTATTCATAACGCCCATTTATTAAACAAAAGATGAAGAACAAAAACGATGGTGTATGTATGATACCATTCATAAAAACTACGATTTTTGCTCCCTGGAGCAATTGTAAAAAATATCTCCTTCACAAAAACTTACTATTACACGGTTGGTATGATGGTTAATACATTGTATGTCTCCCATGCGATGAAATACAGTCCGTACAACGCCTAGGCATGCTGAGTACCAAATTATCGAGCTGATCTTGGGGAAGATCACTCCACTCAGCAAGCAATGCTCTCCGAAGTTCCGGTACACATGTAGGAGGTGGTTGACGGGCTGCAACTCGTCGGCCAAGCATGTCCCACACATACTCTATCGGATTCAAGTCAGGTGAGAATGCTGGCCATTCCATACGGGTTATCTCCTCAGATTCAAGGCATTCGTTTACGATGTTTGCTCGGTGAGGACGGGCGTTATCATCCATAAACACAAATTCGGCGCCCATGGCACCCCTAAACAAACATACATGTTGTTCCAGAATGATGTCCCGGTAAATTTGGGCTTTCATTTCAACGTAACGGTGTCGTTCAATGATGTAGTCTTGGTGGTAACGGGTACCTGGCGTTCTCCATATGAAAGTCCGACGTGAATCAGACTGCAAGCTAAACCTGGACTCGTCGGAAAACATCACACAAGCCCACTGTGACGATGTCCACATTGCATGTACTCTACTCCAGGCTAATCGCTGCCGACAGTGAGTTGCCGTTAGCGGAACACATCTGACAGGCCTGCGAGCATATAGACCAATATCTCTCAAACGTCTGTACACGGTTTGCCGTGAAACTGTGGTACCCGTGGCTGCAGATAGCTGACGAGACAGGTCGGATGCTGTGCTCCGTCTGCTTCTTTTGGCAGTTACTGCCAAATACCGGTCTTCATTCGGCGTTGTAACTCGGGGGCGACCTGTACTGTAACGTCTACTGACATTTCCGTTATCTTGGAATCGTTGCCAAATCCTAGAGATGACACTTTGGGCAATTCCAAGTTTCTCGGATACTTCCATCTCAGTACGCCCACATTCCAGGCGGCAGATAATTCTACCACGTAAAAAATCATCCACATGCGTCCTCTGTGTCATAAATATTCGCTTATGGCACTGAGCGCCTTACAGAACTCTTGTGAACAATTTCACTTCTTTGCCACCGTTCCTTATATACCCCCCCCCCTCTTACACTCTCGTCATTGTGATGTACTATCGGCATCATCTGGTGGCTTCCTGAAATTCGCATATCATTCATGCAGACGTGTGTGATAATTCTACAGGTGAAATTTTTACTTTAGATTTCGATTTCCGTGTGATTCTGAATTATCCTTCATTTATGGACATGAGTGTATAATATACTACACGGTTTCCTCGCAGAACTATGATAACGAGGGTGTGTGGCATTAGAGCTGCTTTGGTCAATTTCAATTTATTTTATTAAATAACAGTTACATTCGCAAAAATAACACTACCCAAGAGGCAAATGGCTGCCAATACTAGGGTTATGATCATGAAAAAAAAATTAAAAACTGATACAAACGTTTCATGGGAAAAAATATATCTACTCTATAATATAAAATCATTAACTCGAAAAGGGCCTGTTGCTAAGCAACCGAGTGACGGCAGTGGGTGAAGTTTTTGAGTGACGGAAATCTGTTACGTTTTTGTGTTACGGAAGTCGGTTCGATTTTGGGTCAAGTATTCATTTAACTCTAGCACATGTTGGGACCCATTCGACCCATCGGGACCATGTTAAGTGCATGTATCGAGAGGCTCCCATATCCTACAGCAGGGCCCTTAGGCTGGAATTTAGATGGCGACCCCCCAAACCAGCTTTTCAGGCCCCTCTGTGGTTAATTTATAGTGTGAAAAATCAAAAAGTGATAAGAATCGTTCTGGTCCTGTCAGCCCTGCCCTTGTGGGGGGGGGGGGGTCATGCCGAGAGGTATCTATATGTATAATATACATATAACAACAGTGCTCCCAACACACAGGGTCGGGGTACCCGGGGGGGATTGTACGTATACCTTCATGGGAAAGTTAAAAGTTTTCATTTCCAGGGTCCCTTGATGGATCTCATTGTTTTCTTGCTGCTTTAACGTTGAAAAATTTGCGATAGCGGAAGCGCAAGATATATCCAGTCTGGGGGCTCCAAAAAATTTGCGAATTCTGTCACGGGTAGTTGCGTGGATGGTGCTAGATTTCATTCGTTGGTAAAACGAATACAAATCAAAATGTTTCACGACAATCGCAGCGGGGGATCACCGACAAGCTTCCAAGTCGGGGGCCCCATGTTTACAGGTTTCATTTTGGGGGAGCTGGATGAATCTCATTATTTTCTGTTGCAGAATTTGCAACAGCGGATGCCCGAGATAAAGACAGTCTGGGGCCCCACTAAAAGTATGCGAATACAACGGGCAACTGATTGGGGGCCCTAGCTTTTATTCATTGGTAAAACGAATACAAATTAAATTTTTTCATGGCACTCGCAGTGAAGGATGACCGACAAGCTTCCAAGTCGGGGGCCCCATGTTTACGGGTTTCATTTTGGGGCTCTAGATGAATCTGATTCTTTTTGTTTTTTAACATTATACAATTTGCAACAGCGGAAGACCGAGATAAATCCAGTCTGGATTCCCCACTAAAAATCTGCGTATTGTGTTCCCGCTACTGGATGTGGGGCCCTGGATTTTATTTCTTTGCAAAACTGAAAAAAATGAAAAATTTTCGTATCCCCTTACAGGGGTGTGTCCGACAAGCTTCCAGGTCAGTGCTCCATGAGAATGTTGATAGGTTCTAATTCGGGGCCCCTGGATGTATCTCATTGATTTTTGTTGTTTAACATTGTAAAATTTGCAACACATCGGTAGCCCGAGATATATCCAGTGTGGGCCCCACTAAAATTCAGCGAATTGAATCTGGGGCTCCAGTTTCTGGGGGTGCTTGATGAATCTCATTTGTTTTTTGTTGCTTTATTATTATTTTTATTAAAATTCGCTTCTTCAGTAAGCTGGTGCTTTCACACGTCTCTTTCCATAGCACGCTGATGAAGTGGGACGAAATAAACAAGATATGTTGTGAAGAGAAGTGAGGAGGGTGGTTGGCCGCCAAAGGCGGCAGGGAGGCAGAGCCCCCTAGTATATACATAAATTCAAACACACAAATAATCATAGATACAAAATCAAGTTAATTAGTAGTACAAGTATTTTGAAATTGAATAGTAAATATTTATAATGTGTTCATTATGTTGAAGTAAAAAAGAAAAAGGGGGGTATAAGAAATGTGTGTGTGTATATACATGTACATATTGTGGCTGGTTATCGGAGTGCTACTTCAATTAGAGATTAAAAGGGATTAATAAGATTTGCAGTTATGGAACTATGTGAAAATAAATTTCAATATCATTTATTGAGTGAAGATATTCTTTAAGCTTTCTTTTGAAATGAGGCAGATTTGTAATTGTTTGCATTTCATAAGGTATTGAATTGAAGAACTTTGGCGCTATGAAAATGAAGTGTTTTTGCAAAATATCTTTGTGTGCATGTGGAATAGAAAAAAATACAATTTGGTCTACGTGGATTTACTGTAGTGCGCATGGGCAAATGGTATTGTTTTTTGTACAGAGTAATTGCAACTTTTGGCAAGTACAGCTGACGAACGGTTAAGACGTCAGCATTACGGAAAAGAATATTAGACTGTGTGTTATACTCATTACATATTAGTCGAATTACTTTTTTTGTAGATTACAATAGTAATATTCGTCCTATAATTAATCTCCACCATATATGCAAAGACCGTAACATATGTGTGATTGAAACCACGAAAAATACAAATTTCTGATGAACACTTTATTAACCTGACTTCTGAGATGAAAAAACTTGAAAATCATGTACCTCAATTTATTATGTAGAAAGTTTACGTGTGATTTCCATTTTAAATTATTATCGAAATAGAGGCCGAGATATTTAATACTCTTGACAGCTTTAAGTCAGTTACATGAACATGAAGTGAGATTACATTGGTTAGTATGGTATATCAATTGAATAGGGTCAGGAGAATTATCTCGTAGGGAAAATTTCATGTATTTGCTCTTTTCAATATTAATTTCCAGATCATTAATAAGAAACCAATTCCGAATTTTTAAAAGATCTTCATTTATTTTTGGTTCAATACCTCTAGTGGATCATTACTTGCATACATGACCACCGTATCATCAGCGAAGCAGATAATTTTACCAAAAATATCAATGTCGCAAAAGTCATTTATGAATATTTGAAACAATAAGGAACCTAAAACTGAGCCCTGAGGGACTCCCCTTTTAATTAGTAAAGGACAACTGTAGAAACTTGAACATCTGACTCTTTGGATTCTATTTTTCAAGTATGATTTCATCAAATCGGGTGTGCCACGCCTGATGCCTATTGAATACATTTTCGAAAGGAGAATATCGTGATTTATTGAATCAAAAGCTTTTCTTATATCCAAGAATATTGCTATTACTTTGTGGGATTTATCAACGTTTTCATAGACAAATTGAGTAAAAGTTAATAATGCTGTTTCAGTATTTTTTTTAGGTAGAAACCCATGCTGATTATCAGAAAATAATTTTGTTTTGTTGAGGAAGTCAAATATTCGGATTTTTATGATGGTCTCAAACACTTTCGAAAATGTTGGAAGAACAGATATTGCTCTATAGTTGTTAAAAACATTCACATCTCCTGATTTGTAAACTGGAGTAACATTTGCAATTTTTAAAACATCAGGAAAAATAGAGTATTTAATGCAATCATTAAAAAGTTGGGTCATATAAGAAACCACATTATTTGGAAGCACTCTTAGTATCTTTGAATTAATAATATTAGAACAATTTTTACCTCGAGATATATCAAATATCATATTCGAGACCTCAGTATAACTTATTTCAGAAAAAAACATTGATTGAGAGTTATTGTTAATTGAATAGGCAGGAACGTAATTTTGATATGAAGAGTTATTTCCACCCGACATCGTAATGAAATGGGTATTAATATTATTTAAAGTTAAAATTGGATCCCTTCCCATAGGCAAAGATTGTTTTGGCCCATCGGTACCTAATATTTTATTTACAAATTTCCATTGTTGTTGCGATGTATGGCATTTATTAAATTCATGTAGAAAAAATTTATTTTTTGCTTCAGTAACTTTCATTTTAACACAAGAAGTAACCGATTTATAGGCAATGTTCACCAAGACATCAAATGGAAATTTTTTACATTTCAAATAGAGTCTTTGTTTCAGTTTTACAAGATCCAAAACCTCCTTTGTAACCCAACCATTTTTTGTTTTTTCGGTTTATTAAAGCACTTAGTATGATTCATAGTGATATTTTCAAGAGTTTTGAGAAAAGAATCAAATGAAATATTGGGATCACTTTCTACATATGCAAATTCATAATTGCTTAAGTAATCAGTAATATTTTGGTAATCAACAGAGATAAATTTCTTTCTCAATTTATTGGAATTGTAAGTATTGTTAATAAAATTTAATTTACAACCAATTGCATAATGATCAGTTAAACTATATTGGAAGATAAATGAATTAACACATTCCATGTTTCTGCTCATTCTGATGAAAACGTGGTCAATACATGATCCACTGCCATTAGAATATGATCTGGTCATGTTATTGATGAAACATTGGAAACCAATACCATAGAGTAAATCAAGATAATCAATGACAACGTTATCATTAACGTTCAATAAATCTATATTTATATCACCAATCAGAACAACATTCCGATATTTAAGTGTTTGTAAAATCGGACTAATTTCAGATACAAAACAGTCAGAGGAAAACGCATGAGATCTATATACACTAAAAACCAACAATTTTAAAAGATCGCTATAAATTACAACATATTCAGCGGTTTGCATTGTTACAAGGGTGAGTGAATTTTTATGAGGGAAAGGAAACTCATCACATACACGCACGCACGCATGCATAGTGAAACACACTCTTTTTTCTCAAAACCCGCTTCATAGAATTACTGATTGTGTGATGAAGTTCCGAGAAGCATGTCGGTTGTGGTGGTGGTGTCAATAGATTTTCGGTCGTGTAAAAAAATGAAAATGGGTGGGGTTGGTTTGGACGGTTTTAGTTTTTACTAGCTTTCCCTACCTCCGTGACACACGAAAGTATATTTCGCACTCGAACGCAAGTTTTGTGACGTCACAGTGCCAGCTCCTGATTGGCTGCGCTGTCATAACCCAGAATGCATGAAGAGAGCTTCACTTTTTTTATTTTTCTTCTTATTCTCCCCATCCTGATTTACAGCCAAACCCCAATTATCACCAGAAATTTTCAGTGAATAAATCTGCCACTCGTCGGATTTACAGCGGGTTCAATTGTGATTCCATATGACGCCAAACTCGTAAGAAACCTTCAGAAACCTTTTGGTGACTTGGGGTCTAAGGGGTCAAGTAAATAAAGTTGATCAAGTTTGGGGGGCTTTCAGAAAAATAAGAGGTCAACAAGTTCAATCTAATTTAAAATCAAATTTAATCAATTTAATTGAAGTGAATCTAGTCATGTCAAACCTAGCATTTTCACTAATTTTGCGCGAGAATATCATGTTGATTTTTATTTTATAAGGGAAAACAATCATAATCATACACATAAATTCATCTCTTTTTCCAGGTCGCACAAAATTTATTTGATTCTAAAGGAGAGACATCTCTAAACGAACAGTTTAAAGGATTTTTCGGTTTGCGAGTGAGTATCACTTTTAAATTATATATGATTATTTTTAAAATGAAACTTCCTTAGCGAGACATAGCAGTGAAATTTTGAGAGGGAAAGAAAACGCGAAGTTACAAAAAGTGAAACGCTTTTTTTTCCTCTCAGTATCGGTTCCAGAATAACTGGTATACAAGATATCGCGAAGCAGTTCGGTTGGTATTGGTGTTAACTTGGCCAATGTTTCTGACGTAATATTACGTCGGAAGTTCTACAGAAGAATTACAAACACCATTCTTTCTCTCACCAAGTGTGTGCGTCGGTTTGGAAAAAGAACGTAAACTCGAGATGTTTTGTGGGAGTAGATATATAAAAACATGTTTTTCACTCGAAAAATTCCATCCCTTTCTTTCTATGCTTCCCTTTGATTGAGGGGTTGTACATTGAAAAAAATTTCGAAGAGAGAGAGGATTTAAAATACAAATACAACGCCACACAACAGGCAAAATGCCCAACGAGGTGGCTGAGAAAAAGATGCTCATAAAAATATAGATGTCAATGTCATATATTTCAAAAATACAGCAACCCAATTAAAAATGCAATTAATAAAAATTATAATACGTGATAAAATATTATACAATGCCCATAAAGAATACTCATGGTTGTCTGATTCTAAGTATTGATAGCTTCTCGATTTACCCCAAAATGTTTATCGCATTTTTTTTAATGTAACAAGTGCGTTATCAAATTATAAATTATATAAAGTACAATGAGCAAAGGTGTGAAATTATTGAAAATAATAGAAGACTCAAAAATATTTAGAGGCGGGAGTTCACATAGCCAATATTTTTATAGGTCTTATCGAGATGTTGGCTAATCGTAAGTGGGTCTTAGTTGGTCTCATGGACCGGATTAGTTGGTGGTCACGTGGAACACACACTGCTGTAATAAAAAATTTGGAGGCACTCTGTTCGTTATTTGCGTATCTTTTCTTTGACTTGCGTACGTTAGCGCCACCTATCGGCTGTTTTTGTGGTTTTTTTCCTGTCTTAAAAATTTTTCGTTACCTAGCGATGCTAACCCTGCAAACCGTTTTTTATTTCGGTTATTTTTCCGGTTTTTATGAAGTTTTAAGTTTCTACGGACTTTTTGCCCACCCTGTATTTATTTTTGTTTGTATTTTATTTTAATTGTATTCTTTTATTTTCATTTATTTCTGTTTCATTTCACTTAATATTTTAATTTTATTTTCCTTAGAGTTTCATTTATTTGCATTATTCTATTTTTATTGTTGGTTTTTTTTTCTTTATTTCTTTATTTCATTTTGTTTGTATTATCATTTTATTTTCATTTCATTCATTTTTTAATCACTCAAAATCTTAATTTTATTTTTATTGTTTCATCGTTATTATTTTATCTCTTTGATTTTTACTATCTTTGTGTCATGTTGTGAAGGGTCAAGCTCTTCATTGCGGGGGGGGGGGGGAGGAATCCGTGATCATATAGGTTAAAAATACATTCAAAACACAATTAAATCAAGTTGAAAACGAGTCTAGAGAGAGAAAAATAGTTCTCAAGTAATTATCGAATTATATTTAGGCATATATAATCATTCATGCATTTTTACTGCGTTTCAGACGTGTTAGACGGCAATTATAAATTATGGCCTGGATTAGAAAAAGTATGTTCAGTACATTATAGTTCTATTGCGAATCTGTCGCGGGTCGTCGAGTCAGAAGTTGCTGCGAAGTACAGGCACGAAGGCCGAAGATCACCAGATTCCATGTACATCATCCAGTAGCGCCGAGTCCAAGCGAGTTGCCTATATCTTCAGAAAATTAGATCAGCTATATGTCAGATAGGTTCATCTCGCCTCCTGAAACTCCAGGGTGCTGGAGTCCCGAAATTGGCGTGGGTCCGTCCAAATCAGCATCTGCTTCAATCCTGAAGACTCGTGGTCCCGATTCCTTGTAGTTGTACTCTCTGTTTATGGGTTGCGTGCTTTCTTAATATCAGGTATTATTTTTAGATTTAAGATTAATAACATAATAACGCGATATCTTCGTCAATTGATTCTGCAGCTTCTTCATCTGTATGTTGTTTCTGGTTATTTTGGTTACATTGTCTGCATACGAATTTACTTTGTTTTCTCTTTGACATTTTTCGAAAAGCTGATTCCGTTGTTTCATCACATACTGGATGTGTAAGTTCCACGCACTGTGTACAGTGAAAAATTGCAATTTCATCAATGGCTACACCTTTTCATACACCACACACTTTGTTCATATTTATAACTTGTATTGAACACGATAAATTTATTGCAGACAGAAAATAAAACTTTAGTGCAAATTATTTTACATATATAGATGATGATGCTTTCATCTTACGATCGTTTCATTTATTTGATTTTGATGTTTATTTTTCACCGATTATTTTTATCATACTTCGTATTATTTTCTTTTCAGGGTGATGTAGGAGAGAATGGAGTAATTGGACATCCTGGAGAATTGGTCAGTTTAAACATTTATTAGAACAACTGATTTTTAATTTTCATTTACCTCCCCAGTATCACAACGATATCATTAGAATATCGTACCAATACCGGTCGGAACGGTCTGGAAAGAGGACGGAAATTTTTACGTGTCCGATATCGAACGATATAGTAAAAATGTGTTTACCCAATAAACGCCAAAAAATATCCTTTTTTTTCTCTATAATAGTTTTACTCTCATTTTTACAACACAATTTCCAAGGAGAATACCTTGTACGATAATTAGTTTCTTTTGAAATAATCCAAATTTCTCAGGATTCTCTATGTTTAACCGTCTTTTCGGTAGGAGCGTCTTAAGACGCTGAAAGTTTCCATGTCATTTCTGGGCAGGAGCGTCTTTAGATGTCGCAATTTGCCATGTCAACTCTGGGCGAGAGCATTTCTAGACGCTCGTGAAAGCCAGTTCCTTCCCCCAAAACGCTTTGTGCAATGAGTGAAAAGCTGTAACTCCCCTTCTTATTCAGGTGCCCCTTTGGGGCTACAAGAGCAGAAAATTAGGCTGCCGGCACACTACGGTTCGGCTGGTGCGGTTGATCTTATCAGCAACCGTGGAATTTCGCGTGAAACCCACACTGCTGTTAGCAACAGGGGTTTTTTATTTTTTAATGTCACGTGACATCTCGGGATTGGCTAAATTATTTTCGCCAAGCTGAAGTTGGCTCCAGTTAGCATGCAAATTCGTGCTCATAAGCTGCATTGCACTAAAACCCCCCTCTTAATGGATACTCCCTCTTTTACGACACAAAAAATAATTTACAGATGTATAATATATAAAAGTATGAATTTCAAATCTCTTTTTAACGGTCACCCATTTTACATGAATTTAATTTTTTTGTCCTGTCCGTGTTCACAAAAAGAAGGGGTTTTACTGTATATATAAGTACTAATAAAAATATTCATGTAATGAAATTTAGAGGGGAGGCCCCTCTTCTCTTGAGGCACCCGGGCCGTGCTCGGGTGTGCCCATGCGTTAAGACGGCACTGACTGATGCCCCGAACTCCGAGCCAGATAGGAGCGCAAATGTTAACCTTTCATCTCTCCTTCAATATTAAAAGGGAGCGCCAAAATGCGTGCTTGCCCCGGCTGACCACGCATGTCGTTGTGGCCCTGTACATACAGGGTTTTAAGGTCCATACAGGGCCGCAGCTGGATACTTTTTTAACTGGAGCTAGCAAGCTTTTGGCGTCCCCGTATAACGAAAGGTTAGAAGGAGTGGTTAAAGGGGCAATTCGGCGCCTCCTCTAGTTCAGCACTCGATACAGTGGACCCGCTCTCCCTAGTTGCGGCTTTGTAAATCAAAAACTGCTTGAAAAGAACGGTAGGTGTGAAAATTGTCTTCGTGCACTCTTCGTTATTTCCCGCACACAACGTTTTGTCTAGATCAGCGGTTCTCTATCTTTTTTGACCCACGGAGCCCTTTCCAGTATATAATTTCTATGGCGGAGCCCCGTAGGCCTATTTTTTATTTATTCATCAAATTTACCGATTTATTTTTATTCAAAAATATTAATAGTTATTTTTTTCAAATTTACTGTTTCTTTTTCTGTTTTCCTCGAGGGCCGCGGAGCCCTTGGGAGTTCACACGGAGCACCGGTTGAGAACCGCTGGCCTAGATGGGTTTTTTTTAATTGCAAAAACAACAGATAGACAGCCACATTCATATACCACAACTGTATAACATATTTTTCCCGATTGGTTTTGGTTGTTCTCGAGGTGAAAAAAGCCCGAAATTAGCTGTAATTACAGTTTACTGCCAATTATAATTAAAATATCCGGAACATTTGCACTCGATGGCGTACGGGAAATTAGAAAAATTCATGAACTTGAATGAATCAGTCTATTAATTATGATTACAATCAGCATCGGGATCATAATGATTCATGAATTAAAAAGCTTTAAAAAATTTTAAGCTTAAAAATTTATGAAAATTATATAAATCGCAATTTTACTAATTTTAATGAATTTGAATGACTAATTATTTTATTAATTATGATTTAATTAGCACCAGGATAGTTGTGATTAATAAATGACAAGCTTTCAAATTTATGAAAATGATAGAAATCACATTAATAATTTACCCAAATTTTAATGACTAATTAGTTAATTAATTATGATCATAATTAGCATCAAGATCTTTGTGATTAATAAATGGCAAGCTTTCAAATTTATGAAAAGTATAAATTTTCCGCAATTTTAGTAATTTTCACGAATTTCGAATGACTAATTAGTTAACTAATTATGATCTTAATTACCATCAAGATCGTTGTGATCAATAAATGAAAAGCTTTTAAATTTATAGAAATTAGAAAATTCACATTTTAACGAACATGAATGACTAATTAATTACTTATGATATTAATTAGCATCAGGATGGTTGTGGTGCTGTAGTGGTGGGTTGGTAGGATACGGAGTTAGAGATGGGAAGAGTCCAGGTACATGAGTTCGGACCTACCCACCTTCAGAAAACTACTTTTTGCCGCTGTGGTGGTCGAGTGGTTATAGTGACGGATTCGCGATGCGAGGATCCGGGTTCGAACCCCACAGTGGTGGTCGGCTGAAGTTGGTTTTCTGCGGTTCCCAACTTCAAGGCGCAAATGCAAGCCGATCTCCCCGTTAAAAAGTCCCGCCACAGAGAGCAACAGTCCTACAACGAGAAATCATTCAATCATAACACTTCACTCATAGTTAGAAAAACTGGTGGCAGATGGCAGCACTACACATAACAAGCATTACAGAGAAACAAAAAAAACTTCACGTCAGGTTTCACTACACGCACATTCCCTCATGTACCGATTCGTTGGGGCTCCGCGGAAGGAGGAGGAGGAGGGGGGGGGGTTGCATGTATGGTGTAGCAGTAGTAGGAAGGGCCTCCAAAAAATTCAAATTCAAATTTCCTTTATTTACGATTTTTAAACCCAGTTACAAAACATTTAGGGGCTAAGCAAGCTTGTGAGCCCACAAAACAATATCCGATACATATCTGTCGGCATAAATAATAACGAGAGAAAAAAAGAAAGATAAAAACACACATATATATATATATATATATAACACCAAGAAATAAGTGGCAATAGGAATGGAATTGATAAACAAAAAAATTTGGCATTTAGCAGCGTATGCAAGATAAAAGAAGATTGATTACATTACAATATCAAACAGATAATTTAAATCTTCTTGAGTTAACAACCAAGATTTTAAATTGATAAAAAAAGATGTACATGAAGATTGTTCTTTTATTAACTGAGGAAGTAAATTAAATATTTTGGGAGCTGAATAAAGGAAAAAAATGTGGAAACGAGTTTTATTTGGCCTTGGTACCTGTATAGCATGACGTCTAAATTGCATTCCAGACTTATGTCATTCAGATTGCGATGGCCACTTCTTTTATAAACGTACAGATGTTGCAGAGGGAATAGCTTTAATTGATTGAAAAGTGGAAATGTATGCGTGAGTCTATTTTTACTCAGAATAATACGGATGAAAAACTTCTGTGTGACAAAAAGTGAAGAAAGATTGTTGAAGTATGTCCCACCCCAACATGTAATGCCGTAACTCAATCTAGATTCTACTAACGCAAAATAAAGAAGTTTTAAAATGGATTGGGAACATTTATTCCTGATAAAATAAAATTTCCTAATGTTCCGATTTAATTCTACACTCAAATAATTAATATGTGTTTTCTAGGATAGTTTTGAATCTAAAAAAATCCCTAGATACTTAAAGGTGTCTACTCTATTTACAACTGTGCACATACAATCCGAGATACAGTCATCTGTCATACTATGATATTTTAGGACACCGAAAATCATCGAAAGTACCAGAACCAAATAACATATATTTAGTTTTATCTATATTTAATTTTAAATTATTATTTCTAAACCAGATATGTTTTCAGTTAAGATAATTTTGCATGTTATTCCTCAAGTTAATTGAAGAGCTTTCAGAGTAACAAACAGCTAAATCATCAGCAAAAGCTGTGATTTTTCCTTTCAAATTAAAGCTATACAGGTCATTTATATACACTGCTGGCCACCGTAAATACAACACCCTGAAGGAAGCATGCAAATAATATGAAATTTACAACATGCATTAGCGGAGGTGAGATACGCAAATGATTAGAATTTCAGCGCAGACGCACATCACGCGCGCCTGTGGCGCCACTTCAAAGCACTATTTAAGGCTTGGAGATTTCGACGATTTAAAGTACGGCAATTGTGTTTTTCTTGTGGTTTTTTCAAAAAAACGATCAATTATGCCTCGTAGAAAACAGCGATCATCTTTTGATCAAGTATCCGAGTTCGACAGAGGAAGGATAGTGGCCTACCGAGATTGTGGATTATCTTTCAGGGAAATCGGTAGTCGTGTTGGACGAAACCAAACAACTGTAATGCGGATATGTGATGCAGGAGGGTACGACGGACCGACGTGTTCGATCGCATCCACCTCAGTGCACCACTTCACGTGATGACAGGCGTATTGTGCGTATGGCAGTGACGGATCGCTCAGCCACATCATGAACCATAGCACAGCACATTCAGTCTGTACCGCATCATCCAGTGTCTGCGCGTACCATTCGACGCCGTTTACAGCAGAGTGGTCTGTCCGCAAGACGTCCATTGCTTCGTCTACCCTTGACGCAGAACCACAGACGTCTCCGCCGCCAATGGCGCGATGAAAGAAGGATGTGGACGGCACAATGGAATGAAATTGTCTTTACTGACGAGTCACGCTTCTGTCTGCAACACCACGATGGTCGGATTCGAGTCTGGACACACCGCGGAGAGAGGATGCTGAACAGCTGCGTTATGCACCGCCACACTGGTCCTGCACCGGGTATTATGGTATGGGGCGGTATTGGATATCACTCTCGCACTCCTCTAGTACGCATTGTCGGTACTTTAAAAAGCCAGCGCTACATCTCCGAGGTGTTGGAGCCAGTTGTCCTTCCTTACCTTCAGGGCTTGCCCACAGCCATATTTCAACAGGATAATGCGCAACCACACGTGGCACGCATTGTCCAAAGGTTCTTCGTCAATCGCCAGATTGAATTGCTTCCCTGGCCAGCTCGCTCTCCGGATCTTTCGCCGATAGAAAACATGTGGTCCATGGTTGCTCAACGATTGACCCATATTACATCCCCAGCTGCCACACCAGATCAACTTTGGCAACGCGTGGAAGCTGCTTGGTCTGCTGTACCCCAAGAACACATCCAAAGTCTCTTTTAATCAATGCCGAGGCGTGTGGCAGCGGTGATCTCCAACAATGGCGGCTACTCTGGCTACTGATTTTGGCAGGAACCACACTTCACAGAAGTCTATAATTTTAATCATTTGATGCTTGGTCAACATGTTATCTACAAAATAAATATTGTTGCGATATCTCTTGTCTTTCTTGGTGTTGCAATTTGGGTGGCCAGCAGTGTATATTAGGAATAAAATAGGTCCAAGTACTGATCCTTGAGATACACCAGGTGTAATTTGTCTTTTTAGAACTCAAAACGGAATTCCCTTTCACACTTTGAACTGTGTTAGTAAGATATGTTTTGAAAAATTTAAGTGGCAAACCCCGAATTCATGCATATTCTAGTTTGGTTAGAAGAATACTGTTATTCACGGTATCAAAAGCTTTGCTGATATCTACAAATAATGACGCAACTTTACAATTATTGTTATCTGCTATATATACATTTGAAAGAAAATTAACAAGAGCGTCCTCGGTACTTTTTGCCTTTCTGAATCCAAATTGGTTCTCACTAAAAAAATTAATGCTTTCAAGAAATTTAATTATACTGGATTTAATTATTTTTTCTGTGACCTTTGAGAAGACAGATAGTAAAGAAATCGGTCTGTAATTATTAACATTCTTTTTGTCCCCTTTCTTGTGTATTGGAGAAACGGTTGCAAGTTTCAGGCACTCTGGAAATTCCCCAGTGATAAAACTTAAATTAAAAATAAACGATAAGACATCACTTACATATGGTGCAATGAACTTCAATGTTATGGAATTAATTTTGTCAAATCCTGATGATTTGTTGGAGTGTAAAGAATTTATTATACTCAATACTTCATGACTATCCGTAGGGTATATAAAAAAGGATTTCTCAAAAAAAATTAAATTTGAACAATTTAATGAATTACAATTATTAGGAAGATTATTGTTACAAAATTAGAAAAATAGTCATTAAAACATTCAGCAATACCAATTGGATTCGCTATTTCACCAGTTGTTTCAGTAAAAACCGCGTCAATGCTGCTATATTTATCCTCACCAATTAATTTGTTAATTAAATTCCATTGAGATTTTGAATCACCCTTTGCTTGAATAAATGCTGCAGTATAATAGTCATTCTTATTTTGTTTTATCTCATTGTTTAACATATTTCTAAATGTCTTGAAATTATATCGCAGCTCAATATCAAACGTTTCTTTTTAATTTCTTTCAATAATCTATGTTTAATTTTAATTTTTTCATTAATTTTTTTCTTAATCCAGGATTTTCTTATTCTTTTATTATACTTTACTCTAGTAGAAGCATCAACACAATTCTTAATTAAATCCAAGAAAGTATTCATCGCCAAGTTTGTAGATTCACAACTGTAAACAGTATCCCACGTAACCATTTTTGCAAGATCAATCAATTGATTTTTATCAAGATAGGTAAAGCACCTTGTCTCACAATTTGAGCCATTGCTGTCATGATCCGTTTCTAAATAAAACAAAGCCATTTTATGATCAGTTATGCACAAATAGAGAAGTACAGCATTTTTTGAATTTAAATTTCTGGATCTACAAAAAATATGATCTATGCAAGTTGACGTTTCATCTGTTTCTCTATTTGGAGAATTAATTAACGATTCAAATCCAGATCTTGACATCAAATTCACATAAGAAAAAATATTTAAGTCTTCAGATCTTAAAATATCAATGTTTAAGTCACCGATCAAATACATATCTTTATCTCGTTTATAATCAAGCAAATAATTAATTTCGTTTATGAATGTGTCAATAGAATACATGTGATACCTGTAAATGCTTAATAAAATAAATTTGTATTTCCAGTAAGTGCAATCAACCAACAGCGAATCAACACATGTCATCTCATTTAAATGCAACTTATTAAAAATTATACTTTCAGAAAAAAATTGTGCTATACCACCAGAGCGATTTATGTTTCCACATTTAAATAAACTTCTGTACCCATGTATCTTGTAAAACGAAGTTTCGCATTCAGAGATCCAGATTTCTCTGAGTATTATTATTGAGGGTTTTATATCAAGCTGATCTAAATATGCTACGAAGATGTCAAAATTTGCACGTAAACTACGTATATTTAAATGGGCCATGGTAAGATTATTTATATTGTCATAAGAAAATATGTTGAAATCATCAACTGTAGAAAATGTCAAATTCTGATCCATTTAAAAAAAACAAGCAAAATCAATCACATACCTGAGTTACAAATTTTTCAATATATCTGAATTCACTACGCGAAATGTGATAGATCACCTGATTGCTTTCTCATTAGAATCTTACCATCTTTGACCCACACGAAAGTATAACCCTTCTGTTTTGCAACTTCCTTGGCCTCCTTGAGAAGTAGTTTATTTTGCTGCATGAGGTGCTCGTTGATGAACACTCGCTGTTGCTCCGAGAAGGCGCCATGGATGTCTTTCGCCGTCAAACGCATTTTTCGTGATGCGGTAATGTAGGCATCTCAAATGTCCCGTGAACGGAATTGTGCAACGATTTTGTCAGGTTGTTGGTCACCGTAGTTTCTGATCCGGTGCGCGACATCAATGTCCATCTCCGATACCTTAAGTCCAGCTTTCTGTCCGATCGTGGATACGATAGTCTTCACATTTTCATCTTTCGTGCGTGGAATTCCAGAAATCTCTATATTCCGATTCCGGCGATACTGTGACAGGTCATTTAGTTGGCACATCAAGTCACTTACTTGAACTTCCAGCCATGCCTGATTCCGAGAAAGGGATTCTTGTTTTGAACGTATTTCATCGGTTGACACTTGCAATTCGTGTATTTGACTCCGGTAGATCTCAGTTGACTCCTTCATTTCTTCCAGCTTTTGTGAGTTGTCTTTGATCTCCTTCAAAATCTCCATCTTGAAAGCCGCAAACATTGATTCCAATCTCGAAAATATCGCACTTTCAAAAGACCTGCAGAAATCACACATCCATGTATTTTTCCGCGAAGCCTCTTGCTTTAGAGTGCCGGTAATGCCAGTGCATACGAAATGGAAACCTCGGCCACAGTTTTCAGCGCATTTTATCAAATCCTTCGTATTTGCGATGTTAGACTTGCACACGCCACATTTTTCCATTCCTTACAATTTACTCGTTAAATTACAAAATAAAACAGCCTAAATTATTAAAATAAATCAATTTAAATCAATAAAATACGATAAAGCTCTGGGAATAAAATGGCTCGGGGATCCATGATGTTCTTAAGTCAGCCACCTCGTTGGGCAATTTGCCTGTTGTCGCGTTGTATTTGTATTTGTGGTTGATAAATGACAAACTTTCAAATTTATGAAAATTATAAAATTCGCAATTTCAGTAATTTTCACGAATTTGAATGACTAATTAGTTGATTAATTATGATCTTAATTAGCATCAGGATCGTTGTGACTGATAAATCAAAAGCTTTCAAATTTACGAAAATTATAAAATTGGTATTTTTAGTCATTTTCGCGAATTTGAATGACTAGTTAGTTAATTAGTTATGATCTTAATTAGCATCAGGATCGGTGTGATTGATAAATGACAAACTTTCAAATTTATGAAAATTATAAAATTCGCAATTTCAGTAATTTTCACGAATTTGAATGACTAATTAGTTGATTAATTATGATCTTAATTAGCATCAGGATCGTTGTGATTGATAAATGACAAACTTTCAAATTTACGAAAATTATAAAATTGGTATTTTTAGTCATTTTCGCGAATTTGAATGACTAATTAGTTGATTAATTATGATCTTAATTAGCATCAGGATCGTTGTGATTGATAAATGACAAACTTTCAAATTTATGAAAACTATAAAATTGACATTTTTAGCAATTTTCGCGAATTTGAATGACTAATTAGTTAATTAGTTATGATCTTAATTAGCATCAGGATCGGTGTGATTGATAAATGACAAACTTTCAAATTTATGAAAATTATAAAATTCGCAATTTCAGTAATTTTCACGAATTTGAATGACTAATTAGTTGATTAATTATGATCTTAATTAGCATCAGGATCGGTGTGATTGATAAATGACAAACTTTCAAATTTATGAAAATTTGAAAATTCGCATTTTTACTAATTTTCATGAAAGTTACTAAATGGCAGCTTTCACCGAATTGTTTGGTAAAAGCCCGAACTGTATACGTTTTCAAGCGTATTTTGGGCTTTTACCACAACTGGATGTGGTAAAACCTAGTTCGGGCTTTTACCACAACTGGATGTGGTAAAACCTAGTTCGGGCTTTTACCGTAACATATAATACAGGGTGATGAGCGAATAAGCCCTTATTCAAAAAATTAAATATCTCTACAACAAAGATCAATAGAATTATGCGGTAAACGGTACGTTTATTAGCAAAACTGTAAGAATGTAGTACAGAAATTTCGAAAATTTAGTTTTTTTCAATTTTTTAAAGTTTAAAAAAAAACAAAGAAACTGGAGATTTTGGGGTTCCAAAAATCCTCATTTGAGTGAAGAGAAACCACTGCATTCGCCTAAAGTTACTGCATGGGCTGCGGTATGCGCCATGTGTGCTGACAAATTGTTCCAAAATTGTAACGTAACGTTCAGTAGTAATCGTTTCTCGCACGAAGAAGGGGCCGATAATGCTTCTGGCGCATACCGCAGCCCATGCAGTAACTCTAGGCGAATGCAGTGGTTTCTCTTCACACAAATAAGGATTTTCGGAACCCCAAAATCTCCAGTTTTTTTTTTTTTAATTTTTAAAAATTACAAAAAAAAAAATTTGAAATTTCTCTACAACATTCTTACAGTTTTGCTAATAAACGTACCGTTTACCGCATCATTCTATTGATCTTTGTTGTAGAGATATTTAATTTTGAAATAAGGGCTTATTCGCTGATCACCCTGTATATACCCACTAGATATAGCAATACTTATTCATTTGAGTCGCCTTTTTTCTCATCGTGCTCAAAGAAAACGAGAGGAGGCGATGTTTTCTTTTTTCTTCTTCTGCTACGGATTTCCGTGTATCTCACTCGCAGGCATTATCCTGCCGACTAATATGTCACATTCACGCATTTTGATAATTGAATTTCAGTAGGTTGAAACAAAAGAAAGCGATATCATTAGCAGCAAGCAATAGATGACTTTATTTCATGGTGACTGTAGTAAAAGTGAATTATACATAACATACATATCTCCATAAAGGATAGATGCGAAAGTGTAGGCGTACGAGAGGCAGGTGGATTAATTAATTGTGATTGGCTAAAAGGGGCAGCTGCAACTTAGAGAGGTATGCATCGGAGAGGAGTAAGACCGTTGGGACGGGGTCGTCGAACACCTGCTCCGAGACAAATAGCCAAAAATAAAGGACAATTTTAAAAGCGAAATATTAAATTTAAGAATCATATCACATATATATAGTCAAACTTCGCTAATGAGTCACTCTTGGGTGAGCAAAAATATGACAGTAAGCGGAGTGACTCGTTAAACGGAGTAAGCCACAGCTGTGCCAATTCCTGTCTGAGGGCAATTGGGACTTCCAAAAAGTGACTCAGTAAGCAAAGTGACATGTTAACCGAGTGACGCAGTAACGAGGTTTGACTCTACTCATCACACTATATATTCCAGCTGTGTACTATCACTTCTTAAAGAGTTTTTCCCATCTTTCCTGAATCACCCTGTATATACACTATCTACCAATAAGTATTTGGACACCTATGCAAATGACGATATCTGCGGTCCTGAGATACGTCACGCCCTCCGCCGGTATATATCGTGTAGGAAACAACATCGGTATTAGTCGCATGCAAGATGCCGCGCAGTTCGGAGCTCTCTGATTTCGAGAAAGGTATAATTGTCGGGTATCACAAAAATGACCGATCCTTAAGGGACATATCTAGCGAGCTGAAGTACCCAAAATCGACAGTGGTGTATGTGATTAAGAAGTGGAAGGTGAGCTGTGATTGTCGGAATTTGCCCCGAGTCGGCAGAACAACGAAACTGGGAGATACAGACCGACGGGTGCTGTCCAGAGAAATTCAGAAGAACCGCACCCAACCGATGGCCCTCATCCGTGAGGAGTTTCAACAGGCATCCGGGAGTATTGTTTCAATGAATACCATCCGTAAGGAAGCACATCTGATTGGTTTTCATGGTCGTGCTGCTGCCCATAAGCCTTTGATCACAAAGTCCAACCGCGTTGCTCGGTTAATGTGGTGCAAAGCACATCGAAATTGGACCGTAGATCAGTGGAAACGGGTTCTTTGGAGCGGCGAATCAAGGTTCACCCTTTACCGTTCGGATGGCAGGGTCTGGCATCTGCCTGGATAACGTCTCCTGCCAGAATGCTTTGTGCCAACCGTCAAGTTCGGCGGAGGTGGAATTATGGTCTGGGGGTGTTTCTCCTGGTATGGACTGGGACCCTTGGTCCCCATTCGTGGTAAGCTCAACGCCGATGGCTACTGCACTTGGATGACAATGTGCTTCCTACGTTGTGGCAGTTTTACGGGGTGGACCCCTGTTACTTCCAGGACGACAATGCCAGCTGTCATACTGCGAGGTTAACCAAGGCTTGGTATGGTGCCAATGGGGTTCATCGAATGGACTGGCCTGCCCAGAGCCCAGATCTGAACCCTATCGAGAACCTCTGGGACGGGTTGGATCGCCGAATTAAGGGGTGCCCTACCCGTCCAAAATCGGTGAAGGAACTGACATGTCTTCTCCAAGCCGAGTGGAAGAAAATACCACTAGCCGTCACACAAGGACTTGTGGAAAGTATGCCCCGGAAGGTTCACGCTGTAATTGCCTCTCGTGGAGGCTCTACCAACTATCGATTTTGAATAAAATTAGTTTTTCTTTTCTATCACAGGTGTCCAAATACTTATTGGTAGATAGTGTATATAGATATGTATAGAAAAATGTACATTATGAAAATTTAATTTTTGTCGAAACTCCAATACCAGCGCCATAGGCAGCTGTAACACGCAATTTAGTGAAAAAAATACCATTTAGGCTATGGAAGCCAGGAAATGCTCTCACAAACATTCTGTGTTAAGCCAATATCAGGGTGTTCCCCCTGATGAGAGCCCTAGACATTGGCTATGACTTTTTTAAATTTTAAATTCTTATTTGAATTTTTCATTTGTAAATTCTTCGATTGAAAAAGTTTCATTGTTTTGCTTTCTCTTTCTAGTCCCACTGGCTAGTTGCGCAAAAATCTCCCTAAGGCTAACTGCACACTACGGTTCGGCTACTGCGGTTGATCATATCAGCAACCGTGGAATTTTGCGTAGAACACACTGCTGTTTAGCAACCGGGGTTTTTATTTTTTAATGTCATGTGACATCTCGGGATTGGCTACATTATTTTTGCCAAGCTGAAGTTGGCTGCAGTTAGCATGCAAATTCGTGCTCATAAGTTGCATTCAGTAAAACCCCTCTTAACGGACGCCCCTCAGATGCGGTCACTCCCTCTTTTATGGCCAAAAAATAATTAATATATAAAAGTGTTTATTTCAAATTCCTGATTAACGGTCCCCCTCCTTCACGGACGAATTTTTTTGTCCTGTCGGTGTCCCCAAAAGAGAGGTTTTACTGTATATACTAATAAAAATTTTCAGGTAATTAAATTATTTAATTTTCTGTAACAATATTTGCCGTTTGAAATTAATTCGGGGTTGAAGAAAGACAAGTTAACCTATTTTTGACCGCTCTTACAATTCGTGACCAAATCGCACAATCTTTTTTATATATGATAACTGGCTATTTAAATAACATTATTGAAGTTTCAAAAAATTGGACATGAATTTAGCACGTTTTTCTTTGTAATTAAAGTAAATTTTAAATTAATTAAATTTCTGATAATAATTTTGGGAAACCCCATGTGAACAAAAAAAGTCAAGGAAAAAAAATTATTTCTTTTAATAGTCAGGAAAAAAAAAGATAGAAAATCGGAATGAGATTACTGAGAATTTCAGCTTTTAAAAACTTTAAAACATCAAATTTCATTGAAAACAAATTTTAAAAACACTATGATAATACTAATTAAACCTTTCAGTTCCCAAAAATGTTCATTTCAAGAAAACATTTATGTGAAAAATATCTGAAAAAATATCAAACAAAGCATCGCACAAACACAACGTTAGTCAAAAATGGGATAAAAAGAAAACTTCATGAAAATATTGATGATTAACGTCTTCGTATATATTTGTATACACAGACGTACTGTTTCGAGACTTCGTTGTTTGCGAGGGATCGATCCCCTTCCTTATGGATCTGCACCTGTCGCACCTGTACATACGGCACCAGGGCTGGAACTAGGGAGGAGCAGGCGGAACTGATGTCAGGGCCGTCTTAAGAGTATCATGGGCCCTCGGGGCAAGTGGTTTTTCGGAGTCCTATCTGGTAAATTCTAGAATTCGAAATTAACGATCACAGAAATTTTATTTCTGAATTTCTTATCAATTGCATAAAAAATTTCCATAAATTTGTAACATCAATTTCAATAAATAATTATTGAAATTATTTTTAAAAACGAATAATCCACGTAGTAACATATAATAAGCTTTTGAAATCTATATTTTTTCCGCGGAAACGTCAGCCGATTTCGATCTGCCAACAGGGAAAAAACTTTGGCCAGGAACGTGGAGTTTTGTGCTTCCCCGAAAGTCCACACGCCAAGCAAAAGCGTATGAATTTCGCCACACGCTTCCCTTTACACACACAATTCTGAACGGGGCCTTCTTTCGTGCAGGAGACGCAAGAATGTGTCTCTTTTTAACAACGCGCTCTTGAACGCCGCGTTCCTAACCGCCCTCCAATCCTTCGCGCAAGAACGTCCCGCTCCGGGCGTGCGGGGAAGATTGTACGTGTAAAGGGGCCTTAAGGGTGTGGGTTGGCTAAAAAAAACTGATTTTCAAGTTTTTCACCAGTCCCCCACCCTCACGCTGCACATAGAAATCCTGTTTGTATAGGAAACTCGGATATACCTTCTTAGACAGAAAACAACGGTATGTGTGCTACTTTCAGGAAAAAGAATTCCCTCTTTCAGCTATAGCTTTCATTCGTATCCTCTGAAGTTTGAAAACATAACATAGACCGCTGTTCGGCTTATCGCATTATTTGATGATATAGACTCAATGACATTCCATTTGCAGCATTCGTAATATTAATAATATTTATTATTCACTTTCTTTGCAGGGTGAAGTAGGGGAGCACGGGTCTCATGGTGTTCCGGGAAATCCTGGCCCGCCAGGGCCACCTGGAGATGTATGTATATTCAATATGTTTTAGAGAATAATAGAGTGGATTCACATCTACAGGCACACACATCTGGTATCAGACACGCAAATATTACCTGATATATACCCAACGAATTCATATCTACCGTTTAAATATGAATTCGTTCGTACCAGATAGCCGGGAATGTTAGTTAATGTTGTTCATAACAGTATAGACGGGGGAACTACCCAACTCCGACTAGAATAGCTTCTCGATTGACAATAAAACAGAGGGCGAATTAAAATGTGCTCTAATAAACGCTGGAAGCTTCAATTAATGAGATAGACTTTTTAGAAATTATTTCTGCTATGGAGGGCACTGATCTAATAGCCATAACAGAATCTTAGGCAAATTATGGGGGATGAATCCTTCTTATATATGCATGCGATATTTTTTTTTCAGAAACAGATCTAGTAGGAAAGAAGGTGGAGTCATGATTTACGTGAAATCATGTTTGTATGCAAGAATGTGTAACGTACAGAGTAATAATACTGGAAATACATGGGTTGAGCTTGAAAACAAAAATCGCCATGAGCTTATGGCAGAAGTTTGTTATAATACACTGAATATGGATCAGACCTACATTTCCACAAGTTCATGATGAAATTTTCTGCATGTGTAAACATGAGGGTAAATATACTGTATTATGGGATTTCAACTAAGTGTGTATCGATTGATTCCCGGATATCATTCGTTCTATTGTGATCACCAGTTTGTTAACTTTGCTTGTAACTTTATATAAATACTAGGGAGGCTCTGCCCCCCTGCCGCCTTTGGCGGCCAACCCCCCCCCCCCCCACTTTTCTTCACAACATATCTTGTTTATTTCGTCCCACTTCATCAGCGTGCTATGGAAAGAGACGTGTGAAAGCACCAGCTTACTGAAGAAGCGAATTTTAATAAAAATAATGATAAAGCAACAAAAAACAAATGAGATTCATCAAGCACCCCCCAAAATTGGAGCCCCAGATTCAATTCGCTGAATTTTAGTGGAGCCCACACTGGATATATCTCGGGCTACCGATGTGTCGCAAATTTTACAATGTTAAACAACAAAAATCAATGAGATACATCCAGGGGCCCCGAATTAGAACCTATCAACATTCTCATGGAGCACTGACCTGGAAGCTTGTCGGACACACCCCTGTAAGGGGATACGAAAATTTTTCATTTTTTTCAGTTTTGCAAAGAAATAAAATCCAGGGCCCCACATCCAGTAGCGGGAACACAATACGCAGATTTTTAGTGGGGAATCCAGACTGGATTTATCTCGGTCTTCCGCTGTTGCAAATTGTATAATGTTAAAAAACAAAAAGAATCAGATTCATCTAGAGCCCCAAAATGAAACCTGTAAACATGGGGCCCCCGACTTGGAAGCTTGTCGGTCATCCTTCACTGCGAGTGCCATGAAAAATTTTAATTTGTATTCGTTTTACCAATGAATAAAAGCTAGGGCCCCCAATCAGTTGCCCGTTGTATTCGCATACTTTTAGTGGGGCCCCAGACTGTCTTTATCTCGGGCATCCGCTGTTGCAAATTCTGCAACAGAAAATAATGAGATTCATCCAGCTCCCCCAAAATGAAACCTGTAAACATGGGGCCCCCGACTTGGAAGCTTGTCGGTGATCCCCCGCTGCGATTGCCGTGAAACATTTTCATTTGTATTCATTTTACCAACGAATAAAATCCAGGGGCCCCCAACCTATTACCCGGGACACCAATTCGCATACTTTCAGTGGGGCCCCAGACTGGCTATATCTCGGGCATCCGCTGTTGCAAATTCTACAACAGAAAAGAATGAGATTCATCCAGGGCCCCGAAATTGAAACCTGTAAGCATGGGGCCCCGACTTGGAAGCTTGTCGGTCATCCCCCGGTGAGAATGCCATGAAAAATTTTAATTTGTATTCGTTTTACCAACGAATAAAATCCAGGGCCCCAACCAATTACCCGGGACACCAATTCGCATACTTTTAGTGGGGCCCCATACTGGCTTTATCTCGGGCATCCGCTGTTGCAAATTCTACAACAGAAAAGAATGAGATTCATCCAGGGCCCCCAAAATGAAACCTGTAAACATGGGGCCCCCGACTTGGCGACTTGGCGACTTGGAAGCTTGTCAGTCATATCCCGCTGCGATGGCAATGAAACATTTTCATTTGTATGCGTTTTACCAACGAATAAAATCCAGGACCACCCACGTAACTACCCGTGACCGCATTCGCAAATTTTTTGGAGCCCCCAGACTGGATATATCTTGCGCTTCCGCTATCGCAAATTTTTCAACGTTAAAGCAGCAAGAAAACAATGAGATCCATCAAGGGACCCTGGAAATGAAAACTTTTAACTTTCCCATGAAGGTATACGTACAATCCCCCCCGGGTACCCCGACCCTGTGTGTTGGGAGCACTGTTGTTATATGTATATTATACATATAGATACCTCTAGGCATGACCCCCCCCCCCCACAAGGGCAGGGCTGACAGGACCAGAACGATTCTTATCACTTTTTGATTTTTCACACTATAAATTAACCACAGAGGGGCCTGAAAAGCTGGTTTGGGGGGTCGCCATCTAAATTCCAGCCTAAGGGCCCTGCTGTAGGATATGGGAGCCTCTCGATACATGCACTTAACATGGTCCCGATGGGTCGAATGGGTCCCAACATGTGCTAGAGTTAAATGAATACTTGACCCAAAATCGAACCGACTTCCGTAACACAAAAACGTAACAGATTTCCGTCACTCAAAAACTTCACCCACTTCCGTCATTCGGTTGCTTAGCAACAGGCCCTTCTCGAGTTTGTGTTTTTATATTATAGAGTACATATCGCGGGTAAACCTATTACTAAAAGAATGGCTCCTTCTTTTCGAAGAACCAATGTCATGGTAAGGTGTCGGAAAAGGTCATATTTTATATTAAAAGAAAAATGCATATATACACAAATAAAAATTCTGACGCGTTGTGAGTGCAACAATATCAACTTTCAATCAAGTGTTAGGTATTCCAAAATGTATTAGCATTCAGATGTGCCAGAAGCTGGTGCTTCGACGTTGGTTCCATTATCAATGGAATATGTTCTTCAAGAATGCTCTGTCTATACATTTTTCCGTCCTTTTCTGATATAATTAAAGTTTTATCCTTCCGAAGTATAAAGCAGTTATTTGTAGGACTTTGGTCGCTCGTCGGTCGATTAGGAAGCTTTTCTCTTTGACAGGTTTTTTTTTTTTTGTATTTGGGACAACGTTCTTACACTTGCAGGTTGAAATAAATGTCAAACAATAGTTTACGGCGAAACTCTTCTAATTGCTTCTACGGTGTTTTAGGGTGTGATTTTAAAATATTTTTGTATTTCATACATGATTTATACACCTTTAACATCGCTTTTACTCGTTTATGTTGGATAGAATGAATGGAAGCTCTTGACCATATTTCTTCAATTTTTGCCACAATGTGCTCTAGTTCTTTATACGTGGGCTCTTTATTAGTTTCATTATCACGTTTTATCTTATGACGGTTCCACTCATAGAACTTCATAACATCTTCCTAGGTTGGTAACATATTGCATTTAATGTCATTTAAATCACAAAATAACGGGCATTTCTACTTTGAACGAGCACGATCTATGAGGAAAATGGCACAAACGAGCGCGACACAACCTCGCCTTATTTCAGCCGGATTATACTGGGAAACATGGGTGCCGCATGCGCACGCGTACGGTCTTCCTAGACTCTCCCCCACTCTACCCACCCATCCACTCCTCACACCTACAACGTGGCGGATTGCCTATGTTTGTAAAAAGTAACGTAATTGGTCGAAAGCCTAACTGAAACCTACCTTGAAAATAAAAATAAAAAATATCGAAAAAATCAAAAAATCTATATCAATCCGGAGACAGTTACACTAATCAGAATATAAAAAAAATCATAAGTGTTATTTTGAGTCCATTTAGCACCTTTTCATCGCTGTGCCTTTTAAAAAATGCGAATTTTATTTTTTCGACCCACCCTAATATGCATATATCCTATGGCTACGAAAACGCCTGTATCCTAAGCGAAGGCGAGTAAGAATATGATCGCCTTCTCCAACTCTATCTCAAAACTGCTAGTCATCGGACAGAGAAAATTTAGTGGAGGAGGGGGGGGGGTTACCAGGAATTTATCGAACATGTGGGGACATGGTTTTAACAACAAGCAATTTCTGTGAACTAGAGTTTCTTTTCTTCTTTTTTTGCCATATGGCCACCACCGAATTTGTAGGCTGGTAGGATAGAAAGGTTTATGGTAGAGTATAAAATCTTTTTTTTTAATTGTTTAGTTTTTGAGAACAGTCTTTAATAGCGACATTTTTGGAGTTCTCAATGACGGATGACTAATAAAAGAGAGGGCATGTGTGTGCGTTCAGAGTACAATTAAAGGTATTTCGTGTTTTTTGTTTTTTTCCCCATTATATTTTATAGGAACAGAGAGAGTTGACACACCCCTCTCCCCCTTCCCTACAATCTAATCCTTTCGTATACAACCAACACCCCTATAGATAAGAAAGCCTCCACACTGCTGGTAGGATTGGTGGAGGCTGAAGGAAGATGAAGCAGTAAACGATCAACCATGTTTGCACGTGTTTTTTATTCGTTGGTGTTAGTGTTTTTAAGTTTGTTAGGCGACATTTTAAAATTTATTTTTGTGTTATATTCCTTTTTTTAATTTCAATTAATCATCCCTCGTGGATGCCAAGAGACAGAGAGGCTTCTCTTATTTTAATTTACTGAAGAATAAGATCGATCATCGAAGGCTGGATCTGGGCTGAGGAAGGACATCAGTGCCGAAAGTTTTCGAGTAAGTATTTTTATTGGATTTATTTTTATCCCTACCAGTGAAAATTATAACATTATTTACAATGAATAAAACAAAAGAATTTATATCTGTTTTAAGTAGTGGAAATATTGTGGGATTTTATATAATTTGCGGAATAGGATTATGCAATATATTTGTGTGTAAATTTTGCCTAAATCTATCCTGGCAAAACTACATTCATGCTGCATAGAAATAATTATTTGTTTTAAAATACGGTGAGACCTTGATATAACGATAATCTGTGAACCAAAAAAATTTACATATATTGTTGTAGAGGGATTATCATTATATTGAGAGGCATCAGTTTAGCACTAGAGTATAAACATTTCCAAACAAGACTGGAAAAACATCGCTGTATCCAGTATCGTTGCAACGAGATTTCACTAATTAATTTTTAAAAACTACTTCGATTCTAAAGTACATTGTATATATAAAATTTGGGTAAGTTGGCTAGAAAGATAGTGACTTAGCAACAGTATTGAATATTGTATTAATTTTTTTTAATTTTTGGTTTTCATCAACTTATACTAAACAATTATTTTTATACCCAAGGACTAGGGTTAGAGTAACTGCTTTTAATCTAATAAAGGGAAGAACTTATTTCATATGGATGAATTAGTGTTTAGTCATGCAGATAACTGAAAAATATGTAATTCTATTTATGAGTAATATTTTTTACTATATTTTCTTACAGGATTTTGTTCTTGCTCCAGTATACAACTGGCTGAGGATTCTTGTGGAGACTCAACTATTCTTTACTAGTATGCTAGTTATAAACAAATAATTGATGGCGAGTGCATTTCTACAGCTATAATTAAAAGCTTCAACCCCTAACCAGAGTAGCCTACAAGGAAAAGTTCTATTTTTCGTCTTTGGATATGCTGTCAGTGTAAAAAAAATTGAAAGAGATGACCAAGAAGAACTTTTTTTTTCATTCATATTATCAACACAAAACTTTTGACGATAATTTGAAAGCTAACTTAATGTTGCATGTTTTTGTTAGGATTTTTGATTCAAAACTGGGTAAGTTTTCATTTTCAAGTCAGTAATATAAATTATCTCAATTATTTTAAAATGTATGGTAAATGTATAGATGATCTACACAGAGAAAAATTTCTACCACCTGTTTGCAAACTGTTATTAAATAAGAAAATAATTTATACTATCAGATAATAGGACAGGACTGGACAAATTGAAAAAAAATCTAGGCACCCCAACAATTTTTTAGTTGCTAAAAAAATTTTACCTGAAGAAAAAGGTCCAAAATTATTTTTTTTAAACATTTCAGGGCACATTGACCCTCTTTGATGTTGCAGATATACTGCTATAAATTCCAAAATTTTATGCTGCACTCAACCTGCAACTCAACAACACAAAAAAATTTTAGGTGCCAATACCAATTTTTTAGTCACCATGGTGGCCTGTAATAGAATATCATAGACTGTTTGGTATACTCTTATATCTAGTCTGTTTTATCTAAATAAAGTTGATGGCATTTGATGATTAGTATGAAAAATATATACACATATAATAACCTTAATGAAATGCTTTCATGAAAATTTGAAACTAACAAAACTATACATTACATTCCCATTTTTCATTCATGTACATGATCTCGAAGGCAATTTGAAATGCGCTTTAAATGCAAAAGAATCCAATAATGATGGTCTTAATCACTTATTCAATGTATGTGAGGATATTTCGAATGAATCTCTAGTTTATGTTGAAGACAAACAAAAACAATAGCTTTTGTAAAAGAGCAAATCCATTTGATTAAATATACTTGAACTTTACGTAGCTGTTGTACATATTTTATAATTTGGTGTGTGTTCACTTCTTCACTCAATATGTTCTCATGCATAGATATTTATAGGTAGTTAATCTGCAGTAATTCCTCATGCACAAATTATTCGAACGATAATTCCTGATAATATCGTCAATCCTAGTGCAGAGCAATCTGATGACCAATCACTACTGTATGTAGAAGTTTATTACTTGAATGAATCAGACAAAAAGTGAAGCTTCTAATGGATGAAATTAATCTCAAACCATTCCTTGATTTTAAGTGGGGTAGGGGGGGGGGGTTCTACGAGAGTGTCACATATTTTGAACTGTGTCTGAAATAACTGAATCAACCAGCAAAAATTATAAAATATCTTTATATTATCAATATTTTGCGGAGGGGCATCGAAGAATCACAAATGTGTTTCAGTTGCAACGTTGAGAAATTTGTATGATGAATCAAGAAACACAATTAAACATTGCCATACACTAACTTCCATACATTAAATGGGAATTTTTATAAGTTTTACTATTATCTGTGCGAAAATTTATTTCTAATATGTTGCTTGTGGCAATTTTGTATAAATTTTATCAATTTTTTTGAATAAATATCGGAATTTTTGTAATTTGAAGTTGTGTGTTTTCTTTGCTTCCTCGTTTTATTTTGAAGTTATCAGTTCAACTATAAGAGCTGTAGAAAAAGGGATGTTTATAATTCATCTTATGCTGATTTATATTAATTTGTCTAGCTTTGCAAATAATTATTTTGTATTTATTTTTAAAATATTTTCTGAACAGAGTAAGAGAACGGAAGATATATATATTGCAAAAGTTTAATTTTTCTCTTCATGATTAAGGTAGTAAGTTGAAATTAAGAGCAAATACTTTTTTAATTAAAAAAAAATCAATGCAAGCAACCGATTTTTCATAGTTTGTTTATATCGAACTTAAGAAATCTGTAAAAGAAAATTGATTCAGTTGGGCTTGAAAGGCAAGATGTTATGAAGGAAGAAAAACGATCGTCCCCGCGATCAGCCTCCCCTCCGTGACGTCACGACTTCAGTGTGGAGGCTTTCTTATCTGTAGGGGTGTTGGTACAGCCCAATCTGTGTTTAGAATTACTGCTGGTTGGATTGCTGGATAGGGTTCATTCCAAGAAAGTAGGGCTGCCGTTAAATTGCGTTTGCCATGACTGGAATCATGGATATTCTATTACAGGCCACCATGGTGACTAAAAAATTGGTATTGGCACCTAAAATTTTTTTGTGTTGTTTAGTTGCAAGTTGAGTGCAGCATAAAATTTTGGAATTTATAGCAGTATATCTGCAACATCAAAGAGGGTCAATGTGCCCTGAAATGTTTAAAAAAAATAATTTTGGACCTTTTTCTTCAGGTAAAATTTTTTTAGCAACTAAAAAATTGTTGGGGTGCCTAGATTTTTTTTCAATTTGTCCAGTCCTGTCCTATTATCTGATAGTATAAATTATTTTCTTATTTAATAACAGTTTGCAAACAGGTGGTAGAAAATTTTCTCTGTGTAGATCATCTATACATTTACCATACATTTTAAAATAATTGAGATAATTTATATTACTGACTTGAAAAGGAAAACTTACCCAGTTTTGAATCAAAAATCCTAACAAAAACATGCAACATTAAGTTAGCTTTCAAATTATCGTCAAAAGTTTTGTGTTGATAATATGAATGAAAAAAAAAAAAGTTCTTCTTGGTCATCTCTTTCAATTTTTTTAAGTCGGTTTTGTCTGATCGAGTTTCAACTAATAAAAGCACTCTGCTTCAAAAAGAATTTGAGCAACGCATCGCAGACACACATAGGGGGAAGGAGGGGGTTCAAGGATATAGAAAGAAGGTACATAACTACAACTCAAAATGGGGTGTCATCCCTGCTCAGGAAAACTAGCTGGTGCTCAGGAAAACTAGCTGGGAATAAGTTGACGCTGGCCGTTTTTGGATAGAAATGTTGGGGAAGATCTTTGTTGAGAAACTCTTGTCTTTTTTTGCGGGCCAGTATACCAGCCAAAAGTAGCGAGTTTTTTACTTTTGTTAGTACATCTTTCAGGGACACAACTAACGTCAAATAAATTAGGATACATATTTAGAATTTTTTTTTAAAAAAAACATTTAAAGGACACTCTAACTTCGAAACTATTTATTGGCCGAATTTTTGAACGGTGTAGCTCAGCAATACCATTCGAATGATTGGTGTTACTCGAGCAACACGAGTACACTTGTTCCGACGTCCCGAACCACACACCTACGACGAACGGTTGATGAGATGAAGCATAAATTATCAGTTACAGGTCACCCTGTATATGCATATATACAAGGGCGTAGCCGGGGGGGGGGGACTTGGGGGTCTGGTCCCCCCCGAAATGTGAGAAAATGACCGAAAAAAGGGAAAAAGATGGCCAAATCCATTGTTCTGTCACTTTGGTCCCCCCCCCCGAAATGAAAGTGGTCCCCCCCCGAACGAAATTTCTGGCTACGCCCCTGCATATATATACAGTGGAACCTCGACAAGTCGACACCCGAAAGGTATCGATGAATATGTCAACTTGAGCAGATGTCAAGCTAACGAAGTTTTATTTGATCTTATACTTTGATTTTAAAATATATTTTACCTGCTCAAAAGTAGTTTAACACTCGAATTCTATCATCGAGTTAGGAAAAATAAAATTGCCTGCAATTTTTTTTATGGAAAAGTTCTGAATAATCTTGAATTAGGGTGAAAAAAACCCCAAAATATTTATTACTAGGGGGGGGGGGGCTTTCCCCCCAGTAATACAGCACATACGATTCACTACAATACATAATGGATGTAGTTAAGCAATGCACTACTATATATACAGTGCACCGCAATAAGTCATACAGCACAATAAACTATGCACCACTATATACAGTGTACAACAATACAGCACAATATACTATGCGACACTACAGGCATTGTACAACAATTCAGCACAATATACAATGCGACACTATATACAGTGTACAACAATGCAGCACTATACGCAAAGCACCACAATGTGCAATACAGCACATTGTGTATCACACGATGTATTTTCCTTAAGCAAAGCACATGAACCACTATACGGAATAAGCAATACAGCACACAATGCACTACAATACGCAATGCAGCACTATTCACAGTGCACTGCAATACGCAATACACCACTATTTGAAGTGCACCGTAATAAGCAATACAGCACAATACGCAATATGCACTGCATTGTAATAAGCAATACAGCACAATACGCAGTATGCACTGCATTGTAATAAGCAGTACAGCACTCCATGCGCTACAATATGTAATGCAAGAATACACAATCTACGAAAATCAGCCGTGCACCACAAACCGCGATGCCCCACTATAAGCAGTACAGCACAAAAAGCAATGCATTATAATAAGCAATGCAGCACGTGATGTATTACATGCATAGATTATCAGTTGCATAGCAATACGCAACACATCACAATCAGCGATGCTCCATATTAAGCAATTCATCTCAATACGCAATGCGCCATAACCACTGTATTACAATAAACCATACAGCACGCGATGCACTACGGTCAGCAATGCACCACAATGAGCAACGCAGCACAATACGTAATGAACCACCATCGGTAATACAGCATAATAAGCAATGCATCACTATATACAGTGCACCACAATGAGCAACGCAGCACAATACGTAATGAACCACCATCGGTAATACAGCATAATAAGCAATGCATCACTATATACAGTGCACCACAACAAGCAGTACAGCACAATACGCAATAAGCACCGAATTGCAATATGCAATACAGCACGCGATGCAGTACAATACGCAACACACCGCAATGAACAATATAACACAATAAGCAATGCGCCACAATGAAGAATAAGCACTGGATTAAAATAAGCATAAAGCACAATACGCACTAAGCGCAATACAATGAGAAATAAGTAGCTTAATAAGCAATACAGCAAGCGATGCACTACTATTCATGATGCATAACACTACACAAAGCACCAAAATCAGAAATACACCACAATCAGCGATGCATCACAATAAGCAATGCAGCACAATACGCAATACGCACTGCATTACAATAAGCAATAAAGCACGCAATGCACTGCAATCAGCAATGCCCCTCTATTTGCAATGCACCACAATCAGCGATGCATCACATTAAGCAACACAGCACAATGCTCAATGCACTAGAATACGCAATACAGCACAATACGCCATAAGCATTGCATTACAAGAAACAATAAAACACGCGATGCACAACAATACATAATGCATAATAATACTCAATGCACTAAAATCAGCAATGTACTACTACATACAGTGCACCGCAATAGAGCACCAAACGTAATGCATCACAATACGCAATACAGCACCAAACGTAATGCATCACAATACGCAATACAGCACAATAAGCAATGCACCACTGTATGCAGCATCACAATACGCAATACATCACTATACACTGTGCACACCAATAAGCAATACAGAACAACACGTAATGCACCACAATCGGCAATACAGCACAATAAGCAATGAGCCACTATATTCAGGGCATCACACTAAGCAATACAGCACACAATACGCAATACATCACTATACACTGTGCACACCAATAAGCAATACAGAACAACACGTAATGCACCACAATCGGCAATACAGCACAATAAGCAATGAGCCACTATATTCAGGGCATCACACTAAGCAATACAGCACACAATACGCAATGTAACACCATTGACTCACTATATTCAGGGAACTACAATAAGCAATAATGCACAATGCACCACTGTCATCAGCAATACAGCACAATAAATAATGCACCAACGCCATAGGAAATACAGCAAAATAAGCAATGCAACACCATTCGCAATGAACCACAATACGCCATAAGCAATGTGGCACGTGATGCACTAAACTACGTAATGCATAAGAATAAGAATGCACAATGCCCAATGCACCGCAATGCAGCCCAATACGCGATGAAAAGTAAGAAAAGAATGAGATTAATCAACGCGAATTTCGAAATCAAACCTGTCGACTTCTCCATGAATGTGTCTGTCCAATGGCCAGTCCTGGGAATCCGGATTCTGTGTATTGGGAGCACATTGGTGATATATAAATACCTCTCGGTACATGCATACATAAAACTTGGTCCCGATGGGTCAAACATTCAGGAGTTAAATGAAATCTTGACCCAAAATCGTAACCGATTTCCGTAACATAAAATCGTCCCTAACTTCCATTGCATAGAAACGGCCCCTCTTCGAGTTTGCGATTTTATATTATGGAGTAGATTTTCCGTTCCCACTTGAAAATTTAGATCTAGCTTACTCTCGCACCTTTAGATCAAATATTTCAGATATCATCCACATTTATCTGTGAATTTTGTATTCCACAAGTCAAATTTTCAAGATCCAAACAGGGAAAGCACCCTTACAAAGTGGGAAAGCTATTTTCGACCAACAAGCGTCGAAAAACGAGAAAATAAAGATTAGTCAGTGTCAGACACTACCGCAGTTATTTTTGTGAAAACGACAATCGTTTATAGTGAATTTAAATTATTTTTTACTCGTTTAATTCATTTGCAACTTACATTTAGACTATTACATCAGACGAAAATTTAGAAACCTTACGTGTATATCTTCAGAAATTCTTTAAACTTGAACTGGTGAATGATTGAGACAAACCAACCATGCGCAAGGGAAAATTTGTATAGATTTGTCATTTGCAAGAGGTATTCAAATGTCCTCAAAGCCATGCGTATCCTCTTTTTTATGTCACTACCCTGTATTCTATAAATTTAAGTTGCAAATGAATTAAACGATTAACAATATTATAATTGAGAGAGAGAGAGAATTTTTTTATAACCGTAATAGTTTTCAAGAAAATTAGCTTCCAATTTTCCCACCGCATTTTAAATGCCAAGTGGGTCCAATGAGCCTGGGTTGACCTCCACATTGCACTGTTCATTTCATCAGTAACGAAGTCCGCAGTCGTAATCGATTCAGCACCGCCAGATGCCACCAGAGTTATCTGACCGCGCTTGCGTTGTCTAAATTTGCAGAAGTAGGCCTACTGCGTGTTGGTTTTTGGATCGGGCCCGACATTTCATTCTCTGTCATTTTGAGTTCTACGCATTCAAGCCCGATATTTCTTATTTTGGTTGTGATTTGCACACATATATAGCGACATTTTGAAAAAAATCTGGAAATGTATATATTTTTTGACGTTTAAGATACAAACTAAAATCTCAGAAGATTTATAGCACATATACTGTATTAGGTGGGGAGCAAAGTTCTTGTCAGAAATGTATTGCTTGGAAATAAAGGTACAAAAAAAGCAAGAAATATCTTTTCGGAAGAAAGGCATAGAAGATTATTCTAGGGTGATCCCACTAAATAGACAATATAACCCTTTTGTGTGTCAGTGAGCGTCTGGTGAACTTTTTCGCCCTCGCACCGGGCAATTTCCAGCTGGTTGTGGCGGGGAATGTCCATGGTAAAAACAATATCCAACTGATTTGGTACTTACAGTGGACTCTCCTAAGATGGAATTCATCGTGGTTGCAGCTCTGAAAACACTACGTTTGGATTTCCAATGGAACCAAATGATGTAACTAATTTTAGATTTTTCAACAGACATTTTACACCTAAAAGTTGCACACACAATTTTGCGTACTAGTCGAGCACACTTTAACGTTTCCAAAACAATCGTAATTATGCAAATTAGAATTGCAAATTGCAAGTAAACACGACAACTGCAGCTCGTCTGGCGCTACCTATAATTTCTGTCAAGAACATTGTTCCCCACCTAGTATTCTTCTTCAAAACAACACTTAGTTCACTGGGATGGAATGAGTAGTTTTTGAGGTATGATCTCGTTTATAGATATGTGTGAAACTCGAAAATCGTTTGTGTATTTGTGCGTGCGCAGTTCCTGACGTCAGGCTGCCGCAAATATCATAATGGTATTATCACAAGTTTTTATCTTTTCCAATTAAAATGACATCAAGATGGCAGAGCTATGTCTATTTCTGATGGAGTTATTGAAGTTTGAAATTAGTTCAACAAAAACTGTCATACATTTGAACGTGATTTCCTCCCCACAGCGACATCGATTTTAGAAACGTTTTCACGTCAAAAAAACAAGAAAAGAATTGCTGAAACATGCGGCAGCGATACCGTAGAAATTTCTAAACTGGCTAATGCACGGGCAATTTCAAAAAATTAGTTGTGATAAACATATCATAAATCGTAATCGACTTATGGCCCGTTTACACGCGGTAAGTGATTAAAAACTAAATTTTAAGTTAACCAAGTGTTCAAAAAGTGTCCATACGATAAGTGATTTAGTATAGATGCTTCTTGGATAATTTTAAGAAGGCGAGCGCAACTGGCGCATGCACGCAATAAGTGACTCGAATCAACGGAGGGAGAGAGACGCAACGCGCGGGAGAATAATAGTAATGATTCTTTATATATCTGGCATTCAGAGAGAGGTTTTTTTAAAGATCATATCTTCTGCAACAATGGATGAAGATGATTCGGTAGAACTTACGAATACTGTGATCAGAGTCACATTATATTATTTTTTTTAAAGAAGCATAAATTTATTCACTTTCACTTATACACAAGAGGGGAAAAAAGAATACGCAACATATTATACACTGACGTAAATATCGATTATACAAGCTTATATGATATTTTAATCGAAGTTAAAGAGGAGATAAATTATGAATTATGTAAGCCGAAAATATGGGAGAAGATTCTTGGCATTCGTAGGAAATTCTAAGGGTTAAAAATTAAATAATAAAAATTCATTAAACATAAAAATTAGTTTAACATTTTTGAAATTATTATTTTTTTTTTAATTTAATGCAAATGCTATTTTTTTACGTTAAATATTTGGTTGTGTATTTTTACAATAGAGGGCAGCAAATTCGCTCTGGATGAGAGAAATATTCCAAACCCCCCCCCCTTCCCCCGTCCAGTTTTTAATATATAATAAATCCTCCGCACCAGCACCCGATATATTTTTGAATTTTCGATTTTTTTTCAACTCCTGACAGCACGTCGACTGAATATTCCATAGCCTTTTCCAACATCGAATAATTTTTATCTTGTTTGTTAAGGTGTTTTCATTTCTATAGTTCAACAAACATTCATGGCGAAGATATTCTTCAGCAAACTTGAAGGTTGTGTTCTCTGGCCACTTCACCATCCTATATTTCGCGGAATTCTAGCGAAACGGTAGGAGACGACGGAGCATAAGCAGGTTCACGCTTGAGATCAAAATAAACCCCCGAGAGAGCGTGAAAAGACTCCTCTGAGTGGCAGGCCACGTCCACTGGCGCATGCGCATAGGTCTACTTAAGCGGAAAAAATAGAACCGTCTTTATTTCACTAAATTACTAAATCACTTATGCACTTGCCACTTACCAACTAAACCCGTGTAAATGGCCCTTATCGTCTGCATACATTGTAACGTACTTGGGAACTTAAAATTTAGTTACCAACTTAGCATGACTTAAAGGCCCGTTTACACGAGGCAAGTGCTTTAGTTGGCAACTTAATTTTAAGTTGCCAAGTACGATACAATGTATGCAGACGATAAGGGCCGTTTACACGGCTTTAGTTGGCAAGTGCGCAAGTGAACAAGTGATTTAGTTGGTAAGTGAATACGAACGGTTCTATTTTTTCCGGTTAAGTAGACCTATGAAAATGCGCCAGTGAGCGTGCGTGACCTGCCGCTCTTGGAAGGGTTTTTTTGCTCTCTCACGGAGGGGTTTATTTTGATCTCAAGCGTGAACCTGTTCATGCTCCGTCGTCTCCTGAAGTTTCGCTAGAATTCCGCGGAAATATTGGATGGTGAAATGGCCAGAGGACACAACCTTCAAGTTTGTTGAAAAATATCTTTGCCATGAATGTTTGTTGAATTATAGAAATGAAAATTACCTTAACAAACAAGCTAAAAATTATTCGATGTTGGAAAAAGCTATGGAATATTCTGTCGACGTGATGTCAGGAGTTGAAAAAATTTGAAGATTCAAAAATATATATCAGGTGGGGAGGATTTATATATTAAAAACTGGAGGGGGGTTTCGAATATTTCTCTCGTCCAGAATGAATTCGCTGTCATCTGTTGTAAAAATACATGATCAAATATTTAACATAAAGATATCATCTCTATAGATTAAATTAAAAAATAATAGTAATTTCGAAAATTTGGAAATACTGTAATTTTTATGTTTAATGAATTTTTATGTTTAATGAATTTTTATGTTAAATGAATTTTTATTATTTAATTTTTAACCCTTAGAATTTCCTACGAATGCCAAGAATCTTCTCCCATATTTTCGGCTTACATAATTCATAATTTATCTTCTCTTTAACTTCGATAAAAATATCATATAATCGATATTTACAACTTAGAGGAGAAATAGAGAAATCTTATATTTCTTCTCGATGACTTACATAAGTTTATATGTTGCTATTATTTTCCCTCTTGGGAAAGTGAAATTGAATAAATTTATATTCTTTAAAAAAAGTATCATATGATGTGGCTCTGATCACAGTATTCGTAAGTACTACCTGATCATCTTCATCCATCGTTACGAGAGCTATGAGCTTTAAAAAAAGCACCTCTCTAAATGCCAGATAAATAAAAAGTTATTACTATAAAGGTCTGGACACACATATCCGCACCGTGCCAGGACCGTAGCTCGGGCGTCAGTTGGCCGTGGCTCGGCTCGTTCCTCTTCAGACCACACCTTTCCGTGTGTTGCCCGTGTCGCTGCCGTATGCTGACTACGAAGCTGTGTCGATTGCTTCAAGTCTTTAACGCAGCCGGTTCGGTGTAATCAAAATATTCAGTAAATTAATTAACAAGAGTGATTTGGATATAATAACCCTAGCGTAAATTAACAATAATTAATTGTTCTAAACATTTCTGTAAATAATCTATACATGTATATAAATTTTTTATCTGTCTGTATATGTGTGTGTGCATGTGTTTTTTATAGAAATTTTAATTTTGTTTTTATTTTGGATTGATCTCCGATAGATTTTTTTGTATGTGACAAACCCGCAAAAAAAGGATAGGATCTTTAAATGCAGCTGAAAATAAAAAGATGGCCATTTGCTTAGTTTGACTATATGCATTCTTGTTTATAGTTTGGAGAGAGGAGATTATTTACGGAGAGAGAAAAAAAAAGTCATATAGAAATTAAAACAATCTGTGGGGGAGAGGGGTACTCTCTCTTCCTCACCTACACACTCGTTTTTTTTTTTATTCAGAGTCAACGGCCATCATAAATATAATCATCTGTAGGGGCAGGTGGTGTCAAATTCCGATAACACCTCGGAGAAGTGTATCTCAGCTCAGTAGGAGCATATTGTACGAAAGAGCGAGCATATCTTTTACTCTGTGTGTGTGTGTGTGTTCGCGGAATCTTCTAAACTGAAAATTTTCTCCTCTGCAGATGGCAAATGGATATTAAAATCAATAACAATTGGGGTGTTTAGTTTGCCGGGGCTTGATTCAATGATAAAGCCTCACCAGTATTCGATAGTAATTTAAAGCACTCATTGCCGAAGTCTCAGTCGCTGAAACACCTTTGTCAGATATTTAGCACAAAGGTGCTCGACTTTTTGGAAAGTGTTGGCCACTTCATTGTTTTGAAATATTTCGCGGGCTTCTTAAGTTATCCAGAAATGAGTCTCGATCCTCCAAAATTATCTAAAAAGAAGTGGCACGTGTCGCTTAAGTGATCTGCAAGCGTGCCACGGGCCACTCGAGAAATCTGGAAATGTGCCACTAACCACTCAAATAGGATAATCTGTAAACGTATCATGATCCACTTAAGTGAACTGGAGGTGTGCCGTTAGTCGCTCAAGTGATTTTGAAATGTGCTTGAGACCACTCGAGAGCCTTGTTTTGCTTTTTGTTGTCACGGGCCACATCAAATGCTTCCGAGGGCCGCATTTGGAGCACAGGACATGGGTTAAGCATTTATGGCTTAACATGTTGCATCTGATGTGAGTACCAAATTTAAAATGTCTCCTATATTTTCCCATAAGAAAAAACCCAAAAATTTTCGAACCGTTTTCTATTTATATATATAATTTATGTTAAAACCAAAACAATGATTGATTTATAGAGCATCGGAAATTAAACCCAGTTAGTTTTCCAAGTTTACATTATTATTTTAACAAAAATCTCCCCGACAAAATTTCGTTATATGCTATGTGAAACATAATTTTAAACTTTGTTTTCCCATCAAAGTTGTGAAAATGTTTATCCATATGTTTTCTATATATTACGCTAGTACCACAGAACCGGGGCCAGGTGCGTCCAAACAATTTCGGGGCACGAAAAATGTTTAGGACACCCTCTCTCTTTAACAAGATTTCATATATTTTGTGGGAAGAGAGAATCGGCATACTGAATATACGCGAACGCTAAGAAATACCCCCATACAAAAAAAAATAATAACTACACAAATGTGAATTAACACAAAAATTAATGGAGGTAATTTTAAACGAATGTGAGAAACCGTTTCCGAAATTAAGGAAAACTTTAGAATCGATGGATTAAAAATAATTGAAAGAAATTATTTCAGTACCAATGAAAATTCACAATTAATAAAAGAAATAATGCAGAAATTGATTAAAATCAAGAAATAAATGGAATTAATAATTCAGCAATTGATGAAAATTGAGAAGCGACATAAAATAAATGAGCGCTCTCCTCTTTTATAAAAAAAATCTGCGCTCTCTCTCTCCCGAGACCGCACCGTCACCGTAAAAATATAAAATAAACTAGTTGGTGACGGTGCGGACGCGGTGCGGTGACGGTGCGGATATGTGTGAACGGCTGCATTGCCTAGCAAAGAATTATTCTTTGACCGTGTGATGACCTACACTCGGCCGACGCACGTGTCGGGCACGGTGCGGATATGTGTGTCCAGATCTTTATTCTCCCGCGCGTTGCGTCTCTCTCTCTCTCTCCGTGGATTTTAGTAGACTGAAGTGCGCATGCGCTAACTGCGCTCGCCTCTGTAAAAATTATCCAATGAGCATCCACTTACCACTTACGTGTGGACACTTTCAAGAAGAATCGGTATGTTATAATTTACTGCTTGTAAACGGGCCTAGTGGTGTTTAGCAATCTTATTTCGAGTTACAGAGGTTTCTTTCTATTGAATTAAATATTGTGCCAACCATTAGAATAATAAATGTCGAGTTACGGGAAAGCCGAGTTATTCGTATGTCGATTTATCGAGGTTCTACGGTATATATATAATCATATTAGGTTTAAATTTTAAATAGCATACAGCTAAAAGCAAAAATGACTGACAAAGCAGAATAGAGAAATTGAATGTAAAATTTTTTGAAGCAAGAATTTGAATATGATTTTTTAAGGTTTAAAAATTCAAGTCTCTCTTACAAAACCAGTGAGTAGCTAGGCTCTTCATCGTGGGGTACACCCCAACAATGGCTGAAAGCAAAATGTTTCTGAGAGTACTTGGGCGGTGCCCAAACAAAGAACTCGAACTCCCTACGTTTCGACATACGGTACTAAGAAAATACAATAAAATAGAAATCAAAGACATTTGAATAAAGAAAATATAAATAAATAAAGAAAACAAATAAGTACATGAAATGCAATCAAAATTTTAAAGAGACGTAGAAAAAAAAGCTACGTGAGAAGTAGACCCACCTACAAATACATGAAAATTGAAAGTCTTCATCTGGTGGGGCCAATGGCAGAATTTAAAGTCACCCTGAATTATGGGGTGTGAAAAGTAGCAGGAAAACTATCCTCAACTAAATTTTTTTAAGATTTTGCAAATTATGTAAATATAATTAATTGTTATTTTTATGATCTTTTCGTTACTAATTTAACTAAAATTTGTATAATTACTATTTTGTGTATGATTAGATCTTACATTTTTCCTTCTATGAAACTTGTGTAATATTTTTTTTAAGTTATTCATAATTATAAACCCCCAGTATATTTGCAACTATTGCCTCTTGTAAAATGATATACAGCCAAACGCCCCCCCCCCCCCGATAGAACTGTTAGAAATGTAATCGCACTAGTTTATGTTATATATGTATATGTATAGATCAGTGGTTCTCAACCTTTTTTTGTCTATGGCCCCCTTTCACCCATTTCTCATTCCTGTGTCCCCCCTTGCGAACATGAATAATTTTCTACTCCCCCTTCCTTCTTCTCCCCCCCCCCCGTTTTCCCATTAGAAGATAGTTATTCAAAAATTGTCTGAAGTATAAATATTTGTGAATTTAATTTGAATAATTTTTAATTTACAAAAATAACGAAAAAGCAAAACAAACATAATAGAATACAGCAAAAAATAGAATAAATTATTTTCAATCAATGTAAACTCTACGCTTGAAGACGGCACAATGTCATCAAGTTACTGTACTGGATGAAATTTTTATTATTTCCAAATTAGTTTTTTTTGTGTGTAAATGGTTATGGTTTCATTGAGAAATGTCAGTTGTGGCTTCCAAAATACGCATTCTAAATAATGATACAAATTGCAAAAAGTGGTAGCAAGCAGTTTTATTAATTTTATTCTCTTCGTGCGGATAAAAGTAGTAATGAGGGAGTAGCCACACAAATGAATCACAATTGAAAAGTTCAACCTTCCACATCGTTTTCAACAATAATACATGTATCAAGGATGGTTCATGTTGTAGCCCTACTATGAATTTAAAAAAATGAACTAAAATACGTGTGAATTTTTTTTGAATATTTGTTTGAACCATTCATTCCAGACAAATCATGTACGCAGTGACAAAACTGTTCGTGTGAACATAATAATGATTCATTATCAGGATTTCAAGAACATTGGAAAATATAAATAATCAGATTTTCAAATAAGAAAATTATCAGTTTGTTGACTTCAATTTCGATACGGTCAAAATCTGATATTTCATTGGATGACAAGCTGCCTTCAAGTGGCTTTTTGGTTCATAATGTGACCGCTCTCTCGCAGGCGGACGAAGCAACATGTGAGTTGGCTTAAACACAGGGCAATATTTCACATAACAGTCCGTACTATGTTTAATATACAGGGCGCATAGATAACGGGGCATATGACATTTTACTGGCGAACCATTGGTTCTAGAAGCATACTTCCAGTTGGAAAAAGTACCCAAATAATGTGTAGTACTCAGATATTTGATTCATGTTGCCAGGGGTTACTTAGTTATTAAAATAAAAATATTAACTCTTTATGCGGACACCCTGTGCCCTAAAACCCAATGTGAAAGTTGTTTTACGGTCTCCAACGAAAAAATTCAACATTTCTAAGTGCAATATTCCCTGAGATATTCGAAGAAAGTTGGGGGGGGGGGGAAACAGCATTAAATACAGGGAAACCATTTTATCCGTTGCTGCTTTTTCCCAAATTTCCTCAATTTTTCGAATTCGCATATCTCGGTGAATATTGCACTTAGAAACGTGAAATTATTTTAGTCGGCATCAGGAAAGACAGAGCAACAATGTCTTAATTGGGTTCTTTGGCACACGGGGAGGATATAAAAAGTTTTTTTTACTTTATAACTACACAACCCCTTACAACATGAATGACATATCTGAGTTGGACACGTGATTTGGATACTTTTTCTAGTTGGAAGTATGTCTCTAAGACTAACGGCCCGCCAGTAAAGTGCCATACGCCCTGTTACCCATGAGCTTGCATATACACGTAAAAAAATAGTTTGGGACGAAATAAAGTCGACTCTCGTTTTAACGAATACCGTTATAACGGGAAAAAACTTTTCTAATCCCCGGATAAGTTTACTTAGGAGCAATATAAAAATCTGGAATTCCTTTGTAACGAAATTTCGTTATTACGAAATGATTTCTCCGGTATCTTGGAGTTCATTATAATGAGCTTTGACTGAATCCCCCCCCCCCAAAAAAAAAAAATCTTACATTTTTGCACTAAAGTAATTGAACTTCGGCAATTTGATCTGAAAATAGTCCTTTTTATAATGATTATGTCCTTTTTAATTTTATAAATTTAGGAAGGAAACAAAAGGAAGAAAGGGTGGGGAGAAAAAAAGAAAAATGACCAACAGGAGCTCGGTTGTGCGTAAATGTGTCGAAATTCCACTTGTGCGTAAGGGAGGGTATTTGCGCCTCACTCTCAGTTTTATGACAAAAGTTGACATTTATGAGACGTTTGACTAGGGTCACGATTAATCTCTATATATAGCTTTCAATATTAAAATATTTCATTTATACAAAAAACAATTTCAATTATTTGACATTTTCATTTCGTTTCGAACTCCAAATCTTTGGCATTTAGACATCATTTCCAACTATCAAATCGAGGCAGTTTTTGCAGATTGTGAAAACGCGTCGCTGAATTGGTTTTGCATGCGTATTATCAACACTAAAAACCATAAATTTTAGGTTTGCAGATACAAAGAGATGAATTCAGTCGGTTTCGGACATTTCAAAGTAAAGACTTACGTAAGAATTTATTGCACTTTTCTGAGAAATCAGCAGACGCAGTGAGTCTCAAATAAACGGATTTAAATTGCTGTGAATGTGGTCATACGTGCTTTAAGAATTTTTTTTCTAATGTCCACAACATTGTTCTTGCAGGATAGGAAAATTGCTTTGAAATTATTTGGGATGTTGCAGGCCAGTAGTAGGCGCCTATCAACATTTCGTACTGCTGAATGTCTGATCAACTTGTAAAAATTGAGATTATATATATTATATCTCAACCAGGCTATGACTACAGTGTCAAAGGACGCTGTTTAGAGCGTTAGTGTTATGGACGCTAGTGTTCATCTTCGGATGGAATCAAGAACTTTCGGAAGATTATGATGTAGATTTTATAGTTGATTTTTTTTCCTCCGTAAATTATGATCCGTCCATTGACGAACATTGATTATGTGTGAATTTAAATGTGCAATCTATGTAATATTTTCATTTATTATCTTCTGAAGATATCTAATAAAATTTCCAGACATACCCATCCTCCGGGAACACTTCGATATCTCAATGAGATGGGAAGCGGGGTGTGTTTGTTCTTCAACGGTCAAAGCCCAGTAGTAGGCCAGCAGCAGGCTTAAGTAGTAGATCAGTTAATTAATAGGAAGCATTGCAGTATCGATTAAAAAACTTTAAAGGTGTAGTGTCAATCTTAGAGGAAGTCCCAATACATTATCTTTTTGGATTGCATATAGATACCAATCAGCAAACCAACTGACGTTAAGACCGTCTTAAATATGTTTAAAATTACGTTTTTCCTGTTAAATTGAAAGGAATGGCATATGGACACTTGCGATTGAAACAACAGTAATTTTCTGCAATTACAGTTTCTTGAGTTATACAGCAATGTAGTAAAAAAATTAAATTTCGCGGGTATTTTTTCTCATGTATGATTTGGTCTCTAGGAGTTCGTTATAACTGAATTCGACTTTATTTCTTTTCAGGAGAGGCAATGAATTGGCATCCTCTCAAAATTTATAAAAAAATACTCCAGAGCAATCATTCTTTATTCGATTTTTATGAACATATTCCTCATCAGATCACTGCTGAAGATAGCTTTGTGCTAAACTAGATGGCTATCCATCTGTAATTGCATGAAAACGATGGGTTTTTTACAAGCTTTCATTTTTCACCCATCTACTTCTTGGATTACATTTACTACCAGCACTCAAAAGAATGTCAATGAATGGTCAACGAAGCTTTGTCTGTTTTCTTTATGGCAGCCCTCTTCAATGAAAAGTCTTCGAACACACACAATTTTCTGTCTGTACCGTTACTCCATTTTGCTTAAACCTCTTCTATAGTTTGGGTCAGGGCCTACTGTCACCCCCAAGTCGTAAAACCACCGAGATTACATGAACCACTTTTTTTATTTTCTTTCTCATGTTAATGTTACTTGAATAGGGGAAAATTTGCGAAAAAGATATGCTATTCTATGCATTTTGTTTGGCAATTAAATTTTTTTAGTCAGAGTGACTAAAAAAATTTAATTTCATAAACTTTTTCGTGGCCCCCGTATCAGTAGCCGTGGCTCCCCTTTTGCGAGATTTTCATCCGTGGCCCTCCTGGAATATCCTAGGGCCCACCTGGGGCCATATGGCCCCCGGTTGAGAACCACTGGTATAGATGACGCTGCATGTCCATCAATCGGTCGTTTCTAGTTATTTGCGTAGGTGTGTGTGCGCTTGTATATCGTGTCCTCTCTTGTTGCTATGGCGTCAATAGCCATCGCTATCAGATGAAGCGGGAGAGTTCCAATTTCCAGCCCAATATAATATAATAATAAAGAGAAAAGGGAACTTAAGCCATTTAAATGTACAAAACATGCTCTTTCGCCTCCATCAACACTCCTTAATTTTATGGCCACTTACTTAAAGGGCCCCTTCAAAGTTTGCGTAATAGCCGCTCCGTATTCTTCTTTTCTCTCTCTCTCCCCTGTATACTGAAGCCTATTGACCATTGTATTGCCAGCTGCAGGCAATTGACTTTTTCTGACTTTCTTGCTTCCTCTCTACTTTTCTTTTCCTTCTTTTTTTTGTACATCTCCCCCCCCCCCCCCCACAGAAAACGTCTTCCTCCCATATGCTTCGAAAGATCGTAGGGGGTGAACCTTGACCAATGATGTCAATATTATACTAATTTGTACCTACGTAATCCTCATCACCCAATGGAAGGATTTTTCTTTGAAGCCGGACTACCAATTAGAAATAGGGGGTTGGCACCCCTCAAAACTTTACTTTTTGGAATCTTTGAAAAATTAAATTAGATTGATTAGTGCAAGCTAGAAATCAAGTTGAAAAAAAACGATGTAGTTAGATTTTTGTTTTTACACATTGCAATCGATGAGCATCAGGAGCGGCGATCATCCGTGATGAAAGGGATGGAGGAAAGGTAGGAAAGAAATTCTTAATACATTTTTAGTAAATTGTAGAGGTTTAGTTAAAACCTAAATTAGGAGGAATTAACAGGGGGCAGATGGCGAAATTAGGTATAAAAGTGATTAAAGAGAGAGTTATTCCAACATCAAGTTAAAATTATTGTAATTGAACATATAGTATTCTGTCTATGTATTATGCAGATTTTGGTATCGTGGAAATGGATTTTTAAATTGACTTTTATTTGTGTAAATAACTCATTCTTTTCATATGTCCATTTGGTCAAATATTAAATGCTATTGAAATTTAACCGATTCTTTCTTTTCATGAGTCATCGTTTTATTCTAAATGTATATTAGATCACTAGGAGCCTGGGTTAATCTAGATAATTACATATATACATATTCTTCCAGTGGTTCGATATAACAATGGTACCGTGACCATTCCCTTACAGTATTATTCCAAATTTTATTTTTGTAATACTGTTCTTAATTCATAAATTTACCCTTTTATCACCTTCAGATAAAAATGTTAAAACATGAACAAATGATGACTCTTGTGAGAATGTTCAAATTGATAAGATAAATTGATAATGTTCATAATGATAATTTAAAAAAAAAAAAAAAGAAAACATCAAAGTTGTATGTGGTACTGAAATTTATTATTGTATGGAAATTTTTTTTTGGGTATTTCTACATTTACTTTCATTGAATTTTCAATTTTATAATTTTGTGAAATTTTTTGAATATATCACACTATGGCTGAAGATCCTAGCAATTTTAATAAGTTAGTGGGGTGCCAGGCATTAATTCCCCATTTTTAACAAGGTGTGTCCGCTGTCACTCCCCTATATTTTGTTGATACGTTAGAGGCAATCGCAAAAACCGCAAATTGTACTGAATCAGAGAAATTATTGTTGCTGAAATCCAGAGTTAGGGGAGATGCGTTGACACAGATCATTAACAATGTCTATTTGGAAAATGAGCAGAATTATGAAAACTTTAAACAGAAATTTTTGGATTTTTTTCTCCACCAAAACAAGTCTTGCTACACGGCAGCAACTTTTCTCGAATTGTCGCATGTCCTCCGACGAAGGGGTCAAAATCTGGGCTGCTCGTGTTTCCACAAATACACAAAAAATTTTCGGCAATGCCGATATCAGTAAACCCGAAGTGAAATCACTTTACGAACAAACACGACTAGCCAAATTCTTGGAAGGCCTCCTACCAAAATACAAAAGTTCTATTTTAGTGAAAGACCCCCAATCGTTTCAAGATGCTGTGAATTTCATTGAAACTTTACAAGTTAATGAATCATCAACACAACACGAGACAATTTGTAATGTAGAAAACAGCAAAGATAAAGAAATCAGGAGCTTACTAGAAACACACACAAAACTGACCCACAACACACTTGCTGCACTACAAAAGCAGGTGGAAAATCTTCAACTGCACTCCGTGCCCAGGCACGAAAACAGTGCGCAATTTCGTTTTGAAAATAGCCCCTCCACAACTCAAGCATTCTCTGAGCCCCCACAGCAACATACTCACACACAGGCGTGGACCGCAGGTTGCGGTGGAAACACTTCCTGCAACGAAACAATTTCACACAGATTTCCACTCAATGATTTTGAAGGTCATAGATACCCTCATTATGCTCAGAATTTTTGTGAAAACTGTGGTCGAAACAATCATACAACTTCAGAATGCTATGCTTATAATCCTGAGCACCGCTTCAACCAACGTTCACACGCACCACGCACTCAAAATTTTCATCAGACATTTGATTCTAATCGAGGACGTTTTAATACACGCAATCATTCACCACATCCTCGAAGAAGCAATAGAGGCAGATCAGTAAGATTTGAGAACAACAACACATCTCATTCCGGTAATTTAAACAAATTAGGGGAACGAACGAAAGTGCTTCCACTTCCGCATCTAGAGTCCGTTTCCCCAACATGAATACCACTTCAACTTCTACAGAGCCGCAACAAGATACATGTATTACACAAGTTAAAACGATAAACACACAGATTCTGGATTCACAAGAAAATGATTTCTACCTTCCTGTTGCTGATGTGAAATTTGCTGGTTGCCAAACAACCAGTTTGATTGATTCTGGCGCGTCAGTCTCATTACTTCAGTATTCTGTTTTTCAGAAAATCAGAAATGACGCACGGATACAAAAAGCTAACACTGATGTCAGAGTTAAATCCATTTCAGGAGAGCCACTAGAGATATTTTGGGGTCATTCAAAATCCCTCTCACTTTGGGAAATAAATGCATTATTCATCCATTCTTTATAGTCAGAAATGATTTGGCTACACAATACCAAGCAATAATTGGCTATGACCTTTTGAAGGCCCACAAATTCACTCTCAACCTCGATAATGACATATTAGAAGCTGTTAACACAAAAATTAAAATACGAGACGCCAATTCTCCAACTTGTAACACATTATCCACTAGCAACGAAAATCACACTTTTGCCACACGAATCCAGGGTAGTGTATTTGAAAACTGACATTTTGGCTAGTGAAGGAGATGATATAATGTTGACACCTACACTACAGAGCGATGCTATAGAAGTACATAGAGCTGTGTGCTCCATCTCTAAAGATAAAACGATCCCCATTATGCTTTCGAACTTGACCGCTCGAAAAGTGGCTCTAAACAAAAATACTCGTGTAGGTACAATCACGAATGACGTAGAAATCAGAGACTTGGAGGAAATTAAATAGTTACGCAGGCAGGAATTGTCGGAAAATGATTTTGAGCTGAGCCACTTAGACCTTCCAACTCGTTCGAAGCTATTGAAATTACTTTTTGAATTTGGTGATATATTTAGTAAACGCTTATACACCATAGGTTGTACAGATAAAATCACTCCTATTTTACAAGTAGATTCATCAAAACTACCATCTACTCGCCCCTACAATGTTCCCTACGCTTTGATAGACGAATTAAAATGTCAGTTAAATGAATTAGAACAAGCAAATTTGATTGAAAAATCAGACAGTCACATAAGCTTCCCTTTGATCATGATAAAGAAGAAAAATCCTTCAGGAGACCCGAAGCAACAGAAATGGCGATTGGTAGTAGACTATAGAAAATTGAACGCTCACTTAAAATATCCAAGATATCCTCTACCAATCATTCATCACTTACTGGAAATGCTACGGGGATCTAATCTTTTTTGCTCCCTTGATCTATCATCATCTTTTTGGCAGATTCCTTTGAAACCCGAGGATCGTGACATGACAACATTTAGCTCTCCATTTGGCTCGTTCCGTTACAAAACTATGCCTCAAGGCTTGAATGCTAGTCCGGAAACATTTTCCAATCTTTCAGATCAACTTTTAGCTCCTCTTTCGGATTTGAAAATTGCCAACTATATTGATGATTTTTGCTTGGGTGCCGACAATGTCTCACAAATGCTCTACAAATTGAGAAAACTATTCGAAAGGTTCCGCTATTTTGGTTTGACACTTAATCCAGCTAAATGATCATTTCTTGTTCCTCAGATCGAATTCCTAGGTCACACTTTGAACAGTTCAGGTATTCGCCCCATTGAGACAAACATTAGAAAGATACAAGACTTTCCAGTTCCCAACACCGTACGGAAAATTCGCCGTTTTATTGGGCTGGTTGGGTATTACAGGCGTTTCATACAAAATTTTTCAGATATTACGGCACCTATTACTAACCTCACTAGAAAGAGTAGAAAATTTCATTGGACTCAAGATTCCCAGAATGCTTTTGACATTCTAAAACAAAAACTTTCGCAACCTCCAATTTTGATTCATCCGGATTTCAACAAGGAATTTATCCTTTCTACTGATAGCAGTGACGTTGCATTAGGTGCAATGATTGGGCAGAGAATAGACAATTCTAATGTCATACATCCAATTTCATATTTTTCCAAGAAGTTAAAACCCACACAAATTCGATACACTATTATGGAAAAAGAATTAATGGCCATTGTGGAATCTGTAAAAGCATTCAAGTACTATTTGTATGGTAGACATTTCACTATTAGGTGTGATAATGCTGCTTTGACCAAATTATCGAAATGGGATTCACCAGGAAGCAGAGTCACTCGATGGTTTGCATTTCTCTCAGAATTTAATTATGATTTTGAATTAACCAAATCTTCGGAAAAACCAAGTCGCCGATATTTTTTCACGCGACTTTCATGTGAATACAGTACAGATCACTTTACCTACCATACAGGAGATAAAGTTGGCTCAGCGCGAAGATCCTAAATTGTCAACCATAATCTCTACATTAGAAGACGATAACACTCAACACTCAAAGCTCAGGATTAAGTATGTCCTATCGAATGGTCTTATGCACAAAGGGATTATCACTCGCTCAGGGGTTAGAAGATCATACTACAAATAGTTATACCTAACAAGTTCAAGCCACACATTCTTGCAGCCAACCACTTGACACACTTTGGACACTTAAAAACATACCACGGCCATTAAAGAGAAGTATTTCTGGGATAATTTATACACAGATACAAAACATTACGTAGAATCTTGCACACATTGCATATCTTTCGGATCTCCTCGTAGAGTACCACCTGTTCCATTGCAACGTCATTTCATTCCATCTCGACCAATGGAATATGTCTCTTGCGATTTTGTCGGAAGATTGCCTAACACCTCGCGTGGAAACTGCTATATACTTACGTCCATTGATCATTTAACAAAATTTGTGAAACTGTACGCAGTTCCCGACCAAACATCAAAAACAACAGCAGAGAAATTCCTCGACTTTGCTTGCACTTTTGGATTTCCTGAGAAATTATTATCAGACAAAGGTTCAAATTTTGTGAGCGACCTTTTTAAAACACTTTGTAGTCGCCTAGGGGTAACGAAATTGCAAACAACGGCGATGTGCCCACAATCCAATGGTCAAAGTGAAAGGATAAATTCTAACTTGAAGAAATCCCTGTCTATATTTGCACGAGGAACAACTGATTGGGATGCATACATTAATTACTATTAATTAATTTATAATTTAACTATTCATCAAGCGTATTTTAATATAAGTAGTATAAGCATATTTAGTAGTATATTTGTAGTATAAGCATATTTACATCTTTCCTACGACCCTACACTTCCAACAGACATTCTTAATCAGACAACTCCACATACACGTGTTTCATATTCTGATTTTGTCACACAAAAAACAACACAACTACAGTACACATTCAACAAAGTGCGTGAAAGTCTAATTACATCAGCAGAGAGGCAGGAAAATTACCAACGAAAATTCGCGAAAGATAGGAAAATTCATCCAGGTCAATTAGTATTCTTGCATCAACCCGACGCTGATAGACACGCTTCGCTTCCTAAGCGAAGAAATTTCGTCGGTGCCTACAGAATTCTCACAGTTCACAATCCTGTAAATTTTACAATAATTGATACAAGAAATCCAAAAGCAAAACCTATTAAAGTACATGCAAACAGGTTGATCCCATTCAAAGAAAGACGTCAAGAATTGGATTATATGCACAGTACTATTAGAGAAAACGAGAATAGTAGAAATCCGGCAGACTCCATTGTACAACAAAGGTCACACGCTAGTTTCGATGAATTGTTTGACCTTCAATGGCTTCAATGTATTTCTCCTAGTGCCACACGTTCGGTGGGGAACCCACCCAGCAGTAGCCCTGGGCACTATTCCGAGGAGCCTTCTCGAAACATAGATAACCCTGCCGTTGCATAATACCACAATCTTTTATTCAAGGATGTCACGCCCAAAGGCCTTCCACAAGTACAGCAAGTGATGCACCCCCTGCTCTGGATAATATGTCCCGTAATTTATTGCCTCAGCGTTCCGTTGGTCATCGATACAATTTGCGCTCTAACCGGCCGGTACAAATTAACACTTTCACTTTTGGAACATATTAATCAAGTGTTGTGAATGTAAATACATAAATAATATGGGACTTGAAAATGGTAATTTTCTAAAACTTCTATAACGATTATTCAAAAATTAATTCATCGAATTTTATAATCGTATTCAGTGATAAGTTTTTTTTTGTTGCTGAAATTCCGTCGTGGATACAAATATGCTGTTGATTGTTCAGTGAGAAGGGCCCCTCATTGGACGGTGAACGCTTATTTGTTTCCAATTTTCCTTTTTTTTCCATGCAAAATTTTTCTTCAAACTCACTATCTCTCTTTCACAAATTAAATTTGAGGTAGACATTGAACTGCACTGCAAGTTTGATCAAGTCCCATCTTATTTAAAAAAAAAACACACACACACACACACACACACACACAATTTCACATATGTATATATCTCTATTTCTTCTAAAAATGCAGAAGATGAAGGATTCAAAAAAAAAAATGACTGTCAAGTTATGTTTATATTGAAAAGTATATGTTTAATGGATGCATTTACATTGTTCATTTCTATGCGTAATCAATTTCGCACTATTATATTTGAGAAAAAATTGTTAAAACCTTGAAAACAAAGTAGAATTATAATGGAATTATGAGAAAAAAAATTATTATGAAAGTATGAGAAAAAAATGAGACTATGAGAAAAAAAATGAAATTATAAAAGGAAAATTGAACGTATAGAAAAAAGATGAAAGTATAGAAAAAAAAGGAAATGAAAGTATACAAAAAAAATAAAAACAAAATAAGGATGAAAAAAATGAAATTAAGGGAAAAAAATGCAAATCCTTTTCAGCAGACAACGACATCGATCACTCAGACGCGTTGATGCGATGGTTCACCGAGTAATGTGGCAGTGATGTCTTCAAGCAAAGAAATTTGCTAACTTCACTAATGTGTTCAAAACTTCACATTGAACTGCCGTTTCCAGACACCATACACTGAAATTGTTTCCGTGCAATTTCTCTTGGATACGCCTACGGAACGAGATGCTTCGCCGGTGTCGCACTTTGTTCGGGACTGACTGCACGTCTGAACACGAACGAACGGTCCAATAATTCGTTTCATAATAATTTCGTTTAATAATTTTCGCTTCGACAGTACTCCAGCGTCGTCCTCTATTCACTGACTGACATGTGAAAAGAACAAACACATTCGACGCTTTTTACGATATACATTCGCTGCAAAGTGCAACCCACGCTGAACATCATGAGGACTGATTCCTGACATTGGGTCTAGTGCGGATTGAGCCACGACAAGCCAATTTGTTTCCTGTACAGCTGGATTTTGAAAATTTACACTTTTGAACTAATAACTCTCGAGGCACAGAACAAGTACGTTGAAGTTCAGAGTAATGAATGTGCTGTAACTTATCTAGTATCAATGCGCAGCATTTTCAGGGAAACATGTTCTGCGACACTTAATATTACATTTATTTTAGTGATAAATACAACAGTGATTTTCTTGTTGCTATGTCTAAACGTATTATTGATATATTTTTATGTGACGTTATTCGAAGAAATTATACGTATCTTCACCATTCCGAGAAAAAAAAATACTTCCGATAAATCATCGAAAGGGATGATACGTAATCTACGTTATGAATTCATGAAATTTTTAAAAGCTTCTGTGTATTTCATGCTCAGTGATTTTTGCAAAGCTCTTTTGTATATTATTTTATTTCTGCTTATATCATCTTCCTGCAATTCACTTACGACAATATCGAACCACATGTATATATCTACAACACATAATGTATATTCACTTCTAATTTTTATATTACACATATTTTTTTTTTCTTTTCGCATATGTATATCTAGGTACAAGTATTCTTTTCAATGTATTCCTACATTTCTTACTTTTGTTTCAAGTGATGTACATTTATACATACCAGATTTTCATTCATGTTTTCAAGAGCAAACATAATTTTATTGCCAGTACTGTAATCTCCCGACTTATATTTTCTTTTTCTTTTTTTTTCTCGTTTTTTTTCTTTTTCCGCAAGATTGACGTGCATTTCTATGGCGTCAATAGCCATCGCTATCAGATGAGGCGGGAGAGTTCCAATTTCCAGCCCAATATAATATAATAATAAGAGAAAAGGGAAAAGGGGACTTGAGCCATTTAAATGTACAAAACATGCTCTTTCGCCTCCATCAACACTCCTTAATTTTATGGCCACTTACTTAAAGGGCCCCTTCAAAGTTTGCGTAATAGCCGCTCCGTATTCTTCTTTTCTCTCTCTCTCCCCTGTATACTGAAGTCTATTGACCATTGTATTGCCAGCTGCAGGCAATTGACTTTTTCTGACTTTCTTGCTTCCTCTCTACTTTTCTTTTCCTTCTTTTTTTTGTACATCTCCCCCCCCCCCCACAGAAAACGTCTTCCTCCCATATGCTTCGAAAGATCGTAGGGGGTGAACCTTGACCAATGATGTCAATATTATACTAATTTGTACCTACGTAATCCTCATCACCCAATGGAAGGATTTTTCTTTGAAGCCGGACTACCAATTAGAAATAGGGGGTTGGCACCCCTCAAAACTTTACTTTTTGGAATCTTTGAAAAATTAAATTAGATTGATTAGTGCAAGCTAGAAATCAAGTTGAAAAAAAACGATGTAGTTAGATTTTTGTTTTTACACATTGCAATCGATGAGCATCAGGAGCGGCGATCATCCGTGATGAAAGGGATGGAGGAAAGGTAGGAAAGAAATTCTTACCACATTTTTAGTGAATCGTAGAGGTTTAGTTAAAACCTAAATTAGGAGGAATTAACAGGGGGCAGATGGCGAAATTAGGTATAAAAGTGATTAAAGAGAGAGTTATTCCAACATCAAGTTAAAATTATTGTAATTGAACATATAGTATTCTGTCTATGTATTATGCAGATTTTGGTATCGTGGAAATGGATTTTTCTAATTGACTTTTATTTTGTGTAAATATAACTCGTTCTTTTCATATGATCATTTGGTTAAATATTAAATGCTATTGAAATTTAACTGATTCTTTCTTTTCATGAGTCATCGTTTTATTCTAAATATATATTGGACCACTAAGAGCCTGGGTTAATCTAGATAATTACATATATACATATTCTTTCAATGGTTCGATATAACACTTGTATAATAAATAGTCTTCTTCCTGACATCGACTCGTTAGCACCTCTCTCTTTAACAGCAGAGCGTGGTTTAGGTTTATGTTTTCGCGGTTTATGTTGTTTTCGTAAGCGATTGTCTGATAGGTTTCATCATGGCGGAAGGCAAACTTCAGTATGTAGTGGAACTTTTCAACGGAGGGAATTATCCGTTGTGGAGTAAACGGGCGGAGGCTCTTTTTGCTGCGAAAGAGCTGAATGCTTACTTACTACGTGAAGCGGATGAGGCGAAACCAAGGGAGGTCAAGGAAGCCAAGCAAGCATACGCATTGCTGATGACTCTTACCAACGACAAGGTGTTGATGTCCATGAGTGAACAACGACGTGCCCTGCAGATGTGGAACAAGCTGAAATCCACGTATACAAAGGATGGGACAGTGAGTTAGATTTTATGTCGCAAAAGGCTCGCTACCATGAAAAAAGAAACGCGAATGTTCGATGCGTCAACACATCGATGAACTTCTCGGGATCGTAAAGAAGATAAAATTCGCGGGGGCAAAAGTGGATGAAGGGGACGTTGTTTTTTATCTTTCGATGTCATTACCGGCGGAATATGACGTAATTAAGTCAGTGATAGAAAATCAGCCTAGTGACAATCTAAGTCTGGAGTTTGTGACGAAAAGACTCGTTGATTGCTGAAGCACTGATGCTGGAGAAAAGCACTTCGAAAGGACAATCGATCGAGAGAAATGCTACGTCGAACTGTGCTGCTTTTGGTGTTTTCAAGAAGAAAGGAAACTCGCCTAAATTCCAGAAATATAAACCAAAGTGCTATGGGTGCGGTCACGTTGGCCACTTCAAGCGGGATTGTTCATTTCGGAAAGATTCCGTAGCAAAGCAAATTGAATCGGCTGCTGTGACTTTCGCTGTCGGTGGTGTCAACAAGGGGTTCTTCATCGTGATTCCGGTGCTACGTCACACATGAGTAGCAAGCGGGAATGGTTTGAAACGATGACATCATATAATGGGACTGTTGACTGTGCTTCAAACACTGAACGGTTGAATATTCAAGGAATTAGAACCATCGTTGGTGAACTTGACGGGCGAAAGCTGACCTTCACCAATGTGCTGTATGTTCCGGAGCTCAATGGTGAGCTGATGTCTGTGAAACAAATTCAAGCAGCTGGATTCGCGATTATCTTTTCAGAAAGCGGTGTTCGTGTCCGAAAGGGAAATCAGAGTTTCATCATAGCTCAACTCAACAGCAAAGGACAGTATGTAAGTGATCTCTCTCCTCGTGTAGCTTCATCGTATGTTGCTGAATGTAATGCGAAACTGTGGCATCAAAGGTTGGGTCATCCATCGAACTTAGCTGTAAAGGAACTTGAGTTTCCAGTTGAAGATTCATTTTGCGAAGGCTGTACATTTTCCAAACAGAGCGCTGGACCGATTGGGAAAGGGTCGTGGTGATACTTCAAGAAAATCTGTGGTGATCATCAAAAAATATTATTATGATAAATCACTGTCCTTTATCATGGTCGTGCAAGAAACAAAATTGTATTGCTTTGTCTTCTACCGAAGCAGAAGTTATTGCTATGGTGAAAGCAATTGAAGATCTTTTGTGATTTAAGAACGTATCTTTTGAAATAATTAATGTTGAAAATTTTGTTGTGTGTGTATATGAAGATAATCAATCTTGCATTAAATGTGTTACAAATGAGAATAGTCATGGTAGGCTAAAGCACTTGGACATTAAGCTCAAGTTTTCACGTGATGTTATCAAAGAAAATAATATTCAAATTGAATATGTTTGTACTAAATTGCAAATTGCTGATACGCTCACGAAAGCATTGCCCAAATTTGTATTGCCTGAACTTATGCATTTGTGCTGTCTGAAAATGTGCGACTAAGGGCGGGTGTTAGAAATGTAATCGCACTAGTTTATGTTATATATGTATGTGTATAGATGACGCTGCATGTCCATCAACAGGTCGTTTCTAGTTATTTGCGTAGGTGTGTGTGTGCTTGTATATTGTGTCTTCTCTTGTATAATAAATAGTCTTCTTACCTTCATCGACTCGTTCACACCTCTCTGTTTAACAAAAACGAACTTCGATTTAACGAATTCCTTGGTTTAATGATTTTTTCAGACTTCCCTGTACGTATAGGGAGACGGGATAACGCAGTCACTCTTTAATTTCTCCAACATGCAATGCCGTATACTGACACGTTATACAGCTCGCGGCCGTGTAGGGAACTACTGACGTAGCTATCGCCATTTTGTTAGTATTTACTTGCTGAACTGGAATGTGCTACTTCACGTCGTGCATTGTAAAGGTACGTCCACACTCATATACAAGTTGAGCAACAAGTTGCGGTACTTTGTATGAGTGTAGACGTGTTCTGTAACTTTTAAATGTTGAGCAACAACGTCTAAACACGTCCATCCACACTCGTACCCAAATTCTCGCAACACGTGTTGTGCAACAGTTGCAGACAGTGGCGTCGGAGCCGGGGGTACTGTGGGTGCTGTACTTTGTGGCACGGGGCAGAGCACTCACAGAGAGAATTGATTCAGAAATAAAAATCTCCTCTCTCGACATAGATTTCTTATTTTTTCACAAACATCGAACATGAAAAAAATAAAATAAATTGAAAAGAAAAACTGCCTGATTTCCTCCTATGAGTCTTGAAAGCTTGCTGGAGCCTCTGGTTTAAAAACAAATTGATATAGCCTTTAGGTGCCTATAAAGGAGGGCCCACCCTTCTTTCTGACAATTTTTGCTTGTGTCAAAGATTTCTGGTTTTTGCCTAACGGATGGAGACTATCCAGACACCATGTTTTAGCAGTGACATCGAAATCGGGGGTGCTTTGGCTGCTTGAGCACCCATAGTAAGGAGTCTCTCCTTTGCCTCAAGCTGTGTTTTACTTCAGTGGACCATTTGAATGTCTGAAGAGAATGTAGGACTTTTTTAGAAAAATTTGTCTCGTTGTTTGTGACTGATACCGACAGATATATGGGGGTAATTTGCTTATGCGACAGCGGCTTGGCCATTTTTGGCGTTCATTTCTTTTAAACTATTCATTAGGATAAGACTTCTTCTGCGTGCTTGGACCTTCTTAAGCAACTAGGTAAGCAATCATTTTCATTCATACAGTATCAAGTGGTTCACCAACCCTCTTTGCACTAGCCATCGTTTTTCTGCTGTCTCCTAGAATAGTTCAGAAATTTTTTTTTACAGAACGGAACTAACACGCATTAGTATTGCAAATTCACAGCGACACCTCTAGGAGCTGCGACGCACACTTTGAGAACCATTCATATCTAAAATTCTTTATGTAAAAAAACATCAATATATTAATAGATAGCAAAAAGTTCCATGCTGGACAAGGGCAGCTCGGGTGCTAAATCAAGGGAAAAAAGGGAGAATTATAGCAGAAAAACTGTTTTTTCTGTCAGAGGCACCAACATGAAGAAAACATGATGAAAATTGTCAATCGTCCCATATACACTGAAGAGCCAAAAAACTGGTACAACTGCCTAATATCGTGTAGGGTCCCCGCGAGCACGCAGAAGTGCCACAACACGACGTGGCATGGACTCGACTAATGTCTGAAATAGTGCTGGAGGTAATTGACACCATGAATCCTGCAGGGCTGTCCATAAATCCGTAGGAGTAAGAGGGGGTGGAGATCTCTTCTGAACAGCACGTTGCAAGGCATCCCAGATATGTTCAATAATATTCATGTCTGGGGATTTTGGTGGCCAGCGGAAGTGTCTAAAGTCAGAAGAGTGTTCCTGGAGCCACTTTGTAGCAATTCTGGACGTGTGGGGTGTCGCATTGTCCTCCTGAAATTGCCCAAGTCCGTCGGAATGCACAATGGATATGAATGGGTGCAGGTGATCAGAGAGGATGCTTACGTACCTGTCACCTGTCAGAGTCGTATCTAGACGTATCAGGGGTCCCATATCACGCCAACTGCACACGCCCCATACCATCACAGAGCCTCCACCAGCTTGAACAGTCCCCTGTTGACATGTAGGGTCCATGGATTCATGAGGTTGTCTCCATACCCGTACACGTCCATCAGCTCAAAGGAATTGGAACCGAGACTCGTCAGACCAGGCAACGTGTTTCCAGTCCTCAACAGTCCAATGTCGGTGTTGTCGGGCCCAGGCGATGCGTAAAGCTTTGTGTCGTGCAGTCATCAAGGGTGCACGAGTGGGCCTTCGGCTCCGAAAGCCCATATCGATGATGTTTCGTTGAATGGTTCGCACGCTGACACTTGTTGATGGCCCAGCATTGAAATCTGCAGCAATTTGCGGAAGGGTTGCACGTCTGTCACGTTTAATGATTCTCGTCAGTCGTCGTTAGTCCCGTTCTTGCATGATCTTTTTCCGGCCGCAGCGATGTCGTAGATTTAATTTTTTACCGGATTCCCGATATTCACGGCACACTCGTGAAATGGTCGTACGTGAAAATCCAAATTCCATCGCTATCTCGGAGATGCTATGTCCCATCTCTCGTGCACCGACTATAACACCACGTTCAAACTCACTTAAATCTCGATAACCTGCCATTGTAGCAGCAGTAACCAATCTAACAACTATGCCAGACACTTGTTGTGCTATATAGGCGTTGGCAACCGCACCGCCGTACTCTGATTGGTTCCATATCTCTTTATTTGCATACGCATGCCTGTACCAGTTTTTTTGGCCCTTCAGTTTATATGGGACTCGAGCCTGTACACTGGGAGGGGGACAGGCAAACGTTGCCTTGCATTTTATATTCATATAGGGGGCGCTCAACCCCCCAGACAGAATTTATTGGGGGGGGGGCTGAAATAGTCTCAGCGACCAGGATCTATCTGGCACCTACGTGTCAGTAAAATTCAAACTATAAAAAATTAACAGGAGAAACAATTTTTTCATTCATTTTATATGCCTGAGAAATTCAGTGGCGAGTTCTCAGGGTCATTTTACAGTTTATAAGCCAGAGATGCGTCGAAACTATGTCTCACACTGTTGACAATTTTGTCAAGAGTTACCCTTGATGCTGAGACCCCACATCTTGGTATAACCCGCTCCATGATAGCTTCTTTCACTGAATCCCAGACCTGGATTTTTCGCGCCTTCCCACTCCACCAAATGTAAATACTGTTTAGTGCAAAATAAAAACTAAATTTCCTATTTCCTGGAACAAGCGCCGCGTCAGATAACTCCAGCGCCGTCTTAACGCAAGCCCCCCCCCCCCGTCCCTTTTTGTCTCTTCCCTGCGTACGCTTCTGAAGCAAGAATTTCACATTTGATATTTTTAAGTTTCGAAATAAATCTGTGCCGAGTTGAGCAGTGATTCCTGAAGAGTCATGCCTTGAGATCGGTCGGGGGAGGGGGGCAGGGTACCGTTATATATACTGTATTTCCGAAAGAGAATTCAGTGGCGGCTTCTAGCAGGAAATTTTTTTCAGGATGGGGGGATTGCCAAATCAAATATTCATTGTTAGATACAGGTGGTAAATTTACAAAAATGTGATTTTTGCAATTTATTTCTTTAATAAAGAACTTGTTCTAATTAATTCATTAGATAATTTGTGATAAAAAAATATTGCTATATACATTACATCTAGATCCACATAAAACTTGAAGCACAAAATTAAGTCTATTTTCAGTCATCTAAATGTTACATATAGTATTTTTTATATTTTCCTGGAACACTAATGCATTTTTGCGTAACAAATGAGTGACTGACTGTTCTCATACGATGCTGTGAAACTAATTTTTTTTCGTGGTTTTAGTTTTTTTGTCTTTTTTTTTTAATTTCATCCACACTCGAATGCATTATCATTTAGACGTTTCAGGGCTTTAAACTGATGGCTCGAGGAAAATGGGGGGGGGGGGCGGGGGGGGGGGTCCTTCGTGCCTTTATGACGAGCTGCCCCTGGTAGAAATATATTTAACGTGATAATAGGTGTAATTATCAATTAGTACATTAGCGGCCATTCAAGTATTACGTAAGCCGATTTTCAGACCCCTCCCCCCCTTGTCAGCAAAAGTCAGCAAAACACTGACCCCCCCCTCTCCCCCCCCCCCTCCTGTCAGCAAAATTTCGTCAGCAGCTTAGAATATTTCATATCTTCAAAAAGGGATGGTTAATGACGTAAGCAACCTTCAAACCTCTCTCCCCCCTTGTCATCAAAAGTCAGAAAATCCGAACCTCCCCCCTCGATGCTGCTGACGTAATACTTGAATGGCCCCTTATGGAATTTTAGGAATTTCTCTGGTGTGCATGGGAATATTTGACATTTCTAAAATTCATGAGAAAAGGTGAAGCCAGGAAGCAATGCGTAAAGAAAAGGATGAGTGAAAAATTTTTGACGTAGGCTAAAAATCTATCATAACGAGATGTAGCCCACCTATAGTAGTTTTCTTAATAATTATCGACTCCTAATATTTTTTGCTTCTGGTACAATTAAAAAGGTATACATTCCAATTAAGGGAAGTGTCCTGAAGGTTTTAATATAAACATGCCCCACCCTCTACCCGTTGGTGGCCGAAAGATCAGACTGAGGTTTAATTTTTTTTTTTTTTTTGATTTTTCATACGATAAATATATTTGAAAGATGCCCTTAAACATTCTGGCCCACAACCTAAAGCCGGGCCCTCAGGCTGAGATTTTTGACGAACCAAGGGTTTCTACAAGAGCAGCTCTAAAACAAATTTACAGTGTATATTAAAGCCCGTGCGTATAAGCATCCATGTATTCGCCGTAGGGAGGCGCTTTGGGAGAGAGTGGGGGAATCGACCTCTCCGAGGAGGGTCGGTCTTTTCTTCTCTCTCTTACAGCACGCTCCTCAATAAGTCAAGTTTGGGTTTTCTCCTTGAGAGACACGCACGTACTTTACGGGGCCTCCGTTCGCCCATCTTAATGATTGGTTCTAAGCTGTTTTTAAGGAATTAAAAAGTTATTATTGTTACTCCATAGTGGTGCGAACTTATATGACTCGATCCTCTGTCTCTGGTGAGAACTAGTTAGCTATCGAAAACAAACACAATGTCCACGAAAATACATTGGTCCGTCGAGCCGGAGGTAGAGGAAAGACGCCATTCAAACCACTATGGAGCGCATCACCGTCCTAAATAGGAAAATAGGGACTATCAAGGCGAAAGTCTCGCGTCTTGAAGGACAGCTAATTGATGATGCTGAACTGTTGGACATCGTTCAAATTCGCAACAAATTGAGCAGTGAGGCTGAAATCGCGGCTGACACCAGAAATCTACGAAACGACTTCTTTGAAGTGTTCGAGAACGAGGAGGTAGAAAAACAGGAAGAAGAACTCCTTCGTCTTGAGGACAGGATAGGAGGAATCATGGTTCGACTAGATAGACTTCTCTTAGATGAAATGAGCGTAGGCTCAGAAACAGAATCATCTGGGAAGGCTCAAGGCAGACGAGGGCTACAAATGATACTCCCTGAGCTTCAGTTAGCCAAATTTTCTGGTCCATTCGAAGAGTGGGACACATTCAAGTGCCACTTTACTGCGGTCATCGGCAATAACGGTGGACTTTCGGATGGACAAAAACTGCTTTACCTACGATAATCGCTAGAAGGAGAGGCAAAACATATGGAAACGCCAGATGATACCTACTCATCCCTGATGAAGGCCTTGGAAATGAGATGTGAAAACAAGCGATTCATAGTGAACAGCCACATCAATGCTATTATGTGTTTCTAGAGGCTATAAAGAGAATCCTCGAGGGATCTCAGAAAGCTAGTGGATGAACTTTGCAAACATCTTAGAGCACTCGAGATCGTTGGATTGGGGACCGATAAGCTCTCAGAGTCGCTTCTGATAAACATCGTTCTTCAATGGGTTGATAAGGAAACAAGAGTTACGAAATGTCCTTATCCTCCAATGAAGTGCCTGAGTGGAAGGACTTTCTAGAATTTCTCCAAAAACGTTGCGCTGTGCTAGAAAACATTGAAAGATCAAACATCGATTCCTCTTCGGTGAAAGTGAAAGCACCAAAATATGCGGGAGGAGTAAAAAATTTGGTGTTGGAGACAAAAGAGAGCGCGAATCTTGCCCAGTTTGCTCCGGAAAGCATGCAATTTACAAATGCCGGAAATTTTTGAACATACCAACGCTTTCATTTACTGAAAGGGAAAGGGCTATGTTTCAATTGCCGGTGTGACAGTAACATCACACCCTTCTCCATAGGCAAGAAGTAAGCGACAATACGTCAAAGGGGAAAAAAGAAAGTGAAAGAGGTCGGGAGGAGGAAGGACAGCGGAAAGAAAAAGATGACCCCTTCAGCCGGTAGCGAGTCAAAATCGGACGGGACATATGCGGACAACATGGAAATAGGGTCAAAATCGGACAAATTTTGCCGCGCCCTCGGTGTTGGCGCTGTATCTCCCATTTGTTTCTCCAACCTGTTAAATGGCGACAAAATGGATACAACAAGAAACCGGGTCAAAATCGGACAAATTTTGCCGAGCCGACGATGTTGGCGGTTTATTCCTAATTTTTCCACCAAGCTGCTAAGTGGCGATTTTATCTTTGATGGACATTATAAAGACATGCAGAGAAACTTTTGATGAAATTTGAACAATGAAAGACGTGAGTCGTCTACGGCTGCCGGCACATTACGGTTCGGCTGGTGTGGTTGATCTTATCAGCAACCGTAGAATTTCGCGTGAAACACACACTGCTGTTAGCAACCGGGGTTTTTTATTTTTTAATGTCACGTGACATCTCGGGATTGGCTAAATTATTTTCGCCAAGCTGAAGTTGGCTCCAGCTAGCATGCAAATTCGTGCTCATAAGCTGCATTGCAGTAAAACCCCCCTCTTAACGGATTCTCCCTCTTTTACGGACAAATAATAATTTACAGTTGTATAATATATAAAAGTATGAATTTCAAACCTCTCTTTAACGGTCACCCATTTTACATGGATTTAATTTTTTTGTCCTGTCCGTGTTCACAAAAAGGAGGGGTTTTACTGTATATACTAATAAAAATATTCATGTAATGAAATTTAATTTTCTGTAACAATATTTGCCGTTTGAAATTAATTCAGAGTTGAAGAAAGACAACCTACAAGTTGACCCATTTTTGATGCTTTTACGATTCGTGACCAAATCGCACAAATTTTTTTATATATGATGACTGGAATCATCATAATTAATTTAAATAACATATATTAAAAACTATTTAAATAACATATTTTTGAAGTTTAAAAAAATTGGCCATGAATTTAGCACGTTTTTCTTTGTAATTAAAGTAGATTTCCAATTAATTAAATTTCTAATTAATGGAAATTAAGCACGGTTGACGTGCACCGGTTGAGAACCGCTGGCCTAGATGTTTTTTTTTTTATTGCAAAAACAGATAGACAGCCACATTCATATACGATACAAAAATAAATGACAAAAAGACAATAATGAAAGCAAAACACACACACAATGCAGCTCTTAGGGACATATTTCATCCCCGGTTCATACTTAGGCTTTTAATAAATGTTCCAAAAGTTTGATATGGAGAATTTGCAAATATAAAAATATATTCCTTCAGATTACTTCTAATTTTTACTTCTAATTTTTCATGAATTTATTATAAATGGTTGGGCCCCGTGGTAATTTGTACTCTTTTGGATGAGATAACTAATTGGTTTTTTGCTAAAACGTTATTATCGGGATCCAATGCATTTCATTCAAGTGTTCTAAAATATACATCTCGGTTTTAGCGTAATCACGTTAGTTTTTTAGATGTCAAATAGTAGAATGTCATTATAACCGAGTTTTAATGTATGCTCATGTAGAAAAGCAAAAAAATTTCACTAGTTAGAAAAATTTAATTTTTTCTTCATTGGTTTTTTCTGTTGTTATTAGTGCAAAAGCGCCAAACAAAAAATTAGCTTCTTTCGAATAGAACTTCACCATACATTCACCATTCGAATTTGTCTTTTCCTCTCATTTTTCTGGCAACCTGAGAAGGAGAGCAATTTCTTTGTCCAGTGCATCCGAAATCCCATCACCCTCCTTGTCAAACCACTTAATAGACAATGGAAGACAGCAACCGCAGGTCCAGCCGAACCGTCATCAGGGTGTTCAAACCTTTCCAATACATGATGGCAGCTTTCCGGTTACCCCAACCGTCCAAAAAAATGTGGATTTTCTCGGTTGGAAAAACCGCGCTCAGTGGTTGCAGTTGTATCTGTGCGTTGACATAATAAAACTATAGATGATGCCTTCCCCCCAACGTCAACCGCCTGCAACCGCGCCGTAGTCAGGTCCCGGCCTACCAGTCGCCAGAACAAGTTAAAAAAGAACCCGTCCTCTTTGAACCACTGGCAAGTGATGGATTGCTACACGTAAAAAAAAAACTCCGACATCACCAACACTATAATAATATATAGCTTCAGTAGAACTATTGTCATTATTATTACTGGGCTCGGCGCGGAGGTGATCATAAGTCCTTATCCCGAGGGATTTCTATCCTAGGAAGGGTCTCTACAACTAATCTCGAATGAGTATTATCAACACAGTGCGTGGACTACGGCATTGTCAAACCAAAGGAAGTTGATTGTTTCATAAGAGGGAAAATTACTAAAATCATACATAAATTAATGAGCACTTATACGATCATATACATAAACGATATCGATTGATCGTACATGCAAGATATATCGTGGGAAAAGAAAAATAACTACATCAACTGAACTAAATTTAATCAATAAAAATCACGGCAACTCAGATGTCACACGTGGATAGAAATATGATAATATAGAAAACATGTGAACTAGTTCGACAGAAACATTAAGAAAAGATTTTATTCTAATGAAGTGATCTAAAACTATGCACACACACACTTATTCCGATTACATTCAATCCCGTTTTTAACGTTCCCGCTTAGTACGACTTATTTCTGTGGTCTCAACTCTAAGTACAGTGAATCCCACTTACAACATTTTTCAAAAAACCTGTCACAAAAACATTGTAAGCGGGGAAATGCTTTAAATGGAAAATCTTAGAGCGAATTAGTGAGTTGGAAACACCAGAATAAGTCGTACTAAGCGGGAAAACTATATAAGCAGGATCGACTGTAATTCTCATTAAGATTTCCCATTTAAAGCGATTCTCGCTTACAACGTTTTCCACGAGAGTTTCTTGGAAAACGTTATAAGCGGGATCCACTGCATTATTTAATATTTATGCATTTGCATATAATAGGTAGTCTATTAAAAAATCTTTGAGTTGAGCATAATGAATCGAAATGATAGATATCAATTAGATACATGCGATCTTCATGCTTAATTGATTCAGAATTGAAATTATATTACTGTCTTATTAAGGATGGGACGAATAGTGATTTGAGCGAATAACCGAATACTCGGCGGCCGAGTATGTATTTTCTTAAAATTCAACACAATCATAAATAAAATTGGTGTTTTTAATTGAAAATAAAATTATTTGTAATTTCAAATGATTGACATTGAGTTTTAGTTATACTATTTATTATTTAAATAAATATTAAAAGATTTTTATTGCCAAGATAATGACAATCAAATTTAAGGATGATGTGTTGTATTTCAATATTACTTATGGAATCAATTTTGTTTTCAACACTCGTTACCAGTTTCACGTCTTTAATCAAGAAAATGTCTCAGCCATTATTTACTCCCAACTATATAGTAATGTATCATAAAATTTACGACTTATTTTCTTATTTTTCCTCCCTTTCCATGTTCTTTGTCTCATTCAGGAGCTCAATACGTATCTGGTCTAGGTACAACCTTCAGTTAGTGGAACTTGCGTAATTCATGCTAGCTTCCACCTTATTGAAAAAAAATATAAGCGTGACCATACGTCCCACGTTTGAATAAACTTATCCGTTTTGTGGTCCAGGATTTTTTATTGTTCTTGATTATGCTTGATAACTTGATCCACATTGCAGCTCTTATTGATGAACCATCATTAGTTACACTTGTCCGAAAATGGGTGAAGAGCACGAATAACTACATTTACTAAGAAATTTATTTCAAATGCTCCAGAGGAGTACGGACCGGAGGAGGAGGCCGGACACCCTTTGCTTATATTCAATCGTTCGAGAAAAATTACTGGGGTCACTGGTCGAAAATCTGGGGTGAATGGCACCGAGACTACCTCAAATTACCAAGGACTAAGATCAGGAGTTTCGGAAGCGTTTTTGAGTTCTGTCCGAAAATTATGGATCTTATTGACTATTTATAGAAGGACCAAACTACACTACTCAAAACAATTAGGGGAGCAAGCAAAAAAGTGAAAAAAAACCGTGCGATACAGCCACCTATTGGCATACAATGGATAGTACACGCGTATCAATGCGCAATACAGAAAAAAGACGTAAAAATAATTTGGAATGAAGCTTTAATTCTTTGAAAATATGGAAAAAACATGAAAAGATGATTTAGGGCAACAATTTGGTTACATGTAAATGATAAAAAAAAGTACTGTTTAGACATGATGCATGAGTTTTAATAGGGCGTGTGGTCTCCTCGAACAGCTAAGACTGCTGCACACCTGTTTGCCATGGATGCGATGAGGTTATCCTCAAGAAGTGCAATCTGCAAGTCTCGGACAGTAGCAGGCGGCCTTGGTCGCGCAGCAATGCGTCGTCCGAGCATGTCCCAAACATGCTCGATTGGATTCAGGTCAGGAGAGCACGCTGGCCATTCCATACGCTGTATTGTTTCAGCTTCAAGCATGTTCTCCACCAGACGAGCTCTATGCGGTCGGACATTATCATCCTGGAAAACAAAGGAATCTGCAATGGCTCCAGCGTAAGGGATGACATGAGGTCACAGTATCTCGTCTGCATACCTTCGGGCCGTCAAAGTGCCATTCCGAATGATATGCAGGTCCGTACGTCCGCCTATGCTGATTCCACCCCATACCATCCAACCAGCTCGTCTGTATTGTGACCTTTCACGAACGAATGCGGGGTTATTTCGAGTGCCCCTGTCCCTCCATACCAGAACACGTCGGGTGTCACACTCCAGACTGAATCGGGACTCGTCTGTAAACAGCACTTGGCTCCAATCATGTTGCTCCCAATCTCGATGTTCAGCAGCCCATCATCTTCGGGCCGCACGGTGGCGTGGGGTCAACGGAATGCAGACCATTGGCCTACGTGCATAGAGCCCTCCCTCATGAAGCCGATTACGTACTGTTTGGCTGGACACCCTTCGTCCTGTTGCCAAAAGCAACCATCTTTGCAGCTGCGTAGCATTCTCTGTTCTGTTTCGACGGGCTGTTAACCGTTCATACCGGTCATCAGTTGCTGTAGTGGCGCGTGGCCGACCTTGCCCTGGTCGACGTCTAACATTTCCTGTTTCTTGGAATCGATTCCACAGCCTTGCAACAACACTTCTGGCGACTCCAACAGCGTCCATGACACTACGTTGTGTTTGCCCGGATTCCAGTCTGCCTATAACACGCCATGCCATGGATTCCGGTAATTCACGTTGTTGAGACATCCTCAAGTCACCTTGTCTCAAAAAAAAAATACTGCGCAATCGAATTTCACAGTTACGGCAGTAAAACAGACGTTTCTGCCACATCCCGATTTCTGCCCTTATCTCCTTTTTCTGGTTTTTGACGTCATGAACTTTGATTTGCATATGAAGTTTCCTTCTTCCGTTTTCTGCTAGGCTTTAAATTATGGATGATTCATTTTATGTTACTTATCGGTATATATCTTTGCGTAATTTTGTTAAAACCATGTGCTCCCCTAATTGTTTTGAGCAGTGTATATATCCATTCGCGCACGTTTTGCGCATCAAGTTAATTTTCTCATGCACGCAAAAGTCGGAGCCATTTTTTTCGAAAAGACAGAAAAAAGTTTGACAGCAGCAGAAGAGTTTGAATACATTTATTTTACACGATATTCGACGCAACAAATTAACCTCTGCAGCATATACAGTGGTCTTATGCTGGGCCTATCTGACGCCATGACAACACTTACATCAACTTTGCACCCAAATTTTGTACTTTGGAAAGCTTCTCCAAGATAATATTTTTTGCAAGTTTATGACATGGTATTATGAAGTCATTGATAAGTAGAATCATACTACTTTCAGTAGTCATCTAAAAAGGCAGTTATTCAAAGTCTTCTAGTCCCGCTAATAGCAAGAATGCTGACACAGTCAACCTTCTGTTTACGAACGTCTCGGTTTCCGTAAATTCGGTTTACCAACAACAAAAATTGATTCGGTTTACGAACACGCAAACAGGAAAATATTTGACTAAATTCAAAATGATAATGGAGAAATTGAAGTGACTACGGCCGCATTTCGATTTTTTCAAATGCATTCCTCCGAATTCGACTCCTTTTATCCAGCTCATAGATCAGCTTGTCATTTCAAATTTTGGGACGGTTTTCATCAAAGAAATTTTTGAAACACGTTTTGCAATAACCTCTGACACATATATAATTACTACTATCTGATTTCTAGAAACATCATTTTAATGTCCCACATTGCTCATAGAACTTATTGATGAAGTTTGGCAGCAAGTGACTTATAAAACCATGAATTCGGTTTGGAACGCATTGTAGCCAGATTGCTTTGCAGGCAGAAATTTCGAGAGTTTTGACACTGAGATTAATAGATGAAATTAATCAGACTAGACATGGGTACAGCTCTGCCCATATATAGCATATATGCCCGTTTTCTCGTAAAGTCTGGATTTTCTCTGGAAAAAAGTATTTTTAGTGTCAGTATGATTAATTCAATAGCTTTCGAGTTATTCACTTGAGCGTGAAAAAGTGTAAAAATTGACACTGAAGGAATCTTCGGCGTCTTAGAAACGAATGAATCTATTTTTAAATTAATTCCTATGGGCAAATGTGTTTCGGTTTGCCAACCTACCTCAGGAACGAATTAACTTCGTAAACCGAGAGTCGACTGTATTATGTACCTACAACGCCGTTACTACTCACAGAGGGAAGTACTATTCAAGGAGATATGGAGAGACTACAGAAATATTAGCTTTCAATTAAGTACTTTATTACTTCGCTTCAAAATGAAACCTGAAGGAAAAATGTATCGTTAGTTTTGTTCATTTTTGCGAATAAATGCAAAATCTCCGATTTAGAAAAATTTATTTTTGCGAAATTTCGAAATTTTATGCGTAAAATTTACGTATATCACATCATCAGACATTGGTTATTTGTCATGATCTTGAGCTGATGAACCTCTTACTGGGACAACAAAGAAAATATTTTTAGAGAGCCAGCTGTTCATAGACAAAATACATCTCCCAACACTTCATAAAACTCGGCTTAGTGAAGCAATTCGATAAAGGTGCTCAATAAATAAAGTGGCGAATGCTTCCAATTAATTTTTAAAACGTTTCCTGGACTGAACAATGAAAAGCTGTGAGCAGGGATTTTTGATGGTTCTCAAATTCATAAATTTCTTAAAGATTCGAAATTTTCAGCATTTTTGACGGATATTATTCAATATCTGTCCAATCCGGTCAATCTTCAGTTTGATCATGTTTCGTATCGGTTCTTGAGAATTTTTTGACCAAGCAGAGAACGATGAAGAATTGCAGTAAAATACGATTGATTTGTAATTTGAATTTAAAAATTTTCAAACGTTTGAAAAATAGACTGTTAATATGAGCACAAAGGCGCATTTTCTTCTTAGTTACTTGGTCCAATTTCACAGACAATCTGAGTCATTTTAATGACGAGAGGCGGTTTCATGAAGATATGAAAGTAATGGAACAGAAGTATCAAGGCATGCTCGAGCCTCGCGTATGATGGCTGATTACTCTATCGAAGCCTCCTATGAAAGACATTCAAAACCCATAACAGAAAATCATGCAAGTGCTTCTCCTTGAATTAATTTAATATCATTTTGTGTTCATTTTAGTGGACAAAATGCAACATTATAGAGCATATCATTACTGCATTGATCTATTCTGATATCCTAAATATATTCCCTTATGTTCATTCCATATATTATACGATATATAAATGTATACACGATATGTATAATGTATATTATACATACATATATTGTTTTACTTTTATTCTGAACATAAATGTACCACAAATTTCGTGTGACGTGCATTGCTTTCATATTGAAATCTGATAATTGAGTGGGTGTTTTTAAAGATGTGCATTTATTGATTTACAAATACGCATTATTTTATTATCAAGGACGAGCTTAAGCATTTTGTGGCCCTCGAAAACAGAGTTTTCTAATCCCTGAGTAACCATGAACACCCTGGAGCACGCCAGGTTTACATAGGCAGAATGAACATCAAACTACTATTTCATGGTCATAGAAAAAAAAATTATTCGACAATAAATTTAAACGATATTGTCCGCTGCTTCCAGACATTTAAAGATTGGAGAGCTGTCGGGGAAATTGAACCGGTTACCTACCCAGGGTTTACGGAAAATTCACCGACAACAATTCACCGCCATGCAATTCACCGCTAGGAAAATTCACCGACCAACAATTCACCGCCATGCAATTCACCGCTAGGAAAATTCACCGACCAACAATTCACCACCATGCAATTTACCACTAGGAAAATTCACCGACCAACAATTCACTGCCATGCAATTCACCGCTAGGAAAATTCACCGACAACAATTCACCGCCATGCAATTCACCGCTAGGAAAATTCACCGACCAACAATTCACCGCCATGCAATTCACCGCTAGGAAAATTCACCGACCAACAATTCACCACCATGCAATTTACCACTAGGAAAATTCACCGACCAACAATTCACTGCCATGCAATTCACCGCTAGGAAAATTCACCGACCAACAATTCACCGCCATGCAATTCACCGAAGACAGTTCGATGCGAGTCAGTTAGCGAGGGAATGAGCGATTGAGTTACTGAGTGAGTGAGTGACCCAGCGAGTGAGTGAGTGACCCAGTGAGTGAGTGAGTGACCCAGTGAGTGAGTGAGTGACTGAGTGACCCAGTGAGTGACTGATGGCCGTATTCACCGACATGGTTTAAACTGTAGTCACACACACACACACAATTTTTGGATAAGAGATCGACACGGATTGGTTAAATTCAGGTTTTTAACCAATCTATGGTGATCTCTTATCCAAAAATTGTGACTACTGTTTAAACCATGTCGGTGAATACGGCCCTGAGTGACCGAGTGGGTTACTGATTCAATGAGCGAGTAAGTCAGTCCGTGAGCGAGCGAGCGAGCTGCTAAGTGAGTGAGCGATCTAGTAAGTGAGTGATCTATTGAGTGAATAAGTGCCATATCATAAAGACATGGCGGAAAGTTTAAATAATGACTTTATGAGAAGAAATTCAGATGATACGGATTCGGGTTGCTGTATTTCTGAAATATATGACATCCATATTTATTGTGGGCATCTTTTTCTCAGCCACCTCGCTGGGCGTTTTGCCTGTTGTGGCCTTGTATTTGTATAAATTACAAATTGCTGTTGCCCAATACAACATAGTATATTGAACAAAATTCCATTAACTCTGTTTTACTCAGAAACTTCTAATGAAATGTTAAAAGGGATAATAACAGAATTAAAAGATAATAAAGTAGGTGGATACGCGATGAATTAACTTCCTAAAAATGCTTAAAATCATCTCCTGTTATCACTTTGATGTTATAAAAAACATCGCTGATCATCAGTAACCAATGGGTTTTTTTTACGCTGAACCAGCTGTTACCCGCGATTTCACGTGATGTACTTTCAGGAATCCCGCCTTAGTGCGTATCTAGTATATGTACTCTATATTTACTATATACGTATATATATATACTTCCTATGCAACGGAAATTAGTGACGATTTTTTTATTACGGGAGTCGGTGATTTTTTGAGTGATGGAAATCTGTTACGTTTTTGTGTTACGGAAGTCGGTTACGATTTTGGGATCAAGTTTTCATTTAACTCTTGGATATATCGGGACCCATTTGACACATCGGGACCAAGTAATGTGCATATACCCCGAGTTTCCCACATCCTACAGCAGGTCCCCTAAGCTGAAATAGATGGCGGGCCCCCAAACCAGCTTTTTCACGGGCCCCTCTGTGCTTAATTTATAGTTTGAAAATATCAAAAAGCGTTAAGAAACGTTCCTGCCCCTGCCAGCCCTGCCCTCGTGGGGGTCATGCCGAGAGGTATGTATACGTAAAATATACATATATCACCAGTGCTCCCAACATACAGGGTCGGGGTACCCGGGGGATTGCACATATACCTTCATGGGGAAGTTAAAAGGTTTCATTTCCAGGGGTCCTTGCGATAGTGGAAGCCCAAGGTATATCCAGTCTGGGACCCCATAAAATTTGCGAATTCGGTCAAGGGTAATTGCGTGAGGGGGGGGGGGCTGGATTTTATTCGTTGGTAAAATTAATATTTGCAGTGGCCCTCACAGGGGGATGCCCGATTGGCTTCTAAGTCAGGGGTCCCGTTTCATTTTGGGGGCACTGGATGAATCTCATTCTTTTCTGTCGTTTAACATTGTAGAATTTTCAACAGCGGAAGTCCGAGATAAATCCAGTGTATGGGTGCCCCACTAAATATCTGCGTATTGGGTCCCCGTTACTGGATGTGGGCCCTGGATTTTATTCGTTTTAAAATTGATGAAATTAAAAATTTTCGTGGCCACTCACAGGGGGTATGTTAATCTCTGCTCAGAGTCCCGGTATTTCTTTCTCCTAATGTGATGGTTTTGTCCACTTACAATTTGCTCCATCCGAACTTCATTCAAACTCTGTTCTCTTTTTATGGCACCGATGAACTTCCATATATCTGGGTGGTGAGCAGATAATTGCTGTTGGAACGCTCGATGCCATCCTTCTACAGAATTGTTGGTATTAGGGAAATCGTTACGCGTTCCTTGAAAGCAGTTCCAAATGTCGATGTCAAAGCGCGGCTGACGACGAAGAGGACGCCCGATCCAAGTGTCTTCAAATCTATACTTCATCATAAATTCGTTATCGGAACAATCGGATTTTTTAATCATTTGTGACACTACTAGGTTAAAAACTAACTAACTAACCAATTCACTCACTCCCTCACTGACCATTCACTCACTCCCTCACTCACTTACTGACCATTCACTCACTCCCTCACTAATTTACTCGCTCGCTCAATCACTTACTCGGTCACTCAGTCACTCACTGGGTCACTCAGTCACTCACTGGGTCCCTCAGTCACTCACTGGGTCACTCAGTCAATACTGGATAACTCACTCACTCGGTCACTCAATCACTTACTTACTCGGTCACTCAGTCACTCACTCGGTCACTCAATCACTTACTTACTCGGTCACTCAATCACTTACTTACTCGGTCACTCAGTCACTCACTGGGTCACTCACTCACTCGGTCACTCAATCACTTACTTACTCGGTCACTCAGTCACTCACTGGGTCACTCACTCACTCGGTCACTCATTCGCTGACTCGGTCACTCAATCATTTACTCACTCGGTCACTCAACCACTGACTCTGTCACTCAGTCACTCACTGGGTCACTCACTCACTCGGTCACTCAATCACTTACTTACTCGGTCACTCAGTCACTCACTGGGTCACTCATTCACTTACTCGGTCACTCATTCACTTACTCGGTCACTCAGTCACTCACTCGGTCACTCAATCACTTACTTACTCGGTCACTCAATCACTTACTTACTCGGTCACTCAATCACTTACTTACTCGGTCACTCACTCACTCGGTCACTGAATCACTTACTTACTCGGTCACTCAATCATTTACTCACTCGGTCGCTCAATCACTGACTAGGTCACTCAGTCACTCACTGGGTCACTCACTCACTCGGTCACTCACTCACTCACTCGGTCACTCAATCACTTACTTACTCGGTCACTCAGTCACTCACTGGGTCACTCAGTCACTCAGTCACTCACTGGGTCACTCACTCACTCGGTCACTCAATCACTTACTTACTCGGTCACTCAGTCACTCACTGGGTCACTCACTCACTCGGTCACTCATTTACTCACTCGGTCACTCAGTCACTCACTCAGTAACTCAATCGCTCACTCCCTCGCATTGAACTGTTGTCGGTGAATTGCTAGTCGGTGAATTGCTAGTCGGTGAATTTTCCTAGCGGTGAATTTTCCTAGTGGTGAATTGCATGGCGGTGAATTGTCGGTCGGTGAATTTTCCTAGCGGTGAATTGTTGGTCGGTGAATTGTTGTCGGTGAATTGCTGGCGGTGAATTGTTGTCGGTGAATTGCTGGCGGTGAATTTTCCGGACACGCCTACCCAGGACCTCAACTTCATACTCTTTCAGCCGGGCAAGTATGCATTATGTCTGCTTTGTGTAATTTTTTAAATTTTAAAAGAAGAATTTAGCAACCCATCGTCCGGAGCACTAGATCCACCTCCATCCTTTACTTGACTTGGAGGAAGGGGTTCTGTGAAAACCCTAGGCAAGAGGAATAGGGTTCGATGTCTGAATTTTAAAAGGTTTTATACAAAATTTTAAGCTACAGCGAAACCTCGATACAACGACTCTGCAGACCAAGAAAAAATATCGTTGTAGATTATGTAGGGATTATATATCGTTATGTCGAGAGGTAACAATTTAACATTAGAGTCTAGACATTTTCAAACAAGGCTTGAAAAAATATCGTTGTAGAGTAATTTATCGTTATATTGAGTATCGTTGTAGCGAGGTTTAAATACATTCGCTTTGTTGAAAATGAAGTTTTTAAATTAAAATGCAATCAAAGTATTTTCTTTCATCACGTTTTTGCGGCCCCCTACATTTAACACCCCGGTTGCGGCCAACCTTCACACTTGCCCAAGTCCGGCCCTAAGTATCATCAGTATTGTCTTATCTTCCGATTTATGTATTGATCACTTTTCATAATTAAATTGATTCATTCCATTGATTCAATCTCTCTAGTGATGTAAACTCCGCTCGCAGATTTAAATGCGATTTGTGTGCTGCTTATGTAGTACTACTGAAATTTAGTTTTCACTTTATGTTAAAAATTAGAGCGTTTGAAAAAAAATAATGCCAGATTCACACACAGAATCAGCACTCAAAATTACCCTGAAATCACTAAAAAGTTTTTTCAATAAAATTAGTGTTGAGCAGTCTACGTGTGAAAGCACTCCAAATTTCTGCCTGAAAAGCAATCTGGTTATAATGCGTCCCAAACGGAATTCATGGTTCTGTAAGTCTAGAGCCACCCTTAGAGGTGTGCGGCAGGTGCGGTTGCACCGGGCCCCGCACTCACGGTAACTTATTGGAGGCTCCCATCAATTCTTAAATTATTTCTTGCATTAATTCCGAATTTTCATCAATTCTAGAATTTTTTCTTCCGTTCATTCTAAAAAAAATCAATTCTGTTATTATTTTTCTAATTAATTCTGAATTTTCATTGGTGTTGGATCCATTTCTTACAGTTATTTTTAATTCCTCAATTCTAAAATTTTCATCAGTTTCTGGAATATTGTTTCCTCTCATCACTTTGAAACTACCTTTAAGTACTGAATTATCATTAATTTTTTTTATTTACATTTTATTGCGTATTTAAAAGTTTTTGTTAGGATATTTCTCATCATTCCTGCATATTCTGAAATAATAGCTGATGATCTCCTCCCCCCCCCCCCCCCACAAAATATATAAAATCGGGACTAAGGGTGTCCTAAACATTTTTGATGCCTTGAAATTTTTGAGATGGCCCCCGTGTCTGATAACGGCGCTCCTGTGACTTTTTGCCAAGCTTCATGAATAAAAATTATGAGGAATGTAGTGTATTAGTGTATTAAATTATGTTTGCAGAAGTCAGCGATTGTTAATTCTGAGGCAGAGATTATTGCAAAACAGCTTCTTAAAAAGTCCTTTGATTTAAACCTTCTCAAACAAAGCTGCATTAAGAGTTTAACTTACAAGCGGCTTTGTTCTCTCAAAGTTTTAAAATTACTTTTTTATCCATGGGATGGATAAGAGTCGTATTTGGAGGTACGGACGGCAATGTTAGAAAACGACGTTTCTCAGAAGAAAACAAGGCAACAATTGACTCTAATCCTCCCAGCTCTCAGTCAATTCATTCTTCTTCATAGTACAATCTCCCATGGGGTCGGCAGCCGACATACATTGATTCTTCTTCAAACTTTCCAGGAACTTATTCTTCCCCCCCTCCATTCAACACATTTAGAAAATGTAGCTCGAAAAATCGCCAGAATCATTCGCCAATAAGTGTTAAATTATCGGTAAACATAAAATGTTCGATTTTGACCTGATCGCGACCAGAGAACGTACCTTAAAAATCGCAGAATTACTCGCCAGTAACGTTTGATTATTGGTAAACATAAAATGTCCGCATATGTCCCGATTTCCGACATGTCCGCATATGTCTCGTCCGCTTTTAACCCCTAATCCTTCAGCCGAGCTCGACGAAAGCCTCCTAGAAGTATCTTGTAGTATCTAGGAGGCTTTGGCTCCACCCTCCAAGTTCCACATCGGGATGTTTTGTTTCGGATTGCTGCAAGCAAACGCTATTGTCCACGGTGGTGATAAGCATCATGGATGTCAACGGGGAAAAGAGACCCTGCAGAGCACTACTCGATTCTGCCTCACAATCGAATTTTATTACCATCTCATGTGCAAGATCGCTGGGACTGGAAGAAGAGAGAACACACACCCCCCGTGTCCGGGTTGAACGGAGCAACAAACACCATCAGCGAAAATACGAGCTACTGTAGCCGCTGTGGTGGTCGAGTGGTTATAGTGCCGGACTCGTGATGCGAGGATCCGGGTTCGAACCCCACAGTGGTGGTCGGCTGAAGTTGGTTTTCTGTGGTTCCCAACTTCAAGGCGCAAATGCGAGCCGATCTCCCCGTTAAAAAGTCTCGCCACAGTGAGCAACAGTCCTGCAACGGTAAATCATTCAACCATAACACTTCACTCATAGTTAGTGGAACTGGGGGCAGATGACAGCACTACACATAACAAGCATTGCACAGAAACAAACTTTACGTCAGGTTGCACTACACATACACGCACATTCCCGCATGTACCGATTGGTTGGGGGGTTCCGCGGGGGGGGGGAGGTGCATGTGTGGTGTAGCAGTAGTAGGTAGGGGCTCGGGGATCCATGATGTTCTTAAGTCAGCCACCTCGTTGGGCAATTTGCCTGTTGTGGCGTTGTATTTGTATTTGTATTTATTTGTTGTTAACGAGGAGAGAACTATTGCTAAGGAGATGGAGCTTCTCTTGGTTCCAAAGATCACTGGTTTAATTTCAACGTTTTCAGCCTTCTTCTTCTTCTTCTTACCAGGCAGGGGCCTGGCTCTGTCCCGCTAGGGATATTAGCCATTTAATGGCTGAGTTGGTCCGTGCTGGAGAGTGCTGAAGGTGTCGGGAAGCCCTCGAGATACATTCGAAGGCCTACCGGTCCGGCACATCCAGCCCTCTTTCCTCTTTTTATCCGTGATGGGGGCACTATCCAGTCCCCCCCCCCTCCCATCAAGCAGCTTAGCATTAGTGGTGTCCCTGTGGGCCGCTCGTTCCGACCTGATTTGATGCAATTCTGCCATCTGACTCCTTAACAAGCTGTGGCTTCCGATGTTGCACATGCGCACCACCCAGCGAAGCCCTACCTCTCCAGAATTTCTTCATCATCAAATAACAATTTAACAATTATTTACAAAAATGTCAGAAACTGCTTCGCGAGCATTCACCTCCTCGGGGCGCAGTGTTTCCTGTGTATAGTTCATCTTCTGCCTCGCGACATTGTGCCACTTCGGGGGTAGATGATGTTGTCGGTACTTGTCGTTTGCTTTTGTATCTAAGCTGAAAGTTGAAAATGTATCTTCGGATGTGTTAGAGGGCGGTTCACTGGCGATGTTGAGCGTCCTTTTATCACTTTATTCCTCCACCTCGTCTGAGTCTTCCTCTGACGAAGCCGCCATCGAGGGTTTTCTGTTACTTTGTGGACGAGCTTCTATAGGCATGTAGTCCTTTTTTTTTATGTTCAAGAAGGCGTATAAGTTTTCCAATTTTCTCCGTGCGGTCTGCCCTTTTCAGAAGTTCCGCTCTCCATAAAGATATGTTTTCTTCTGAAGGCGCACCAAAATGTAACTGCTTTGTAAGGGGGCATTTTGTGGAGTAGTGCATGGGGGTGCCTCTTTCCCCGCACTTGCAGCTATCGGTTGATCGAATATGAAATCTTTTGAGATAGGAGGGAAAGGGCCCGTGCTCTTTAAGGTACAGGGTCATTCCCCTTGACCAGCCATTGTCACCAATCTTGACCTTCGGAAGGATCTGATAGATCTTTCTTCCTGTTTTGGTGTTGGTTTCCCACTGTTGTTGCCATTTTCGAAGCATGGTTTGCTTAAACTTGTTTTTAACCCATGCTCTGGGGAACGGGAGGTGGTGATCCACGGTTTCCTTCTTGGTGGCCTGTTTAGCTAGTGTGTCTGCCTCCTCGTTTCCCCAGTTGCCTTCGTGCGCCTTGACCCAGGAGAGTGAGATGTTTGGGCTATTAATAAGAATTCCTCTGATAATTCTGGCTGCTTCCGTTTTGGATAGCGGGTCATCAATCGATTGAAGTGATGAGAGAGAGAGAGAGTCCGTTATTATTCTGGTCGATTCATCACTTGGGCCTTTTTGACTGCCTCCAGAATAGCATACATCTCTGCTTGTAAGACCGAGGTCTCGTTATTTAGTTTATGGGCCCAGTTGTGTGTTTAATTTTCTGTTTTTCGATGATGACGAGAGCTGCTGCCGTGGCCTCATACATTCTAGACCCGTCTGTGTAAATCTCTGTCTCTGTTGTTGGTTGCTCCTGTTTCAGACAGATTTGCCCCTGCTTGGTGTTGGTGGCTGGGTGGGCCGACCATCCTGTAGCCTTTTGGTCTATTTGTGAGGGCGTGACTATCCCGCTGCTTCTCTCCGGTCTGGCGGGTCTTTTAAGCCTGGTCAGCAGTCCCATCTTGGATTCAAACTCTGTCCAGAGTTGATGTATAGCAAGAAGCCCCTTTGCGTAGAATCCAGCTTCTTTTTAGCTTGTTGTCCAATGAAGCCTGTGAACGTTGCCTCCCTGCGTCTTCCAAACCATATAAAGTATGCGGACACCAATTATCACTCTCCTAGCAAGATTGATGTATTGCTCGGAGCGGAGAACTTCTTCCAATGGCTAAGGAAAGGAAGAATAAATTTAAATTCCGGGCTGTTGCTCCAACAAACCGTTTTCTGCTGGATTGCTATTGGCAGAGTTCCACAAGAAGGGAATCATGTTTCTACATGTCACATATTGACAGAATCCTTAGAAGAAAACTTGAAGAAATTCTATGAAATATAAGAGGGGTAAGTGACCTCCTCCCATTCCTTAGTCCCGAAGTCATCCAATGCGAGGAAGACTTCTTGCATTACTGCTCCCGCAACAACGATGGTGGAAACATTGTCAATATGCCGCTGAAGGTAGACCAGCATCCACATCTTGGCCAGTCAAAGATGACAGTAGAGAGAAGTCTCGATTCCCTGTGGAGACGCTTGGAAAAAGTTCCAAATATAAAAAAAATTGCACGAGGACTGCACGACGGAGTATACGGAACTACATGACATGAGTGAGGTTACCGATGAAGGTGAGGCAAGCAAGGTGTATTATTTGCCTCATCATGGAATCTACCGGCCGGAAAAAAGTACAACAAAATTTCGGGTTGTATTCAACGCATCAAGTCCTACATCCACAGGTGTGTCACTGAACGACATAATGCTCGAAGGTTCAGGAGTGCCAGATGATAAATTCTCAATTTTGCCAAGATTCAGATTGCAGAAGTATGCAATCACAGCTGGCAGTAAAAAGATGTTCCGGCAATTCTTAGTAGACGCAAGTCAGCGAGACTTGCTGAGAATTCTCTGGAGGGATTCTCCTCGAGGCCCCAACAAGATATTCCCACTGAACGCCATCACATATGGCACGTCCAGTGTCCCTTTCCTAACAACTAGGACTCTTGTGCGATTGGCATGGGATGAAGGAATGCGATTTCCATTGGCAACAAACGGCATGCTCAACGACTACTACGTCGAAGATGTTCCAAGTGGTGCATCGAATCTGGAAATGGCCAAATGATTGCAATCGAAGTTGATAGAACTACCCCAGTGTTCACAAATGAACTTGCGCAAGTGGTGTGTGAATGTGAAAGACTTGATGCCGGCATCATCAAACCACATTGCTCAGGATTATCCAGTGCCAGATGGAGCCGAGTCTACGGTGAAGACCTTGGGACTCTGTTGGAACACCACCGAGGACTACTACTTCTTTAAGGTAACCCCTAAATCTTCTCAGTACAAAAAGCGAGCTGTGTTATCTGGAATCGCTACTATATTTGACCCTCTTGGCCTTACCGGCCCCGTCGTTGCTAAGGGAAAAATATTCATGCAAAAACTGTGGCTACTTAAACTCGATCGGAATGAGCATGTGCCTCAATCCCAGGCTAGAGAGTGGCATAAATTCATTTCGGTGTTGCACAAATTCATTTCGGAGTTGCGCGAAATAGAGACCTTTCGAATTTCCAGATTCGTTGGCATAAATCCTGAAAATACGGTTGAGTTACATGGGTTCGCAGATACATCTCTAAACGCTTATGGCTCAGCTGTTTACATCAGATGCATTTCTCGTTTAGGTGACATAACCGTCAGGCTGTTGTGTAGAACTGCCTTCTTCCCTAGTTCCGGCCCTGGCTCATGGCCCCCACAAGGCATGGGCTGACAAGGCTCCAACCCTGGGGCCCGCTGTGATTTTAATCATTTTTTTGTTTCACGCTATAAATTCATAAAGGGGCCCGTAAAAGATTCCAGCCTAATGACCCTGCCCTGGCTACCTAAGTGGTGGGGTACTAGAAACAGAGCTGCATCTGGGGGGTCAAGTGTCCAGGGTGCCGGACCAGAAGGGGGTCCCGCAAATTTCACCCCTCTAAAGCCCCTTCAACATTACTGGAAATCTTTAAAATTTTTAAGAGTGCTTAGAATGTAAACAGTTTGGGAATTCCTGATTTCTAAGGAGGAAATTTCATATTTCTAGTATAATAATGCAATGGTACTCGGCTCAGGAGCTTTGAAATTTTCCATTCATTTCTTATTTTATTTTTTTTAATATCAGTTTTATTTTACTATTATTTATTTGATTCCTTATCATAGGCGCCGGAACTTAGGAGCGGAGGATATTTGAGTCACACTCCCAATAAATTTTGTGAGGGGGGCTGAGCCTCCCGCCATTAATTTTTGGAAAAATAATGCAATGAGTCCTCTGTTTCCTGCATATACGCTTGAGTCCCGTATATACGGGACGGCCAGTAATTTTCAGCGCCCTCCTCCCCCCCAATGTTAGTTTCTTCATGTCGGTGCCTCCGTTGTGAGGGCTCGAAAAATTTTACGGGCCTTCGAAGTTGTTAATAAGCTTATTCGTTGTTCACTTTACCTCCTCCCACTTTTTTTCTGTTGTCTCATGTCTCCATCCCCAAGGGTCACGCTCAACAAAAGAAGAGATGCTCTTGAGTTTACCGACAATACAAGCAACAGAATAGCATTCCTTCCTCCTCCCTGCGAAATAAGACTACTATTGTCACAGAACAAGATTGTCAAAGAACAAGTGGATTGAAATTCTAAAGAAAAAGTAAAAAAAGAGAAATTATATAGAGAATTATAAACTATATAGAGAGAAATTTTTTGTCAAAAAGATTTTTCTGAGCTAAGTGAGAAACAAATTCACCCGATTTTTTTTTTGGGGAGGGGAGGGCAAGCCGGGTCTTCAAAAATATTGGGGGGGGGGCTCAGGCCGATGGGCCGAATACAAGTTCACGCCTATGTCCTCCATCGTTATAATTGGACTGCTAGAGATTTTTAAGGTCCCTACACGCTCAGTTATACTTGTACAGGCACAACTGCGCAGGTATAACTGAACGGTTCGATAAATCCAAACTACTCAGTTATACCTGTGCAGGCGAAGTCTCTGGAACCGCTTCTAGGTGACCTGTGGGGATATTTTCATTCTTCATTCAGACATTCATGTCTGTCAATCAGTTTGGATTTTTTCAGCGAGTGCTCTAAAGTTCAAAATTTTCTAACATGATTTCCACAAATCATGTTTTGGATGTAGTTCAGAGTCGTAACTAAGCTGGGGCAACCGGGGCCTCTAACCGAATGGGTTAATTACAAAAAATAAACACTTATTTTGTATAAATTTTCCTTTTTAAGGGGGGCAAGAAAATATCTGCCCCGGGACCCTGAGAAGGTGTGCTACGGCCCTGGTGTGGTTGGATTGATTACGGCCATTGGCATACACAAAGGGAGAGTTTTTGAGTTCTAACACCCCCCCTCCCCCTTCTCAAGCCGAGATTATAGTGTAAACAGGAAAAAACGTAAACCCCCTTGAGAAGGAGGAAAAATAATTGAAACCCCCTTGAGAAAATTCTGCGTACGCCTATGGTTAAGGCAGTAAAAGTTATTACTTCAAAAAAAGATGGGTGATGTGATGCAAAGGTTGGCTAAGGAAAAATAAACAATTTTTTCGCTCCTCAAACTATAACAGGAATTGAACTTTGCACCGAAAAATTGACATAATTTTCTCAGAATGGATGAAGGTAACTATTCAATGCTGTCTCGACTGCTCTTCTACATGTGAAAGAATACTAAAATAATCTGACGTTATATACGGAGCCCCTAAAATCTCCAAGAACCCTGGTCAACCTCATCTTCTCTAAATAATCAATAAACAATTAATAGTCATAGCACATAATCTGAATACAGAGTTTGTGTGTTTCGGAGCATAATTTCGGGCAAATTTATTGAAAAGAGTGATTTCAGAAACAAAATTGCAAATTTTAACAATGGTCGAAATATTTCTAAAATTTTGTTTCGATTTTTTTATTCGAAATGAAATTGTAAGAAAATATCGTGAAAATTACGCCATTAGAAAATTTTCTTCTAATTAAATGCAATCTCTCTCCAAAACAAGTTATTCAGTTATTATTGTTCTATTACATTATCAGTAAAAAAGAAGAGGGAAGAAAGTAGGGCGGTAGTAAAAAAAGCGGGAAAAATAACTGAGCAGTTATAACTGATGGCCCATACACACGGTCAGTTATACCTGCGCAGGCATAACTGTACAGTTATACCGAATCGAAAAACCATTCCCTTCAGGTCGCCTGTGCAGGTCAACTGACGGCCCTTAAGGGCCCTACACACGTTCAGTTATACCTGTGCAGGTGAAGCTTCTGGAACCGGTTCTAGGCAATCTGTGGGGATATTTTCATTCTTCGATCTCTGTCTTCGCGGTCGTGTGTGTGTGTTTGTGTGATCAGTTCGGATTTTTTCATAGTCTATAAAGTTCGGAATTTTCTAGTATGATTTCCACAGATGATGCTTTGGGTGTACTTGGATTGGTTATGACACTGAAAGTTATTAACTCAAAAAAAAAGAAGAAAAAAAACGGGTAACGTGGTGCAAAGATTGGTTAAAAAAAGACAACAATATTCGTACGTTAAATTATTACAGGAATTGAGATTTGCACCAAAAGATTGGCATAATTTTCTCAGAATGAATCAAGATACCTACTCAAAGCTACTAACTTCGGTGACTCCATTAATAGTGTAATGAATATGCATTATTCGAGCCATTCATTCCCCCCCCCACCCTCCACAGGTGAGACTGGGATCAGGATTCTGGTTTCAGGGCCCGAGACGATTCCTATCATTCCTTTTCCCACGTTAAAAAATTCACTACAGTGGCGGCCCGGCAAAGAAAATAGCCTCTATGCCCTGCGGCAGGATGTGGGTGGGGAGGGGCACGGTAATTACGCCCAAGAGCCGCGACGCACACTTTGAGGAATACTGCTGTAATGGAAGATGTTGAATCTACATCATATAAATTACAATAATGTATTTTTTTCCTTCAAAATTTTGATGCTACTAAAACCTCTCATATTTACCGATTGTGATGACTTAAGTAAAAGGCACTACTGCCTTCTCATGCTTATCAAGAATGCTATCAATATCTACAGTGATTACGACAATATAGGCAATAAAAGAGAAATTTTGGTATTACACTCGACGCCCGATATAACGACCCCTTCGTCCCGTCGAGAATGGACGTTATATTTGTAGCAAGGTCGTAGTGAGAGGGGGAGACTTGAGTGTGTGGTCGGGCTTGATTGGGAGGGTCGTTATATAAGTAAAACATATCATCGTAGTTCTAGGAAAGCATTTGAGACTTATCCTACCAGTCGTTGTAATAGAATGATCGCTATAACGTGAGGTTGTTGTAACGAGCGTTAACTGTATCTACGAAAACAAGCACCACCGTTTCTCCTCTGAATATACGGATAAGGGATACATGCTACTTCAGCATCGTATGATAGCATTTTCTTCCCCGCGATAGCGTCGATTTAAAAAAAAAAAATTTGACTTGGGAAATTTTTATGTTAACTCACGTAGTGTTTTTCTTTGAAAGAAAACAATGCATTTTTCGCGCGACCTCTTAAGATTAATTCAAGTCAATTCGAAATTGACTTATGGTATGTATATTAATAGTATTACTCAATATATGATATAATTACATTATCAATCGTATCTCTCTCAGAATTTTTCGATTGTTTTCTTACGTTTAACTAGCGTAATTTCATCTGAATTTTTTCTTTCAATGTTTGAGCTGAAAGTTGAAATTCGTTGCAATCTGACGAGATGTGCTCAAAAAACAAATTCAAAGAGATTCATTAAGAATTACATGTAAAAGAAAATAATAAATTTATTATTTTCTCGTGAGTGATTTTTGTCCTGTTGATGCTTGCTGGTTTTCGGTCAAGAAAGGAGTGGGAATCCGGCGTTTGAAATTGCAAACAACTACAAATATTAACTGACTCGTATAAACACCTGCTTGATTTCTAGGAATCTTGATTTCTAAAGGAACTGCATGTGAAAGAATACTAAAATAATCTGACGTTATATACAGGCCCTCTAAAATCTCCAAGAACCCTGGTTAGAGGCCTCCTCTCTAAATAATCAATAAACAATTAATAGTCATAGCACATAATGTGAATACAGAGTTTGTGTGTTTCGGTGCATAATTTCGGGCAAATTTATTGAAAAGAGTGATTTCAGAAACAAAATTGCGAATTTTAACAATGGTCGTAATATTTCTAAAATTTTATTTCGATTTTTTTATTCGATATGAAATTGTAAGAAAATATCGTGAAAATTAGGCCATTAGAAGATTTTCTTCTAATTAAATGCAATCTCTCTCCAAAACAAGTTATTCAGTTATTATTGTTCTATTACATTATCAGTAAAAAAGAAGAGGGAAGAAAGTAGGGCGGTAGTAAAAAAGCGGGAAAAATGACTGCGCAGTTATACCTGATGGCCCATACACACGGTCAGTTATACCTGCGCAGGCATAACTGTACAGTTATACCGAATCGAAAAACCATTCCCTTCAGGTCGCCTGTGCAGGTCAACTGACGGCCCCTACACACGCCAGTTATGCCTGCACAGTTGGCCTGTACAGGCATAACTGCGCAGGTATAACTGAGCGTGTGTAGGGCCCTTTATACACACGCTCAGTTATGCCTGCACAGGTATGACTGAGCGTGTGTATGGGCCATCAGGTATAACTGTGCAGTTTTTTTTCCCCCGCTTTCTTATTCGCCCTACTTTCTTCCTTCTTCATTTCTACTGATAATGCAGTAGAACAATAATAACTGAATTACTCTTGTTTTGGAGAGGGATTCCCATTTAATAAGAAATTTTTCTAATGGCGTAATTTCCACGATATTTTCTTACAATTTCATATCGAATAAAAAAATCGAAATAAAATTTTAGAAATATTTCGACCATTGTTAAAATTTGCAATTTTGTTTGAAATCACTCTTTTCAATAAATTTGCCCGAAATTATGCACCGAAACACACAAACTCTGTATTCAGATTATGTGCTATGACTATTAATTGTTTATTGATTATTTAGAGAAGAAGTTTTTAACCAGGGTTCTTGGAGATTTTAGGGGCCCCGTGATATCAGATTATTTAGTATTTTTTCACATGCACTTCCTTTAGAAATCAAGATTCCTAGAAATCAAGCAGGTGTTTATACGAGTCAGTTAATGTTTGCAATTGTTTGCAATTTCAATGCTGGATTCCCACTCCTTTCTTGACCGAAAACCAGCAAGCATCAACAGGACAAAAAATCACTGCAATTTATTATTTCCTTTTACATGTAATTCTTAATGAATCTCGTTGAATTTGTTTTTTGAACACATCTCGTCAGATTGCAATGAATTTCAGCTTTCAGCTCGTACATTGAAAGAAAAAAATTCAGATGAAATTACGCTAGTTAAAAGTAAGAAAACAATCGAAAAATTCTTTGAGAGAGATACGATTGATAATATAATTATATCATTGAGTAATACACTGAAGAGCCAAAAAAACTGGTGCACCTGCCTAATATCGTGTAGGGCCCCCGCGAACACTCAGAAGTGCCGCAACACGACGTGGCATAGAGTCGACTAATGTCTGAAGTAGTGCTGGAGGTAATTAACACCATGAATCCTGCAGGGCTGTCCAAAAATCCGTAGGAGTAAGAGGAGGTGGAGATCTCTTCTGAACAGCACGTTGCAAGGCGTCCCAGATATGTTCAATAATGTTCATGTCTGGGGATTTTGGTGGCCAGCGGAAGTGTCTAAAGTCAGAAGAGTGTTCCTGGAGCCACTTTGTAGCAATTCTGGACGTGTGGGGTGTCGCATTGTCCTGCTGAAATTGTCCAAGTCCGTCGGCAGGGACGCCGGAACATATCTGCTGGCAGAGGCGTAGCCAGAAATTTCGTTCGTGGGGGGGGGACCACTTTCATTTCGAGGGGGGGGGACCAAAGTGACAGAACAATGGATTTGGCCATCTTTTTCCCTTTTTTCGGTCATTTTCTCACATTTTCCCCCAAGTCCCCTCCCCTCGTTACGCCCTTGTCTGCTGGTGTTGCTATAGCAATACCAATCATTTGAATGGTATTGCTGAGCAATACCAATCATACCAATCACCATTTGAACATAGCTTAAATATTTCACTCAAAGCGCTTTTTTTTTATTTAAATTAAAATTTTTGAAGACATATTCGTGAGACCCTTTCCTTGTAAGGAGTTGCATTGCTGTAGCTCTTTTTGTTTACAAGTCATTTCAGGTCCAAGGGACTTTCTCTATATGTCCATTAAGCATGAGAATAAAATGAGCATCATAGAATCTCAATTCCACAACGGTAGTCGCTGATTTCAGACGGATCTCAACCCTTTGAGTGGCATTGACAAGATATCTCGCCTTCTTATTTTAGCATTGGCAAGCCCAAATATTTTGTAAAGTTAATCCCTCTCTCAGTGGAACACTTTCCCAATCTATTCCAATGGTTCACAAACTTTTGTCAACCACGGCTCCCTTGCCTAATTCATGATTCGTCAGCGGCTCCTCAGGATATATTAATATATATTTTCCCGTATAAAAGAACTTCTTCAAAGCATAAACAAATCAATATCTCATGCTCGCCACGACACCCCACATAAAGGTTGGCGTTGCCCCTAGAAACAGCGACGCACACTTTGAAAAAGCTGATCTATAACCATTACTTTTCATTACTTTATATACTCATTTACTGATGAAAATCCTAAGGAAGCTTATTGCTATTATGCCGTGTAAAGAGTTAAAAGACACCAATGAATAGTCTTATCGATGTAGTTAAAAAGTACAAAAAAAAAAGGCCGCTGAGAAAAGAAAACTTGTTAAATAAAACAAAAAACAATAATAAATGCAATAATGGCATAGCTTTGTTATCTGAGGTCTGTATCGCAAAAAAAAAAAAATATCATACTACAGAATCGTTTATTCCTGTGCTATTATCAAAATTAAAATTCAAAACTCAACATAAGTTTAAATAAACAAATACAGACATAGAAACATGTATTAAAAAAACATCTTAGTGAAATGAGATGCTGTATATTGAGATTAAAAGACGAAGGAGAAATAGTTCGACGTTTGTTTTTCCATTTTTCACGACTTCTGGCAGTGTGAGGAATAATTTGTGGAAAAAAAATACATAAATGACTTCAAAAAAAAAATATATATATATAACCGCCCAACCGTCGGGCCACTATATTCATTACCCTTTTATTTTTCAAGCATTTCCACGAGTAACTAATTGGTTTATTTCACTATTATGGTACATATTATTTTAATTTCTCAGTCTAAAAATCATTTACAAGGGGAAAGATGAAAAACCCTCCTAGAGTTTCAGAACAAAGGCTTCCAGCCTGATTTGTAAATTATAAGAATTTGAAGGATCCTTCTTTCCCTTATCGCACTGAAAATCCTTCGTTTTGTTGCAAGGCCCCGATGAAGGGAAACATGTCTTTGGTCCTCTCGTCCCCCTCGAAACTAGCATTTTTAATTGTGTTTTTTTTCTTTTCGTATTTTTGAGTATCCGTCTTCATGAGACCCAAACAACACAGCAGGGGCAGGAAAAATGTTTTTCCATACTCTCCCTCCCTTTTCCCCGAAAATACCCTACTGCTTCACGGTTCTCTGTTCACAACCAGATGACCGTGTTGTTTGCGTGTTCATAGTTTGCCATTGTCAGCACCATAGAAAATGCCATGAGAAAACTCAGTATCCCACGTTCCTTGGAGAATGGAAAAACATCTGTGCTACTCGCCAGTGACGAAGCTGCATAACTTCAAAGGGGAATAAGCTTCTTTTTTCCCTCGGAACCAAATATTTCTATAGGAAGAGGAAAAATATTTTTGTGCAGACCCATTCAACACATGCGTTCAATTAACAATATTGAAGATGTCGGTCTCTGTTTTTACTCAGCAAAAATAGAGCAGCTGATAGCATACAATTAGTATGCAGCTAAAATTCCCTGGGTTTTTGATGCTTGGTCACCCGGGGCAAGCGCGCTTTTTAACGCCTCCTTGTAATGTTGAAGGCAAGGTTTCAGAATGAAACTTGCACCACTTCGGGGTTTAGCGCGTGGGGCACGAAACCCGTCTGCTCTCCTCACACCCCCCCCCCCCGCAGTTGCTGCCCTGGCTGGACTTCCTATGGTGGGTAATTTTTTTCCGCTCAATGTCTGTCAGATGACCAGCTGTATCTAGAGAATCGAACCATTCCTCGCCGTCCGTGTAAGATTGAACTATTTATGTCAGATAGTACTAATCACAAATTTGCTCTATTGGAATAATGAAACGCTCCTATGTGAGCAAAAAAAAAAAAAAAAATGCTTAAGATTTGCTTTTTTTTAAGTTCAAAGGATTTCAGTGACATATTGATGAACTAGATTCTACCCCACGTAAGTTTGCTTTTATCTAAATCAGATATATACACTGGTGTAAGAAATTAAGAGCATTTGCAGACTTGGTCGATTATCTTTAGAACTACTGCATCGATTTTACTGAAATTTGATATGTACATACATTGATACAATACAAAACAAATAACCATTCAATAATTGTAATACACACGCATGATCATGCGTAACATTCGTTGGAGTCGGAAGGTATGAAACAGCGGTTGCAGAATAAACAAAATAAATGGGTTAATAGATGGGTTAATAGGGGGTATGGTGCCCTCTTACAGATATAGAGGTCTCGCATCGTGATTTCATACTTGAAATAAGGCAGTTTATCATTTCCTGTGGCAATTGGTCCCACTCGTTCAGCAACGCTGTTTTCATTCCCGGAGGGGGGTTGCGAGTTGTAATTGCACTCCCCAGACATGCTCTATAGGGTTAAGGTCTGGAGATGTGGCTGGGCAATCCATCCGGCGAATATCCTCACTCTCTAGAAAATCGTCGAGCAGAAGAGCTCTATGTGGCCCCGCGTTATCGTCCATTAAAATGAACTCAGGGCCAACTGCACCCCTGAAAAGGCGAACATAGGGCTCCAAGACCTCATCTCTATACCTCACACCAGTCACAGTGCCTCTTTCAAAGACATGGAGAGGTGTGCGGCCATCCAACATTATGCCTGCCCAGACCATTAAACCTCCTCCGCCTTAATGGTCGATTTCGAGGACATTGGAGGGTAGGTAGTGGGTCCCTGGTTCTCTCCATATTAACGCACGGCGAGAATCGGTGCTTAGGCTGAACCATAACACCAAACATGGCCCCCGCTCTGTCCCTTGCGGGATATAAGCGGATTACCTTGCGGCTGGGCCATGCTGGAAGAACTGTCCTGACATCCGGGCCCGGCGAACATCCCCCGACTCACAAACCGCCGGGACCCCACTCCATCCCAAGCAGCCACACTCCGGGAAGCTCCCGGAAACCTGCGATGGCCAAGAAGGAGTACAGGTGGAGCGCCCGCCAGATCTCCGACCCAGCAAAAACATTCCGAGGCACTCGGCTCCCCTAGTCCACGAGAGAACACCCCCGTCCGCCACTCATCGCTCAAAGGAGCAACAGAACGGAACCAAACGTCCGTCCCCCTCCGGCAGCCCGCGCCCTTCCATGCCAACACCGCACTCCGTCCCCACCAATCCATCCGCAGATGGACCCGTGGGATCTCGGTTGCCAATCACTCGCTTCAGCTCCCTTGCCACCCGAAAGAAATCATGCATACATGGCACATGGAAGCACTGAACAGAAATGACAGCAAGTGCTTAACATCAAGTGGAAATTGTCAGGAAAGAACATGACAAACATCGCAGTTCTGTTAAATGAGCGGGGCAGAAGAGAAAAAAAATATATACATACAGTGATATGGTGAAAAATATTCCCATGAAACATCACAGTCCATCCGATGAATATCCAGGATTACAGAGCAGTGGGAATTCGAGAGACTAGATACAAAATAGTCTCACAAAACATCACAGTACAAAATGCATTCCAGAACAAAACCAGCGTTGTGGTAATTCATGGTTCACTACAGTAGATCGTAGAGCTTACAAATATATATATGGATACATGTGAGTAAATGCAAATACATAGAAAAGATTACAAAGCTACATGAATATGTGAAAAAGTATAAAAAAGGCAACGGAAATCTGAAGAACATCATTGTCCTAATTTCACTAAGAGTTGACAATGGGAATTCATGTGAAACCTCGTTGTTCGATGAAAGAATGAAAAGTTTATGGTTCGTAATCGGAGTCTGAGCAAGAATCACCTACATCATGACCCTCTACAATACCAGTCACTGGTCTAGGATGGATGAAAGAGTCTTGATTATTTTCAAGTTGATTGATGAGCATTTTAATTTGATCGTGGAGACCAGAGGTATTGAGCACTGAAGTCATCCACGAATGAACATCATTTGTCAGGACCCGGATGTGTAGATTCGCGGTCAAAGGGCAAGTGGTCGCGTAATGGTACGATGTGCCCTCCTCCCCGCATTTGCACTTTTCTGTTCTCTTGTGGAACCTGGCAAGGTAGGCGGGAAATGGACCGTGTTCGGAAAAGAAGAGGATCATTTCCCTAGTCCATTTCCTAAGCTTGCAGTTAACGGTGGGGAGCAGAGCGAAAATTTTGCGACCAGTCTTTCTCTCGTTAGACCATCGATGCTGCCATTTGGTCATCATTTCCTCATGAAGAATGTTGGTTGCCCATGACACGGGGAGAAATATCGTGAAATCTGGTGAAGCTCTGGTTGTCGCTGATTTGGCCAGTTGATCGGCCCGTTCATTACCATATGTGCCCTCATGGGCTTTCACCCAAGCAATTTTAATATGTGGATTGTCACATAGAACTTCACGGATTTGTCGGGCCGTACGATGTTGAGATAATGGGTTTTTGATGGCAAATATGGATGACAGAGAGTCAGTGTATATACTCACTGGTTTTTTACATTCTAGAGCCTTTTGGACGGCCATATGAATTGCAAAAAGCTCCGATTGGAACACAGTATTTGAGTCATTTAATTTACATGACCATTTGTAGATTTCCATACCTCCTTTAAGTATGATGAAGGCTGCAGCCACGCCGTTTTCTGATTTTGAACCGTCCGTGAAGATGTTAAGGTCGGTATTCTCCTGCCCTATTTTTGCAGGTGCAGTGGAGATCTGTTCTTGTGGATAATCCGCTGGGTGATGAGTCCAACCTGTTGTCTTGGTCTGGAGCTGAGAAGAACTGATGTTGGTGCCATCCTGAAGCTCGATATTTTGTTTGTTTCTGAGTAGTAGACCCTTTTTAGCTTCAAAACCAATGACCAAGCGCAGTGGGGGTAAGCCGGCTAGAACCTGTAAGGCATTTGTGGGTGAGGTGGAGTATGCTTTCAGAATATATAATAGGCAACCTCTCTGGATGGAATCAAGTCTTCTACCTTGCTCCTCCGTAAGTTTACCTCCCCATGCAGTGGCACCATATGCTATTATCCGCTGTGCGACAGTCAAATATAATATTCTGCGCATTCTAACACTGATGCCCCAGTTCTTGCCAGTGGAGCACCGGAATCGAGGGAGAAATGCATTGATCCTTAATGAGATTTCCGATATGTGTTCGTACCAATTACATTTGTCATCAAAAACGACTCCAAGAATCTTGATGTTTGAACTTCTCTTGATGAATTGTTCGCCAAGTCTAATGGACGGAGGTCGTTTCGGGGAGATCCACATGAATCTAGTTTTCTCCATTGCCATCTCCAGCTTATGTTCCCCAAGCCAATGATTTATTGTGTTGAGGATCAAGGATGCTAAGTTACCCGTCCTTTCCACTGTCGGGCCCGAGACCATAACTGTGATGTCGTCAGCGTAGGCCTGGACCCAAACATTATTAGGCCAGGAGATGGAAAGAATGTCATTTATGAACAGATTCCAAAGAAGGAGACCTGAGCAAGAGCCCTGAAGACATCCCCTTGTCATCTTATGGCGAACCGGTCCTTGAGAAGTGTTCATTTGGACCATCCTTTCTTGTAGAAGGCTGAAAAGAAATCTAGCAAGATTTGAAGGGATTGGCAAGTTCATTAATTTAGAAACAAGAATATCGTGATTGATGTTGTCGAATGCACCCTGGATGTCAATTGTGATAATTATGACATTATGTTTTTTCTTTTTCTGTCTCTGTATTTCGTTGGTGATTGCCAGTAGCGCATGTTCAGCAGATTTCCCGTGGCGAAAACCATACTGTAAAGGGTTGAAAACATCGTGTTTATCCAGAAAGTAGGAGACTCTTTGGCATACGACTTTCTCCAACAGCTTTCCAAAAGTGGACAGAAGGTGGATTGGTCTGAAGGATTTGGTTTTCGTAGGGTCTCTATCCTTTTTCAAAAAGAATAAGACGTTACTTATTTTGAAATGAAGAGGGAAGTGGCCGAGATCCAGGCATTTATTGAAGAGAGAAAGAAGAAAGACATCAGGAAATTTTTTCAGGAGTGCTTGCATGACCACATTGTTGATGGCATCAATTCCTGGGGCCTTCTTCTTATTTAGATGCGAGGCGATATGCCACAATTCCGAAAATTTGATCTTTTCGTTGTCTGGGCATAGAAATGATGACGCGGCGCAGACCTGTACAGGAGAAGAATCAGAATTTGATGGGAAGAATTCTTCGAGTTGGCGCTTGGCTTGTTCCTTGACTGAAATGTTCCCTTCAATATTTTTCTGGAAGAAAATTTGGGGTGAGAGTGACGACTGTTTAACCGTTGCTTTGTAAAAAGTGCCATATGGGTCTGTGGCTGCGCTACAAATTTCCCTCCACGATTTCCGCTTTGTTTGACGGATAAGTCGAGAATATATGGCTCTGTTACGGTGGAAGATAACTCGCAAAGTCTCCTTGTTAGTAGTATTGGCAGCTAAATATTTTCGTTTGCTTGCCCTGGATTTCCTCCTCGCCATCTCCAATTCCTTCGTCCACCAATCGTCGAAGTAGTGCTTCTTTTGCTTAGAGACCAACAGGTACGTGTGACCTTTATTTTCTATAGATTCAAAAAGATTATTAGTATGTTCTTCAAGCTGTTGGACCGAGGAAATAGATTTTATTTCCTGTAATGTTGTAGGCTCGGTAGCCTTACCCGAGTGGCCAGCGCAACGGCCGTAGGGAATACTGTTGTGTAATTTCATCAAATTTCTTCTTTCTGTTTTTGTGTTTTGGAACGCTATCATATTCGTGCCATTGTGAATTTTTTTTTTTTTCAAGAGGAGGGCACCCAGGAGGGCACACCTCTTGTGTGTCTCCTGTTCTAATCTTGTGATCAGCCGGCTTCAGGATGTATTTTTAATTAATTGTTTGAGAAGTGTAGTGTTTCTGTGTATTCATTTTGGATTTATGCGGGAGCCGTAATTTGTAAGTACTTTGACATTCGACATTATATAACTTTTTAATTTGCGTGACAACCCTTCAATTGTTTGCGATGGAACTGTCGGCCGATCCTTATTGAACAGTTTTAAACTTTTGTGGATCAAATCGGTTCATAAATGTGAAAGTTATTAAGGTTCTACCAAAGCATACTCTCTGTGGCCACCTTAGTATTGATTAAGGCAGAAAACTTTGAACAATTAAATTTATTCCTTCTGCTTGAATTTTATAATTTTTAATGCATATATATGTTTTGGCCGAGTATTTAAAATGGTCATATGTCTGAGTCACGTTCGGTTCCCGAGATAAAAGCTTGATTAGTTTAAAACTGCAAAACCAATTAGTGGTAATGACATGTTTTCTAATGAACATTTGGTGAACTTGTTTACATAATATTTTCGCTGATTTTTTGTACTATTTTTTGATATATTTGTTTTGTTGCGGCCCTGGTTGTTTGTGCATATTTTCAACTGGTTTTTCTCATTGATTGTTTTAATTGTATTTTTGTCTCGCCATTTTGCTTCTCCAGACCTATAAAAAAGAATATATATATATATGTAGGTGTATATATGTTGATGTTTCGATATACTTATCCTAATACTTAGAACAGGAAGTGATAGACTGGCATATTATATATACCTTCATATCTCGGAGCTAAAAAATAGTATAACGGTTTTTTGTGAACGTCTTTTGAGCTGTCAGATACAAAACCTCATAAATAGTGCGCTACATTTTCAGTACCTTTGTGGGTGCTTTCCCAACTGTCAAACTCAGAAGTCGTAAACAGTAAACGTCTTTCCAGCTGTCCAGATGTCCTTCCAGCTCCGTTTTATACATAACCACCTGCCTCATACATGTGCTGTATATATTTTTATATTTATTTATTCAAGTGTGTATATATTGTGAATTTTTCCATTTAGTGTTGGAAGTTGATTGGTCTTACCTAATTCTATAGTGATTGAGTATTGATTGATTTTTGGGAGACTTGATTTCTATTTATAGCATATTTTCTCGGAAGGGGGGGAAAAATAATAATATTGGAAGGTAAATATACTGCTAATTGTCATTGATTAGTTATGTGAAATTTGGTACCCTAATTGCTTCTACTACTTGTGAACTGCACAAATCATAATGCTTAATGTTTTGCCTCACGAATTCATAGACACCAAACTCGATATTGTTCGACCGTTTTTACTGGCAGTTGGAGCGCTAATTTGTTCACCTGATCAAAATTCAATCTTGTAACTTGTAACCTTGTTTATATATTCTATTGGTGTATATCTTCTTGCACTTGAGTTTTGCGTGAAATCGCATAAATGTTTTCGTTTAAAATCCACTAATTGGATTTGCTAATCGGTAAGTGATTGGGGATATTTTACTCTAGAAATTACTTTCCGATTCGAGTCAAATTTGGTGGGTTTTTTTTTTTTTTTTAATAACAGTTGGCCGTTCTTGTCATATGCATTTGGAATTTCTGTGATTTTTCCTTAGGTATTTTTTGGCAACATTTTGCATCTTTTCACTTTTTGTATTTTTTTTTTTTTTTACTATGATACATATATATGGACATATTTTCTCTCGTGGTACATTTTACATTTTTGCACTAATTCGCTTAAGTTTGGAAATTTCTCTGCAACCTCTAACAATATACGATATTCAGTGCTAATTTGGTGTTTCTTGCAAATATTTCCATTGAACTTTTTCATGATGGATGACAATACTCCAAAGACGTCCTCGCGATTCCAGAAATTGGAGAACACAGTGCATCAAATGAAAACTCGACTAAAATATAGACTGAGAAACTACGTCAAGTCAAGGGTGCTTAATGACTCACTCAAGGTATTCAGCCGGATTCATCAGAACTTAACAGAGGATGAGGATGACACAATAGACATCACCAAATCATCTTTTGACTCCACCAAATCGAGTATGTTGGACAATTCAGACCCTTCGACTGATGCTGACATCAGTTTCACATCGATGAATCCACGACAAAAACTTCTTGTATCAACAGATGAGGTATGCAGGACGGATAAAATCAAGTCTCCTGAACTTGAGATTGGTCTACCAATATCAGAAGAACCAACCGTTAGCGCTGAGGATGGAGAAGCTGGTACATCAGAAATCCAGGAGATCATCCATGACACGTTATCCCAACTCTCGGCTAAGACAACGGACACAACGACAGAGTCCCTGAAACAATGCAACATCCTTGAGGGAATTAAACAGGACGGAAGACCCAACAATATGGCCACGGAATCCTCAAACACCCTAGAATCAGTATCATCCAATATCTCTAGGTCCAAGTTCTTCTTGGTATCACCGATGGGCAATTCAACCCCCGTGACTACAATAATGGATTCCCAGGATAATGATGACTTGACCGCAAAAGACCAGAACACCATGGAAAATACTTTTACGAGACAAAATTTTGGAAACGCAGTTAATGAGTTTCTTTCACGTAATAGCAACATCTGCCGGCAATCTCAGGAGAAAGAAGCACCGAATCCTGTAGATTCACCAAATACTTCCTCGAAAGGAAACAAAAAAGGGCAGAAAAAGACGAGGAAATCAAAAAATAAGGTAGATAAATTCCTCGACATCCCGTACTCAACGACGAACAAATAACATCTTGATGGCAATAGTACCAAAGGAGCAAAAACTACTCAACTGGATAAGAACGGCCAACTGGAAATAACAGGAATCTCTGGAGAGTTGAATCCTGCGGTTGTACCGGAAAAATTGATCCTTCCTGACGATGGTGCGTCAGCAACAATAGAAAGATCGTCAATCTCCAATGAACGATCAATTATTCGAAATGAAATCCTAGAAGAAAGTGTGAACTTAACTCCAATACAAAATAATTCCTGTAATTACAGCAATAAAAATTGTGGACATAACTGCTCTTCAAACAGTCCCGCACAGGATGCACAAAGAGTTTTAAAGAATACAGAACAAATTGCATCAACATCCAAGAATACGAATATAATAGATATTTTCTCACCAAGGAAATTTATAAATGGTGTCTTCAACATCCAGGATATTTTCCAAGAGCTAACACAAATAATTAGATATTCCACAGGAGAGGGAAAAAATTTTAAATTCGGAATACCTACGCTCCAAAGAAAAAAGGCCGAAAAACTCCTGGAAATTATCAACATATGGGCAATCGGCACCCACAATGAGGAAGTAGAAGATAATAGTATATCGACACAGGATATTGTTGAAACTTCAGTTCAAGAAAGATCTCAACATAAAGACATTCAACTTGAACGAAATGGAAACAAAAAGAGTTTTCAAAAAACAGATAAATCCACTCAGACTGGAGAAGTAATAGAGCGGACCCTACAAGATATCCTGGAAGAACAAAGAATTTTCGAAGAACCTCTTCCTCAACGGTCTTTTCAACAGAGGAGTAATCGAACGGGAAATAATTCTGAAAAAAGTAAAAGAAGCAGCCAGAGTAACTGTCTCAAAGAAATTGTACATCCACAACTAGGGAACACCAATCAAGAATTCACAATCCCACCACCACATGAATTCTCATCCGAATCTGATCCTCTAACTGACTCGGACGAAGTTTATGCTGATCCAACGGGAGAAATTCAACAACGAGAAATTAATCAGGATAAACAGAGACCTTCTATTCAGGAAAAAATGTTCCATATGGCTGGATATGACCAAACCACCCACAACTATGAGGGGACCGCAACAGAAGAAGGTTGGAGAGTGGTCCAACGCAACAAGAAGAATAACAAATATTTTAACTGGAGACAACTTCAATCGCATCGAAAACAAAGGATGCAAATGGAGAATAATCAGCGATTAACAGACAGAAAATCCTATGCCCTCAAACAAACTGGAAAAAATTGGAAGAATAATTCAACACCGAGGGCTAGAACTTTTTTCCAACGGAAGAAGGAGCTGGTCGAATATAAAACTACACGTAGGAATGAACAACAGAATAAAAGCTCTTCCCCTCTAAGAAGGTGCACCTTCAATACTTCTTCAACAAGACCACAGTACCCGGCAGTAGGTTCAACTCAACATCGTAATTCAGGCAAAGTCAACACTGGAAATATTGAAATAATCTCAAATAAGATGAAAAAAGTCAGATTCTCAGATCCGCTGACCTCCTTTGCCGAAGTCGTCAAGAATGGTGAAATGGTGCAAGAGACATCCGGAAGGATCTTATCACAGAACTGGCATATTCATACTTGGTTCTTCTCTCCAACCAAGGGGAACAACAGAGTAATTTACGACGATCTTCTTTCACAAATACATTACTCTAATATTATCAAAGCTGACGCAAAGCAACATATCACGGCCAAACTTACAAGCAAGGGTATCTCAATCTCCGGGAAATCTTCAACCATCAGTTCTCAAGTTATCAAGGAAATACACAACAACTTCAAACTTAAATTCAACATCTTCATTGCTTAATTTCAATACCCGATACCTTGTTTTCCTTCATGGCACCAAATCTAAAACTTCTACAATTTAACAGTAATAGATGCAGGAACGTAATGGCGCTTCTCCCACTGAGAGCAACAAAACACTCGTGGGATATTTTGCTGCTTCAAGAACCTCTTTTCGGCAATGGAAGACTTCGTGAACTCCCAACCAGCTGGCCTCGGTGGATGTCAAAGAATAATAAAGCTGCAATTGTCATTGCCAATAAAAAAATAATTGGAGCAACATTCGCGATAATGACAAATTGCGTAGCCATCAGAATTTCTACCGACAGAGGTGAGATTATACTAGTCTCAGCCTATTCGTCTCCGTACTCGAAAATCGAATTAACCATTCAAGAACTTAACCTGATCTATAGCAAGGCCGGAGATCTCCCAGTTCTCATTTCTGCTGATATGAATGCACACCACAGCAGCTGGGGTTATAAAGACACAAACACTAGGGGCTGGATGCTCTTGGATTTTTCTAGAGCTAATCATTTAATTTTTCATAATGATCGCACAACAACTTATGACCACTATGGTGCTACTGGTGCCCCCGATGTGACGTTGTCTAACTGTGTTCCCCCATTGGACCATATAACCTGGAAGGCAAGAAACGAGGACGTCGCACATAGTCCTCATTGCTACATTGAGATCACCGTCCAAGATCATCCTTAGGCTGAACCGGGACTCATCAGTGAAGAGAACGGTCGGCCACTGATCCATACTCCAATCTCCATGATAAACGGATTCTCCTGTCCGTAGAAGTGAGCGGGACGCAAACAGCAGGTCTTCTTGCAAACAACCCTCTCTCATGAAGTCTTTTGGAAACAGTCACCCTTGATACACGGGTTCATGTGACTGCATACAAGTCACGAGAGAGCTGAGAAGCTGTAGCACTCCTGTTACGCCTCGCTATAATCGACAAATGGCGATCTTCTCTGGCCGTCGTGGCTCTTGGACGACCTTGCCCAGACTTTCTCTCGATGGATCCGGTATCCTGGAACTGTTTCCATAAGTTACACACGACGCTGGGCGTTAAATTGAACTCTCTACAAATCTGTACTTGAGATTGGTCTGCTTCTAGCCTCCCCACAATTCGCCAACTCATTCCATCATCTAAACGTTGGTGGTTACTCATTTTTACTGTTACAATTTGAAATTAACCGATTGCTGCAAAATAACACCAAGAAATTCGCCGAGGTGTGCTAGCGAACGAAATGCGTCTTAACTTACGCGCGCTTATAAAGCGTGTTTCTCTACTGGCTTCGCCTACACACACGTGTAAGCTTACGTATTTGACGTGCAAGATTTGCATTTTTTTCTAGAAGCAGTGGTTTTACATTCAGTTCAGTTCTTTTCATGAAATTCGATAAAATATGCAAATTCTTTTAATTTATTTCACCAGTGTATATATATATATATATATATATATATAGTAGACGCCTGATTTCCGTATGGTCAAGTTCGGCATTTGACCCAAGGGTAGGGCCGACACGGGAACAGCCCTGGGATCTGGGACAATTATCATAATTTTTGGGGCTTTTTTTCAAGCTGTAAATTCGGTACACAAGAGCCCGTGAAAAGTTTTGCTTGTAGGGGCAGATGCGGATTAAAGTCAGTTGAAGCCCCGGACGCAAAAGTAAATACTGGACCCCTTAAATTAGAAAAAAGTGTAACGTTTGGGTATTATGTGGCCCAGGGTGTGCGCCTGGTGCGCCCGCCCTTAAATCCGCTTCTGTTTCGGGCCACTGAAAATCCCAACCAACGGGATGTGAGGGCATAGCCCAGACAAAAAAATTTAAACAGATATTCACTGACAAACGGTTCTCTGTCAAAGAGAAATGAGGAAAAGTGATTTCCGCTGTGAAAGTGAAAGCCGCTCTTAGGAGTGTGCGACAAGAGCGGTCGCACTGGGCACCGTGCTTTGTGGGCACCCGCACTCACGGTAAACTATTTGAGGCTGTCATGAATTCTGAAATTACTTCTTGCATTAATTCTGAAGTTTCATCAATTCTGGCATTATTTCTTTCAACAATTCTTCTCCCGCAAATTCTGAATTGGTGCAGCAATTATTTTTTTAAATTATTTTTGATTCATCAAGTCCAAAATTTTTATCAGTTTCAGGATTTTTTATTTTCTTTCATTAGTTTAAAATTATCTTCAGTGCTGAATTTTCGCCAGTTTTTGTGTTTATCTATTGAATTGTGTATTTAACATTTTATATATGGATATTTCACAGCATTCGTGCATATTTTGAAATAATGTATGCCGATTCCGCAGGGGCGTAGCCAGAATTTTTTTCGAGGGGAACCAAAGTGATAGAACAATAGATTTGGCCATCTTTTTCCCTTTTTTCGGTCATTTCGGGAGGGGACCAGACCCCCAAGTCCCCCCCCCCACCCACTACGCCCTTGCGATTCCTACCCCTAAATATATAAAATCGGGCAAATATTTTTCGTGTCCGAAACTATTGAGACGCACCGCGCCCCTTAGGTAAAGGGTCATTCAAGTATTACGTCAGCATCGATGGGGGAGGGGGTTCCCCGATTTGCTGACTTTTGATGACAAGGGAAGAGGGGGTTCGGATGATGCTTATGTCATCAACCACCCTTTATGAAAATATGAAATATTTTTAATGGTATCTTACTCGGTCCGTCAAAAACGAAAAATACCTTTGGATATATTGCGGGCGCCTGAACTAATGATCCCAATGATAAATTCCTTACAGAGCGTCTTCAGCGAACTCTAAATGTTTCACGGATCCTTCAAGTGCTCAGGAAATGTGTCGGGCTGCTTAAGTGCTCTGGAACTGTGCAACGCATCACTCAAGTGATTCGTAATTATGCCCCGGAAATGACCCCCACATCCTGAAGCAGAGCCCCTAGGCTGAGATCTTTCACGGGCCCCTTTATGATAAATTTATAGCGTGAAAAACAAAAAAATGATGAAAATCCTCCCGGGCCCCAGGGCTGGAGCTTTGTCAGCCCACCCCTTGTGGGGGCCATGGATAACTTACATAATCTGGCAATGTTCCGCGGGTAACTTCGGTGATGTAGAACCGCACTGGGGGCCGCTAAAGTGCTCAAAATTGTACCACATATCACTCAAAGGATCTCTAAATGTGCCACGGATCGTTAAGTGATCTTTGAATGTGTGACGAGCTTACTTCCGTGATATGAAAATGTGCCGCAAGCTTACTTCAGTGATCTGAAAATGTGCCACGGGTTATTTAAGGGCCCGTCAAAGATCCCAGCGCAGGCAGTGTTGGAGGATGTATGGGGCCTCTTATACACTTATATTATGTCAGGGGTTCTCAAACTTTTTCTACCCGTGGCACCTCTTTTCATAATCAACGTTTATCCGCGGCTCCCCAGAGCAGTTCAACAGTATCTTCAGAAAACCTTTGCAGGGTGCCGCGGCACACAGTTCGAGAACCCCTGCATTATGTATTTGTATCACTTCCTGTTTTCAATGTAAGCTTCCCCAATATTCTGAAACCATTTTACTCAAATGACCCGCAACGTTACTGTGTGGTGATGGTTATCAATTTAAATTATCGGGGAAGTTGAAATGCGAATTCAACTAAATCATCAACAATCCAATCATTGATTAAAAACTGTAAAATACATACAATAGAACTATTCGATTTCAGAATAGGTGATCAGGTGCATGTGATCAGACAGGATGCTTACGTACCTGTCACCTGTCAGAGTCGTATCTAGACGTATCAGGGGTCACATATCACGCCAACTGCACACGCCCCATACCATCACAGAGCCTCCACCAGCTTGAACAGTCCCCTGTTGACATGTAGGGTCCATGGATTCATGAGGTTGTCTCCATACCCGTACAAATACATCAGCTCGAAGCAATTGGAACCGAGACTCGTCAGACCAGGCAACGTGTTTCCAGTCCTCAACAGTCCAATGTCGGTGTTGTCGGGCCCAGGCGATGCGTAAAGCTTTGTGTCGTGCAGTCATCAAGGATACACGAGTGGGCCTTCGGCTCCGAAAGCCCATATCGATGATGTTTCGTTGAATGGTTCGCACGCTGACACTTGTTGATGGCCCAGCATTTAAATCTGCAGCAATTTGCGGAAGGGTTGCACGTCTGTCACGTTTAATGATTCTCGTCAGTCCCGTTCTTGCATGATCTTTTTCCGGCCGCAGCGATGTCGTAGATTTAATTTTTTACCGGATTCCCGATATTCACGGTACACTCGTGAAATGGTCGTAGGTGAAAATCCAAATTTCATCGCTACCTCGGAGATGCTATGTCCTATCTATCGTGCGCCGACTGTAACACCACGTTCAAACTCACTTAAATCTCGATAACCTGCCATTGTAGCAGCAGTAACGGATCTAACAACTATGCCAGACACTTGTTGTGCTATATAGGCGTTGCCGACCGCAGCGCCGTACTTGGTTCCATATCTCTTTATTGGCATACGCATGCCTGTACCAGTTTTTTTGGCTCTTCAGTTTACTGTTAATATATATATACTATGCTTAATAATAAGTCAATTTTGAATTGAGTTGAATTCATCTTAAAAGGTTGCGCGAAAATGCATTGTTTTCTTTCAAAGAAAAACACTACGTAAGTTACCATAAAAATTTTCTTCAAAAAAATTTTTTTTTTCAATCGACGTTATCACTAGAAGAAAATGCTATCATACGATGCTGAAGGAGCATGTATCCCCTATCCGTATATTCAGAGGAGAAATGATGCTTGTTTTCGGAGATACAGTCGACACTCGTTATAACAACCTTACGTTATAGCGATCATTCACGTTATAGTGACAAAGACTGGTAGGATAAGCCTCAAATGTTTTCCTAGAACTACTATCATATATGTTTTAACGACCCTCCCAATCAGGCCCGACCACACCCCTCTCGCTACGACTTGCTATAAATATAACGTCCAATCGCGACGTGACGAAGGGGTCGCTATATCGGGCGTCGACTGTAATACCAAAATTTCTCTTTTATTGCCTATATTGTCATAATCACTGTAGATATGGATAGCATTCTTGATAAGCATGAGTAGGCAGTAGTGCCTTTAACTTAAGTCATGACGATCGGTCATTACGAGGGGTTTTAGTAACATAAAAATTTTGAAGGAAAAAAATACATTATTGTACTTATGGTCTAGATTCAACAAACACCTTTCATTACAGCAGTGTTCCTCAAAGTGTGCGTCGCAGCTCTTGGGTGTCACCCCCCCCCCCCCACATCCTGCCGCAGGGCACAGAGGCTATTCTCTTTGCCAGGCCGCCACTGTAGTGAATTTTTTAACGAGGAAAAAAGAATGATGGGAATCGTCTCGGACTCTGAAACCAGAATCCTGATGCCAGCACCATTTTGGGGGGGGGGGATGGCTCGAATAATGACAATATTCATTAGTAAAACCAGTCTCGGGGATGCTGGACCCCAGATGGCGTAGAGATCTGTGACAGTAGGCTTTATCGATCAATTTACAGTTACAATACCTCTGGAATGTTCAGTGCACATTCAAAGGGAGAAAAAACACTTTAGCTCTTGATGAAACAAGTACGAATTTCTGTGTGCAATATTTTTTTTCTTTTTTTGCCCAAGGCCTACATTTACAAAGGCTTCCTTGGGAAAATGGTCTGAGTTTCCGAAAACTGATGTTTTCCTCTCGTTCCCCCATCATCCCCTTGTGTCCATTCCATAGACTAAAGATATAAATAGACCGCGCACGCTATTCATAAAACTTGTCGAACGTGAAGAAAAGATGAGCGGTATTGTCGGGGGAAGAACAGGTTCTGCGCTATTACATTTGGCTCGTTTTCGCAGAACAAAGTGATTTCGTGTTAATGCTAGGATGTTGCTGTAACGAAATTTGACTCGATCGAGTTGATGAAAACTTTCCTTCATTTGTTCAATGAATTTCATTCATTCTTTTGTAAAATATTTAGGGAATGTGGGATTCGAAAAAAAAAAATCAATTCTATATAATATAAACAAATATTGAAAAACGAAATTTTTTTATTTTCCAAAAGGGATAATTCCTAATAATTTAAGACTTTTGAGTTTTTAAATCTTATTATATAACCTATCTCTTATATATACAGCCTATTTCATTTATATTTTTAAATATTCTCTTCTCATTCACTTTGTCACTTTTAATTTCGAAAATTTATTTTAATTAGGGGTTATTAAAACATAAAAATTATCTTCCAAGAACATTAAAATTACTCTAATCATACATTTATTTTGAGTATATAATTATAATGCATCATATTATGTTATGTAATGTAACACATTCACACTCGTACCATATTCAGTCATGAAATATTTAAATAATAAGTAAAAGTTTCATTTTCAACATTCATGAAAAACCTTTTATAACCTTATCACACAAAAATGTAAACACTTACATAATATTTCAGGAATAAAATGAATTTTTCAAGAAAATTGTAATACCTCATCGTCAGTACTTTTCTAAATTATAAGAAATGAAATTTCGTGTAGCGTACATATGTAATAATTTAGAGTACGTAAATATATGTTACATGTGACATATGTGTAACCTCTTCGCTCCAGAAGTATACATATGTGAATCTTCATTTTTTTTAGGCATTAAGTAGTTTTTAGAATGATTCTTTCCTCAAGTTAACATCTGAGGTACACATAGTGACTTCAGATCTTAACTCAGACGGTCCTAATAAAGATATTGACCGAATATTAATTAATCAATTAATTGATTGATTTTTCTTGTTTGAGGGAAATTTCACACATACAACGCAAACACAAATTAATCAATAAAAAAATTTCTTTTCTGTAATAGTTTTATCTCAAGCGTGAAGAGAGGTAAAAATACTATTTTTAGAGGTAGTTATACATTTTTATGCAAAACTGCCATTGTCTAGAGGGTGCGTTTTCATGACATGCTGTTTAAATAAAATATTTGCCATAAATTCCTCATTCTGAAAAGCATATTTTCTTCAAGTTGAGCGAAACTCGAATAAATTCACTAGCTCGCCAAATCTCGCCAAATCTTGCGGAGACGTACATTTCAGTTAAAAGTTAATAAAACTCATTACTTCAATCATCTATTACCAAAAATTATATTAAAACATTTAATAATGGCTCATGACATTTGAATTTTACCAAAACTTGGAACTTTAATTGAATTAAATCCAAAATGGAATCGTTAAAAACTGAGACTACGTCAGAAATCCATTGAATCGTCAATTTAATATTCCAATTTTTAATTTATAAGAAGGGAAATAAGCAAAAAAGTATTCCCTTGCGAAATGATACTGCCCCCCCCCCTTTCCTAAACCGTTCAGAACATCCGAAAGCTGCGCAAGTGTTGACCATTCTAATCAAAAATAAGACAGCACGTGTAGGTCGTCATACGAATAGCCATAAGGAAAGCATTGCCAGCGAGATTCCCTGACCAGCCTTTTGACCGGAGTCACGTGACTCCGGATCTTTGCTTCACATTGCAACCCCTCGCGCGCGCTCTATATTATTCTTACTCTGTGGTCCATTCATAGCCTGAATAGTCCTACTTTGGGAAACACCGATTTCAACACTCCACCAGAGTTTAGTTCAGAGTTCAGTTTAGTTTTCACGACTCGAGGTTTATAATGAGTGATCTTCGAAACGGGCGCGCGAATGTTTGGAAGAATTCATTGAAATGTATAGGAATGAAAAATGCTTGTGGCAGGTGAAAACTAAAGATTACCATAACAAAATTAAGAAAGATGATAGTTATGAGAGATTGGTGTGGAAAATGAGAGAAATAGACCCTCTAGCGAACAGAGACAGTGTTGTCAAAAATGTCTCACTTCTTGTGTAATTTAACGTGCGAATATTGTTGCCTTTTTTTAACCAATCTTTGCACCACATTACCCGTTTTTTTTCTTTTATTTGAGTTAATAACTTTCAGTGCGATAACCAATCCAACTACACCCAAAGCATCATCTGTGGAAATCATACTAGAAAATTCCGAACTTTATAGACTATGAAAAAAACCGAACTGATCAAAAGACCGCGAAGAAAAATATCGAAGAATGAAAATATCCCCACAGATTGCCTAGAACCGGTTCCAGAGGCTTCGCCTGCACAGGTATAACTGAATGGTGTGGATGCATCGAACCGTTCAGTTATGCCTGCGCAGTTATGCCTGTACAGGCCAACTGTGCAGGCATAACTGAGCGTGTGTAGGGGCCGTCAGTTGACCTGCACAGGCGACCTGAAGGGAATGGTTTTTCTATTCGGTATAACTGTGCAGTTATGCCTGCGCAGGTATAACTGAGCGTTTGTATGGGCCATCAGGTATAACTGCACAATTTTTTTTTCCCCGCTTTCTTATATTCGCCCTTCTCTCTCTTTGTTCCCTCTTCTTTTTTCACTGATAATGTAATAGAACAATAATAACTGAATAACTTGTTTTGGAGAGAGATTGCATTTAATTAGAAGAAAATTTTCTAATGGCGTAATTTTCACGATATTTTCTTGCAATTTCATATCGAATAAAAAAATCGAAATAAAATTTTAGAAATATTTCGACCATTGTTAAAATTCGCAATTTTGTTTCTGAAATCACTCTTTTCAATAAATTTGCCCGAAATTATGCACCGAAACACACAAACTCTATATTCAAATAATGTGCTATGACTATTAATTGTTTATTCATTATTTGGAGAAGAGGAGGTTGACCAGGGTTTTTGGAGATTTTAGGGACCCCGTAACGTCGGATTATTTTAGTATTCTTTCACATGTAGTCTCTTTAGAAATCAAGATTCCTAGAAATCAAGCAGGTGTTTATACGAGTCAGTTAATGTTTGCAATTGTTTGCAATTTCAAACGCAGAATTCCCACTACTTTCTTGACCGAAAACCAGCAAGCATCAACAGGACAAAAATCACTGCAATTTATTATTTTCTTTACATGAATGAATCTTGAATGAATGAATCTTTGAATGAATGAATCTTTGAATGAATGAATCTTTGAATGAATGAATCTTTGAATGAATGAATCTTTGAATGAATGAATCTTTGAATGAATGAATCTTTGAATAAATGAATCTTTAATGAATCTTTCTTTTCTTAATAAATCTCATTGAATTTGTTTTTTGAATACATCTCGTCAGATTGCAACGAATTTCAACTTTCAGCTCAAACATTGAAAGAAAAAAATTCAGATGAAATTACGCTAGTTAAACGTAAGAAAACAATCGAAAAATTCTTTGAGGGAGATATACGATTGATAATATAATTATATCATTGAATAATACTATTAATATACATACTATGCTTAATAATATGTCAATTTCTAATTGAGTTTAATTAATTGTAAGAGGTCGCGTGAAAATGCAGTTTTCTTTCAAGGAAAAACACTACGTAAGTTACCGTAAAAATTTTCAAGTCAAAAAAATTATTTTTTTAAAATCGACGCTATCGCGAGAAAAAAATGCTATCATACGATGCTGAAGGAGCATGTATCCCCTATCTGTATATTCAGAGGAGAGACGATGCTTGTTTTCGAAGATAAAGTCGACGCTCGTTATGAGAACTTCACGTTATAGCGACAAAGACTGGTAGGGTAAGTCCCAAATGTTTTATGTTTTACTTATATGAAAAAATCCGAACTGATCAAAAGACCGCGAAGACAGAGATCGAAGAATGAAAATATCCCCACAGATTGCCTAGAACCGGTTCCAGAAGCTTCGCCTGCACAGGTATAACTGAACGTGTGTAGGCCCCTAGCCAGAACGTGTAGTAACGGAGTGATTTCATAACGAGTAGACGTTTTGTCAGTTAAGCTAGCAGGACTTAAAGAAACTGATGTTATAGGCGTGTTGACGGTAACGTTAAGTGTGGTCGAAGTTATATCGAGGTCTTACTGTATATCATTGATTCTCAGACGATGAGCCACATGGCTCTCCCATGAAGGAAGGTCCCACAGTGCTCCTGGCCGGAGTCTCGGGATGAATGTTTTACGGTTTTTTACCATATAAATTCACAACAGATGGGGGAGGGGGGGGGGTAATTGGGAAATCCTGCCCTAGTACCTACAAAACATCTCAATCCAGAAGCCATGTTCGCTGACGTGGGGCCCCATTGCTGATAAATTATATTTAATGTACAGTATACTGTACTGTATCCCCTAAAATTTGCCGTCCTCTCAAAATTGCTGCCCAGGACCAAAAGTTTTTGTAAAAACATCACAGCGTTTTACACGCCACACGTTATTTTTCTGCAATGACTGATGAAATACTGTTATTCAAATAAAACTTCATTTCTTTCAAATTAATTCCCTGAACCGACGGAGACATTTGAGGCCCCTCCCAATAAATTTTGTGAGGGGGGGGGGCTGAGCCCCCCAAAATAATTTCTGAAAAAACACTGCAATGCCCCCTTTCTTTCTCTCCTGCGTACGCACTTGAGCCGGGACTACCAGCAACTTTCATCCCCTGAATTTTTTCTTCACGTGGCCGCCTCTGCATACCCCCCATTGGTGGGGGGGGGCTGACAGGGCTCCAGCCCGGGATGATTCTTGTCATTTTTTGATTTTTCACACTGTAAGTTTACTATGTAGGGGCCAGTGAAATGTCTGGCTGGGGGAGCACCAATGATCCCAGATAAGGCGCCCAGATACAGGATGTGAGTGCCATGCCACGGCGTATTGCGATTAAGCTCTTTACGGGGGCAATACATGCAAATGAATTTTATTTATCAATTAATCAATTAAATTATTTTTGCGGTGAATAATTACTCAAAAGCGCTTTTTTTTTGGTGGTACTAATAACGCCGATTCAGAAAAGATGCGGACAGCAACAGAAATTTCAGGGCATGTGATGATAATGTTGCCTCTCGATATAACGATAATCCCTTTACAACGATATGTTTTCTTCGTCCGCAATCGTTATATCGAGGTTTCACTACATTTCATTTAGCAATTGTTTATTTGTCTTAGTGTTATTAGTCATATAGTATTTTGTGAAAATGTTTTGGCCCGGGCTCCTGAACTCGATAAGTGAAATATGGCTGGCTCTCGGAGTGTACTTGTTTCGGTTTCATTCATTATATTGGCTTATTTTTTAACCTTTCTTTTTTTCCTACATCGTCTGGAAACCTCCTTCTCGAAGTGTCACGTTCAAACAAAAGAAGAGATGCTTCTGAATTTTCCGACAGCGGGAACAAGAAAGGACCAAAGCTCCCCCTCGTTTCCAGATGCCATCCAGAGATGCATGCCTTTGGGCACCTACGATTGGCACCGAGGGAGAATGATAATTGGAGATCGAGTGTCGTCGTTACCCGTGAGAAAAATACTACAAATTGTTACAAAAAAAGAAAGCCAGGGACAAGTCAATTGCGATTTTAAAAAAGTATTAAAATTTCTAGCAGATTTTTTTATTAAACTTTTTTTTTGGGGCAATTTTTTTAATCACAAAATATGGGAAACGTATCTACGCGGATTTTTTTTTGGGGGGAGGGGGGCTTGGGCCCGTGGGCCGGATACAAGTTTACACCTATGTCCACAGTCCATTTCTGCACAAGCTCAAGGGTAATAAAGCCCTATTCGCAATGACAACCAAAGTCGTGCCTCCCGTTGTGTTAACATTCACCACTCCTTACCTCTTTCCGGAACTTTTCCACAAAGCATATTTTTTATTCAAGTTGGCATATCCTTTCAGTTAAGCGATCTTCCATTTAAAAGGTTCATGTTAAGTGTATTTTTTAACATTATATCGCCATAGAGAATGACGGGACCAACAATTATTTTCGCATTAATCGGATTTTCTTGTTAAGCGTGTTCACGTTAACGAGGTTCGACTGTATATACACCATTTTTTAGTGTTAAATATATATTACATTCATTCTTATAAAAACTGGTATTGTTGTATTATTTAACTAAATTTCGTGCGATTTTAAATGTGTGAAATTACTGACTGCCATTACCCCTGCTTAGGGACGATACCGATGAACTCTGATTGTTTAATTAAATTGTTTTTGTGAAAAATATATAAAACTTTAAATAAAGCCGATTAAGTTGTATGCCCAGAGCAGCTGTGTCATTAATTATCATGGGTTTCATTCAAATACCAAGCAAATTACTCGCGTAGCATATGCTTTCCCTTAGGTGACTGCCATTACCCTGGTCTCCCCATTAGTATTCTCTCAACCCCGATATAACGATTTTAATCAATTTGACAAATAAAAGTGTCGGTTATTATCTGATTCGTTAAATCAGCGTTCGACAGTATATGATGTTTGAAATTGTGATCTTGTAAATCAGTATTTCCCAAAGTGGGCAATATCGTCTCCTCTTGGGCGATAGTCCGGAATGGGGGGAGCGGTAAAAGCTACGGATTTAACATAGGATCCTATGGCTTCACTTGAGTTGGGGCAATGAGTGAAAAAAATTTCTGATAAAGGGGGTGATGTGGAACAAAACGTTTGAGAAACTGTTCTAAATGGAGTGAAAAAAAGTGTCTGAAATTGTTTTTTCAATCTTTTCTCTCTCACAGCTGACTGCATACTTCCAAAGTATCTCATCGGAACAAGGAATTGTTTTTGGAAGGGAAAAGGGTCCTCCACCTGAAGCATTTCAATTTATGCAAGCACAAGTGGTAAGAAAAAAATCTGTATGATATTCATTCAATTCAATTCAATACATTCACATTGCATTTTTTCCCAAACTTTCATGTTCTTAATTTAAAGGATGAATATATATACAGGGTGATTATAAAAAAACTATCCCGACATATGGGCCCCTAACTATCATACCATTCACAGAAACTGAATGAAATTTTGGCATAAGGTATTTTGATGTATGCGCTCAAGAATAATATGGAAAACAACAGTGTCACTCTAACAGTTACGGTTACAGTGAGAAAATTTCGAAAATATCAAATGGCAACACCAAGTTTTTTGTATTGGAATGTGATCTCCATCGTGAAAAACCCTAAATAGCGTTCGAACGGCAACTGTAGCATGAAAATCACCGGCGGTAGATAGGCTAAAAGTGAGGACAACCAATAAGGACAGAGAAGCAGCATAAAATAAAGCATTTTATTGTGTTTCACAAATTTTCCACATGACCTTGTGGAGGACTAATCAGGCTGGGATCTCAGTCGAAGAAACGGTGTGACGAATGAAACGAACATTAATGCTCTGGTGCACGGCAAAGTCCTTTTTACTTTTTCCTTGCCTAGCTCCGGGGATTTTCGTGCTACAGGTGCCATTCCAACGCTATTTAGTGTTTTTCACAATGAAGATCACATTCCAATACAAAAGAGTTGGTGTTGCCATTTGATATTTTCGAAATTTTCTCACTGTAACCGTAACTGTTGGAGTGACACTGTTGTTTTCCATATCATTCCTGAGCGCAAACCTCAAAATACCTTATGCCAAAATTTCATTCAGTTTCTGTGAATGGTATGATAGTTAGGGGCCCATATGTCGGGATAGTTTTTTTATAATCACCCCGTATATATATACATACACTGGTGAAATAAATTAAGAGAATTTGAATATTTTATCCAATTTCATGAAAAGAACTGAACTGAATGTAAAACCACTGCTTCTAGACAAAAATGCAAATCTTGTACGTCAAATACGTAAGCGTACACGTGTGTGTAGGCGGAGCCAGTAGAGAAACAGGCTTTATAAGCGCACGTAAGTTAAGACGCATTTCGTTCGCTAGCACACCTCGGCGAATTTCTTCGTGTTATTTTGCAGCAATCGGTTAATTTCAAATCGTAACAGTAAAAATGAGTAACCACCAACGTTTAGATGATGGAATGAGGTGGAGAATTGTGGGGAGGCTAGAAGCAGGCCAATCTCAAGTCCAATTTTGTAGAGAGTTCAATTTAACGCCCAGCGTCGTGTGTAACTTATGGAAACAGTTCCAGGATACCGGATCCATCGAGAGGAAGTCTGGGCAAGGTCGTCCAAGAGCCACGACGGCCAGAGAAGATCGCCATTTGTCGATTATAGCGAGGCGTAACAGGAGTGCTACAGCTTCTCAGCTCTCTCGTGACTTGTATGCAGTCACATGAACCCGTGTATCAAGGGTGACTGTTTCCAAAAGACTTCACGAGAGAGGGTTGTTTGCAAGAAGACCTGCTGTTTGCGTCCCGCTCACTTCTACGGACAGGAGAATCCGTTTATCATGGAGATTGGAGTATGGATCAGTGGCCGACCGTTCTCTTCACTGATGAGTCCCGGTTCAGCCTAAGCACGGATTCTCGCCGTGCGTTAATATGGAGAGAACCAGGGACCCACTACCTACCCTCCAATGTCCTCGAAATCGACCATTATGGCGGAGGAGGTTTAATGGTCTGGGCAGGCATAATGTTGGATGGCCGCACACCTCTCCATGTCTTTGAAAGAGGCACTGTGACTGGTGTGAGGTATAGAGATGAGGTCTTGGAGCCCTATGTTCGCCTTTTCAGGGGTGCAGTTGGCCCTGAGTTCATTTTAATGGACGATAACGCGGGGCCACATAGAGCTCTTCTGCTCGACGATTTTCTAGAGAGTGAGGATATTCGCCGGATGGATTGCCCAGCCGCATCTCCAGACCTTAACCCTATAGAGCATGTCTGGGGAGTGCAATTACAACTCGCAACCCCCCTCCGGGAATGAAAACAGCGTTGCTGAACGAGTGGGACCAATTGCCACAGGAAATGATAAACTGTCTTATTTCAAGTATGAAATCACGCTGCGAGACCTGTATATCTGTAAGAGGGCACCATACCCCCTATTAACCCATTTTTTTGTGTTTATTCTGCAACCGCTGTTTCATACCTTCCGACTCCAACGAGTGTTACGCACGATCATGCGTGTGTATTAAAATTATTGAATGATTATTTGTTTTGTATTGTATCAGTGTATGTACATATCAAATTTCATTAAAATCGGTACAGTAGTTCTAGAGATAATCGACCAAGTCTGCAAATTCTCTTAATTTCTTACACCAGTGTATATTATATATATACACACATACTTAAAAGATAATTATTTGAAGAAAAAGTAGCACAAGATGGAATTTTATGAGAGTGAAACAGAACCTATTCAGTGGGTCGTCATCGGGGAACTTTATGCATGGTTCGAAAAGAGTAGGTGTTTCTGAAGGGTGGCTATGCCTAATTGCATTAAAAATGCCAACCCTTGTTCACCGACATCTGCCTTTTCACAAAACACGTTGGACGAAAAAATGACAATAAAAATTTTTTTTGAAGAAATACATTACTAGAAAAAAATATATACAGTGCTTCACAAATTATTAGCAAAATGAAGCATGAGAAAAATATATATAAAGTTACCAGCATATGGAAATTACAGGGGATATTTTAAAGAGATTACAAAAAATGACAAAAATAAATTAAAAAGTTCAAAAATGTAGTCAAAAATCACAGGGCATACCTTAAGGATGGGAAAACTGTTGTTGTTTTGGAGATTTTTTTGGAAATGTCGTTGAGAGAAGAAGGTGGTGAGAATACTGTTGCCAGATGCAGCTTTGAAAAAATTGAAGAGTGCTGTATTGAATTCCTGTTTATTATTACAAATGCGTCCGAATCTACAGTATTGCGAAATGAACATGTTTCTGAATATTTTTGTGTTGATGTTTGAATGCCAGTGGCTTAAACAGTTAACGAAAAAGTTGGAGTCTTTCCTTTTGTCATATACACCTCTTTCCCATTTATTGTTGTATTTTTATATCTAGGAAATTTGGTCTTCTTTTTTTGGTCTTTATTATTATTTGGTCTTCTTTGTGGTTTCTGTCAGAGAAAGCTCTTCAGGGTAGATGTTGGGGAAGATGCTGTTAAAACTGCAGTTGTTGAAAATAATTAGATCGTCAATGGAAAGAAAGCCAACAAAGTTGTATTGCAGTTTGAATTTTTGTTCAAAGAATTAGAGGAAAAAGTTGGCAAGGGCGCTTGAGTAAGCAGATCCCCATTGGTAGTCCTTTGATCTGCTTGTGGATATGTATGTCATTCTAAAGAAAATTTTCAAGAATGCAGAAATTAACTTTTTTGAAATCTCTCATTTGTATTATATATAAATATATATATATATGTATATAAAGAAAATAAGAAGACGAAAAATACAAAAATAAAATTGAACAATGAGGAGGTCGTTCTCACGGGGGAACCTCCCCTCCCCACATTGCTCCAAACCGCAAAAATGTTTTTAATGATGGTAGGCCAAAAATAGGCATAAATTTACCATCAGTTCCTCCGACATTTTTTCGGTAAACAAGCTATGGAAGCCAAAAAGCAAATATGAGAAAATGCGAAAAGCCAAATTCAAAGCTCTGGCTTTTAAATTGTTTCAAATACATTTGGTTTTTAAGTCAGTCTCTATATATATATCAGCGCCAAAAACAGCTGGAATATATTAAAATTTAAAATATATATATATATATATATATATATACACGATATATATATATATATATATATATACATATATTTACACGGTAAAAACCACGGTATTTACCGTGGTTTTACCGTACTGTCCAAAACCTTGCCAACCCTGATTAAAACCAAAAATATACACTAAAAAATCATGAAAAAGGTGAAAATTATCAAAAATGAAAAAATATACATTAAAAAAAATCACTATGGAAAAAAGCAGATATGCTTTTAAAATGAATATTTTCTATTTCTTAGTGCATATTCATTTACAAAAAAATATCCCCGCATTTACCTGCATAGGCAAAAAACTTCTACATATTTTTTATTTAGGCATTTTTAATTTCTAGTTTGTTGTAGCTGCTCAGTACCGGAATAACCATTAATAAAATAATTTCTACACTATTTCTAAAAGAATTGAACGCTTTTGACATATTTCTAAAAATAGCCTTAATAATAGAACGCTTGATATTTGGAAAATATGAACATCTCTATTAATTCCCTAAATTCCACCTGCGGCAGAGAAAAACCGATGTTATAAAAATAGTGAAAAACCCCCTCAGATGCGGTCACTCTTCTTTTGTGGCCAAATAATATTTTCCCCTTGTATAACAGAAGTATTAATTTCAAATCCCTGATCAACGGCCACCCCTCATTTACGAAAAATTTTTTTTATCCCGCCCGTGAATGCAAAAGAGAGGTTTTACTCTATTATTAGAAATATTTTTTTGAAAGATCATAAAAAAAAGTGATTACGCTTCACTCATTCACACTTATTTCTGATGTCCATTATCACAACACGAATTACCAGCTAATCACACATAACAATACTGCATGTAAATATGTATTTTATGAAATTTCCCCCATTTCATGAAAACGGTTTTACATTCATTGTCCAGATTGTGATCACACTAATGATGTTCACTGAAGATATGAACTGCTGCAGGTGCAAAAGTTCAGTCTTTCTTGTATGCTCAATATATTTCCATTTTGATATGTTTTGCTCTTTACCATCACACAACCTAGGATTACGTTAAAAAACTCTGTTCATGCCCCTTATTTCTATTGTGATTAATTAAAGGATAATTTCCCTGAACAAGAAAAAAATAATGGTTCAGGAAAATATAATTTTGAAATATATATAATAATGAACCGGTAATGTAACTCCAAAGTACACTATGGACTTTATGATACACATACACGAAATGCAAATATAAATTTAAAAAAAGGTGTAGGTGAGGGTTTGACAAATCGAAAAAAAAATTTAGGCACCAGCCAAATTTCTTAGGAGCCAAATGTCTTAGAAGCCAAGGATGATCTTAATCTCAAGAAAAACAGTCCTAAATATTTTTTTTTTACTTTTTCGGGGCCTTTCTATCCTTTTTTCTATGTTAAAAGACAACTGTCTTAAAAATGAGAAAATAGACTCCGATTTAGCTATCGCAAAGAAAATTTTAAGTGCCAATACAGACTTTATAGTCGTTATATGGACTTGGCACTTGAGATTTGTCAAGCCCTGTAAGTAACAGTGTTTTCTTCAACTAAATGAACAAAAGACTCGCAGGCAAGTATTGCGAATATAGAAGGGGTAAAAAAAAGACTACATTGCAAAAGTTACTGTGGTTATTATTTGGACACTATGTTTAGAGGTTTTCAGATGCTCCTGTGGTGCGTATGATCGAAACACCCGTTCTGCATTCCTTCACGAAATAATTGGTGCTGAAGCAATTCTGTAGTAACACTTATGGAAGCTCAACACTGTGTCATGTATGGAATGCTCTTGTATTGCACATAATTCACAACCCCACGAATACTGTGGAGATTCTTACCAGAAATAATTTCTTGATATGAATAATTTTAATTTTTTTCCTGATAAATTGCTGTTGGGTCACACACAGTTTAGAGCAAAGAATTACATATCATTTATATTCGTTTCAGTAACTTGTCGGCAGTAAATGATCCAATAAATTCCAAATGTTCTGATCTGTTATTAAGGATTTTTCTGTCATTCAAAATTTACTGGCTAAATCCTCTGAAGTAGGGTGGTAGTTGATTATATAGTGGAGAAACGTGTGGTGTTACAAATATGATATTTCTAGTCTTGCTTTCATAAGTGATGCACTCTTGTGTGTTCATGTGTGCGCATATTTTTTATTGAATAAATTTATTCATTCATTGAGCTCATCGATTGAAATTATTGAACCTGTGTGTGCTATTCAACATTTAAAGAAAATTCAATTGAAATGATAATCAAACATGCTTCTAAAATTTTTATGAAGTTTGTAATAAATTTTACAATATTCGGAGTCAGTAGTGTCCATTTATGAAATCCTCTTCTTCTGGGTGTTTAATGTTTCTGAAGTTATTTCCTTTATGTAATATAAATTGTCATTTCTGTAAATAAGTGTTTCTTTTTTTGATACCGACCCTCCACACTAAAATTATTAAGGATGGGGGGGGGGGATAAATTTCACCCCTTTTTTCACCTTAAATATTTCCGTATTTTTATTTTTTGTATATACAATGTGTACATTCTCATTTTCCTTGCAAGTGCTGTTTTCGATTCTTGAATAATTAATCAAAATTTCCATTTAAGTACTAATTATTTTTATTATTATTATTGTTATTATTATTATTTATTTTTTTTTTTCTCACTATCTTTGTATGTATGTATTGGTGTGTGTATATATATGTGTATGTGTGGATATATATATATACTTATGTGTGGTCGTATATTTTTCTATTCATGTGTGTGTATTGAATTTTTTTTTTTTTTTTTTTTTTTTTTTTTTTTTTTCATTGCATTGATACCATATGGCATTCACTGGTGCAATATTGCGCTTTGAAGTGCATTCGTATATTGTTATTGTACATACTGATCTGATTTTTCCTTTCTTTTGTATTACGCTGTATTGCAAATTTTGAATTTCTTGAACCGTATATGTTTGTTGTTGTTACTTACGTTTGTAAGCCTCGTGGTATACTCTGTGGAACACGGGGAGTTGTTTCTGAAGGACCCAAATAAAAAAAAAAAAAAAAAAAAAAAAAAATATTTCCGTATTTATCTTTTTTGCTAAAACAGAAAAAAAAAATTACGTTCAAAATATATGAATATTATTGCTATAAACTATTAGTGTTTAATTGAATTTTACATCGTAATCGCGCACAAACTGTAACGAATTCTCCACTCGTGGTTACTAATAATTTCATGAAATTATTAACCATACATTTTTTTCCTACTTCCCATAGTAGGTTCGATCATTGAAATTTATCATTTTTCCCTTACATCGAATTTTTCATATTCATGTGTCCCCCATTTTCAGCGCGGGGGAATTGTTAGGTTGCCATGCCAAGTCTCCAACGCGATCTTTTTTTTTTTACTCTGTTTGGCGGTCATTTCCGAAGCGACGATTAGCTGCACTTAATCGTTGGTTGCTGCACTAACCCTGTAAAACCTCAGCGAGAACCAAAATGGCTGACAGTTCCGCTCGTATATGAAGGTGTCTTAGATACACCTAATTTTATTTACAGTCGTCATCCGCAATTGGTATAGTGGTTACAGCATGAGACCAGGGACGGTCTTACGCCAGTGCGACCTATGCAATTGCAGCGGGCACCAAAGGAGAAGGGGCGCCGAAACTCGTTAAATATACATTACTAGAAAAATATCTTCAAGAAACGTATTTATAAAAAAATAACTATAAAATATACATGAAGAATGACATGAGAAAAAAATGTTTTTGTTCAAAAAGAAACAAAAAGCTATGAGTCTATAATATATAATATTACGGTTATTTTTCGAAAAGAAAATAATCGATGGGCAGTGCACCTATGTACGTGCAGTACAGAGATTTTGGTCAGATAAAAGAATACGCACTCTCACTCTCTCGAGCTCTTTTCGTTTACCCCTGCAGGAGATTTGGGGGGGGGGGAAGAGACACAATTCCTTTCTCTGTTGCAGTAAAAAAAAATGGAGGTATCGCCCTCTGTTACCCAATTTTTCTACTAACGAGGGCAAAAGTGTTTTCCTCTGTTGTGGGGAGTATTATAGGAATTGAAGGTGTCTTCTCGTGTGGGAAAGATTTTTAGCCAGAGGCCTTTCATGCCTCTTTTTTCCCGACTTGTATTATTACTTCTATTAAAAACGCAGAATTGAATCGCCAATACAGAGTACAGTATTTCGAGAAAAAATAATTTTAAAAAAACAAATGAATTAATTAAAGCCCATGATTAGCTGACCATTTTAATTAGGGATCCTGCACTTGGGCCTCCTTCTTACCTGTCACACAAGGAGACACAAAAATGTGCTCACACGAGAAAACCCATGCACTTTAGCACCCCCGATCACTGGCCAGTCTTCCGACTCGCCAGACTTTCCTATTAATTCAACCAGAGGCAGCTCGGTGGCACTGGGTGTGCTCTAGAAGGGCGTCAAATCAGAAGTTAAAGGGCAAAAAAAATTAGGAAAACGTATTTGTGCCCTCTCTAGGAAGGGCGTTAAGTTCGAAGTGAAAGGGCGAAAACATGAGAAAATGATTTCTGCCCGCTAAAGGAGGAGCGCCAAATCTAAGGTAAAAGGTCAAAAGAAATTCGACATGACATGTTATGACATAAAATATCGCTGTTCCTTTGAACGCATCAAAACAAAACGATTGAAACAAAAGCTGTTTTTTTTTAATTGGGAGGGGGGTCAGGGGGGGGGGCCCAAAAATAAGTCCCACTCGGGTAGAGATTTTGTCTCGAGCCGCCCCTGAGTGCAACGTATGTGCATGTCGAAAATTTTAACAAATCGTACATACACACAACTGAACATCTTTTCGGAGTTTCACAGATCTTGTTCCAGATACACGGTGAGTAACGGTAAAGGCTCCTATGAGGCTCCTAGATAGAGATACTGTCTAGACCTTGGCCAGGTGTGGCCACAACGGGACTTCAAAAAGACATCTTTTTCCTTTCAAGAAACTAATGAGGAACATATGTTAGAAATTCAATTTGATTTTTTGTTACAACCGACTTTCAAAAAAGAAAGGGCCAAAAACCTAAATATAAATTCGATCGAAATGAAAATCTGGTGATTCTAGTGAAATTTTCGTTTTCAATTTTTTTTTATATTAGTTTTCTATAGGATTTGTAAGAATTTTAATCATCTTAAATTCATTTTGAAAAGGTAAGTCGACGTTAATCTTGAATAAGAATTAAATAAAATCTATCGAATTTTGCTGCTTATAATCCGCAAACTTCGCTAGTTTGAGGAAAAAAAGGTACCATGTATAGTTCACAGCGGTATATAACCCACATGAAAAATTTATCATTATAAAACCGCTCTCAAGGAGGGAAGGGGGTGTTGTTGTTTAACACGGTTTTGTAGAGAAAATGTCAATTTTTGTACTAGCATCTGCCCAATCTAGAAATATTTTAAAAATATATGTTTTTTTTAATGAATTTCTAACGTAATTATAACTAATCAAACCTCTTTCGGAAAAAAAAAAAAACTAAAGCCGTAGATAAGACACAATGGTTTATCCGCACTAAAGTCACTTCAAAGTTAAGACTCTTCTCATGCAACTTCGATCCACAATTAGAAATTCATTTCCGAAGTATTGTTTTTATTTCAACGTAATTTTTTTTTTTAACGTATAATCTACGGTCTATACGCAGTAGAATAGGTAGGTTAATTGGGACTTCCATGGAAATATGGAAATAAAGTAGTGTACCTCACATATCCAAAACAAGGAAGGAAGGGAGGGGGTGGGGTTGGCAGCGGCAAATTCATTTCGTATAAGAGAAATTTCGGATATGTATCTTCGTATATTTGAAATGAGGTTTTTTGAAACTCTCTGATGAAATATAGAATTAAATGTATGTTACGGTAAATGCATTGAATCGGTAAAACATATCGATAATGCATAAAAAAAAAAATCTACAGAGAAAAGAACAACCCCTTCTCAGTGCCGTCTTAACGCATGGGCCCACCCGGGAGCAGCCCGGAAGCCTCAAGAGTAGAGGGGTCTCACGAAAATGAGATCTAGTTAAAATTTTCCAGAATTCATTAGGTAGGGCCTCAGATAAACCACTTGGAACGAGGGCCCCCTGCCCCTTCCCAGGGCCGTAGCGTGCTTTCTCGAGAGCATACTTTTCTTGGAGTCTCCTTGAAATGGTTATGCTCAGAAAAAAGATAAGTTGCAAGTGCCTCCCCCCCCCCACCATTCGGCTCGTTGCACCACCCAAGTTACCTCAGAATAGTTACGGGCCTGCCCAAGTTGTAGGACTCGTTGCTTTAGCTAGTGTTTGCCTGCCCCTTCTGTTTCTTAGTGCTGGGTCTGTAATGAATAATTTCAAATAAAGTTCATGAGTTTTATAAATATGGAAGAAATCATCTCGAAATATCACTTTAATTTAACCATTTTTATTATCATCTTATCCCATACGTGATGCGTGCACTACACGAATTTTACCATAAAAATTAAAATAAGTATGAAAATATAGATCTTTGTGATGAGTACCCTGCATAAATGTGTGACGTTTTGCTTTTTTTAATGTTTTAAATCTCTTAATTAAATCAAACAAGTTGGGTTTTATGCTTGTTTACAAGTTAAATAACAGTAATCCCATTCTAGAAGAACTTTTTACGACTTCGTCCCTTAATATCTAACCAAGAGGTGTGAGGGGGGGGGGTGGAAATGATCACCACCACACCAAGAGGCTGATAACATGGAACATGGTAGAATGAATCTGTCCCAAATTTTACGGGATAGTAATGACTAGCAAAAATTATGCATTTGATCGGTAATGTTGGTTTTATTTGTACATAATTACGTGTGTGTTAAAAAAATCTTTCGACACATATTATAATTTAATTTATATGGCAAAATGCGCGTCGTGTCGTGGACGTATCGCGAACTAATAAGCAGGTGAAATGAATACAGCAGAAGTGATTTTTTTTTTTTACATTTACCAAATATACAGACTTCAATTAGGAATTATGGATAATCGCCGGTAAAAGTGTTGAACACATTAAAATTCATTGAATTAACCGAGGCGATCAGTGATTATGCATTATCGCAACTTTAGTGACTTTCCCGTAACATAAATATTTGAAGTAAATTACCAATGTAATGTGGATACAGCCCCTATGCAGCTCCTATCCACTTCAGGAAGGCAATAAAAGAAAGTGGGGGGGGGGGGGGGTAGAAAGAAAAAAAAGAAGATATTTAAGAAGGGGGGCTAGATTGTGCGGAAATGCGTCCAAAATCTCCCCTATGCGGATATGCACCGTGCGGATCTGCCGCCAGACCGTTCATAGAACCATTGAGAATAAAATGATGCCACAGAAAAAAATTTGTCTGTCTTGAAAAATCTTTCTGTGGCTTCATTTTATTTTCAATGGTTCTATGAACCTAGACAAGTACAGGGAATTTTTTCATTCTTGTCTGAACTGAGAAATGGGGGGGGGGGGGGGGGAGTAAAATAAAAAATATAAATATATATAATCTAAATTCAGCTAGTAAAAAGTTGAGGCAGAAATATTTCATAGCACCAATTTTACTCGCGGAATAATAAATGAGTACGCTACATATATCAAGTCGATTCCACAGTGCGTAGCGCAAGCAGTCGCCTAGTTTAGTGACGTCACGAGCTCGTGTTACGGCCTTGAAAATTCTCTAGTAGGTGTTGGCTCGGGCCCATGGGCCGGATACCAGTTTACGCCTATGATTACAATGATATATAATTTAACAGTAACATATTATACGCAAAAATTTATATTTTTGTGTATATTATGTTAAAAATTTATATTTTACGATATACGCAAAAAAACGTCTCCGATTAATTTACTACCTGTAGGGCGAACTCCGTTCATCACGGGCATGCGGCCCGCAAACAACTTCGCAACCGCCCGGCTCAGCCCCCTTGCTATGCTCGGACGTTGCTTCGCTTCTCAGGCAGTAGTATGGGCCCCGGTCCACCGCCGGAAGTGACGTCACACTTCCGGTGGTGAGATATGGTGTGTAGCCCACTTGCCCGGTTTGCAAGAGGACCTGGGTTCAATTTCCGGTACAGACAAAACGACTTCTTTTCGAGTTTATTTCACCATAATACGAAGAAAAAGTCTTTCCTTGAACTCAAGATAACATGAACTCTAACATAAATAAATCACATAAATCAAAATATACAAAAATTCGTTAAAATAACTCATAAAATATAATAATGGCCAAAACATTGTTAAAAAATGACCACAAAAAATTGATGCAACATAATTTATAATTATATATAACTTAATTTACACGTGCAATATTTTAGTTTTTTTTAAATTAGTGTGACATGGTCATTCAAATTAATATTTTCTTTAGAAATGAGCACTATTTATTGAAAATTTGATGAAGTCGCAGACACACATGGCTCATCCTTGTCTTCATTGCATTCGCTTGATAAATTCTTACGTTGATGGTAATATTTTCTTTTTATGGTGTTCGGATGATCAATTTTGAACCTGTAAAATTACAAACTTTATTTGATCTGGAGGGAAAAAAAACATACGCGCTGCATAATTTCACTTATTGTATAGTCATAATTATTTGAATCTCACATGAAAAACCCATGATAACACTCTCCCCCTCTCTCTCTCTTAGCCACACTTTTATTGCTTACACATTATTTTGGTCACTAACGTGCTTACACACTGTTTTGGTCACACACATACTTACACATATTCTAGGTCACTCTTTTGGTTGCTGACTGACATGGTTCCTTGCATTATGAGTCACTCTTTTGATCATTTACACTTTTACACATGCTCTATATAATTTTTTTGGACATTCACATGTTTTCACACTCTCTAAGTCACTCGTTAGATCATTTATACGTTTACACATGCTATAGATCACTCTTTTGGTCATTCACATGTTTTCACAATCTCTAGGTCAGTGGTTCTCAATCGCTGGGTCGCGGACCAGTACCGGGCCTTAACACTAGTCATACCGTAAGTGGTTCACAGTTTCATTTTTCTCATTAATTTCTTGTTAGTTGTGTGTATGACCGAACCTTTCACTTACACAAAACAGATTTACCGGACGGCCGTGGGCTTAAAAAGGTTGAAAACCACTTCTCTGGGTCACGCTTTTGGTCATTCACATGCTTGCTTACGCTCTAGGTCATTCACTGGCCAGGTCCTTCGCTCTGTAGGTAATGTTTTCGGTCCTTCATATACTTGCTCAAGCTCCAAGTCGCTCTTGATCACTCACGTGCTTGTGCAAACTCTCTAGGTCACTTTTTGGTCGCTCACTGATCTAGTCCTTAGCTGTCTGGACAGATGTGGATTTATTGAGAGTTATACAAATCTTGCCGCGCCTCTAAAATTTCTGTCTTGGGCTATAGCCCACCAAGCCCACCTGTAAAAACGCCACTAACATTTTTCATCGTAGCTCAGTTGAATTGATATATTTACTAAAGTCATGGACAAAGATAATATACATAACTTATTATTATATTATAATAACTGTTACAAAAAAAATTGTGTATGTTCATCTCATATTTTTGTCGTGCATAACAAATACATTCATTTTAACATTTTGCATGCCGAATTCAGATTTTTTTCCCCCATTATTTTTACCCTTCTGATCCCCTTTTTTCGAGATGATATCATACGAGAAGTTCATAAGGAAAAAATATTTCCTGTATATTTTTTGGATTCGTCTTTGTCCATGGAACAAAATTGGAATAAAAATTAGATCATTTCTTCGATCGGAAATGGGTGATTTTAGGAAAATATATCAATCATAATAGTGCTATAATAAATAGCATTTTTGTTTTCGAAATTAACACTGAATTTATATATTGAGACAGCACTAAACCAACGCCACTGTCGATATATGTAGAAACCATTTTTTTCCGGTCTTCGGCAAATTTTGAACAATTTCAACTATACTTGGCAATATTGCAATCATTTGGCATTGTTTTTTTGGCGACAATTGGTAATATCTCGAATTTTCCCGTATTTCCAATCCTGAGAGGAATTTTCCGGATTTTTCAAATTTTTCCTTGCTTTGTATCCTGAATACTATCTTCATACCAAATTTCATGTTTCTAGGGATGTTAGAAGTGCCTGGGAGTTTTGATGATCGGTGAGTGAGAGAGAGAGAGAGAGAGAGAGAGCCAGTGTCAAAATAACGAAACTTTGAGTTAAAATTTCTCAAGAACTACTAATGATAAAAGTGAAATTAAGAGATTTAATTGAATTTGTAAAACACTCTAGATATGCTAAATTTCAAGTTTCTGAGCAGCTTCAATGTGCAGATATGAGGTCTCAAAAGTGCCGAAGTTGCTTACAGAAAAGGATGTTATGGCCGTGCTTGTTTTGCTCGACTTGGCGGAGGCACTGCCGTGCCCAAGATAGGTATATATTGAAATGCCGAGCTGGTGTCCCACCAATATCTTTGATAACTTTATGCCTATGGTGTGAAAAATGCACATTCTCTAACATCAAAATAATCTCATAGACCAATCTCATGATTGCGACAAAAACTAATAGCTACTGATACATTTGCACTGGAACAGGGACCTTGGAAATGGTTTGCATCAGCGGGTGTTCATCTTGAGCTTCGTGCTAAAAAAATCTGATTTCTGGATTGATTTGAACTTTCTAAACAGTGACCAAAATTCACTGGACGATTCTTAGCCGAAAGAATTCAGTTTTATAGAATGAAAATAAGGCAAAATGTAGTAAAAAATTACAAACTGTGTGTGTGTGCACATACAAGAATATACTCAGCTCTTGCTTTAATTCTTGATTTCGTGTAGAGGTCAAGATTTAAAGCAATGTTTTGTTCATTTGATAAACTAATTTTCAGTTTGTAGGAATTGTATATACTAAAAATATTATTTGATAGTTAATTTTCACTCTGAATTTTTCAAAACATGGTTTTTTGAAATGAAAATTAATGCAGAAGCTCCACCAATTTTTGCTCAAGTATCCACAATCATATTTTCAAAAACGTAAGCACAGTTACAGCAGGAAAAACTGTAACTTAAAAAAACACATTTATACTGTACTTATGAATATTTTTTAAATTGTATCCTGAAATTTGAGTAGGTAGCTTATTTATACTATAGCAGAAAAGCTTATAAAAGAGTTCCACATATAATTCAATCTTTTTATATTTTTTATATATCTTCTTATATATCTTTTTCAATATTTGTGACCTAACAAAATGGGTTTTAATCAATATTCAAATGATGGACTTATTTTATTTGGAAGAATTGATCAACTTTGCCCAAGAATATTAAAAAGACACCAATGAATAAGGCAAATACACGAAAAGTACAAATTTTTGTATTTTTCGTGTATTTGCCTTATTCTTGGAGGTCTGGTCGTTGGTGTCTTCTTAATACTTATTTTATTGTAAATTATATAAATAGTTTGTAATTGTACACATAAACTACAAACAATGCACCAGTTTGAATCATTTTGTGTAGAATTCGAATTATTTTTATTTTTTTGTTAGTTTCGCATGGAGACCTATGCTTGGGCTTTTCATATCAAGGTTTTATGAAATAAATGTAAAAACATAGATTATTTGAACGTAGCAAGGCCATATGAGTAGAGGGGAATTGAGAGTTCCAGGACAGATTCCCCCAGAGGCCTTCAGAGGCCCCCACCCAGATAGCGGCCACCGAGTCTACCACGAGAGGTGTTATATCCTGATTTTTTCCGTTTGTCACTAAGGTGTTATAAGACAGATGGCGTCTTTCGAACAAGTGTATGTATATAACATATATATTTATGTATATTCTACCCATTTCCTTCCTCCCCATCATCCCAACTGTATATAAGGTTTGGAATTTGTTCAGAGTGAAAGGATGGAGAAAAATTATCTTATCCCCCCCAGTAATGGGAGCTATGGTGGGGTTGATGTTTTGTTTAAGGCTTTGAAAGGAAAAGTTTCACGGAAAGATATAACGAAAATGTTAGAAAGACAGGATGCGTTCACACTTCACAGAAATAAGAGGAAAATATTCAAGAGGAACCGGACGTTAGTCGGTGTGATAGATCAGCAATTTCAAGCCGATTTAGTGGATATGAGAAACCTCTCCCGCTTTAACGATGGTTATCGATACATTCTAACATGCATAGACGTGTTATCGAAATACGCATGGGCCATCCCACTTAGAGAAAAGACTGGCGGAAACGTGGTCAATGCTTTTGAAAGGATATTTGACGTCAGGAAACCACTCGCTTTACAGACGCATAAAGGTACTGAATTTAAAAATAGGGTTTCCCAGAAAATCCTTGAGAAAAGAGATGTGAATTTTTTCACTACTGGGAATGAGGACATTAAAGCAGCTGTAGTCAAAAGATTCAATCGCACTTTGAAAACCAGGATGTGGCGTTACTTCACTGCGAATAAAACTTATAAATACATCAATGTTCTACCAGATTTAATCCACAGTTATAATAATACCTATCATCAGAGTATTAAAATGACCCCTGCAGAAGTCAATAAAGGGAATGAGAAGCAGGTGTGGTGTAACCTTTATCGTAAAGTACAGAAAAAGGTCAAACAAAAATTTAATGTTGGTGACCATGTTCGCATTACTCGTTCTAAACATCCCTTTGAGAAAGGATACGAAACAAATTTCTCACATGAGGTGTTTGTGATATATTCGTGTGTTCCAAGGACTAGCCCTGTTTATAAGTTGAAGGATTTGATGGGGGAGGATATCGAAAATACATTCTATTCGGAGGAACTGGTCAAAATTGAATTGAGTGACACTTTCCCCATAGAAAAAGTGCTGAGGAAGAGAAGGAAGAATGGGAAAATTCAATATCTAGTGAAATGGCAACATTATGCAGACTAATTTAATTCATGGGTAGAGCTATAAATAGCGTGCCCCCTTACGATACAAAATCATTCGTTAAGATGACATCGTTCTATCTAACTCTCCGAGCGGAAAATTTGAGAAAACATGTGAATGTTAGACTCATAAACACCGAGAAAAAAGCTAGAAAACTGGTAGCGTCTCCTTTATTCACGGCATTTCGAGAATTCGATAATGATTTAGTTGCCTTGCAGATGAAAAAACCGGTGTTGAAACTGGTAAGACCCATGTACGTCGGGGCCGCGATCTTGGACGTTAGCAAAGTCCGTATGTATGAGTTCCATTACGGCTATGTGAAAAATAAATACGGAGATAAAGCGAAACTCCTTTTCACAGATACGGACTCTCTAGCGTACGAGATACGCGACACCGACTTGTACAAAGATTTGTACGATAATCTCGGTGAGTTTGATACCTCAAATTATCCGGTGAATCACTTCCCCATCACCGCTTTATTGGCGTTGCTGTGTAGGAAGATGAAAGATGAGACAGCGGGTAAACCGGTGATGCAATTCGTTGGGTTGAGGTCCAAGATGTATAGCTTCACCACTGTTGAGACAGAAAAGAAGGTGGCGAAAGGTGTAAGTAAAAGCACTGTCAAACGAGATCTACGTCATCAACATTATGTGGACTGTTTAGTCAATAACCACCGATTCAGACACGAGATGGTGAAAATAGAAAGTAGACGTCACATAGTGCACAAAATCACGGAAAATTAGCTTATGCCCGTTGGATGACAAGCGATATATTTTAGATGATGGGGTGAGCACACTAGCGTATGGACATTGGCGAATTCCTTAAATGATAAAACTTTATTACATTACCCAGTTGAAAAAAAAAAAAAAAAAAATTCCCGGTGACAACCCTATACGTTATAAAATGTCTTATGTCCTAAGTGGAGGAGGAGTATTCTCTCAGTATTGTTAAAATTGACAAGAATATCTGTATATAATCTATAGTAATAATAAAAAATTTAAAAAAAAAATTATATAAATGTTTGTTATTATTTTCGTTTGTTGTTATTGAGTTTTGCGGGAGAAAAATTAGGGGGGGGGGGTTAAAGATTAGAAAAGTGTTCGGGGATTTGGGGGGGGGGGAACTTTCAGTGGTTTTCGTTCATTTCAATACAAAATCTAGAAAGTTGGAAAGACACCATCTGTCTTATAACACCTTAGTGACAAACGGAAAAAATCAGGATGTAACACCTCTCGTGGTAGACTCGGTGGCCGCTATCTAGAAGAGGAGAGGGTGGGGGCCGCTGAAGGCCTCTGAATACCTCTGGGGGCCTCTGTCCTGGAACTCTTAATTCCCCTCTACTCATATGTGTGATGTGAGGGATATTCCAACTCAGCAATATTTCCTTCATGACAACCCTGTATATCAATCAGCTGCACAATCACACTAAGAGGTTATTCTTTCAATGCATAAACTTCATATATACTGTACATCCAAATTATATTATGAATTATACAAAATTGCCATGATTATTGTAGGAATTGTCTATACTAAAAATATTATTTGATAATTAATTTTCACTCTAAATTTTTTAAGGTTGTATTATACAAGTTTACCATTTTAACCACATTTGCAAGCGTGGTAGTTCAACATCAGTTTCCAACAGATTAGAACGCATGTGTTGATTTTTTTTTTCTGATTTTAATCAAGTGTAATAATCGCTTATCGCACGATTATTGATGATTATGATTAGTCTAATCCAAGGCACAACTTCTGTCTAGTTTATAGCTGATTATATGGAAAGGTTATCAATCACATTTCTAATTGTTTCAATTTATTTGAAATAATAGAATATCATAAAAGTTAAAATTCCAATTTAATGGTATTGAAAGAAAGAGAAAAATACTTATCGTTGAACACAATTTATTGGTGGAATAGTGTGAGACGACAGCAGAGTAGTATCATTATATTGACAATTATATATATATCATAGTATCGAAGTTTCACTGTGTCATGTTTAACTCCTAGAAAAATTTCAAATAGGTACATGGGTATAAAAATTTCAAATTATACATTTGCTTATTAATATTTCACGTACATACTTTGAACAATTTTAATCATAGCCTTTGCAGAAAGACTCTGGATGAAAAGCTTGGCTGTAAAAAGATCATAAAGAGAATAAAAAAATGCCATAGCCGGAGGAAGGTCAGTTGTAGTCCCGCCAAAGAATGTCTAGGTTCTGTAATTCCATGCGATTCGGACGTCACGGTGCAACTCATCCATACATACCACTTGCACTTAAGGGCACATGTATAATTTTTTGCGAGAGAGAGGCGAATGTACAAGAAAACTGAAGGTTGAACATTCTACATCCTTCAGTTTTCTTGGTGACGCACAATGAAGCACAAGCCATCGAATATGTTGAATCATCCGTTTCTAGCCATTCTTTTGTTTTACTTTTTTTTGGCTTCAGTCCTTGAACATGCAAGCTTGAGGTGGAACAAAAAATGGTCGGATCGTCGAAAAAAATACTATACACTAAACACTTACCTATTTTCGGTAAGTGAAAACTTTATAGTTTTAAAATAGATAGTGAAGAAAATAAATTCTACAACTTTTGTAGCACATCTGGAGTATTCCCAGGGAATGAAGCTTCATTCGCTTGCGGATCCACTGATAATGATATTAACAGGGGCCCAGAGGCTCATTTATGATTTTGTCGCTTGCGGGATACACGAATTTTGCTGCCTTTTTTTCAGTTCGTCTAATTTTCTTGACTACTCTTTCCTCGAATTTGCCACCCTGTGCAATAACCTGCTTTGCCTTCCTCCACTTCTGCAAGTACACCTATGATTCTAAGTCACTCCCATGCTCACACACTCTTTAAGTCACTCATTCACATTCTTGCACACTGTTTTGGTCACTCACATGCTCTAGGTCCCTTTTTTCATTGTTCACTGATATGGTTTCTTGCTGCCAGGGCCGTTAACTAGGATTTTTGCCATCAGGGGCAAACATTACTTTGCCACCCCTACAACTTTGAAATTCAATAATTTTGTAACAGTATTCTTTGTTCCCCCCTTAAAACTGCCGCCCTTGGCAGTTGCCGTCCCCTCAAGTTACGGCCCTGCTTGCTGGGTTACTCTTTTGATTGTTTACACATGCTCTAGGTTATTCTTTTGGTCATTCACAAGCTTGCACATACTCCAGATCACTCTTTTGGTCATTCACAAGCTTGCACATGCTCCAGATCACTCTTTTGGTCATTGGCATGCTTTCACACTCTTTTGGTTATTGGCATACTTTCACACTCTCTAGGTCAGTCTTTTGGTGATTCACATGTTTTGGTCCGTCAAAAGCTTTCATGCTCTCTATGTCATTCTTTTGGTCAGTCAAAAGCTTTCATGCTCTCTATGTCATTCTTTTGGTCATTCACATGCTTGCACAAACTCTAGGTCACTCTTTTTGGTCATTTAAAAAAATAAGCTCTATTCCTATGTATATTCTGAGTTTATGAAAGTTGGGATTATGAGATTAACGATGTTGCAATAATGATATTACAGAATATTCATCAATAGTAAAAAATGAATAGTAATAGTAAAAAATGAACTCCCTGATTCTATATGCAGCTGTACAGATAGGCATATACTTCCTTCACCAAAAGAAAGCTCGCTGGCGGCCGGATTATCTGTCGTTTTTTTCAAGTATTCTTTTTAAATGACTTTTCAACAATATTGTTTATTGCCTTGCAAGAAATGAATAAAATAAACATTTAAACTAGAAATTTATCATTAAAAACCTATATGAATATATTTTTCCGAGCATATACAATGAAAGTGTGAGCATGGAAAAAAATCTATATGAATGTATTTTTCAAGCTCATACAAAAAGCTTATGTTTAATACTTGTTTGAGCTAGAGATACGAGGTGGGATATTCATAGAGAAAGAGAATATTCTGATGATAAAAAATATAATCCTGGATGTAAAAATTTGAGAATAATCGAAAATATTCAATTTTCTTTTAAATAATGAAAACAATTTTACTAATTTTGTGTACTGAAACATAATTCAATTTTCATCGAAACATTTAACCACCTAATAATGACAGCCTTTAGTTTCAGAATATTCTCGGTCGCAGCGAGAGAGGTGGTGAAATAATTTATATATGTAAATATAAATAAATAAATAAATAAATAAATATAAATAAATATAAATATATATATATATATATATATATATATATATATATAAATAAATAAATAAATATATATATATATATATATATATATATATAAATAAATAAATATATATATATTCTTGAGAATTGGAAGGACTACTATATATTATAAATAGCTTGAGAATAGATTCTCATCAAGAATAAAAATGTTCCAAACTTATTTCTAATAGATTACAGGGGGCCTTCGCTGGCTACAGCCAGGGTTGGCAAATTTTAGGAATGAGTGACCAAGAAAATTATTACATAATGGGAAAAGGGCAAAAAAAATTGCAACCCAGAATCAGCCTCTGACAGACTAGGTCAGTGAGTGGGAGTTTGCTAGCCCGTGATTGATCAAAAGAGAGATGAAAAGTATGTGCAAGTATAGGAATGGCTGAAAGAGTGACCTAGAACGTGTGCAAGCATATGAATGACAAGAACAGTGTGCAAGCATGTGAATGACAAGAACAGTGTGCAAGCATGTGAATGACAAGAACAGTGTGCAAGCATGTGAATGACAAGAACAGTGTGCAAGCATGTGAATGACAAGAACAGTGTGCAAGCATGTGAATGGCCAAAAGAGTGACCTAGAGAGTTTGTGAGCATGTGGGTGACGAAAACAGTGTGCAAGCATGTCAGTGACCAACAAAGACTTAAAGACACAGACAGTTGGGGAGGGAATGAGTGGGTTATAGCACAGGACGGCAAATTCGAGATATGAGTGGTCAAGAAAACAAAACTAGAATGAGAGTAGGACGTCGAAATTCAGGTAGTCCACAGTCAACAAAACCGTGAATACGCCTCTGAATATTCTCAAGTTATTTATAGAGATATTTTATTAGTAATGCTACTGGGAGGGGCTTTGCTCCCCTGCAGCCTTTGGTGGCGAACCCTCCTTGTCTCTTCTCAACATATCTCGTTTATTTCGTCCCACTTCATCAGAGTGCCCCCATGTGAAAGCACCAGCTAACTGACGAATTTTACAATAAAGCCACAAAAAACAAATGTGATTCATCAAGTACGCCCGGAAAACCTCTCCATGGGGGTCCCCAGACTGAAGGCCTGTTGGACCACGAAACATTTTCACTTGTATTTATTGACCAACAAATAAATTCCAGGGCTCCAAACAAGGACCCGTTACACAATTCTCAGAATTTTAGCGGGGGCCAAAACTGTATTTATCTCGGGCTTCCGCTGTTGCAAATTTTAGTGTAAAACAACAAAAATTAATGTGATTGGGCCCACAAAAATGAAACTTGCCAACTTCCACATGGGGCCTCCCCGTGGAGGTATATTTATCCCATTTCATTGTACTCTCATCATGGTGGAGGCATATGATCACTCGCTTTGAAAAATATTTTAGGGGACGGGAACGGTCTGATCCCACCTTGAAAACATCTCGATTTTCCAGAAACCATATCAATTTTCAGTTGTCACCATCAGATGGCGCTAGGCACACATAAGGTTTCGCGACATTCTCATGCTCTAAGGCCGGGACCTGACTACGGCGCGGTTGCAGGCGGTTGAGGTTGGGGGGGAAGGCATCATCTATAGTTTTATTCTGTCAACGCACAGATACAACTGCAACCGCTGAGCGCGGTTTTTCCAACCGAGAAAATCCACATTTTTTTGGACGGTTGGGGTAACCGGAAAGCTACCATCATGTATTGCAAAGGCTTGAGCTCCCTGATGACGGTTCGGCTGGACCTGCGGTTGCTGTCTTCCATTGTCTATTAAGTGGTTTGACAAGGAAGGTGATGGGATTTCGGATGCACTGGACAAAGGAATTGCTCTCCTTCTCAGGCTGCCATAAAAAAATGAGAGGAGAAGACAAATTCGAGGAACTGTATGGTGAAGTTCCATGCGACGGAAACTAATTCTTTGTTTGGCGCTTTTGCACTGATAACAATAAAACCAATGAAGAAAAAATTACATTTTTCTAAGTAGTGAAATTTTTTTGCTTTCCTACATGAGCATACATTAAAACTCGGTTATAATGACATTCATAAACTAACGTGATTACACTAATACCGAGATGTATATTTTAGAACACTTGAATGAAATGCATTGGATCCCGATTATAACGTTTTAGCAAAAAACCAATTAGTTACCTCATCCAAAAGAGTACAAATTACCACGGGGCCCAACCATTTATAATAAATTCATAAAAAATTAGAAGTAAAAATAATCAGACATCTGAAGGAATACATTTTTATATTTGCAAATTCTCCATATCAAACTTTTGAAACATTTATTAAAAGCCTAAGTATGAACCGGGGATGAAATATGTCCCTAAGAGCTGCATTGTGTGTGTGTTTTGCTTTCATTATTCTGTCTTTTTGGTATTTATTTTTGTATCGTATATGAATGTGGCTGTCTATCTGTTGTTTTTGCAATGAAAAAAAACCATCTAGGCCAGCGGTTCTCAACCGGTGCTCCGTGTGAACTCCCAAGGGCTCCGCGGCCCTCGAGGAAAATAAAAAAAGAACCAGTAAATTTGAAAAAAAATAATTATTAATATTTTTGAATAAAAATAAATCAGTAACTTTGATGAATAAATAAAAAATAGGCCTACGGGGCTCCGCCATAGAAATTATATACTGGAAAGGGCTCCGTGGGTCAAAAAAGATTGAGAACCGCTGATCTAGACAAAACGTTATATGCGGGTAATATCGAAGAGTGCACTAAAACAATTTTCACACCTACCGTTCTTTTCAAGCAGGTTTTAATTTACATACACACACAAAGTCGAAACTAGGGAGAGCGGGTCCACTGTATCGAGTGCTGAACTAGAGGGGGCGCCGAATTGCCCCTTTAACACCACTCCTTCTAACCTTTCCTTATACGGGGACGCCAAAAGCTTGCTAGCTCCAGTAAAAAAAAGTATCCAGCTGCGGCCCTGTATGTACCTTAAACCTTGCAACATACATACTGATGAACAGGGCCACAACGACATGCGTGGTCAGCCGGGGCAAGCACGCATTTTCGCGCCTCCTTTTAATATTGAAGGAGAGATGAAGGGTTAACATTTACGCTCCTGTCTGGCTCGGAGTTCGGGGGCATCAGTCAGTGCCGTCTTAACGCATGGGCCCACCCGAGCACGGCCCGGGTGCCTCAAGAGAAGAGGGGCCTCCCAAAAATGAGATCCGATTGAAATTTTCAAGGATTTACACTGTAGGGCCTTCTAAAAACCACTTGGCCCGGGGGGCCCATAATACTCTTAAGACGACCCTGGCACCAGTCCCACCTGCTCCTCTCTAGTTGCGGCCCTGATGCCGTATGTACAGGGTGTTAAGCGGGCCGGGATAGCAAGTTCAGAGGGGGGCAAATTTGAGTAATTCGTGGTCAAGAACTTTAAATTATAACGTGAATAGGGGCAGAGCAATTCGAATAGCCAGCACGTGGCGAAGCCATAAATCTGTGTCTGGAAACGAATTTAGTGAGAAGCATGTAAATAATTTCGTATAAGGACATTACGTTCCCTTCGTGTCATCGCATCATCTGGAAAAAATCATCTGATAACTGATTGGGAGAAATGATAAACGAAGAAGTTTTTATGAAGTTTTTCGTTACCACGGTTCTTCGTGTTCATCACAACGAATTTACTAATCCTCCGTTGATGGATGTTCTTAGTATTATTATAAAGCGTTATACTGTATCATGTGTGATTGAATAAATTAAAAAAAAAATTACATTAAACGAAAATATCATATGTTCCAGTGGTTGCCAATTTTTTTGTGAGCTAATGGCCCTTTGTACCGTATTTCCTTTTTGTGCTGCCCCCCCCCCATCTTTCCCCAGGACCTTCTACCCCGGGTGGGGGGGGGGGCACTGTTTCACTTGTTGGTCGAAAATTGAACTGCAGCTTAATCCCATTATAGCAAACTTCCAAGAGACCGGAGAAATCACTTCGTTACAACGAAATTTCCTTGTAAAGGAATTCCAGGTTGTTCCCGTTGTGCCTATGTAAACTGTTGTGGGAGGTTAGAAATGTTTTCGTTAGAACGAGATTTTCACTGTAACGGTATTCGTTAAAACGGGGTTAGACTGTATTTGTTTTACTTCATAAATCTCCCCATGGTCTCATTGAGATATCCTGAAAATTTGGATGTACTCGGTTAAGCAGTTTTTGAGGAAAAACTACTCGAAGTACGAAAACTTAAACTGTAATCACCCATTATGTAATTATTTACACTCTAAACCGGAGGTCCTCAACCTTTTTCTAGTTGTGAGCACTGGCTGTACCCATCATCGAAAGGACAGCACCCTTACAAGTTTGATTATACGTATGCATGAAAAATTAGGATGATTTTAATAATCGAATGCAATTTGAACGAGGTAATTTGATTGAAACGTCGATCGAATTCTAGCAAGCACTTATTGGACAGGAGCTTTGACAACTCCAGTTGCTTCAGGTAGCACCGTGGTGCTCGCGAGCAACAGGTTGAAGATGCCTTCTCTAAACCATTATACTACATCTGGTCATGTAGGCCCTATGTGAACAAGAAGCCCAGGGTCACGCGAATATGGGTGGCTTTAAGATGGCCTTGGTCCCACGAGCAGCTTTGCTGAGTTCGCAAAGTAGTCCCTTCCCCCCCCCCCTTCTTTCTGATGTACACCCCAAAACCCAATACAGAAGTTCTCGAGGTGTGGGTCGCTTTTTCTGGGAATGTTCGGCATTATCGCTCGGAAGGACGTCACGACGACTTTCCATTGCCGTGAACCTCTGCAGTGCTTTGGAATGGCTCTTGCTATTCTTACGACCAGGCCGAAGAAGCCGCGAGTGGCAAAAGTTTCAAGAACCCCTGCCAAGGTCTTCCAAACGGGTATACCAGTCGGTAACCGTTTTTCAGTTTGTTTGCCCTCATCCGGATTTCTGAGAATTAGGGCCCTTTCACACGGAGCGGATGCGGATGCGGATGCGGGTCCGGAAGAAGTTTTAACAATTGGAATATACTGCGCCTTTCAGACGAGCCGAAAAATCTCCGCAGCTAGGAAATGTTCATGCGGGTCCGGACGTCGTCCGCATGTGTCAAAACCTAAGTGCGGGCTCCGCATCCGCACATAGAAGTTTTGACAATAGGTTTATTCGGAGCTATTCAGACGATGCGGATGCGGAGCGAATTCGTCCGCATCTTTGGCTACTTTTTGAAGGTGATTTTTCACGGAATTTTTTTAATTATTTGCCATAAATACCCTTAAAAACACCATATGATGGTCCCTGCTCATTAATATAATGTACCTACATACGTGTATCCCTTCGTTTCCTTCTGAGATTGAGATATAGCAACTTTAACTGCCTTTTGTCCATATTTCACAATTTTATACAATAAAACCTGCCAACAACGGCTACTGACGGGACCAAAACTATAAGCCGTTCTGTTCATTACGAATATTTAATTGACTACATACTTTAATAACTTTTAAATTTAATTTAAAAATTTTAATTTTTCCTTTTTAAATTTTTAAAATTATTTAAAAATATGAATATGAAATATTATTTTAAATATTTGTTATGTTTTTAAATTTTTAATCTGTTAATTTTTTTAAACTTTAAAAAAAATACTTTTATTAAACAACGTTATCCACGTACGGTGTTCACTCAGGGCCGGATTAAGACGTTTGAAGACCCTAGCGCTTGAATATTTTTGGTGGTTCCCTCGATACCTACTATATTTTACTCAATATTTAGTCTGTAAACTTAAAAAAATGAAATTTTATATTTCAGAAGTGACTAATCTGAAGGGATGGGAACCATCTAAAAGGTTTATGAAAGTTATTTTATAAAACTTGAAAAAAGCAACTAATAAATTGCAAGTGCAACCGATAAATTTATTAGTTGCTTTTTTAAAAGAATTATTATAAAATTTTTATAGTGTAATCCGTACTTGAGGCCGGGATTATACTATAAAGTTTTGTAAAAGATCTTTTATAAAAGTTGAAAAATTCAACCAATAGGCGCATCGGTTGCATTCAAGCAAATGCAACCGGTGATCTTAATGGTTGAATTTTTCACGTTTTATCAAAGAGCTTTTACAAAACTTTTATAGTGTAATCCCGGCCTAAGACAGAATTGTGATGTGAATATTTCTAAGCACAGACATTTTGAAAGTCCCAACTCCTTCCTTTTTTTATACTTGCAAATTCTTTGATATTTGCTGAATTTTTTTTTTTTTTTTGGAACATCGAATGTTTTGGATGTTTTTGGATTGGATTTTTCGACCATTGGATGTGTTTTTGGAATTTTTCTTCCATACTTTTCCGAAAAGACGGATTTTTTTTTCAAAATATTTTGAAAATATTTGAAGATATTTTCTTCCATCGACTACTTGTGAGGATCGGAATGGAGGCATCTTTAGGCTCAATGATAAAAACCACCAAAGAATGCCTCTAGGCTGCCTATGGGCACTGAATCAGGGGTGAAGGAGAAAAATAATTACAAAAATTGCGAAAAAACAGTTTTTATGCACGAATTTCGAACTAAAGATGCGGGTGATTCGTCCGCATCTTCAGTGCTCGTTTGAAAGGGTATGCGGACCCGCGTCCGCATCCGCATCCGCTCCGTGTGAAAGGGGCCTTATAAGAAAAACCATTATCTATTTTAAGGGCAATAGACCTGTTGGGAAAAGTAATAAAATTTAGATACTGTACTTCCATTTAAGCCCAATTGACTAGCCTTCGATGCACGCCCTTGGGAAAACGAATGGTCTTTTAAAAAAGGGGACTTCGCGAAGCATAAAACAAATTTCGTGGAACCTGTCAACTCGGACATCTCCTACATGGGGTAACTTTGAAAGGCACCGTCATAATCCTACAACACAGAATGTCGGCAATACCGAACGGCTTAATTTAATTGTAATGGAACCGTAGAGGTGTCCACTTCAGACAGGTTTTGGTATCAGTAAGCCAATCTGAAGCCGCAGCTACGATTATTATTAGAACGCGTGAGGGCGCTTGCTCAGTGTTGCAGTACATTACTAATCATATTTTATCCATCTCATTTCTTATTTACCAGTTCCATTAGTCAGCTGTGTCAACGAAATTTTTTTGTGCCACCATGTCTTCAGCAGATTCTGATTCGTTAATGGCTAGCGATAGTTATTCCGAAAAAATCATAAGCGCGGTTGAAAAAAGACCAGCTTTATATGACAAAAATATGTTATTTAAATAGTTTTTTATAATACACTGCTGGCCACCGTAAATGCAACACCCTGAAGGAAGCATGCAAATAATATGAAATTTACAACATGCATTAGCGGAGGTGAAATATGCAAATGATTAGAATTTCAGCGCAGACGCACATCACGCGCGCCTGTGGCGCCACTTCAAAGCGCTATTTAAGGCTTGGAGATTTCGACGATTTGAAGTACGACAATTGTGTTTTTCTTGTGGTTTTTTTCAAAAAAACGATCAATTATGCCTCGTAGAAAACAGCGATCATCTTTTGATCAAGTATCCGAGTTCGACAGAGGAAGGATAGTGGCCTACCGAGATTGTGGATTATCTTTCAGGGAAATCGGTAGTCGTGTTGGACGAAACCAAACAACTGTAATGCGGATATGTGATCGTTGGATGCAGGAGGGTACGACGGACCGACGTGTTCGATCGCATCCACCTCAGTGCACCACTTCACGTGATGACAGGCGTATTGTGTGTATGGCAGTGACGGATCGCTCAGCCACATCACGAACCATAGCACAGCACATTCAGTCTGTACCGCATCATCCGGTGTCTGCGCGTACCATTCGACACCGTTTACAGCAGAGTGGTCTGTCCGCAAGACGTCCATTGCTTCGTCTACCCTTGACGCAGAACCACAGATGTCTCCGCCGCCAATGGTGCGATGAAAGAAGGATGTGGACGGCACAATGGAATGAAATTGTCTTTACTGACGAGTCACGCTTCTGTCTGCAACACCACGATGGTCGGATTCGAGCCTGGCGACACCGTGGAGAGAGGATGCTGAACAGCTGCGTTATGCACCGCCACACTGGTCCTGCACCGGGTATTATGGTATGGGGCGGTATTGGATATCACTCTCGCACTCCTCTAGTACGCATTGCCGGTACTTTAAAAAGCCAGCGCTACATCTCCGAGGTGTTGGAGCCAGTTGTCCTTCCTTACCTTCAGGGCTTGCCCACAGCCATATTTCAACAGGATAATGCGCGACCACACGTGGCACGCATTGTCCAAAGGTTCTTCGTCAATCGCCAGATTGAATTGCTTCCCTGGCCAGCTCGCTCTCCGGATCTTTCGCCGATAGAAAACATGTGGTCCATGGTTGCTCAACGATTGACCCAGATTACATCCCCAGCTGCCACACCAGATCAACTTTGGCAACGCGTGGAAGCTGCTTGGTCTGCTGTACCCCAAGAACACATCCAAAGTCTCTTTGAATCAATGCCGAGGCGTGTGGCAGCGGTGATCTCCAACAATGGCGGCTACTCTGGCTACTGATTTTGGCAGGAACCACACTTCACAGAAGTCTATAAATTTAATCATTTGATGCTTGGTCAACATGTTATCTACAAAATAAATATTGTTGCGATATCTCTTGTCTTTCTTGGTGTGGCAATTTGGGTGGCCAGCAGTGTATATGTTATTTAAATAAATTATGATGATTCCAGTCATGATATATAAAAAAATTTGTGCGATTTGGTCACGAATCGTAAAAGTATCAAAAATGGGTCAACTTGTAGGTTGTCTTTCTTCAACTTTGAATTAATTTCAAACGGCAAATATTGTTACAGAAAATTAAATTTCATTACATGAATATTTTTATTAGTATATACAGTAAAACCCCTCCTTTTTGTGAACACGGACAGGACAAAAAAATTAAATCCATGTAAAATGGGTGACCGTTAAAGAGAGGTTTGAAATTCATACTTTTATATATTATACAACTGCAAATTATTATTTGTCCGTAAAAGAGGGAGTATCCGTTAAGAGGGGGTTTTACTGCAATGCAGCTTATGAGCACGAATTCGCATGCTAACTGGAGCCAACTTCAGCTTGGCGAAAATAATTTAGCCAATCCCGAGATGTCACGTGACATTAAAGAATAAAAAACCCCGGTTGCTAACAGCAGTGTGTGTTTCACGCAAAATTCCACGGTTGCTGATAAGATCAACCGCACCAGCCGAACCGTAGTGTGCCGGCAGCCTTACCCACCAAAGTTTTTCGCCGCTCATCGATTTGCCGCGAGATAAGGAATTTCGTGGCGAACACCCATCACTTCTTTTTGCCGGCTTTTTTTTGTAAAGTGTCACGTGACATCCCGGGGTTGGCTAAATTATTTAGCGCCAAATCGAAGTTGTGTCTGATTAGCGGGATAATTAGTTTTCGCAAAGTGTTAGATAATACAAAAAATTTTCAAGTGGTAAAATGATTTAAATTTTTGATAGAATATTTGACGTTTGAAATTAGTTCAGAATTAAGGAAAGAAATTTAAAAAAAAATCCTTTTGCAAATGAACAAATTTTATAAGTAGAAAAAAAAAAGTTATCGATATTTTTTACTGTTATCTGCTTGAGCGAGCCAATCAAACAATTATTTCGTGCCAAATGGAACTTCACCGTTCCGTCACTTGAATTTTTCTCTTGCCAAATTCCTCATCAACCTCAATTAGAAACTACGGTAAAGCAGAGACGTATGCCGAATTTTCTCGAGGGGGGTTAGATTTTTTTTCCCTCCAAAATTACACTATAATCTTGGCTCAAGAGGGGAGGGGGTGCTAGAACCTCAACCCCCCTCCCTTTACGTACGCCAATGCGGTAGAGTACAAGCCACCAAACCTAGAAGAGAAGACGTTGCCCAAGACCTGGCGCCTGGCCGCAGAAGACGACAAAAGGGCTCACTATAGCTACAAAACCATGGACGTAAATTTTGTACACACACACACAATATAAATTTTTCTCATCATATTTTTTTTAAATCTGTGTATTTTATATCCATGTATTATTTATATATGCATAAAAGCACCCGACACCGCCCAGCCGCAACATCCGGGGCAGTGGCTGAAATTGATAGTGGTCGATAGAGCTTGGGTGGTGCACGGTATGCAGTGCCGTCTTAAGGCATGGGCCCGCCCGGGGACGGCCTGGAGCCCTCACAAAAATGAGATCTGGTTGAAATTTTTGAGAAGTTTTGGAAGTTTTTTGAAGTTGAAATTTTCGAGAAAGGCCTCAGAAAAATCAATGGGCCCGGGGGCCCATGATACTCTTAAGACGACTCTGACGGTATGAAGCAGTCAAATGGTGAATTCGACGCCCCTTCACGTCCAGCGCCCGGACATAAGTCACGCCTCTCTAGTTGCGGCCCTGATTCCGAATCTTATAGTTGTTATTTTTTTCACTTCTGTTCAACATGAGACACCCTTATTTGGACCCCGGCTCATGTATTAAGATGACCCTATATCTATCTCAGTTTCAACGAGCGAAACAATAACATAACTTCATGAAAGCTGTCCTAATCAAGTTTGACTCTACATGTACACATGAAAGAAAACGCACTCGTAAATTTGCAGTTCAGTCATGTCTTCCCCCCCCGCCCCAAGGAAGCTAGCAGGGCCTTCAGGGCAATTCTTGCTCTTTCTCTTTTCACCATTGCTGTTTTAATGCATGGCCCACTCGGGCACGGCCCGGGGGCCTCACAAAAATGAAAACCGGTTGAAATTTTCATGAATTTGCAGTGTAGAGCGTATGAAAAATCACTTGGCCGGACGCACCATGATGCTATTAAGACGGCCCTGCTTTGCACAGTATAAATTCATTTGTGAGAGCCCGTGGAAAATCTGGCCTGCGGCCCGCTTCGAATGCAAGGGCCCATGCCTGGGGGGCTCTGCAGCAGATTGTGCGTGGGGGGGGGGCAATAATAAGAAAGTTAAACAACTAGACATTTTGAAATTCGCATACAAAAAAAATAAAGGACAAGCTGAAGTTAAAGAACAAGAAAATTTTTGCCAGTAATTATTTTAATTATATAGCTTAGTTTTTTTCGGAAATAGATTGATACTTTTTCTTCGAAAGAAAATATCCGAAATCTAGTTTAAAAATACAGTAATAAAGCGCCAAGTTCAGTGTCTTGATTTTCCCTTCCAGCCCTTCTTTTTCTTGCAACCTTGGTTCCAAAAGCTTTCGCCGCGAAGAAAATGTAAATTTTCGGGCAGAAAACTCGTCACTTCCGCGCCAGCGGCGGAGGTGGCATGTTGGTGCCCGAATAGTATATAAATCTATATCTTTTCGATTCCCCTGGAGTGCTGCCGCATCTGCCGCGACGCAGTGGGATCTGGGCCTTATTCCAATCATGGCTTAAAATAGGGGTGGCTTAAGCGAAGGTGCAAGGGGTGCAGCACACCCGGGTGACAGGTTGTAAGGGGCGGCAGCTGAGGTTTTAGTTAGACACCAAACATTTTAAAAATTTCCAATACACCAAAAATTCACATGAACAGAGGCGGATTTATGGTTTTGCTAACACCTTCTATAATAGAAAGCCTCTGCGTGAAGCTTTGACGTCACTGAAGTCGTTCAATTCACTTGTAGCCATTGGATATAGCAGGCCGACGTACGCGAAATCTTTACCTTTTTTTCAGTACATCCAATGACTATAGGTGAAATGAACTCACTAAGAAGGGGTTTTCCAAAATTCGGCCCCTTAGGGGATTATAAGGAGTTCAAATGCTATATAGACAAGCAACGCCGAGTCGAAAAATACTGGAGCTATATTTATTAAACTTGGTCAATAGTTTTATTTCATGACGTAAAGCCACTGACTAAGAAGATATTTTTTTTGAAATTCGGCCCCCCTAAAATGGTCATGAGGGGGCTTAAAATATATATGGGGCAATCATCGCTGAGCCAAAAGCTGAAGCTATAGAAATGAAATTCGGTCGGAAGTTTTTTATTTTGTAACTCACTAACGAGAGATTTTTCAAAATTCAAACTGTAAGTGGGGAGGGGGGTCAAAAATTATATGGGACAATCATCGCAAAGCGCGGAAGCTATAAATATGAAATTCGTTCAGTATTATATCTGTATATGTAAAATAAAATGTCTTGACTGACTGATTCGTTATCGCCGAGCCAAAACCGGTGGAGCTATAAATATCAAATTTGATTAATAGTTTTATTTCATGACGTTGAAACTCACTTAAAAGGGGTTTTTGAAATTCAACACCTAAGGGATCATAAAGGGAGTCAAAGGTAATAGAGAAATCACGCCCAGCTGAAACCGCTGAAAAAATTTCATGAAATTTGGAGAAGTTGTGATTCATGACGTAAAGATAATTAAGAGGTTCTTCTTCGAAATTCGGCCCTCAAGAGGGTCATAAAAGAATTCAAAGTTAACAATCATGGAATTTGGTCTTCAGTTTTATTTCTTGACGTAAAGACTCACTAAGAAACGGTTTTTCGAAATTCTACCCCAAGAGGTTCAAAATTGACGTAGAGAAATCACGCCGAGCTTTAATCATTGAAGCTATAAATATGAAATTTGGTCAGTACTTTTGTATTGTAATGTATAGACTCACTGAGAAGGGATTTTTCAAAATTCAGCCACCCGAGGGAGTGGGCAGTTTCAATATTATATGGAACACTCATCGCCAAGCCGAAATCGCTAAAGCCATGAATATGAAATGTAGTTCAGTATTATATTTTATAATGTAGATACCCACTAAGACGGAATTTTTAAAAGTTCATCCCCAAAGGCAATCATCGCTGAGCCCAAAGCGCGGAAGCTATAATTATGAAATTCGTTCAGTATTATATCTGTATATATAAAATAAAATGGGGTTCATGAGGGATTCAGATGTTATTGGTAGGGAATCATCGTCGAACAATTTTCAGATTACCAAATCCACGCGAGCGAAGAAGCGGGCAACAGCAATTCTTTTATCCAATATCACAACCAATCAGGAAACGATGCTGATTCGATGCATTAAAAAGCATTGTTATATGAATAATCGTTAACACACACACACGCGTGCGTGCGTGTGTGTGTCGTTCTTGAATGAAATGTTCCATCTCTTATGGTATGATCAATATATTTTGTAACTTACAGGGCCCTGTTGGACCAAGAGGATCTCCAGGTATACCAGGACCAAATGTGAGTTTTACAAAAATAATTTTAGTTGAATGATTGATAACCATACAAAATCTGTATACCCTTGTCGCGCACCGTGTAACGCGAGAATATTGTTAAAATATGGACATTGCTCAAAAGTTACTCAAGGTAATTGTTGTGCCGCATAAAGTTTATTTCTTAAATTTTCATAATCATTATTTATCAACATCATTATCTCACTCACCCTTAGGCCCCTTTCACACGGAGCGGATGCGGGTCCGGAAGAAGTTTTAACAATTGGAATATACTGCGCCTTTCAGACGAGCCGAAAAACCTCCGCACATAGGAAATGTTCATGCGGGTCCGGACGTCGTCCGCATGTGTCAAAACCTAAGTGCGGGCTCCGCATCCGCACATAGAAGTTTTGACAATAGGTTTATTCGGAGCTATTCAGACGATGCGGATGCGGAGCGAATTCGTCCGCATCTTTGGCTACTTTTTGAAGGTGATTTTTCACGGAATTTTTTTAATTATTTGCCATAAATACCCTTAAAAACACCATATGATTGTCCCTGCTCATTAATATAATGTACCTACATACGTCTATCCCTCCGTTTTCTTCTGAGATGGAGATATAGCAACTTTAACTGCCTTTTGTCCATATTTCACAATTTTATATAATAAAACCTGCCAACAAGGGCCACTGACGGGACCAAAATGATAAGCCGTTCTGTTCATTACGAATATTTAATTGACTACATACTTTAATAACTTTTAAATTTAATTTAAAAATTTTAATGTTTTTCTTTTTAAATTTTTAAAAAATATAAATATTTGAAATATTATTTTAAATATTTGTTATTTTTTTAAATTTTTAATCTGTTAATTTTTTTAAACTTTAAAAAAAAACTTTTATAAACAACGTTATCCACGTACGGTGTTCACTCAGGGCCGGATTAAGACGTTTGAAGACCCTTGCACTTGAATATTTTTGGTGGTTCCCCCGATACCTACAAGTTTATTTCACACGATATTCAGTCTATAAACTTGAAAAAATGAAATTTTATGTTTCACAAGTGAGACTAATCTAAGGATGGGATTCCACTCTAAAAGGTTTATGAAAGTTCGTTTATAAAACTTGAAAAATGTAACCAATAAACACATCTGTTACATTCGAGAGAACTTAACTGATCCGCCTATTGGTTGCATTTTTCAAGTTTTATAAACGAACTTTTATAGTGTAAACCCGGCCTAAGACAGAATTGTGATGTGAATATTTCTAAGCACAGGCATTTTGAAAGTCTCTACCCCTCCCCTCTTTTACTACTTGCAAATTCTTTGATATCTCCTGAATTTCTTTTTCTTTTTTTTGGAACATCGAATGTTTTGGATGTTTTTGGATTGGATTTTTCGAACATTGGATGTTTGTGAAATTTTTCTTCCATACTTTTCCGAAAAGACGGATTTTTTTTCAAAATATTTTGAAAATATTTGAAGATATTTTCTCCCATCGGCTACTTGTGAGGATCGGAATGAAGACATCTTTATTCCCATATTCTATGTGGCTCTAGATTAAACCACCATAGAATGCCTCTAGGCACTGAATCAGGGGTGAAGGAGAAAAATAATTACAAAAATTGCGAAAAAACAGTTTTTATGCACGAATTTCGAACTTCAGTGCTCGTTTGAAAGGGTATGCGGACCCGCGTCCGCATCCGCTCCGTGTGAAAGGGGCCTCAAAGACAATATATAAAAATGTAACTCTCTTTACGGCACCTCACATATTTATTTCTCTCATGATCTCCCTTCACACGCTAAACGCCTTTTTAACGCTTGGAGAAATTAAAGACTCATCGTCGCAAAAGTATTTCGAAGTGTCTAGCACTTGAACACTAAAGACTACACCCTCATCGAACTCGTAGAATGAGTGTGTGCTCTGTCCAGTCTGGTGTGTGCTCCCCAGACAAATCAGAGATTTTAGTTTTATTTTTTGTAAAAATTTTTTTTACATTGCTCCTAAAATTTATAACACTTTACCTATTGAATTGCAAAATATAACACCGTTTCTTGCTTTTAAACGACGACTTCAACAATACATTGCTAACATACCAATTATTGAAACTTATTTTAATACTCAGACACATAAACTTATACATTTTGATTTGTTTCACCGAAGCGATTTGCTTATTTTTTTGCAAATAAATTCCTGTCCGCCACCTCTATTGTTTTATACTCAGTGCATATATTTTCTTGATTTGCTGATATGTATATTTTTTCATGCATTCATTTCTTTTTTTCTTTTTCTATTTTCGCGCTTTTAACATAGCAATGCTAATTTCACTCTATTGACTTAGTTTTAGTTTCATTATTTGTTCTCAGTACGGGTAACCAAGTTACCCCTTGTCAACTCTCATGTAACTCAGTGTATCAAAAATTACTTTAGTCTGTAACATGTTGTGCATATATACACTATCTACCAATAAGTATTTGGACACCTGTGATAGAAAAGAAAAACTAACTTTATTCAAAATCAATAGTTGGTAGAGCCACCACGAGAGGCAATTACAGCGTGAACCCTCCGGGGCATACTTTCCACAAGTCCTTGTGTGACGGCTAGTGGTATTTTCTTCCACTCGGCTTGGAGAAGACATGTCAGTTCCTTCACCGATTTTGGACGGGTAGGGCACCCCTTAATTCGGCGATCCAACTCGTCCCAGAGGTTCTCGATAGGGTTCAGGTCTGGGCTCTGGGCAGGCCAGTCCATTCGAAGAACCCCATTGGCACCATACCAAGCCTTGGTTAACCTCGCAGTATGACAGCTGGCATTGTCGTCCTGGAAGTAACAGGGATCCACCCCGTAAAACTGCCACAACGTAGGAAGCACATTGTCATCCAAAATAACGCAGTAGGCATCGGCGTTGAGCTTACCACGAATGGGGACCAAGGGTCCCAGTCCATACCAGGAGAAACACCCCCAGACCATAAATCCACCTCCGCCGAACTTGACTGTTGGCACAATGCATTCTGGCAGGAGACGTTCTCCAGGCAGACGCCAGACCCAGACCCTGCCATCCGAACGGTAGAGGGTGAACCTTGATTCGTCGCTCCAAAGAACCCGTTTCCACTGATCTACGGTCCAATTTCGATGTGCTTTGCACCACATTAACCGAGCAACGCGGTTGGACTTTGTGATCAAAGGCTTATGGGCAGCAGCACGACCATGAAAACCAATCAGATGTGCTTCCTTACGGATGGTATTCATTGAAACAATACTCCCGGATGCCTGTTGAAACTCCTCACGGATGAGGGCCATCGGTTGGGTGCGGTTCTTCCGAATTTCTCTGGACAGCACCCGTCGGTCTCTCCCAGTTTCGTTGGTCTGCCGACTCGGGGCAAATTCCGACAATCACAGATCACCTTCCACTTCTTAATCACATAGGCCACTGTAGATTTTGGGTACTTCAGCTCGCTAGATATGTCCCTTGAGGATCGGTCATTTTTGTGATACCCGATAATTATACCTTTCTCGAAATCAGAGAGCTCCGAACTGCGTGGCATCTTGCATGTGACTAATGCCGATGTTGTTTCCTACACGATATATACCGGCGGAGGGCGTGACGTATCTCAGGACCGCAGATATCGTCATTTGCATAGGTGTCCAAACACTTATTGGTAGATAGTGTATATATATATTTCCCCCCTCCCCTTCTTTTAATAAGTTTTTTTTGTTAATGTCCTTTATTTTTCATCACATACAATATATATTTTCAGTCATTTATAAAAAAATAAATATGTAAAAGGAACGTTTATGAAATAAATATACGTTGCTTTGCTCCTTCCACTATGGATTGGATATGAATGATTGATTAGGGGTTAAAAGCGGACGAGACATATGCGGACATGTCGGAAATCGGGACATATGCGGACATTTTATGTTTACCAATAATCAAACGTTACTGGCGAGTAATTCTGGCGATTTTTAAGGTACGTTCTCTGGTCGTGATCAGGTCAAAATCGGACATTTTATGTTTACCGATAATTTAACACTTATTGGCGAATGATTCTGACGATTTTTCGAGCTACATTTTCTAAATGTGTTGAATGGGGGGGGGGAAGAATAAGTTCCAGGAAAGTTTGAAGAAGAATCAATATATGTCGGCTGCCGACCCTATGGGAGATTGTACTATGAAGAAGAATGAATTGACTGAGAGCAAACCGAAACACATTTGCCCATAGGAATTAATGTAAAAATAGATTCATTCGTTTCTAAGACCCCGAGGATTCCTACAGTGTCAATTTTTACACTTTTTCACGCTCAAGTGAATAACTCGAAAGCTATTGAATTAATCATACTGACACTAAAAATACTTTTTTCCAGAGAAAATCCAGACTTTACGAGAAAACGGGCATTTATGATATACATGGGCAGAGCTGTACCCATGTCTAGTCTGATTAATTTCACCTATTAATCTCAATGTCAAAGCTCTCGAAATTTCTGCCTGCAAAGCAATCTGGCTACAATGCGTTCCAAACCGAATTCATGGTTTTATAAGTCACTTGCTGCCAAACTTCATCAATAAGTTCTATGAGCAATGTGGGACATTAAAATGATGTTTCTAGAAATCAGATAGTAGTAATTATATATGTATCAGAGGTTATTGCAAAACGTGCTTCAAAAATTTCTTTGATGAAAACCGTCCCAAAATTTGAAATGACATGCTGATCTATGAGCTGGATAAAAGGAGTCGAATTCGGAGGAATGCATTTGAAAAAATCGAAATGCGGCCGTAGACACTTCAATTTCTCCATTATCATTTCGAATTTAGTCAAATATTTTCCTGCTTGCGTGTTCGTATAATTCCAAAACCTGGCTTTTAAGAATAAGTATTTGTATATATTTTTCAGTTATATATATATATATATATATAAAATATGGAAAACCCAATTCATCAACACAGTATTTTTTAATTTCTAAAGAACCCAAAGGTGTTTATCATAACGCATTGCAAGCCTATTTCGAAAATGCACCTTGTGTACCAATCACTGACAAACGTAGATAAATTTTGAGAGTTATATTATGAAGCAACGTGTGATCTTATGTTCAAGAAGGGCAAAACATGAACCTCGCGAAATTTATAGGCGGGGCAAAATTATTTGGCGAAAAACACCTTTTTAATACAGCCAGCTTTTCTGGTATTTTTAATCAGATGCACTATCAGGGAAAAAATGGTCTGGCCCTGTATGTTGAAGGGCGAGGATGAACATGGAAATTTATATGGGGGATTAATAGACAAACCCACTATTTTGTTATTAATGCAATTATCAGTTGCGATGACTACAACAATAAAGCCAATAACCTCCAAAGTGGATCAATTTTGAGAATTACATTATGAAGCAATGAACCATATATGTTCAAGACAGGTAAAATATGCATTTGACCAAATTTATAGACATGGGGAAAAATTCTATTTAATACTCTACGATTATACACTACTCCCACGTTGGTATCAACAATATAATAATCACTTATTATATTGTGTATATAATAAGAATATTTGTATATATTATGTTGAATATTTTAAGTTGTGTTATGTGTTGAGAAATTTGTTAATTTATATGGCAATAATATTACAGAATATTCATCAATGCATTTCATGTAATCGTAAAAACTGAACTCACCCATAAGCCTATATCTGTACAGCTGCATATAAAATCAGGTGAGTTCAGTTTTTACGATTACATGAAATGCATTGATGAATATTCTGTAATATTATTGCCATATAAATTAACAAATTTCTCAACACATAACACAACTTAAAATATTCAACATAATATATACTTATATTATATTATTCAACGGGTCTACGTCAAAACATCGCGAACAAAAACATCGCCAGTCAAAACATCGCCGTCAAAACATCGCTTGTCAAAACATCACCGTGACAAAAACATCGCTTGTCAAAATATCGCTGTGACAAAAACATCGCGGTCAAAAACATCGCCAAATACGTCAAAACATCGCACGTAAAAACATCGCAAGTCAAAACATCGTACGTCATAACATCGCACGTCAAAACATCGCACGTAAAAATATCGCAGGTCAAAACATCGCACGTCAAAATATCGCAGGTCAAAACATCGCCAGAACATGGGTCTACGTCAGAACATGGGTCTAATCCAGAACATGGCCCTGGAAAAAAGATCGCTTTATGAAAAATTTTTAAATTAAAAATTGTAATGGAAATCACCTCATCCCTTTTTTTTGTTCAACTGGTAACTAAAGCTGCACTAAAAGTGCATTAAACTTTCAAGCGGCTTTGGTTGTGACAAAGCCAAACTGTCATGTGTATGTCTGTGTTCGACTGTTTCCACACCTAATAGTTTTCTCTCAATCCTTCGAATTCGGCCTTTTTTTTTGAGTAATGGACAATGAATAGAGAGAGTTCTTATAAATTCAGTATTATACAAAGGTTTTTTTAACAGCTAGCTGATGCGAAGATATATTTTGGAAAGAGAGAAAATTTAACTGCCCCTGTGTGCGGGGAATCAAACCCACACTACCTTTCACGAATCGAGTGAACGCCCTAGAATAGCGGTTCTCAACCTTTTTTTGCTCATGGCTCCCTTTCAACCATTTCTCATTCCTGTGGCCCCCCTTGTGACCATGATCAATTTCTTACCCCCCCCCCCCTCCCGTTTTCCCGTTAAATGACAATTGTTCAAATATTGTTTGCAGTATAAATATGTGTTTGAATTTATATTTAATTTATGAAAATTAAAACACAGTAAAAAAATATATATATAATAAGTTATTTTCAATCAATGTAAACATTGCGCTTGAAGACGGCATAATGTCATCAAGTTACTGTTCAGGATGAAGTTTGAATTATTTACAAATTAGTTTTTCTTGGGTAAATTTGAATTTGGGTGAATCAGAATTTCAAACAAATCAGGAAGTATAAATAAGATTTCAAAAAAGAAAATTATTGGTTTATTGATGTCTCGCTGAATGACAAGCTATCTCCAAGTATCTTTTTGGTTCATAATGTGACCTCTCTCCCACAGGCGAACGAAGTAACGTGTGAGTTGGCTTAAACACAACACAATATTTCACATAACAGACACTACTATATGTAATGTACAGAGGGCATAGGTAACAAGACGTATGGTATTTTACTTTACTGGCAAACCTCGTTCACCCTACAGGAATACTTTCAATTAGTAAAATTATGTGTAGTACTCAGATATGTCATTCATGTTGCAAGGGGGTGTGTAGTTATTGAAATGAAAATGTTAATTTTTTATTTTTTACACGTGTGCTCAAAAACCCAATTACAATGTTCTTGCCCCGTCTCTTTTGACGACAAAAAAAAAAAAAAAAAACCGTTTTATCCGCATTTAACGTTGTTTTTTGGTTGGTTGTCTTCAAATAAATGTTACTGTCAATCACTGTCAATAAAGTGACACTGTTAGCATATATACAGTACATTCATCTCGAAATCTTATAATTATTGATAACACAAGCTTATGACAAAGGCTTTGATTTTTATGACCTAAAGAAGAAACGTAGTAGCTAATAATTTATCAGCAACGACGGTTCATCTTTAGGTAAAAATCAGAGCCCTACTTATGAGAAATTGGTTACACACACACGCAAAAAAATCATTGTGCTTGTTTTTGTGAAACTCATAAAATTTTTGATATTTCAAGTGCTAAATTTCATCTTTCAACTACTCAAATCCTTATGGTCGGCATTGAAATATTCTGCCCACCAATCAAAAATCCTTTTGCGATATTTTCCTCCATGGCCCCCTGGAATGTCCTGGGGCCCACGGTTGAGAACCACCGCCCTAGACTATACAGAGGCAACGAATATCTCAGTCTTTCCTTAAGAGCTCGTGTGCACTGAACACGTCCTTTTACCCGGAGAGTGAAAGGTCGTGGGGGTTCGATTCCCCGCAAGGGCAGTTGAAGTTTCTCTCTTTCCACAATATATCTTCGGATCAGCCAGCTGTTAATAAAGTTTGTATGGATAAGCGGAGAGTGACATCATCCTCGGATTTTGTATTATCTGTACCCAGAGCCGTTATTATGCGCTTTTTCAGCCGGGGAGACATTTCGCACCACCCATGGAAATATGGTTTCCAGATTCCAAAAAAAGGGGTACGAATTTTCTGCTAAACCGTTAAATTAATAAACCTTTCACTACAGTTTTCTTCATCAAACCTGCAATATTCGTTGCTACTACAATAATTGAGCTGTCGATACTCTTTCATTACGAGGATTGTTCGTAGAAGAAATTATTCTTTTATTAGAAATTATTCAATATTATGGTGATACGTATATGGAGGGATACATAATGATCGACATATAGGGACCGGCCAAAGCTCAACGAAAGCCCGAAATTCGGACAATGGCCGTTTCAACTGTGCCGGCCAGTTCGGGAACTAGACAACTTCGGGCTTTGGCAGTAACACACATATATAAGAGACATTTTGCAAATGACATATTATCTGCATGAAACATCAAATTATCCAAAACGTTTGGGGGGGGGGGAATCGAATTAAACAATTAATTTCAAATTGAATTGAAATTTTTGCAAGAAACTCAAAGGGAATTCCTGATATTCGAATTAACCAAGTTCGAACTAGCCAAGTTCACCTGTACCTTTATTATTTCTGTAATAAAATCTCAGAAAAATATGCGATAGTGTATAATCTTAAGGAATAAAGCAATAATAAAATAATGAAGCGCAATTAAAAATATCCGATGTCTTTTTGAAACTCAAAGCCGCTGATTATATGCAGGTAAATATATTTATATATATATATATATTAATTTTCGGCGATGTTTTTGTGACGGCGATGTTTTGACGTGCGATGTTTTTGTGACGGCGATTTTTTTGACGTGCGATGTTTTTGTCACGGCGATGTTTTGACATGCGATGTTTTTGTCACGGTGATGTTTTGACGTGCGATGTTTTTGTCACGGCGATGTTTTGACATGCGATGTTTTGACGTGCGATGTTTCTGTCACGGCGATGTTTTTGTCACGGCGATGTTTTGACGGGCGATGTTTTTGTTGGCGTTGATTTGACGCGATACCAAGCTTATACTTCTTCACCGAAAACAAAGCTCGCTGGTGGCCGGATTAGCTGTTGTTTTCCTCAACTATTATTTTTAAAGGACTTGTGCAACAATATTATTTATTTCCTTGCGAAAAAATGATTAAAATAAATGTTTAAAATAGAAATTATATATATATGTTACGGTAAAAGCCCGAAGAGTGGTAAAACCTAGGTTTTACCAAGTCGAGTTGGTAAAAGCCCGAAATAAGCTTGAAAACGTATGCATTTCGGGCTTTTACCAAGCAGTTCGGTAAAAGCTGACATTTTGTAACTTTCATAAAAATTAGTAAAAATGAAATTTCTATGATTTTCATAAATTTTAAAGCCTGTTATTTATTAATCACAACGATCCTGATGCTAATTAAGATCATAATTAATTAACTAATTACTCACTCAAATTCGTAAAAATTTGAAAAAATTTGAATTTTATAATTTTCATAAATTTTAAAACTTGTTATTTATTAATCACAACAATCCGATGCTAATTAAGATACTAATTAATTAACTAATTAGTCGCTCAAATTCGTAAAAATTAGTAAAAATGAAATTCCCATATTTTCACGTAACTTTTGCTATGCCGACTTTTTCGTAAAAATGTTCCGGATTTTTCAATGAAGCCAACTTTAATATTTAGTCTTCATTGAAATCAATGATTGAAATTAGTGTATTTTAAACTCATAAGTTATGATAATAACGAATATAAATAAGAAAATTATCTCACATATTTGTCATCATTTTATCATAACTTTTTAGCATTCAGTAAAAGAGTTTGCAAAGATGTCACAGCTTTTATTTGGCAAACCACTCACGCTTGTCTACGGATTTGAAATAATACCAAACAAGCACAATACTTCTTTCGTTCTCAACTTCACATTCGCGCGAGTCAAATTTTTCCATAACGAACAATATAAAAAATAAAAACTGATCACAGGTGGAATTCCCTCGATGAATAAATACTCTTGAAAATCCTCTCTCCTTCATCAAGGGGTTTTTCCAAGATTTTCCATAAATTCTGTAACTATGTAAGATTTTTCGTCAGCGGGCCACAGCAAAAAGCTTCGAAGGTCACATGTGGCCAGTAGGCCATGTGTTGAACGCTCCTTGGCTAAAGCCTCCGAAGAACACATGAAAGAAAAAATGAACGAGTGGACAGCATAAGCGAGCGAAAACATTCTAAAAGTGATTGTTGGTGCACAGGAGTCATTGTTGCCCTACGATTTTTTGCCCATTTCGGGTATTTGCCCAACTCTGACGAACTTTTAAAGTAGCCTACGGTTCAATCCCGGTCCTGTTTGGTATATGTGAAAAATTTGGCGACGATCGGCTTCCGGCACAACTCACTAGGTAGTAAATTGCCCAATTGCCCATGGCGATATACCTGAGTCGTGCTCGGTTTAAAAAAGTATAAGTGAGCACGCACAAATATCTGTCTCAATATTTAAAAGGATCTGTCTCAATATTTAAAAGGATCTGTCTCAATATTTAAAAGGATCTGTCTCAATATTTAAAAGGATCTGTCTCAATATTTAAAAGGATCTGTCTCAATATTTAAAAGGATCTGTCTCAATATTTAAAAGGATTTGCTTTACTCTCTACCAACCCCACCATAGAAGTTTCACACCACACAAAGAAGATTAAGTTGTTTTCAAGGGAGTATGCATGCGGTACTTCAGAGATATTTCAAGAGAAGCTGATACAGATTACCGATCAAAACCAGCTACAGCAGCATGCCACAAGACTGATAGAAGTAATAAAAATTAACTGCAAGACTATTTCAGATTGTAAAAACAACCCACTCACACCCTAAGGGTATCAAATGGAGGACGGAGGAGCTCAAAATCACAAAAAAGGCAAGTACGGGCCATCGAGAGAAAACTAGACCGTATGAAGAGGACTAGACAGTATATCCGTGGCACTATAGCCTCGGATATAGCCTTTAGAAGGGCTCGAGCACTTTTCAAGCGAGCAGTAATGCAAACCAAATCCCGCTCCTGGAATAGGCTCTGCACGCAAGCTACTGCGGCATATGTATGCCCTATAAGGCAGTATTTCGGCCCAGGTGAACGCAGATGCAACTTCCAGTGCAGTCCAGCTCCACACCAAAAGATATAGCAGAGCAACATCCAGCAAGCCTTTTCCCAGCGGTGTGTACATCAATACCGATCCAAAACGACCATCTGGACAGCCCTCTTGCATAGCCACTATTTGAGGAACATGAGGTCTTAAGAATAATACCGGGTTATTCAGAAAAGATGGGAGAAACTTTAAGAGGTTCACAAAGATTTCTAGGCAAAAAAATTTACTCTCAATTCTTTAAAGATTAAAAACTCAGTTCTTAAAGATAGAACACACTTTAAAGACTTCGGTCACAATTCGGCAGCCTATGATTTAAGTACTTCGTCCCATTACGCTGACTTCCAATTTGGGAAAGGTGATCGGAAAACTTCTTATACAAAGATTCTCCTACTATGTTGAGCGGGACATCCTCCTTCATCCTCTTCAATTTGGTTTTCGTATGGGTCGCTCAACGAATGATGCCCTTCATCATCTAATGGAACAGATTGAGAATAGGCGGAAGGAACATTTACTCAGAGCCGTTATCTCCCTCGACATTAAGAGAGCTTTCAATAATGCGCGTCATGAGGCCATAGCTAATAACTTTCGAAATATCTCTATTCCTCTTCAGCTAAGAAAAATTTTGTAGGACATTCTCCCGGTACGCACCATAACTCTTAACGCAAGTACAGCACCAGCATCCAAAACGTAGGTTTAAGGTTGCCCCCAGGGCTCATGTAGTGGAACCGCTTTTTGGAATACTGTATTCGATTCATTACTTCGACTCCAATGGGCCCCGAGGGTCACAGCACAAGCCTTTGCCGATGACTACCTTCTCTTGGTTTCTGCTAAGAAACCCACTGAATTTACAGCCGCGTTGGCAGAGGATCTCCGAATGGTTACAACAAAATGATCTGCAAGTGGAGCAATCCAAATCATAATTTCTCTGGAAAACAAGAGGAAAAAGAGTCCCATTATAAAAATTAACGGGGAACGAAATAAGTTTGCCAAAAAAGGTCTCAAAATTTTAGGAATATGTTCGCAAACAAGCTAATTTTTTTAGCATGCGCACATTACTTAATTAAAAAAACGACCAATACGCTGAATCATTTCAGACGATTATTGGGTGCAGAGTGGGGATACCATCGTAATCTGAAGAATACACTCCACAGAACTGTACTGAATCGACAGATTACCCTTGGGGCTCCCATTTGGTTTTCTTCTCCCCTCTGCTCGTCTCCTGGCAAATATTAAAGATGGACGTGATTCAAAGACAAGTTCAAATTTATAAAAATTCGCAATTTTACAAATTTTTACGAATTTAAATCACTAATTACTTAATTATGATTTCAATCAGCATCCGGATTGAATTCATAAATTTTAACAAGCTTTAAAATTTATGAAAATCATAGAAATTTCATTTTTACTAATTTTTACGAATTTGAGCGACTAATTAGTTAATTAATTATTATCTTAATTAGCATCAGGATCGTTGTGATTAATAAATAACAGGCTTTAAAATTCATAAAATTATAGAAATTTCATTTTTACTAATTTTGACGAATTTGAGTGACTAATTAGTTAATTAATTAGTATCTTAATTAGCATCAGGATTGTTGTGATTAATAAATAACAAGCTTTAAAATTTATGAAAATTATTTTTCAAATTTTTACGAATTTGAGTGATTAATTAGTTAATTAATTATAATCTTAATTAGCATCAGGATCGTTGTGATTAATAAATAACAGGCTTTAAAATTCATAAAATTATAGAAATTTCATTTTTACTAATTTTGACGAATTTGAGTGACTAATTAGTTAATTAATTAGTATCTTAATTAGCATCAGGGTTGTTGTGATTAATAAATAACAAGCTTTAAAATTTATGAAAATTATTTTTCAAATTTTTACGAATTTGAGTGATTAATTAGTTAATTAATTATTATCTTAATTAGCATCAGGATCGTTGTGATTAATAAATAACAAGCTTTAAAATTCATAAAAATCATAGAAATTTCATTTTTACTAATTTTTACGAACTTGAGTGATTAATTAGTTAATTAATTATTATCTTAATTAGCATCAGGATCGTTGTGATTAATAAATAACAAGCTTTAAAATTTATGAAAATTAGAAAATTCGCATTTTTACTAATTTTTATGAAAGTTACAAAATGTTAGCTTTTACCGAACTGCTTGGTAAAAGCCCGAAATGCATACGTTTTCAAGCGTATTTCGGGCTTTACCGTAACATATATATATCATTAAAAAACTGCGCGCACGTGCGTGTAAATGGATGTCAATAATGGCGATCAGGGAGACAAACACTACCGATGGGGAAAAAGCAAGCCGGAGTGAGATGACGTCACAGCATCGAAAAATCGCGGGCGAAGGCTTCTTGCTCTAGAAGGTGTTGACACTGCACAACCCGTATTTTACGGGTCATTACCGTAATTCTGACTATCCCAACTTCTAACATAAAAATATTTTTATTCTTTATTCAATCAAGGATTAGTATCAGTTATGCAACTTATATCATAATATAGTAATACCTATAATCATCACAATTAATTAAAGTCATTTACATATTTATCTCTCATATCTGTCAAACTAATTTTTTTTCTCGTGAATTCTACTTTTTACCCTTCAATGGGCAGCGCCTTATATATCCGCTCTAAAAGTTGTAATGAATCTGGGCAACGCCATATATATCCAGCTGTCATGATCAGAATTCCCCTGCTTTCTTTGTGTAAAACTGTCATGAGATATTATATCTCATGCAGTCGAGTCATTACTTTCAGTCATGCAAATGAGTCCATGAGTCCGTCTTTACTCACGGACTTATTTCCCACTTAACTATGCTATATAAAATTATCCGTGGCCACCTTTAACTAAGCCATTCATCCATGCGCTGCTTGACTCAAGCAGCGCAGTAAGTGGTGCCTAGTTCTTGACTTTCGTAGGCTGAATGAAATCACAGTAACACAAGAATTCGCCATTCCCACACTAGATGACATTTTACACGAGATATCTGGTTCAAATTATTTTCAGCATTAGATATGAAATCTGCTTTTAATCAGATACGACTATACCCAGATGATAGACACAAAACAACGTTCTCTACACCATTTTTGCTCAACCGCCGGGCCGTGACATCAATCGTACCGGGCCGCGAGAATATATTCATTACCCTTTCATTTTTCAAATTATTGTATTTTCACGAATAACTAATTGGTTTATTTCACTATCATGGTACATATTATTTCAGTTTTTCAGTGTAAAAATCATACAAAGGAAAATGAAAAACCCTCCTAGAGTTCCAGATCAAAGGCTTCCAGCCGCAATTGTAAATTATAAGAATTTGGGGGATTCCTCTTCCCCTTATCGCACTGAAAATCCTTCGTTTTGTTGCAAGGCCCAAAGGAAAGGAAACATGTCTTTGATCCTTCCCTCCCCCTCGAAACTAGTATTTTTAATTGTGTTTTTTTCCTTTTCGTATTTTTGAGTATCCGTCTTCATGAGACCCAAACAATACAGCAGGGGTGGGGAATGTTTTTCCATACTCTCCGTCCCTTTCCCCGAAAATATCCTACTGCTTCAGGGCTCTCTCTGTTGACAACCAGATGACCCTGTCATTTGCGTGTCCACGGTTTGCCATTGTCGGCACCACAGAAAATGTCCTGAAGACAAACAATAATGCCATGAGAAAACTCGGCATCCCACGTTCTTTGGAGACTGGAAAAACATCTGTGCTACTCGCCAAGCTGCATAACTTCAAAGGGGAATAATTGTGAGTGATTAGGAAAATTTCCGGGCAATAGAAAACCACCATCGACCATTGGACCCGTTTATTTATGGCCAGTGGTAAAAACCTCTTCACGATTTAGTATGTGTTCTCAGAAAAGAACGAATTATTTCACATATGCGTGGCAAATCTCAGAGACTATTCAGTGAAGCACCATCTGTATACAGAAAATAGTGTGTTTTTGAATCGGCCATCAAGGTGCACATAACTACTGGTGATAACTCGAATACTGTTTTCTTTGCAAAAACGCAGTGAATTACGTTGCGAGAGTTTTCGTTTTGATTTCTTTTCCAGAGTGTGGATAGGTTCACAAATCTCAATTTTTGTTAAAAAATAGAGAAAAGTTTAAGTTTTAGAGTAGAAAAATGGCGATCAAAGTTTTGTAATTTATCAAGTTACACAATTTAACATAAGCATCTATCCTGAATATACTGAAAAGGGTTTTTCGCCCAAAATTGAACAATTTTCTGCTGTTCAGCGGACTTTTATGGTGAGTTACAATATAGACGATTTTTTTTATATCATTACCTTCTTTCTAGCTAAGATTAAATGCAAAGTTCGATTGTAAAATATATTTTACACTAAGTTATTAAAAAAGTGCTAATAAATAAGTGCTGCGTTGATGTCAGCTCAAAAAAATTCCATTGCCCACTATGAATGAAAACTGAAATGTAAAAAACATATTTTTACACACTATGCGAAATTATTCTGTAGAATTGAATATTAAGACGTCTCGATTGATTTGTGATCAATTGAATTTTTTAATGAGGTAGAAGCGCCGAAATGAAGAAAACGTTGAGGGGGGCTGAAGGTTGCCATTTGTCCCGTATATACGGGCTCAAGCCCTTATGCAGGAGAGTGAGTGGAGCGTTGCATTGTATATTGATTATTGGTGGCTCAGCCATCTCGTAAAATATATTGGGGCGCTCAAACAGCCTCAGTACCCAGGTTCCGGCGCTTAAGCAATGATGATGTTTACTGCAGTTGCTGATGAAACGCTTCGTTTATGTTTTGACTTCTGCACGTTATTAATACATGCTGCATAATTAAACATGCTGCATCACTCCGCAAGAAAATAATGAATTCAATTCATTATAAACGGGTTTTAGTTAATTGAAATAGATTAAATTAATTAATCAATTAAAGAAGGTTTTAATTAATTAATTGATTAAATGAATTTTTAATTAATCAGCTCGCAATCAAAATGTAATTGGTTGTTTATTAATTATTAACTTTTGAACGAGTAAACTATTCCAGACCGGGCCGTAAACTCACAGCAATTTGATTCACCGGGCCGCGGTTCCAAAAAGGTTGAGAACCACTGCTCTACACCATACGACGGTGACAAATATGAATTTAATAGGTTGTGTTTTGGATTGAAGAATTCACCTAAGGCTTTTCAGTCTATTGCTCAGGAAGTTCTTGGTGATTTGTTACACAACGGTGCTCTTGTATACAGAGATGATATTATTTTGTTCACTAAGACTATTGACGAACACTTGGTGTTATTAGAAAAGGTACTTCAGAGATTTGAAGATGTTCGTCTCAAATTCAATCCCGAAAAATGTCAGTTTCTCACAAAATCTTATAAATTTCTTGGGTACATAGTTACTCCTCAGGGTATGATGATAGATAGATAAGGATAAGACTCTGTCCATTAATGAATTTCCTGTCCCCACTGATCAGAAATTACTAAAATAGGCTGTAGTGGTTTTTATCGTCGGTACATCAATAATTTTTCTTCTCGTGCCCACCCTTTAACTACACTTTTTTGGAGAAAAATGTACCATTCGTATGGAATGACGAGGCTCAAGCTGCATTCGAGGGCATTAAGAGTACTATATTAAAGCCCCCTGTTTTGGCATTGCCAGATCCTTCAGCAGAGCTGCAGATAACAACAGATGCATCATGTAAAGGTGTAGGTGCAGTTCTTGAACAGAAATATCCCAATGGTGAAGTGAAACCCTTGTATTTCTTTTCTAAGAAATTGAATCAGTCCCAATCTAAGTATAGTGACACTGTTTTGGAATTTTTTGCCATCTATTATGCACTGAATTCTTTTAGACCATTTTTAATTTGAAGAAATTTCAAGGTCTACAGTGACCATAAACCTCTGCAGGGCTTTCTATCCAATAAAAACCCATCTTCTAAAATATTGCGTTGGAAATTGGCACTAGAAGAGTTTAATTATGAGATATGTTATGTAAAGGGAACATTAAACGCACTAGCTGACCATTTGTCTCGCAGTGTCAACACTTTCACTATAGTTTATCCTGCACCTGACGAACTTTCATCAATGCAACAGAACGATAATAAATTAAAAGTAATAATTGACAATGTTAAAGAATCTAACAAATACCATAAATATAGAAACTACCTGATTGACGAGAGAGTCATATTGGTATATTTTTCAAAACGACATCCAAATTCCCCTCGTCAAGATGTGCGAAAACAAGTTTGTGTCCCTCATTGCCTCAAAGCTAAAGTGTTGGAGTCTGTACATTCAGAAGCAGGAGGTCATTTGAGATTCACCGAGACATACTAGCGTCTTGCAGAAATTTTTTCTTTTGGAATAACATGTACACAGACACTAAGAATTTTGTAAACTCGTGTACAACCTGTCTTTCTCGTCGCAGTGCTTTCAGGGTCACTGCCATGCCATCACAGGCATGAATTTGCATTTTGTTATTTCATACTCGACCCCGATCGCAAAATTGACTCGTACATCTCCCCCCAAGAATATGTGTGTGGTCGCTACAGAGAACGAGCGGTACCTTTTGTCGGCACACAACGTCATTCAACTATATACATCGCTGTTGAACGTTCAACAATCCACGAGACAATCAATGAACGTTCAACAATCCACGTAAAAGTATAATTCCTGATACACACACACTCAAGTATATTCCAATGGTAATCATCGAAGTGCTGACCGACGTACGGACTGACAACCAGGATCGCCGGCTCATCATGCAAAAGAAATGACTCACAAGAACGCACAATTTATGAGGTACCTCATTGGTTTTTTTATTTTTTATGTGCACATTTTTAATTTAACGCAGAGCCAAAATTTTTTGTTAAATATCAATTCCGCCATCAAATATTCTGCCATGAGCATTTAATGATTTGATTTTTATTGTCAATTGCAAGAATTTTGCCTTGTGAGAATCTCCCTTATGCCATGAACCAATAAAAGTGATTTTTTTAAATTGTTAATCCGGCCGAAGATTATTGGGTTTTTTTTTGTATTTCATGTAACCAAATCTTTCACCACATGGTGCCGTGTTACTTCGGTGACGAATTTGAGGTTATTGCGGTCCCCCCCAAGTTTTCTCACAAAAAAAATGCTTGCACTCACTATATATATACATATATATATATATATATACTTTTTTTTTCTCTTTGTATTTCATGTTAACAAATAGTTGATTTTGGAGGGGTGTTTATTTTTCCCTGCTGCATGATTTTAAGATCGGGAACCTGTATACCTCCCTCCGCCAACGCAGTAGCCATGGCCAATTCGAATCCCAATACCCTTCCCACTAATGTTTATATCCCCTCTCTTGATGGCAATCCCACGTCACTAAAATTTTTCTTCGACCAACTGAGGGACTATCAAAACCTTCAAAACTTTTCGGATGATCAAATCATCTTTCTCATGAAATCCAAATTGAAAGGGAATGCTCTCCAATATTTCCTTAACTCACCCAATTGCTCACACATCACTATACTTGACCAGGCAAGAAATATTTTCCAGGAATTTTTCGTATCAGAGCCATCTCCCACACACAATCAAGTCACCTTCCAAGCAATCAAACTCTTGCCAGAAGAATCCATTAAAAACCTGGCATATCGTATAGATTCGGCAGCAGCAAAAACATACACAAATGTCACAGAACCACAGGCCCTAGGGCAGATTAAATTCTTGCAATTCATGTCTGCATTGCCAACTGACCTCAGAACACAAGTCATGAATCATGACAACAACTCATACGATGAGGCTGTCAAATATGCCCAACGACTCCAAGACACACAAAAATCAATACAACTCCTGGATTCGTACAACATAGCATCCCCACACCTCCCACCCCAAGCCACATTCACACTGGAACTCAACGCACTTAGGGACGAGGTCTCGAAACTGTCACTAACACGTACAAAACCTGATATAGTGTGCCAATTATGTGAGGCAAGCACACACTCTGCTAGGACGTGTCCCCAACTACATAACACTGAACCAAAACAACCAGTTGAAAGTCAGTTTCAACAGCACAACACTTTCACACCATCGGTCCCACAACACGCACAATTTCCCCAACAATACATGCAATTTCCCCCACAGTACATGCAATTTCCCCCCCCCCCAAAACATACAAGTTAGACCACAACACACACAATTTAGACACCAGCGAGCACAATACAGGCCTAGACACACAAACACAGTAGTATGCCAATTTTGCTCATACCCAGAACATGTTTTGACAAATTGCAGAAAATTTGCTGCAACACAAATTGGTCAGTGGAACACCAACCCACAGACACAACGCCCCCCTCGTTTCACTCATCCCCATCCTTTAAACTAGAAAGGAAGGAAGTTGTTACTGGTGACCTCTCACCTTCCATTGACAATCCCACACTAGTTGTGTCAAATATTTCACAAATGAATGATGAATATATCACACTTATTCGTGCCAAGAATGCACGTAAGAATGAATCCTGCCAAATTTCATCAAAAAATGATAATTCTGACAATCTTTTTGTACACAATTGTTTTAACAATGTATTTTCACTACCATCTATCACTGCCAAGTTCAGTAACTATCACCTTTCCATGCTTTTGGACTCTGGCTCCTCAATTTCACTAATCTCACATAATAAATTTTCTGAAATCAAACAGCATGTAACATACAGGAATCTCTCTCGCCTCGTTAAAATTAAAACTGTTAATTCTGAAGTATACTTTTCTTCTTGTGCCGAGATATCCTTCACCATAAATGGCAAACACTTCAAGCATGCTTTCTATATTGCCAACATTAACAATTCTAATTTCGATGGGATTCTTGGTTTTGACTTCATAAAATTGCATGACATACTATTGCATGTCAAAGACAACTTTGTTTCTATTGGAGATTTGCATGTACCCTTTAACTCCGATAATGTGACTAACACTTCCCCAGAATGTCAAACTTGAAAAAAAATTGTAATTCAACCAAATGAATTGGCAACGCCCGTAGTAAAAATTGACTCTACTGATACTTTTGTGGCAATCTTCTTTTCGAACCATGTTTGAAAAATCCTCTTGTTGAGATTCACCCCTCTATTCACTCCCCTGAAGATGGGAGATTTCGAATTATGCTCAGAAATTTATCATCCACACCCATTCATTTAAATAAGTCACAAATTATGGGACAAGTTTCCCCGCATTGTGAATTTGAGGACATACAATCACCACGAGTTGAATCTCATGAGATAAATCTCATTCAAGCTTCTCCTGAGACCATTCAGAGAAGAAAAGAGGATTTGAACACCACCGACTTTGATCTACAACACCTCTCGGAGGATCAAAAACAGACTTTACTTCCCATTCTCATGGAAAATTTCCAAGTGTTTTCAAAGTCTGTTTTCACACTAGGTTGTACTGACCGAGTTAAGCCACAACTAAACCTGGTTCATGACAATCCCTTTTCCTGTTCCTCAAGCTTTACAACAACAGGTGAAAGACGAGCTTAAGGACCTTGAGGATGCTGGTCTCATTGAAAAAAGCATTGCTGAATGGGCCTGTCCCATGTTAGTCGTCAAAAAGAAACCTGAACCAGGGCCAGACCCTTCTAACATAAAGTATAGGCTGGCCCTTGGTTTGAGATTGCTCAAAACTATCATTCAACCCTCCTCCTACCCCCTTCCCAAGATTGCCACAATAATTAATGATATTAGCACCTACAAACTTTTCTCAGTGTGTGATCTCAAGAATGCTTATTGGCAAATACAACTACCTGAAGACATGTGTGACATACTTTCATTTACCACTCCATGGGGGAAGTACAAAAACAAAAGATTAGTATTCGGACTCAAAACTGCTGCATCTACATTTCAAGCTCTCATGGATTCCATCATATCCGAATTACAAACACCTGGAATTTTTGCATATCAGGATGACATGATTATTGGGGCAAATTCATTTGAGGAAATGGTTCAGAAAATCTCTGCTGTGCTTGACATTCTCAGTAACAATAACATAACACTGTCTCCAAACAAATGTATTTTTGCGAAACATGAAATTGATTATCTTGGTTTCCACATTGGAAACAAACGCATTTCCCCCATTCAAACTAACATTGCTAAAATAAACAGTTTTGTCCCACCATCAAATGTCAAGCAAATCAGACAATTTTTAGGCTTGTGTGGTTATTATAGACACCTAATACCAAATTATGCTGCTCTCACTCAACCGTTGGTGGATCTCACAAAGAAAGATACCCCGTTTGTATGGCAACAAACCCAGAAGCAAGCTTTTGAGACCTTGCAAAATGTGTTCTTCTCTCAACCCTTTGTTCAACTCCCAGACTGGTCTAAACCGTTCGTGTTAAATACTGATGTTAGTGGCAAAGCCATTGCTGCCATACTCTTGCAAGAACACGAAGGCAATATGCACCCTATCTCTTACTTCAGCAAGTCACTGTCCCCAGCTGAACAAAGGTACCCAGCCATCAAACAAGAATTGTTGGCCATATTCAAAGGTGTCACTTCCTTCAAAGAATACTTATATGGTAGGCACTTCACAATACTATCTGACTCGAAACCACTACAATTTTACAAAAAATCCAATTCACCAGCTTACCTCACCACTAGATGGCTCTTGGAACTCAGCGAATACACCTATACATTCAAACACATACCTGGAAAAAACAATGACTTTCTTTCCAGATACCCTGAGCCAGACAATCACACATCAGCCATTCATGACAACACAGACACTTCTCCCATATTTCCATTTGTTGACTCATCTCGTGACACTGCACAAACATCTCTTCCAGCTTCGGTGTCACATCACACAACCTCTCAAAAATCACAGGCTACTATTAACACTCAACACACACATACACGTAACTAATAATATAACTTCTGTGGATCCCATAAACACTCATTCGCATCCTCCTGTCTCATCCACTAGCTCACCCAGGGACCCCTTACTTGAAATCTCCACTGCGACAATGTTAAACGAACAACTTAAGGACCCTGTTCTCAAAGAGATGCGAGAGGCAATAAACTCAACTTCACTTCTCTCTTCTCAGGACCACACTAACTTCTATATTGATACTGACACTAACCTTTTAATGCACATTACACACACAAAACGTGACACAAATGACTTTTATTGTACCATCGTTGTACCTGACACATTAAAATACAAAGCATTGAACATAACACACATCACACATTTTGGAATCAAGAAAACATACCAATTACTTCAACAACGCTATTTTTGGAAAGGCATGATTTCGGATACACAAAATTTCATAAATTCGTGTGACCTTTGTGTTCGCCACAACCATCCCAGAGACAAACCTGCACCGTTTAACAACGTCTGAATTCCCACCAGACCTGGGGAATTTATTTCCACTGACATTGTTGGACCCTTAAGCAACAATGCTTATGTGCTAACCATCATTGACCACTTCAGCAAACACATCGAATTGTATCCACTCACATCGATCACTTCCCAAGCCGTCTCAAATTGTTTTATTTCATACATTGCCACCCACAGACGCCCCTCTTATGTAATGAGTGGCTTGGGCACACAATTTACTAGCGAACCATTTGAAACACTCATGAGAACATTGGGCATCACAGCGAGTCATACATCATCTGGTCATCCCCAAAGTAATGCTCAGAGCGAGAGCATCAACACCTCGCTAAAATCAACGATTTCAGCTCTCAAAGAGCAAGGTTTCTCTTTCAAACATGCAATAGAAATACATAAATCTATTTATAATGGTTCTCAACACTCCAGCACTGGACACACTCCTAACCTACTGCACTTTGGAAGAGAAATCTCCCTATTCTATGATGTATATGTTACGGTAAAAGCCCGAAGAGTGGTAAAACCTAGGTTTTACCGGTAAATCCTAGGTTTTACCAAGTCGAGTTGGTAAAAGCCCGAAATACGCTTGAAAACGTATACATTTCGGGCTTTTACCAAGCACTACGGTAAAAGCTGACATTTCGTAACTTTCATGAAAATTAGTAAAAATGTGAATTTTCTAATTTTTATAAATTTGAAAGCTTGTACTTTAGTAATCACAACGATCCCGATTCTAATTAAAATTTTAATTAATTAACTAATTAGTCGTTCAAATTCGTAAAAATGAGTAAAATTGTGAATTTTTTTTTTTTATAAATTTGAAAGCTTGTCATTTATTAATCACAACGATCCCGATGCTAATTAAAATCTTAATTAATTAACTAATTAGTCGTTCAAATTCGTCAAAATTAGTAAAATTGCGAATTTTCTGATTTTTATAAATTTGAAAGCTTGTAATTTAGTAATCACAACGATCCCGATTTTAATTAAAATTTTAATTAATTAACTAATTAGTCGTTCAAATTCGTCAAAATTAGTAAAATTGCGAATTTTCTGATTTTTATAAATTTGAAAGCTTGTAATTTAGTAATCACAACGATCCAGATGCTAATTAAAATATTAATTAATTAACTAATCAGTGATTAAAATTCGTAAAAATGAGTAAAATTGTGAATTTTTCTAATTTTTATAAATTTGAAAGCTTGCCATTTATTAATCACAACGATACCGATTCTAATTAAAATCTTAATTAATTAACTAATTAGTCGTTCACATTCGTCAAAATTAGTAAAATTGCAAATTTCTTAATTTTCATAAATTTGAAAGCTTGTCATTTATCAACCACAATGATCCTGGTGCTAATTAAGATCATAATTAATTAACTAACTAATCATTCAAATTCATAAAAATTAGTGAAATTGCGAATTTTCTGATTTTTATAAATTTGAAAGCTTGTAATTTAGTAATCACAACGATCCAGATGCTAATTAAAATATTAATTAATAAACTAATTAGTGATTAAAATTTCTGAAAATTAGTAAAATTGTGAATTTTTTAATTTTTATAAATTTGAAAGCTTGTAATTTAGTAATCACAACGATCCTGATGCTAATTAAAATATTAATTAATTATTTAATTAGTGATTAAAATTCGTGAAAATTGGTAAAATTTCGAATTTTTATAAATTTGAAAGCTTGTAATTTATTAATGACAATGATATTGATGCTAATTAAGATCATAATTTATTAACTAATTAGTCATTCAAATTCGTGCAAATCGGTATAATTGCGAATTTTCCAATTTTCATAAATCTCAAAAGATTTTATAGCTAGTCCCGGGGGGGGGGGGGTTACCAGTTGCAATCTGTAAAACAAATGGTGGCCATGGTTCGATACGCTCGCGTGGTATAAATTAGAGCTTGTCTTTGAATCACGTCCATCTTTGCCAGGCGCCGAGCAGAGGGGGTAGAAAACCAGATGGGAGCCCCAAGGGCAATCTGTCGATGCAGTACAGTTCTGTAGAGGGTGTTCCCCAGATTACGATGGTATCCCCACCCTGCACCCAATAATCGTCTGAAATGATCTGGCGTATTGATAGCTTTTCTAAGTAAGTAATGTGAGTGTGTAAAAAATATTAGCTTGTTGACGAACCATATTCCGAAAATTTTGAGACCTTTTTCGGCAAACTTAATTTGTTCCCCGTTAGTTTTCATAGCGGGACTCTTTTTCCTCTTGTTTTGCCAGAGAAATGAGGACTTGGATGGTTCCACTTGCAGATCATTTTGTTGTAAACATTTGGAGATCTGTGTCAACGCAGCGTTGACAGAGGCTGTAATTTCAGTGGGTTCCTTAGCAGACATCAAGAGAAGGAAGTCATCGGCAAAGGCTTATGCTGTGATCCTCGAGGCCCACTGGAGTAGAAGTAATGAATCGAATGTAGTATTCCTAGAAAGCGGGTCCGCCACATAAGCCCTGGGGACAACCTCAAACCAACCTTTTGGATGCTGGTGCTGTACTTATATTAAGAGAGCGTCCCGAGAAAATGTCCTCCAAAATATTTCTTAGCTGAAGAGGAGTAGACATAATTCGAAGGCTATTAGTTATTACCTCATGAAGCACACAATTAAAAGCTCTCTTAATGTCGAGGGAGATAACGATGTGAGTAGATGTTCCTTCCTCCTATTCTCAATCTGTTCCATTAAATGAAGGGCATCATGTGTTGAGTGAGCCAAACAAAAACCAAATTGAAAAGATTAAGGAGGCCGTCCTGGTCAACATAGTAGAAGAATCGTTGTATAAAAAGTTTTTCGAGCACCTTTCTTCTGTCCATCTTCAGGGTGATTCAGAAATGATGGAAAAACTTCAAGAGGCGATAGTACTCACCAACACAAACAATTGTCATCAAAGAATGCATGGTCTAACATGAAACGCAAACGCGGGAGCGCGTTTCGAAACGGCTGCTCCGCAAACATTAAAACGGTATTCCTGTTGAAAATTATCTGGAGATAAAGAACACGATGTGTGTGCATGCAAATGTAACCTGGGAAAAAAGAAGAAACAGTACTCAAATCTGCGTCACAGTGAATAAAAGGCGCGGACTTCAGCCTTGTAAATTTATGCCAGCGTGCAACCGTTCTAACAGTTGTAACGTACTGGATAATGACACACTTTAGTAATACTGAGTCCACGCCTTTTATTCACTGTGACGCAGATCTGCATACGGTTTCTTTTTCTTCCCCAGATTACATTTGCATGCATGAATGGCGTTATTTTTATTCCGATAAATTTCAACGGGAATGCCGTTTTAACGTTTGCGGAGCGGCCGTTTCGAAAGGCACTAGCGCGTTTACGTTTGATGTTAGATTATGCATTCGTTGATGATAATTGTTTGTATTGGGTGAACTATCACTTCTTAAAGTTTCTCCCATCTTTTCTGAATCACCTTGTATTATTCGTAAGACCTCATGTCCTTCAAATGGTGGCTATGCAAGAGGGCTGTTCAGATGGTTGTTTTGGATCGGTATTGATGTACACAACTCTGGGAAAAAGCTTGCCAGATGTTTCTCTGTTATAGCTTTTGGTGTGGAGATGGACTGCATTGGAAGTTGCATCTGCGTTCGCCTGGGTCGAAATACTGCCTTATAGGGCATACCATATTCCGTAGCAGCTTGCGTGCAGAGCCTATTCCAGGAGCTGGATTTGGTTTGTGTTATTGCTCGTTTGAAAAGTGTTCGAGCCCTTCGAAAGAAGGCCATAGTGATTCAAGTCCAGCCATTTGAGATTGGCACATTCTAGGAGGAAAAGGGAGATTAAAAAGACAGCATCTAGCTGTCTTTTAACAGGGCCGGATTAAGATGTTTGGAGGCCCTGAGCACTTGAATTATTTTGGTGTCCCCCACCACCCGGTCCTTACAAGTATATTTTACTCGACATTGAACCTATAAATAAATAAATGAAATTTTATACTTCCGAAGTAATTAATCTGAGGCAGAATTATAGTGTGAATATTTCTAAGCACGGGCATTGAAGGTGTTTCCCCCTTTTCGCTAACGCTTTTCTTTTCCTACTTTCAAAGGCTTTGATAATATCCGATGATGATGTCTCTCGCCGCTATTACTACGAAGGTTTTGACTGCTGGAAGATAAATCCAGGAAAGAACATTTAAGCGCCCTTGTGCGGACCCACGTCCTCTCACTTGCCGGGTGAGCGTACTAGACGACAAAACCAACGAATCCTCTTTGCTTGGAGCTTGTGTGCGCTGAATGGAGCCGTACATAGACAGCCAGATCTAACTCAGGCCGAAGCTCACAATTTCTGACATTGCCACGAGATGGTAATTTATCCGAAAATGATGTCACTCTCTGCTGCGAAAGTTTTGACAGCAGTCTGGCTGTCTATGTACGGTCCCGTTCAGAGCACACGAGCTGCAAGGAAAGAGGATTCGTTTACTTGTACTTTGTAGTTCAGTGTGCTCACCCGGCAAGTGAGAGGAAGTAGGTTCAATTCCCCGCAAGGCCAGTTGAATTTTCTTTTCTGGATTTATCTTAGCATCAGCCAGCTGTTAAAAAAAACCTTCGTATGGATAGCGGAGAGTGACACATCATCTTCGGAAAAACTAAACTGTCTCACGACGGTCCCAGGCGGCGGATAAGCTCGATCCACCCCTGGGAGGAGGACAGTGCTAATAAGATAATACCTCACGCGTGAGGCCTTTCAAAATATCTATAGTAAAGCACACTTTAAAAGTGCTTCAAACTTCCCGTAGAGTAGATAACTGTCCGACAAAATTTAGCAATTTTTTTGTGAAAAAAAGAGTAAAAAGTTATTGATACAGGATAGTTCAGACAAGTGGTTTTGAATATGGCTGGCTTTTTTTTTCACACAAGATTTCTAGCAGTTCCAAAAATTGTAGAAAATAAAATGGAACAACTCCTACTCACAGCGCTTGGAACCCACGCTGCCCAAGCAATGACAATGATTTAGAGAACATTTCTTTGAACCAACTTTGATTGGAAATTCGTTTAAAGATAATTAATAGGAATAAGATTTTTGGCTATTCGAAAAACACATTAGCTGGAACAATTACTATAAATTAAATTCAATAAATTTCCCAAGACAATCGTAATAAATCATTTTCAGAATGTGTAAATTACAGTTATTACGATTGAATATATCACAACACTAGATAATAACATACTTTTTCCAAAATTTGCCGATTGGTTTTGGTTGTTCCCGAGATGAAAAAATCCCGAAATGAGCTGTATAATTACTGTTTACTGCCAATGATCATTAAAATATCCGGAACGTGTGCACTCGATGGCGTTGAGAAAATTAGAAAACTTCATGAACTTGAATGACTAATTAGTTAATTAATTATGATCTTTATTAGCACCAGGATCGTTGCGATTGATAAGTTACAAGCTTTCAAATTTATGAAAATTAAAAATTCGCAATTTAACTAATTTTGATTAATTTGAACGACTAATTAGTAAATTAATTAAGATTTTAATTAGCATCGGGATCGTTGTGATTAATAAATGACAAGCTTTCAAATTTATAAAAATTAGAAAAATTCACAATTTTACTCATTTTTACGAATTTTAATCACTAATTAGTTAATTAATTAATATTTTAATTAGCATCTGGATCGTTGTGATTACTAAATTACAAGCTTTCAAATTTATAAAAATCAGAAAATTCGCAATTTTACTAATTTTGACGAATTTGAACGACTAATTAGTTAATTAATTAAAATTTTAATTAGAATCGGGATCGTTGTGATTACTAAATTACAAGCTTTCAAATTTATAAAAATCAGAAAATTCGCAATTTTACTAATTTTGACGAATTTGAACGACTAATTAGTTAATTAATTAAGATTTTAATTAGCATCGGGATCGTTGTGATTAATAAATGACAAGCTTTCAAATTTATAAAAAAAATAATTCACAATTTTACTCATTTTTACGAATTTTTATCACTAATTAGTTAATTAATTAATATTTTAATTAGCATCTGGATCGTTGTGATTACTAAATTACAAGCTTTCAAATTTATAAAAATCAGAAAATTCGCAATTTTACTAATTTTGACGAATTTGAACGACTAATTAGTTAATTAATTAAAATTTTAATTAGAATCGGGATCGTTGTGATTACTAAATTACAAGCTTTCAAATTTATAAAAATCAGAAAATTCGCAATTTTACTAATTTTGACGAATTTGAACGACTAATTAGTTAATTAATTAAGATTTTAATTAGCATCGGGATCGTTGTGATTAATAAATGACAAGCTTTCAAATTTATAAAAAAAAAATTCACAATTTTACTCATTTTTACGAATTTTAATCACTAATTAGTTAATTAATTAATATTTTAATTAGCATCTGGATCGTTGTGATTACTAAATTACAAGCTTTCAAATTTATAAAAATCAGAAAATTCGCAATTTCACTAATTTTGACGAATTTGAACGACTAATTAGTTAATTAATTAAAATTTTAATTAAAATCGGGATCGTTGTGATTACTAAATTACAAGCTTTCAAATTTATAAAAATCAGAAAATTCGCAATTTTACTAATTTTGACGAATTTGAACGACTAATTAGTTAATTAAGATTTTAATTAGCATCGGGATCGTTGTGATTAATAAATGACAAGCTTTCAAATTTATAAAAAAAAAAAATTCACAATTTTACTCATTTTTACGAATTTGAACGACTAATTAGTTAATTAATTAAAATTTTAATTAGAATCGGGATCGTTGTGATTACTAAAGTACAAGCTTTCAAATTTATAAAAATCAGAAAATTCGCAATTTCACTAATTTTGACGAATTTGAACGACTAATTAGTTAATTAATTAAAATTTTAATTAGAATCGGGATCGTTGTGATTACTAAAGTACAAGCTTTCAAATTTATAAAAATTAGAAAATTCACATTTTTACTAATTTTCATGAAAGTTACGAAATGTCAGCTTTTACCGTAGTGCTTGGTAAAAGCCCGAAATGTATACGTTTTCAAGCGTATTTCGGGCTTTTACCAACTCGACTTGGTAAAACCTAGGATTTACCGGTAAAACCTAGGTTTTACCACTCTCCGGGCTTTTACCGTAACATATATAATCCCCCTGTAAAAAATGTCAACATTGATAATTCACATTATTTGTCAAAGGTTTTTTATTAAATATGAAATCCATCTATGACAATGTGTTCGATAATCTTGAAACGTCTCAAAATGAACAAAACCAGAGACAACTTCCACATTCTAAAACCCGAAACCTAAATGTGGGCGATGTTGTGTATCTAAAATCAAAGGACTCTTTTCGCCCACGATATGATGGATCATACAAGGTCACAAATAAGATTTCGAGTGTAAATTACAGCATTCAGTTATGTAATAATCCTCATTCAAATGTTTTTACTGTACATATTGACCGTTTGCACTACACCGTACCCAGAAGACCATATTTGTTGCCTACACCAACTGCCACACAACCACAGATAGATGCATCACTTCCCACACACACATACAACTTTCGTCCTCGAACAAATTAATTTTTTCTTTTGATACGCCTGTTTCCTTTTCACCCACTTCATTCTTCCTGAGTATTGGTGTCATGTTGAGACTTGGATAGAAAATGTATCAGCTAGCAATTATGCATTTTGTATCCCACTGCGCAAAAGTTTCAACGTGTTATCAAAATGCTCAGCTCCTTCTTTGTTTTCTCTTTTTTCACCCTATCAACACTTTGACTCTTAATCTCTATGCTGGAGCTTCTCCACAACTTCACACTTTGACACTGCACACACACCTTTGTTTTTGTTTGTTTTTCCCCCTTCATTCATATGCTTGCAAACAATGTTTTGTGTTGTATATAGTCATTCTTGCAACCAATGTTTATTCATTTACTCAAGGAAATGTGTTACCTTCAAAAAAAAAAAAAAAAAGATTGATATGTACAGGGTGTGCAAGAAGAATATTCACACATTGATCTAGTCCATATTGTGGAACCACTGATCACACTCAGATATCGTATATGTATAACGTGTCAGTACGCTGTTGACACGCTGACTGAAGTACAGGGTGCTTCACAAAGATGTTCAATATTTTTATACTGTCGTAAAATCATGTGCTGTTCAATTATTTACCATGCCATAATAGCATGATTGTATATATTTCCCTTTAATTTAATTTTGGCTCTTCAAGTTTGTTGGTTTTTTTTGGCTCTGCTTATCTTTAACATTTTTGTTCATACAACGAATGTGTATTCTCATATTTTTTTTTTTCGTTTTTTTTTGTGGCGGGGTAGAATGTCATGCCATCACAGGCATGAATTTGCATTTTGTTATTTCATACTCGACCCCGATCGCAAAATTGACTCGTACATCTCCCCACAAAAATATGTGTGTGGTCGCTACAGAGAACGAGCGGTACCTTTTGTCGGCACACAACGTCATTCAAATATATACATCGCTGTTGAACGTTCAACAATCCACGAGACGGCATGTCGCCGCAGCAAGTAGGGGTTGCCAACCTTCTACCAATTCAGGGCGCACTATCGTCGCTGATTCGACGCCAGGTCCTTTGTACAGGCACGGTAAGAACCAGAGAGCACCTGTTACAGTGACCGCTGCTGTACAAAGGGTACGATTATGGAAAAAAAATGTGTCAAGTCTGAAAAAACCAGAATTTGTGAAGTTTCTGAGAGTTTTTTTTTTTTTGAAGTTTCCTACACGCAAACTAAGTGTATGTTTGTGAAGAACACAAAAATCCTATAAAGTGACACTGATTTCATCGAAATATCTTAAGTTGCGAGCAACAAGCGTTGGAAGATTGGCGAAGTTCAGAATCGAATTGTGGCCAAAATTTTTAATCACCAATTCCGCAAACACTCTTGTAGCTACTACAATTGGTCAAATTTATAAAAAACTTGTCCACTATACCAGCTTTCGAAAAAGCCTACAATAAACAATATTGGTGTTCTGGTTAAGGAGAAATTTAGCCTTTTGTTTGCAATAATCAGTGAAATCGGTGTTATTCGACGAAAATTCGGAATTGACGGTTACAGATTTTGGCGACAATTTTATTTTGCAGAAAAAAATTATTTAGTTACTCTATCACTTTTGTGATTTTGTGAAATTGCGGGATTTTCAAGGAAATTTAATTTCACTTCTAGGTTCATACATAGAAGTACAATTTGGTGACAAGAAAGTCACATTACAACTGCTAATTTCAAAATGCAAATGTACAAATATTTTGGGTTTCTTATGGTTTGAGCCTTTGGGTATTTCATTGAATGGAGTCAAAAAGATTGAATCTAATCCTGTGGATTTTGTAATTCAAAAATACAGAGAGGTTTTTGATGCTGGATTGGGTACATTTGCAGGACCTGTCGTGTCTTTATTTCTTGATCCTCAATTTCCTCCCATTCAACTCAAGGCTAGGAATGTTCCACTTGCAATGAAACCAAAAATTGAGATTGCTTTGAAAAAACTTCAGGATGAAGGAGTTATTGAACCTATTTCGAACCCAAAGTGATCAACTCCTGTTGTTTCAGTTATTAAACCTTCAGGTGACGTTAGATTATGTGGGGACTATAAGGTAACTTTGAATAAGGCTATGAATGCTCACCCCTATCAAATTCCAGCTGTTAATCAGTTACTGTCAAACCTGAAGGGTAGAGGATATTACGCCAAAATAGATTCAGCTCAGGCTTACTTACAGCTTCGTGTAGACGAAACATCAGCTGAGGCCCAGACAATTGTAACTCACAAGGGTGCTTTTAAGGTTTACAGATTGCAATATGGTGTTAATGTTGCTCCTGGAATTTTCCAAAATATGATCGAAAATTTGTTTTCTAATTTGGAAGGAGTAGTTCCATATTTTGATGACGTTTTGATCAGGGCTAATTCTTCAGAGCAATTAGCATCAAGATTAGAATGCGTGCTAGACAAGCTTAAAAATGTCGGATTACGTGCTAAAAGAGAAAAATGTCTTTTTGGAGTCACTGAAGTTGAATTTTTTGGGTACCGTATCGATGCTGCGGGTATTCACCTTTCCAATTTGAAAATTGAAGCAATACGTTCGACTCCCATTCCAAAAAACAAACAACAATTGCAGGCATTTCTATAACTGTTTTCTTTAGGATAAGGCTACAGTTGCGGAAGTGTTGCATAGATTACTGGATCAAAATGCACCATTCAAATGGTGAAAGATCCACGATGATGCCTTCAATTCTATGAAGGAATTGTTAAGTTCAGATTGTGTGTTAGTTCCTTTCGATGAAAAGTTTCCCATTGTGTTGGCATGCGGTGATTCACCTTTTGGAGTTGGTGCGGTTTTGAGTCACGTACTTCCTGATGGTTCAGAAGCACCAATAGCTTATGCCTCGAGAACTCTAATTACTACAGAACGAAACTATGCTCAAATCGACAAGAAAACTTTGGGTATAGTGTTTGAGTAAAAAATCCTTTTCTGTATGGTCACACATTCACCATAGTTACTGACCACCAACCTTTCTTGGGAATTTTCAATAAAAATAAGCCCACAAAAGAGTGTTCATCTCCGCGAATGCTAAGGTGGAGTTTGCTTCTAAACGCATATGATTTTTCATTAATTCATAAGCCGGGAAAGAAAATTGGTAATGCAGATGCCCTAAGCAGATTACCGAATGCAAAAACTCCCGAATCCATGGTCACTTCTCCATTAGAAGTGCTATTCATAGAAGAATTAGAAAATCCACCACTTCATGCTGTGGATATCTCAAAAATGACTATTAGAGATCCAATACTTTCTAGAGTGTTGAACTGATTACTAAAAGGTTGGCCTGTTGACATGAAAAATTCACAGTTTCGAAATTATTCCATAAAAAGGAATGAACTATCAGTGCATAAAAATTGCTTATTATGGGGAAATAGCGTAATTATTCTAGTGCCGGGTCGATCTGGAGTTTTTAGTGAATTGCATGTCGCGCATCCAGGCGTTGAACGCATGAAAGCTCTTGCAAGATCGTGCGTATGGTGGCCAGGCATGGATGCTGATATTGAGAATCACGTAAGAAGTACCTGTCAAAGGTCAAGGCATGCACATCACAGAGTTCCAATCCATCCGTGGGAAATAACGATAAAGCCTTGGTCTCGAGTTAACATAGATTTCGCTGGACCATTTCAAGGACAAAACTTCTTGATTCTGATTGACTCTTACTCCAAGTGGACTGAAGTACGACGAATGACATCAATTACTGCCACCGAAACCATCGATGCGCTGCGCGAGATTTTCGCTACACATGGTTTGCCGGATGTTGTAGTTTTCCGATAATGGACCTCAGTTCACATCTGACGATTTTCGCCGTTTCCTAGAAGGTAATGGTATTCGTCAAGCACTGATTGCTCCTTACAGACCATGTGCAAATGGTCAAGCAGAGAGAACTGTCCAGTCGGTGAAGGACTCTCTAAAACGCATCGTTTCAGGTTCCTGGAGAAAACATCTTTCCAATTTCCTACTTCATCAACACATCACGCCATCTTCAGTAACAGGGGTCAGTCCAGTTGAGCTGCTGATGGGAAGGAGGCTGACTACCGTCTTGGACCGTCTTCATCCAGACTTGGTGGGTGATAGAAGGTGGAAACAGGAGCAAGATGCAGCTACAGAGCAAAAGCAGCGAAAAGTGAGACGATTCGATGCCAAAGATGCTGTATACATCAGAAATTATAGCCAGAGTGCATCCTGGATTCCGGCTACTGTTGTGAAACCAACCAGACCAGTGTCATACAAAGCCATCACTGATAACGGAGATGTTGTCCGACATCACGCTGACTAAATGATGAACCGTTATCCTATAGATCCTACAAGTTCAGAGATTTCCGGATCTAGTCCAATTTCTGCAGATGTGTCATCAGAGACTAGTGCAGAACCTTCAAGTTCAACGATTGCAAACGAGCAGATACCAAACGATAACGGAACTGTGGCAACAAAGACTCCGAGACCGAAATGAACAATCATTCGCCCAAAACGTCTGGGAATCGACGACTTTCCTAACTAAGAAAGGAGGAGTGCTGTGATCTATTTCGTTAATATAGATGGCAGCATCTAATAGACCTTATTCTGTGCTTTGTTTATAATGTTCAAGTGATTTAAGATTGCTGTCTGTTCTGCTTCTGTGTCTCTCGTTCTCTCGAGCATTCGCAATTATGTAGCCAATGCGTTAACATCTATTTCTATTCGTGCTTCATCCTTTATCATGTTTATTAAATGTAATAAGTCAAAGAGTTCACTTCGTCTTCTATCGTCTTCCACTCGAACGAATGTTTCAGCGAGTAATGAAACATAAAAGTATCGACAGCTCAATTATTGTAGTGGCAACGAATATTGCAGTTTGATGAAGAAAACTATAGTAAATGGTTTATTAATTTAATGGTTTACCAGAAAATCCGTACGCCTTTTTTTGAAATCTGGAAACCATATTTCCTTGGTGGGGTGGTGCGAAATGTATCCCCGGCTGAAAAAGCGCCTAATAAAGGCTCTGGGTACAGATAATACAGAATCCGAGGATGATGTCACTCTCTGTTTATCCATACAAAGGTTATTAACAGCTGGCTGATGCGAAGATATATTGTGGAAAGAGAAAAAATTCAACTGCCCTTGCGGGGAATAGAACCCACGTCTTTTCACTTTCCGGGTAAAAGGACGTATTCAGTGCACACGAGCTCCAAGGAAAGACTGAGATATTCGTTGCCTCTGTAGGGCGTTCACCCGGTTAGTGAAAGGAAGTGGGTTTGATTCCCAGTAGGGGCAGTTTAATTTTCTCTCTTTCCAAAATATATCTTCGCTTCGCCAGCTGTTAAAAAACCTTTATATAATACAGAATTGATAAAAATCTGTGTTCATTGTCCGTCACTCAAGAAAGGCCGAATTCGAAGGATTGGTGTGTATTGGTATTCATATAGGTGTGGAAACAGTCGAACACACACATATACATGGCAGTTTGGCTTTGTCACATCCAAAGCCGCTTGAAAGTCTAATGTACTCTTAGTGCAGCTTTGGTTACCAGTTGAATAAAAAGAAAAGGGGTGAAATGATTTTCCCATTACAATTTTTAATTTTATTAAATTTTTAATTTAAAAATTATTCATGAGGCGATGTTTTGACGTGCGACGTTTTCACCTGCGATGTTTTGGCGTGCAATGTTATGACGTAGGATTTTGACTTCCGATGTTTTTACGTATTTGGCGATGTTTTTGACCGCGATGGTTTGTCACAGCGATGTTTTTGTCAAGGCAATGTTTTGACGGGCGATGTTTTTTTTTCGCGATGTTTCGACGTAGACCCCTAAAATAGAATGTTTTAACACCGGCATCTGATGACAACCCGGTAACTTTAGATCCTTTTTACTCCAAGGGGGTTACATATAACTAAATCGTTTTCACTTTATGAGCATTGAAGAAAAAAAAACAATCAATGGTCATATCCATCTGTTCTTCGTCGAACTTTTACGAGAGCAACAGACCTATTCCAGAGAAGCCAGTCCCTGGAAAACTTAATCTTTTCAGTTGAACTTTTCTTCCCTCCTTGAAAAAAAAGACCATTCACAGTTATAAAAAATCGATCTCGTAAATGGCGAAATCTTTTGTGTGAGTTTTTTCTTTGACTCCCTTCACATTGGTAGGGTTTAAAGTTGAAGCTGCCTCACAGGAAAACAAGAAAAGGGCTTTACCCCACCAGTGGTCATTTTTTATCTTCACTGGTGGGGCAAATAAAATCCCCACCAGTTAACATGTAAAAAAGGCTTGGTGTGGGAAGATCAAGAAACGGTGGTTTGCTCATTAGTAAGTTTACCTTCCACGCTCAAAAAACTTCGGTGCTCCGAAACCGAGCAAAACTAAAGAAAACAGATATCCACATCAATGAAGATTTTTGTCATCGTACAAGAACTATTCGATATAAACTGCGCCAATTTCCACAATCATTAGGATCTAATTTCGTGATCAAGTATAAAACTCTTTTCTGCGGTGATCGGATTTATCGATATGATCGTAATAGTGACACTGACTCGAATTGAACGGATGGGCAGTAGATCTTCTGAATCCAATGCCACACTGAATGTTCAGCCAGTTTAACATTAGTGAACCCCTCGTAACCAGGAAAGAGGTCGATAAGGAAAAAAAACTAATATATAGAGTAAGTAATTTTTTGATGTGAAATCGTTGATTTTTTACAATGTCGAGGGTCTAAATAACAAAGGTATATTTCCTGATTTTTGGAACGATTTGTTCTCGTATCAAGAATTTTGTTGGGTTGAAACATGGCATTTAAATACCGCTAATATTCCTAAACTACACTGGTGAAATAAATTAAGAGAATTTGCATATTTTATCGAATTTCATGAAAAGAACTGAACTGAATGTAAAACCACCGCTTCTAGACAAAAATGCAAATCTTGTACGTCAAATACGTAAGCGTACACGTGTATGTAGGTGGAGCCAGTAGAGAAACAGGCTTTATAAGCGCGCGTAAGTTAAGACGCATTTCGTTCGCTAGCACACCTCGGCGAATTTCTTGGTGTTATTTTGCAGCAATCGGTTAATTTCAAATTGTAACAGTAAAAATGAGTAACCACCAACGTTTAGATGATGGAATGAGTTGGCGAATTGTGGGGAGGCTAGAAGCAGGCCAATCTCAAGTACAGATTTGTAGAGAGTTCAATTTAACGCCCAGCGTCGTGTGTAACTTATGGAAACAGTTCCAGGATACCGGATCCATCGAGAGGAAGTCTGGGCAAGGTCGTCCAAGAGCCACGACGGCCAGAGAAGATCGCCATTTGTCGATTATAGCGAGGCGTAACAGGAGTGCTACAGCTTCTCAGCTCTCTCGTGACTTGTATGCAGTCACATGAACCCGTGTATCAAGGGTGACTGTTTCCAAAAGACTTCATGAGAGAGGGTTGTTTGCAAGAAGACCTGCTGTTTGTGTCCCGCTCACTTCTACGGACAGGAGAATCCGTTTATCATGGAGATTGGAGTATGGATCAGTGGCCGACCGTTCTCTTCACTGATGAGTCCCGGTTCAGCCTAAGCACCGATTCTCGCCGTGCGTTAATATGGAGAGAACCAGGGACCCACTACCTACCCTCCAATGTCCTCGAAATCGACCATTATGGCGGAGGAGGTTTAATGGTCTGGGCAGGCATCATGTTGGATGGCCGCACACCTCTCCATGTCTTTGAAAGAGGCACTGTGACTGGTGTGAGGTATAGAGATGAGGTCTTGGAGCCCTATGTTCGCCTTTTCAGGGGTGCAGTTGGCCCTGAGTTCATTTTAATGGACGATAACGCGGGGCCACATAGAGCTCTTCTGCTCGACGATTTTCTAGAGAGTGAGGATATTCGCCGGATGGATTGCCCAGCCGCATCTCCAGACCTTAACAGTAGGGGCAGAAAGGGGCTTCTGCCCCACCGCAGCCGCCGCAGCCGCAGCCATTCCCCATTCCGCAGCCACCGCATCCTTCTATTCCGCAGCCATCCCCCACTTTTCCGCAGCCAGCACCTGAGTCATTTTCTTCTGTGATAAGAGATCTTGAGGGGTCTTTCTTAAATCAAACTTTAGTGTCTGACATCAAGTCAACGCAGCTGTAATGATGTCAAAGATTTTTCAACGCTGTCCCCATTCCGCAGCCACCGCAACCTTCCATTCCGCAGCCATCACCCACTTTTCCGCAGCCAGCACCTGAGTCATTTTCTTCTGTGATCTTGAGGGGTCTTTCTTAAATCAAACTTTAGTGTCTGATCACTCCCATGACGTCAAAGATTTTTCAACGCTGCCCCCATTCCGCAGCCACCGCAACCTTCTATTCCGCAGCCATACCCCACTTTTCCGCAGCCAGCACCTGAGTCATTTTGTTTAGTGTGATAAGAGAATCACTTCTTTCTTGATTCAGAGGGATCTTTCCTAAATTAAACTTTAGTGTCTGATGTCAGGGGTTGCGTTAGCAAGCTAGATATTTAAATTTCTACCAGGGATCTTTCTCAAATTATCGTTTTTTAACTTAATTTTTTTCTGTCGTTATTCTAAGAGGGCTCAATTATTTTGAAATAAAAATTTCCCAAAATTATCGTTTTTATTTTTAGCCACTGCAAGTCGTGTGGGGTCGTTCTTGAATTAAACTTTTTCATATCACCCTAAAAAGTTTTCCCCAAGTCTCAACGATGATGTCACAACACTCCGTGATAGGATTTAGAAGGATCTTTCTTAAATTAACGTTTTTTAACTAACTTTTTTTCAAAGAGGTTTGATGAGGGCTTAAATTATTTTAAAATAAAAAATTATCGGGTTTTTTTTAGCCACTACGATGCAAGTCGTTCCTAAATTAAATTTTTTATGTCACATTTTCTAAGGTTCCAAGTTGTTATTCTAAAAGGGCTCGTCATATATTAAATTATCTTTTGGAATTTCTTATTTCTATCTCAAGTGATGAGATTTTTTTTTTTTCAAAGAGGGTGCAATTCCTAAATTATCGTTTGGAATTTTTTTTTTATCCCCATGTTCAAATCTGACTTTCAACCAAATAATGCGATTTTTCACAAGAGGGGACTCGTTCATAAATCAGCTAGTAAAAATGCATGTAAAAAGACTTTAAATCTTACGCAACAAAATATTTGAATAGTAATATATATGTATATAATCACCACTTTATATTTTTGTATACGTCCTTCCAAATTAACGTTTTCACTAATACCATGATATCACAACACTCCGTGATGGGGTATTTTTCAAAGAGGGGTTGTATCGTTTGGAAATTTTTTTTTTTTGTGAAATTCGTCACAACTCTGACCTCACATCCGTCCCTAATGTTCTATACCTTTTTTCTTTTTTTTTTTAATTTCATGCCCATGACGTCGTCAGGTCATTATTCTGAAATATTTTTTTTTCACAGGGGTCGTTCTTGAATTATCGTTTACGCGTCGTTAAATTATCGTTTGGAAAACTTTTCATTCTGACATGTTTTTTACCATCGTGTAACTTCTCTTGAAATACGAGTTCGTTTACTTATCTGAGAAAATTTTCCGAGCTGTAAAATAAAAGAGTTACTACAAATGAATTGCAAAGTCTTTTTTACAAATCAAGTTTTCAATTATTCAATATTTTAAATAATTTTCTTCAATCATACATTTCAAATTTTCATAATTAATCAAATAATTCTCCGTGGCGTTATGATTTTCCACTAGAATTTCAGCGATGTCATGAAAGTCAAGGCATGATCGTAATATTTGTAATAATGTTAAGTTATCAAGCAACTGCGTGCCCAGCTGATAGCCCATGGCGCATCCACGACAACTAGATATTTTTTCCCCTACGAAATCATAACTTCTTTTAAACTTCCGACTATAGCAACGGTAATGTAGAACTTGTGTTCATCACTTTAGCTTGATTTTTTCTTTTACGCTAACTCTTCTACTATTTTTTCCAATGACATCCTCTCTAATGTTCTGGGTACAGTAACATAAAGTTAATTTTTGTTGGAAAAACTATAAATTGCGAAAGAAGGAGGGAAAGCTCCAATACAATTCTTCCATCTACCGAGATATCACACTTAGTACGAGAAGAGGTCAAAGAGAAATCGAACTAGCGCAAAAACACTCTTGATCGCTATAGTTCATTCTTTCTTAACAGTCAACCAACAGGTAGACACTTTTTGCTTTCATAAAAAATAATATATATTTTTCACATGCATTTGTTAATCTTGAAGAAACCCCCGCGACGTTTTAGTGATCTCACAGTCAAATAGTGTGATAAGACAAAATATTTTATCCGAATGTATATGATTTCCTGAAGCAACAAAAAAAAATTAAAGGTCATCTTTCAACGAAGAGTCAAGAATCACTTACCATGGTGGATACTCATTCATCGTTTATTGAGAGCTTGCAAAAGAGTTAGCTTACAGTGTTTAGTACTAGCTTCAATCTTTTACCTGCAAACTTACGCATTTGTCAACATCGGGAAAAAATAACAGCGAAGAAGAAGATGCTATAGAAACAATAAAATCAAAAATATAGTAATACCAAGAGGCTTTGAAATACTTTTAACATATATTTATATGTGGTGGTGGAGTGGTGGTCGAGTGGTTATAGTGCGGACTCGTGATGCGAGGATCCGGGTTCGAACCCCACAGTGGTGGTCGGCTGAAGTTGGTTTTCTGTGGTTCCCAACTTCAAGGCGCAAATGCGAGCCGATCTCCCCGTTAAAAAGTCTTGCCACAGAGAGCAACAGTCCTACAACGGTAAATCATTCAACCATAACACTTCACTCATAGTTAGAAAAACTGGGGACAGCACTACACATAACAAGCATTACACAGAAACAAAAACTGTACGTCAGGTTGCACTACACGTACACGCACATTCCCGCATGTACCGATTCGTTGGGGGTTCGTTGTGGGGTTCCGCGGGGGGGGGGGTGTAGCAGTAGTAGGTAGGGCCTCCAAAAAATGGCTCGGGGATCCATGATTTTCTTAAGTCAGCCACCTCGTTGGGCAATTTGCCTGTTGTGGCGTCGTATTTGTATTTGTATTTTTATTGATTATTCTAGATAATTTCTTTGAATCGTATCATCTCCCACCCAACTCAGCATTATCATCACCGCGATTCATTACTGGATCTCCATTTGGATTTACCCACATGTTTTCTCATTCGTAAAACGTTCTGGGTGCAGCTGTGAATCTGATAATATCGGGGTGGTCGCCTTTGATGGCGAACTTGAGATGTCGATTAAAAGAAAGTCATTGGCTGATTCACGATTATTCGCCCAATCTCGAACTCGTTGTTGAGTCTAAAAATGAAACATTTGGGGGAAAAAAAAACCTTTTATTTTAAAAATAGATAAATTTAAAGAATAATTTTGCTATTTTTTGAGTTTTCCTACAAAAAAAAATTTCAATTTTAGTGATGAGGATTATATAGACAACCGAAGAAAAAACTTTTATTTTGTTTTATTTTTTTATGTCCTCCTAGTATCACAAAACAGTTTGTGAAACTATGACGTTGAAATTGGATAAATCGTGTCGATCAAAAGACGTCTCGCACTTCAATAGTATGTTTAAAATGTTGATACTAATAGGAAAACAATATTTTGTAGCATCGATTTTATTTTTCTATTGAGCATAAAAAATAGTTTAAACAAAATAATTGAAGAATTGTGTCAGGAATATTATGTTTATTACAACTGACTACATTCGAGACACTTTTAAAAATAGAGCAGTCTGTACAAAACGTATGTTTTTAACTATAATTCAGAGATATTTTTTAGCTGTTACACATTATTTCATCGAAATTAGCTTATTTTTATACTTACGCTGAACATTTTACACTGAAAAACTAATGTATATAGTCATTTTTATACACTACGGGGCTATAGCAGTTGTCAATTCAATGAATTAGAAGTTCTAAGATATGCTAAATATTTTCGGAAATATGTTAATTTTTATGAAACAATACATCAAGTTTGAAAGAAAAGAAATTCAATATTTTATATTTAAACACTTGTAAAATACAACTGAGTATATAGCCAGTTCATTGCAGTTAGTATCACCTGAAAACCACGACTAAAAAATTTCATTAAAATATCGAACATACTTTTGAGAAGATGAGTTTTGCACGCAGTGAAGTAACGAAAAACACGAATCTTCATGAACACGTTTAAAAATTAATTGAGACCTATACTCTGGTTGAATTGACTCAGCTAGAATTTTTTTCATCACTTCATATGTATAAGAATAAAATAGTTGTGTATTTCTATGAAAAAAAAAAAAAAAAGAATCGCTAATTTCCATGATATTCGTCATTTGAAGATAGTCACAACCTTAAGTTCACATCGAGAAACGTTCATAACGTTATATAGATCGTTAATAAATGAGAGATGCACATCACACACTCCTTATTTTTACCTTTAAAATCGAAAACGATGTTAACTCTGTTTGGATAATTTTAACCGCTTGATGGGCGTACATATTTAAAATGCAGGTTAAACACAACCCGATAAAACCGACACCACCGATAATTCTTTTCATACTCTTTTAAATTTTCAAGACAAGAGAGGACGGAACTTTTTATAATTAAAGACTAATACAATGTTGTTAGAAAGAAAGTCAAAATTAACAGGAGAACCATATAAAACAATTGTTTTATTTCACAGTAAGAATCGATAAAACGGAATAAATTGAAAACTATATCAATTTTCCTTTTTTTTCTTCGTTAATGAATTTCCCTCCTCAGGAGACCTTTTCATAGATGACTGGGCATTCCCTTCCAAGGTATCACATATCTCATGTTATGCTCTCATTCTATGCTCATTTCAAACTGAGCGAAGTCATTAAGTAAATCACACTCATGCTGCATATTGTAGAAAAGCCTAGAAAAATTCAGCTGAAATGTGAAGAAGAAAATCGCTGTCAAATTGAGGTGAGTATCCCGACACGCTCTCGCTGTTTAAACTCCCAATGACAAGTAACGCGGATAAAAAATGAATACGTACGGAAAATCGTGACGTGGAATACAACAATTTCAATTAGAGTGAAATTGATTCGAAGTATATTTTTGATAACAAAGTTGCTGTCTTTTGAAAATGTCACTATCTTCATAAATCCGTAATTGTAATAGTTCAACCTCTCATAAGAAAGTCGCAAGCAGACGTGAAAAAAATTCTTCACCTCCATTCTTCAATTGGCATATATGAAGTAGTTGCATATCACACGACACCTGCGAGAACACTATGTATCGATCACATATTCAGAGACCCTCGCGAAGAATGGTAATGAAAATTTTTACAACGTTGAACCTCAGCGTGAAGAAAATTCCTCTTCCGTGCGTCATTCAGATCACTGTATAGACTTTTTTCCCCTTCACATCTCTGCTTCTACACTCCACAAACCAATATAGCACACATTTTCTTAAATTATTTTTTTTTTCTGTTTAAAACATTTTTGTTTTTTCAATTTTTTAATATTTTAAACTCTTCCCCAGATCTAGTTCTTACATTTTAACCACTCCCGGAACGCTAAAACTTTAGCTAAAGCACAATGGCCCTGCTGCTTTGGGTGATATGAACATGAAACCAGACTTTTCGAAACATTCATCGGGGAATCCAATAGTATATAGGATGGAAGACCGAATTGTCGCTGCAAAATTTTCGCTTTTTCTTCGAATTTCACGAAAATCGTATGATAATTTTCATTTATTCGGACCAAGTCTGCTACAACCATCTCGTACGGGTTAAAACCCAAGTACCACCCAAGTTTGCGTATGTTTCCATACACCCATGAAACCTGGGAGAATTCTCCATCACTTAAATCGTGAACACTAAATGATGCCTTATAAATGTTATGATATGTCTCATCTGTTTCCAAGTTAGAAAAACTTTATTCCTTAACAATAAATTCTCGCGATCTTAACCTATAACACTCAACATCTGACACGCATGCCACAGCAAACAGGAAGAAATTTACTTACTCATAGAGTGTAGAAACAGAGATGGAAAATCTAAATACACTAGCTGGAATCGAACGAAAGAAACAAGGTGATTACAGTTTATTAGACACTCGATCAAATATACTTAGATTAGGCCAAGCTGACGAGTTCCGCTTGTATAGAATTATGCTAAAATATCAAACTTCAACTAATTTGGGGGGGTGGGTGTTATGCCGCCATTGTAGCCGTAGTTAACATTTCAACCCTAAGTGGCTAAGAATAGAGGCATTAGTTAGTCAGTCACACGAGTGTTTGTCCATCCTTACGTCTCTTTTTTGATTCATATACCAATGTGTGTGATAATCAAGTGAAACCAACAGATCCCTAATATGCAACCCCTGATACGAGTTCATGAAGTGAGGGGTGCTAAACTGAGATAGTTGTAAATAGTCAAAAAAGTGGGTGATAAGAGGATCGAATGATAAGAGTGAGTTGTTATCTCGAACGTACTCATGCAAACTCATGCAACCTTCTCCTCAGATTCCATCACACATGATGTGTAGTATGTGTAGAGACAGATACATAAGCTCACTGCGAACAACCGAGAGTGCGTGATGAATTAAGTTACAAGTGTTTTTACAGAGGGGAAGGCTGGTGCGTCAATACCAAATCATTACCCCATGATAATGATAATCAGAAGAAAAAAAAAATAGTAAGAATTGTAATCGAAATCACATCAGACACTAATCAACAGTGGACACTTTTAATCGCAATATGATAGAGCACAACTTTTTTTTATTGCAATAAAAAAAGTTAAGTAAATGAAACCAAGGAAGCAAAAAAATAAATAAATAAATCTCTCTTCACACCAATTCCTTATACACTGTATTGCCTTCGCCTCATATACACGCAAGCTAGCAAAAAAAAAAAAAAAGGAATTCATTAAAATTCATACAATGCATTACGTCTCCATCAATCAATCAAATGATTGATCTACGTACACCTTTCAACGTTGTTTCACACAAAGAAAAGTAAAAAAAAAATCAGTTTCCTACGAACAAACTCTAGCTGTGGGGGAAAAAAAAGAATCAGCATGCATCCCTCTCTCAATTTTACTCTGCTGAATTTTGCTGAAATCACCGTTCTTTCAAAAACTTACAAATTTTACGCTAAATTCCCGAATTTTACGTAGCAGTATTTTCAAATTTTTGTTAAATGTTTTGTTTGTCAAATTTTTGTTCAGCGACGTTGTACCATTAGTGCTTCTCAACGCGGAAGCCAATGGCGGGGGGGGGGGGGGGGCGACACCAACTAACAATCAAAGAACCGTTCTTTGATTGTTAGTTGGTGTCGCCCCCCCCCCCCCCGCCATTGGCTTCCGCGTTGAGAAGCACTAATGGTACAACGTCGCTGAACAAAAATTTGACAAACAAAACATTTAACAAAAATTTGAAAATACTGCTACGTAAAATTCGGGAATTTAGCGTAAAATTTGTAAGTTTTTGAAAGAACGGTGATTTCAGCAAAATTCAGCAGAGTAAAATTGAGAGAGGGATGCATGCTGATTCTTTTTTTTCCCCCACAGCTAGAGTTTGTTCGTAGGAAACTGATTTTTTTTTTACTTTTCTTTGTGTGAAACAACGTTGAAAGGTGTACGTAGATCAATCATTTGATTGATTGATGGAGACGTAATGCATTGTATGAATTTTAATGAATTCCTTTTTTTTTTTTTTTGCTAGCTTGCGTGTATATGAGGCGAAGGCAATACAGTGTATAAGGAATTGGTGTGAAGAGAGATTTATTTATTTATTTTTTTGCTTCCTTGGTTTCATTTACTTAACTTTTTTTATTGCAATAAAAAAAAGTTGTGCTCTATCATATTGCGATTAAAAGTGTCCACTGTTGATTAGTGTCTGATGTGATTTCGATTACAATTCTTACTATTTTTTTTTTCTTCTGATTATCATTATCATGGGGTAATGATTTGGTATTGACGCACCAGCCTTCCCCTCTGTAAAAACACTTGTAACTTAATTCATCACGCACTCTCGGTTGTTCGCAGTGAGCTTATGTATCTGTCTCTACACATACTACACATCATGTGTGATGGAATCTGAGGAGAAGGTTGCATGAGTTTGCATGAGTACGTTCGAGATAACAACTCACTCTTATCATTCGATCCTCTTATCACCCACTTTTTTGACTATTTACAACTATCTCAGTTTAGCACCCCTCACTTCATGAACTCGTATCAGGGGTTGCATATTAGGGATCTGTTGGTTTCACTTGATTATCACACACATTGGTATATGAATCAAAAAAGAGACGTAAGGATGGACAAACACTCGTGTGACTGACTAACTAATGCCTCTATTCTTAGCCACTTAGGGTTGAAATGTTAACTACGGCTACAATGGCGGCATAACACCCACCCCCCCAAATTAGTTGAAGTTTGATATTTTAGCATAATTCTATACAAGCGGAACTCGTCAGCTTGGCCTAATCTAAGTATATTTGATCGAGTGTCTAATAAACTGTAATCACCTTGTTTCTTTCGTTCGATTCCAGCTAGTGTATTTAGATTTTCCATCTCTGTTTCTACACTCTATGAGTAAGTAAATTTCTTCCTGTTTGCTGTGGCATGCGTGTCAGATGTTGAGTGTTATAGGTTAAGATCGCGAGAATTTATTGTTAAGGAATAAAGTTTTTCTAACTTGGAAACAGATGAGACATATCATAACATTTATAAGGCATCATTTAGTGTTCACGATTTAAGTGATGGAGAATTCTCCCAGGTTTCATGGGTGTATGGAAACATACGCAAACTTGGGTGGTACTTGGGTTTTAACCCGTACGAGATGGTTGTAGCAGACTTGGTCCGAATAAATGAAAATTATCATACGATTTTCGTGAAATTCGAAGAAAAAGCGAAAATTTTGCAGCGACAATTCGGTCTTCCATCCTATATACTATTGGATTCCCCGATGAATGTTTCGAAAAGTCTGGTTTCATGTTCATATCACCCAAAGCAGCAGGGCCATTGTGCTTTAGCTAAAGTTTTAGCGTTCCGGGAGTGGTTAAAATGTAAGAACTAGATCTGGGGAAGAGTTTAAAATATTAAAAAATTGAAAAAACAAAAATGTTTTAAACAGAAAAAAAAAATAATTTAAGAAAATGTGTGCTATATTGGTTTGTGGAGTGTAGAAGCAGAGATGTGAAGGGGAAAAAAGTCTATACAGTGATCTGAATGACGCACGGAAGAGGAATTTTCTTCACGCTGAGGTTCAACGTTGTAAAAATTTTCATTACCATTCTTCGCGAGGGTCTCTGAATATGTGATCGATACATAGTGTTCTCGCAGGTGTCGTGTGATATGCAACTACTTCATATATGCCAATTGAAGAATGGAGGTGAAGAATTTTTTTCACGTCTGCTTGCGACTTTCTTATGAGAGGTTGAACTATTACAATTACGGATTTATGAAGATAGTGACATTTTCAAAAGACAGCAACTTTGTTATCAAAAATATACTTCGAATCAATTTCACTCTAATTGAAATTGTTGTATTCCACGTCACGATTTTCCGTACGTATTCATTTTTTATCCGCGTTACTTGTCATTGGGAGTTTAAACAGCGAGAGCGTGTCGGGATACTCACCTCAATTTGACAGCGATTTTCTTCTTCACATTTCAGCTGAATTTTTCTAGGCTTTTCTACAATATGCAGCATGAGTGTGATTTACTTAATGACTTCGCTCAGTTTGAAATGAGCATAGAATGAGAGCATAACATGAGATATGTGATACCTTGGAAGGGAATGCCCAGTCATCTATGAAAAGGTCTCCTGAGGAGGGAAATTCATTAACGAAGAAAAAAAAGGAAAATTGATATAGTTTTCAATTTATTCCGTTTTATCGATTCTTACTGTGAAATAAAACAATTGTTTTATATGGTTCTCCTGTTAATTTTGACTTTCTTTCTAACAACATTGTATTAGTCTTTAATTATAAAAAGTTCCGTCCTCTCTTGTCTTGAAAATTTAAAAGAGTATGAAAAGAATTATCGGTGGTGTCGGTTTTATCGGGTTGTGTTTAACCTGCATTTTAAATATGTACGCCCATCAAGCGGTTAAAATTATCCAAACAGAGTTAACATCGTTTTCGATTTTAAAGGTAAAAATAAGGAGTGTGTGATGTGCATCTCTCATTTATTAACGATCTATATAACGTTATGAACGTTTCTCGATGTGAACTTAAGGTTGTGACTATCTTCAAATGACGAATATCATGGAAATTAGCGATTCTTTTTTTTTTTTTTTTCATAGAAATACACAACTATTTTATTCTTATACATATGAAGTGATGAAAAAAATTCTAGCTGAGTCAATTCAACCAGAGTATAGGTCTCAATTAATTTTTAAACGTGTTCATGAAGATTCGTGTTTTTCGTTACTTCACTGCGTGCAAAACTCATCTTCTCAAAAGTATGTTCGATATTTTAATGAAATTTTTTAGTCGTGGTTTTCAGGTGATACTAACTGCAATGAACTGGCTATATACTCAGTTGTATTTTACAAGTGTTTAAATATAAAATATTGAATTTCTTTTCTTTCAAACTTGATGTATTGTTTCATAAAAATTAACATATTTCCGAAAATATTTAGCATATCTTAGAACTTCTAATTCATTGAATTGACAACTGCTATAGCCCCGTAGTGTATAAAAATGACTATATACATTAGTTTTTCAGTGTAAAATGTTCAGCGTAAGTATAAAAATAAGCTAATTTCGATGAAATAATGTGTAACAGCTAAAAAATATCTCTGAATTATAGTTAAAAACATACGTTTTGTACAGACTGCTCTATTTTTAAAAGTGTCTCGAATGTAGTCAGTTGTAATAAACATAATATTCCTGACACAATTCTTCAATTATTTTGTTTAAACTATTTTTTATGCTCAATAGAAAAATAAAATCGATGCTACAAAATATTGTTTTCCTATTAGTATCAACATTTTAAACATACTATTGAAGTGCGAGACGTCTTTTGATCGACACGATTTATCCAATTTCAACGTCATAGTTTCACAAACTGTTTTGTGATACTAGGAGGACATAAAAAAATAAAACAAAATAAAAGTTTTTTCTTCGGTTGTCTATATAATCCTCATCACTAAAATTGAAATTTTTTTTTGTAGGAAAACTCAAAAAATAGCAAAATTATTCTTTAAATTTATCTATTTTTAAAATAAAAGGTTTTTTTTTCCCCCAAATGTTTCATTTTTAGACTCAACAACGAGTTCGAGATTGGGCGAATAATCGTGAATCAGCCAATGACTTTCTTTTAATCGACATCTCAAGTTCGCCATCAAAGGCGACCACCCCGATATTATCAGATTCACAGCTGCACCCAGAACGTTTTACGAATGAGAAAACATGTGGGTAAATCCAAATGGAGATCCAGTAATGAATCGCGGTGATGATAATGCTGAGTTGGGTGGGAGATGATACGATTCAAAGAAATTATCTAGAATAATCAATAAAAATACAAATACAAATACGACGCCACAACAGGCAAATTGCCCAACGAGGTGGCTGACTTAAGAAAATCATGGATCCCCGAGCCATTTTTTGGAGGCCCTACCTACTACTGCTACACCCCCCCCCCGCGGAACCCCACAACGAACCCCCAACGAATCGGTACATGCGGGAATGTGCGTGTACGTGTAGTGCAACCTGACGTACAGTTTTTGTTTCTGTGTAATGCTTGTTATGTGTAGTGCTGTCCCCAGTTTTTCTAACTATGAGTGAAGTGTTATGGTTGAATGATTTACCGTTGTAGGACTGTTGCTCTCTGTGGCAAGACTTTTTAACGGGGAGATCGGCTCGCATTTGCGCCTTGAAGTTGGGAACCACAGAAAACCAACTTCAGCCGACCACCACTGTGGGGTTCGAACCCGGATCCTCGCATCACGAGTCCGCACTATAACCACTCGACCACCACTCCACCACCACATATAAATATATGTTAAAAGTATTTCAAAGCCTCTTGGTATTACTATATTTTTGATTTTATTGTTTCTATAGCATCTTCTTCTTCGCTGTTATTTTTTCCCGATGTTGACAAATGCGTAAGTTTGCAGGTAAAAGATTGAAGCTAGTACTAAACACTGTAAGCTAACTCTTTTGCAAGCTCTCAATAAACGATGAATGAGTATCCACCATGGTAAGTGATTCTTGACTCTTCGTTGAAAGATGACCTTTAATTTTTTTTTGTTGCTTCAGGAAATCATATACATTCGGATAAAATATTTTGTCTTATCACACTATTTGACTGTGAGATCACTAAAACGTCGCGGGGGTTTCTTCAAGATTAACAAATGCATGTGAAAAATATATATTATTTTTTATGAAAGCAAAAAGTGTCTACCTGTTGGTTGACTGTTAAGAAAGAATGAACTATAGCGATCAAGAGTGTTTTTGCGCTAGTTCGATTTCTCTTTGACCTCTTCTCGTACTAAGTGTGATATCTCGGTAGATGGAAGAATTGTATTGGAGCTTTCCCTCCTTCTTTCGCAATTTATAGTTTTTCCAACAAAAATTAACTTTATGTTACTGTACCCAGAACATTAGAGAGGATGTCATTGGAAAAAATAGTAGAAGAGTTAGCGTAAAAGAAAAAATCAAGCTAAAGTGATGAACACAAGTTCTACATTACCGTTGCTATAGTCGGAAGTTTAAAAGAAGTTATGATTTCGTAGGGGAAAAAATATCTAGTTGTCGTGGATGCGCCATGGGCTATCAGCTGGGCACGCAGTTGCTTGATAACTTAACATTATTACAAATATTACGATCATGCCTTGACTTTCATGACATCGCTGAAATTCTAGTGGAAAATCATAACGCCACGGAGAATTATTTGATTAATTATGAAAATTTGAAATGTATGATTGAAGAAAATTATTTAAAATATTGAATAATTGAAAACTTGATTTGTAAAAAAGACTTTGCAATTCATTTGTAGTAACTCTTTTATTTTACAGCTCGGAAAATTTTCTCAGATAAGTAAACGAACTCGTATTTCAAGAGAAGTTACACGATGGTAAAAAACATGTCAGAATGAAAAGTTTTCCAAACGATAATTTAACGACGCGTAAACGATAATTCAAGAACGACCCCTGTGAAAAAAAAATATTTCAGAATAATGACCTGACGACGTCATGGGCATGAAATTAAAAAAAAAAAGAAAAAAGGTATAGAACATTAGGGACGGATGTGAGGTCAGAGTTGTGACGAATTTCACAAAAAAAAAAAAATTTCCAAACGATACAACCCCTCTTTGAAAAATACCCCATCACGGAGTGTTGTGATATCATGGTATTAGTGAAAACGTTAATTTGGAAGGACGTATACAAAAATATAAAGTGGTGATTATATACATATATATTACTATTCAAATATTTTGTTGCGTAAGATTTAAAGTCTTTTTACATGCATTTTTACTAGCTGATTTATGAACGAGTCCCCTCTTGTGAAAAATCGCATTATTTGGTTGAAAGTCAGATTTGAACATGGGGATAAAAAAAAAATTCCAAACGATAATTTAGGAATTGCACCCTCTTTGAAAAAAAAAAAATCTCATCACTTGAGATAGAAATAAGAAATTCCAAAAGATAATTTAATATATGACGAGCCCTTTTAGAATAACAACTTGGAACCTTAGAAAATGTGACATAAAAAATTTAATTTAGGAACGACTTGCATCGTAGTGGCTAAAAAAAACCCGATAATTTTTTATTTTAAAATAATTTAAGCCCTCATCAAACCTCTTTGAAAAAAAGTTAGTTAAAAAACGTTAATTTAAGAAAGATCCTTCTAAATCCTATCACGGAGTGTTGTGACATCATCGTTGAGACTTGGGGAAAACTTTTTAGGGTGATATGAAAAAGTTTAATTCAAGAACGACCCCACACGACTTGCAGTGGCTAAAAATAAAAACGATAATTTTGGGAAATTTTTATTTCAAAATAATTGAGCCCTCTTAGAATAACGACAGAAAAAAATTAAGTTAAAAAACGATAATTTGAGAAAGATCCCTGGTAGAAATTTAAATATCTAGCTTGCTAACGCAACCCCTGACATCAGACACTAAAGTTTAATTTAGGAAAGATCCCTCTGAATCAAGAAAGAAGTGATTCTCTTATCACACTAAACAAAATGACTCAGGTGCTGGCTGCGGAAAAGTGGGGTATGGCTGCGGAATAGAAGGTTGCGGTGGCTGCGGAATGGGGGCAGCGTTGAAAAATCTTTGACGTCATGGGAGTGATCAGACACTAAAGTTTGATTTAAGAAAGACCCCTCAAGATCTCTTATCACAGAAGAAAATGACTCAGGTGCTGGCTGCGGAAAAGTGGGGGATGGCTGCGGAATGGAAGGTTGCGGTGGCTGCGGAATGGGGACAGCGTTGAAAAATTTTTGACGTCATTACAGCTGCGTTGACTTGATGTCAGACACTAAAGTTTGATTTAAGAAAGACCCCTCAAGATCTCTTATCACAGAAGAAAATGACTCAGGTGCTGGCTGCGGAAAAGTGGGGGATGGCTGCGGAATAGAAGGATGCGGTGGCTGCGGAATGGGGAATGGCTGCGGCTGCGGCGGCTGCGGTGGGGCAGAAGCCCCTTTCTGCCCCTACTCTTAACCCTATAGAGCATGTCTGGGGAGTGCAATTACAACTCGCAACCCCCCTCCGGGAATGAAAACAGCGTTGCTGAACGAGTGGGACCAATTGCCACAGGAAATGATAAACTGTCTTATTTCAAGTATGAAATCACGCTGCGAGACCTGTATATCTGTAAGAGGGGACCATACCCCCTATTAACTCATTTTTTTGTTTATTCTGCAACCGCTGTTTCATACCTTCCGACTCCAACGAGTGTTACGCACGATCATGCGTGTGTATTACAATTATTGAATGGTTATTTGTTTTGTATTGTATCAATGTATGTACATATCAAATTTCATTAAAATCGGTACAGTAGTTCTAGAGATAATCGACCAAGTCTGCAAATTCTCTTAATTTCTTACACCAGTGTAAGTAACAATTTTGATTTTATTGATCAATTCCAGTCAACTTTTGGTCGTGCTAGTGGTGGCATTTTGTTTGCGTATAATAGAAAATCGTATACGAATGTGCATGTTCAGAAAAACTGATTTTTTGTAATTATCGAATGTAATTTTATTGATATAGAGAAAAATGCCTCTTTATTTTTTCATATTTCCCTCCTGATAAAGAGTATGAAGTAGGCTTTATCGAATTTTTAACACATTTAAATGATCTGTGTGAGGGTTATGTGTCACCATCATAGCTACTGATTCAAATGCCAAAATGGGTGAAAAATTATATTTTTCGTTTGAAAACGATGAATGTATAGAGGTTCATTTTTATCGTTCCCCTATTTAGATAAGGCGACTAATTTTAGGGGTCACCGATTTTGCTATTCAAAAAAAGTTTGTTTTATTAAAAGGCATGAGTGAATTCGGGGGGGGGGGGAATAGTGAAGGTGAATACTCCTATTTATCATAAAATGTTGCTAGCACGATTGACCTTTGCTTTGTCTCTTACCCTATTTATACGCACTTTTTATGGATTTCGAAGTAGGAAAAAATCCAGAATCAAAACATATTCCGGTAACACTGAATTTCATATTCCATACAGCAAATATATCTAGTAAATCTATTAAATCAAGTATAAATATACCCTCTTTAAAAAATGTGTGTGGAAGGAATCAGGTAAAGAGAAATTTTCCAGTCAGAGTTGAATTTTTTGATTGAATCACACAGGATTCTGATATTGGCAAAACTATAACCATGTTCCAAATTATAAAAACTAAAAAAAAACAGTTTGAACGATATAAGTGTCAGGAGAATTGCCTCTATTGCTTCCTCTGTTATCACACTGTTATTACATTTCACTTTTTTGCAAAATAGTCCGCTGTTTTTTCAAACGATGGGAGAGTACTCCTTGATTTTATTCTGGCTTGAATGAAGCCTTCACGACTCTCGGTTGTTGATGCAGCAAGAGATGCTTCATTTACGAGTCGTACCCACCGTTCAACTGCTTGTGTGTAACAAGGAAAATTCGGTATACATGGAAAAGCAGGTTCAGATAATTTTTTGTGGGTCCAGTTCCTTATTTTTATTTTTTATAATAGGTGGTTCAGTCACTCGCACTTGATCACATGCAATTAGTTCCGAATAGTGCTTAGCAGAAAAGTTTATTTTCGGAACATGGAATGTACGGATTTCTGCTTCTGATAATCCTTCATTTCTAATTTTTAGAATTCTCTTGATTCCCAGTTCTTTGCCCGTACTATTTCCACAAGATATCTCTGATCTGCACTTAAATCACTGTTGTCACTGTCCATTATTGGAAGGTTATTAGAGATTGGTTTAAATTCCACAATAGGCAATCTTTCACAATTTTCCAAACTTTTTCCGATATCACCTTGAAGCCCGTGTGGACTGATGAAACATTCCTCTAGATGCTTCACAAGATGTCTTAAATGTAACGACAAATAAGCCATTGAAAGGGATGGCCTATTTCTTTCTCTATTGATCTGATACCATCATTTTTATAATCAGTATTGGTAACAGTTCTGTCGCATCCGACCACCATCAATTCTTTCGTATCAAAATCTTGTTTCAAAAAGTCTAGGATTGATGATTTTATATCCCTTGCTCTACTGCTTCTTGGAGTTGTGTGACCAAGCTAAATTGACCCGGGTTCCTGCAATATTGTTATGTGTTCTTCAGATATGGTTCTTCTATGGAAAGAATCACCTTCTTTGACATTAGCTAAGGTTTTCTCTTTTCGACCATCAAAATATATTCCTCGCACATTTGTTCTAGGAATTTTATCTTGCAAAAGAATTCTCTGTGATGCTCTTTCACGTCTTATTTTCATCCGGTCTATTGTCATATTTGTCTTCTTTTTCGTGAATAACCCAACATCTTCCAACACAGCATTCGCAATAATTGAAGCTGATCGATCAGACACCACAAGCAAGAGCAACATTTGATAATTTAGTTCTCATACGTGAGGATGATGGTAGAATTTCAAAAACAAATGAAGTACTTGCTTCGGCACTGATTGATGGACCAGCTTCAGGAACTGGTAGATGGAAATGCTAACTTCAACGGCAAACTGTGTTTTGGCTCATATAGATCACTTTCCTCAGAATCGTTGGATATAGATGAGTTTTCAGTGGTTGATGAACTAGTTTCCGCCGTTTCTTCTTGGGGTGACTTCAAACGGGATACCATTTCAATTTTCCTTTGTTCATTGTTTTTCAGTTTCTTCGTTGTTAGGACATCTACTCGACCAATGGCCATCTTACATGTACTTCTTTGATCTTGCAAGAAATCTCGCTCTAAATTTGGGACCTTTCTCAACTTGTCACACTTAGTCTTCAAAATCATATTTGCATGCTGCAATGTCGAACAATTTCCGTGCTTCGCGCTTGAAAGATTTCAAGTTCAACTTGAAAGCTTGAGAATCTTTCCTTGCTTTCATATTTTTTGAAGATTCTTGTATTTACAGTAAAAGTCTGAAAAGTTTGCATATCCGTTAGTGAGAAACCGTAGAAATTGAAGCTGTTTCCCAAATACTTTTTATCTTGGGCACGATAATTTCAAAAATGTCTGCAATATCTGGATCTTTTCTTGATTGTTGTGCCTTCATATTGCGTTGAGTCAGCAAATAACAAAGCATAACATCGCCATAGGTGGGCAAGACCCGAGAATCCAACTCTTTAGGATTTCCTATAAATTTCAAATAATTTGGCAAGTACCAACCAAATTTATTGTGGCACTAATCATAACCAATTGAATTAGTATTTAGTAATGCAAGAGCACTGGTTATAAATTTTTTCTACAATCCTATAAGGGAGGGGGAACAACAATTAAAATGAATTTTTTTTCAGTATGCGATAGGCAATGGCGGCTCAAATGAGGTGTGACTCACGCAGACCCATGGAGCCACAGAAGAGGCATCACATCAGGGTTAAGGAAAAAAATAATTAGAGAAAAGTTTGAAAATTTTTGCTATAAGGGTGCAACGAAAAAGAGGTTTGGCTATTCTAGCAATTTTCACGCAGTCAGATGAACCAACTTCAGGACCGTAACTAGCTCTTGGGCACCGAATACATCATTAATTTATCATCATGAAAATTTATACCGCAGTAAAATATTTCATTTCGTACTTAGAACAATGCCGTAACTGGGGAGAAGGGGAGGAGACAGTTTTAGGTGCGAACAAAGAACACCATTACAAAATTATCGAATTTTAAAGTTGTGGGGGCGGCAAAATAATGTTTGCCACGGCCCTGCTTTCAGTAGCGATAAAAAAATTTAAAAAACTGAAACACATATGAGGAAATCGTCGGGAAAAATGAATTTCACATGCAATATAGAACTCTTTGCATTTTACTTAACCTTTTCTCGTCAATCTTCATTGGATTCAGCTTACGCACCGCTTATTTTTCAAATAAGAGGATTAATAATGAAAATTAGAATACACAAACTCACTCTGATGTATTTTCATCGAAGAAAAACTTTTCTTACACACTCGAGCACGACAGTTTCAATTGTAAATCTGTCGATTCAAGTCCGGTAATTAAGAGAAATAACACTCTGCCATTAAGTTTCGAAACAAGATCCTATGAGAAACAGTTTCTGTATGAAAAATCTACAAAGATATCGCTGTTAAGTTTCGTTTAACAACGAATTATATGAATCGCCACTATCTAGTGAATTCGCCTGTTGGAAAATCCAAATATGAAATGCCTAGATCTTCGATAGAGTAATTATGTTTGTACTTCATCTTCACTGTTTGCACCAATGGTTCTCAAAGTGTGCGTCGCGGCTACTAGGGGCACAGCGCTGAGCCGTTGATATTGTTGTGTGGCAATCATTCTGGCCAGCAATAAACATCGGTAGTACTGTACTTTTACTCGCTATCTAACACGCAAAAAAAGACGACGACGACGACTAAGGCAATTAGTGCAATGCCGTTGCTGTAGGCACAACCATGCTAATAACATCCAATCACAATAAAGAATTGGCCATTGACAAAATCGCACAACCAAAAAAATCTTCTCACAAGCTTCTACAGCTGGTTGTCAGCAGACTTCACTGATCGTTTAATAGTATTTTTAGCCAAAGTTTCTAGAATATATAGATAATTCTAGATTTTTAGCGTTTTGCAAAATAAAAGAACTTCGGAAAAAGAAAAAGAGGAATATCAATGGTTTCAAAATCTTCTTTGCTTCTTTGGAGTTACCTCCCCCCATACCTACGTACCATTTACCCCGCACAAATATACCCGCTGCTACTTCCGCTTTCTGGCACCCAAGGGGATGTCGGTCAAACTGAAAAACCCCGTCTTTGCATATGCTCTTTGGAATTCCTTCACTAATTGTAATAGCCACGAGCACTTTTTGATGTTATCAGGGTTTGAAACTGGAATCTGTTTCTTCTCCCACGAAATGTAAGCTTCGTGAGGGGGAAAAAATCATGTTTCCCATTTCAGAAGAAAAGGATTTCTTTTACGATAATTGCTCCCCCCCCCCCCCTAAATTTTGCGACCAGGTGGGACCGCACCTTTTGCAACTGCTTAGGTCTGGTCTGCTTCAACAAAATGGAAAATGAAAAAACAACGAGATTTCTGTTTGAGAAAGGGGTCTTCCTTCTGTCACATGGAACCCATGGATGGTCACAGATGCATACCCCTTTAAAGAATAATATTCGGTATATAATAAAAGAATAAAAAGTGAATCGTTTCCTCATCCAAGATCACTGACCCTCCTGAAATACTTCGGAAGAACCGAAATAAAAAATGTTCGAGCCCACGTGATCATGCACAAGGCTACCTTTAAACAGAGATCTAAAAATCATACGCCAATGTCTGCCGGTATCAGTCATAAACAAGGAGACAAATTTTCCTTAAAAAAATCTTTGAAGGCATTCATTTATTCGAGTGAAATGTGTGTTTGCATCACCCGATCAATGCAGAATTTCATTTATTGTAAAATACTTTTACCCTGAGATAATGGAAGGACGCCTGCGTGCAGGGCCGCAACTAGATACTCTGTCACGCGGGACAAACCGGAATTTTGGCACCCCTTGCATGAAGAGGAAGCAGTTAAAGAATGAATTCGGCGCTCCTCCTGGTTCAGCGCCCAGGGCACCAGACCCGCCTTCTTCCCCCTAGTTGCGCTCCTGCCTGCGTGGACAGAATCGTAAAAAAAAGTTGGTGTGGGTTCCAAAAATACCCATCGTAGGGGCCTGAAGCTGTAGGAATAACCACTGGGAGGGGGGGATAAGTAGAGCAACAGAACAAGAGGTATAGGATGAAGAAAAAAAGATTTTTCATTTTTTGTTAGATTTTTGTTTACTGCAAAACACTTTGGGTGCTCAAGCAGTAGCAGCAGCACCCCCGGGTTCTGACGCCACACCATATGCATCTGGATACCCTCCATCCCTTAGGCAAAACAGGGAAAAGGGGCATAAGCAGAAATGTGAGAAAACGGGGGGGGGGGAACTACAGTAAAATGTTTGCTGTGTCGACGCCTAAAGGCTCTATGCTGTGATGGCAGCGGGGATTCCAGCAAGATTCAAGACTCATAGATAGGAAAAACAGGCAGTTTTTCCTTTAATTTTTTTTTTCGTGTTCGATATTTACGGGGAAAGAAATCAGAAATCTATATAGGAGGTTTTTATTCCTGAATCAATTCTGTGGGTGCTCTGCCCCGTTCTACAAGAGAGTGTGGGTGCTCGAGCACCCCCGGCTCCGACGCCACTGTATATATATATATATATATATATATATATATATAAAACACTTGTAGTGCATTTTCAAAAGCCAGGGGGGCAACGGCCCCAAATGACGGGCTTGGAGCAGAGGGGAGAAGAAAACCATATGGGAGCCCCAAGGGTAATCTTTCGATACAGTACAGTTCTGTAGAATTTAGAGGGTGTTCTTCAAATTACGATGGTATCCCCAGTCTGCACCCAATAATCGTCTGATATGATCCAGCGTATTGGTCGTTTTTTAAGTAATATGCACGTGCTAAAAAAATTAGCTTGTTGGCGAACCATATTCCTAAAGTTTTGAGACCTTTTTCGGCAAACTTAATTCGTTCTCGGTTAATTTTGATAGTGAGACTTTTTCCTCTTGTTTTGCCAGAGAAATTATGATTTGGATTGTTCCACTTGCAGATCATTTTGTTGTAACCATTCGGAGATCTGTGTCAACGCAGCGTCGGCAGAGGCTGTAATTTCAGTGGGTTCCTTAGCAGACACAAACAGAAGGAAGTCATCGGCAAAGGCTTATGCTGTGACCCCCTGGGGTCCACTGGGGTCGAAGTAATGACTCGAATGCAGTATTCCAAAAAGCGGGTCCACTACATGAGCCCTGGGGGCAACCTCAAACCTACGTCTTGGATGTGATTAGGGGTTAAAAGCGGACGAGACATATGCGGACATGTCGGAAATCGGGACATATGCGGACATTTTATGTTTACCAGTAATCAAACGTTACTGGCGAGTAATTCTGGCGATTTTTAAGGTACGTTCTCTGGTCGTGATCAGGTCAAAATCGGACATTTTATGTTTACCGATAATTTAACACTTATTGGCGAATGATTCTGGCGATTTTTCGAGCTACATTTTCTAAATGTGTTCAATGGGGGGGGGGGGAGTAATAAGTTCCTGGAAAGTTTGAAGAAGAATCAATATATGTCGGCTGCCGACCCCATGGGAGATTGTACTATGAAGAAGAATAAATTGACTGAGAGCTGGGAGGATTAGAGTCAGTTGTCGCCTTGTTTTCTTCTGAGAAACGTCGTTTTCTAACATTGCCGTCCGTACCTCCAAATACGACTCTTATCCAGCCCATGGATAAAAAAGTAATTTTAAAACTTTGAGAAGGTTTAAATCAAAGGACTTTTAAGACGGTGTTTTGCGATAATCTCTGCCTCAGAATTAACAATCGCTGACTTCTGCAAACATAATTTAATACACTAATACACTACATTCTTCATAATTTTTATTCATGAAGCTTTGCAAAAAGTTACTTACACAGGGGCGCCGTTATCAGACACGGGGCCAAGTGCATCTCAGAAATTTCGAGGCATCAAAAATGTGTAGGCACCCTTAGCCCCGATTTTATATATTTTGTGGTGGGGGGGGGGGAAAGATCATCAGCTATTATTTCAGAATATGCAGGAATGCTGAGAAATATCCTAACAAAAAATTTTAAATACGCAATAAAATGTAAATAAAAAAAATTAATGATAATTCAGTACTTAAAGGTAGTTTCAAAGTAATGAGAGGAAACAATATTCCAGAAACTGATGAAAATTTCAGAATTAAAAATAACTAAAAATGGATCCAACACCAATGAAAATTCAGAATTAGAAAAATAGAGAAATTTAGAAAATTAGAAAATGAATGGAAGAAAAAATTCTAGAATTGATGAAAATTCGGAATTAATCCGAGAAATAATTTAAGAATTGATGAAAATTCGGAATTAATCCGAGAAATAATTTAAGAATTGATGGAAGCCTCCAATAAGTTAACGTAAGTGCGGGGCCCGGTGCAACCGCACCTGCCGCACACCTCTAAGGTCGGCTCTAGACTTACAGAACCATGAATTCCGTTTGGGACGCATTATAACCAGATTGCTTTTCAGGCAGAAATTTCGAGTGCTTTGACACGTAGACTGCTCAACACTAATTTTATTGCCAAAAATTTTTTAGTGATTTCATGGTAATTTTGAGTGCTGATTCTGTGTGTGAATCTGGCATTTTTTTTCAAACGCTCTAATTTTTAACATAAAGTGAAAACTAAATTTCAGTAGTACTACATAAGCAGCACACAAATCGCATTTAAATCTGCGAGCAGAGTTTACATCACTAGAAAGCTTGAATCAATGGAATAAATCAATTTAATTATGAAAAGTAAGCAATTTAATCATGAAAATCAATACATAAATCGGAAGATAAGTCAATACTGATGATACTTAGGGCCGTACTTGGGCAAGTGTGAAGGTTGGCCGCAACCGGGGCGTTAAATGTTAGGGGCCGCAAAAACGTGATGATCTACAACGACATTTTTTCTTGGTCTGCAGAGTCGTTGTATCGAGGTTCGCTGTAGCTTAAAATTTTGTCTAAAACCTTTAAAATTCAGACATCGAACCCTATTCCTCTTGCCTAGGGTTTTCACAGAACCCCTTCCTCCAAGTGAAGTAAAGGATGGAGGTGGATCTAATGCTCCGGACGATGGGTTGCTAAATTTTTCTTTTAAAATTTAAAAAATTACACAATTCATACATAATGCATACTTGCCCAGCTGAAAGAGTATGAAGTTGAGGTCCTGGGTAGGTAATCGATTCAATGGCCCCGACAGCTCTCCAACCTTTAAATGTCTGGGAGCAGCGTGCAATATCGTTCAAATTTATTTTCGAATGATTTTTTTATATGACCATGAAATAGTAGTTTGATGTTCATTCTGCCTATGTAAACCTGGCGTGCTCAAGGGTGTTCATGGTTACTCAGGGATTAGGAAACACCGTTTTCTAGGGCCACAAAATGCTTAAGCCCGTCCTTGATAATAAAATAATGCGTATTTGTAAATCAATAAATCAATAAATGCACATCTTTAAAAACACTCCACTCAATTATCAGATTTCAATATGCAGGCAATGCACGTCACACGAAATTTGTGGTACATTTATGTTCAGAATAAAAGTAAAACAATATATGTATGTATAATATACATTATACATATCGTGTATACATTTATATATCGTATAATATATGGAATGAAAATAAGGGAATATATTTAGAATATCAGAATAGATCCATGCAGTAATGATATGCTCTATAATGTTGCATTTTGTCCACAAAATGAACACAAAATTATATTAAATTAATTCAAGGAGAAGCACTTGCATGATTTTCTGTTATGGGTTTTAAATGTCTTTCATAGGAGGCTTCGGTAGAGTAATCAGCCATCATACGCGAGGCTCGAGCTTGCCTTGATACTTCTGTTCCATTACTTTCATATCTTCATGAAACCGCCTCTCGTCATTAAAATGACTCAGATTGTCTGTGAAATTGGACCAAGTAACTAACAAGAAAATGCGCCTTTGTGCTCATATATTAACAGCCTATTTTTCAAACGTTCGAAAATTTTTAAATTCAAATTACAAATTAATCGTATTTTACTGCAATTCTTCATCGTTCTCTGCTTTGTCAAAAAATTCTCAACAACCGATACGAAACATGATCAAACTGAAGATCGACCGGATTGGACGGATATTGATTAATATCCGTCAAAAATGATGAAAATTTCGACTCTTTAAGAAATTTATGAATTTGAGAACCATCAAAAATCCCTGCTCACAGCTTTTCATTGTTCAGTCCAGGAAACGTTTTACAAATTAATTGGAAGCACTCGCCACTTTATTTATTGAGCAGCTTTATCGAACTGCTTCACTAAACAGAGTTTTATGAAGTGTTGGGAGATGTATTTTGTCTATGAACAGCTGGCTCTCTAAAAATATTTTCTTTGTTGTCCCAGTAAGAGGTTCATCAGCTCAAGATTATGACAAATAACGAATGTCTGATGATGTGATATACGTAAATTTGCGCATAAAATTTCGAAATTTCACAAAAATAAAATTTTCTAAATCGGAGATTTTGCATTTATTCGCAAAAATGAACAAAACTAACGATACATTTTCCCTTCAGGTTTCATTTTGAAGCGAAGTAATAAAGTACTTAATTAAAAGCTAATATTTCAGTAGTCTCCCCATATCTCCTTCTTTAATAGTACTTCCCTCTGTGAGTAGTAACGGCGTTGTAGGTACATAATACAGTCGACTCTCGGTTTACGAAGTTAATTCGTTCCTGAGGTAGGTTGGCAAACCGAAACACATTTGCCCATAGGAATTAATGTAAAAATAGATTCATTCGTTTCTAAGACCCCGAAGATTCCTACAGTGTCAATTTTTACACTTTTTCACGCTCAAAAAAGTGAATAACTCGAAAGCTATTGAAATAATCATACTGACACTAAAAACACTTTTTTCCAGAGAAAAACCAGACTTTACGAGAAAACGGGCATATATGCTATACATGGGCAGAGCTGTACCCATGTCTAGTCTGATTAATTTCATCTATTAATCTCAGTGTCAAAGCTCTCGAAATTTCTGCCTGCAAAGCAATCTGGCTACAATGCGTTCCAAACCGAATTCATGGTTTTATAAGTCACTTGCTGCCAAACTTCATCAATAAGTTCTATGAGCAATGTGGGACATTAAAATGATGTTTCTAAACATCAGATAGTAGTAATTATATATGTGTCAGAGGTTATTGCAAAACGTGTTTCAAAAATTTCTTTAATGATAACCGTCCCAAAATTTGAAATGACAAGCTGATCTATGAGCTGGATAAAAGGAGTCTAATTCGGAGGAATGCATTTGAAAAAATCGAAATGCGGCCGTAGACACTTCAATTTCTCCATTATCATTTCGAATTTAGTCAAATATTTTCCTGCTTGCGTGTTCGTAAACCGAATCAATTTTTGTTGTTGGTAAACCGAATTATACGCAAACCGAGACGTTCGTAAACCGAATGTTGACTGTGTCAGCATTCTTGCTATTAGCGGGACTATGAAGACTTTGAATAACTGCCTTTGCAAAGTAGGTAGTAGAATTTCATGTGCATGGCCATCAACAGAAGTCTTTTAGATGACTACTGAAAGTAGTATGATTCTATTTATCAATGACTTCATACCATGCCATAACGTTGCAAAAAATATTATCTTGGAGAAGCTTTCCAAAGTACAAAATTTGGGTGCAAAGTTGATGTAAGTGTTGTCACGACGTCAGATAGGCCCAGCATAAAACCACTGTACATGCTGCAGAGGTTAATTTGTTGCGTCGAATATCGTGTAAAAAAATAAATGTATTTAAACTCTTCTGCTGCTGTCAAACTTTTTTCTGTCTTTTCGAAAAAAATGGCTGACTTTTGCGTTCATGAGAAAATTAACTTGATGCGCAAAACGTGCGCGAATGGATATATAGTTTGGTGCTTGTATAAATAGTCAGTAACGTCCATAATTTTCGGATAGAACTCAGAAACGGAAGGCAACTGAACTCTTAATTCACGAGTTAGAATTCAAAACATTTTGCTCAGCAAAATCACAACTTATTTTCGCTTAACATTGTAAATCTTCAAAATTTTGAGGAAAAGTTATAAAAATCAAAATTTTCGTATTTATTCATCTACATCGGCTAATTTCACTTTTATCGCATTTATTCCGTAAATATGAAAATTACGCTTCCTTAATGATGCTATGAATGCAATAATATTGAGAATAAGTTACGAAAATAAATGAAAAAACACAAAAGTAAAAATCTGCCGCAAAAAATAGTGATTACAGACTGCATTGGAATGTTGAGAATATGTACTATCTCAAAACTGGAGTCATTTCGTCAAAACCAACACCAGTTATCGGCAGCCCACTAAAACCTAAAACCTTTACCCTAAAACCGTTGAAGTTTCTTTGGTAAACCGATTTTTTTTTTGTTTTGAGCAGTGTTATAGAGGATATTTTAACACTTCTAACGAAATTAGACATTCCCTGTGTGTGCCCCAGTCTGGCTGTCTCTCTCTGAGGGAATTCGCGCGTTTTTAGTTTATTCAAAGTTCTTTATGACTTTTTTTCAAAAACGCTATAAGCGGGATCCGAATTGGACAAAAACCGAGACTGTCATGTAAAACCAATAGCCTATCCACCCTATTTTGTAGGTTAACTATCATTCTCCTTCGACGAAGAAAAAGTTTAACCCCCCCCCCCGCACTCATGAGAAAATCTTCCGTACACTACTGAATGGAACTCACTGCACACACAATGTACTTACAGTTCCCGTTTGAACTAGACTGGGACAGAAGGAGTCTTCTCCTGAACTGGGGTCTTCGGTGTACGTATGATGATTAGCTAAAATTTTTCACAAGCATCTTTACAGTTAATTTACTGTGCAATCAAACAAAAACTATAGCATTCATATATCTGCAAACCATGTCAGTCTCCCTTATAAAGATGTCATGGGTCTTCGCAGTCCTAATCTGTAACGAATTAATTTATTGAATTAATAACAAAGCAGGGGAGATTGTGTCTGAATAGGCAGGTCCAAAGAAGAGAAACTAGAAAAATTATTGTTTTAATGTAATTATTATACAGTATGTCATCAAATGGAAGTAAGTTCCTTATGGCCGTTAATTGTTCATGTTTCAAATGCCGCTATACAAGTAGAACGCGGATGGGGCTTTGTGACCCAGGATAAACGTAGTATTTTCTTAACATTTTTTATTATATTTACCTTCAAATCAATGTAGTCCCCCCCCCCTCTCTCGAGAGTCGTTTTCTATCGTTTTTCGGTAATCCGAGTCAGTGCTGTGGGTTCTGAGCACCCATGGTAATGACCCCAGTAATTTTTCTCGAACGACTGAATATAAGCAAAGGGTGTCCGGCCTCCTCCTCCGGTCCATACTTCTCTGGAGCATTTGAAATAAATTTCTTAGTAAATGTAGTTATTCGTGCTCTTTACCCATTTTCGGACAAGTGTAACTAATGATGGTTCATCAATAAGAGCTGCAATGTGGATCAAGTTATCAAGCATAATCAAGAACAATAAAAAAATCCTGGACCACGAAACGGTAAGTTTATTTAAACGTGGGACGTATAGTATAACTAAAATTCAATGTCAATCATTTGAAATTACAAATAATTTTATTTTCAATTAAAAACACTAATTTTATTTATGATTGTGTTGAATTTTAAGAAAATACATATTCGGCCGCCGAGTATTCGGTTATTCGCTCAAATCACTATTCGTCCAATCCTTAATAAGACACTAATAGAATTTCAATTCTGAATCAATTAAGCATGAAGATCGCATGTATCTACTTGATACCTATCATTTCGATTCATTATGCTCAACTCAAAGATTTTTTAATAGACTACTTATTATATGCAATGCATAAATATTAAATAATGTAGTGGATTCCGCTTATAACGTTTTCCAAAAAACTGTCATGGAAAACGTTGTAAGCGAGAACCGCTTTAAATGAGAAATCTTAATGAGAATTACAGTCGATCCTGCTTATATCGTTTTCCCGCTTAGTACGACTTATTCTGGTGTTTCCAACTCACTAATTCGCTCTAAGATTTTCCATTTAAAGCATTTGCCCGCTTACAATGTTTTTGTGACAGGTTTTTTGAAAAATATTATAAGCGGGATCCACTGTACTGTACTTAGAGTTGAGACCACAGAAATAAGTCGTACTAAGCGGGAACGTTAAAAACTGGATTGACTGTAATCGGAATAAGTGTGTGTGTGTGCATAGTTTTAGATCACTTCATTAGAATAAAATCTTTTTTTAATGTTTCTGTCGAAGTAGTTCACATGTTTTCTATATTATCATATTTCTATCCACGTGTGGCATCTGAGTTGCCGTGATTTTTATTGATTAAATTTAGTTCAGTTGTGTAGTTATTTTTCTTTTCCCACGATATATCTTGCATGTACGATCAATCGATATCGTTTATGTATATGATCGTATAAGTGCTCATTAATTTATGTATGATTTTACTAATTTTCCCTCTTATGAAACAATCAACTTCCTTTGGTTTGACAGTGCCGCAGTCCACGCACTGTGCTGATAATACTCAGGCGAGATTAGTTGTAGAGACCCTTCCTAGGATAGAAATCCCTCGGGATAAGGACTTATGATCACTTCCGCGCCGAGCCCGGTAATAATAATGACAATAGTTCTACTGAAGCTATATATTATTATAGTGTTGGTTATGTCGGCGTTTTTTTTTACGTGTAGCAATCCATCACTTGTCAGTGGTTCAAAGAGGACGGGTTTTTTTAAACTTGTTCTGGCGACTGGTAGACGACTCACGTCTTACATTGTTCAAATTTCATCAAAAGTTTCTCTGCATGTCTTTATAATGTCCATCAAAGAGAAAACCGCCACTTAGCAGCTTGGTGGAAAAATTAGGGATAAACCGCCAACATCGAGGGCGCGGCAAAATTTGTCCGATTTTGACCCTATTTCCATGTTGTCCGCATATGTCCCGTCCGATTTTGACTCACTACCTTGTATGTTGGTGCTGTACTTGTGTTAAGAGTTATGGTGCGTTCCGCGAAAATGTCCTACAAAATTTTTCTTAGCTGAAGAGGAATAGACATCCTTTGAAGGTTATCAGCTATTACCTAATGACGCACACAATTGAAAGCTCTCCTAATGTCTGGGGAGATAACGGCTGTGAGTAAATGTTCTCAATCTGTTCCATTAGATGATGAAGGGCATCATCCGTTGAGCGACCCATACGAAGACCAAATTGAAGAGGATGAAGGAAGCCGTCCCGCTCAACATAGTAGGAGAATCTTTCTATAAAACGTTTTTCGAGTGCCTTTCCCAAATTGGAAGTCAACGTAATGGGACGAAGTACTTAAATCATAGACTGCCGAATTGTGACTGAAATCTTTAAAGTGCGTTTCATAAGAACTGAGAGTAAAATATTTTTATACATATTTTTTGCCTATATCTCTTTGTGAACCTCTTAAAGGTTTTCCCATCTTTTCTGAATCACCCTGTATTATTCGTAAGACCTCATGTTCCTCAAATAGTGGCTATGCAAGAGGGCCTTCTAGATGGTCGTTTTGGATCGGTATTGATGTACACACTTCTGGAAAAGGGCTTGCTAGATGTTGCTCTGCTATATCTTTTGGTGTGGAGCTGGACTGAACTGGAATTTGCATGTGTGTTCACCTGGACCGAAATACTGCCTTATAGGGCATACATATGCCGTAGCAGCTTGCGTGCAGAGCCTATTCCAGAAACTGGATTTGGTTTGCATTACTGCTCGTTTAAAAAGTGCTCTAGCCCTTCGAAAGGAGGCCATAGTGTCACGGATATCCTGTCCAGTCCTCTTCATAGGTTTAGTTTTCTCTCGATGGCCCGTACTTGCCTTTTTTTGTCGTTTGAGCTCCTCCGTCCACCATTTGATAAAAAACCACCTAAAGATACCCTTAGGGTGTGAGTGGGTTGTTTTTTAAAACCTAAGATAGTCTTGCAGTTGATGTTTATTACTTCCATCTGTCTTGTAGAATGCTGCTGTAGCTGGTTTTGATCGGTAAATCTGTATCAGCTCCTCCTTAAATCTTTGAAGTACCGCATGCATACTCCCTTGAAAACGACTTAATCTCCGTTTTGTGGTGTGGTTGGGAGAGAGTAAAGCGAATCCTTTCTTTAATATTGAGACAGATCCTTGTGCGTGCTCACTTATACTTTTTTTAAACCGAGCACAACTCAGGTCTATCGCCATGGGCAATTTACTACCTAGTGAGTTGTGCCGGAAGCCGATCGTCGCCAAATTTTGCACATATACCAAACAGTACCGGGGTTGAGCCGTTGGCTACTTTAAAAGTTCGTCAGAGTTGGGCAAATGCCCGAAATGAGCAAAAAATCGTCGCGCAAAAATGGTTCCTGGGGCCCCAACAGTCACTTTTGGAGTGTTTACGCTCACTTATTGTGCTATTTTTTTTTCAAACCGAGCACAAATCAGGTCTATTGCCATAGGCAATTTACTACCTAGTGAGCTGTGCCGGAATTGTGTGTGTACCTAACAGTCTGAGTGCGTATCTAGTGTTGTGTATGATTTTTCAGTGCTGCCATCTATATCTCAGAAGTGAAGTGAGTGATGTGTAGTGACTGAATATTTGTACTGTTTGTAGGCCTGTTGCTCTCTGTGGCGAGACTTTTTAACGGGGAGATCGGCTCGCATTTGCACCTCGAAGTTGGGAACCACAGAAAACCAACTTCAGCCGACCACCACTGTGGCGACGGTGGGGCTCGAACCCGGTGCGAGTCCGTCACTATGACCACTCGACCACCACAGCGGCGCTCACTTATGCTGCCCACTCGTTCATTTTTTATTTCATCTGTTCTTCGGAGGCTTTAGCCAAGGAGCTTCAAACACATGGCCCACTGGCCACATGTGGCCTTCGAAGCTTTTTGCTGTGGCCCGCCGATGAAAGATCTTACATAGTTACAGAATTTATGGAAATGCTTGAAAAAAAAACCCTTGATGAAGGAGGGAGGGTATTCGAGAGTATTCATCGAGGGAATTCCATCTGTGATCTTTTATATTGTTCGTTATGGAAAAATTAGATTCGCGCGAATGTGAAGTTAAGAACGAAAGAAGTATTGTTCCTGTTTGGTATTATTTCAAATCCCTCCCGCTAACGCTTTTATTTTCCTACTTGCAAAGTCTATGATAATATCCGATGATGATGTCTCTCGCCGCTATTACTACGAGGGTTTTGACAGCTGGAAGATAAATCCAGGAAAGAAAATCCAAGTTCTTTTGCAGGGACCCATATCCTCTCACTTGCCGGGGTGAGCGTACTAAACCACAAAGCCAACGAATCCTCTTTACTTAGAGCAGCGTTTCTCAATCTTTCAGTATTTGCGACCCAATTTTCAATCATAATTTTCATCGCGCCCCCCCCCCAAGTGCAGTACAGGGGGGCGCCCCCCCCCATGAAATTTTTGGAACTTTCATATGGAATATTACATTCAAATAATTTGCTGAAAATTACTTTTATCAACTTATTTTAAACGAAAATAAAACAATCTTTCCTCTGAAAAAGTCACGAAAATACTGAACAATATGGGATGTATGTCAACCCATTCACAACAATTAGAAAAATCATCCCTCCCAACAGGGAGCTCTGTATCCCCCCCGTTCCCTATCGCTATCGAATCTATCGTGAATGTGTATGTTATTGTTATAATCTGCGTGTTAGCTGATCGAGACAAAAAAAACTGCAGTAAAGGACCCCTTTATTCGTGGGAGTTAACGACATTAGTTTTAGTTTCGGTTGGGGACTGCGGAAAGAAAGAGTTTGTGTCTATGTTTGATAGGAAATAGCTTTTTTTTGCGCTGTCATATTCAAGTTAATATTAAATTATTTAAAATTAAAAGAAAAAAAAACAATGGATTTCAAGTGATTTTATTCTAGAGTAGGTGTATACGGTTTACAACGGTATTAAATACATATTACCGCAGTAGATTTGTACAGAAACATGGATAAATTTTTAAGTGGGCGCAAGCGAGCAGTAGACGAAGCATCGACAAGTGCACAGAGTAACGTGGTTCCAAAAATGAAATCAAGAATACTTAAATTTCGGTTTTACCAGCACTGAAGTAAATGAAAAAGAAAAACCTCTATGTGTCATTTGCTCAAAAATTTTGGCAGCAGACAGCATGAAACCTAATAAACTTAAACGGCATTTGGAAACGCTTCATGGTGAGTACGTTAACAAACCCCGAGAATTCTTTGAATTGAAATTAAAATCGCATGAAAAGCAAAAATCATTTTTTATAAGAACTTTGTCTGTGAATGAAAAAGCTTTACTTGCCTCTTACAAAGTTTCATATAAAATAGCCAGATGTAAAAAGCCTCACACCATAGGTGAAGAGCTTATTTTGCCAGATGCAATCGAGATTGTAGAAACTATGTTTGGGGATAATTTTGCCAAACAATTACAGTCCATACCTCTATTAAATGATACTGTTGCCCGTCGAATTGGTGATATAGCTGAAGATGTACAGCATCAGCTTTTCCAGAAATTACGTGACAAATTGTTTTCAATTCAGCTTGATGAGGCAATAGATAGCAATAAAGATGCTCATCTCATTGCTTATGTTCGATTTTGTGATGGTACGTCAGCAGTAGAAGAACTACTTTTCTGCAAACAAATAGAATTCAAAGCAACAGCAATCTCATTATTTGCTATCTTAAATGATTTTATAAACGACGCAAACATAGAGTGGAAAAATTGCGTTGAAATATGCACCGATGGTGCTCGTTCAATGTCTGGAAAATTTCAACGTATACAAGCACTTGTGAAACAAAAATCCCCACAGTGTGTCTGGACACATTGCATGATCCATAGAGAAGCTTTGGCTTCCAAAGAAATGAGCCCTGGTCTTAATAACGTGCTAACAACGGTTGTGACTGTAGTAAATTATATAAAAATGAGACCCCTAAAATCAAGAATTTTTTCTGCACTTTGTAAAGATATGGGTGCAGTACATTCAGAGTTACTATTTTATTGCGAGTTGCGATGGTTATCACGTGGGAAATTTTTGCAACGTGTTTATGAATTAAGAGATGAAATCGCAATTTTTCTAGAAGAGGAAAACCGACTGGAAGCCGAGATGTTTCGAGATCGTTTATTTGTGATGAAATTGAGCTACTTGGTAGACATATTTGATAAATTAAATAAATTGAGTCTTCAACTCCAAGGAGCAAATACACATATGTTGGATACAAGTGATAAAGTTAATGCTTTTTGTAGAAAATTAGAATTGTGGAGCAGAAATTTAAAGCAAAAAAACTTGGAAATGTTTGCAAATGTGGATGAATGTGTTAAAACTTACAAAGCTGAAGAACAACATGTGAAAGTGGTTTTTCTAACCATTGAAAATCATTTATCCATGCTGGCAAAGAATTTCAAAAAGTATTTTCTTGCTGACGACAACTTGGTAGCAAGTTACGAGTGGGTTAGGGATACATTTCGAAATACTCCCCATGGTCTCTCAACTGCTGAAGAAGAAATCTTCATAGACTTACTTCACGGCAAGTGGCGAAATAAAAAGATAATTTAGTAATAAATCACTCTTTGAATTTTGGGCAGGGGTGGATGATGAGTTTTCTGCACTGAAAGAAAGAGCATTTCGTATACTATTACCATTTCCAACATCCTACCTTTGCGAAACCGGATTTTCTGCAGCGGCTGCTTTGAAGACAAAATATAGATCTCAACTAAATATAGAAAAAGAACTCAGAGTGTCCATTTCTAATATTAAACTTTCTTCCGAAAAACTTTGCTCTTCAAGACAAGCACAAGGGAGTCACTAAAAATAATTGAACTTGTTTTTAATTTATATTGGTATTCTAATTATTAAATACATTGTGCAGTACTGATAAAGTCCTATTTGAAGTGTATTGTATCAGTGTAAATGCGAATTTTATTTTTTATTATCTTATAATGCATTTTGTTTTGCTTTCCTTTCAGAGTAAAATAATCATTTTTTTAAATAATACATATTTCTTTCGATATGCTAGCGCCCCCCTTTCAGTACTATCGCGCCCCCCCAGGTTGAGAATCGCTGACTTAGAGCTTTTATGTGCTGAATTGGGCCGTACATGAACAGCCAGACCTTAGTCAGGCGAAAGCTCACAATCTCTGACACTGCCACCAGATGGAAATTCCTAAATACATAGAATCAGCCAGCTGTTAAAAAGACTTCGTATGGATAGCGGAAAGTAACATCATGCTCGGATAAAACTAATCTGTCTCACGACGGTCCCAGGCAGCGGATAAGTTCGAGCCGCCACACGAAGGGGGGCAGTGATAATAAGGTAATGACTCATATACCTTGAGGCCTTTCAAAATATCTACAAGAAAGCACACTTTAAAAGAGCTTCAAAACTTCCCGTATAGCAATACTGTCTGCTTCCTTTTTTGAAAAAAGGAGTAAAAAGGTATTCATACAGAATTACAAGTGGTTTTGATATTGAATCTGGCTTTCTTTTGGAACTGATAGAAATCACACAGGATTTCTATCAGTTCCAAAAATTGCAGAAAATACTGCAACTACTCACTGCGCTTGGAACCCACGCTGTTTAAGGAATGACAGTAATTTACAGAATAATACTTTGAACCAACTTTGATTGGAAATTCATTTAAAGATAATTAATAGGAATATACATATATATATATATATATATATATATATATATATATATATAAGGTTTTTGCCTACTTTAAACATTAGCTGGCAAAATTATAAATTAAATTCAATGAATTTGCAAAGACAATCCCAATCAATCATTTTCAGAATTTGTAAATTACAGTTATTACGATTGATATCACAACTGTATAATAACATTTTTTGGTATTTGCCGAGGTGAAAAAAGCCCGAAATGAGCTGTAATTACAGTTTACTGCCAATTATAAGTAAAAAGTCCGGAATATGTGCACTCGATGGCTTGCGGGAAATTAGAAAAATTCATGAACTTGAATGAATAATTAGTTAATTAATTATGATTCCAATCAGCATCGGGATCGTAATGATTAATGAATGACAAGCTTTCAAATTTATGAAAATGATAAAATTCGCATTTTTACGAATTTGAATGACTAATTAGTTAATTAATTATGATATTAATTAGCATCAAGATCGTTGTGATTGACAAATGAAAAGCTTTCAAATTTATGAAAATTAGAAAATTCTCATTTTTACTTTTTAGTTCATGAAAGTTACTAAATGTCAGCTTTTACCGAATTGCTTCACGTTTTCAAGCGTATTTCGGGCTTTTACCAACTCGACTTGGTAAAACCTAGGATTGACCACTCTTCGGGCTTTTACCGTAACATATACACAAACAATACAGAAAAGCAAACGTGGCAAGCGGCGCTAGATAAAAACAATAGTAACGCTCAAGCAGAATTGTTAGCGATACAAGCAGCTACACAATACGTAACAGGAACAGAAGAACGAGTTTTAATAATAATTGATAGTCGCTCCTTCCTTCAAGCACTTCTAGATTCAACAAATAGGAACACAATGGCACGTGTATTGAGGCGACTTTTATTAGATAAGCTAAAAAGTTTCCTTGGTTTGACTAAGGCCCATGTAGGTAATCTTGGAAACGAGAGAGCAGACTCTCTAGCCAAGGCTGCCATAAACTGTGACAATAAACTTGATAATCCTTTCCCACTAACGCTCCTGAAGCGACAACTTAAACAAGCAATCCTCCAGAAATGGCAGCAAATTAGGGACCAAGGAACAACAGCTAGGAAAGTGCACGAAATTGTCCTTCGAGTCACATACGACACACTAAACTGGAGTAGGGAGGTGAATATCTTCATAATAGGACACAGCCCATTCCCTGTATATCTACACAAACGGAAACACCGCCGAACAGACAAATGTACCTGAGGGGTGGTGGGTATTCCAGTTCACTATGCCACAGAGTGCAAATTTACAAAACATCTACACACATGCACATATATTCCGAAAACAATAGAAAACAATAGTTCACTCAAATAATCAAAAACAAAAACACAGCAGCAAGGATTACAAGCCTTGTAAATATATACACGCCAACGTAAAACAAAAAATCTGCCCACCATATTTATAAAATAATTTTTTTTTAAGTTTTGCAAAAATAAGGGAAAAACAAATAGATAAAAACAACAACAAAAATCATATCCACATGACTGCCACTACTAATGCATAACCATTACCTGTATAAGATATATACTAACATGACCCGAACAGGAATTTTTATGACATTCCCATGAGAATGATGTAAATGTGATAATCACAAATGTCCTCCATTCAGCTCTTCTAGCGGGGGTGCTAGGTGGGAGGACACGAATGGTTTCATAATAACCATTACATTTAGTTTTTATTTATATATATTCATTTTTTTCTTTAATAAATATAACCAGCCAGAGCGAGAACCAAAACAACAAGACCGAAGCTAATTCTTAGCTAAGGCTCTCTCCAAACACACAGACAATCTCCCATTTAAACTAATCTCGCATTGCTCACCAATTAGCGTGAGACGACTCGGCCTGGCAGTTATATGTGTACATATGTGTATTTCTCTTTCCTCTATTCAAGTTCTTCATGCATTTCATGTCCACAACACACTTGCGTACTCATATTGTCGTATTCATGTTGCTCAACGAATAAGGTGCTAAGCGAGATGGCACGGGTGATCTATAATTGTAAATATTCCCCCAGACACAATATTTCTGTTTTGTATATTTTCATCAAATCCGCCGGAGCGGGTGAACTCAACCCAATAAAACTGATGCTGGCTTCTAGTCCGCAAGTTCTCAAACCCATTTGCTCACCAATAAGGTGTAAAGCGGGATGACTCGCTCCAATGGATATTTTATATATATATATATATTTTTTTTCACAATAAAATTCTCATCTCGTTTTTTTTTGTTGTATCCTGTGTATATAATATGACAAGTGTAAGATAACAGATGAGATGGCATGGGGGCACCCCTCTAATTGCTTTTAAAATGTACCTCCATCGTAATATGTGTACATTCATCCGTCTTAACGAAACCCAGAAACTTTTCTCCAACTCCCAACCACATCTCGTCTGTAATCACCACAAAACTTGTTGATCGCGACAGTACCCAATTGTCCGGTGAAAATATGTTGTAAAAATTTTGTATGTTATGTTTTTTTTGACACAAAATGAAGTGTTACGGACTCTGCAACGAAGCTGGACTGGAAGAGATCTCGGTAACGGGATAAGCCCAGTGGGGAAAGTTCTGGCGTTCATTCATTCAGACCAGGCCCTGTTCCATCAAAATTTCCTCTATTTGGTGAGTTTTTCCCTGAGCCTGAGGAAGCTCAGTTCCCTTATCTAGTTTAAAGGGCATTTGGTTAAGCAAACTTGGCACGTTTTTTGTATGTGCCCCATTTTGCTACATCTGTAGCACGGCCTTAGCGTATTCTTACTTTGAGAAAGACCTTGGTGTGGTTTCTCTTCTCCAGAGACTCAACCTTTTCAGACAGAACTTTGAGCTGACTGGTGAGTTGCTCATATAGTTGGACTGAATGACCCTCGTGCGGGTTAGACGTAAGCACATGAAACACCTTTTGGGGTGGAGGGGGTTCACTAAAATAGGATTACAGCTCTTAGACTGGCGCACTTAGAGGAGCGTGCGCCATGCACGCTCCTCTATCAGTGCAACCTTCTTCACCTCCTTGAGGGTTTTAGGTTTCTTGGATAAATACCCCTCTAAGGATTGTACCAATTGTGCAATAAGGTGTGGGACCATCGGCACCCAGGTTCGAATTAGGTGGTCGTGAGGAGGGGGCCGAAAGAGAATGCTGCAACAAGAAAGTTGAAAGGACTCAAACACATTGAGTGACCGAGAATCAGAGAAATCTTTCAAATGGGGAATTTAATCCATCCGTTACTTTACGTTGCTGTGAAAATCACAGAAATACAACTATTATTTTTTGAAAAAAAAAACAAAGCTCACATGAATCAAATTATTTTTACGACATAGTTATTATGAAAGATCAGTTTTATGCGAGAAGATGCACCTGACTAAAAAAAGGAATTAATTTGTAGATTGACTGAGCCCCCCCCCCCAAAAAAAATAAAAATAAAACTTATCTGTATTAGCTGTGCGTTTTCTGATGCGTCTCGATCGCCTCAGATGAATTGATGCTGTGCTCACGAGATTGCTGGAAGATACTTTAACGCTATCCTTCTGGCAACCAGGCAGACGAGGCTTCGGGGATCGTAGAAGGAGGACTATTTTGGTCCAAGTGCTGGTGGCGTGAAGGTATGCGTACTGTCGGTTCATAGACTAAGGTAGGATTAAGGTATAGACTAAGGCATCATATAGATTTGCTTCTATAAGGCTACCACTGCGGCAACCAGACGACGGGACCCCGAGGATCACAGATGACATATCGCCTTTTCATCGTGTGTTGCATCGTTCAGTACTCCTCCAACTGCCACGAGAACAGTCCTTTCAACAGTATTCTTCCCCGATAACACGTGATCGGAGGCCCCAGACTAGAGTAGTAGTAGATATCACAACCAACGTACACTTTAATGGCTTCATATCAACTTACATAGTATGCATCTCTTAAAATATCAGATCAGTGTGAACACCGTATCACGTCTTGCATGATCCTATGTCGTTTTACTTGATGTGCATAAAGAGTTGTGTGCATCTTTGGCTTCAATGTTTTCAACGCTTATTTGGAATACAATTTACACGTTTCGTAGAAGAAAAAAAGGGTATTGAAATGTAAAATGTGTGCTCGTCACACAAACACACACATTTCTACTGTTGATAAAAATCTTTGATGTGAATTCAATTTATGAATGTTTCGTATTGCAAATGCATTAAACAAAAATATTTACTTTTTTCACAGGGTCCAGAAGGTTTCGAAGGAGCAAGAGGAGATGTTGGAGAACCAGGACAACCGGTAATTTAGATTTTTTGGTGAAATGAAATATCATATTTTCCGGTGTATAAAATGTGTAATTCTGGTGTATAATTTCAAATGTTTTACATACATCTTTTATGGTATATAAGTTGATAACCTATGCGAAATAAAGATAAAAAAACTGCATTAAAAACAGATTGCACGCTTCATAAAATAGCGCGACACATCTATGTAATTGAATAAAAATTTATTCAAAATTAAAGAAATTCTTCAATTCATGAAATGAAGAGATAGATATTTGACTGCGCTGTGATAACGCAGAATACATACAAAGGCTTCACTTTTTTATTTTTCTTTTTTCTTACTCCTCACTCCTGTACTATACTTGCAACACTGTGTAATTGACTATTTTTAGGAAGTATAAATAATGAATGTCATTTCCAATGATATAAACGCAGTTGTAGCATGCGTTCGAAAGGCCAAGAGATCAATTTAATGAAATTTTAGTTCTAAATAATTAAAATTAAATTGGAAATTTTTAAATCCAATTTTAAATGAGATTGAGTCAATGAAATCAGCAAAGCCCATCTGCTTCTCAAACCTTCATCACACAATCAGTCATTCTATGGAACGGGTTTTGAGGAAAATCAAAGCACTTTTTCACTTTTTGTGTGTGTGATGAATATCCTTTCCCTCACAAAAATTCACCCTTCCCGGCTAAAGAAGTTTCACTTCAAAAAAGTGAAGCGCTCTGGATGTATTCTGCGTTATGACTGTGCAGCTAATTAGGAGCTGACGCTGTGACATCACAAAACTTGCGTTCGCTTGCAAAATACACTTTCGTGTGGCCAGGGAGTGCGGGGCCAGTGAAAAGTAATAAACTGCCTTTGACCAACTCCCACCCAACTTTCTTTCCTTACATGGCCGAATGTCTATTCACATCCCCACCACCACCACCACCCCAACCTATCTGCTTCTCGGAACTTCCCACAATCAGTTATTCTACGGAACGGGTTTTGAGGAAAAAGAAAGTGTTTTTCACTTTTTGTGATTAATTTTATTCACCCTCACAAAAAAAATCACTCTCCCTGGCTAAAGAAGTTTCATTTCAAAAAGTCTGGGCATGAAGGGGTTAAAATTTTTCGTTCGGCGTGTCGTGACTCACCCTACCTAATTTTTTACTTGAATGTTAATTTGTTGACTGAAATGTAGATCAAATCTCAGATGTCAGATCCTGCGTTTTTTTACTGAATGGTGTAATTACTTTTTCTCAATAGGGATCTACCGGCTCTGTTGGTGAAAAAGGCCAAGCTGGAATTCCTGGAAAAGCTGTGAGTATTTAAGAAATGTGTGTTTTAAAACACTATTAATGCAAATGTTGACTTTTTTGACAAAGAAAAATCAAACTTTTGTTTTAAAAATGGTATCTTTCATGAGTGTGAATATTATGTATTTTTTTCTTTCCAGCTACTGTATCGCTCCAAAATTGAGAGGCAAATTAAAAAATATCGCTTTTAATGATTGTCACACCAAGAGCTATCATATTTTAACTCAGAGAAACGATCATTATTCCTTGATAGGGGGCGGGGCGAGACAATCTAAATAACAAATAAATATATTTGAGACCTGGTCTCATATTCTATAAGGTGTCCTGCTTATATTGAGCGCATTTTCTGGGTCAAGTCTCGACCAACGATATTGTAACTCACCTTAATGCACAGTTAATTATAATAGTATCTTCCGTTTTTTTCTGTGCCATTTGTAACTTTCGTACTTCGTTTGACTGATACTCCTTACACATTTTTCCAGATGTATTTTCTTGTGTTTCATTTATTTTGTGCATTTAATAGTTTGTATTCTTAATATTTTTTTTTTATTTTGCGTTTTTACTTATTTATATCTTGTTTTTACTGATTAATACTTTGTAATTCTATGTTTTAATCATTTCGCAGCTCTATTGTAATTGCCAATATGTAATTTAATTTACATTTATGTTGCCATGAGTTCATGCATCCAAACAAATAAATATATTGATTGACAATTATAATGTGAAGTAAATAAAAACTCAATTTGAATATTTACTCAACTAAGTTGTTTATAATTGGCTGATCACACACACACATCTAGTCCCATTCAAAACTATTCAGCAAAATCTAACCACACATTACTATGAAATGCAGTGTGAATAGGTTTGATGAGTAAATACTGCTGTAGTTGATTGTAAAATAATGATGATCTATAAATAAGCTGAGTCAAAAACGAATAATAATGAAACATTATTTTTCACTTACCATCTGCAACATACATTTTAGCAGCTAGATCTTTCCACGCTTTGTCAACAACGTTGCGGTTGGCGTGACTATTCAATCATTTGTCCCAAATGACACTTTTCAGGAATATTTTCGCAATTTAAATATATTTATCCGCTTCCATTTTATATAAACAATAGAGAAATATGCGCGCAGTCAGAAGATAACACCACACTCATGCCGAGCGTGTTTAAGCGGTGAGCGGTTCAAGCGAAAAAAAGAAATAATAATTCATTTTTTAGTTACAGCGGCTAAAAGCAGTTTGAGCAGGTAAGTGGGTGCACCATGGCCACCTCAATGAGTTTCAACGATCTATTTTCCCTCGTTCGTCCGCCGCGGTAAAGCGAGAAGCGGTTTACTATGTACGTACACTGAGGCGCAACTCCGTGGAATCCACCGATAAAAGTTTAAAGTACGCTATTTTAACCGAATTAGTTCTCAATGGGAAATCAAAGTCAGTTTCTAAAACACAGTTAACGCATTTTCTTGTTATTCATTACTTTGAAATATTCCAGTTCCTGTGGACAGCTATCGGGGTAGTTGAAGGATATACTCATCTCACTTTTTATTGCTTGAATCATATCCTAGAATAATACAGGTGTTGGATGGGAGGGTTTTTCATTCGAGCCGACATAAATGTAACCATATTTCTGATCCATCTTCAGGCTGCAAAATGATGAAAATCGAAATGTTCTAGCTTTTATAATCACATACACAAAATCCTGATTGGCTTATTAAAGCAAGCTCACACAGTACTGTATGACCTCATTTGGCGCGATATGAGAATACTGTAGTATTTTTTTAGCAGCAAAAGAACACATTAAATTCTCATTTTTTTTCTTTATTGTTTGTCGATTCATTCAGTCTCTTGCCTCGCATGATATGTGCAAGGAAATATGAACAAAAAGTTCCACATGATTTTGTGGACGGTGATTGGTACACACTTTCATTATATTCAGTAACTTTTGAATTTCTACGAATGAGTCGTAAGATATACACGTTTCTGCATTTTATTCCGTAACTATCAAAGTAATTAAATTTTTCTTTATCGAAAAAAAATAGCAATTCAATGAGAACCATTCTTATTTTTGGGGTCTATATTCACAATAGGCTTTATGCTTCTTCTTTTTTTTTTAATTTTTTACCGGATTCCCGATATTCACGGTACACTCGTGAAATGGTCGTACGTGAAAATCCAAATTTCATCGCTACCTCGGAGATGCTATGTCCCATCTCTCGTGCGCCGACTATAACACCACGTTCAAACTCACTTAAATCTCGATAACCTGCCATTGTAGCAGCAGTAACCGATCTAACAACTACGCCAGACACTTGTTGTGTTATATGCATTGCCGATCGCAGCGCCGTACTCTGATTGGTTCCATCTCTCTTTATTTGCATACGCATGCCTGTACCAGTTTTTTTTGGCCCTTCAGTTTATAATAAACCGCATATATATCAAATTTACCGTAACGTATGTGTTTATTTATCTGATATTCAGATACACTTGTTTAATATTACAATTTCAAAGACTAAATAAATAATTTGTTTACTGACCGGAAACTTCATGTTTTTCTCCGATCTCGTCCCAAGCCTCTCTACGTGCATTTTGATTTCTGTATTCTCAGTGGGTAGGGTCATAGAGCAGAGAATTTGACCGAACGTGTTCGATCAGTTGCTCTTCCCTCATCAACACACGAGCAAAAAACAAATCAAATGAAAACACGAAAAAAATTTGAATAAATCAAAACGCGAACAAAAAACAAAATTGATCAAAACACGAACGAAGCAAAAAGAACGAGAATAACAAATATGGCGTCTTCACATGCCATTACACGACTGACGAAAACCTGAACGGTTTGATTTTTTGTGACACGTAATAAGGTATGTTACGTCGGATTTCATAATCTGACACATTCCCACGTCGCGTCAGCACAGTGTGAACGTACCTACAGAAGGCTCATAGGTGGAATTAATATTGCACGCATTTCTACGTGGTCCCACGTCACGTCAGAGTAGTGTGCTCGGATTTTTGCGTGTTACGTCAGATTTTATCATCACAGACTTTACCACGTTGCGTCAGCACAGTGTGAACGTACCTACGAAAGACTCATTGGTGGAACTTTACATCACACGCATTAACGTGTGGTAACACGCCACGTCAGTTTAGTGTGTATGACTGTGTATCCACCTTTAGTCAGTTTCACGGTATAATTTTGTGTCAGATCCAGGACACAGATCTATGTCAGGTTCAGGAAATATTGTGTTGTATGAAAGAAGAGAAGGTTAGCACTCATACTTGACAAGGTTCAGGATATACATCTACAGTCGGCCCCCCGTATTCGCGGGGTTTTTTTTTTGACAACTCAGCAATCGTCGTTCACGTGTTTTGTTTACGAAATTTGAGTTGTGCTTGTTTATGATGGCTCATTCTTCTAGTGCTGCTGATAATGCTTTGAAAAGGTAAATAAAAGTGAAAAATTCACAAGAAAAACTGAATATATTGACTATGCTTAGCGAAAGTCACTACCTGCTATGGTCTGCTATTACGGAATCAACGAATGCACAGTAAGATGTATCAAGAAAAAAGAATCTAAAATTCGTTCAGCTGTAGCTACACCCATGGCAGTCAAAACTTTGTGGCGCCTACGGTGTCCATGTGTTTCTCTTACAGAAAATGCTGTTTTTTGTGGGTACAAGACTGATACAAAAAGGTATTCCAATTGATTGTAATATTTTAACACAAAAGGCGAAAAATGTTACTCTTCCTTAAGGAAAGGGCTGGTGAAACGTCTATTTCATCAGAATTTTATACAAGTAAAGGTTGGTTCCATAGGTTTAAGAAACGATTCGGATCATGCAATGTAAAAATCACCAGCGACTTTTTAATCACCTGGTTTTTTTAAGGCAAGTAGAGATAGACTTACTATGTAGTTTGGCACAAATGCGTATATGGGTAGCATGATAAAGCCCACCATCATTTTCAAATCTGCGAATCCGTGAGAATTGAGGGGAAGGATAAGCCAAAGCTATCAGTACTTTGGACGAACAATAAAAAGGCTTGGACTGTGAAAACACTTTTCCTGAATTTGTTAAAACGGTGTTTTGTTCTGGAAGTCAGGAGTTACCTTTTGTTAGTGAATACATGCTATTCAAATTTCTTTTGATGCTGGATTGACCGAGGAGGAATTAATGCAGCTGACTGGTCCTGAAACTGAAGCGGTACAAGATGAAGAAGAAGAAAAGTTGACTACAAGTAACATAGCGGAAAAGCTTTGCAAGCTCAAATCAGCAATAGATTATTTTCATAACATACCCTCTATTTTACGTTCTTCACGTGTAGAAAAATTAGTAGAGGAAGCCTTGTCAACATACTTGATGACATGAAGAGAAGAAACGGCAAACAGAAAAATTGCAACGTTCTTTCAGAAAACATCGCCAACAATCTCTCGTTGCACCCTCTTTTACATTACCTTCTACCTCTGCGTCATCCTGCTCTTTCTCATGATGTTCAATAAACGAGATATACAAGAAAAAAATATGTTTTTGGTTCTTCGCGAATTTCTGTATTCGCGGTCACCCCCGGAACGTAACCCCCGCGAATACGGGGGGCCGACTGTATATCTTCTAAGAAAAATCTACACTCATGTCCATAAATTAAGGATAATTCAGAATCACACGGAAATCGAAATCTAAAGTAAAAATTTCACCTGTAGAATTATCACACACATCTGCAAGAATGATATGCAAATTTCAGGAAGCCAACAGATGATGCCGATCCGATAGTACGTCAGAATGACGAGAGTGTAAGAGGGGGGGGGGTATACAAGGAATGGTGGCAAAGAAGTGAAATTGTTCACAAGAGTTCTGTAAGGCGCTCAGTGCCATAAGCGAATAGTCATGGCACAGAGGACGCATGTGGATGATTTTTTACGTGGTAGAATTATCGGCCGCCTGGAATGTGGGCGTACTCAGATGGAAGTATCCGAGGAACTTGGAATCTCTAAGCTTTGGCAACGATTCCAAGATAACGGAAATATCAGTAGACGTTACAGTACAGGTCGCCCCCGAGTTACAACGCCGAATGAAGACCGGTATTTGGCAGTAACTGCCAAAAGAAGCAGACGGAGCACAGCATCCGACCTATCTCGTCAGCTATCTGCAGCCACGGGTACCACAGTTTCAAGGCAGACCATGTACAGACGTTTGGGAGATATTGGTCTATATGCTCGCAGGCCTGTCAGATGTGTTCTGCTCACGGCAACTCACTGTCGGCAGCGATTAGCCTGGAGTAGAGAACAGGCAATGTGGACATCGTCACAGTGGGCTTGTGTGATGTTTTCCGACGACTCCAGGTTTAGCTTGCAGTCTGATTCACGTCGGACTTTCATATGGAGAACGCCAGGTACCCGTTACCACCAACACAACATCATTGAACGACACCGTTACTGTGGTGCAGCATTGCTCGTTTGGGATGGAATTATACTGGGTTCCAGAACACATTTGCATGTTCAAACCGGAACCACGAAAGACTAAATTTATCGGGACATCATTCCGGAACAACATGTACGTTTGTTTAGGGGTGCCATGGGCGCAGAATTTGTCTTTATGGATGACAACGCCCGTCCTCACCGAGCAAACATCATAAACGAATGCCTTGAATCTGAGGATATAACCCGTATGGAATGGCCAGCATTCTCACCTGACTTGAATCCGATAGAGCAGTGTTTCTCAACCGCCGGGCCGTGACATCAATCGTACCGGGCCGCGAGAATATATTCATTACCCTTTCATTTTTCAAATTATTGTATTTTCACGAATAACTAATTGGTTTATTTCACTATCATGGTACATATTATTTCAGTTTTTCAGTGTAAAAATCATACAAAGGAAAATGAAAAACCCTCCTAGAGTTCCAGATCAAAGGCTTCCAGCCGCAATTGTAAATTATAAGAATTTGGGGGATTCCTCTTCCCCTTATCGCACTGAAAATCCTTCGTTTTGTTGCAAGGCCCAAAGGAAAGGAAACATGTCTTTGATCCTTCCCTCCCCCTCGAAACTAGTATTTTTAATTGTGTTTTTTTCCTTTTCGTATTTTTGAGTATCCGTCTTCATGAGACCCAAACAATACAGCAGGGGTGGGGAATGTTTTTCCATACTCTCCGTCCCTTTCCCCGAAAATATCCTACTGCTTCAGGGCTCTCTCTGTTGACAACCAGATGACCCTGTCATTTGCGTGTCCACGGTTTGCCATTGTCGGCACCACAGAAAATGTCCTGAAGACAAACAATAATGCCATGAGAAAACTCGGCATCCCACGTTCTTTGGAGACTGGAAAAACATCTGTGCTACTCGCCAAGCTGCATAACTTCAAAGGGGAATAATTGTGAGTGATTAGGAAAATTTCCGGGCAATAGAAAACCACCATCGACCATTGGACCCGTTTATTTATGGCCAGTGGTAAAAACCTCTTCACGATTTAGTATGTGTTCTCAGAAAAGAACGAATTATTTCACATATGCGTGGCAAATCTCAGAGACTATTCAGTGAAGCACCATCTGTATACAGAAAATAGTGTGTTTTTGAATCGGCCATCAAGGTGCACATAACTACTGGTGATAACTCGAATACTGTTTTCTTTGCAAAAACGCAGTGAATTACGTTGCGAGAGTTTTCGTTTTGATTTCTTTTCCAGAGTGTGGATAGGTTCACAAATCTCAATTTTTGTTAAAAAATAGAGAAAAGTTTAAGTTTTAGAGTAGAAAAATGGCGATCAAAGTTTTGTAATTTATCAAGTTACACAATTTAACATAAGCATCTATCCTGAATATACTGAAAAGGGTTTTTCGCCCAAAATTGAACAATTTTCTGCTGTTCAGCGGACTTTTATGGTGAGTTACAATATAGACGATTTTTTTTATATCATTACCTTCTTTCTAGCTAAGATTAAATGCAAAGTTCGATTGTAAAATATATTTTACACTAAGTTATTAAAAAAGTGCTAATAAATAAGTGCTGCGTTGATGTCAGCTCAAAAAAATTCCATTGCCCACTATGAATGAAAACTGAAATGTAAAAAACATATTTTTACACACTATGCGAAATTATTCTGTAGAATTGAATATTAAGACGTCTCGATTGATTTGTGATCAATTGAATTTTTTAATGAGGTAGAAGCGCCGAAATGAAGAAAACGTTGAGGGGGGCTGAAGGTTGCCATTTGTCCCGTATATACGGGCTCAAGCCCTTATGCAGGAGAGTGAGTGGAGCGTTGCATTGTATATTGATTATTGGTGGCTCAGCCATCTCGTAAAATATATTGGGGCGCTCAAACAGCCTCAGTACCCAGGTTCCGGCGCTTAAGCAATGATGATGTTTACTGCAGTTGCTGATGAAACGCTTCGTTTATGTTTTGACTTCTGCACGTTATTAATACATGCTGCATAATTAAACATGCTGCATCACTCCGCAAGAAAATAATGAATTCAATTCATTATAAACGGGTTTTAGTTAATTGAAATAGATTAAATTAATTAATCAATTAAAGAAGGTTTTAATTAATTAATTGATTAAATGAATTTTTAATTAATCAGCTCGCAATCAAAATGTAATTGGTTGTTTATTAATTATTAACTTTTGAACGAGTAAACTATTCCAGACCGGGCCGTAAACTCACAGCAATTTGATTCACCGGGCCGCGGTTCCAAAAAGGTTGAGAACCACTGCGATAGAGCATATGTGAGACATGCTTGGCCGACGAGTTGCAGCCCGTCAACCACCTCCTACATGTGTACCGGAACTTCGGAGAGCATTGCTTGCTGAGTGGAGTGATCTTCCCCAAGATCAGATCGATAATTTGATACTCAGCATGTCTAGGCGTTGTACGGACTGTATTTCATCGCATGGGAGACATACAATGTATTAACCATCATACCAACCATGTAATAGTAAGTTTTTGTAAAGGAGATATTTTTTACAATTGCTCCAGGGAGCAAAAATCGTAGTTTTTATGAATGGTATCATACATGCACCATCGTTTTTCTTCTTTATCTTTTGTTTAATAAATGGGCTTTATGAATAAGTAACGTTTGTTTTGTTTCTGAACCTTTATCTGCCGGAGCCGGCATTATCCTCAATTTATGGACATGAGTGTATATCAGGTCTATATCATGAATCGGATATCGATCTTTGTCAGGTTCTCGATACAGCTTGATGTGAGCTTGAGGATATAAACCCGTGTCGGGTTCAGGATAAGATAGATCTATCTTAAGATAATACAGGTCTATATCGTGAATCTGCTATAAATCTTTGTCAGATTCATAATATAGATCTATGTATTTGAAACTATATTAAAATAATTTATTGTCGTTGTCCTTCAAAACAAAGATTATTCACATGAATCAAATACATATTCGACAAAAGAAATTAATGATTTAATCAATTAATAGCATAAATAATTTGCACCATATAGGAAGAGATCGTCCTATATCATAGTTATGACATCTGATATTCATCTGACATTCCGATATATAATGATATGGTCCAGATATTCTACTATATCGTTGTGCTACTGGAGTACTGGCCTAATTTCATAAATATAGCTTCAGTAGTTTGAGCTAGAAGTGATCTTTCTATGTAACCTTCGAATCCCCTTATGACACTCCTAGGGGTTGAATTTCGCAAAACCTATTCTCACACGATATTTTATATGCATAGATTTCATTTCTTTCGAGATTTATAATCATTCTTAACCGTTTGAGCTTTTTTTTCAAATTTTCCTGATCCGCACTGCCACAGTAGGAATCACTAAACCTTCTAGAAAGGTTGATCATTCCTACTGTGGCAGTGCGGAGTTTATTTTTTTATTTATCACGTAGTTCCAAGTAGAAAATGTTTTTGAGCTGGTAAATGCTTCTTCCTTTCCTAAAGCCGATAATAATATTAAAAAAAAAAGAAAGAAGAAAAGAATTGTTTTCTGTGTTATTTATGCTGTACGCAATAAAACTATACTAAGGGAAACGAAAAACATCGTCTCCCTCCCCTTTTTTTTAATCAGACTTTCAGCAAAAGCCGACTCTGCCAATACCTTCTAGAGAGAAGGCCTTCGCCCGAGATATTTTCGATGCTGTGACGTCACCACACTCCGGCTTAAACGAGAAAGAGAATTTCTTCTTCTCGGCATTCTCCCCCGATCCACGCTCTGCTTCTCCCAAGAAATCGCCATTAACGAAGGCACGTGGTCGTCGATTAGATATTTTTTTATAGAAATATGTCTGACCCAAAAGTATCTGTATTTTATTTTCCGAAATGTGAAGATCTGAAGAAGAAGTGGTTGAATTCCATCCAAAGAAAGGACTTCGTACCGAATGATCGCAGTAGTGTAAGTGCTCATTTCGTAAACATTATATTGTTTTATTCTTTAAGAAAAATTAAAGAAAAAAACAACGGAATGCAAAAAAATCAACTCCGATATTAAGAAGAGATGGGACAAATAGTGATTCGGCGGAATAACCGAGTACCAAATATTCAGATAATGTTTTGGCCAGATAGCAAATATTTCGTGGCCGAATATTAATTTCCTTAAAATTCATCACAATTGTAAATGAAATTAGTGTTTTTAATTAAGAAATGAAATTATTGGTAATTTTAAATATTGAATTTTAAGTATGGAATTTTTTTATTTCAATAGATATTGTAAAACTGGTAATTGGGAGATATTGCCATGATACTGACAAAATTTGACAATGATACGTCATAGTACATTAATATTACCAAATGATTTTTGTTTTTAATTAATTACAATTTCATATCCAATCAAGGAAATGTAAATCATTATTTACTCCTAACTAGTAATGCACCATATAATTTATGAACTAGTATTTAACTAGTTATAATAATAGTATATTATATATAATTTAGCAGCAGATTATTTGTCCCATCTCTTATGGAGAACAAGTAATGGTCAGAGACTAAATTAATTTCATGTTATTACCAATAGCCATCAGTCTGATTATGCTTATTTTATGTCTAGGTATGTGAACTGCATTTTCTGGCCATGGATTTGTTAACAGAATCTTCAGCTTTTGACAGAAACAGTGGTAATACTTTAACAGCTCCGTTGATAATTAAGAGAAGAAAGAACGCTGTGCCGTGACTCTTCGAAGGATATCCATCAACTTCTATGACACTTCCTATTAAACGAAGGTTATCTCCAAACTACAAAAAACACTGAAAGAATGAACGCTTAAAAACGGCCCTTGAGGAAAGTGTGACTGATGCAGCAACATTTTCTCAGCAGAGACAAATCAGCAGTATGGAAGATCTACAGTGATGTGTTGAAACATTTGGTCTTGACAATTTTTATGAAGTGTCGAATCAGTGAAAAATTTTGTGTTTATCATTTGGATATACAACCATACCCACAGATTTCGCATTCAGTGGTTGTAAGTAATCTTAATGTTTCTGTTTATCTAAAAAGTATTGCATTGAAAAGAATTACAAAATTTACCCTCCCATATAAGTTCACAAATTTCAATGACTTAATTGATATATTAGACACACTTAAAAGTATGAATCCTATGTGTGAGGAAAAAATTCCTCTAAAATAGATTTCTTCAATGATGCTCTGTCTTCTTTGAAGACTGGTGAAAATGAATTACTGATAAATTTTATAGAGGAACGAATTAAGATTAGTCGTTGTGCAAAAAACAACTTTAAATACTCTAATGACATCATATATTTGCTACTCTGTTACATTCAATTTCGCCACAAGTGTACAAATTTATAAGATCTAGCAATAAAATAATACTGCCTCATCCATCAACTTTGAGGAAAATTAGTCAGCGACTACCAGTTTCACCAACCGAGGAGGTGAGTCAAAATTTCTTGATGTACATAAAAGTCAGAGCAAAATATATTTCTGATGCAGATAAAGTTATTTTTCTTGTTGACGAAATTTACATAAAACCTTATTTTGATTATAAGGGAGGTTCTGTTGTTGGCATGGCCTTCAACACAGAAGAAGCTGCGAAGAGTGCTTTTGTGTTTATAGTTTCCAGCCTAATGTCCCCTTTTAAAGAAGTTGTGCATATTTTACCTGTGTTCAAGATAAATCACGTATTGTTACGTAATGTTATCTTAAGTTATTTTAGGTTTAGAAAATATTGGTTTCACAATTATTGGTGTTGTCACTGATAACAATGCTATCAATAGAAAAGCAATGAGCTTGTTCACAAAGCCACATAAGAATTTATATATGTATCCCCAGCCTCGGTGTCCATCGAGACCACTATTTTTTGTTATAGTGTGTATTTGTTAAAAAATATCAGAAATAACTGGTTGAATCAAAGAAATGATGGCAAGTGCTATTTTTACCTGAACTTTGATGTTTCAGTTGACAATTTTTGTACAGCATCTTTTGCATCAGTGAAACAACTGTATGACAGACTCTGCAAATGTTGTCTCATATGCAAGAGGGCTAACATGAAAATCTCAGACCTTTTAATTTAGAGAGACAAACATCAAACTTGTACTCAGTCTTCAATTAGTTTGTTTGCGAGGCTTTAAATATATTGGGTCCAGACAGAAATATCCCTCATTTTACTGATACTGCTGAATTTATCAAAGTAATCACAGTAATCAGATAATCATAGTAATAATCATATCATATATAGTAATAAATGATATATAATAATCAGAGTAAGCATAGAGAAGTTCTTGTAAACACAGCTTTTACCACCTTGGAAGAGTTTGAAATTTTAGGAAATGTATATGAATGTTGTAGTTGTCACAGGGAAGCTGATATTGCTCAAAAATTTTTTATGGATTTCATCTAATATTTTACTCAAAAATCTGTGTATGAATAAAAATGATTTGGTGACAAAGAAAAAAGGGAAAATTAGGAATGAAAAATGTGCAAAGAGGAAACTTGATTGTTTTGATCAAGTTCGGTAAATGTATAAGTAATGGGCCACTTAACATTTAATTAATTAGCTCCGAAACTTGAAATAATATTTACTCAATTACTTTTCAATATCAGTCAAACATTTATCCATCATTATCAGCTCAAAATTTCAAATTCACCTTTAAATTCATTTTTTATTTTTAAATCTTTGAAATAAGTGTCTCATTACTGGTACATTTTACACATCCCTTTTTTTTTTTTAAAAAAAGTTATACATAAATGATGGTGGTTATGATTTTAGTCGTTCACAGAAAATTGCCATCAAGTTCTGAATATATATATATTGCTCACATGCTTTCATGAAAAAACTTAGATACTCTTTCCACTCTGAGCATTTAAGTACTGAAAAAGAAATGTGTTTATGTGTGATGGTTATGTGTTATGTGTGAAGATGGAAGTTTCATAATCATACGAAATTTGGTTAAAGGGGTTTGTCGTGTCAACTCCTGTAGTTGTTAGTTATGTTCTATATAATGACGTTGTGACTGAGAAACTGAAAAATGATGTTGAATTCATGTTTAATGCAAATGTTCAATTAAAGATTGTTTTTCAATTCTAGCAAGTTTTATTTCTTGTGTAATTCCATGTGTGTAGTGAAAAACATTGGATAGAATTTTTTCTCCCCAGCCTAAATAAAATATGAACCTGATGATATTTATAATCTTGAACATAGATCACACTTTGCTTCATAACAAACCTCAAAATTAATCTACGTATTCTTGGTTTGTTTTTTTTCTGGCTTATTTCTAAAGAATCTTCGAATAAAAATGAATGTTTAAGAGAAGTTATAAATAATAAAACAATTTTATGCAAAGAAGAAACTGGTGACATATATTGAAGAAAAAAACTATTTTTGAAATGGATTTTTACTACTTGAATGTTATGAATTTGTGTACGAATGAGAATCATACAATCTATATCTAATCCATAGTTTTCATTGAAATTTTCTGGAAGGAGCAAAGCATATTTGTTCATTCGTTCTTTTTTCTTCCTTTCAATAAAATACACATTACGTGAAAAGTTTGTATATACTGTATATATTTTTTAAATGACAAAATATATAGTGAATATTGCATATGTCTATCTTAATGAAAAATAAAGGATATTTTACATATACTTGAATTTTGGTATTCAATGGATATTTTTTTGGTTAAAATCAACAGAAATGAAATTCCGAAAAATTCTCTTGGGGAAATTTTGATGTCAAATGGTAATTCAAATATTGTCAAGTTTTCGTAAAAACTCTGGCTCTAATTGATACTTGAAAATAATGTTGAATTATAAGTATAAACTCGTCCATTCGAGTGCTAAATTCTTAGGTAATTCAACCTTTTTTTTATAAGAAAAAAATATCTATTACAGCGGGGTGGGTCAAAAAAAATATATATATAACGGCGCTACAGTGTGTGGTGCTGCTGGAAAACGATCTTACAGGGAAGACGATTCTAGGACGGAATTCGATGACGTCACGAATCTCGGGGTCAGGCCTTCTGCTCTAGAAGGTATTGACTCTGCCCAGTGATAGTTGATTGACAGAACGGGGGGGGGGGCTGGTGGTGGATGAAAACGTGTTATCAGGAGAAGAAACTTCCATGGGTATCTGTACTCGAGGGATGCCGACGTGAGACAGTTTAAACCACTTTACGATCAAGGACGTAATATTGCGTCCAAACGCCTGTGGAATAAAATCAAAAACAAGCTCTCTCTCTCTACTTTCTTTCCTCTCTCCTCATCATCACAAGGCTTTGTTGTAACCCTAGGAAGTTGTTTTTAACCTTCCTTTTATTTCTATACAATTATTAGTAACTTTTTTCTCACATAATGTATATAATAAAAGGATGAATCATGAACAGCAAAAGAGAATAGGATGGGCGTTAGGGTGAAAAAATAGAGAAATCTACTTCATTTGCCTTGACTACTCTCTCTTATCTGTACTTTTTTTCCTTTCGTTTATTTTTTATTTCCTTCATCTTCTTTCCCTTTCCCTAACGTGCGGTTAGGTTAGGACAAGATAAGCATATTTATCGTACATTCGTTAAATAGAGATCATCCGAATTTCTCGCGATTCCTTGTAAGCGAAGGAGTTAAGAAACCGGAATATTTCGGGAATGTCGAAAAATAGATTGAGTTAAACGAGATATCTCGGGATTGTCGCTGCAAGGACTGAGTTTTCGGAAAATCTATGAACGAAGATGATTGTGATTTTTTTCATTCTTTATTCATTTTGTGAAGTGCAATTTTTATTCAATTATCTCCGAATATTTGTATGTATTTATAGATATTGAATGCATTTTAGTTATTGTGCTTGCCACCTTATTATAATAAGCCTACAATTCATCAAATGTAGTCTAATCTAATCATGGTCAGTCCCTTCTAGTGTTAAGAGATGTTTGTTTTGATAAAACCTCATCTTTAAGGCCGGTATTACACTATAAAAGTTTGATACAATCCCTTGTATAAAACTCAAAAAATTCAACCAATAAAGTTCATAGGTTACATTCGAGCAAATGAAACTGCAAGTATGTTTAAGTATTTTTTTACAAATACAAATACAACGCCACAACAGGCAAATTGCCCAACGAGGTGGCTGACTTAAGAACATCATGGATCCCCGAGCCATTTTTTGGAGGCCCTACCTACTACTACTACACCATACATGCACCCCGCCCACACCCCTCCCCCCCGCGGAACCCCCCAACGAATCGGTACATGCGGGAATGTGCGTGTACGTGTAGTGAAACCTGACGTGAAGTTTTGTTGTTTCTCTGTAATGCTTGTTATGTGTAGTGCTGCCATCTGCCACTAGTTTTTCTGACTATGAGTGAAGTGTTATGATTGAATGATTTATCGTTGTAGGACTGTTGCTCTCTGTGGCGAGACTTTTTAACGGGGAGATCGGCTCGCATTTGCGCCTTGAAGTTGGGAACCACAGAAAACCAACTTCAGCCGACCACCGCTGTGGGGTTCGTCTGATAATCTTATTGGTGGCATTTTACAAGTTTTATAAAATTACTTTTATCAAACTTTTATAGTGTAATCCCGGCCTAACTCATTGAAGTTTCATGTAAATCTCTAAATGTTTCTTTGATAAAGGGTGAAAATGGTGATGAAGGTCTTTCTGGACCCATCGGACCACCTGGTTCACAAGTAGGTAACTTTTACAATTAATAACTGAATTTTGTTTATGGTTATGTGTGTGTGTTCACTGATTTTCTGCGCATTACATTACCTTTGACTTGTGTTAACTTTGAACAGGTAAAAACAGCGATATTGCTCAAAACACTTACTAAAATAATTAGCAATCATGATTTTGAGACACCTCATGCACATTGTGACAAAAACAATTAAGAAATTTTTTTTCCATTTAAAAAAAAAAATTGTTTCTGTTCATGGTCATTAAAAAAGTTTTCGAGATGGTAAATCAAGTTTAAATTTCCAAAAATTTCATTTTTGAATAGTCATAAAAAATAAATTTATTTGTTAACAAATTTAAAAAAATACTATCAATACTATTGCATTCATAATGCCTTTTAATTTCCAAAAGAATGTTAATTTCACATTACAAAAACTTGTATGAAAATTTAAAGCGTTGCGTAAATGAGTCAGTCAAAAACGAGTTGAAGGTATTTGGAGAACACAATGCACATCTCATAGAGGTTGTGATCATATACTTTTGTGATCAGCACGTATTCTCAAGACATCTTTACGATCTGTGCAGGGAATTTGTTAGTGTTAATAAACATCCATGCCCGAACTAGGATTTGAACCCAGATCTGCGCAGTCAGAAGCTAGTTCTCTAACCACTGTACTACCAGGCAGTGGTACTTCGCTGTCTGGTACTAACCATAACCTGGTAAAAAAGCAGTATAAGTACCTTGCTTGGCGCCATTGGCGCAAAGAAGTGCCGAGTCTAATGTAACCCCACGAAAGGGAAATAAAAAAATCTTTTTTCACCGCTCTCACCTTTTTTCTCATCCTCTTCCGCACAGTAATAATCCTATAGAAATCGGAATAATCCTTAAGCACAAAAACTTAAAATAATCCTTAAGCACAAAAACTTAAAATAATCCTTAAGCACAAAAACTTAAAATAATCCTTAGAGCGCACACACGTCAAATAATCCAAAATGCACGGAATAAATTGAAATAATTCACGGAATAAATTGAAATAATGCACGGAATAAATTGAAATAATGCACGCGGAATTGAACGGGCGGTAAACTTATACTACCGAATTTTAAAAAGAATCACGACAATAAGAAATTAAAATCACTAGAAAAATAAATTCCGAAGAGTTTGAAGTTAACTAGGCCTCGGCCCAACAGAAGCTATTTAGCACCGTCAAGAATTAAAAAAATCGGTGCTGAAACGCGACTGTGAGCAGAATATCCTGCAACAACGCGCGATGGAAGTGAAATGACACGTAGTTCAACAATGCATTAGCGCAGTAAACGTTTCGTCCAATCGCTAACATAGGTGCATGCGAATATGCAAATCAGTGGCTACACCTGTAGGCCGAACTTCGTTCGGCGTGGTACTTCGCTTCGCTCCTCCGGCCGTTAAAGGGGGCCCCTGCCCCCGGACTGAAATTATCAACGTTGTTTTCACCAAAACCAGAAACATTGCAATATTATTTCATTAAGCAGGATTAAAGCCCTAGCAGACAGAGAAGGCAGTATAATCCAGTTGAAGCAGGCAAGCACAGCGAAAATAAACAAACGTTTCCGAGGTGCCACAGTTGGCGACTTTCCGAAGGGGTCTAAACTGCGTCCCACACAAGGTAATCAATACATTCTGACGCCGGACTTCAAGTGATTCGTAGTTGAAAGCAGATCTGAGTATTTTGGTAGGGATACGAGTATCGAAAATCTGATATACAGCGAGTTTCAAAAGGAATCTTCCGATTTGAAATGCGTACATTACGAAAATATTGAACACATAGACACTTAAGATTAACTTTATATTACATGGCTAATCATAAAGTTTTTATACAAACCAAATTAAAGGTGTATGTCCGCCTTGGGATGCACGGCGTATGTCTATACTATACGGTAGTCAAATTCGTTCCAAACTTTTGCGAGCATGTTTGCATCCACTGAGAGTGGATTTCTGTGGACTACGTGCGAAACTCTGCCGGATGCGCTCCACATTTTCGTCTGACATGCGGGGACGGCCAAAGGATTTCCCTTTACACAGACAACCCATGTCTCGGAATTGTTTATACCACCACCTAATGCTCTGAGCGATACGAATAGGAAGTTCAACACCAGGGTATTGTTGACGAAAAGCACGATGAGCAGTTGTTACGGAGTCGCACTTTGCGAAGCTTAGAACACAAAGCGATTTCTGTTGTGCAGTCGCCATTTCGACAAACACTGAAGTGGCGGCAAAAGGAAGAGCGTTAGAGGCAACTGCGTGAAACTCGAGATTTCCCTCTTTCCACCTATACATTATTCGATCAAAACGGATTCAAAACAGAATAGTTATGATTTTTTTAACTCGGTTGATCCTTTTTGAAACACCCTGCATTTGAGATTAACAGAGCGCAGAGTGCGTCACTGTGAGCGTTCAATCATAATGTCATTGAATGAGTAATAAGGATTCCAGATTATATGGAACTAAGTGCAACGTATACAACGTGGCAGTCGAGTGATTAGAGAGTTAACCTCTGACTGTGCAGATCGGAGTTCGAATATCTCGGTTCGGGAATAGATGTGTCTTTATTAACAAATTCCCTGGGCGATCATGCTGATCTCTTAGGAACAGGTGAGGATAACGTTAAAAAAAAAAATATTCTAGAATATTCTCTAAAATGAAAATTATAGATGCAGAAATGTTTCTGGATTTTTAAAAACAAAATACTGTTGCGGATTATAAAACCGATAATATTTTTATGCTCTTAATGCAATATCATTTATATGCTGGTCGAAATTAAAAGACCTGTGAAAAATGGCACGCTAGTCCTTTATGCACTCCAGTTTCTGACCATCAATATTATAATTATACAGTTATACAGAACAGGACTATGTTTCTTACTGAAAGACAAACTATGATTTAATTATGTATTTTATGTGTGTAAATCACAGGCGTAAATCCACATTGAGCTCATGCCGCACTCTAACAATATTTGATGAAATCTTAATAATACAGGGTGATTCAGAAAAGATGGGAAAAACTTTGAGAGAGGTGATAGTGCACACCAATACAAACAATTGTCATCAAAGAATGCGTGGTCTAACATGAAGCTCCACAAACGTTAAAACGACATTCCTATTGAAATTTATCGGGAGAAAAAGAACACCACACATAAATGTAAATGTAATCTGGGGAAGGAGAAGAAACCGTATGAAAATCTGCATCACAGTGTATAAAAGGCACGAACTCAGTATTACTAAAGTGCGCCATTTTCCCGTATGTTATAACCGTTAGAACGATTGCAGGCTGGAATAACTTCACAAGGCTGGCGTCCGCGTCGGCAGGATATTATAATGTGGTAGGTCTTCTCGTGTTGCAACCTGGTAACACAAATTCTACCATAAGTCATTATACCGCTTGATCATTGTTTGGAGCAGTATAACCTTGATGATCCTTGCACCTATAAAAACAAACTCCAATCCAATCCGAAGGTGCATAAGCACCCTCGAATCAATGATAACACATATCGCAGTAAATCCATCGGAAAAAATCAGCAAATCGTTCCCCACAAACACCCTCTACCACCTTTGCTAATGCTGTTCGACAGCACATTCTATGATCAAAATTGCTTCTTTAGTTGTCTTATATCACCTCTTAAAGTTTATGCCATGAATCACTCCATGAAGGAAAGACATCAATGAACTAGAACCACTGAGGCCACCCATCAAATAAAATTGTTACAATTCTTCAATTGATATTAGAAACTGGATTTTGATTAACGTGCCATATAAATAAATATTATATTATATTAGTTAATATTTTATAAGAGCAATAATATTAGTTAAATTATGAAGTTTGCCCCGAAATTTCAACAGTTGTTATTTGTGCGTGGTAAAACATTGTTAGCGTAAAACTCGCAAAGTAGTACGCTCTAACTATCGTAGGCTTTCTGTGATTACAATCAAAAACAATATGAAAGCATAGTTCGGCTACAGTTTGCGAGTTTTATTAATGTTGTTTTACCGCTGACAAATAATAACTGTTAAATTTCGAGGTGAACTTGATAATCCAATTAATATTATTACTTATGAAACATTAATTAATATATATATATAATGTCATATTGGTTTTTTTCACGCGGCACATTTACAAAAGAAATTTGGTTAACTGTTACGAAGAATTGTAACTGTTTTACATTTTTTTATTTGATAGCTGGCAGAAAGGGTTTCAGTTCATTGATGCGTTTCTCATGGAAATATAATACTGTACTGTATAATTGTTTTCAATATTTTCTGGAAGGCATATTTTTTGCTGCTGAAATGTTTTTTTACCCGGTTATTGGTTATCGACAAAAGTACTTTAGAAAGGCACCAATTTTTCATGGTGAATAAGTTTACAAAATATGATCGTTTAGAGTCTGAGAGTGTTTCCATGTACAGAGATTTTTCATGCGCATGAAAAAAATTCCCTATATTGTATAAGGCAGCATGTTATTTTATCATTCCGCACAGATATCGAAATTCTGTGAGCAAAGAAACAGTTCTGTGCAGGTGTAATAAAAGGCAATGTGCCCCCTATCTGGAAAAAAATTAAAGGACACATTTCTCATGTAATAAAATTTTTAATTTTTATTGCGAGCATTTCGGTGCTCATCATTCCCCCCCCCCCCACCACCCTGGATCTGAAGCCTTCTTCCAAGACTGAGATCCTTCGTGGGGAGTCTTCTTTATAGTGAATTTATATTGTAAAAAAAGAAAAGCAATGAGGTTTGTCCCGTGACCACATGCTAGAGCCATCCCTACCCTTGTAGGGATTATAGCGCTCACTTAAACCATTGAGGACAGATGCTTCATTTCATAGTCAGGAGATGTTCACCGACAACTCAGATGAACACCCTATGATTCAATGATTAGCATCATTATTTCAGTTGAAGCCACATGTCAGAGTTCTTGTGTGGGTGCTTTTCCTCTGGTGATGATTGTAATGAAAGCTCAAGATTCGTTATGATACCAGGCTCCAACCTCATGAATCCCAACCAGGAGTTCAACCGGGTACGGCATGGAGACCCATGGACCCACATCCCGCAGTAGGGCCATAGACTAAGCTCTCTGGTGGGCCTCAATACAGACTCTTCACGGGCCCCCCGCCCATAGAATATGAATTTGCTGTGTGAAAAACAAAAAAAGAATCGCATCTGATGGGAATTGATGAGAATCACATCTAATCGGGCCCTGCCAGACCCACTCCGTTTGTGGGGACCATGCAGGGACTCGGTTGAATAGGAGCTTCCACGATAAGATCTGGCACAATGATTTAGGGCAATAAATATGTAAATTTAGAGATGCTGCCTAGGCCAGTGGTTCTCCACCTTTGGAAGCGCGCGGCCCGGTTGCATTTTTTGTGAGTGGATGGCCCAGTCATGTACACGACTAATGAGCAACAAACGGAGCAAAGGAAGCAGGGAATCATTCATGGCCTGGTAACGGGTCGCGGAACGCCGGTTGAGAAACACTGGTTTAGAATCTCTTTCATTTTGCCCTGGGGCTATGATTTTGTTGGGGCAGCAGTAGGGACACGCTTTTTTTTTGGATTAAATATACAAAAATTTGAGTTCTGTAGAACAGCCTCATTATCATCAAGGGTCCCGCGAGAAACTTTACCCTGGTATAGAGAACAAATATAGGGGCAACATATATATATACACTGCTGGCCACCCAAATTGCAACACCAAGAAAGACAAGAGATATCGCAACAATATTTATTTTGTAGATAACATGTTGACCAAGCATCAAATGATTAAATTTATAGACTTCTGTGAAGTGTGGTTCCTGCCAAAATCAGTAGCCAGAGTAGCCGCCATTGTTGGAGATCACCGCTGCCACACGCTTCGGCATTGATTCAAAGAGATTTTGGATGTGTTCTTGGGGTACAGCAGACCAAGTAGCTTCCATGCGTTGCCAAAGTTGATCTGGTGTGGCAGCTGGGGATGTAATCTGGGTCAATCGTTGAGCAACCATGGACCACATGTTTTCTATTGGCGAAAGATCCGGAGAGCGAGCTGGCCAGGGAAGCAATTCAATCTGGCGATTGACGAAGAACCTTTGGACAATGCGTGCCACGTGTGGTCGCGCATTATCCTGTTGAAATATGGCTGTGGGCAAGCCCTGAAGGTAAGGAAGGACAACTGGCTCCAACACCTCGGAGATGTAGCGCTGGCTTTTTAAAGTACCGGCAATGCGTACTAGAGGAGTGCGTGAGTGATATCCAATACCGCCCCATACCATAATACCCAGTGCAGGACCAGTGTGGCGGTGCATAACGCAGTTGTTCAGCATCCTCTCTCCACGGTGTCTCCAGACTCGAATCCGACCATTGTGGTGTTGCAGACAGAAGCGTGACTCGTCAGTAAAGACAATTTCATTCCATTGTGCCGTCCACATCCTTCTTTCATCGCACCATTGGCGGCGGAGACATCTGTGGTTCTGCGTCAAGGGTAGACGAAGCAATGGACGTCTTGCGGACAGACCACTCTGCTGTAAACGGTGTCGAATGGTACGCGCAGACACTGGATGATGCGGTACAGACTGAATGTGCTGTGCTATGGTTCGTGATGTGGCTGAGCAATCCGTCACTGCCATACGCACAATATGGCTGTCATCACGTGAAGTGGCGCACTGAGGTGGATGCGATCGAGCACGTCGGTCCGTCGTACCTTCCTGTATCCAACGATCACATATCCGCATTACAGTTGTTTGGTTTCGTCCAACATGACTACCGATTTCCCTGAAAGATAATCCACAATCTCGGTAGGCCACTATCCTTTCTCTGTCGAACTCGGATACTTGATCAAAAGATGATCGCTGTTTTCTACGAGGCATAGTTGATCGTTTTTTTGAAAAAACCACAAGAAAAACACAATTGCCGTACTTCAAATCGTCGAAATCTCCAAGCCTTAAATAGCGCTTTGAAGTGGCGCCACAGGCGCGCGTGATGTGCGTCTGCGCTGAAATTCTAATCATTTGCATATCTCACCTCCGCTAATGCATGTTGTAAATTTCATATTATTTGCATGCGTCCTTCAGGGTGTTGCATTTACGGTGGCCAGCAGTGTATATATACACTGGTGTAAGAAATTAAGGGAATTTGCAGACCTGGTCGATTATCTCTAGAACAGTGGTTCTCAACCTTTTTCTGACTCGCGGAGCCCTTTTCAATAAAAAATTTCTATGGCGGAGCCCCGTTGGCATATTTTTTATTTATTAAGATTATTTATTTTTATGATTAGAAAATATTTATATGTATATTTTTTTAGATTTACAGTTTTTTTTTTATTTTTCTCGAGTGGCCGCGGAGCCCCTGGAGAGTGCTCACGGAGCACCGGTTGAGAACCGCTGCTCTAGAATGTACTGTACCGATTTTAATGAAATTTGATATGTACATACATTGATACAATACAAAACAAATAACCATTCAATAATTGTAATATACACGCATGATCGTGCGTAACACTCGTTGGAGTCGGAAGGTATGAAACAGAGGTTGCAGAATAAATTAAAAAAAAGGGTTAATAGATGGGTTAATAGGGGGTGTCGTGCCCTCTTACAGATATACAGGTCTCGTAGCGTGATTTCATACTTGAAATAAGGCAGTTTATCATTTCCTGTGGCAATTGGTCCCACTTGTTCAGCAACGCTGTCTTCATTCCCTGGATGGTTCCCGGAGGGGTGTTGCGAGTTGCAATTGTCCTCCCCAGAGCGTCCCAGACATGCTGTATAGGGTTAAAGTCTGAGAGAATGCAGTCGATAAATCGCTGGAATGTCTGAGCAACATTTCGCAGTCTAAAGGGCGTGGGAATGTACTCGAGAAGTCCGCAAGGATCTTTGGATTCAACTTGAATTTAGTTTTTTGTTTTTCCACATCAAAATATGTTGGATCGTGCTTTTTTTCATATTTTGAAACGGAATATTTTTCCCTTTATAAATAAGCTAATTTTCTTTTTCGATTCAGAAATTGTAAGGAGTTACAATGGTATACTGTCATATTTGTATCATTATGGAAACTTTTATCAACAAGGAAGACTTCTAAGTTTGGTTCAACCTTAGCTTCGATATATGCAAAAAGAAAAAACTTTCGGCGAAAATAACTTGATAACATAAACCAAAATCCTGATAAATATAAACGGATTTTCCCACGTTATGACACTGGTCTGTTTTGTACCTTTCAAAAGTGATAACAATAGCTGAATTTATAACATTATCTGTAATTCTAATAAGTGGCGTCTACTGTCGTTGAAAATGTAATCAATTTTCATCCACATTTCACTTCAACATATAGCATCGAAAGTTTTGATCAATCAGTCCCATGCCCACATAAATATCTCTGATCACCGACAGATATTAGGAACTTTTCTTCTTGACGTTTTCGATACCAAAGGTTAATTACATTCATTTTTTTCACAGTATAGCTAAAATATGATACAATTAATCAAAATATTAAGCTGTAAAAATATTTTGTATAAAACTAGCCATCATCCGCGGCTTGGGGCGCGGTAGCCCAGGTCGATAAGATACTCGCCTAAAGTTCCAAAGGATGTTCAGAGGTGTCGCGAGTTCGATACCCGGTTCGTCCTTGTCAGAAAACTTTCCTGACACAGGGGTACAACAAAAACGGCGACATGACCGCAGAAAAAATTGCTACCGCAGGGAGTTCCCCATTGAGGGATTAGCGCACCAACCTAACAAGCCTGTCATTCGAAATCGGCAATAAATTGTAGGTCCCGGTCTAATTAGCCCTCGTGTGCAGAAAATGACCGTGGTGCGACAAAAATGATCAAATGATTATCCGCGGCTTCGCTCGCGTGGATATGGTAAGCTGAAAATTGCTTCGAGATTACTTTTCTCCCATATAACATTTAGGCCCTCCTCACACGGGGAAACTAAAATCGAGCTCGAGTTGCTTCAACTTGAGAGTTGAGTTGACTAGAACGAGTCGAGCTGCTCGTTCTCCCTCACACGGCGCTACTGAAAAAATATTCAAATCCCGGGAAACTGAGTAAAAACAGCACAGTCTATAGTTTTCCTTCTTATCTTCCGGTACTATCTTGTTAGCCGGGTTAAGAAAAATAATTTCTATCATACGTGAACTTGCTACACAGAATTTCAATTCACAGGTAAATACAAAATTTCATTATTTAAATTGATATCATTTTGAAATGACAATAAAATGGTAAAAAATATACAATTTTTTAGTATAATTTCGTTTCATTTGGAAAAAAAATCGTGTTTTTCCTCTATAAATATGCCTTTCAGTACCCAGGGGCGTCGGAAGTGTTTCGAAACTGTGGGTGCTCGTCTTTAGTTTTATATCGGAAATTTTAATTTCTGAATTAATTCTGGGGGTGCTCGGATGCATGCCACAAATTATCGTGGGTGCTTGAGCACCCACAGCACCCCCGGCTCCGACGCCACTGTCAGTACCTATATATGTTGGATTACATATTTTATTAATACATATTTTTATTGTTTATTAGTTAAAATATTGTCACGCAGAATTTTAAGTAGTTTCATGAAATGAAACGACGAAAGCTGGTTCCGAGAGGCAAAAAATAAACTATAGGCACAAAACTAGAGATAAACAACACATGAATTGTTGTTTATGTTTCAGGGAATGATTTTCCCCAAATACTCCCACACACAGATGTGCGTGTACGTGACCTATATAGATTAGACATTCCAAGCAAGGGGGAAAATCGGGGACCATCCCTATGGAACACGTGCTTGTTTAGGTACAAGTAAAAGTAGACAGTGTTTTGAAATTTTCTGGAGGTTCTTATCCAAGGCCGTCTTAAGAGCATCATGGGGCACCCAGCCATGTATTTTTTTTTTCTGAGACCCTAATTGGCAAATTCATTTGGTTATTCCTGAAATTTTTTACCAGATCTAATTTTCGTGACGTTCCATCTTCTTTTGAAATCCCCCCCGGGGAGTGGCCAGGTAGGCCCATGTGTTTACCACAGACCCGTCATCTGGGAGGGGGGGGGGGCTATTTCCCCCGGCTTTAAAAAGTACACTAGAAATAGTATATATATGTACATACAGTGAGTATATGTTCTTTGCCCCCCCCCCCCCGAAAAAAGTTTAAATGACAGTCCTGGTTTACCATTTCATTCAGAGGCGTCAGAGCCAGGGGTGCAAGCTCAAGCACCCACGGTAATTTGTGGCATGGATCCGAGCACCCCAGAATTGATTAAGAAATTAAACTTTCCGATATAAAACTAAAGACGAGCACCCACAGTTTCGAAACAATCCCCACGCCCCTGATTTCATTATAATTTCAAAATAATATCAATTTAAATATAGAAATCGTGTATTTACCTGTAAACTGAAATTCTGTAGAAATTTCATTATATAATTTCAACTGATAATTTATTATATATATCTATACTCTGGATTGTTTTTCAATTCGGGTCCAAACTTGCATGACGAAAATATGAAGGAATGCTATAAAGGCAGTTTCTAGTTTTTTCAACAAAAGTTGGCGGTGACTAGCATGCCAGTCGCCAAGTGATTGAGTCGCGTTCGATATTTCGTCGCCAAGACGCTAATTTCTTCGTGTGAGGGCTTCTACAACAATATGCGTGCTGGTTTTCGGGAAACGGTTTCTCTTATCAGTTGTCGAACTTTAGTTTCCCCGTGTGAGGAGGGATTTAAACTCATTGGGGGTTCAATTTCCAGAAATTCTGACTTACCTCGAAGTTACTCTATAAAAGTTTGATAAAAGTTATTTCATAAAACTTGAAAAATTCAGCCAATAAGAGTATCAGTTTCATTCGAGTGAATGTAACCGATACGCTTATTGGTTGCATTTTTATAGTTTTATAAAAGATCTTTTATCAGACTTTTATAGTGTAATTCATGCCTTGGTGAGTATCTGTATCATAAAATACATATAATACCGACCAAATTTCATAGCTATAGCTTCAGAGGTTTCGACTCAGTATGATTTCTCTATAGAAAATTTGAATCCCCTCAGGAACCCCTTAGGGGTCGAATTTTGAAAAATCCCTTCTTAGTGAATCTTTAGATCATGAAACTTCTGATAAAATTTTATATTTATAGCTTCAGAGCGGGGATTCGGCACCGAATCAGTTAGTCAGGGCATGCTATTATATATACAGTGTTCTGTTAATGGTCCGACAAACTCAGAGGTTTGTTAGTAGACATCAAGAGAAACAAAAATCGCGATGGAACATGGTGTCGCAAACCACGTTGAGCATTCAAGTTTCGACGTCACGCTGGAACGATAAAAAGTACAATAATAACTTCAAAAAGATTTATTTGATTCATTATTACAAGAGTTGTTGGAAGTGGCGGCCGCTGACGTCATTGCACAGTCTACAAGGACGTAAAAAAATTCCCGGACGCACTCGAAGATACCAGGGGGTGTACCACCTTCTGATTCTTAATAACCAATCATCCATACGTAAGAATCACGTTAAGAATCGAGCTCCGAATGCAACCACGGTTTGATTGTTAAAAGTTATTCTTAAGGTCACGTGACGATGGACAGGCCGGTAAACTTCCCTTTTTGGTGAATTTCGCCACTGGACAATCAGCGCCCAGCTAAAAATTAACAACTACTTGTTGTTGACAAGATGGAGAGGAAAAGAAATTTTACAGCGACGCTAGCCTGAAAAAATGGCGGAGATTATTTCAGCAAATGTGAATACGGTTTTGAAGAAATGATAAATACATAATATTTTTTTAACATGTTGCAGTAAAAAACAAACGTATCCATACTTAATCATCCGATATGATTCGAATCAAAGCTTCATCATACGTTCACTGGGATGGATCCCTGCCACCCTCCATGAAGAGGGGCTATGCTATATATGTTATGGTGAAAGTGATAAAGAGCTATTATTATATGAATAATCACCGGCCATTTCGGTAAGTTTGATAAATTTTGCTCATATACCGTGAATCTATCACATTTGTAGGTCATTATGCATAATTTTCAAACCATGGTTAATGCGATAAATGAATCATAGTTGTGTTTACATTATGTATGTAAGTGAAGCTAACATTACAAGACTAAAAATAATTTTTATAATATGCTTTATGTTTCTTTAAATTAATTGTTATGGTGAATTGAACGTGGTGATGTACATGTAATGCGTAGCTGCTTCGTGGTCAACTAACAATATAGTGATCAGATAATACATCAATATTTAAAATGGTCATCGCTTCTGTAATGTTGGCTTTTGCAGGTCCAACGAAGCTTGTAAAGAAAACTAACGCAGCAGCAAGTTAATAATGATTTTTTTATTTATGTACAATTAAACTGAAGAGCCAAAAAAACAGGTATATGCCTGGTACAGGCATGCGTATGCAAATAAAGAGATATGGAACCAATCAGAGTACGGCGCTGCGATCGGCAATGCATATAACACAACAAGTGTCTGGCGTAGTTGTTAGATCGGTTACTGCTGCTACAATGGCAGGTTATCGAGATTTAAGTGAGTTTGAACGTGGTGTTATAGTCGGCGCACGAGAGATGGGACATAGCATCTCCGAGGTAGCGATGAAATTTGGATTTTCACGTACGACCATTTCACGAGTGTACCGTGAATATCGGGAATCCGGTAAAAAGTTAAATCTACGACATCGCTGCGGCCGGAAAAAGATCATGCAAGAACGGGACTGACGAGAATCATTAAACGTGACAGACGTGCAACCCTTCCGCAAATTGCTGCAGATTTCAACGCTGGGCCATCAACAAGTGTCAGCGTGCGAACCATTCAACGAAACATCATCGATATGGGCTTTCGGAGCCGAAGGCCCACTCGTGTACCCTTGATGACTGCACGACACAAAGCTTTACGCCTCGCCTGGGCCCGACAACACCGACATTGGACTGGTGAGGACTGGAAACACGTTGCCTGGTCTGACTAGTCTCGATTCCAATTGCTTCGAGCTGATGGACGTGTACGGGTATGGAGACAACCTCATGAATCCATGGACCCTACATGTCAACAGGGGACTGTTCAAGCTGGTGGAGGCTCTGTGATGGTATGGGGCGTGTGCAGTTGGCGTGATATGGGACCCCTGATACGTCTAGATACGACTCTGACAGGTGACAGGTACGTAAGCATCCTGTCTGATCACCTGCACCCATTCATGTCCATTGTGCATTCCGAGGGACTTGGACAATTTCAGCAGGACAATGCGACACCCCACACGTCCAGAATTGCTACAAAGTGGCTCCAGGAACACTCTTCTGACTTTAGACACTTCCGCTGGCCACCTAAAGCCCCAGACATGAACATTATTGAATATATCTGGGATTCTGGGATGCCTTGTAACGTGCTGTTCAGAAGAGATCTCCACCCCCTCTTACTTTTACGGATTTATGGACAGCCCTGCAGGATTCATGGTGTCAATTACTTCCAGCACTACTTCAGACATTAGTTGAGTCTATGCCACGTCGTGTTGCGGCACTTCTGCTCGCGGGGGCCCTACACGATATTAGGCAGGTGAACCAGTTTTTTTGGCTCTTCAGTGTATATTTCGGCCGGTTAGAGCTTTATCTCACATATTTTGTGGGCGAAGTTCAATTTTCTCACAAGTTTTAAACTAATAAAATATTTCAACTCTACAAGTTCCCATAATATGAAAAAAATTGTATTTACGACTCATCGATCATGATATTTATGGATTGAAAATTTGAGAATTATGCATAATTACTGGTAAATGTGATAAATGTAGCAAAATTTATTAAACTTTATTGAAATGATTGCTGTATATAGACTAACACTGTTTTCAACTCTCCCACACAACCTGCAGATAACTTTTCGATAACTTAAAAAGTCTGACGAATTCCTTAGTTGGAAATAAAAATGCATTGTTAGTTTTTTTTTTCCATTTTTTAAAATATGAATCATAAAAAAACTTCTATTAAAGAAAGAATTCAAGTTATCTCGCATAGAAGAAAAAAATTGTTTACTAAGAATCAAGCCAAGAAGTGGGTAGCCTTGGTTCTTAACTCGACTCTTAACTATGGAACAAAAACTATTCTTAGTTAAGAATGTGGTAGCAAAATTCCCTCTTAATTCTTAACTAAAGATCAAATCCATAGTTAAGAAGCGGATTCTTATTAAGAATCAGAAGGTGGTACATCCCCAGGTATGGTTTTGATGTCTGCCTCAGCAACGACAATCCGCGCTACGAGATCCTCCGGTGTGTCCACAGGAGTCTCATAAACGAATGCTAAGCGCCCATTCCCACATCTGCTCGACCATTAATCAGATGCATATGAGCGTATTCATCGTTCGTGTAGTCAGCCGTCACGATACTCATTGAAACAGACAACACTAACTGCTACACGTGCTTACTACCGTAATAGCGCTAATTTGCGTCGTCCGCTGCGCGTGACCTTACCCCAGCGCATGCTTTTCGCGACGCTGCTTACGTCAGATATGGTGAGCGAATCCACGAACGCATTCAGCGATCAACTGACATCCACCTTTCATCTCCTCTGGACTCAGAGACTGCATGCGTTTTTCACCCTCTCAATGTGGTTTGCGACACCATGTTCCATCGCAATTTTTGTTCCTCTTGATGCCTACTAACAACCTTTGAGTTTGTCGGTCCATTAACAGAACACCCTGCATATATAGTCGAAGATGGGCCTGTGAGACTCGACTACCGTGCACTCGAGGGCTAACTTTGTATGTTCTACATAAGGAATGTATGTGCTGTGTTTGTTTTGGTAGAAATCTTTAACCCTTCACGTACAGACTTTTGACAAAACATTTTTTTATAATTTCATTTTTAATTGGGTTGCTGTGTTTTAGAAATAAATGACATCCATATTTGTTATAAGCATCTTTTTCTCAGCCAGCTTGTTGGGCATCTTTTCAGTTGTGGCCTTGTATTTGTATAATCTCTATTTGCACTACCGGCGATAATTCTAAAAAAACAGGTTTCCTGATTTGTATGTTAGAAATAGGAAAAAGAAGGGGAAAGAGTAAGACAGAAAAAATAAAGAAAAAAAGGAATAGAAGGGGATAAACACTAGGCCTATAGTAGATAAAGTACCTTCACCTTCTCTTTCTCATCCTTCCGTGTTTGTTCTCTCTCTCATAAATATATAGTATGAGTATAGAAAGAAGGGGGGGGGGGAACAACTTCCGTTCATAGGGTTATAATAAAGCTTCGCAATGATGAGAAATGAGGTAAAGAGAGAGAGGTAAAACGAATTTCTCTTACATGTGCGTTTGGATGAGATATCTCTACCTGATCGTTAAGAGTCAAGAAAGTTTTTACTTCTTTAAGTTCCCTCAAAAGCTGTTAATTATGGGTAGCTGTTGGATTCAAAAATCTTCACGATATAAGCAAAACACGTGCAAGGAAATTAATGTTATCTTTTTATGTGTACGATCCCCTAAACAATTTCGTCGTTTAAAGAAACCGCATGTCATTTGAAAACTTTTTGTAATTAAAAATATTCTTCTCTAAAGTCAACGGTTACATAGTCTTGCGGACAAATAATTTGAATCACCTTGTATAGTGTCAAGCGAAATTTCGAAAAGAAAAGACCTATTTCTTCAAATTTAAACCATATTTAAATCGAATGTAATTTACAGTATGTTTTCTTTTCCAGGGAACCAGAGGTCAAACAGGTGTTCCTGGTTTACCAGGAAGCAAAGGCCACAGGGTAAGTGCAAATTTTTAGTTTCCTTGAATAATATCGCGAAGCTGACGTGAATGAGCATCCCACTGTACAAGATACTAATTATAAAATAATATAGTGGTAAAAAAAAACTAGTTTGTGAAGAAATTATTAAAACGTGTGAAATTCGTAATTAATTAACCAAAAACCAAACGTCTGCGATTTAAATAATTTTATTTGGTTTTATTATCACTGTCACAAAAATCCTGTTACGAACAAAGTTTTATAAGTTTTATATCAGTTTATTTTTGAAACTAAATTCCCAAAACTAGCACATTCAGCTTTAAATAAATTATCAATACACTTTGTTCATACAAAATTTAATATCCAAAAGCCAAATTCAATATTTTATTCAAGAGCTATAGTAGCAGCACCACCAGAAAAGTTTTCAGAACGCCCCTTTGTAAAGAGGGTGCATTTCGATGTAGGGAAAAAGGAAGAGAAAGTTCTACCGGGTTGTATGCTGTCTTAGCTCAAATTAGATCGTTTATTTCAGGAAGGGCATGTGTCAAATTTTTTTAAAAATTAAATTAGACACATGAAACTGTTTGTACCAAGAAAAAAACTTATGTTAAATGTTAATACTTAATTGCAAGAAGCATACTCTTATGCAAATTTCACATGAATTCTAGATTTGTTCTATAAAAATTGTAGTTCTTATGAATTTTTTTTTTGTTTTGGACGTGTGCCCTTTCTGCACTAAACACGTATAAAATGAGCATTTAAACACATAACGTGTTTGAAATCAATGTCTTAATGAACAGTAGATGTGAAAAACATTGTTTAACTAGTATAAGCATATTTCCTGTTACAAAATTTATTCTGCGTAATCTTGAACTGTAGTTGGACAAGCTAGAATGGTGTCGTAGAAATCATAAGCTTCTTCAGTCACATATTTGAGAACTTTTTTATGTCTAATTTTTTTTTTCATGATAGGGTTTCTGCCATCAAAAGCTTGTTGTGTAGGCAAAGGGATGCGGACTACATTGGGCTTCTTGAGAGGAAACGTACTTAGCTCAGCTTTCACAGTTTCTTGGTTCATTTCAAAGTAGCACAGCTCAGATATTTTAAATTTTTTTCCTTCTTTATTCGTCATTTTCATTTTTTCTGTTGAATTTACACTTTTTCTGAAATACTCAGGCCACCATTTATCAAAATCTAGGATCACGTTAACATTCACTGTTTCAATTTTCTCTTTTGATCTCTCCTTTATTAGTGTTTCATACTCTTCTGGTAATACACCAGATATACTCTATCTTTGTTTTTATTAGCTCCTTTGACGACCCCAAACATTCTATTACATAGCAAGAAGCTGTGACCCCTTACAGGAAAATACTGTGTTACAGGAATTTTTCTTGCATGACATATAGCTAGTAAGGCTCTTAACACAGTGCGGCTCCTATTCTGGCCAGCCTCCGAAAAGACATAATTATGTCTGGCTGTTTGAAGAATATCGTTGTTTATGTAGTGGTAAATGGAAGATGATACCTCATTACCTCCTTTTTTTTTGCTGTCCCCTCATGATAAAGATAGTGTTTTTTTTTTCCCTTCATATCATACACACAAAAGCAGTTGACCCAGAGTTGGTGGTAATAAAAAATTTCTTGTACAGGAACGTTTGGTAATGGAAGGTTCTGGATGTAGTTTACACAAATACCATACGTGTCTGGATCATCTACATACTTCTTTGTAACGTCTTTTAAAGCAGTATAAAACATTTTTTGAATGCCTCAAGTGAACATTTTTACTGCCGCAGTAACACGCTTTGCATTGCCGTTCAGTGAGTTACTCTTAAATTTCACATTAAGCTCCTCACATATACCGCAAACGTCTTTCTGTAGTCTGCCAAACCGATAGCTAAAGTTTACTTTATAAAAATTATAGTACGTACTATATAGTATATATATACTTAACGTTTACTTCTGGATTACTTTCTTTGAACAGCTTTTACATAATTTTGATGGTAGAATTGGCTGATAGGTACGTTATTGGCTTTACAGTGTAATGTGGAACTTTAGTTGGAAATCGCTGAATGTGCTCTTTCATTTTTTGACATATATTTCTGGAGATACGACATTGCCTTTAGGGTTTTTACCACGCATATCTTTTGGTGATTTTCCTCCTGCCAAGAGATCAGAAATCCTTCGAAGTCGCTTAGTGGTTACAGAGTACGAGGTCAAAATAGCGTTCTTGCTTACTGGGGTGTTTTTCCCATTGTAAAACAAATGATAACAAACGCTTCTTACGTTGGATCATGTTTTCTGGTATACCTAGTTTAGGTCGTGGTCTTTCAATTGGTTTGATTTCCACCAATCCTTCCAAGTAGGATTCTTGCTGATTTTTACTATCAATATTGTAGAACGGTGCAAACATGTGCACCTGGTCATCTTTCGATATGTTATTTAAACATTCTCTACGACACCTAAAAATAAACATATATCTATTTACATAGGAAAGAATGTAATGATTTCAAGCTTCATCAAATGGTTGTGGCAGTAAGCCAAATGGTATGCCAGTATTATATTAAGATTCTTCATCATCCATGGTTCAGATAATCAGATTAGTCCATAGTTTTAGGAGTACGCCTATTAAGGCCATCCCCAACTGACAATATCTGCCCATTCGTGGCTGAAACATCAAACAATCCTAGATTGAAAATATCAAACCATCCCCGATTGAAAATATCAAACAATTCTCAATTGGAAATATCAGCCCATTCGTGGTTGAATGTATAAAACTAGTCTTGGCTAAAGATATAAAAACATCCTGGACTGAAAATATCTAACTATCCTCGATTGAAAACCCCCTTTTTGAAGATCAATCATATATATTGCTGTCCCGCCCCTAGAGCCATACAGCGGGTCCTGAAGTTCAATATTTCAATCAATCCCTCACAGCGCAAAGAGTCCAATTTTCTCAGAGATGTCTAAAAATATATATATATTTTGGCCATTTAAGCTTCCTATTTATTCCATTCCCCCCCCCCCCTTTCCGTTTACTTCAACTCTATATCAAAAAACAACGAATAAAAGTAAAATTACATCCAAATCAATTGCACAACAATAAGCAAAACAAGTAAATAAATAAAAATAAATAACAAAGAATGGGGGAATATGAAAATCAGGGCTTCGACAAAATATAGATCATAATTCCGGACCGGAGCTTCCAATTAACAAATCGCCGGAAACAATATTAAAGATACGAAAGATCACACGAGACTCTATACGGTTACAAAAACACCATCAAAGCGAACAGCCTGTTCGCGAGGAAAAATAAATAAATAAAATACATAAAAATAATAATAATCCCCTCAGCTTTTGGGGTTTTATAAAGAAAAGAAAGAGATTATCCACTATGCAAAACAACAAATTCACTCTGTAAAAATAAATACGAAATATATGCCCATAATCTCATGGGATAACTTAAAAATATAAAACTTAAATCAAAATGTCACAAAATTCAGTATTCGCACATTATTCGCAATATAGCTGGGAAAAGTTCTCTCCTCCCTTTTTTTTATTTTCACTATTCCCTACCAATATTCGAGATATATCTCCATTGATTTTCTGATGACTCCTATGTAAAATTCATAAATTTCCTTGTTTCTTAAAAGCGTTAATATGTCGAGATTTCTTTTATCCGGATGTATGATTGTCTCTCTTTCACTTTTCCAGTAACGGCAATCGTACAGGTAATGTCTTCTTCTTGCACACCTTTCACCACAAAATACACAAGAGTCACCTTTCTGGTGTCTCCACCCTTGATAATAACCAAAAGCGCCGTGTTCGGTCAGTATCTGGTTAACATAAAAGTTGCCTTTAATCCTGCTACAGCTTACATTCGGGTATAAGTAATATGAAGCACGACCTTTAGTAGAGTTGTCCCATAGGTTTTGTTTTTGATATTTTCCTTGTTTTGAAAATATCAAGTTATCCTCGATTGAAAATATCAGCCTATTCTCGACGAAAAATAGACTATTTTTGACTGGAAATAAAAGCTTATTCACCACTGAAAACATGAAACTCAAATATCAGCCCGTTTGTGAATGAAAATATCAAACCATTCTTGGTTGAAAATAGCAAATTGTCATCATGTTATCGACTGAAAATAGCAAACCATTCTCGAATCAAAATAATAGCCCATTCCCGAATCAAAATAATAGCCCATTCCCGAATCAAAATAATAGCCCATTCCCGACTGAAAATATTACCCCATTTTTGACTGAATGCATCAGCCTATTTTTGACTGAAAATGCTAGCCATTCACAACTGAAAACATGAGACTGAAGATATCAGCCCACTGATAATATCAAACCATTCATGGCTGAAAATATCAAATCATTCATGGCTGAAAATATCAAATCATTCATGGCTGAAAATATCAAATCATTCATGGCTGAAAATATCAAATCATTCATGACTGAAAATATCAAATCATTCTCAATTGAAATTATCAGCTTATTCTCAATTGAAATTATCAGCTTATTCTCAATTGAAATTATCAGCTTATTCTCAATTGAAATTATCAGCTTATTCTCAATTGAAATTATCAGCTTATTCTCAATTGAAATTATCAGCTTATTCTCAATTGAAATTATCAGCTTATTCTCAATTGAAATTATCAGCTTATTCTCAATTGAAAATATCAGCTTATTCTTGACTGAAAATATAAGCCCATTCTCGACTGAATATTTTCATGTTTGAATAAATCTGTTTATTTATTTACAGTTGGACTAGTTTATGGTTGAAAAACTCGTTTACTCCTGAAAATATCAAATAATTTTTTACTGAAAATATTGATAATATATCTTATGCAGGGTTCCCACCTCGATCGTTTCCTTAACCATGACTCAAAATTTTCTCTGAATTGAAATTTCACAGAATTTTCGTCATTTTTTCCCGGAAACGTTTCCCTTTCGCTCTCGTGAAAAAGGATCTGTTGCGGGGCGGTATAAAATATTACAATTTCATCGAATTAAAATTTCACAGAATTTTCGTCATTTTTTCCCGGAAACGTTTCCCTTTCGCTCTCGTGAAAAAGGATCTGTTGAGGGCTCTCGTGGAAAAGGATCTGTTGAGGGGCGGTATAAAATATTACAATTTCATCGAATTAAAATTTCACAGAATTTTCGTCATTTTTTCCCGGAAACGTTTCCCTTTCGCTCGCGTGAAAAAGGATCTGTTGAGGGACGGTATAAAATATTACAATTTCATCGAATTAAAATTTCACAGAATTTTCGTCATTTTTTCCCGGAAACGTTTCCCTTTCGCTCTCGTGAAAAAGGATCTGTTGAGGGCTCTCGTGGAAAAGGATCTGTTGAGGGGCGGTATAAAATATTACAATTTCATCGAATTAAAATTTCACAGAATTTTCGTCATTTTTTCCCGGAAACGTTTCCCTTTCGCTTGCGTGAAAAAGGATCTGTTGAGGGACGGTATAAAATATTACAATTACATCGAATTGAAATTTCACAGAATTTTCGTCATTTTTTCCCGGAAACGTTTCCCTTTCGCTCGCGTGAAAAAGGATCTGTTGAGAGACGGTATAAAATATTACAATTTCATCGAATTAAAATTTCACAGAATTTTCGTCATTTTTTCCCGGAAACGTTTCCCTTTCGCTCGCGTGAAAAAGGATCTGTTGAGGGACGGTATAAAATATTACAATTTCATCGAATTAAAATTTCACAGAATTTTCGTCATTTTTTCCCGGAAACGTTTCCCTTTCGCTCGCGTGAAAAAGGATCTGTTGAGGGACGGTATAAAATATTACAATTTCATCGAATTAAAATTTCACAGAATTTTCGTCATTTTTTCCCGGAAACGTTTCCCTTTCGCTCGCGTGAAAAAGGATCTGTTGAGGGGCGGTATAAAATATTACAATTTCATCGAATTAAAATTTCACAGAATTTTCGTCATTTTTTCCCGGAAACGTTTCCCTTTCGCTCTCGTGAAAAAGGATCTGTTGAGGGCTCTCGTGAAAAAGGATCTGTTGAGGGGCGGTATAAAATATTACAATTTCATCGAATTAAAATTTCACAGAATTTTCGTCATTTTTTCCCGGAAACGTTTCCCTTTCGCTCGCGTGAAAAAGGATCTGTTGAGGGACGGTATAAAATATTACAATTTCATCGAATTAAAATTTCACAGAATTTTCGTCATTTTTTCCCGGAAACGTTTCCCTTTCGCTTGCGTGAAAAAGGATCTGTTGAGGGACGGTATAAAATATTACAATTACATCGAATTGAAATTTCACAGAATTTTCGTCATTTTTTCCCGGAAACGTTTCCCTTTCGCTCGCGTGAAAAAGGATCTGTTGAGAGACGGTATAAAATATTACAATTTCATCGAATTAAAATTTCACAGAATTTTCGTCATTTTTTCCCGGAAACGTTTCCCTTTCGCTTGCGTGAAAAAGGATCTGTTGAGGGGCGGTATAAAATATTACAATTTCATCGAATTAAAATTTCACAGAATTCGTCATTTTTTCCCGGAAACGTTTCCCTTTCGCTTGCGTGAAAAAGGATCTGTTGAGGGACGGTATAAAATATTACAATTTCATCGAATTAAAATTTCACAGAATTTTCGTCATTTTTTCCCGGAAACGTTTCCCTTTCGCTCTCTTGAGAAGGAATTCCTTGGGGGGCGGTGTCGTCAAATTAAATTTTCACACAGTTTTCTTCGATTTTTCCGGGAAACCTTAACGTCTGGCTCTCTGGAGAAGGGATCTGTTTAGGGGCTGTATAAAATATTCAATTTATACGATTACAATTTAATATAATTTTTCTTAATTTTTTTCTGTAGACTTTTCCTTTGGCTTTCTTGACAAGGGATCTGTGCATGGACGATATAAAATGTCACATTTTCGTCAAATTAAAATTCATTCGTCAAAATCACAACTGAATTTAAGCGGGTAATTTCTTTTTGGAATTTCAAATCGGATACGGACAACAACATTTCATCGCTTTCGGACGTTTTTCGTGGAATACCTTTTATATGTTACTGTAAACAAAACGGCATAAATCTGTAATTACGCATAATCACCGATCAAAACGGATGAAATTATTGTGCATAATAACCGGTGATTATGCATAATCATCAGATTCATCACAATTACTGTATTTTATACATGGCACCAAAGTGTAAATGTTGTCAAAATTAGTGCTCAATGATAACAATTCTGAAAAGTTCCCCGCGACGTAAAAAATCTTGGAACCAGTTTTTTATCACTTTGGTCCCTCCCCACGATATGAAAGTGATCCCTCTTCGAATGAAATTTCTGGCTATGGGCCTGATGAGACACATAACGTCAATTATTTCACCACTGACGTAAGCCCCAAAGCTGAGGTAAATGATTTCATTGCTATCCAAAGAATTCACGTAATTTTGGTAGATTGTAAAAACTGTGTCACTAAGTTTTATTGCACATTTAGGCTAACCAAATTTCTTTGAGAAAAATACCGGAACTCAGGATTTTAAATACGGGTAAAATACGGAACATCGCCAATCATCGCCATAAATGACGCCAAAGGTAAGCAAAGTTGCCAACTTTTGCAGAAATCACTAAAAAAATGCCAATGGCAGGAAACAAAGTATTACTCTGAGAGAATTGCAGTGAACAAAAATGGATTCCACAAAGTACATTGTAAAATAACGAAATAAAACGTTTGAAGGGGCAAACAATTAAATCAACGTTTAGTCTTGCAGTGGAGTAGTTTGGGAGCTAGTGTTTTACTGTGGAAGTGCTGGTTCCAAACCCGATTCTCTCGGGCATGGATGTTTATTAACATTAACAAATTCCCTGGACAGATCATACAGGATCTCTTGAACATATTTGAGGATCACTTTATCAAGAAAGTAAAAAAACCATGACGTATGTGAGGTGAATATTCTTATTCATAGTTGCAATTATAGTGATATAATTTATGCGTTGAAAAATAATTTCAATAGTTGATTTTAATAAAGTATAAAACATAAGCATCTAAAAGTAGGCTTTGTAGATTCTAGAATGTAGAACATTCGCGACAAACCACGGCATTCTTGCAAAAAAGTCGGGACAGCCAAAATAAAGTGAAAATACGGGAAATGTCCCGGGAAATGCGTGACATATGTGTCATATGCATAAGGTCACCACGAAACGTTTGCTAAGTAGGCCTATATTTTGCTATTTATCTTTTATTTTCACTGTCCCGAATTTGTTTTTCAAAATGTCCCGTATTTTCGACTAAACTCACTTGACTCACTGAAACTCGCTCAATCTTGACTGAAAACGTGGAGGAAGATAATTTTAATTTCTTACAAATCACTGTACGATTAATTATGATTGTAAACAATAATTGTAATTTACCGTAGAAATGTGGAAATTTAGTAGAGTTTTCCGCATCATCAATAATTTTAAAAATTGAACTGAATTCTCGATTTTCGAAAAATTGAGTTCGCTTAGAAATATGAAGCACAGGAAATTAAATATAAAATAATTAGCCGGACCCACTTTAGAGTTAGATATTCATGCAATAACATTGATTTATATCTTCTCAAGCACAAAAATGAGAATTAATATCTCCGTATTGTTTTATAATATTCAATATCATCAATCCATACAGTTTAGAATGTTTTGAAATTAATTATGGGCCCATAAATTACACTGAAGAAATTCCGCAGCTTTAATCAAGCGTTTTTTGAAGCAAAAGCAGGCAAATCGATAACTTGAGCTTCAAGAAAATTTTCGAAATATCTACCACCCATCGAAAAGAAATAAAATAATTCATTTCTACGTTTCTTTAATTTCGATTTATGTCTTTCATGAGTTGCACAGGAAGTCGCCATGTTGGATACCTTGTACGTCCCTCCAGAAAAAGGGAAATATCACGTGATTCAAAAAGCCTCATTAAGAGACTAAAAACAAGAATATTCATCTCACACATTTGTAGTGTTTATTTTTAATTCACTGCAATTTGAAGTGGCGCTTTATTTCTCGCGATTGGCGAATTTTCTGTGATTTTAGCACGAGTTAACGACTTCGCTTACTTTTGGCATCATTTAGCGATAATTGACATTGTCCCGAATTTTCCCGTATTGCGAATCCCAATTTCACGTATTTTTCTCGAGCAAATATGGTCGACCTATAAGCAATTCTTTACTTAGGATCTCTATCTCCCGTATTTCCACCGATAAAATATGGTAAACCAACGTATACCAATTTGTTTTCCGTGACCGACATACCACGGTCACTTTCCCTCGAATAGATGAGTTAACGGGCGCTTTATACATTATATTTTTTGTTCTTAAATCCGTAGATAAAAATCTCGGTTACTTCAAGACAAAATGATATCGCATAATCCGCATTTGCAAGTTCCATTTATCAATGATGAAATATTAACAGTAGAAAGACGGAACGGGGGGGTCTTTTTAACCCTGCACGCTGTTTAAGCTTACATATATCTGCTAAGAATAAACCAAACCACTTGGAATTTCTGGACTGATCTTGAATTAGCTTGTTCTTATTGTATACCAAAGATTCCTTTCGTTATCTTTTTTAACAACGAATCTACGAACGAATATACCTAGAAAGACCGAAGGGGGGGTTACAGTGACCCTTCCTTATATTCTAGCACGTTATGCGGAAAATACTACTATCGTCGTCACAATTGATTTCTAAGTAGGTTATAATCTTTCTTTTTTGCATTTGACCTTGTGTGTGACCTTTCTTTTCCTCTCATTCTTATCTGCAAGTGTCGTCAGCAGGTGTGTCGTTTTTGGTTTTTGTCAAGCATTCTTGTCATATTATCCGTTAAATTGTTTATTCTGGGACGTAGAAAATTTGAGTGCATGTGATCTTTTCAAACAGTTAGTTTAGAACATAGCTTCCAGCATAGCATCTCCAGGAGATGCACAGATTAGATGAAAGAAACTCTGGAAGTAGTTATGATGAAAGTGCAGAAGAGCATAGATCTACCTTATGTCGAACTGTAGTGAAGAAAGTAGTGGTTCTGATGACGAAGATTTTAATCAATATAAAACTATTCCTCGGGCGCGGTAGATGAGGTTGATAAGATAATCGCATAAAGTACCAAAGGATGTTTAGAGGCGCCGCGAGTTCGATACCCGGTTCGTCTTTGTCAGAAAACTTTCCTGATACAGGGGTACAACAGACACGGCGACTTGAACGCAAAAAAAATTGCTACGGCAGGAAGTCCTCCATCGAGGGGTTAGCGCACCAACCTCTCGATGGGTCTAAAAACAAGCTTGCCGTTCGGAATCGGCAATAAATTGTAGGTCCCGGTCTAATTAGCACTCGTGTGCAAAAAATGACCGTGGTGTGACTCATTATAACTCGTTGAAGCCACAGAAACGATCCAAGAAAATGCAGCAGATGGGAGCATATAGAAAATCATAGAACCTTCCTCAACTTTAGGATGTCGAGGATCGCAAAATATATTGAGAGAAAATCAAGGCCCCACATTTTATGCGTTCAAAAAACATAAATGAAAGTGTTCTGGGTTCGTGACGCCTTATTTTCTGCGACAAAATGATTCGACATATACAGAAGCTGAAGCCCATCGTCGTCTGAATGAAACTTCTTGGTCAGTTTCTTTGCTTGAACTGGATGCAACGATATCCATTATGTATGCAAGAGGTGCAAAAAACTTCCTACTGAATTCATTGTGGTCGTCGAGATTTGGGGTCCCCTATTTTTTCCCCAAACAATGACAAGGCATCGTTTCAAAGAAATTTTGAAATTCATGCGATTCGATCTGAAATTTGAAAGGTCTGAAATATTAAAAAAAAACTGACCAATTTGATCTTGCAAGTTCACTATGGATTTCATTCATAGAATACAGTGCGACTTGCTACAAACCAGGGCCCAATATAACTGGACGAGCAACTTCTACCCTCAAAACCAAGATGTCCATTTACACAGTATATCCCGAGTAAGCCAGATAAATTTGGGATAAAATTCTGGCCTCTTGCCTGCGTTGATTCCAAATATATTCTGAATGGACAGAAAATCAGTTTCGATTACACTGGGGCAGATAACACCAGACCAGCAAATCAACTTGTCTATGAATATGTAATTCGATTAGTCGAACCTTATCTAGGAGAACGTCGAAACAAAACAACAGATGATTATTTCACATCACTGAGATTATGTGCATTTTTGAAATCGACAAGCTTGGTTGGGACCCTTCAAAAAGACCGTCGTGAGGTACCTCCAACTGCAAAAACAGGAACACACATCTATACTCGTCGATAGTATTCAGAACTGGAACTGATATCACGCTGACATCTTATCAGAGAAAAAAGATGAAAAATGTTCTAGTTCTGAGTTCACTTCATACTGATACTCAGAATTATCAACGAAAACGTGAAAAAGACCCCAGAAACAGTTGCCTACAATAACGAAATTAAATAAGGAGTCGACATCGTGGATCAAATGGTGCGATTATACACCAATAAGAATGGAAGTCGTCGCTGGCCAATGCATGTTTTCGGAAAAAATTACGAACCTCAACAGATTCTTTTTCACGAGAGCGAAAGGGGAAACGTTTCCGGGAAAAAATGGTGCAAATTCTGTGAAATTTTAATTCGACGAAATTGTAATATTTTATACCGCCCCTCAACAGATCCTTTTTCACGAGAGCGAAAGGGAAACGTTTCCGGGGAAAAATTACGAAAATTCTGTGAAATTTCAATTTGATGAAATTGTAATATTTTATACCGCCCCCAACAGATCCTTTTTCACGAGAGCGAAAGGGGAACGTTTCTGGGAAAACATGAAGAAAATTCTGTGAAATTTTATTTTGACGAAATTATAATATTTTATACCGCCCCTCAATAGATCCTTTTCCACGAGAGCGAAAGGGGAAACGTTTCCGGGAAAAAATGGTGCAAATTCTGTGAAATTTCAATTCGATGAAATTTGAATATTTTATACCGTCCCTCAACAGATCCTTTTTCACGCAAGCGAAAGGGAAACGTTTCCAGGAAAAAATGACAAAAATTCTGTGAAATTTCAATTCGATGAAATTGTAATATTTTATACCGTCCCTCAACAGATCCTTTTTCACGCAAGCGAAAGGGAAACGTTTCCGGGAAAAAATGACGAAAACTGTGAAATTTCAATTCGATGAAATTGTAATATTTTATACCGTTTGATCATTTTTGTCGCACCACGGTCATTTTCTGCACACGAGGGCTAATTAGACCGGGACCTACAATTTATTTCCGATTCCGAACGGAAGGCTTGTTTTTTTCATACTCATCGAGAGGTTGGTGCGCCAACACCTCGATGGGGGACTCCCTGCGGTAGCAATTTTTGCTGCGGTCACGTCACCTTTTTTTGTTGTACCCCTGTGTCAGGAAAGTTTTCTGACAAGGACGAACTGGGTATCGAACTCGCGACACCTCTAAACATCCTTTGGTACTTTAGGCGAGCATCTTATCGACCGGGCTACCGCGCCCTATTTTATACCGTCCCTCAACAGATCCTTTTTCACGCAAGCGAAAGGGAAAAGTTTCCGGGAAAAAATGACGCACCGCAAAGTCCCTTATGTAAATACGCCTATTTAATGAATAAATTATTTATTTTTGTTATAGATTTGTTTCTCTCGTTCTTGTGCTTTTTTTTTTTTTTTTTTTTTGGTATTTAATGTTATGCAAACAGAATTAACTGTCATTTGCGATGGAGGAGTTGGTAGCGAGTCAAAATCGGACGGGACATATGCGGACAACATGGAAATAGGGTCAAAATCGGACAAATTTTGCCGCCCCCTCGATGTTGGCGCTGTATCTCCCATTTGTTTCTCCAACCTGTTAAATGGCGACAAAATGGATACAACAAGAAACCGGGTCAAAATCGGACAAATTTTGCCGAGCCGGCGATGTTGGCGGTTTATCCCTAATTTTTCCACCAAGCTGCTAAGTGGCGATTTTCTCTTGGATGGACATTAAAAAGACATGCAGAGAAACTTTTGATGAAATTTGAACAATGAAAGACGTGAGTCGTCTACCAGTCGCCAGAACAAGTTAAAAAAACCCCGTCCTCTTTGAACCACTGACAAGTGATGGATTGCTACACGAAAAAAAAAAAAAAAACGCCGACATAACCAACACTATAATAATATATAGCTTCAGTAGAACTATTGTCATTATTATTACTGGGCTCGGCGCGGAGGTGATCATAAGTCCTTATCCCGAGGGATTTCTATCCTAGGAAGGGTCTCTACAACTAATCTCGAATGAGTATTATCAACACAGTGCGTGGACTACGGTATTGTCAAACCAAAGGAAGTTGATTGTTTCATAAGAGGGAAAATTACTAAAATCATACATAAATTAATGAGCACTTATACGATCATATACATAAACGATATCGATTGATCGTACATGCAAGATATATCGTGGGAAAATAAAAATAACTACATCAACTGAACTAAATTTAATTAATAAAAATCACGGCAACTCACAGATGTCACACGTGGATAGAAATATGATAATATAGAAAACATGTGAACTAGTTCTACAGAAACATTAAAAAAATATTTTATTCTAATGAAGTGATCTAAAACTATGCGCACACACACACTTATTCCGATTACAGTCAATCCCGTTTTTAACGTTCCCGCTTAGTACGACTTATTTCTGTGGTCTCAACTCTAAGTACAGTGGATCCCGCTTATAACATTATTCAAAAAACCTGTCACAAAAACATTGTAAGCGGGGAAATGTTTTAAATGGAAAATCTTAGAGCGAATTAGTGAGTTGGAAACACCAGAATAAGTCGTACTAAGCGGGAAAACTATATAAGCAGGATCGACTGTAATTCTCATTAAGATTTCCCATTTAAAGCGGTTCTCGCTTACAACGTTTTCCACGACAGTTTTTTGGAAAACGTTATAAGCGGGATCCACTGAATTATTTAATATTTATGCATTTGCATATAATAGGTAGTCTATTAAAAAATCTTTGAGTTGAGCATAATGAATCGAAATGATAGATATCAAGTAGATACATGCGATCTTCATGCTTAATTGATTCAGAATTGAAATTCTATTACTGTCTTATTAAGGAGGGGACGAATAGTGATTTGAGCGAATAACCAAATACTCGGCGGCCGAGTATGCATTTTCTTATTTTCTTAAAATTCAACACAATCATATATAAAACTGGTGTTTTTAATTGAAAATAAATTTTTTTTGTAATTTCAAATGATTGACATTGAATTTTAGTTATACTATTTATTATTTAAATAAATATTAAAAGATTTTTATTGCCAAGATAATGACAATCAAATTTAAGGATGATGTGTTGTATTTCAATATTACTTATGGAATCAATTTCCTTTTCAACACTCGTTACCAGTTTTACCTCTTTAATCAAGAAAATGTCTCAGCCATTATTTACTCCCAACTATATAGTAATGTATCATAAAATTTACGACTTATTTTCTTATTTTTCCTCCCTTTCCATGTTCTTTGTCTCATTCAGGAGCTCAATACGTATCTGGTCTAGGTACAACCTTCAGTTAGTGGAACTTGCGTAATTCATGCTAGCTTCCACCTTATTGAAAAAAAATATAAGCGTGACCATACGTCCCACGTTTGAATAAACTTATCCGTTTTGTGGTCCAGGATTTTTTATTGTTCTTGATTATGCTTGATAACTTGATCCACATTGCAGCTCTTATTGATGAACCATCATTAGTTACACTTGTCCGAAAATGGGTAAAGAGCACGAATAACTACATTTACTAAGAAATTTATTTCAAATGCTCCAGAGGAATGTGGACCGGTGGAGGACGGACACCCTTTGCTTATATTCAATCGTTTGAGAAAAATTACTGGGGTCACTGGTCGAAAATCTGGGGTGAATGGCACCGAGACTACCTCAAATTACCAAGGACTAAGATCAGGAGTTTCGGAAGTGTTTTGAACCAGTAGGTACTCATCTTTGTTTTAAACAAATAAATTTGCTTTCTGATCGATTCTGCAGGTGTCGGATGCATGCCAAAAATTAACATAGGTGCTCAGCATCCACAGCACCGACTCGGATTATCCGAAAAACGATAGAAAACGACTCTCGAGAGGGGGGGGGGGGCTATATTGATTTAAAGGTAAATATAATAAAAAATGTTAAGAAAATACTACGTTTATCCAGGGTCACAAAGCTGGAGCCCCATCCGCGTTCTACTTGTGTAGCGGCATTTGAAACATGAGCAGTTAACAACTATAAGGAACTTACTTCCATTTGATGAGATACTGTATAATAATTACATTAAAACAATTATTTTTCTAGTTTCTCTTCTTTGGACCTGCCTATTCAGAGACAATCTCCCCTGCTTTGTTATTAATTCAATAACTTAATTCGTTACAGATTAGGACTGCGAAGACCCATGAAATCTTTATAAGGGAGACTGACATGGTTTGCAGATATATGAATGCTATATTTTTTGTTTGATGGCACAGTAAATTAACTATAAAGATGCTTGTGAAAAATTTTAGCTAATTATTATAGGTACACGGAAGACCCCAGTTCAGGAGAAGACTCCTTCTGTCCCAGTCTAGTTCAAACGGGAACTGTAAGTACATTGTGTGTGCAGCGAATTCCATTCAGTAGTGTACGGAAGATTTTCTCATAAGTGCGGGGGAGGGGAGTAAACTTTTTTTTCGTCGAAGGAGAATGATAGTTAACTTACAAAATAGGGCGGATAGATCTGTTGGTTTTACATGGCAGTCTCGGTTTTTGTCCAATTCGGATCCCGCTTATAACGTTTTTGAAAAAAAGTCATAAAGAACTTTGAATAATGAATAAAAAAAAAAAATAAATAAATAGAAACGAATTCCCTCAGAGAGAGAGAGAAAGTCAGACTGGGGCAGAGACAGGGAATGTCTAATTTCGTTAGAAGTGTTAAAATATCCTCTATAACACTGCTCAAAACAAAAAAAAAATCGGTTTACCAAAGAAACTTCAACGGTTTTAGGGGGCTGCTGATTCCAAAACTGGTGTTGGTTTTGACGAAATGGCTCCAGTTTTGAGATAGTACATATTCTCAACATTCCAATGCAGTCTGTAATCACTATTTTTTGCGGCAGATTTTTACTTTTGTGTTTTTTCATTTATTTTCGTAACTTATTCTCAATATTATTGCATTCATAGCATCATTAAGGAAGCGTAATTTTCATATTTACGGAATAAATGCGATAAAAGTGAAATTAGCCGATGTAGATGAATAAATACGAAAATTTTGATTTTTATAACTTTTCCTCAAAATTTCGAGAATTTACAATTTTAAGCGAAAATAGGTTGTGATTTTGCTGAGCAAAATGCTTTTGAATTCTAACTCGTGAATTAAGAGTTCAGTTGCCTTCCGTTTCTGAGTTCTGTCCGAAAATTATGGATCTTATTGACTATTTATAGAAGGACCAAACTATATATCTATAGGAAGGAAGACGTCCTATCTTTCACGGTAAGATACGAGCGCCCTCTGACGATGTATACTGAGTTGAGAGACGTCGACGTGTACGTGGGTGAGACCAGACGTGGCCTCCCACACTGACGTTTTTGTTGTATTATTTTGTTTCTTATTTAATGAAGATCAGTGGATTAAACCATCTTAGTATCCCTTTTAGTTGTATTAATGCGAGCATTCCCCACATTTGGGGGCTCGTCCCTTTAAACCCAACCATCCCCTAGATAAATGACGAGTGTAGTAACATTTGGTAGACGCGACGAGAAGCTGTCCAACGCGAGTGTGATACTGTGTGTGTGCATCTGGATTATTTAGCAGACTTTTTGTTTTCATCAGACGGGGTGAGTTCTTTTTCTCATAATGGAGATTTCTCTCGGAGAAATTCCATCTATTGCTCAAACTCTAAAATTTGCGAAATCATCAGCCATAAAGCTCTTAAATGACATCATTTTTGCCGAACCCTTCGATCGAAGCAGCAGAAAAAAGCTTCGAGCTTTCAAGGGATTTCCTTGGAATGTTGATGTTCCCGAAAGGAAAAAAATAGTCCTAGAATCATTTGATTTGTCCCAGTTAATTTCAGTCGGAAATGCCCTGCATTTGGAAATTCCCGAAACAAAGGAACAGATTTGCGACGAAATTTTTAATTTTTTGTCGAATGTGCAAGACTTTCACAATTATAATAGGAATAATAATTCTTCAGAGGATGACAGTGATGATGATGATGATGATGATGACGCTAAAACCTCCATATCGCAGGCTTCAGTTCATGGAAAGAAAAAAGAACACCCACTCCACACCGACGCGACCCCACCACATATCCACCCTCACACTAAGCAGAACAGAGACTCGTTCACCCCACGGAATCCCCTGCATGTAAACAAAAATGCTGTTGTGACGACGATTCCGAACCCTCCCTTCGAAAACCATCGTAGCTGTCAAGACGGAAGTTATTTACTGGTTTTGAACGACTTGAAGGAGACGATGAGGTCTTTCTCGGGAAAGATACATATGGTGTGAATGCTTTCATCGGGGACGTGGAGGAGAATTTTTCGCTTTTTCCCTCCCTAACTGAACAACAAAAAATCATGCTCGTAAAACGAAACCTTGTAGGCCCCGCGAAAATGTTCGTCCAGTCTCAAAGAGGGCTAACGACATGGAAAACATTAAAGGGAGCACTACTTGAGGAATTTAGCATGAAGATAAACAGTGCCGAATTGCACAGACGACTTCAGCAACGGAAAATGCGTCCGTCAGAAACCCTTTCCGAATATTTTATAGCTATTCGAGAATTAGCTAGTCATGGCAATGGTATTATCGATGATGCGTCGATTATAGACTATTGCATAAACGGTATTTCTGATTTACCAGCAAATAAATTTCTACTCTATGGGTGCCAGACGATTGCCGAATTCAAAACAAAGTTAATGATGTATGAAAAAGTCTTTAATGAAACAAGCTGTAGCCAATCCTCAACTGGATTCCATCATCCAACTAATACTCTTGACGTAAACAATCGATTCCACAAGCGCGACCCGAAATTAAGCAGTCAAAAGCCAAACCCGAATTTTGAAAACTTTCATACACCTAGGCAATCAAAGCAGATCACGTGTTTTAATTGCAATGGAAATGGCCATATTTCTAGACTATGTCCAGAGAAACATCGAGGACCAAAGTGTATTTCCTGTTCTGAATTTGGTCATAAATCTGACACGTGTCCACAAGCCATTCAAAAATCCTTGCATAATGCCACTGACGTAAATAATATCTCCCAAGCTACCCCGCTAGATCAAATGTGTAAAGATGTTCGAATCATGGGTGCTAAAATAAAATGTCTAGTTGATACAGGAAGTAAAATGACTCTCATGAAAGAAAATGCGTGGATCCATCTGGGATCACCAAAGCTAACAACGAATATTAGTGTTCTAACTGGATTTGGTTATTCAAAAATTCGTGTCATTGGTTCTTTTCAAACGACGATTTCCATTGACGATCAGAACCTTACTGCTCAGATACACGTTGTGCCGAATCCCTCCATGATATTTGATATTATCCTGGGATGTGATGTCATAAACCAAACCGAACTTACTATTACACCCGATGGTGTGATATTTTCCAACCTTCAGAAGCAGACGTCTGACGATGCACATAAACCACTTGTTTATGCGATACTTGAAGAAAACCCTAAAATTGACATTTCGCCCTTAGTGTCGAAAGAAACCCAAACTAACGGTGATCAATTATTTCTATCTGATGTGCCTACTAAAACCGAAACTACGAATTCTGAACTTTGCATCATGGTCACAGACGACAAACCGATGTGTCATTCTCCCAGAGAGCCTTTCATCGAACGTGATATTGATGAGGAACAATTCTTCGATTTGCTTGAAGGCGATATTGATGATGAGAAAGAGATGAGTCCTGTGTGCGATAAGCTGGTTGCACATATGGTCAACACCCATGACGAAATGGTGGTGAAACATTCAACAGCGTCTGCCGTCATGGAAGCTGAACCTGATAGCAACAACCTTCGTCATCAATGTTGTTGTTTCTTCTCTCTAGTTGCCGAATTGATGCATTGGACAGATGTGAAAGAAAGTGCTATAGTGTTTGTGTTGGTGTTACTTTTGCTATTATCTCTAAAATATTTCTCATATATAAGTGTTGCAGCATACCTCTTCGTTGTAATTTTGGCCGTTGCTATATCTTTTCGGATATCCAACAGTGTTCATCAAGCTGTCCGAAAAGCTAACAGAAAGACTGCCAAACCGAGTAGTTTGCATACCCATCAAAAAGACGATACCCCTTTGAACACCTACCATACCAATCACCTTGGACATCTGCCGACGTCCAGTAAAAACTTCAAACATATGTTAAAGGTTAGAAAGACGTATAACTATCGTAGAAGACCTCCAATCAAATACAAACTGAACGACGTTGTCACAATAATATGAATATTTGTCTTTTTGATTTTATTGTGTATATATTTTTTTCCTCCTTTTTCATTTTAATGCGATTGATTTTTTTTATTCATGATCCTATTGATTTCGTATTTCCATGAATGATAGATGATTATTATGATTATGAGCGTATTATTTCATGATTAGGCGTATTATCATTTTTCAATAGACGTGTTATTTCGAAACTTACGTAATATTTTTTTTGTGTGTTTATGTACATATATTTTTTTCTTTCAGCGTGTTTCCTATTTTTCGATAATTTTTCTCATGGTGTGTTTTTGTCGCTGATTTTTACTTTTACGTGTTTTAATTTTTAGTTATGAGTCAATATTTTTTTTTGTTTGTGGATGTGCTTAGTGATTATTATTTCTAATATGCCTTTTATTATAATTATTATTGCCGTTTAACCATATTATGCCGAATTTTTTTTAATTTTTTGATGTCCATTTTTTTCCCTGGCAAGTTTTTGTCTATTTGCTTATATGTGTGTACATTATATGTATAAGTATTGCACATGCGAGGGCGCATGCTACAGATCAGAATGGCCGATGTAGGAAGGAAGACGTCCTATCTTTCACGGTAAGATACGAGCGCCCTCTGACGATGTATACTGAGTTGAGAGACGCAGACGTCGACGTGTACGTGGGTGAGACCAGACGTGGCCTCCCACACTGACGTTTTTGTTGTATTATTTTGCTTCTTATTTAATGAAGATCAGTGGATTAAACCATCTTAGTATCCCTTTTAGTTGTATTAATGCGAGCATTCCCCACATATCCATTCGCGCATCAAGTTAATTTTCTCATGAACGCAAAAGTCAGAGCCATTTTTTTTCGAAAAGACAGAAATAAGTTTGACAGCAGCAGAAGAGTTTAAATACATTTATTTTACACGATATTCGACGCAACTTATTATTATTGCGTCTATAGTTGCTGCTATAGTTGCTATTAATATTGCGTCTAGTGTTGTCACGGCGTCAGGCCTATCTGACGCCGTGACAACACTTACATCAACTTTGCACCCAAATTTTGTGCTTTGGAAAGCTTCTCCAAGATAATATTTTTTGCAACGTTATGGCATGGTATGAAGTCATTGATAAATAGAATCATACTACTTTCAGTAGTCATCTAAAAGACTTCTGTTGATGGCCATGCACATGTTAAATATAATGAAATTCTACTACCTACTTTGCAAAGGCAGTTATTCAAAGTCTTCATAGTCCCGCTAATAGCAAGAATGCTGACACAGTCAACCTTCGGTTTACGAACGTCTCGGTTTGCGTATAATTCGGTTTACCAACAACAAAAATTGATTCGGTTTACGAACACGCAAGCAGGAAAATATTTGACTAAATTCGAAATGATAATGGAGAAATTGAAGTGTCTACGGCCGCATTTCGATTTTTTCAAATGCATTCCTCCGAATTAGACTCCTTTTATCCAGCTCATAGATCAGCTTGTCATTTCAAATTTTGGGACGGTTTTCATCAAAGAAATTTTTGAAACACGTTTTGCAATAACCTCTGACACATATATAATTACTACTATCTGATTTCTAGAAACATCATTTTAATGTCCCACATTGCTCATAGAACTTATTGATGAAGTTTGGCAACAAGTGACTTATAAAACCATGAATTCGGTTTGGAACGCATTGTAGCCAGATTGCTTTGCAGGCAGAAATTTCGAGAGCTTTGACACTGAGATTAATAGATGAAATTAATCAGACTAGACATGGGTACAGCTCTGCCCATATATAGCATATATGCCCGTTTTCTCGTAAAGTCTGGATTTTCTCTGGAAAAAAGTGTTTTTAGTGTCAGTATGATTATTTCAATAGGTTTCGAGTTATTCACTTGAGCGTGAAAAAGTGCAAAAATTGACACTGTAGGAATCTTCGGGGTCTTAGAAACGAATGAATCTATTTTTACATTAATTCTTATGGGCAAATGTGTTTCGGTTTGCCAACCTACCTCAGGAACGAATTAACTTCGTAAACCGAGAGTCGACTGTATTATGTACCTACAACGCCGTTACTACTCACAGAGGGAAGTACTATTAAAGAAGGAGATATGGGGAGACTACTGAAATATTAGCTTTTAATTAAGTACTTTATTACTTCGCTTCAAAATGAAACCTGAAGGGAAAATGTATCGTTAGTTTTGTTCATTTTTGCGAATAAATGCAAAATCTCCGATTTAGAAAATTTTATTTTTGCGAAATTTCGAAATTTTATGCGCAAGATTTACGTATATCACATCATCAGACATTCGTTATTTGTCATTGAGCTGATGAACCTCTTACTGGGACAACGAAGAAAATATTTTTAGAGAGCCAGCGGTTCATAGACAAAATACATCTCCCAACACTTCATATAAAACTCGGCTTAGTGAAGCAATTCAATAAATAAAGTGGCGAGTGCTTCCAATTAATTTGTAAAACGTTTCCTGGACTGAACAATGAAAAGCTGTGAGCAGGGATTTTTGATGGTTCACAAATTCATAAATTTCTTAAAGATTCGAAATTTTCAGCATTTTTGACGGATATTAATCAATATCCGTCCAATCCGGTCGATCTTCAATTTGATCATGTTTCGTATCGGTTGTTGAGAATTTTTTGAATGATTACAAAGCAGAGAACGATGAAGAATTGCAGTAAAATACGATTAATTTGTAAATTGAATTAAAAAATTTTCAAACGTTTGAAAAATAGGCTGTTAATATGAGCACAAAGGCGCATTTTCTTCTTAGTTACTTGGTCTAATTTCACAGACAATCTGAGTCATTTTAATGACAAGAGAGGTGGTTTCATCAAGATATGAAAGTAATGGAACAGAAGTATCAAGGCAAGCTCGAGCCTCGCGTATGATGGCTGATTACTCTACCGAAGCCTCCTATGAAAGACATTCATAACCCATAACAGAAAATCATGCAAGTGCTTCCCCTTGAATTAATTTAATATCATTTTGTGTTCATTTTAGTGGACAAAATGCAACATTATAGAGCATATCATTACTGCATTGATCTATTCTGATATCCTAAATATATTCCCTTATTTTCATTCCATATATTATACGATATATAAATGTATACACGATATGTATAATGTATATTATACATATATTGTTTTACTTTTATTCTGAACATAAATGTACCACAAATTTCGTGTGATGTGCATTGCCTGTATATTGAAATCTGATAATTGAGAGGAGTGTTTTTTAAGATGTGCATTTATTGATTTACAAATACGCATTATTTTATTATCAAGGACGGGCTTAAGCATTTTGTGGCCCTCGAAAACGGAGTTTCCTAATCCCTGAGTAACTATTAACACCCTGGAGCACGTCAGGTTTACATAGGCAGAATGAACATCAAACTACTATTTCATGGTCATATAAAAAAATCATTCGAAAATAAATTTGAACGATATTGCCCGCTGCTTCCAGACATTTAAAGGTTGGAGAGCTGTCGGGCCCATTGAATCGATTACCTACCCAGGACCTGAACTTCATACTCTTTCAGCCGGGCAAGTATGCATTATGTATGCCTTGTGAAATTTTTTAAATTTTAAAAGAAGAATTTAGCAACCCATCGTCCGGAGCACTCTAGATCCACCTCCATCCTTTGCTTGACTTGGAGGAAGGGGTTCTGTGAAAACCCTAGGCAAGAGGAATAGGGTTCGATGTCTGAATTTTAAAGGTTTTAGACAAAATTTTAAGCTACAGCGAAACCTCGATACAACGACTCTGCAGACCAAGAAAAAATGTCGTTGTAGATTATGTAGGGATTATATATCGTTATGTCGAGAGGTAACAATTTAACATTAGAGTATAGGCATTTTCAAACAAAGGCTTGAAAAAATATCGTTGTAGAGTAATTTATCGTTATATTGAGTATCGTTGTAGCGAGGTTTAAATACATTCGCTTTGTTGAAAACGAAGTTTTTAAATTAAAATGCAATCAAAGTATTTTCTTTCATCACGTTTTTGCGGCCCCTAACATTTAACGCCCCGGTTGCGGCCAACCTTCACACTTGCCCAAGTCCGGCCCTAAGTATCATCAGTATTGACTTATCTTCCGATTTATGTATTGATTACTTTTCATGATTAAATTGATTACTTTTCATGATTAAATTGATTACTTTTCATAATTAAATTGATTCAATCTCTCTAGTGATGTAAACTCCACTCGCAGATTTAAATGCGATTTGTGTGCTGCTTATGTAGTACTACTGAAATTTAGTTTTCACTTTATGTTAAAAATTAGAGCGTTTGAAAAACAAATAATGCCAGATTCACTCATAGAATCAGCACTCAAAATTACCCTGAAATCACTAAAAAGTTTTTGGCAATAAAATTAGTGTTGAGCAGTCTACGAGTCAAAGCACTCAAAATTTCTGCCTGAAAAGCAATCTGGCTATAATGCGTCCCAAACGGAATTCATGGTTCTGTAAGTCTAGAGCCGCCCTTAGAGGTGTGCGGCAGGTGCGGTTGCACCGGGCCCCGCACTCACGGTAACTTATTGGAGGCTTCCATCAATTCTTAAATTATGTCTTGCATTAATTCCGAATTTTCATCAATTCTAGAATTTTTTCTTCCGTTCATTCTAAAAAAAATCAATTCTGTTATTATTTTCCTAATTCATTCTGAATTTTCATTGGTATTGGATCCATTTCTTACAGTTATTTTTTAATTCCTCAATTCTAAAATTTTCATCAGTTTCTGGAATATTGTTTCCTCTCATTACTTTGAAACTACCTTGAAGTACTGAATTATCATTCATTTTTTAATTTACATTTTATTGAGTATTTAAAATTTTTTGTTAGGATATTTCTCAGCATTCCTGCATATTCTGAAATAATAGCTGATGATCTCCCCCTCCCCCCCCCACAAAATATATAAAATCGGGGCTAAGGGTGTCCTAAACATTTTCGATACCTCGAAATTTTTGAGATGGCCCCATGTCTGATAACGGCGCCCCTGTGTAAGTCACTTTTTGCAAAGCTTCACGAATAAAAATTATGAGGAATGTAGTGTATTAGTGTATTAAATTATGTTTGCAGAAACACCTTCTTAAAAGTCCTTTGATTTAAACCTTCTCAAAGTTTTAAAATTACTTTTTTATCCATGGGCTGGATAAGAGTCGTATTTGGAGGTACGGACGGCAATGTTAGAAAACGACGTTTCTCAGAAGAAAACAAGGCGACAATTGACTCTAATCCTCCCAGCTCTCAGTCAATTCATTCTTCTTCATAGTACAATCTCCCATGGGGTCGGCAGCCGACATATATTGATTCTTCTTCAAACTTTCCAGGAACTTATTCTCCCCCCCCCCCTCCATTCAACACATATAGAAAATGTAGCTCGAAAAATCGCCAGAATCATTCGCCAATAAGTGTTAAATTATCGGTAAACATAAAATGTCCGATTTTGACCCGATCGCGACCAGAGAACGTACCTTAAAATTCGCCAGAATTACTCGCCAGTAACGTTTGATTATTGGTAAACATAAAATGTCCGCATATGTCCCGATTTCCGACATGTCCGCATATGTCCCGATTTCCGACATGTCCGCATATGTCTCGTCCGCTTTTAACCCCTAATCGAGGAGTTGAAGCTTAAACATCCTTTTGGATGTATAGTGTCTGGACCGACTTCTTCGGGAAAAACTCGATTTGTTTCGAGACTCATAGCCGAAAAAATGATTGATCCATTTCCTACGGAAATTGTCTGGTTCTATGGTATTTATCAATCGTTTTATGAACAGATTTCAGGTGTCACATTCGTAGAAGGTTTACCTACAGATTACGAATCTTACATAGGTTCGCGAACGTTATTTGTTATCGATGATCTGATGTCCGAGCTAGGCAACGACAAGCGATTAACTAATTTGTTTATTCGTGGAAGCCATCACAGAAACCTTTCCGTGATATTCATCGTTCAAAATTTCTTTCATAAAGGCAGTCAGATGCGAGAAATACCTTTGAATGCACATTATCTTGTATTGTTCAAAAATCCGCGAGGTAGAAGCCAAGTTCAACATTTAGCAAGGCAGATGTATCCGGGTAGACAGGCATTTTTTCCAAGAGGTTTTTAACGATGCCTGTAAACCCGCTTATGGATACCTATTGATAGACTTGAAACCGAACACGGAAGAACAATTACGCCTGAGAACCGGTTTTTTCCAGAATGATACATATTACGCTTACCAACCCACATAAATTCATTTCGTGTCAAGCAGTCGAAGAGGTTACATCATGGAAGGGGGTCTTGTCATAGACTTTGAAGGTCGAGAGGATTTATAGTTAAAGAACTGGCCTACTTTTCGTTAGATGGCAGTAGTTACGGGACTTATACTTTTCAACCACCTTATGACTGGTTCGAACTGAGTGGTAAAGAAAGGGCGTCTGCTACGTGGGTGATGTCTAATCTACACCACATTTCATGGGAGAGCGGCAACATGCCTTATGGCAAATGTTCAGAAATTCTCTCATTGTTCGTATTCTGAAATTCATTGCAAAGGACTTGAAAAATGCAAATTCATTGGGCAGATGACGGGGAAGATCTGCCACGATCTCATTGGCTATCCTACATCCCCCTCTTTACCAAATCCCAAAGTCCGCTGTTTCAAACACGGCTTTAATTTTCCCCATTGCGCACTGATCAAGGCTGTCAAATACGGGATGTATATGTTACCGGCAAAGTATGAAATCCAGGCATTCTATACAATGCCTGGTCGTTTCAGGCAAAGTATGAAATACCGGTTTTATTCTATACTTTGCCTAGGCATTCTATAGAATGCCTAAACACTATCCAGGCAAAGTATGAAATATCTTCTTCCAACAAATCTCTTTAGGGGCGGTATAAAATATTACAATTTCATCGAATTGAAATTTCACAGAATTTTCGTCATTTTTTCCCGGAAACGTTTCCCTTTCGCTCGCGTGAAAAAGGATCTGTTGAGGGACGGTATAAAATATTACAATTTTATCGAATTGAAATTTCACAGAATTTTCGTCATTTTTTCCCGGAAACGTTTCCCTTTCGCTTGCGTTTAATTGCGTAAGGTCAATTTTCCACCGGATCTATAAAAAATGAAATATTTGATAAAATTAATAAAAATTTTTATGAAAAAATATGTTAGATTGGGAATACGTGAAGATCACTTTATAATAAATTATAATAATACCTGTATGGGAGAACGGGTACGTATAATGCTCTTGGTGGCACCACTTTGCATTTAATGATGCCAAAATATGAATTCAGCTGTCCAAAGTTCTCTGTAATTACTTGGGGATGACCAACCGGATATCTACAGTAAAAAAAAAAAACTTGTAAAAAAAAAAGTAATGGTAGCCATATTTTTTAAGTTATATAGATTATGAAGTACTCACTTGCAGTATTTATTGACCCACGGGTACAAAGACGTGAAGTCGATGTATTTTGCGGTGCCTTGATATAAGAGTTCGGTAGCATTGGTTCTTCCGGCATAGAATGCATCCCTGGCTGCCAGCCTGTCGACATAGTGAAAGTCCAACAGGAAGCATTTGAGAGCTTGATCCGTTTTCTTCAGAGCATTGAAATCATGTTCCCACATGACTTCGAGATTGTATCCTCCTTGGCGGATCTTTTGTTCTTGCTCTAGTGTCTTCTTGTGAAGCTCCCACATGCATGTCTGGGAGCTGGGGTTCACCATATCTTTTTCGAAACAGTGTGGGCAGCCGTGCCAATAACATCCTGAAAAGAAACAAAGCATATATAAATAAAATGAAACATATGTAGTAAAGCAAACAAAGTAATAAAATTAATTCAAAAATAATAATCGATGACGCTTACCGTGAAATAAAAACACGGTGTTTGTTTCCTCACAAAACCCGTCCACGCTGAGACCAAGCACTCTCTTTTCTCCCGTCCCGTTTCTGGAATGTTGAATGTTCAGTCCTAGATAAGACAGCCATTCAATACTTAGGCGACTGCTATTGGTGTTGTTGACGTATCCGTTAACAGGCACCATACCAATCACACCATCGTCGATGTATTTCGACCAGTGGGTTGCCATACAGGCCGAGGCTATGGTGAGGTACTGAAAGGGGTCGACGCCGGTTAATCCCAAGAACTCTTTCCGAAACTGCAAGCAGCATTGACGTAGAATATCGACGTCTGACCTAAAAATTAAGAACATAGTGTAGAAATGTTAAAAGAATGGAAAAAATAATCGAAACGAAAAAAACAACAATGAATAAAATATACTCAATATGGAGGAGAAAACAACTTACTTGCAGTATTCGTTCATTCCGCTCTTTCTTTGTTCGTACCACTTATCGAATTTCGCCTTCGTTTCGACGGTGAAAGCTTCCGGATTAAAGAAGTTCATGGAAGGGAGGGGTCCATTGTAGTCTTGGTTTTCCGGTCGGTTGAAGAGATGAGGAAAAAAACCCTTCTTCAATTCTTCTAAGCCGAGTGTTTTCGGCAGTTTGGACAGAGCTATCGGGAGAAAATTAAGACTATCGATAACCCGGATGTTGATAGTGTCTAGTCGCAAAGCCATGATTTTGGATCCACACGGCACCACAGAAGGTTTAACTCCTTGCTCTAGGAGATATCTGTGAAGAAAAAATACATGTGTTATAAAATTACAAAATGCATGCATAATAAAACAGTAACATGATATTTATGTAAACATTTTAAAAATATTGAAAAAAGCTTACTTGAGCAGGAATTGGCCATCGAACCCCCTTCATGTTGTGTGCGATGGCGGTGTACCCCTTGTGTTCTTTGCGGAAGAGCCAGGTGGAGAATTCGTTGAGGGCGTTATACCCTCGAAAGACGAATTCAGTTCCGTCCGAGTACTGAGCAACTGCAAAGTTTATCACGTGCTCGCCTGAAGATTGTCCGTAGAAAACGAGCTTGTCGGAAGGGGTCTTCACCTTCTTCTTCTTGAGGGAGCAGAGGTGCCGTTCATCTTGATGAAAATTTTTGCAGTTGCTGCAATACTTTTCCCCGCAGACGTGCATACCTCGAGGCCGTTCTTTTTCTACAAGAAATTTCTTGCATGTCGGGCACTCGTAGAATTGCTGGCAGTACGTGGTGTTCTTGCCCCCAAGACTCTTATGCCTTGCAAAGCATTCAGCCGATCGTCATGTCCTGTTGAAGGGTGACAAGGGTGCATGCATCGCTGAAGCAGGTGTTGCATCGGACTGCGCATTTATGGTACTGGACATGGTCGTAGGCCTTGTCACAGTCCGGACAGTAGAAATTAGTGCCGTGGAATCCTTTTGGCGATGTGATGAGATCGTAATGTCCGTTATGAAACAACAGAAATATTTTTCTGTTTTTCCTGGCTGTCTTGAACACAATCTAAAAGGTAGTAGTAAATAAATTAACAAAATCAGATTTCAATGAAAAATTTCAAAAGTTAGAGTATCGCGCCACAAAAGGCTGTTTTATACATATAACCCGAAATTAAATATTATGAAAAGGCGAAAGATGAGAAGTTATCGAAAAATTGTAACAGTTTGAAAAAATATAATTTGATAAAAGCATTTTTGTTGAATGTGGTAAAAATAAAATTACATAAATGGGTTACCCGATAAAATTCTTCCGAAGACTTGACGAATATTTGTACGTCCAGGACCTCAGCAAACTTTGTGATGGCATCAAATCCACAAGGACCATCAGGAACTCCAGCCACTCGATATAACGCCAAAGCCATATCTTTTTGCAGATTTGTCCGTCCATCTTTCACCAGAGACAGCCTTGGATGTTTTTCAAGGATGGCGTGTCCAACAACTATGGCACGACTGCAACACAGTCCATCCTCAGGTATACGCGTAACTGATTGTTTTGTCAGCCGGTCAGACGATATGTTGACGATCTTGCATCTGCCACCACCTCGTGGTAGTCGGACCGTAATGACGTCAAACCGGAGAGATGGGTCGTCCAGGGGTATAGATTTCTTGCTCTGTAGAACTTTCATTATCACAGCCAAGGGAGCTTCGATTGTGAGTGAGGTCACAGGAACAAGAGATGTAGAGATGGGCCTGTCGCGAAATTATCGGATGTCATGACAATCCTGTAGAAAAAAAAAAATTAATTTAAAAAAAAAAAAAAATTCCTCAAAACACTCTGAATATCCAATAAATATTTACTGAATGCGGTCCTCAGGATGCAGCCCGTTGGTTGTCTCGTCTATCAGCTGCCTCAACATTGACCTCAAAAATGCCATGGCAGCTATCAGGCTGGTTGAAGGATCCACCAGAGTTTCAGTTCGTATCCGGGCAGAGTACGTGATCTGTTCCACATTGAACTTCTTGTTCAGCTTGCGGGACTGTTCCTGCAACACATATGGACGTGGGGTCTATTAAAAGAAAAAAAATAGAATGAACATATATTGAAAAAAAAAAAAAGTAAAAAAATAATTAATTGACATAAATAATGCTTACGGAATTCGACGTTCCCTCGCCCGGATCACCACCGCCACCTATCTGTTCTATGGCATCCTATGAGAAAGAAACAATATTAAATAATCGAAGGAGACAAATAAAAAGAGATAGTAAATAATTTTAAAACAATTAAACCAACCTTCTCGACCTGGGTCCAATTGATTTCTTGAGAGAAAGGGTACTCGGCCATAATCCACTGCGCCTCATCAATATGAAAATCCGATCCGAAGATCAGCGCATTCTAGAAAAAATAAAAACTCGTTCAAAAAATAAAATACATTGGATACATTGGTAAAAATAAGAAATTAAAATGATATTGAACATACCTGTTCCTCTAGATCCCAGTCAATATCACTAGGTAATGGGTTTTCGTCAAAGATTGCAGCGGAATCCATCTCGATCGAGCTTGAAACTAAGAATGATGGTCTTTCCTTGCAGACGAGGGCATATATAGCGTCTCTGTAGATAAGCTATAGTAATTATCGGAAAGAACCCCGTGAGAACGGGAAAACATCCCTTGGTCAGGCTAACGCTATGACCCCGCCCCTTTTAGTTTTACTTTGGATTTGAACTGCAATGAGCGTATAGTAATTATCGGGAAGAACCCCGTGAGAACGGAAATTAGTTGATAACCGCAGACAACATCCCTTGGTCAATATAACGCCGGAAAGTTTAACGGATTGACATCCGGGACGTGACATAAACACGGTCGACAGGTAGTCTGGTTCGAGAGGTGCGAGATCCTGAAAATATATCGGACAGGTAATCTGGTTCGAAAGGTGCGAAATCCGACTAAAAAAGGAAGTCGGTCAAAAACGCGTGAAAAATCGAAAACATTTCCGGTGGCGCCATCTAGTGGCGGAAATCAGCGTAAATCCCAATGAAGCGCTGCGTACACTACTCGGATTCGATTATTTTACTCTTTGCATACAAACTTATCCTTCTCATCATTCGCGATGTTTCAAAGAATTATTTTTAGCTTGCATTTCGATAAAAACAAATTTGCGTCGGGGTTTCTTTCTGCAATTTCTCTAATGTTCATTATCTGTCTGTATGTTTCTTCGAGATTTTTTTTTTCATGAATTTTACGAGTCTCAGCTAAATGACATCGAAGCTTGATAATTTCCATCTCCAATTGCTGAACACCATAGCAATTACGAAACACCCATATCATTAAATACACAGTAATTCTCACTCATATGATCGTTAATTCTGGGAATTATACTTTGATTAAGACAAATTTTACCACTTTAAATTCACTTGAAACGTATACGCCTGATAAAAAATTTAATTCCCCTGTACACTGCTATTGAAAAAACGAGTAAGTCAGCAACATTTGGGCGTTCACTCTTAACTTCAAGAATTTTGACGTCCTATATTACGACACAATCTTAACCATTCGATGGGTTTATCATCCAAGATTCTCGCTTAGGACAGATACATATAAGGTGAAAAGAAGGCGTATCATCAATACAGTGGAAGAGAAATCATATTAACTACAAGTATACAGTGGGTTTATTCAGTAAAATAGTTAGTATACTTAAAAAAAGGAATAAAAGAAAACATTAAAAAATTATAAAGGAACGATAAAATTGATAAAATCATTAGAAATGATCAAAAATACAAAAAAAATTGAAAATGATAAAACATTTAAAATTATAGAAAAACATTAAAAATTATAGAAAAACATTAAAAATTAAAAATATGATGAAAAATTTCAATGTTGTGGACAAAAAGTGTGCAGGTACTTGCCACTAGTCTGCCTTATCCTTGCAAAGGATTGTCCGTAGAATGGAAGAAGTAGCCATCTGTTGCTACAAGATCCATGAAGGACTTTGCCATTCACAATAGTCACCGCGCAACGCGTTTGCGTTTCATGTTAGACCATGCATTCTTTGATGACAATTGTTTGTATTAGTGTGTACTATCACCTCCCCTAAGGTTTTTTCCATCTTTTCTGAATCACCCTGTGGAGTCGTCGACCTCCATGATTCTAGAGATATTGAGCTGCTGGCGGTGGACAGATTAAGTCAAAACAGAAAAGTCATTAGTAGGGCTCGGATTTCTATGTTCTTTGCATATTTTTTTTTATTTTTTGCATATTTCGTTATTTTTAATTATAATTCAAACTCATCTGTTATCGTTACTAGATCAAATTTCGACTGCTAAGAATTATATAAATAAAATAATATTTACAGTCCATATACCAGTAAATGGCCACCCAAATATTGAATGAAAACAATGAAAAATATGTAATAGGCTTGACAAAACTGTAAAAAGAAACATCACTGAAAAATAGTATAATAAGTGGAATAGAGGTCTCTTGGATTGGATTTTCAATTTATTGGCGCAAGGACCAATTTGGCCAAACTGCGCCAAAACATGACATAAAAATAAGGAAAATGACCTTTTGTCATGTCAAAAAACTAAAACATATAAAAAGGAATATGAAACGTAAAACAATGACATAAATTGTAAAAACTATAATTTGTCATATAAACCAATGGCCTTGATGAATTTAAAAATGCGAGATGCATCGCTATTGTCGCTATTCATCGCTATTTAAAATGTCATGAAGTGAAAGATGACTCTGACCAAAAGCGGTCGTAAAATGATGACGATGATGTGAACAAGTAAAAGCATGAGCAATGGTCAATGGACTTTGACAATGAGGGCACTCTGGTTGACTCTCTCCTAATAACAAATATTATTGTGTTAGGCGACTGTGTCCTATGCGTAACCGGCAAGCAGAACTTCCTCCTTTCGGTTAGTTCTGCAGCTCGAACGCCAATGGCCAAGTGTAGGCTTGATGGCATGAAGTTTATTATTTATCTGATGGTTCCAATGATCCTGCCAGCGGTGATGCATCACTTCCCGGAGGATTGAGAAGTGGTCACTGGCAGGTACCAAAAGGTTATTGTCAATGTTAGTTGTTGTTCGAGCTGCGTTGTCTGCTTTTTCGTTGCCCGGTATTCCTACATGACCTGGTACCCAGTAAAATTTTATTGTGGTACCATGATGAGTGAGGTAATGTAGTTCATGAAAAATGGCATGAATGAATGGATGAGTGTGAAACGTACAGGAACTCAGTGCTCGTAATGCGCTGAGAGAGTCGCTATAGATGATGCATCGTCGGTGGCGTTTGCGTCGTATATGACGTAGAGCCTGAAGGATTGTGTACAGTTCTGCCCAATATATAGTGAATGTGTTTGGAAGTTTGAAAGATGTCTCCTCACATCAGATGTAGGCACAACCGACATGGCCAGGGCTCTTGGAGCCGTCGGTATATATGGGGAAGTACCTGTTGTACCTACCCCTGTGCCTAAAGAATATCTGTCGATATATGACATCTGCGGTGGTGGCTATAGGGTATAATGATAATGAAAGAGAGACATCTGGCAGAGACTGCTCCCATGGTGCCAGTTGCCAAGCAACTGGGGCCACACGACTGATGTCTAATTCTAGTTCTTCCACAAGTGCCCTCATACGAAGACCGTAAGATGGAACACATGAAGGGCGAGCAGCAAATAGTCTATGAAATGAGGGATTAAAAACGACACGATGAAGTGGATGATCTGGAAAAGACTTCATCTTGATAAAATATTTCAAGGAAAGTTGCTGGCGTCTTGATGTCAGTGATGGCTCGTTGCATTCGACATACAGGCTCTCCATTGGCGACGTCCGGAAAGCTCCAGAACAAATCCGTAGGGCGAGATGGTGGACTGGGTCAAGCACACTCAGATAGCTAACAGGTGCCGACCCGTATACAATGGAGCCGTAGTCGAGCTTCGATCTTACAAGAGCTTTATATAAGTGGAGGAGCGACTTGCGGTCTGCTCCCCACGATGTAGAAGAGATGACCTTCAAGAGGTTCATCGTCTTCATGCAACGAGCTCTTAATTGCGCAATACGAGGTTTGAAAGTTAGTTTATTGTCAAATGTGATGCCAAGGAATTTTGTTTTTTCTACTATTGGTATTTGACTATTGTTTAAAAACAATTGTGGGTCATCATGAAGGTCTCGACGGCGACAAAAGTGCACAGCGACAGTCTTGTCGGTGGAGAAAGAGAAGCCATTATCATAAGCCCACTTGCTGATCTTGTTGAGAGCGGTTTGTAATTGTCTCTCGGCTGACCTCATATTCACTGATTGGTAAGATATCAACAGATCATCCACGTAGAGTGCGCCAGTGACAGACAACGGGAGTTGGTTCAACACCCCGCTGAGTCTTAAAATAAAAAGTGTTACACTTAAAATGCTACCTTGAGGTACACCTTGTTCTTGGATTTGGGGAGCTGATAACGTGCTTCCGATCCGTACCTGAAAGATGTGGCGAGCAAGAAAGTTCTTAATGAAAATGGGCAAGTTGCCCCGCAAGCCGCTATTATAGAGGTCGGAAAGAATTCCGTGCCTCCAAGTACGGTCGTAGGCCTTTTCTATGTCGAAAAATATGGCTAGCATATGCTCCCTCTTCACAAATGCTTGTCTTATTGATGTCTCAAGGCGTAACAGATTGCATGTTGTGGACCTGAACCGTCTAAAGCCGCTTTGATGTTTCGATAAAATATTGTTAACCTCAAGGTAGTGCATAAGGTGATAGTTGACCATGCGTTCCATAAGCTTACATAGACAACTGGTCAAAGCAATATGTCTGTAACTGTTAGGTTGCTGAGGATAGAGGTCTCTCTACTATAATAATTTTAAATGAAAATTTGACTTTCTTGCATTCTTTCACAGGTGATTTTTTTTATCCAATGAATGAACAAGGTGCTGCTTTTCCGATTTAAACTGTGGAAATAATGCAATAACATCTGGACATTATGTAAACACATAGTTTTTTACATGAACAAAACGCCTATTATTTCCTGTCAATCTGAAACCTTGAACAATTATTTTTCTTTTATTTCTTGGAACACGCATATAATTATATGTATTTTTGGGAGACCATTTCTATTTACATTTAAAAGTGACACAAACACATGAAACTACTTTAATTTTTATTTTGAATTGTTTTATGTTCCATTTATTCTTAATTTCTTTTCCAATTCTTGCTTGTTCTGTTTTCTAATCGTCATTGTTTCTTTATTTTATATTTAAGCATTTGAGAAGTTGCTTCTGCAGGAATTTAGTCTCATTCTTTTTTGTCTTAATATCTGCATATGTGAATAGAAAAGAATTGTCTTAAAAGATATAGTATGTTTGAAGGCCAAAATGTATTTAAGATTGATCACAGAGGAGGGTACCACTGCAGCAAGATTGGTAGGCCTGATTGCAATGTCACATGCCATACAATTTGAATAATGTGAAAATGATTGACCCTAGAGTAGGCCACCCTTTCAACTTCATGTGCAATTTGTTTAAGGTCTTTAAAGCACAATCGATTTTGTATTTAGAATATGATGGTATGAAATTATTACTCTTAGTGCAAAATGAAATGTGTTGCTTTGACTGATTATTGGCATCCTTTTTCCACCTGGTTTTTTTTTCAAAACTGGCTTGGACACCAAACGGCAACTGAAAGAATATGGATTGGTATATGGTACAAAAAGGCTACAGAGTTTTCTCATAACTTTTGAAATACATTTTTTAAAACTTGAAAAAGGAAGCTTATTACTGGTGTACTTACCTCACACTATATACGTACAGGATCCTAGAAATTCAGGTCATTTGAACACACCACTAATAATTTTAAATGCATTTTATATGACCTGTTCAAATAAAACTAGTTCCAGTTTTCTGGGGATTAAATGAAGAGAGCAAAGGTAAAGCAAGCACAAATAGAATTATTAGACATGATTTACTCCATATACAAGTTCTTAAAGAGATATTTTCAAATATTGATAATTTTTTTTAATATAGCTGCAGGTAAGATGACTTTTTATTGCAGATGGAATTGCATGCCTCATGCCAGAAAAAAATTTCAGCAATTTTATGTTTCAGACAAAACCTATAAAACAATGAAAATACATTTCTTTTAATTTATTGAATGTTGAGAATATTTTGATAGTAGCCTACATTAGAGAAATATATTTTATGAGTATGATTCGCAGGTGCAACTTTTCACTGGCCCAACAATATTTCACAAAATCTTGATAATTTTAAATAGGTATATGTTGAAATGTTGAGCTGGTGTCCCACCAATATCTTTGATAACTTTATGCCTATGGTGTGAAAAATTCACATTCTCTAACATCAAAATAATCTCATAGACCAATCACATGAATACCATAAAAAATAATAGCTACTGATACATTTGCACTGGATTTTGGAAATGTTTTGCATCAGCGGGTGTTCATCGTGAGCTTCATGTTAAAAAAATCTGATTTCGGAATTGATTTGGACTTTCTAAACAGTGACCGAAATTCACTGGATGATTCTTAGGCGAACAAATTCAGTTTTATAGAATGAAAATAAGACAAAATGTAGTAAAAAAATTACAAACTGTGTGTGTGTGTGCACATACAAGAATATACTCAGATCTTGGTTTAAATCTTGATCTCGTGTAGAGGTCAAGATTTAAAGCAATGTTTTGTTCATTTGATAATTAATTTTCACTCTAAATTTTTCAAAACATGGTATTTTGAAATGAAAATTAATGTAGAAGCTCCACTAATTTTTGCTCAAGTCTCCACAATCACATTTTCAAAAACCTAAGCACAGTTGCAGCAGGAAAAATTGTAACTTAAAAAAAAAAAAAAACACATTTGTACTGTGCTTATGAATATTCTTTACATTTTATCCTGAAATTTGAGTAGGTACCTTATTTATACTATAGGGGTCATTCAAGTATTACGTCAGCATCGATGGGGGGGGTTTCCGATTTGCTGACTTTTGATGGGGAGGGGGGGGGGCGTTTGGATGATGCTTACGTAATCAACCACCTTTTATGAAGATATTAAATATTCTTAATAGCATGTTATTCGGAGCGCCAAAATCGGAAAAACCTTTCTATAATTATTGGTCACCTGAACTAACATGCTACCTATTGATAAGTCCCCTACAGCAGCGGAACCCTTGGGTTCCATGAGAGTTTTTTTGGGGTTCCGCGGAATCAAAAGGGACGGAACCCTGGTAGCTTCAAAATTTTTCTTGTTTATGTTTCACCTGAAGCATTTTTTTTATATTTCTGTTGAGAACGGGCACTCCAAAATAATTCAGAGAAAATATTGGATAATCGACCAGTAGAAGACAAGCAATATTCTTGTTGGCTCCTTTCTTTCTTTCTTCCTATTCTCGCACACAAGTCCTTCAGACAACAACAGTCAAAAAGACATCCTGGGAATTGGTACTCCCAAAACTCTCAAGACCTACATGAGGATTTTTATGAGGGTCTTCCTTCAAAGATTCGGAAGTATTAAATTGTTCCTTTGCATTCTGTGCCCCCTCCAGCCTGCCTCTCTTAATTGGAATGGCCAATTGAGATTCATGGTGTCGGATTCTTATCACTTTTCTGACTAACAAATCCTAAATAGCAATCCTAAGACAGAGGAAAAAGAAAAAGCTTTACTTTCTAACTTGCCTGAGGTTATATTCTCCCATGCTACAGATTCGTTACCACAAATGGAACCTCGTTTACACAACGTTCAAGAGGCCACGTCAAAACGTCGTATAAGGGTGAAAATCGTACAATTGAAACTTCTTTGAAAATGACCGCCCCCCATCCCATAGACCTCATAGAAAATATCACAAAAATTCAATGATTTCAATTGCATTTTGTTTGTTATATAATAATAATTCTTGAGAAAAATTACCCACAATATTAAATTTTTCAAAACAATATTATAAATTACTTAAATAACTAATTCGCATTTCATCACTGTTCCTTATTCCTTAAATCCTGAGTATTCTTAAATTGTTCTTCTGAAGGTTTGAAAAAACTTTTCACTTTTTTTGAAAAAGTTTGGTTTTCCATATCTAAGCTCAGCAGATAATAGTTGGACATCGAGTCCAACTCTCTAAAAGTTGCCTAAAAGAGAAGAACGGAAATAATGGATATCAGTGTTTCTCAAAGTCTCTCAGGGGCATCGCCAACCTTTTTCAAGGGCGTCGCGGTAAGCTGTCGACATTGCTGATCGCCTGTTCAGTGCTTTAAAAGGATGTTTTTTTTTTAACTATTCTGAGTAGGGCAGTAACCAGAGAGGAACTTGGGAGTTCTGGTGACCAGGGCGCCGTACCACAGGGGGCGAAATTTTCACTCTTTAACTTCTCCCCCAACATTAAAAGGGGGGGGGTCTCCTTAATGTGTGTTGATCATCAAAGTTTAGGGCTTTTTGGGTGCCAATATGCAATGAAAAACAATTATAGTGATACATTTTTGTAATCCACAATAATTACATCGATTCAATGTATAGAAATGATCATTCTCGGAAGAAGGTCTCGAGAAAGGTATTGACATTTGACCTGCGTTTTTTTTCTTCCAATTATTCTTTTGTTTAATGTTAAAAGAAAAGCGTAGGAAAAATTTCCCACGAGTAACCATCATTTGACCAGCATGTTTTTCGTTATCATAAAGTTATGTGCATAACTAGGATAACCATATGAGAAAAAAAAACGGACAATTCCATTGATCCATAACTCATGTAAAAATAACGAATTCACGATTTAAAAATTTCAAAGTGAGTTTTTTTAAAAAGCTTGACAAAATTAACATTTTTATTAAAACGATTAAATAACTGAATATTATGGAAAATAATTCTGCCCCTTAAAATATGGATCATATGGTCACACTATGTGCAACTCACAAATATATATCTTTAAATATATGTATATTTTGACACTTTTATCTACTGCAAGTGAGGATTCTTGTTTCGCAGAGCGAATGCGGACTTTTAGGACACCCTGTATATTGAAGAAATATTCAAATTTGTTAAGGGTTCCGCGGAATACCCTCGTTACCATCAAGGTTTCCGTGTGGGCTTTCACGTTGGAGAACCCTGCCCTACAGAGCCACTTTAATGATCTCTAAATGTTTCACGGATCCTTCAAGTGCTCTGGAACTGTGCCACGCATCACTCAAGTGATTCTTAATTATGCCCCGGACCACTTAAGTAATCTGGGAATGTTCCACGGGTAACTTGAGGGATATGTAGAACTGCACTGGGAGCCGCTTAAGGCCGAGCACATATTGGGGAGTCGAACAAAGCGAGCGATTTCAAAAGAGAAAATACATCGATGCTCATCTCGATTTCCCCTCACATACTGACGAGGCGGAGAGAGCGAAAATGACCGCAGGCGTTCTGAAGGGTAAAGAAGAAAAGCCTTTGAGCGGGAAAAGTGACATCTCGCCAACTAGTAACCCTACCAGCCTGTTCATGCCAAATCAATCAGTTTGGCAATATTGGAGGATTCCAATAAACCAGCGGTTCTCAACCAGTGCTCCGTAGAGCCCTTAGGGCCCCGTGTGAACTCCCAGGGGCTCCGTGGCCACTCGAGGAAAATAAATAAAAAAAGCCAGTAAATTTGAAAAAAATAACTATTAATATTTTTGAATAATAAAAATAGGTCAGAAAATTTGATGAATAAATATAAAATAGGCGTCCGTGGCGCCGCCATAGAAATTACATACCGGAAAGGGCTCCGTGGATCAAAAAAGGTTGAGAAGCGCTGCAATAAACGCGTTAATCCTCAAAAGACTACAAGTCCTGATATATGTTTTTAATGGCTTCTTGTATCAAACCGTTGTTTTGAATATTATTGCATAAAGATTTAAATAATTATACTTCAATCAAGATAGATAGACAACAGAATTAGTTAGACACTGAATAAAAATACATGCCTATAATCCGCAGAAGCTAATTTCGATACTTTCTAAACAAAATACCACCGTTAATGAGATGAAGCGAGAAGTTATCCATACACCTCGATGACACAACCGTAATTATTTATTGCCAGCGTATCATTATGAAAATGATTGTTATTAGCGATAAATATATACGTGGTCGTTAATCGCAAATTATCAGTGTGGATCCATTATTTATGACATCCCAGAATTATAGATTCCTCCTATATGCAGGGCCGTTTTAAGAGCATCATGGGCCCCCCGGGCCAAATGATTTTTCTGAGGCCCTACCTACCAGGCAAATTCTCGAAAATCTCAACCACATCTCTCTTTTGTGAAGAATTTTTTATCTTGAGGTCTCCCGGGCAGTGCCGTCTTAAGGCACGGCCCGGGGGCCTCAACAAGATACAATTACAGAGAGCGATATGGGATTTGTAAACATGCTAACTACAGCCAAATCATTGATGCCTGTGTTGAAAGGATTTTTTCAAGGTACAGTTCCAAATAGCGAAACAGATTAAGAGTAGACAAAGCATTCAAACTAGTGTTTCTAATGAAACAAATGAACAATTATTCACGCAGGGTTAAATTATTTAATACTTTATGTAAGATATCTATCTATTCAAGAAGTGTTTTCCCTCTTTTCTCTCTTAATAAAATAAAATGTTCCGAAATATTTCAAAAGTATATATGATTCTTTATCTTTAGTTTGCAAATATTTCTTTAAATAGTCATAGTTTTTTTTATTGGACTGAACACAACACATAAAACAGACAATCAAACTGAGAAAAACACAAAACAATAAACTCCACAAAAAGTAACATTACGATGATACAGACACTCTGTGACCCCAAGGGACTGATGGTCCTTTCAGAGGGTCAATATACGTTAAATTAGAGAGTTAATTGAATTATGCAACAGCCTTGGTTAATATTTTATATAATGTCATATATATATATATATTTTTTTTTTAGATATTTTTATCCGAACAAAGAAAATATACATATACATACAAATATACATATATAAACCAAACATATAAAATCAGTTAGTTGACGAACACAGAATTCACGCACAGTATGTATACACATGTATTTTTAAATTAATTACAGGAATGATTATACACTCATTGCCATAAAAATTTGCGCACCCAGAAGAAGTCGTCAAAATGAAACGAAATTTTACACATGTAACTACTACGTAGATATAAGTAAGTGATTAGAAAATCCAAGAAAAAGGATCATTTATTGCAGAAAAAAGTACAGATGAACAGAAGTTTTAGTACTCTGTTGGACCCCCTCTAGCACGAATGCACGATGCGATACGAGCGGGCATTGAGGCATACAAGTTCCGTATGATGTCCTGAGACATCTCGTTCCACAGTTGCTGTAAATGCGCTTCTAGTTCGACCAACCTTGTAGGGTGTCCAACTTGCCGTCCCAAATGATCCCAGATATGCTCGATTGGTGACAAATCTGGGGATAGAGCAGGCCAGGGAAGGGTGGTAATGTAGCGGAGGCAGTCTTGTGACATCCTTGCTGTGTGTGGCCTAGCATTGTCTTGTTGAAAAATGGCTCCTGGGAGCCCTGCCATGAGTGGCAACACATGTGGCTGAAGGATGTTATGGACGTACCGCTGGGCTGTCATTGTGCCATGGATCAATATTAGGGGTGACCGTGTATCGTAAGCAATGGCACCCCATACCGTGACACCAGCTGTGGGAGCGGTGTGTCGCTGTAAAGCGAAGGCAGGATTGAAGCGTTCACCACGGGGCCTCCACACACGAACACGATTGTCATCACTGCTCAAGTTGAATCTCGATTCGTCGCTGAAGACGACCAGTTCCATTCCGTTGCAGTCCAATCCCGTCGTGCTCGACACCACTCCAAACGGAGGCGTTGGTGGGTGGGTGTCATTGGCAGCACACGCAATGGGCGCCGCGATACCAGATGTCCTTCAGCCAGACGCCTTGCGATGGTTCGGGAAGACACAGGGGCCCGTAGTGAAGCTGCTGCCTGTGTCTGGATAGCGGCCAATGAGGCAGTTGGCTCTACGCGTGCGTTTCGGATGATGTGACGGTCTTCTCGACGACTGGTCTGTCGAGGGCGTCCTGAACCTGGTCGCCGTGTAAATGACGTCTCTTCTGTCCACTGGTCCCACCACCTCCTCACAGTAAAATCAGAACGGCCTAGTTGACGAGCTACTCGTCGAGCTGACCACCCAGCTTCCATCATCCCGATGATTCTTCCCCTATCGAACTCTGACAACTGCTCATATGGTCTTCGACGGCGGCGTAACGGCATGTCTACCTCAGCATTTCCTTTGCAAACGATTAAATACACTCCAGCAAGCTCTGCTTACCTGTTTTATACTCCAAGGAGAACGAAGTTCAACGCCCTCTAGTGGCATTACGCAATGCGCAATCACGCTGCATTTCTAATCATTTGCATATCTGCCCGACATGTACCTTCAGGCCAACTTTCGTTTCGATCCCACAATTATTTCTTGGTGCGCAAATTTTTATGGCAATGAGTGAATTATTGATGTTTTTAGAATGAATTATTTTGATTGTCTTGTTTTATGATCCATTCTTGTTGTAGTATGGATTCTAAACTATTGTTTATATTGAGAATATAAATATATTGTGATTGGATCTTATGTTATTATTTGTGTGATTAGTTGCATGGTATTGGTTCATTATTTTCGGGGCAGTATATCTATAACTCTTTTGTGTAAGTTTAAATTTCTTTAATTTTATATTCTTTAAAGAAAGCATAGATTAATGACTAGTGTTAGTAATACATATATTTTATATATTTTGTTTCAAAAAATCAATAAAATTAAAAAATCGTGATTTAAATAAAACAAACTGATTTAAAAAAAATCAACCCTGAAAATGATTTATCTTGAGAGTATGCCAGCATGGGAGTGCTCGGAAAATAAGGAAACATGTCAGTGAGCAACTAAATGAGTGAGCAAGGGATGAATAGAGTAAGCTAGAGAGTGTCCAAGCGTGCGAATAATGAAAAAAATGACATCTATAGAGAAGAGATCAGGTTTGTTAGAGTGTATAAGCATGATATTGTCTTAAAGAGCAATGAACTTGGCTGTGAGGCAAAAAAAACAAGCAAAATAGAGAGTGTGCAAGCATGAGAGTGACCTATAGAGTAAGGAATGTGGCCAATTAGAGACAAAAGGAGTTACATTGTTATTGGTGAAATATTTTAACACTGTATAGAATAGTGTGCCAAGACCGAAGAACGATATTTTTATACAGCCAATTATCATTGTGTTGAAGTTTCAGTCAAGTTTAACTCATAGCATGTAAAATTTCAAATAGGTATATAGTAGTATACAGATTTCAAATAAATTTCCACGTTCGTATTTGATCTATTACGTACATACTTTAAACAATTTTAAGCATGTCACCTTGCATTCGGGGAAAGGGAGATACAATGATTATCATTCTTTGTCATGACAAAATTCAATAATTGTTCAATTTTTACATTAAAAATATAATTCATGTAAAATATACATAATCTTGTACAAAAATTTACTTCAGAGAACAACATAAAAACCCCTGCCCTGATAGCCCATGGGTGAGGCTTAGGATACAAAAAGGTGCATAATCGGGCCTGTAAATAGGCTGGGGCATCGAGCCAAATGGAGCCTCACGAAAAATATGTATACTTATTTTGCAACCTTTTAACGGGAGTCCCACGAAGGCAGGCTAAGACCTTGCCCATGATCATTTAGTTTATAATATGGCTAATATTATGGCGATAGGCGTACGCAGAATTTTCTCGGGGGGGGGGGGTTAAGTTTTTTAACCTGTAAAATAACACTATAATCTCGGCTTGAGGGGGGTTAGACCCCTAAACCCCCTCCCCTTGCGTACGCCAATGATTATTATGGCTATAATTTGGCTAATAAATATTTTTTCACCATCACCAAGTAGGCATGTCCCCACCCCCCACATCCTGAAGCTGTGTGTGTGTGTGTGCGCGCGCGTGCGTGCGTCCCTCGGCCGGAATTTTTGGTAGGGACTCAGCTGAAACGGTAGCAGAGGTGCCGACATGTCATGAAAAAAATATTGAGGGGGCTGAAAATCGCTAAGTCGTCTCGTACGCAGGAGGAATGGTGTGTGTGGTATTGTGTATATTCGTGAATATGGGTTGAGTGGCTCAGCACAAAATTTATAGGGAGAGACCAGGGCCGTCTTAAGAGCACCATGGGGCCCCGGGCCAAGTGATTTCAATGAGGCCCTACCTGACAAATTCTCGAAAAATTCAACGGCTTCTCATTTTTATGAGGCCCCTCTTCTCTTGAGGTGCCCGGGTGGCCCCATGCGTTAAGACGGCACTGAACATGCCTCATCACAAGGGTGGGGCTGACAGGGCCCGGGGCAAATACCATCATTTTTGATTTTTCCATGCTATGAATTCACTATAGAAGGGCCCGAGAAGAAGTAGAAGCCCTGAGACTAAGGAAGGGCTCCAGCCTCAGCTCCAAGGTTCTGGCACGTACGGCTCAAGCACCGTGACAACATTTTAACAGAGTGGCCCATTTTAACCTGACTTAATGGCCCGTCAAAGGTCACAGCCCAGCAGGAGGGAACGGACTAATGAATTTGAATAACAAAAAAAACGACGGTAAAAAAAAGAAAAACAAACATTGACAATATCTTGGAAAATTTAACCTCTAGTTCGATAACAATAGTAAAATAATGCTTACCTTTTGTCTAAATGCTGTCTTCGGAGTCAACTGTTTCTTTAATAAACAATAAAATCGCCGGCTTTTGCAGCTTGTAAGTAACGCCGTGCTTTCCTTCGAAAATGGCCGTCTTTGTTCACGTTCACTACTGACAGGGGGGGGGGGAGCACGTCGTGAGAGAGGGCCTGGGGGTCTATTACGCTCATGTCGTTATGCCCGCGTTTCAAACGTGTTTGCGGTGCATTGCGGGATAGATTTACGTCACCATCGCTAAAGGTTGATTTTTCTCACATCGTTACTAGCGATTTTCGTTATCGACATCGCTACGTAAAACGTTAACTAACGAGAACCGGAGACCACTCGTTATGTTCGCGTTACGGAAATAAACATGGCCGCTCGCGCGTACATTTTTCGATGAAGGCGAGAGCAACTGAGACAAATTAGTTAGAATTGGAAATTATTCATTCATTATTAATTTATCAAATTGTTCACTATAATGAATAATAATTCTCTGAATTACGTTCCTTAATTTAGTAACATGATTCAGAGACAGCATTATCGTTTAAAATGCTATCTGTACTCATACTGATTGGAAAAAATTATTCATAGTGGTAAATCGCTATAAATTATTATACTCAGTACAAAGATAAATCACTCTACAAAACGGTTTTTTTTTTTAAATCTTGCATGGAAATGCCTTTATTCTAATCTTAAACTCATCTCAAAAAATCAAAGTAAATTTTATTAATCAACAAATAAATTTTTTCTAATCCTTGAGTGCATTTTCTGATCGGAGTATAAAAAAGATGTCAACAACAGTGTAAATTTGGTGGCACTTCATTTTCATGTGTGAAACAAGGAAACCAATTTTCTAATTAATGACGTAAATAAAAGGTTACTTGTTCTTGATTTTGACTTAATATCAAGACGGTAGATTAAATGTGTTAAAAACATGGTAATATATGATGATGATATTGTTGACAGTCGCTTTACAAATTCATATAACATCATTGAACTTCAATAGAAAATCATTTTTTAAACGTAATAATTTAGAAAATTTCCCCGCGCCAGTATCATGTGCGTGCATAGCCTACCTCTTTCTCAAATATTTGATGAAAATAAAAAGAATCCGGATGAATTAAAAAAAAATGTAGCTTAAGAGATAGGTCGCAACGAGTTATGGTGAACGGGGAATTCTCTGGTTGGACAGACGTCACAAGTGGAGTTCCTCAGGGAAGTGTCCTTGGCCCCATACTTTTTTCACTTTTTATCGATAAACTCGATCAGGGTATCGATGGAATTACTAGCAAATTCGCAGATGATGTGAAGCTAATGGGGGTAATCGGGAATGAAAGCGATAGGGAGTTGCTCCAGACCAACTTAAACAAGATAGCAGCATGGGCAAATGAATGGAGCATGACGTTTAGCGTAGATAAGTGCATGGTCGCTCATTTTGGTTCGAACAACCCACGGTTCTCTTACGAGTTGAATGGTGTCACTATCCCGGATGCAACTAGAGTCACCGATTTGGGAATTCTCATTGACGAGCGACTTAAGTTTTCTGAACATTGTTCAGCGGTTGTCAAAAAATCGAATAGAATGCTTGGTCTCATTTTCAAAAAGGTCTCTTCGCGTTCTCCTAAAGTCATTCTTCCGCTTTTTCGAGGCTTAGTTCGTCCTGGACTGGAGTATGCTGTAAGGTTTTGGAGACCATACCTACAGAGGGACATAGACTTGGTTGAAGGGGTGCAGAGAAGAGCTACGCGTGTCCTTATTGGCACACAGGGCTTGAGTTATGAAGAAAGACTTCATTTTTTGAATATGTTTACATTGGATGAACGCAGGTGTCGAGGAGATATGATCGAAGTGTTCAAAATTTTCAATGGGATGGATAGGATGGACCATGAACTTTTAGTACACCGCCAATCGACTGCTTTTACAAGGGGACACCAGTATCGATTGGTGAGGGACAATGCAAGGTTATGGTGTCGCAGGGAATTTTTCTCCAATAGGGTTGTTAATAAATGGAATAGCTTACCCCCGGAGGTAGTAAATTGTAACACAATTGACACGTTTAAAAAGAAATACGATAAACATGTTGGGGTAAATCGAGAAGCTATCCATTCTTAGAATAAGACAACCATAAGTAATCTTTATGGGCATCGTATAATATTTTATCATGTGTATATATTGTTTGTAATTTGTGTTAATTGCATTTTTAATTGGGTTGCTGTATTTTTGAAACATATGACAACCATATTTTTATGGGCATCTTTTTATCAGCCACCTCGTTGGGCATTTTGCCTGTTGTGGCGTTGTATTTGTATTTGTATTTGTATAAAAAATTAGGGACAACCAACGCGCACGAGTAAATAAAATAATAATAACGCACGTGCTGCAGCACTCGTTGATAGTGATGATTATTATCAGCAGCGGAAAAAATTATCCGATTGGTCCATCCCTTTCGGAGCTAACGCAACTCTCGGACCAGGGAGTTTTTCATAAAATAGATAACGACATACCGCGGGTTGCTGAGAAAAATCAAGTTTTTGACAATGGTCGCTGAGATTTGCGTTATGAGGCTCGTTGAGAATTTGCGTTAAGGGCGTGACGTCACTAACGACCTCGTTGAATAACGACGTGAGCGTAATAGACCCCCTGTACCGTTCTTGTTCGTTGCCGGTCGTTATAAATGGCAAGTGCGACGTTATGATGGGCGAAAAATTTGGATTATTCCAAAAGAAACTAATTATCGTATAAGATATTCTCCTTCGAAACGAAATGTTGTAAAATTGAGAGTAAAACTATTTTAGAGAAAAATTAAGGTATTTTGGCGTTTACCGGGTGAATACATTTTTACTATACCGTTCGGTATCGGACACGTAGAAATTTCCGACCTCTTTTCGACGCTTGGTAGTGATTCGATGTACCGGCGTCGCATCGACGTCGATCCGACGCATGATAATACCGTTGTGCTACTGGGGTCGTGCTTTCGTGCTGCTAAGTAGCATGTATATCTCGGGCTATCTCTCTTTGTCTATCTTTCCAATCACTTTTTCTTCACCTCACACTTTTTTAATGTATTTTAAACAAATTTGAAACACAGAATTTTAATCTTGGGAGCCCCCCCCCCCCCCCACCTCGTTGTCAAATTCTGTTCATGCTCGAAAAGGGGTTTTACAGTTATGGCTATAGGTATGTATTTTCTTGGCAACAAGAAAATACCTGAGAAGGTAAGGAGATGAGAGGACCTATATCCCCATCATCGTTCCTCAGCTGCCCCCTGTGGTCGGTCGCAAGTACTAAGTTTTTCGTTTCAGTCGCAAATAAGACGACACGACATTTTCAATGGGTAAGAAATCTGTAAGCGGGAAATTCATTTATAATGTAACATAAGTATAGAAAAATATAAAATGTGTGAATGCAACTGTAGTTATAATGTTCATAACATCAATATTATTTATTAGTTATTCTACGAGGATTTTTCTTTTGGAATTTAAAATAAAATTGAATTATGTGTAATTTTCTTTTAAAAAAATCGTATAATTCATATTTTATCACGTACCTTACTCTCATATGTAAATTTAAACATGATCAACTTTACGAAAATTCGGAGTATATGAAATTTAGCTCCGGCTATTTTCACCAGTACAGGTCCTTCTAGCGATATATGTATATAAAAATTAACAATCTCGCCTTTTGAATGAATTCACTATTTACTCAAAACTAATACGCTAATGCAGACTTATTAAACATTTCCCTATCTGGGTGTAATTTTTTACAGTTCTGTCACATTTTAGTTCCATATATATTTCTTACTGTCATTTTTGTATGTAGAAGAGTAGATCAAAACTCTAAATCAACTTTGCCCTAGAATATTAAGAAATCACCAACGAATAAGACAAATACACGAAAAATACAAAAACTCCTAATCCTTTTCGACGCACAATCGATGTCGTCTTCAGAGGGGGAAAAATTAACAACTAATCACGATGATCGAGCATCCCTCCTGTGTTGAATATCAAATCTTAACTTCCGGTTGCTCAGCGGAAAAAAGTACGCCTGCTCACTTCAAACGTCGTGGTCAAGCTGAGAAATTTCGAATTTATATTCTAAGAAAATTCTAATAGACCGATCAGGTAGCTCCATTCCGCAAGGGTTCAATCAGGACGCAGCATTACTATCACACGCAAGCTCTCATCTTCATTCTGACCACGGTGTTTGAAGTGAACAGACGTACTTTTTTTTCCGCTAACAACCTAGAGTTAAGATTTGGTATTCAACCCAAGTGGGATACTCGATCAGCGTGACTAGTGGTTAAATATTTTTTTCCCTCTGAAGACGACACCCGTTGTGTTTCAGAATGCATTGGGAGCTTTTGTATTTTTCGTGTATTTGCCTTATTCGTTGGTGACTTCTTAATACTAAGTTTATCACCACTAGACATATATTTTCTCCTTTTGAACAACCTGGAATCCTCCTACCATCGAAATTGGATATGATGCTGCATATAAAGAATGGGCATATTTGGCTGGGCATATTTAAGAATGCTGGAAGATACTGCCAGCAATATCGTCTTCATCGTATCTGCAAAATTTCAGCAGCACAGAGATGAAACATTCTTTAACAAATTTGACCCTTACGTGAAATAGTCATTTAAGGATGATTGTCCCTTCTGCTTGGAAGAAGCATCAAGTTCTGGTCTCACCATAGTGGGGAAGTTGGTCTTCAATTCGTCACGAGGTGGTATTGAATGACCTGGTTCTTTAGTACTCTGTTCAATTATGCCGCTCTTGAACCTCTCTCGAAACACTGCATCACAAGTTCAAAACAATTTATTCCACTTTTATTCACAACATTTTTATTTTAAAAAAAATGACAGCATTTTTTGCACAAATATATGTAAGTATAAATACAAACACAAAGGCCATAACAGGCAAATTTCCCAACGAGGTGGCTGAAAAAAAGATCTCCATAAAAAAACATAGATGTCAAATAATAACTAGAATACAGCATCCATATAAAAGTATATAACTCGAAAACAATTACTAATTTTTAATAAAATAATAAGAATGATATGATACTGTGATCATTATTTTACTCATTTCTATTTCAAGGGCTTTCCCGGACTTGATGGAGCAAAGGGTGAATTGGGAGTTCAAGGAGAAAAGGTAATAATGAAAATTACAAGTATTTAGTTTGTATGGGTATTTATTTTATGGGCATTTTGCCTGTTGTGGCATTGTATTTGTATTTGTAATTTCAGATCGAAAAAACATTAAAAACGTAGGAGCTGTACACGGGAGAATGAAAGTCCAAGAAAAAAAATGGTTTTTATAGAAACGCAGCGGTTTTGTGTACGATATACTTAATATTGCGTGAGAAGACATGCGATTTTTTGTCGTGAAAGCTAGTGTAATTCACGTTTTTTTTTCTAAAATTTCACATTTTTTGTCGGTGTAGGCAAACCATTTTTTTTTGCATCTCCCTTCATTTTGGAATTCGATTATTTAACGACAGTGTTTTTCTTCCCCTAAAATTTGCCACCCACTAAAAATTTCTGTATCGGGCACGATATTTTTTTGCCCTTACGTCCCGAAAGAGATAGAGCCTGGGTAGTGTCTGATCTGACAGTGATTATGTGTGGAAACTGCGTAGGGCAAAAAAATCTCATGCCCCATACAGAAACTTTTAGTGGGTGGCAAATTTTTTGGGGGAGAAAAATGATCACTGGCTTGCATGATCACTGACATAGGTATCCAAGTCAAGACACTAATTGGTATTAATTGGTATTTTCAGCTTCAATTTCGCACTAGATCAGCCTAAATGAAAGAAAAACAGACCAATTCCTCATTTTACATGAAACTGATGAATGATAAATAAAAGAGTGAGAATCTCCTGCAATGAAAGTATGACCGCTTGCGTTTGGCAGAACGAGTGGTATCTCCAAGAACGTGAACATCAGTTGAATTTTAAATTATCGTGATTTATGAGTGAATTAAACTAGCATTTTTAGTTTAAAAAAAAATCATATTGATAAAAATACAATGTAAGGCAGTAAGACAGTGGTTCATAAAGGGGGCGCGGGTCGCCTTGATGAACTGAGGAGGGGGGGGTTTGGAGGTTGGAAGATATTCTCCAGAATGAAAACGTCGGAATAAGACATTTATTTTTAGTAGGGCAATATGACAAAACTAAAAGTGCCTCAACTAAACTGAACAGCTACTACCATACATGTATCAAGTAAATGTAATTTTATCAAATTCTACGTCTACAATTACCAATAGTGATCAAGTCAATATTTTTACAGGACATTTAAAAAGAATCATCCTATTTCAAAATATTCTTTATGCTGTATTTTTAAAAATTGAAATCACAGAATATGTGTGTGTGAGTATTGAATAGATATGTATGGAAAATGTCTACATTTTTTAGATCAAGAACAATAATTAATAGCGCTATTGTGTCGTTTATGAAACTCTTTTGATGAAAAATTGAAGTCATTGAAGAACGGGAAAAAATATTGTAGGGAGTTACCGGACACTCTATAATAATAGTATTATACTAATGTAATGAAAAATAATAAAAATAATTTTGTATTCTTTAAGCAAGGGTGTCTGTCCTACAACCATGAAAATGTTATTGTACAAAATAATATAACAAATCAACTATAAATTATTTTTCCTGCGAAGGAAACCGAGAATAATTTCACACTGGGCCCTGCGTTTGGTAATGGTGACCCTGAGTTTACTTACGAAGTTATCTTTACTGCACCATTACGATGCGCAAGATACAAATTTAATTCTAACTTGTGGCTGTGTTGATGACACCGTCCACAGGATTTAAAGCTAAAAAAATTAGGATAGGCTGTGCCATGAACACGACCGTAAGTTTTGACGTGAATACAGTATTTGTGCCTAATTTTGCGTGGCAGGTGCTGACATAATAAAATTGGAATCGTGGATTTGTCTTTGGAATAGCTAACAGACTATACCGATGTTGTCTATTTGATTGCGAACTTCTCGATGTACAGCGTTAAACAATTTCGATACAAATACGGGGCGCGTGCCTTGTGCCCAGCTCGGAAGACGTATTAAAATTTGTAGGGTATCATCGGATTTGCCATTGCATTTTATTTGCGTTGCGAACCACGGATGTGGTGCAAAGACCGGAAGTAGTATTAAAACAAGTGTGTAGCATCATTGGATTTGCGTCAAAAAAAGCCTATCCAATGATGTTACACTTGTAGATATTGGACCATTACCATTTATTTATGTTGCGAACCTCTCGAGGCCTAGTGCCCAAAAGGAAAGAGGTATCAAAACTAGAGTAGCATCATTCAAAATCCTGTATACGATTGATACCGCAATTTAGACTTTATAATTTTATTTTCCACCTGTATTATTTTCCCTCTCGTCGATCTCACATCCATCTTTTGATTATTTCATGTATTTAAATTTTTGTTTTATATATTTAAAATTCCACAAATAATATGTTCCTTACCCCCGTCAATTTTTGTGTAAAATTATTCCATTCAATATATCGTCCCTTCACCCGCTCCCACGTTTCTCTTGCTTTTGCTCTCCGGCGATATCAAGTCCAAACCTGACCCTACAGTCAATCGCTTCCCCCCCCCCCACCACTCACAAATTCAAACCAGATCTAATTCTATATCCGAAAAACCGCCAGAACACCGGAAAACTCTTTTGACTCCTCTATTCTTCGCAATATCCAGGATACTCATATCGCCATTTTTACCTTCAGCGCACAATTAAATGAATTGTCTCAACGTTTATGTGCGGTGGAATAGAAATTTTTCCCTATCGAAGATCTTCAGTCCAAGTCTCTGACCTCTCTTTAGACTTTTCAGAATTTCGTTCCGCAGTCGTCTTCAAAGTAACAGATCTGGAGGACCGCTCCCGCCGTAGCAATCTGATCTTTCGTGGTATCCCGGAGGAAGCCTCGGACATTCAATCCCCCTCTGTTCTCGAATCTAAAATAATCAAATGTTGCTCCAAACTAGAAGGCCCTCCGCACACGGAGCGATTGCTGGGCGAGCGAGTCAAGCGGCGAGTCACAAGCGATCGCGGCGAATCTCCAACGATACGGGCGATTATACGATTGGCATCCGCCAATGGGCCGATTTTTCGCCTTGGTATCAGTGCTCTTCTTATTTTCCTGCCACTACTTCCCCTTGCCTTGCGGTATTTTTTCTTCTCTCGTTGTTATTCCGTGCGCTACATAATTTTTTTCACATTTTATTTTCGTTTGGAAAGCTCAAGGGATTTTAGAAGGCTATCGTTATGTTCTATTTCTACAAAAAAAAAGCATTGGGTCCATATCTACACTGAAAGAAACCTGCCTAGCAGGCTGTTTGTCGTGACAAGAACTGTAGGAAATTGATACAAAACTTATAGAAATTTATAGAATATTTAAAGTAGGTCCGGAATTGGGGGGGGGGGGGCAGAAAAATTTAGGATATGGCAAATTTCCGGTGGAAACAAGGAACACAATTATGAAGTTATCAAATTTTGAATTGGCGGGCGGCAAAAATCCTAGTTACAGCCCTGTCCAAAGAGACGTACAAGGAACTAATGGAAATTATTTCGCCAGCCATAGAAAAACAAAATACTAACATGCGAGAATGCGTTGGTCCACAATCACATTGAGTTTAAGTTTCATATATTAATTCATATATTAATTTATATAAAATCAAAATTTGAACAATGAATAGAAACCATAATTTATTCAAACATGAATTTATTAATTTAGGAAAAAACATAAAAAAATACTTTTTGGTACATAAAAAGTAAATATTTCTCTAAGGGGCAAAAACTATGCTGGGAAATTAAAAGACACATAAAAATAACTTATATATTTCACAAGTATGAAAAATATTGTTACATACAAATTCAATAAAATTCACAAATCGGTATAAACTTTCTCCAAGGAGCAGCTACATACCTACATTGGGTTTTTGAAGAGTTAATGCGTCACAGTGCAGGATAGGAAGTGCATCAGCATAACTCTTTTATCAAACATTGATGAGGAGGCAGTATTTGATAAAAGATTTCCCACCTGATATTGGTTCACTGTCAACTATCTCAGATGTGTGATAATGAAATAAATGTATCATCAATATAAACCAACAAATCCCGTGATGTGTCAGTCGATCCCGGATATAGCGAAGTGGCACGTGAAAAAAAATTCGACAGATCCGATATTCGTGAAAACCGATACAACGTAAATATTCAAGTTTGAGGAAAACTGACTCCTCAACCTATTCGCGATGATGGAAGAGGTGGTCCTCGAACAGACTTAAAAATTTAAGAAAATTAAAATGAAAATTATTTACGTATCTGTCGCAAACATTAAAGATGTTCACGTAGCTTTTGAATAGAATATTAATACCCGTGTACTGCAAGTCAGTTGTTCTCAAAGTGTGAGTCGCAGCTTCTATGGGTGAGTCACCAGCCTTTATCAGAGGCAAGCTGTCTATATTGATGTGTAACTGTTCAGTGATTTGAAGTAGTACTTCAAGTATTAAGGGAGCCGTGGATAAACCGTTGACTGAGACAAGGGAGCCATGGAATCATGGCTGTAAGTGGTCCATTGAATTTTTATCAATATTTCAATGGTTCTAACGTTTACAAAGACTTTCTTTCAAACCTAGCAAAACTCCTGTCTATCGTCATGGGCAAGTTACTACCGAATGAGTTGTGCCGGAAATGTGGGAGTGTACCTAACAGTCTGAGTGCCTATCTAGTGTTGTCTGATTTTCCAGTGCTGCCATCGGTATTTTAAATTGTGAGTGAAGCGTAATGATTGAATATTTGTACTGTTGTAGGACTGTTGCTCTCAGTGGCGCGACTTTTCAACGTGAGATCTACTCGCCTTCAGGACTCAAAGTTGAAAATCGACCAAAACTGTGGCGCATTGGCTTACGAAGACTGAGGAACTCTGACACAAATCTGTAGTTAAGTCGATCCTTCTTTGAGTGGTTATATGGGAATGAACAGAATCTGAGCGTTATCTAAAGCTAGAGATCGCCATCTAGCTATCGCGTTGACAAAACACACCAGACGAAAATCGAACCACCAGTGTGGCTCCCCAAAGAAAAACTTGGAAATAACCCCGCCCCCTAAAATTTGCGGACTCGTAGATTGTCACGACATGTAACCTTCATTGACCCATCCAACCCCAATCTTGCTATAACCCATGTCTGTAAAACTTAAGAGCATCATAAGGCCCCGGGCATGGCCCCCACATCCTGAAGCAGGGCCCCTAGGCTGGGATCTTTCACGTTCCCCTTTATGATGAATTTATAGTTGAAAAAACAAAAAAATGATGAAAATCATCCCGGGCCCCAGGGCTGGAGCCTTGTCAGCCCACCCCTTGTGGGGGCCACGGCCCCAGACCGAGTGATGTTATAGGGCTCCCACTACCTGATTGCGAGTACCAGAAGTATAGGGCCTAATTTACATAAATACTTTACTTCCGGAAATAGTATACCATTTCATATGGGAATGTTTTTATGGGCATCTTTTTATCAGCCACCTCGTTGGGCATTTTGCCTGTTGTGGCGTTGTATTTGTATTTGTATTTGTATATATACCGTAACCCAATTTCATATTTTCTTACCCCTCTATTTCTCAAACAATCATCACTCGAACTCCTTCCCCTTCCACCTTGTCATTAAAGTCAGCAAACGCGAACCCCCCCCCCCCGCCCCTCATCACCACCACCACCACCACGAGTGGTGACGTATTACTTGAAAATATGAGACCCCTTGTATCCCATATATATAAATATGACCATTCGTTATAACGATATATTCAACATTACTTTAGTATTGCATTGCAGGTTCACTAGGACGGAATTGAATTCGTTATAACCGATAAGCATCCAACTGTTTGTTTCTGTTTTTGTAGGCTGATGTTCACATATACGGCATTAAGATATTTGTAGCTCCCACTGACTACCTTACAACTCATTTTCTAATTTCCTTATGAAATCATAAAGTATAGCCTATACGTAAACTTTAGCAATTGAAACTGCAGTATAGAAAGCATCCGCATTAATCTTTTTTCAAACATAGGACGAGGAGGCTAACTTTGATAAAATAAAACTTGATAAAGAGCGACTTTTATCGAAGTTGCCCATTACACCATGAAATTTTTTGTCAAACTATTTTATAAATTATCTTTGACAAAGAACTTTCACGGTGTAATACCGGCCTAAGACACGCATTGCGAAGGTTGTGGGTTCGAATCCCACTAACTCGATTGAGGTTTTTTTATTTTTCTCATTACTATCTTCGTTTTTTTAATGTATGATTAAATGTGATTCATTCATATCACCAGTATCCAATCAAAATGAACATGCTTTTATAAATAAATGTTCTATTTATATTATGTCTGACATGACAGAATCAAAACAGGATGAATCTTACTTGTTTTTTTAAAAATCATATTGTAACGAATCTATTTTCCCAGTATGAATATTTTTACTAACTCTCTGTGGCCTTACAGCACCTAATGCGTTTTGTTTGTTTATACGTTGTTAAAAGAAGTTGAGAAGAGAAAATCTATCTTCCAAGAGAAGAGAACGTGAGTTGGAATGTGGCTTCCATTCTGTACGGTTGTCTGTTTTGAGTGTGCTTCGAAATAAAGTCTTCTTCGTTAAGCTCCGTAGTTTCGTGTATCAATTGGACATCCCTCCAATATCAAGTGATTGGGGATATTCCGCCACCTTACGGAAAAGAGACGCACCTCCTACGCGACGTCCCCTTATAAAACTGGCGCCCAACGTCGTGGCTCGAACTCAAGGCAGTACGAAACGGACATTCGAAATCAACTGTGAGGTTCCTGATAGCTCCTAAAATCGAAATGGCGTACTTGGCCAAAGGTAAGAAACGTGATTTGATCCTACTCGCACCATTACGATGCGCAAGATACAAATTTAATTCTAACTTGTGGCTGTGTTGATGACACCGTCCACAGGATTTAAAGCTAAAAAAATTAGGATAGGCTGTGCCATGAACACGACCGTAAGTTTTGACGTGAATACAGTATTTGTGCCTAATTTTGCGTGGCAGGTGCTGACATAATAAAATTGGAATCGTGGATTTGTCTTTGGAATAGCTAACAGACTATACCGATGTTGTCTATTTGATTGCGAACTTCTCGATGTACAGCGTTAAACAATTTCGATACAAATACGGGGCGCGTGCCTTGTGCCCAGCTCGGAAGACGTATTAAAATTTGTAGGGTATCATCGGATTTGCCATTGCATTTTATTTGCGTTGCGAACCACGGATGTGGTGCAAAGACCGGAAGTAGTATTAAAACAAGTGTTGAGCATCATTGGATTTGCGTCAAAAAAAGCCTATCCAATGATGTTACACTTGTAGATATTGGACCATTACCATTTATTTATGTTGCGAACCTCTCGAGGCCTAGTGCCCAAAAGGAAAGAGGTATCAAAACTAGAGTAGCATCATTCAAAATCCTGTATACGATTGATACCGCAATTTAGACTTTATAATTTTATTTTCCATTATGTCTGGAGTGAGTGGACTACCCCTGATGAAATCGTGGAGAAGCTTGATGCTTATGATAACCTTCGAAACAAAAAAAGCGAGATCCAATGTGAGAGGAAGAAGTTGCAGTCAAAGCAACATGAACCCCTTAGGTCCCCAGTGCGACAAAGAGACTTTCATTCTAATCAACGTGCGAATCCGGAATCGGAAGATGCAGGACGTCATCCTGTCTTAAGATGTTATGGTTGTGGGGAACCTGGTGTTACCAAGTCCCGATGCCGAACGTGTAATCCTCCAACGGATAGACCAGGACCCAATGTCAACGCTTTGGACTTATACAGTTTATCATCCCATCCCAATATGGAATCGAAAGATGCCAGTAGCAGTCATATCCTAAGATGTTACGGGTGCGGAGAACCTGGTGTCGTCAAGTCCCGATGTCGAACGTGCAATCCTGCCACGAACACCCCAGAAGTCAGTGTTGACGCCTTGGACTTTTACAGTTTCTCAACTGAGAGACGTCAAAGAAATGCTATCGAAGTCATGATCTGTCATAAGCGTGGAGCCGTGTGTGCTGACACGGGTGCCACACATTCGGTGGCAGGGGAGAAGCTATATCATCTCCTACAAGAACATGGTTTGCCCTTTTCCCGCAAGACTATCGTTATGAGACTAGCCGATGGATATGCTCGTAGAGCCGAAGTCCTAACTACGACTGTGGACATTAACGTCCAAGGTAAAATGATTCCCACCGAGATGATGGTGCTACCACAGGCCAGAGAAAACCGAACCCTTCTCGGTACCGACTTTCTCAGTGATGCTGGTATCGTCCTGGATGTTCAGCAAGGAAAGTGGTACTTCTCTGAAGCTCCTGAGAAGCGACATCCGTTCGTCGAAAGCCCATCTGAAAGCAGTGCTCTCCTGGCACTACCTGCTGAGTCAAACTCGTGTCGACTTCGTGAAGATAAAGGTACCCATCTTACTTCTCAGCAACGAGAACTTGATTCATTCCCGCCGGAGTTCAAGCGATGCTTCAAGCCAGGGGGAGGCCCGATACCTTTCATCGAGCAGAGAGAACTTTATTCCTTCTCAGAAGAATCCCATAGATGCTCCAAGTTAGGGGGAGGAAGATCTTTTCTCAAGCACCAGATCAACAAGAGTGGTGATGACAGGGTACACCGCTGTGAAGGTGGCCCTAGAGAAGACTACGAAAAGTGTCGTGTTTCAAATTCTCGCTCGACCTCGCGAGGAAGGCATGCTTGCTATAACTGCGGTCGACGTGGACACGTTGCCCGAAGATGTTGGGATCCGATAGTGTGTTATCAGTGTAAAAATCATGGTCATACTGCCCTTAACTGTCCAGGCAGCCACACTGATAAGCTATCCAGCCCAATTGGTAAACGAGCCAAGCAGTGTGAGCTGTTGAACTTCATTATAGTGGAGAAGAGTTCACGGACTCTCCGCGAGTCCCAATGTGGGAATGATGTTTTGGATAAGATCAGTGAAAACGTTGAATCTACTCAGGAAGCTGAAGATATCCTGAACGGGAGGAAACAAGAACTCGTCTTGAATGCCGTAAAGCAGTACCGATTCCAAAGGGAGTTGACTCCATTACGAGATGCTGAGACCACAACCGTGGTTACCCGGACCCCCAAGAGAGTGGCGTTTTTCAAAAGTGCGCCCGAAGCCTAGTCGGCGTCCCCAGAACCGGTGTGACTCGAGAACTGAACTTCGACCTGACACAAGAGTGTCAGCAGTTGCCCGGAGCTTCCCGTTCTGTTCGTCAGGAACTACTCCCAAAGGAAAGGTGGCTCTTACTGGCTCCTCGCCGAGACGTCGTCGGAGCCAGAGGGGGAGATTGTAACGAATCTATTTTCCCAGTATGAATATTTTTACTAACTCTCTGTGGCCTTACAGCACCTAATGCGTTTTGTTTGTTTATACGTTGTTAAAAGAAGTTGAGAAGAGAAAATCTATCTTCCAAGAGAAGAGAACGTGAGTTGGAATGTGGCTTCCATTCTGTACGGTTGTCTGTTTTGAGTGTGCTTCGAAATAAAGTCTTCTTCGTTAAGCTCCGTAGTTTCGTGTATCAATTGGACATCCCTCCAATATCAAGTGATTGGGGATATTCCGCCACCTTACGGAAAAGAGACGCACCTCCGACTCGACGTCCCCTTATAATATTAAGTTATTGTCAATAGTACACAGCCCAAGAAATTTTAAGGATCAGATCCCTGTTAAAGCAGAAAAAATACAAATAGAAAAAACATAAAACTTAATTGTTTCAATATTTAAATTGCAAAGGTGATTAATAAACTAAAAAAAATAAGGGTTTTAACGCAGATTTCGCATGAATAGCGAGTATGAAATGACTTATAAAATTTATTTTTTGGTTTCATAGATTTTTTTTTAATTATAAAAAAATCCATGTTTATAATTTTTTTGAAGGAAAACTCATTTGTTCTTGATGTATTATATCCTCGTAACAGAAATTTCATGTTAAGTTTACGTAACAGAGAATGCACTTCTTTCAAGTGTTCTAAACTTTGCACACAGAACAGTTCTCTTCAAAGCAAGAAATGGAACCTTCACACAAAATTTTGTGGACATTTCTCACGTGTTTCCTTAATAAAGGAGGGGATTTACTTTTGAAATCCTTTTTTACAGACGCCACAAATTTCTGTCGCCAACATGACATACAAGTCCTTTATATATTCTAGAAACCTTGATACAAGTCGCCAAGCAGGACAAGGTACCGCTAAGGGAGGAAGAGAGGGGGATCTCCCTTTTTGGTGACGTCAAAATGATGCTTTTTGATTGGTTGCTGGTTTTGGATCTACCGCAGGCTGCAGACGCACGTAGGAGCTTATAGCAGTTTCCGCGGCGCAAAGGATTATGGGAGAGAAGGTCGGTGTCGACCTCCAATCCACCCCAAGAAAGATGGGCTTTTTTGTGATGAGCTTCTCTCCCACCTTTTTCTTCCCTACGAGGGGAAAAAAGTTGTCATGCCGGTAATTACCACCAAAGCGACCCCCAATCTTGCACATGTGAACGGGGCTTAATGAGATTTTTTCCCTCTTTAACGTCAATAAATTCCAGCATCAAATTTCGGATTTATTACACCTGAGATTTAAACTTATGATATATATATATTGTTTCTTACTATACTACTTGAAATTTTCATCAATAATTATTTGAATAATTTGATATTTGTGTGTAGTATTGTGTGTAATGGAAACTGTTTCATGATTGTTTGTTTGATTAAATATTATCGAAATCTAACAGAAACATGATTCTTTTTTTCGTGAGTCATCATTTCTTTTCTAAATGTGTATTGGATTACTAGGAACCTGGGTTAAATCTACATAATCGCATACATACATATTGTTCCAGTGGTCCGATATAACATTGGGTAGGTGTATGTGCTTATTTTGTGATCGGTCGAGTACAAAAAAAATATAAGAAAACGCAAATTCATGCCTGTGATGGCATGATATATGGGATCGTGAAACACATTATATATCAGTAAGAAATAGAATATCATTGAAAAAACAAGATTTAAAAAAATCAGATTTTTTTTTCAAACTGGTGGAATATTAGCATTTCGATTATATTGTTTGAGCCACAATTCTCAATTTATTTTATTGTACACGTCATAAAAGTGTTTTGCAAATGTTCCAACTGAATTTCATGCAACTTTATTATTTTAAATTTTCATTATATTTATTGCTTGATTTAGGGCACATTAGGTGCTGCTGGAAAAATTGGCGTATCCGGGTCCCACGTAAGACATTTTATTTCTCTTTTCTCCGTATTAATACATTTACTGGTAAAATTTTATGTTACATATAAAACTTATTACTAACTTGTTACTAGTAATTAGGGCGTGGATTTTTATGACCAAAACACTTCAAGAAAATGCTGTATTAAAAATACATTTATGCCCTTAAAACCTGCGAAAGAATCTCACGCGATAGAAGTGAAACTTCTAGGATGTCACGTCTCATATGACACGAGCAGATTCACCTCGCCTCGCATCTATCTTCAACAGATCGCAAGATATCGAAGCGTATAAATCTATCGGATAACTCTAACTACTAAATTAGTTGGTTTGCGTTGGCTGATATTGGACACACAAAGTTTTTGATTCAAATTTATCGAGCAAATACGGGTCAAACGGGTGTTTCACGCGCTTGGAAATCTCAGGGACTGAACTTACATTGTGGTCATGCAACCACATATCTATCATATATCTACCATGACAGATAGAGGGCCTGTAACAAAGACACAGAAACAGGGATGCCCTCAGGGCTGCTGTAGTGGTCCATTTTTTTGGAATATTAAAATTAACGACGTTCTCAAACATCATTGGCCAGACGATGTATTCCTGCAAGCATATGCTAATGATATCATTCTTATACTATCAAGAAACACATCAAAATTCACCAATGAAACTGCAGCCTGATGTCTAAAAGAAATAGAAGAATGACGATATTAACCTTTTACCGGCCGAATTCAGATTCCAACTGATTTTCATTATTTTTTTTTGTTAATTTCTCCTTCTGATTTTTTAGTTAAGAGATATCAATCGAGAAATTGAAGAAAAAAAATTTCCCTATGCGTTTTCTTGAACGTTCCCAATTGGGAACGTTGGTCAGATGTGAATAAATATATTCAGTAATCGTTTTCACTTGGTATTCCGTGATACCCACTTCACAAAGTTTTTTGCATTGGGTTTGCTATTTCTTTCCACTCAATTTTCAAATTCGATCCATGTTGTGCGACATAAACATTTGTCATCTCAGTCAAGTAACTGAGGTACTCTTGCGATAAAAATTTGAAAAAAAAATATCAATCGAGTCGGCTTGCACTTAGCTCAGGAAACTTATAACTGATTGCTTCAGTAGGTTAGCTTCCTATATTTTGGTCGAATGCAGTACTTGTTTCCTTTGGTTGCATGAATTTTAGTCTTTTGACACTTGACACATGATGTTTTCTTATTTTTTTGACTGGGTAATTATCTGATCTTTGGAAAACAATTTTTTGATGTAGATGACATGTTGATAGGATCTGCAAATTCACCCACAAATGAACTATGTGGTGATCTTAAAATACTTAGATATCCACAAACATCTGCAGGAACGACTGGGCCAAGCATGTTGTCATCGATGTCTTCCTCATCAGTAATCCGCTCATTTTCATCAGGCAGTAGCTGGCACATTTCGAATTCTTCATCAGAGAGATGTGATATATCAGATTCTCTCAAACTCAGTCAAATAAGCTACTAGTATAACAGAAAAGATGGTAAAAAGAGGTGTAGAAAGTCACAAGACCAGATATCAACTGAGAACTGAAAGACCAACATACCAACAAAATCACTCAAAACATAGAGGGAAGGCGGTGGGGGTAGGCAAGGTCGGTCACAGAAAAAAGGGGGTGCTGCATGTAAGCATCCGAATGTGAAATTTGATACTTTTCCTAGTAACGGAATAGAATATTTAGACTATTTTTGATAAATAGATCTTTTTTGTTCATTTCTGGTGGAATCTCCATAATTAATATTTTTGCGTTATTACGATCAGATAGTCAAAAATTGGAAAGTTTATTTATTCTGCATTATATCCGGATACAATCCATTCAATCCGAAGTTGGGTCCGTTAAATCGGGCAATGTTGTGTCTTATTGGGGGAAATTAATTCCAGTGTAATATTTCAGATAAACTTGAGGTAGATTACAACACACCTATCACTAAATTAAAACGTAAATGTAATTTACACGTCAAGTATACGTAAAGAGAAAAGGTTACACTAGTTTGACAAATTCTTAAAACGAAGTGTGATACTTGTTACGATCTGTTTCGTATAAACATTTCAAGAAACTTGAATAAATGTTTGAAATGCAGTGTGGAAATAAAATTCAAAAGTCTTATAAGTGAATTAAACAAAAAGATGACTGAAAAAAAGGGAAAGAAAAATAATGTCCATAACAAAAATATGGAATATCATTGAGCAAACAAACGAAGAGAAGAAATTATTAACAGATTAATTAAAATTTCAGAAGTATGTACTCATGATGTGTTCCTGTTACGATGATAGACCGGTCGGTTCACTGACCACTAATCGACAACAATTTATCGACTGTCAATAGTTTAAGGAGACAAATTATTATGCACACGCCGAAATATTATTGATGTCAAATGTACGTACATTAATATTATTGAATATTAACAATACTTTATCGACTAAAACACACGCTGTCGAACTCATACGCGTGATGCAAGTCAGGGAATTTTCTATCATAATTTTTTTGTCGGTGAATTTACTAGATATATACCAGCAGCCGGACAGTTTATTTATTCGTGTTTCTGAATGCACCTAAAATTCATCCAGAAATTTTTACCACATTTCCCAGGAAAAATGAAAAAGGTAAAATTTTTTAAGTAATGGGCCTTATTGGACACGTCAGAGAGTTTTTTTTATCAATAGAAGAATGCGTCTTGTGTGGAAGGCTACAACTATTAATTTTTGAAGAAAATTGAAATGTTTGAGAACAAACATTAATTTTCCATTAATGCTTACGTATGGCAGTAGCAAATTTCGGCACAACTCTAACATAAATACGTCAGGGGCCACACTTACACTTTGGCCTCGTGTTCTAGCCTATACCGATTCGTTATAAATTCCGCAGAGGAATGTGTACGAGGTGCATGTACAGTTAAGTACTAGCATTAACCGACTTCGTCAAAAAGATCCGTCACTTTTTCGAACAATTCTTCACATTATCATCAGGCAGTAGAGATTAGCGAATTTATGGCACATGCCCATTCTTGGGAATGAGATCAGAACTGTCGTACCCCAAAGCGTTCCTATCCGATCTCGAGGGATTGTGGAAGTACTCGAAAATGCCCTGGAACAATGATTGAAATCGCAGAATATTAATACAGTAGCACTCAATTATCCGAATGATTTGGGACCAGTTCCCATCCGGATGATTGGATAATTCACGAAATGAGTTTTATTTATTTATTTATTTACAATAACCCCAGAAGGCATGAAATGCACTTATACTGGAAGAAAAAAAAAAAATAATAGTCAGTACGGGAAGCACTTCGCATACGGAGCCAGGTCGAAATCCCCAATAGTGGAAGCAAATCTTGCGTAGGAGGCACATACAAGTTCTGATGGAAGGCTGTTCCATATTCTTGCCACACGACATCTATATCCGTGGAAAAGCAATCCCTTCTAGCCACTGGTATTCTTATTTGGAAGCGATGCCTACGTAGGTTAACTCGCCTGTCTATGATCTCAAAGAAAGGCTCTCTCGATGGTAGATAAACAATTTGGTGGACTAGTTTGTAGCACATCTTCAGATCTGCAGCGATTCTACGCCATTCCAGTGAGTGTAAACCCAGAAATTGAAGTCTCTGGCATTAAGATAGACCGCTCATGCCAGGTATTCGTTTAGTAAACGACCTCTGTGGCTTTTCGAGGAGCTCTATGTCATTGATTTTGTAAGGGCTCCATACTTGCGAACAGAACTCCAGAGTCGGGCGAACGTACACACAGAAAGCATATGACAACGTATGCGCATCACACTTACGGTATGCCGTACGTAACAAATATGAAATTCTATTAGCTTTGCAGACTATGCCATGATAATGATCAGTGAAATCCAGAATGCGGCTCATTGCAATACCTAAATCAACGCATGTATCCAATTGCTGTAACGTTTCATTACCTAGTTGGTAATATTCAGGATCGGTGCGTCTACCTAAATGCATTGATGCACTTTTTGATGATGAAATAGATAGCTTATACTGACAACTCCACTGGAAAAGTTGTTGGCATGCAATTCTTAAGCCCCTAGTGTTTTCCACTGGAGAGAATAACTTCACGTCATCAGCGAATTGCACTAGAGAGATGGGTGACACAGCCTGACTAATATCGTAAGTGTACAAAGTAAATAAGATCGGGCCTAACACCGATCCCTGGACAACTCCGCTTGGCACCTGACATTCTCTAGACATCACGCTGGCTACGCGAACCTGATGAACTCTGTCTGACAGCAGTTCTTGAATTATCCTCACAACTTTATCCGGAACCCCCATGCAAGCTAGCTTCCTCAGTAGTAGCAATCTGTCTACTTTATCAAATGCCTTTTGGAAATCGACGTAAATTACATCAATCTCTTGTCCAGAGTCTATAGCACTCTCCCATATATCATGACAAATCAACTGCTGCACTGGTAAGGAGCGGCCAGGAATGAAGCCAAACTGAACTGAGGGGATTAAGCCCATATCGTCGGCAAATGGAAGTAACTGATTGACGATGCATCTCTCGAAAGTTTTGCAGGATATATCGGTTAACGATATCGGGCGATAATTATTCGGATCTGCCCTGGAGCCTTTATTCTTATAAATTGGACTAATAACTGCAGATTTCCAAGAGCATGGGATAGACCCGTAGTCATAGAAGGATGTGAAGATGGAGCTAAGCAGAGAAGATATCGGGTCTGAAAGTCGTTTGTAGAAACAACTGGGTATTCCGTCAGGACCCGGAGATGATCGACCAGGAAGAGAAGCAATAATGGCTTTTATCGTCTGAGTGCTGAACATGTCACGAAAGAAGGGATGATCATTCATAAGGCCTTGATAACGATGGTCATAACCGGAACGACTGAAATTATATGAACCAGAAAATATGTCCGCAAAAACGTTTGCTTTCTCATAATCTTCCGTTATCGTGGTGCCATTCAGAGTTAGCGTTGGTATGTCCCGGGATACCCGAAGTCTACTGCGGACATCTCGGTGGAAAAAGTTCCGATCACGATTTTTACAGAGGTTGAGGAGATGTAAACTCTCTTTCTCTTGGACGTAATTTGCATAGTTCCTAGCCATGACCTTGTATTGTTCTTTAGTGGTTTGACTAGGTATTGTTCTATATTGACGCAAAGCATGCAATTTCCTATTGTTTAGCATTCGTAAAACCTTATCTTTTTTTCTAAATCTCATTTGACGGGGAACATGTTCACGAGACCGCAGAAATAGAGCTGGCAAAGCATCCGCAGCTGAGATAGTTCCAGCCAGTACTTGGTTCTGCAGATCTTTTACAATACCTGATAATCGTGGATAATCTGCATTGTGATAGTTTAGTGTTGATCGGCAATCTAATCCTGTTGTAATATGCAATGAGAAGTGTATCGGCAAGTGCGGTGGATTATCGCTGTTGCAGAAGGGTGGAAGTGCATATACGTCGTAGACCACCGAAGGATCGGTAGCAAACAGAAGATCTAAGAAGTTTTCTCCTTTCGTATGAAAATCGACCAACTGAACAAGGCCTAGTTCTGCTGATATTGACATGAACTGTGACTCCAATTCAGATGAGAATCTCCCGTTTATCCAATCGATTCCCCGCATGTTGAAGTCCCCGACCAAAATCACCGGAAAGCACGCAGAGCAGTAATGCCTTAGTTCTCTCCAAAACTCACACCAATGATCTAAATTACATGCTTTATTTGGTGGAACGTACGCCGTAATAAGCCTGCACTTCCTATTTCCGCTTTTTATATCCACCGATATTATCTCAACATCTTGATTTCCATTATGCACGTTCACCAGCTTAGGTTTCAGGCTGCTTCGAATAATAATGCATACACCTCCTCCCGCAGTAGTTTCTCTGTCGTATCGGAAAATATCGTATCCTGGTAGACATATCAAGGAAGACGAAACTGACTGATGTAACCAAGTCTCTGCTATACACAGAATGTCGACCTCGTATGACTGAATGCAGCAACGCAAATCGTCAATTTTATTCACAATACTTCTGGGGTTCATGAATATACCTGTAACTCTTGATTCAGAATCGGATGCGTGTTCATTTGTTGAAGTAATTGACGATGACTCTTGTCCGTACAGTCATTGTTGATTAGAGGTGTCCCTCTGACCGGGCAATGCTTCCGTTATAGTACAATCTCCAGCCGGATCCTCCAGAAGATATCTCGGAATACCAAAAAACTCTCTGATGTGTATACCAGATGGCCAGTGGAATGGATCACTCAATGAATCCCAATTACTATCGACAGTGGTTAGTACAAAAGATGCATAGTTGTTTGAGTTCCTTGTATTCAGCTTAACGCAGTCGTACTCGAGTTGCGTGTCTTGCAGTATGCGACGTACGTCCGAGATAGATGTCTCTGGAGCAAATCTGTTCACCAGCAACCGACGTCTGCGAACCGTCGGCACTACACGCACCTGCGACGTCGTAGACATTCCCACTCTGAATTCATTACGCCGATCAGTCCCAGTTGCGACGTTGGATCGCTGTAAACGGTCAGGTGGTACTTGATTAATATCATCCACTTTCAAGCGAGGGTGGACTGCCCGAAACGTGTTGTTATTTGACAAATTTTCCTTTCCCCTCAAAGTATCAGTCAATATTTGGGCATACGAAGCGGTAGCAACAGGCTCTGGCAATGATTCACAATTGTTTGCTCCAGATGAGTTCACGTTTGAGCGCATAGCATTTGACAAGTTAGCTATCTCTGACTGCATTCCGGGAATGATCTGGGCAATGCTCTCTAGTCTACTAAAACGTTCCTCAAACTTCTGAAAGTTTATCTCAATAATCTCTGAAATATTAGCAGTTTCATGGATACTAGGCGGCGGCTCAGTGATAGCAACCTCCGACAAAGAACGTTCATTTCCTACGACATGGACTTCATCATACAGCTTCATCATTTCATTCCTCAACACGAGAAACCGGTCTCTCTCGGCTGCCTCTGCTCTTTTCCCATCACAGACTCTTGTGAACAGGAGGGTCATTTCATCCAAATGCTTGTAGAACTCACCATTGAAGACCTTGCTTCCAATAGGCGACAAAGGGCACTCGTCTGTCATCTCGATCTTAACCCTAACTATTCCAGTATTTGTATATTAAACACTACTTTACGCTGCAATTGCAAGCTAGGCTTAAATAAAAACAGAACAATTTGCTCCCAGTATCATATGTTCGTGCAATAAAAAAGACCGTATTAGTTCGAAGTATATCACAATTTACTTCCAAACTAAAAAAAAACGAACGTGAAACCACAAAAACAACAGAAAAAAGTATGTAATGTAACTTGATGACTATTAAAACAATTTTGTTCATATTTTTTACTTGCGTAGGCCTACTGTATTAAAATGTTTCATTGCCTGAACATATCGATTCCGTTAGTTGTTTTGCTGCCTTCACTTGTTTCAGTGGAGTCGAAGCGATCCGGATTACTGCAGTCTCTGTACTTTCAATAAATGTCATTTTATCCCTGCCATATGTTTTTGCACCCCAAATATCATGGCACCCCAAATATCAAATGCCAATATCATGGCACTCAACGGCACAGATTTGCAACTGTTGTTCAGCGGAATCCTGTTGTTCCATGAGAAAATTTTTTGGTTTCCGCGAAATCAAACGTCATGAATCCCTAAAACATTTTGGAACCCTGTGAGGTTGCAAATGAAAAAAAGTTATTGTTGCAGACGCTGTTCTTTATTTTGCACTTTGACAAAAAGTGGCACATATTTTAACAAATTCAGATGACAATTCAGATGACCAAATAACAGTGAAAACTGTAATAGTAGTTTTATCTCCCCCGACCCGGGTAGATTTTCGAGTTTAAGTATGTAAATATGTAAGCTGTTACTTCCAGGTGAGTGTGGGGCCCACAGAACATCTCCTTGCCCAGGGAACCCACGATGGGTCATCCTTAATGTTGAAACAGCCATGCATAAAACCTTCCACAAAAAGAAAGCTCATTGAAATCTATCCCAGGGTAGGCATGGACAGAGCCGCTACTAGGGGACGCCAGAGAAAGGGCTCCCGAGAATAGTTTGTTGGATATTTTCCCATATAGAAGAACCAAAGCATAAATAAGGACAGAAACCAATATCCCCAGCTTTCCCGTGATGCTTCTAACAAAGTTTGGCGATGAAGCCCCTAGAAGCCGCGACGCACACTTTGCGAAACAGTACCGTCAAGGGTTCCACGGAAAAGTCTCATACCCATGAAGGGTTCCGCGAAAGCTTCTACGTTGGAAACCCCGGTTCTACGGCATAAATTTCCAGCTGGGGTTCCGCAAGAGCTTTTTTGGTGTACCGCGGAATCAAACGTCACGGAAACCCTAAAAAATTCCGGAAATTCCGAGATATAGCAGCTTATAAATAAAATCTTTTTTTAGTTACCGATGTTACAGCGGTTATTTATTTTGAATTTTGATGGAATAGTGTCATGTGAACAAACCATTTGGATGACCTAAAAACTAACTGAGAAGCAGTAATTCCAGTAGCTCTCGTCGGTCAAAAACTGAACATTTTAATCATGAAGAGAATTCAAGAATGGCATTGCTCTGCAATTATTTTCCTTCAAACCCTTCTTCAATGTTTAAATTTGTTGGATTTTTTTTTTAATATTGAATTTTAAAACCAGATGCTGGTTCCAACTCCATGAAACGGTAATACGCCATAACAGGCGATATTCCGATTGTACCTAGAAATCAACAGGGCGACCATATAACTCGTCTTTATGGGCATTTTCACTGATTTGATTGTTTAATTTACATTTTTCTGTATGAATATGCATGTTTATGACGTAGGTGAATGAACTTGAATTTGAATAAGTCGCAAAAAGGATTGTTTTTTTTGGGAAATTTTCTCTTTGCTAAGAGTGAGGATTCTTGAACCACAAAACTTGAGTGACCTTTACGGCACACCCTGCATGTTAGAGAAATATTAAAAGTAGCTTTAATATTTCTATTTAATAGTTCTAGTACATTAATTAGCTTTTACTACATACTAATGTAGTAAAAGCGTCAAGATACATAGAAACGCTGAATGAATCGACTAGTGTACGGGAATGAGCTTCTTCAAAAGTGCACCTTTGAATAGTATGAAATGGGCACTGGAAAAATGCAAACACTATGATATAACACCTACTTTTTCAGTATTATTTCAATGTTCGCTTATGAAGACTGTTTAATTCAATTTTTTTTTTGTAATCATATTAGTACACAATCTCTACAGCGGTTATTTTCACCGCTACCGTTGTAGGTAGAGCTTCGTTCAACTAAGGAACACAGAGCATTTGTATTCTAGGTATTCAAAAACCTCAAATAGAAGACCAATCTTAGTGTATTCACATGGCCACATAGTTTTCCGGTCAAAACGACCGCTTCCGTTGTTTTAGTGTTAAAGTGGCTCATAAATGTTCAGATAAGTACGTGAAAAAGACAATTGCGAATGAAAAAAGAAAAATATATGACACAATTACAAAGTTTTTTCTTGAGATGTTAAATTAATTTTTCTGTTCTGGAAAATAAGGTTCTTAAAAATACTACGTTAGGATTGGTATATATGTCCATGATACAAGCACTTGCAAGTTACCTCCTCAAATATTTGTGGTAAGATAACCAAAGGAATGATGGAAATCGTAACTAACCAGAATATGACACGAATATTTGATCATTTAGATATTATCCATTATTTAACTTTCATTCTTGCCATTTTTACCCCTTTTTTGCCACTGGCCGAAACCCAACCCTGCAACATTGAAACCGATCTAGAGTATATACACTAGGATAGAACATCAGTCATATTATTTCTAGTTAATTAGTTCAACAATTCGACTTTTTCGCTCCAAGAGTTTTAAGAGTTCTTTGTTTTAATTGGTTTGTAATGATTATTTTTCAAGTGAAGACCTGAGGTACACATATGGGTGTACCCAACTCCAATGGTCCTAGTAAGGATATCGACCCCAATTAATTAATTACGTTTTCTAAAGAAAATATACTTTTTTTAAGGGACATTTTGACATGCAATAAAAAAATCAACTTTTTAATAGCCAGTTTTGGCTCACGGATGAAGAGGTTAACTTGACTGGCATAGTTGAATGTGCTTCAATGGAAATTCAATGTTACTCTCAAAAAAAAAAAAAAAAAAAAAATGAATGGAAGGAAAGAGTGATAAAATTTTTAAATAAATCAAGTCGCACATGAACTTGAATTTTTTTTTTCAGTTTACATGAATAAAAATAAAAGCTATGAAGAAGTGCTTTAGAGAAGAAATTGACTTTTCCTTATGAGATAAATGTACCGTATTTTCCAGCGTATTATAATACGTAGATGCGAATTTCACTACTTTGAGAAAAGATTATAGTACTTCCTAATCCCCATTTGCAAATTTTATGCACCAATAATGAAATATTAATTTTTTGAAGGTGTTATGGATCACATTCTTGTTAAAAAGAAGTCGATTTTTCAACTTGAATTTAAGCGCCATCTATATATGTTTGAAATTTTATTTTTACTAGTCAATCTTTGAAATATCCAATTAAATCAGGAAAAAAAAAGCTATAGATTACACGAGAAGTGTAAAATCTGCAGTAAAAAATCAAGATAGGTTTTTTTTACATTTATTTTTAGCATGTCTATCTCGAGCCCATCCTTCTTTCCAAGCAAACTTCCTTTTGCACTTTTTTTGAATGAACTTTTAAACTGATTTGAAATGCAAAATTCTTAACTTGGGCACTGTTTCACGTACTGTGATTCAATCTTCTTCATTTCCTGTTCTTGCTGAAAAGGGAAATTCGCAGATGGCCATAGGTCAAAGGTCAACACGAAAATGCCTGAGAACGGAAAGAGATGAGAGGACCTAGATCCCCATCATCGTCCCTTAGCTGCCCCCTGTGGTTTCGGTCGCAAACACTACGTTTCTTTAAAACATAAACTTGGAGATATTTTGCCTTTAAAATGGGTGATTTTAGAATAATAAATTGACATGATAAATGCTGAATCGAATAACTTTTGTCTTTTTTAAATTAAGTTCAGAACCTTATATGTTCAGGGAAAGAAAATCAGCTATTTCCGTGAAAGAAAAATATATTTTTCTAATTAATCAAAAGTATGTTCCCAATTGGGAACATTGGCCGTTAAAATGTTAATCACGTGCAACTGATGTTCAACCAGATTGCATGTTTCTGGCCTTATAGAAAGAAAGGACGGCTGAAAATCCAACATGATGACCAATACATCAAAAGAACACGGAACTTTAAATATCTGGGAATCAATTTTCACGAAAAATTTAACTGGATCTACTGTATTGACCAATAAGTACTTAAACTCATAAATCACGCCAGTCTTTCTATAGGATTGGGCCCCACCTACAGAATGAAACGCAAGATGCTGTTCGATTCCCTCTCAAACCCACACACACATTCGAAATTTATTTTCCCCATCCTTCTATCTTTGCTGTCATTTATTGATTCACTAAAAAATGCTTTCATTTGTTTTCTGATTTAATAAAATGTGGTTCTGGTGCATCAAGTTGACACTAATAACGGCTAGAGAAGCCATAATTTATTGATTCACTAAAATATACTTTCATTTTTCGATAATGAACTTCGCCATTCAGTTTTACCAGAATCTCCACCCCCGTGACGTTTTTTTATCTTTCTTGCTCGTAGAACCAATCATTGTCGTGCTAATGCCTCTTGTGTTACTAAGAATGTAGGGATTGTAATTACGCTAACGGCACTTTGAACATAGAATGGTTTTGCCATTCTAAGATGGATGTCGATGAGTACGCCCGGTATATTTAAGGCACTTTACCACTGGCCGATCTCCCCCCCCCCCCAATTAAACGCTTTATACATAGGGAACGCTGACGCCCTCATGGCAGAAACGAATTCGTCAAGAAAATTACAACATGGGTAAACGACAAGCAAGATATTGAGAGATTAAATAATGTACTGCACATTAAAGCCTAATAATAAACTATATATTATTTTATTCCAGAATTTCAATTGATTCGTGGTGAGAATGAATTAAGTTGATTTTTTCTAGTTGAAATGAGACGTAAAGGTATAAACCTTTTGTTTCAAATATTCTAAATATCATTTGAAAAGGGTTGACCATGCGTTTGAAGAGCGTGGAAACTCACAAATTCGTTCGTCACAGCGTATAACCTCGAGATTCCCTCCTCGCCGCCCCCCCCCCCAAATAGAAATCAGTTGGCTTCCGAATTCTGTCCACTTCGTGCGTTTGAGTTGTGGAACAATGCAAGTCAAAACATGAGTTTGATGTCACCGATCAGGGTGATGTGAGGCCCTGGGTCAAATGTAGGGCCTACGAAATTATTGAAAGTTTCGATTATTACATTATCTATATATAATGAATATTATAGTTTAATAAATTTAGTTAAATATAAATTTATCCATATTGATACATTCATTAATTTCGAAATCCAGAATACGGTAATTCGAATCTGATGAAAGGATTGGTAAATCAGATATATTATTTACAATCAGTCAAAAGATTTTCATTACTTCTAAACTTATTTCCGAATTAATTTTTCGACTTTTCCTTATTTTTTGTTTCGTTCGTTCATTGATTATTGCATATCTGGGGGCACGGCAGTGCCCCGCGAAGTAGAGAAAAATAAGCACGGCCGTAACATTCTTTTCTGGAACAAAATTCGGGTACTTTTGAAGTCATATCTCCGTATTGAAGTTATCATGTCTAGAACGTTTTATAAATTTAATTAAACCTCTTAATTTCACATTTTTAGCATCTGTAGTTCATGAGAAATTTGAACTCCAAGTTTCGTTATTCTGACACTGACTAACTGATTCACTCACTCACCGATCATCAAAAATCCCAGGCACTTCTAACAGCTCTAAAAATGTGGAATTTGGTATGAGAGAAAGTAGTGTTTTTTAGAATACAAACAAGGAAAACTGAAAAATTCGGAAAATTCCTTTCCAAGATCGGAAATATGGAAAAATTAGTGATACTACCAAAAATGTCACCAAAAAACAATGCCAAATGAGTGCAACATCGTTGGTGTGGTTTAGTGCTTTTGTGACAGTTGGCTTAGTGCTGTGTCAATATATATATTCAGCGTTAATTTCGAAAACAAAAATTTTACTAGCACTGTTGTCATTGAATTTATGTATCATTAAATTATGTCTGTTATTTACAGAAATCACCCATTTTCGATACAAAAAACGATCTATTTGTTATTATAATTTTATTTCATGGACAAAGTTTAATCCAAAAAAAAAAAAAAAAACAGGAAGATTTTTCCCCCGAGAATTTCTGGGATGATCTCTCTAAAGAAGGGGATAAGGGAGTTAATGTTATTCATTTACTTTTTTTTTGAATCACAACACGTGGGTATTTTAAAGCGTTCCATTCTAATATCAGTGAAACCTCGATAACTCGACATTTATTATTTGCATGGTTGGCACAATACTAAATTCATTGAAAAAACATTTCTAACTTTTGACACATGAGAACCACATCCCGCTTAAGTCGACTCCGATTAAACTTCATTATCACAACTCGTACTTAAAAATCCCCCATGCTTTGATCAGTTCAAAAAATTTTGAGACACTGCTTTCGTTTGTCAAAAATTCTATTTATCATTGTTTCTGCTGTTTGTTTGTTGATTGATATGTGTCAAATTCTCTCTACGTCTTTCAGTAGGGTTACTTCTCGTTATTTCTGTGTTTAGAACTGACAACTCAACCCGTTTAATATGAAAGCCACGGTTGTGAATGATTTCTGAAACCTTTGAGTGAGAGATGGGCAAGAAAGCTAGATCGATATGTTTTAAGTGAGAGGAGGAAATTTATTTTGGACAATATTGCACAGCTCATTCCCAAATAACAGATCTTCCGTAATCAAAAAATATTATCCCGTCCACCTAATTTGAGATTATTCCCAATAAGAAAACTTTTCATAGAAAACTGCAGATAAAAGAACATTTTTTATGAATTTGTGTGTGAATGATACCGGAATTGTGCAACAATATACAGGCACATATACATACATAAACAATTTTAAAAATTGTTAAAAGCGAAATGAAATAAAGCTCGCTAACTTGACATCTGCTTAACTCGACATGTTTTCCGATAGTCTTAGGGTGTCAAGTTATCGAGGTTCTACTCTATCGTACTTAGTCATCCTACAATGCCACAACTTTGCCAATTTACAATGCCAATTTTTTCAACTGTATTGTTTACCCATAATCGCCAACTTACATGAAAATCATATTTTTGTATTTTTGAAATCAAAATTATTTGATATTACTGAAAATCATAGAAATCAAATTACTGAAATCAAATGTACATTTTTGAATTTATTCCATGAGTGCACGTTGGTTTTTCCTACATCGATGAAATGATTTTGTATTCATGTAAAATAAAGTTGTCAATCTTTTCTGAAACATATAAATAAACTTTTCCAATTGGACGATATTATGGTGTCTTTTATTGCTATCAAATAATGTTTAGCAGTAAAGAAGATACAAGGCTTTTTTTAATTCATTTGTTCTAAAATCAGCAGCTTTCAAGATATTTTTATGAAGTTCTAATTTTAGGAACACTCGCTTTTTTTAAACAAGTCTCATACAAATGAAAAAAAGCCGAATTCTTTTGTACAGATATAAAATAGAAAGACAAGTGACAGTCAATTAAGATGACTCTCTACAATAAAGATCTGTGAAATCATTGTTTAATTAAAAAAAATTGAATAGTGCAGTGCATAACTTTATCATTGATGGTAAAGAACAATTAAAGGCGAAACGATTTTTTTTTTCAAATGGGTCATTAATGTGTGTGTATATAGTTGAAAAAATATCAATGTCTTTTAAGAAAATTTCCTGACTGGTTTCGTGATTCAAATTTTCAAATTCTTCAGGGAGAAAAAACTTCAAAAACATCGTCACCGTATCTGATCAGATCGTTTGGCTTAGGGAGGTCATGATTTAGCACTACTTCCAGTGACGTCACAACTCTACGCAAAGGCCAGTTATATAGGAGGTCTAGTTACAGTTCCGTCACAACGTATGGGCCAACCCGAGCACTTCCCGGGGGCTTCAGAAAAATGAGAATTAGTTGAAGTTTTCGAGAGTTTTCCAGGTAGGACCTCAGAAAGGTCACTTGGCCCAGGGGTGCATGATGTTCTTAAGACGGCCCAGTCTGGTTCCCACTGGGAACGTGGACGGCTCTGGAAAATTTTAAGATCAGTCAGACCTTTTTTCTTTACATCTCGACCAAATTATTAAACAATAGTTTTCTGAAGACGAATAAAATTTAAAAAATTCCGACGTAGTTCACGCACACAATGAGTGCCGCATTTTTAAATGCGTTTCTAGCTCGACATTTCAAGGAGTTTAATTGGAGAAGAATGCATCTGGAATTCTTAATTTATCATTCAAAAAAATACATCATAAGTGCGTTACATATATTGCCTCACCAACGGCCAGTCGTACAAAAAAAAGAATATTTTGCCAACGGGTGATTATAAATTAAAGATAAAGCTGCGGCTGCTTGCCATATGCTATTGGCCAGCTTTTCTAAACCTATGGTCGTTTCTCAACCAGAGATCATCAGCGGGCAGACTTGATTATTCAATGTTAACTGGATCGAAAATTATTCAATTATTGCAAATTGATATTATTGTAATATCCATATGGATTCGCAAATAAAAAATGTACCGTCATACTTAGGTTGATTACACCTAATCAGGAAAATGCGGGAAATTGCGATCCTCAATACGGGATATCACTTATTTGCAGCCCAAAAATGCAATTTACGACAAATTTGCTAATTACTGCACAAAAGGGTGAAGGGTGGAGAAATAAAAAGATTGCTACAAATCGCTTTAAACAAAAATTTGACAGAAAAATACATTCAAATGGGCCAAATTAAGTCAGCAAAATTTCGAATTATAGTTAAAATTGCTGAAAAATTGAGAGAAAACAGTTTAGTTTGACAATGTGAAATGAATATTTGTATTTATACCCAAAATTATCATAAGTTATAAAAATGCTGTTTATTAACGATTTTAGTGAACACTAAATATAAATAAACGTCATCGGAAAAAAACGGGACAAATGTATAAAAAGAAATTCAGATCCACTAAAAATACTGAAATGTTCCTAGTACGGGACGCAAGTGGTCCGTCGAATTGTTTCAGACCTTTTATTGGTTCTGAAAGGTTGAGAAACACTGCTATTGATCAATGTAAGTAAAAGTAAAAGCCATCCCGACAAGAGATGCCGAATAATTTAATAGCGTATGCCATCATGTCCAACGGTGTCTTATCCCGTTCGCTGCAAGGCCGTCGTCTGTTTATGGAGGGTGAATAATGGATTGTATCCACGAGATATGAAAGTATAAAAGGTTATGATAATCTATGCATTGTGCGTTCGTCTAATCATTTGATGAATTGAAACGATTGCAGCTGATTCGGGGATGTTTCTCTCATTGCTCAGGATAGTGTCATTTGCACCCGAACGATGGAATGAAGGAATTATTCTGATAATGATCATTGATTTTCGTTCCAGTCGCAAATGATTTTTGATGAAGTGGATGGATTTCTTTCCGAGTATATCTTTGCCAAGAATCGAAGTGAGCCTGGCATCTGGTTCCTCTTGCTATCGGTTTAAAATGGAAACTTGTTGTCATGGGTAAAATACACTTGAAACCTGCTCCATACTTTATTTGGGCTTCGAAGGTTGGGTCTTGCTGTTAGAACCTTACCTCACGAAGAACGTGAGCAAAAAATAATGTGATATACAAAATTAACACAACTGAGTGAGATCACGTACTGTACTATCTTTCTGTTTAACTCTTTCCATATACATGGCGTTTTCACGATAGAAACTACGCCCGTGTCCTGACACAGCCAACCAAATATGTCTGCATATTTCTTTGATTTTTGAGATTTTTAATTTGATTGTGTGGCTGAAACAGAATTCAATCTAGTCATTCCGTGTATTAGGCACAACATTATCGTATCGTTATCCTATGTATTGCATATTATAATTCCTTACTCCATAAAAAAACTGAATTCAAATCCAATAAAAAAGAATGATATTACTTGTTTTGAACAGTGTTTTCAGTTGATTCAATCGTTTCCGTATACATTTTTTCAGAATGGTATAGCGTTACTCTTTTGCGTTATTTTTATTCATATTGGTGGTCTTCACGTGACCATATTCGTCTCTGTGCAATTTAAAATACATATCCGATGAGGCTAGTTAGAATTAATTACCGTTTCCTATATTAGGGTCCTCCAGGAACAAGAGGCGAAAGAGGAAGAGAAGGTTTATTGGGCAATTTGGTAAGTAAATCAAATAAAAAAATGAATTTTTTTCACTATTATTTGTTCTCAGAGTGTTGCAACGTAAATGAAGTTTATTTCGTTTATTTAACTTTTATTTCGTTTAAAAGTTCCCCCAACCATGGTCCTAACATAAGAATGAATGAAGAAAATGTATCTTTGCAAATAGTATATATAGATTTTTTTTTCTGTTGTTAGACACGCGCGCATAAACAAAATTTACTTTCATACATGTAATAGAAAAAAATACATGAAATGACGAACCAATACGTCACTTACAGCAAAGTACTTGGAGATTTACCAATAAATTTATATTTGACGAAAGTTGAATGGTTTTTACCATCATTTTATTCTCTTACGTGCTTGGAAGCACTTTTTTTCTATTTTTGTTTTAAATTTCATTAATTTTATAAAATTAATAAAATCATTTTTTCAATCAATTCTTAGTTAAGTAATTTTCTATAAATAAGAATGTTTTGCAGACAGAACTTTGCAGAGGGAGTTGAATTTTCTCTCTTTCCAAAATATATCTTAGCATGAGCCAGCTGTTAAAAACCTTTGTATAGAACATTCCTTTTCCTTGCCGATATAAAAAATATGTTTTGTTTCTCCTAAAATTCGCGGAGTCTATAAATCCAAGCACAGAGATAAATATTTTACTTTATGCGGATGACATTATCCTGCTGAAAACTCCAGGGTTCGATTTAAAAACCATACTACTTACTTTACTTCTTTTATTTTGTTAAACTCAATCACATTCAAATTATTCTGCTTATTCGAAGGGAAATTCACAGCAGCCGGAAAAAAAATTGATATATCAAACGTTCCAAGTGATTTTTTTAAATATATTTTTTATAGGACTATTAATACATTTAACTTTTCCATAAAATTGTGAAAGGCAATATATGGAAAAGAAATTGACATAATTTATTATACTCATACATTCAAATTATTCAGCTTATTCGAAGGGAAATTAACAGCTGTAGGAATTTGTCATATAAAATTCTTCAAACATTTTAATTAGACAAATACAAAAATACAAATGCAGCAAAACGGTAAGGCATATTAATATGAAGCCGGGGAGAAAATAGACACCACAGATACCGAAACACAAAAATGCAGCAATATGGAATAGGGTGTAACATGATACAGGGGGGAAATAATAGGCAATATAGATACTTAAACACAAATGCAGCAAAGCGGGACGGTGTGTAAGGGTACGTCCATAGTGAACCGCTTCTCGCCTCATCGCGGCGGGCGAGCGGGGAAAAAAAGATCGTGAAAACTCATTGAGGTGGGCAAAGCGCGCCCGCCTACCTGCATTTACCGGCTCAAACTGCTTTTAACCGCTTTAACCGGAATGAATTATTATTTCTTTTTCTCGCTTGAACACGCTCGGTGTGTGTTGTTATCTTCTGGTGCACGTGGTGGTGTTGTCTTCAGACTGCACGTTTTTCTCTGTTTATATAAAATGGAAGTGGATAAAGATATTTCAATTGTGAAAGTATTCCTGAAAAGTGTCATTTGGAACAAAATGTTGAAAGGCCACTCCAACCGCAACGTTGTTGACAAAGCATGGAAAGAGATAGCCGCTGAATTGAATGTTGAAGATGGTAAGTGAGAAATAATGTTTCATTATTAGTCGTTTTTAACTCAGCTTATTTATAGATCATTATTTTTCAAACAACTAGAGCAGTATTTACTCAACAAACCTATTCACTGCATTTCACAATATTGTGCGGTTAGATTTTGCTGAATATTTTTGAATGGGACTAGATGATCACAGCCAATTATTAACAACTAAGTTGAGTAAATATTCAAATTCAGTTTTATTTATTTCCCATCATAATTATTAATCAATCAATATCTTTGTTTGGGTGCATAGACCCATGACAACATAAATATAAATTAAATTACATATTGGCGCTATACATATTAGCTCTATTACAATAGAGCTACGAAATGGTTAAAACAAAATTACAAAATATTAATCAGTCAAAACAAGATATAAATAAGTAAAAACACAAAATAACAAATATTAAGAATACAAACTATTGAATGCATAAAACAAAATAAATGAAATGTAAGCACACACATCTGGAAAAGTGTGTAAGGGGTATCAGCCAAACAAAGTATGGAAGTTACAAATGACACAGAAAAAAACGGAAGATACTATTACAATTAACTGTGCATTAAGGTAAGTTACAATATCGTTGGTGGAGACTTGGCCCAGAACATGCGCTATAAGCAGGGCACCTTAGCAAAATATGAGATCAAGTCTCAATTATCCCATGTTGCAAAACGTGCAATTTGTGAATCCACATTTGCACAGATTTTATTTTTATTAAAATAAATTTGGTAGCCAAAGCGCAGTTGGACCATCAGTTGTTTTAATACGGATTCCTGTTGAGGAGAGGAGATAGGGCGACTCGATTCCAAAATTTATTTTCGTTTTTGTAAAGTGGGAGATTGGTCAAGCTATGTATTTCAGCCATATCGGACTGGCAACTCTGATCTTTCAGTGTTAAGATTATTCAACGATAAAATATTTAAAGACAATCTCATCGTGTATAAACTTTAGAAAACTGAAGTCGGTCTCATCCAAAGTTCTTGGCCTGGATAACCAGTTGCAGGGATTATTTGGGTCAAAATCCATCAACAACATAAATACGACGACACAACAGGCAACAAATAGGGATGTCATATATTTCAAAATTACAGCAACCCAATTGAAAAGGCAGTAAAGTGGTGTAAAAACAGTTGATTGATAGTGCACTAATAATTCATGTGGTCCATGCTATCCATTCCATTGAAAATTTTGAACGGTTCAATCATATCTCCCCGACACCTGCGCTCATCCAGTGTGTTTGTGTGTGTGTGTATATATACATATAAACATATTTGAAAAATAAAGTCTCTTCATAACTCAAGCACCGTGTGCCAATAAGGTAATGCGTAGTAGCTTTTCTCTGCACCCCTTTAACTAGGTTTATGTCCCTCTGTAGGTATGGTCTCCAAAACCTTACAGCATACTTCAGTCCAGGTCGAACTAAGTCCTCGAAAAAACAGAAGAATGACTTTAGGAGAATGTGAAGAGACGTTTTTGAAAATGAAACCGAGCATTATATTTGCTTTTTTGACCACCGCTGAACAATGTTCAGAAAACCTGAGCCGCTTGTCAATGAGAATTCCGAAATCTGTAACCCTAGTTATATCTGGGGTAGTTACACCATTCAACTCATAAGAGAAATGTGGGTTCGAACCAAAATGAGCGGCCATGTACTTATCAACGCTAAAGGCTGAAACATACTACACTGACGTGATGTGATAATCACGTCCTGTCAGAGCAGAGACGTTGTGTATTCTGATTCCTGGCAAGTCTGTGACATGAAAATTATGTGACATGGAATTCTCACGTCACACAATTTCCACGAATCAGAATTCACGTCTCAGAGGGGACGTGGAATCACATCATGTCAGTGCAATGTGTTTCGGCCTTAAACGTCCTGCTCCATTCATTTGTCCATGCTCCAATCCTGTTTAAGTTGGTCTGGAGCAATTCCTTATCGCTTTGATTCCCGACTATGCCCATTAGCTTCACATCATCTGTGAATTTGCTAGCAATTCCATTGATACCCTGATTGAGATCAAGTTTATAGATAAAAAGTGAAATAGGTATGGAGCCAAGGGCACACTTCCTTAGGGAAGTCCACTTAATTGTGTAGGTAGGTTACATAAAACAAATTTCTTGTCAAATTGACATAGATTGACACAATTGAAATTAAACATTACATTTCATGTATGTGTTTATGCATTTACTTTTCACACATAACTCAGAGGATATTTTTGGAAGTATTGCGCAAATGTGAATCTGATGTTTTCTGCTTGAGTTGCAGGTCTCCCTCTTCTCTCCCAACTGACTTCGTGTCCTGCAATGTGAACATCCGAGAGGTTTCTTTGCATTCCTTCTCGGTGAATTACGACGTTGTGCAAAACACAAATGCATTTGACTATTTTATCAGCGAGAGGCGCTGAGGTCTCTATTGATTTCGAAAGTATACGCCACTTGGAGTACGATATTCCAAATGCACATTCCACAGTTTTTCTTGCACGTGATAACCTCTCATTAAACATTTGTTTTATCTCGGTCAGTCCCTCACGTTTATACGGCTTCATGATGTATGGAAGCAAAGGGTATGCCTCATCTGCAAGAATAATGAAGGGAGCTTCCATTTGACTGTGCGGCAAAGGTTTGGACATGGTGCAGGAAAGTTTATCAGCTCTTGGCTGATGAAATTGAATAACTCAGAGGCTAAATATGTCCCTCCATCGCCCTGTCTTCCATACCCTCCTACGTCAACAACTATGTATTTGTAATTGGCATCAACAAGGCCCTGTAGTACCAAAGAAAAATGCTGTTTATACAACCTCTGACAATAAAGTTCGGTGAATGAAGTCAGAACGGCCGATCTGGCAACACAGGCGAAGCAAAACGCTGCACATGCGTAGCGGCAGGTGTTGACCATCTGCCGCCACCGTTGTTCAGTTGAGCGTCGTTTGTGTTCCGTGAAAGACTTGTTTTACAAAGTGCTTGTTTAGTGCGTTGGTTCTTAACTGAGAACAGGAAAATGAACAGGAAAATTCACAAGGAATTTCTACCTGAGGGAACGGCGATGAATGCTGCAAAATACATTGAAATTTTGACCCGTTTCATGAAACGTCTACGCAGGGTACGACCTCAGTACGCACAACAAGGTTCATGGTTTCTTGTTCACGACAATGCTCGCCCTCACACAGCCAATATCGTCAAACAGTTCCTGGCAAAAAAGGGGGTGGTGCAAATTGAACATCGACCATACTCACCAGATCTCAATCCTCCAGACTTCTTCCTATTCCCACGACTCAAACTCGCTTTGAAAGTAAAGAGATTTGACGATATTCCTGACATCCAACAAAACGTGACGAGGCTTTTGAACTCCATCCCAAAAGAAGACTTCTTGCAAAGTTTCCAGGACATGTAGAGGAGATCTCAGTGGTGCATAGTAAATGACTATTTCGAAGGACAGTAAGGTAACTTTCGTTAACATTTCATCTACGTTAATGTTACAGGACTATTCACCGAACTTTATTGTCAGAGGTTGTAGTTTTAGAACATTGAGCCAGAGTTTGCTGGACAAACTAAACGCACGTGCTTCCCGTCAAGACAGCCCAACTACATGAGGAACATTCCAAATGTTGTAGAACTCTGTAGCGTTTCTTTTCAGTGACTCAGCAGTTGGAATTGGCATGTGTAGTGGGCACAGTTCATTCCATATCGCTTCCACTGTTTCCTTGGCTATGTCAGCTACAGTGGACTTGCCCATCCGGAAACTGAAGGACAATGCTCTGAACGATAGTCCAGTCGACAGATACCTAAAATGAAAGGATATTGAATTTAATATTAATAAATATGCAAGTAAAACTGAATAAATGAAAATAGAATGGAAGAGAATAAACGAAACATGTATGTCGTGGTTGAAAACATTTAGAGAAACTAATAATTTTGTCTGTTTTTTCCAGATGGGGCTCTTCGTAAAAAGTGGAAGTATATGAGAGACCAATTCGCAGTAGAAATTGGAAAGTTTTCTCCTAGAAGTTCAGGTGATCCTGGCAGTCAAACGGTATCTAAGTGGCCGTATTTCAAATCGCTCATGTTCTTAGCGGGCATCGTCAAGCCAAGAGCCTCATCGACCTACTTGAATAGCAGCAAAACTGATCAGGGCAGCGAAAATTCTGAAATGATAGCTCACACTGCTGACAGTGGTACAGAGCTTACGATGGTAGTCAGGAAACAGAAATGCAAGATTCTGACACCCAAAACACAGCTCGAAAAACGCAGCTGGATGAAACCCCAGGTCTGCCAATAAAAAGGAAGCGAAATGAATCAAACTCCAGGTGTAATCACCAAATGATAATAATGGAGGAAAAAAAAGACGTCTTTGTTGGAACGCATCGCGCAAGAACGCAAACGTGATGACACTGATGATGTTTTGTTTTTCCGCAGCCTTTTGCCTTACGTAAGCAAAATACCGCAGGAGGTGAAAATGCGATTTAGAAGTAGATGTCAACAGCTAGTTGACGAGTTCGCTTTCCCAGACACCCAAGACATTCTATGTGCACCCAGCCCTAATTCAAGTTGTGGTACCTCAAACTTAAATGAACAAATGACTCAAATAGTACCGCATGAAAAAATTATTGTGGAGGTGAACACCGCCTCAAATGCAATTGTGTGGTGAATTTTTTTTCACACTAAAAAAGGTAATCTATATATAAATAAAATTGATTTTCTGTGTGTGTTCTCTATACAAATCTACAATTTTAGATCTGTCGTCGCCAAATTTTGCATATATACCAAAAGGGATCCGACTTGAATGATAGGCTATATTATAAGTTCGCCAGAGTGGGAAAAAGACCAAAATGTGTGAAAAACTGTTGGGCAGCAATGGTTTTGGGGCCTCAACAATCACTATCGGAATGTTTACTGTGGTTCCTTAGCAATGCGTTTCAGACGTGTATATGCCTTTACAACGGTTTGTCACTTCTTTAATGCTGCCAGTATATTTACAATAGTTTATGCCTTAGGGTTTTGCTACATTTTCAATACTCCCAATAATGAGGCTTTTTGAATAGACGTCAGAATCACTTTGAGGGTCAGGCAAAGGATGATTCCCATAGAAATCAGTGTTAAAATTGTCCATTTTACTGTCAAAATGCAGAAATTCAGCGGGGTTTTCCGCCACATCAATAATTTTTAAAATTGTATTGAATTCCAGATTTTTGAAGTACTGAGTTCGCTTAGAGATACGAAGCCCAGGAAATAAAAGTAGGTCCGGCTAATTACTTCATATTTGGAGTTAGATATCCATGCAATAACATTGATTTCAACTTTTTATTTATATCTCAAGCATGAAAATTAATGTCTCCATATTGTCTTTTAATATTCAACTGCATAAATTGATATAGTCAGGGCTCAACTATGGGGAGCAGGGCATCCCTGCATATAGCGCAGGTTGTTTAAAAAATAATTATGGACCCATAAAGTATATCAAAGAAATTCCAGTTTTAATTAAGCGTTTTTGGAAGCATAAACAGGCAGATGGACAATTCAGCATAGTGATTGTGTTTTGTAAATAATAATATTCCCTTCCCACTTTTTCCAGATTTAGAACTGGCATACCCTCAATATGCTTTGAAATGATTTAGAAAGTAAGGTGTTGCATGGTATCTCGAACACGTCACACTCATTGTCCCACCCACAGTAAATTGGTGATAATTCTTTATCAGCTGAGATTTCTAGGCATTTAAGTACATGCAATATGGCTGCATAGCCAGAATTAAAAAGCAGAACTACAATACGAGTCCGCAACAGCATTGTTTGTAGTTCGATTAGACAAAGTTGTCCAAATCATACTACTGAAGCTTTTTTGGACTTCTGCACCATACCATGCAAGCACTTTGAAAGCTTTTTGTGAGAGGAAAGGTAATTCCGAAGTAACCAGGAACTTCTTTCCAGTGTAGCTTTTACCAATCATTCTCAATTTGAAGACCACTAGAATATATAACATTTTCGCTGCTATTTTTTCCACTTGAAGCGAATGCTTTTGAATAATCACATTTCACGGCGAAGTTTGATCGCAATCTGAATCTCGAATACTCTTCAGTGTTATGCAAGTCAGATACCAATATAGAATTGTGAAATATTCTATTTCCTTTCAACTTTTCGCACTGATCTGTTGTTGTGGATTCCTTCATATCAGTAGAAATGTTCAATTCTGATTAATGAACAATCCTAATAGGCCTATCAGTGGTTTTAATGTCAGCGGAGGCAGCTTTCGTGTGACAATTTCCAAAAAAACAAACTTTTTTGCTATTACTTCCAACATGATGGATGTTCAAAAAAGCATTAGAATTTTTTTTTTACAGAGATAGAAGTTATAATAACAGCAATTTCTCTTATAAAATGGGAAACTGCAATGTAAACAAGCACAAAGATTTTGATTGGGTTGCCACTAACCTGATTATGCATTTAACATTAATATTTATTCATAAGCATTACACAAAAATATTTTTAACTAATACATGAATTAAAAAAAAATTATTACAGCAAAAAACCTCATTGTTTACTTTTTGGGCCCTTCAAACAGTACTTCCAGTGCTTGAAATTTTCACTTCCCGTTAACTGAATGAGCTATAACTTCGGTTCTAATCATCGTTGGAACAAAAACAAACCATTTTAAGATTACTGAATGTTCTTTGACATGAGCAAATTAAAAAAAACCAAATTTTTTTTTTCTTTACAGAAAAATTTTTACTTTTTACGCTCCTACCCTACATTTATTGTTGAAATAAAATTGTTAACATTATTATTCACTTCTGTTCAAAACCTCACGTTCTCATCATCTTTTAGAATTTTTTTTGTAGAAACAGAACAATCAAAACTAATAATTCAAAACGACTTACCTCAGAGTTACCATGAGACGTTCTTCAGGAAGAATTCCCTGTTGGTGAAAGTTGCACCATCTTTTCTTCATCCTGCATTCGATTTTCTGCTGAATATACTCGAATGTTTCCTTATTCATTCGAAAATATTCGAAAAATTTCTCTGGGTGAGATTTGAACGGGGGAAACAATGTTAGGTATTCTCCTACTTTAACAATAACGTAATTTCACGAAGACTGTCATAATCAGGTTTGACTCTACATGTATGCATGAAAGAAAACGCACTCCTAAATTTGCAGTTAAATTTGCCCCCCCCCCCCCAAGGAAGCTTACAGGACAGTTCTTACTTTTTGTCTTTTCACCATTGCTGCCTTTATGCATGGCCCTACGCGGGCACGGCCCAGGGGCCTCACAAAAATGAGAACCGGCTGAAATTTTCAAGAATTTGCTGTGTGTGTAGAGCCTCAGAAAAATCACTTGGCCGGGGCCCCATGACACTCTTAAGACGGCCCTCCTTTCCACACTACAAATTAATTTGTTAGAGCCCGTAAAAAATCTGGCCTGACCCCCGGTTCAGGATGCAAGGGCCCATGCCTAGAGGCCAAGGACGTAGCGGGGGGGACTTCGGGGTCTGGTCCCCCCCCGAAATGTGAGAAACTGACCTAAAAAAGATGGCCAAATCTAGTGTTCTATCACTAAATAAAGATAAAGAACAAGAAAATTATTGCCAGTAATAATCTTAATTATGTAGCTTAGTTTGCTTGGGAAATAGATTGATATTTTTTCGCTGAAAAAAAATATCCATCTAGTTTGAAAGTATAGTAATAAGCTCAGTGTCTTGATATTCCCTTCCAGCCCTTCTTTTTCTTGTAACCTTGGAACAAGAGCAGTTCCTTTGTCGTACACAATGAGTTGGGGGAACACACAATAGACCTTTCAATAGGTTACAAAAGCTTTCGCCGCTGGCGGCGTATTTTTGCGCGCACAGTATAAACCTATATATTATCGATTCCCCCTCGAGTGCTGTCGCGTCTGCCGCGACGCAGTGGGATCTGGGCCTTACATGATGCAGGAAAAAAAATAATAAGCCAATAATAAAACATGAATGCAGCAAAACGGGTCGGTTTATAAAACATGATGAAGGAGGGAGAAATAACAGGCACAATATATAATGAAACACGATTGTGGTAAAGCGGGACGGTGATGCAAGGGAGAAAATAATAGGCCCAATAAGTCCCGTTTAGGCTAACTGCACACTACGGTTCAGCTGCTGCGGTTGATCTTACCAGCAACCGTGGAATATTGCGTGGAACACACATTGCTGTTAGCAACCGGGGATTTTTATCTTTTAATGTCACGTGACACCTCGAGATTGGCTAAATTATTTTCGCCAAGCTGAAGTTGGCTTCAGTTAGCATGCAAATTCGTGCTCATAAGTTGCATTGCAGTAAAACCCTCTTAACGGACACCCGTCAGATGCGGTCACCCCCTCTTTTACGGCCAAATAATAATTTGCATTTGTATAACATATAAAAGTATGTATTTCGAACCCCTGATTAACGGTCACCCCTCTTTCACGGACGAATATTTTTGTCCTGTCGGTGTCCGCAAAAGAGAGGCATTACTGTACATACTAATAAATATATTCAGGTAATTAAATGATCAAATTTTTGTTCGAAATGCAGTACACATGACCGTTTACGTTGTCAATCGAAATTCACTAATACAGGTTGTCTACAATTCGATGTTTTCGATGTTTTTTTATCTGTCTAAAGTAAGGTTGGCCAACCCGCGTCACGCGTAGCACAAATGGCACGCCATGGTATCAAGATTAGCACGCGAAGACTTTCTTCAAGAAATGCGTAATTGAGAAGTCACGAAATATTCTTTAATTGAAGATGAAGAGCGTTAGAAAGTATTGAGAATCAAAGTGTCACAGGTAATAATAACATTAGACCGTTCTCTGCATCAGCTATCACAACTTATTATGGTCAAATCATCACAAGCCATCGCTACATTTTTCACAGGAAATGTTTTTGATGGGATCCAAATTAACACCACAAAATAATAGAACGAAAAATAGAATAACACTTAAGAAATGCGAAGAAATATTTTTAATTATTATTTAGATGGATAAATAAAAGGCTATTTATTTATTTATTTTTCCATGAGATTTCTACCGAACAACTGAAATTTTATTTTATATTCTGTTTTTCAGGGGTTGAGAGGTATTGACGGACTGCCGGGCCCACTTGGAGCTTCAGTGAGTGTTTTCAGCAGTTCAAAATTCCTAAAGGTAAAGCTGCCAGATTTTTGAACCCGGCAGCGCAGAAGTAGTGTCCAAAAAAAAAACCCGAACCCTCACAAAAAACACTCTCTCCCCAACCCAAGCATGTGAACCACTTCATTTATTATGTAGCTGAGTATAACACTAGAACGAAGGATGCGGTACTTGAACATGCGGTCAAACGCAAACGGCTATTGAATATTTTTGCCTTTGGGGCCACGAGGGAGGGGTGGGGTGTTTACTTCTGCTTACTTTTGATGGCATGGCACGAGAAGGGGTTGGATGATGATTATGTAGGCAAATGGGTAAGAAAAAATCAAAACGCAAAATAATTATGTTTAAAATCAGAAATATAAAGGAAATTAAATTTAACCACGTCGAGTGGGGACACATACATATTCTTTCATTTATTTATTTTCGAGATTTTGGAAGCTTCTTGAGCCGCTTTATGCATTTAATGTATTTTTCATAATTTTGAAGGCGATAATTATTTCAGCCTTATAAAATGACATTTTGTGTTAAGAAAGGATATTTTCAAAATCTTTCTCGCACACGCGCACCACAATTTTGTATATAATCACTATCCACTTTAGTCTTTACAGTATTCTGTAGAACTTTCTGACAACAACACCTCACACGACGTGATAACGTGTGAGATATTTCCAAGCTACAATAATTTATAGATTTGCGGCACCTCCGTTTTAGTGCCTCCAAATGCCAGTGCTATTACATTTGATGATGTCATCCAAAGGACAATAATGTTGATTACATGCTTTGTTTAATGTTCTTTTGTAGGTGATATCCCTCATTCCTGTTCATATCGTTTATAGTTTTCAAATTACATATCGAGTTTCCCGTAAACAATAACTTTTCGTGATTTAGCGTAGCATCTTTTCCGAAAGATGAAACGTATTTTATGTCAAAACTTTTTAAATCAGTTTTTAAATTAACTTTTTCAACCCGTCAAATGTTTCTGACATAACATTACGTCAGGAATTATAAGAAATAAATATAGAACACCATTCCTTCACTACTGTCCTTTTCAGACCCGAGCATTCATGTTTTGGGATTTTAAAATGTTTTTGCATTTCTGATACTCAAAAAATGCATTAAAAATATAAATGTCAGCAAATCTTAATTTTTTTCTACTTTTTATTTTTTTGTGAAAAAAAATTTCACCTTGTTCAAATTTTTTTAGCCAAGATGATGCAGGGTATCTTCATCTCTGCAGAGAATTTTTTCAGAATTTTATTGCTAAATTTTATGTAATATGTCACACTTTCCCAGGAGGCACTTTCTCCTGGAAGCCATTATAAAAAACCATTTAAATGCTGCGCTCTGACGAAAGTCCCTAAAGTACACCATATATTCACCATATTTCTAACTCAAAACTTACACGTAAGTCAAAGCTCAATTCCCTGAGGTGAAAAGAAAAAATTCTACAGCGAGAGAAAAACTACCCCGTATTTGTGATACCAGTATCTAAAAGGGCTATTGTTATGTCAAGTGTGTGCATCGATTTAAGAAAAGTACCCTTCAAGTCCGGGATTACACTATAAAAGTTTGATAAAAGCTCTTTGATAAAACTTGAAAAAAACAGAAACAACAAGCGTATCGGTTACATTCGAGCGAATGTATTCAATATGATTACTGGTTGTTTAATCTTTTTTTTCAAGTTTTGTGAAAGATATTTTCTAAAACTTTTATAGTGTAATCCCGGCCTACAAACCTTTTGTGTGATACATAAAAAGAAGTTTTTGCCTCAAAATCTTTCTACCCGTCATCATTTTCTGAGAGGATGTATTCTAAAATAAATCGGTGGAGAAAGGACGTGAGCATATCACGCCAATGCATCATTTCTGCTTATGATTTTTTATACAAATACAACGCCACAACAGGCAAAATGCCCAACGAGGTGGCTGAGAGTTGATTTAAAAATCATATACACTCATTGCCATAAAAATTTGCGCACCCAGAAGAAGTCGTCAAAATGAAACGAAATTTTACACATGTAAGTACTACGTTGATATAAGTAAGTGATTAGAAAATACAAGGATCATTTATTGCAGAAAAAAGTACAGATGAACAGAAGTTTTAGTACTCTGTTGGACCCCTCTAGCGCAAATGCACGATGCGACACGAGCGGGCATTGAGGCATACAAGTTCCGTATCATGTCCTGAGACATCTCGTTCCACAGTTGCTGTAAATGCGCTTCTAGTTCGACCAACCTCGTAGGGTGTCCAACTTGCCGTCCCAAATGATCCCAGATATGCTCGATTGGTGACAAATCTGGGGATAGAGCAGGCCAGGGAAGGGTGGTAATGTGGCGGAGGCAGTCTTGTGACATCCTTGCTGTGTGTGGCCTAGCATTGTCTTGTTGAAAAATGGCTCCTGGGAGCCCTTCCATGAGTGGCAACACATGTGGCTGAAGGATGTTATGGACGTACCGCTGGGCTGTCATTGTGCCATGGATCAATATTAGGGGTGACCGTGTATCGTAAGCAATGGCACCCCATACCGTGACACCAGCTGTGGGAGCGGTGTGTCGCTGTAAAGCGAAGGCAGGATTGAAGCGTTCACCACGGGGCCTCCACACACGAACATTGTCATCACTGCTCAAGTTGAATCTCGATTCGTCGCTGAAGACGACCTGGTTCCATTCCGTTGCAGTCCAATCCCGTCGTGCTCGACACCACTCCAAACGGAGGCGTTGGTGGGTGGGTGTCATTGGCAGCACACGTAATGGGCGCCGCGATACCAGATGTCCTTCAGCCAGACGCCTTGCGATGGTTCGGGAAGACACAGGGACCCGAAGTGAAGCTGCTGCCTGTGTCTGGATAGCGGCCAATGAGGCAGTTGGCTCTACGCGTGCGTTTCGGATGATGTGACGGTCTTCTCGACGACTGGTCTGTCGAGGGCGTCCTGAACCTGGTCGCCGTGTAAATGACGTCTCTTCTGTCCACTGGTCCCACCACCTCCTCACAGTAAAATCAGAACGGCCTAGTTGACGAGCTACTCGCCGAGCTGACCACCCAGCTTCCATCATCCCGATGATTCTTCCCCTATCGAACTCTGACAACTGCTCATATGGTCTTCGACGGCGGCGTAACGGCATGTCTACCTCAGCATTTCCTTTGCAAACGATTAAATACACTCCAGCAAGCTCTGCTTACCTGTTTTATATTCCAAGGAGAACGAAGTTCAACGCCCTCTAGTGGCATTACGCAATGCGCAATCACGCTGCATTTCCAATCATTTGCATATCTGCCCGACATGTACCTTCAGGCCAACTTTCGTTTCGATCCCACAATTATTTCTTGGTTCGCAAATTTTTATGGCAATGAGTGTATAAAGTCATCATATATAAACTTTTTTTTTACATACGAAAGAGTAATAATTATAATTATGGGTAAATTCGAATAACAATTATTATTAGAGTTAGAAATAATTATTGCTCATTTTGGACATTACTGTCCTTTGACTTCAAACCGTTATGCACTACTATGACGTGACGTAGAAACACATCAGGTCTGACGGCTTGGGAATCATATCAGACATGATATTTAAGACACGCATTAAGCCATTAGTAGAAGTGAAGCCATTCTATGCGTTAGTCACGATACTTACTACTGTACTGTTATTTTGAGAACTTTATAACTGTTTTGACTTTTCGAAAAATATTTTTATTTTTATTCAACACCATGGATGTGAGACGCGTGTTGGATAACCTTGATTAGGAAGAGAAAGAAAAGGTTGAATTTTAATCGTTGCAGCAAGTTGCTCGAGAAGAATGTGGATGCATCCCATAAATGCGGATCGACAGCTGTCGAGTTCCATAATTTAGTTTCACAATTGCTTGAAGATCATCAGCGGCTTGTCATGTATAATCGAATGACAAAAACCGAGTTCTATGATCTCCTCAGCTTTGTTAATGCGAAGCTCGAAAAACGTCCAACTCACAAGGAAAGGGTCCCTAGGTGACGTCTTCAAAAAGTTTTGAAAAAATTGTCTCTGAGTCTACTTATTTATATATGCTTAAAAATAAAAAAAAATAAATCGGCGGAATTATTATGGATCACTAAAAACAATTTTTAATATAAATGTTTTGAATGCCAATACAGACCAAGAATGAATTTAACCCCTTAAGCGGTTTTTAAAATTTTCCTGATCCGCATTATAACTGCCACATTGGAAACAAAAGCGTGTTAACCACTAACGATCAGGGGCGTAATATTGCATCCAAACGCCAGTGGAATAAATTCAAAATGTTCTCTCGGTTTTCCATTCTCTTTCCTCATCATCGCGAGATTTGTTGCAATCCCATGAAAAAAGTATGTATATTTTATCTCTGTGACGTATCCCTTCTACTATATACATGCAGTGAAAGACAATTTTTCACCCTTACAGGTAGGTGAGGGTGATCACGCCGAAGCTACAAATATAAAATTTGGTCAGTAGTTTTATTTTTATGGCGTGAAAAGACTCACTAAGAAGGAGATTTTCGAAATTCGACCCATAAGAGAGTCATAAGGAGAGTTCAAAGGTTACAAAGAGAAATCACGCTGAGCCGAAACCACTGAAGGTGTGGCGGCATTGTCGAAAGTGTTTTTTCGACAAATTTTCGAAACTTATGATTGTAATGTAACTTTGATACCGTAATATGTTTCGTACATATTTATCGTACATTCGTGCATTATTTTGAATATGCTGTATGTACCGTAAGTGAAGTTACTGGATGGGGAGTGGTGTAGCGGCATTGTAAATTAGTGGCATTGTAAAATCATTGAAGAACAGGCTTCAGCCCTATATGTCAAATGTCAAGTATGATTGAGTTGAATAGAGGTAAAAAAAGCAATCCACACCCTAGTTACGTTAGTCCTAAAAGAAGTCTCGAAATAAATCAAAAGAAGTTTTATATAAGTATATCTCTCATCGTTATTTATATGTTGGCTCGGGGGAGACGACACCCCGAGATCAAAGTCTGATGACCCGTCTACTATAAACAAAATGGACAGAGAAAAAGTAGAAACAGAAAACACGCACACACAACATCAACATGCATGACGTCGCAGTTGCTGATAAATCGGTTTTAAGATCTGGTTTTATCAAGTAAAGGTACAATTTAAGATCAATAGTATCGTTTCGGATTATACAAAATTTAATCATCTGGCGTCACAGTAAGCACCAAAACATATCGAAAACATATGGGATATTATCGACAGCGACAGTGCCAATAAGTATTCAATATCAAAATTTAAATTGTATTTATTCAGGGAAAGTGAGACTGAACGAAAGAAAGAGACACTGGAAAGTGAGACTGTTCGCATCAAACGGCTCATCACTGGAATCGAACCACAGAATTAGAATAATATAGAGAGAGCGCGAGGGGTTACAATGTGAAGCAAAGATCGGAGTCACGTGACTCCGGTCAAAAGTCTGGTCAGGGAATCTTTGTGTTTGTTACCTCTCTTCACACCTGAGATAAAACTATTACAGAAAATAAATTTTTTTATTGATTAATTTGTGTTTGTTGTATATGAAATTACCCTCAAACAAAAAAATCAAATAATTAATTGATTAATTAATTTTCAGTCAATATCTTTATTAGGACCATCTGAGTTAAGATCTGAAGTCACTGTGTACCTCAGATGTTAACTTGAAGAAAGAATCATTCTAAAAACTACTTAATGCCTAAAAAAAATGAAGATTCACATATGTATACTTCTGGAGCGAAAAGGTTACACATATGTCACATGTAACATACATTTACGTACTCTAAATTATTACATATATACGCTACACGAAATTTCATCTATATATATAAAATTGATTTTCTGTGTGTGTGTCTGTTCTCTATACAAATCTATAATTTTAGATCAATCGTCGCCAAATTTTGCATATATACCAAATGAGACCCGACTTGAACGATAGACTACTTTAAAATTTCGCCAGACGAGGGCAAATGCCCTAAACGGGCAAAAAACTGTCCGGCAACAATGGTTTTTGGGCCTCAACAATCACTTTCCGAACGTTTACTTTGGTTACCGTGGTTCCGTAGCAATGCGTTTCAGACGTGTATATGCCTTTACAACGGTTTGTCACTTCTTTAATCCTGTTAGTATATGTATAATAGTTTATGCCTTTATAATGGTTTGCCACATTTTCAATATACTCTCAGTAATGAGGCTTTTTGAATAGACGTCATAATCATCACCAGCATCGCTTTGAGAGTCAGGAAAAGGGTGATCCTCATAGAAATCAGTGCTAAAATTGTCGATTTTACTGTAGAAATGCGGAAATTATTGGGATTTTCCGCCCCATCAATAATTTTAAAAATTGTATTGAATTCTCGATTTTTAAAATATTCAGTTCGCTTAGAGATATACGAAGCCCAGGAGATTAAATATGAAGTAATTAGCCAAACCTATACTTTTGAGTTGGATATTCAAGCAATATCATTGATTTCATTTATATCTTCTCAAGTATGAAAATTAATGTCTCCATATTGTCTTTTAATATTTAACTGCATAAATTCATATAGTTTGAGATATTTTAAAATTAGTTATGAGCCCGTGAAAAGTGCATCGAAAAAATTCCACAGCTTTAACTAAGGATTTTTGGAAGCTGGAACAGACAGATGGATAACTTGAAGTTCAGGGGGGGGGGGGGAGGATCGAAATACCTAGCGCCCCTTAAAAAAAAAATTATATTCATTTCTACGTTTCTGTGTAAATCTATATTTGTTTATTTCATGAATCGCGCAGGAAGTCGCCATATTGGTTAACTTGGACACGGCTTGCATGTCCCTCAAAGAAAGAGGGAGATATCACGTGATCCAAAAAGCCTCATTCAAGAAAACCCGGGCAGCGCCGGGTATTATAGCTAGTCTATATATATAAAATTGATTTTCTGTGTGTGTGTATGTTCTCTATACAAATCTACAATTTTAGATCGATCGTCGCCAAATTTTGCATATATACCAAATGGGACCCAACTTGAACGATAGGCTACTTTAAAATTTCGTCAGAGCAGGGCAAGTGCCCCAAATGGGCAAAAAACTGTCGAGCAACAATGGTTTTTGGACCTCAACAATCACTTTCCGAACGTTTACTTTGGTTACCGTGGTTCCCTAGCAATGCGTTTAAGACGTGTATATGCCTTTACAATGGTTTGTCATTTCTTCAATGCTGTACGTATATGTATAATAGTTTATGACTTTATAATGGTTTGCCACTTTATTCAATCACTCCCAGTAATGAGAGCTTTTTGAACAGACACCATCATCAGCATCACTTTGAGGGTAAAGCAAAGGATGATCCCCCCCATAGAAATCAATGTTAAAATTGCCGATTTTAATGTAGAAATGCGGAAATTTGGTGAGGTTTTTTCTGTCACATCAATAATTTTAAAAATTGTATTAAATACTCGATTTTTGAAATATTGAGTTCGCTTAGAGATATACGAAGCCCAGGAGATTAAATATGCAGTAATTAGCCGGACTTATATATACTTTTGAGTTGGATATCCATGCAATAACATCGATTTCAACTTTTTATTTATATCTTCTCAAGCATGAAAATGAATGTCTCCGTATTGTCTTTTAATATTCAACTGCATAAATTCATATAGTTTAGGTTGCTTTAAAATTAATTATGGGCCCGTAAAAAGTTCATCGAAAAAATTCCACAGCTTTAATTAAGCATTTTTTGAAGCCGAAACAGGCAGAGATAAATAACTTGGAGTTCAAAGGGGAGGGGGGAATCGAAATACCTAGCACCCTTTGAAAAAAGAAAAGAAAAATTTTTTTTTTACGTTTCTTTAAATCTAGATTTGTTTCTTTCATGAGTCACGTAGGAAGTCGCCATATTGGTGAACTTGGACACGGTTTGCATGTTCCTCAAAGAAAGAGAAGAGGGAGATATCAGGTGATCCAAAAAAGCCTCATTGAGAAAAACCCGGACAACGCCGAGTATTATAGCTAGTTTCTTATAATTTAGAAAAGTACTGACGATGAGGCATAGAAATTTTCTTGAAAAATTCATTTTATTCCTGAAATACACTCATGTCCATAAATTAACCGACTGACGGTCCTGCACGTATATGTATGTGTGAAGTTCATGCCTTCCAAACGGTCCAGGCCGTATTTTTACGTGTGAACTTTTCGACTTCCAAATGGTCCTGGCCGTAAATATACTGCCTTGCTTTCCCCCCATAAAGAATCACTAAGCTGGCTTAGCATACGCCCCTCTCCTTTCTCCACAAAATGACCATTGTACTCGCAACAGCGCTGGGCGTTGAAAACGACAAAATGGCTTCTGCCTCTTCGGCGGGAGGGGACAGTTTTCAATTAACTTAGCAGATAGACGTTTGACAAGCAGCTCTCGAATAGTCAGTTCAAAGAAGCCTTAATCCTTTTGTAAACGAATAGGAATTTTCAGAAAGTATAAAGAAGGCTGCTCTTCAGCAAGAAATGCCCCACCTAAAAGGCACGTCTTTATGTTATGATAGAAATTCTTATCGCTTGATTGTAGGATATGTACTGGCATTCACTTTTATTTTGGCATGAAAAAAAATTACATTGTATTAAAACTCATTGACTGCGAAACACTGAATGCAAGATAGAGATAAACAGGATTCCCTCCCCCCCCCCCGAATTGTGACATCCTGGCTTTCCAGTGATTTTAATTTTTTTACAGTATAGGCGAAATTTTTTTATTTTATTTTTCATTTGTTTATCTTTACCTCTTTATCACTACTCAAGTACGATACGGCAGAACCTCAATTATCCGATGTGATTGGAAACCCTACATCAGAAAACCAAAAAAAAAAAAAAAAAAAAAAATACAGTATCATGTTTATTTACGCAGAGCATAATTGATACCAGTGTTTCTTAACTCCTTTACCCTACACCCTGTCACCCTCTTTGGACCATGTTTTCTTCTCACTCCTTGCTTTCTTGGCCCTCGCCTTTGCCTGGGCCTCTAACCTCACCCTACAGAGTAAACCATTTCTAAGTATACAAACTATTTTCTTTTTGAAAAAATTTATAGTGAAAGCGAAAATTTTATAAACAAAGACTGTCATAGTGTCTGTCAAGACTGTCATGTCTCTAGAGTCCAGCGAGCTTCCCTCTTGTGAAGGTTATACGCTGGGCAGTGATGCCAAGATCGCGCCAACCCACCCCCTCCCGCGTGCAAAGTGATATTCGGGAAGGGGATTCAGTATTTCGATGGAAGTAACAGCCTACATATTTACATACTTTCGAAAATTATTGTGTGCCAGAATTTTATCATGTAGGCCCCATGAAGACATTATACCCCCTGGACTATGCCTGGATCATCCCATACTTGTGAACCAGAGTTGGGCGAACGTACACAGAGAAAGCATATGGGAACGTATGCGCATCACATTTGTGGTAAGGTGTACATAACATGTATGGAATTCTATTAGCTTTGCGCAAACTATGCCATGCTAATGTTCAGTGAAATCGAGAATGCGGCTCATTTGCAATACCTAAATCCACGCATGTATTCAATCTCTGCAACATTTCATTGCTCAGTTGATAATTTTCCGATAGTACCAGTGCTTATACAAATATATACATTTTTATATCATTGTTCATCGCTTCGTTGAGCAATGCTCTAAAAAATAAATAAGGCAAGGGCACTCGTGTGTGGCTTTTTTTTTTAATTTTTTCGGTGATAGTAAGAATTTTTTAAAAAAACAGTTGGAAGTGGAAATAAATATAAGCATGTTATCACATTGTTGACCGGTCATGAGTAAATTCAAACTTTCAAGCAGGATAAACCTGTGATTCTCAACCAGCGATTCTCAACCGGTGCTCCGCGGAGCCCTTGGGGTTCCGTGTACACTTCCCAGGGGCTCCGCCGTGACTCGAGGAAAATAAAACAAATCAGTAACTTTGATAGATAAATAAAAAATAAGAGGCCTACAAGGTTCTACCATAAAAATTATATGCAAAAAGTGCTCCTCGAGTGAAACAGGGCTCCACCATAGAAATTATATACTGAAAAGGGCGAGCCCAAAAAGGATGAGAACCGCTGCTGTAACCGTTCATTAAGTGGAAAAACCACAGAAAACGAACTTCGGTAGACCACCACTCTGCCGCCAGTAAGGTACAAACTTGGATGCTCGTGATGAGATCCCAGAATGATGTCCACGCGACGACACAGTAGCTCTAGAATATACTAAGTGGCCACGGGTGAAAATCCATTAAAAAAGTATTGTGCTGTAAAAGCTGTGCCACGGCTTATGATTAAGCATTCCGTACAAAAAAAAAAAAAAAAAAAAAATGTGCAGCTCATCTATCAATTCCTCACACTTATGTGACAGGACATGAATAAGCTTGTACGTGCTCATCAAGCACAATGCCTCAACATTGAACGAAAAAAAAGTATATTTAAATTTAAAAATAAAATACTCACACTTCTTCTAAAAAGTGTGCTCATTGTACAAACGAAACATCCAAATGGTTGACTGACTTCCTTTTTTTCCATCTAAGATAGTGATCTGGTGTCCCAGCCATTAGATACGTCGGAAGAGTTACGAAACCATGGGTGCTTGACTTGAGCTTTACATGGAAACTATTGATCCCTGAATGAATTTTGGGGGTGCTCAGATCAGTGGTACAGAATACTGTAGGTACTCGAGCACTCACTGCACCCTCTGGCTCCACCCCCACTGCCAGTCATCGCCCTAAATGCCAGAATTTTACTTATATATTGTGGAATCTTGATTAAGTACTGCACTGTCAGTTCCCTTCCCCCAACCCACAAGAAATTTCTGGCTACGGCTCTTCCAATAGCACCATTGTCCACATAACAGAAAGGTCTTCCAGGTCTTGAGGTCAAACAACCTACCATAACATTTATTTGCACAATAATGTTTTTAGGAAGAAATTTAACGATCAAAAACAGTTCAGCTCCTGGATGTAAAGCGGGCCACAGCAATTGAATTCAATTAGTGAGGAAAAACTAATTTCTTACTAAAATAGTTACCGTACTCCCCCACATTAGCTGGCATGCTGGGAAACAGTGAGGCAGACCAGCATGCTGAAAATATCCGTATTTTCCGGAATGCCAATAAATTCGATTCACGGATTCTGGAAAATTCTTGAATATCTTTATTTTTTATTAATTTCTTATCAGGAAAATAGATTATACATATCGTCGGAGCCAACAATGATGGCTCTTACTGGATGTTACTGAAAACAAACAGTTGAATATTTAATATTAGAATGAATAACTGAATGGAGGAAGAAGGAAATGAAACATTTCATGGAGAATCAGAAATATTGTTCAATGTCGGTACTGTAATTGAAAGAAGGTAAAATTTGATTAGTCTTCTATACATGTGTATGAACAGGGCTGCAACTAGATGCATGGTAAAGGAGATGTTTCAGAATGAAATTTGCACCCCTTCGGGTTCAGCGCCCGGGGTACGAGACCCGTCTGCTCCCAATAGTTGCGGTCCTGTGTATGAATGAAGGCTGACAGTTGAATTCATATCAGATGGCATAGAGTTATAAAATTCAGGAACTATGTAAGTAAAATACTTTCTTTTCAAAGTTTTATGAACACAAGATAATGCATAGATTCAATTTATTCCTGAGGAAGAACGAGACAAATTAATATTTAAAGAAAACTGATTTTTTTGAAAATGAGGAAGTGTGATTTAGAAAAATATACACATATATATCAACTTTATTCGGAAAATCCACTGATTCAGCTGAATGCATGCGGTGATCCTATTATAACCTCACTTTTTCCGGCATGCTGAAAGTGGCCAAGACCACAACATGCAAAAAGCTGGTGCCCTTCGTGTTTTACCGTGTGCCGGCCAATGCGTGGGAATACGGTAAGCTTATTGAAATTTTTGAGTAAAATAATTTGGTAGTTCAAATCAGCGCTCGTGTAATCACTTCCATTTTGCCCAGATCTTTACTTGAAAAGTAAAAAATGCGTTCGCAGAGGAATGGGAAAAAAGACGAGCCCACAAAAAGCCAAGTATTGTACTTAATTTGAATCCTTTTACGAGAGAGAACACACCTTTTCTTTTCCTCTCCTACAAAGAAGCATTCAACAGTGGGCGGAACAAAAATTTTAAACCATACAACACTAAATCCGATATCCCGCTGTTTGTACGGGGGGAAGGAAAAATTGTTGGATTTTTTTCGAAGAGGTTTTGTGACAATTACCTGAACCTTTTTCAAGTAGATTTTCTCAACACCCTCAAACCGTCAGTCGGTTAAGAATAATGCCAGCTCCAGCAAATAAAGGTTCAGAAACAAAACAAACGTTACTTATTCATAAAGCCCATTTATTAAACAAAAGATAAAGAACAAAAACGATGGTGTATGTATGATACCATTCATAAAAACTACGATTTTTGCTCCCTGGAGCAATTGTCAAAAATATCTCCTTTACAAAAACTTACTATTACATGGTTGGTATGATGGTTATACATTGTATGTCTCCCATGCGATGAAATACAGTCCGTACAACGCCTAGGCATGCTGAGTATCAAATTATCGATCTGATCTCGGGGAAGATCACTCCACTCAGCAAGCAATGCTCTCCGAAGTTCCGGTACACATGTAGGAGGTGGCTGACGGGCTGCAACTCGTCAGCCAAGCATGTCCCACACATGCTCTATCGGATTCAAGTCAGGTGAGAATGCTGGCCATTCCATACGGGTTATATCCTCAGATTCAAGGCATTCGTTTACGATGTTTGCTCGGTGAGGACGGGCGTTGTCATCCATAAACACGAATTCTGCGCCCATGGCACCCCTAAACAAACGTACATGTTGTTCCAGAATGATGTCCCGATAAATTTGGGCTTTCGTGGTTCCGGTTTGAATATGCAGATCTGTTCTGGAACCCAGTATAATTCCACCCCAAACGAGCAATGCTGCACCACCGTAACGGTGTCGTTCAATGATGTTGTCTTGGTGGTAACGGGTACCTGGCGTTCTCCATATGAAAGTCCGACGTGAATTAGACTGCAAGCTAAACCTGGACTCGTCGGAAAACATCACATAAGCCCACTGTGACGATGTTCACATTGCATGTTCTCTACTCCAGGCTAATCGCTGCCGACAGCGGAACACATCTGACAGGCCTGCGAGCATATAGACCAATATCTCCCAAACGTCTGTATACGGTTAGCCTTGAAACTGTGGTACCCGTGGCTGCAGATAGCTGACGAGACAGGTCGGATGCTGTGCTCCGTCTGCTTCTTTTGGCAGTTACTGCCCAATACCGGTCTTCATTCGGCGTTGTAACTCGGGGGCGTCCTGTACTGTAACGTCTACTGACATTTCCGTTATCTTGGAATCGTTGCCAAAGCCTAGAGATGACACTTTGGGCAATTCCAAGTTCCTCGGATACTTCCATTTGAGTACGCCCACATTCCAGGCGGCCGATAATTCTACCACGTAAAAAATCATCCACATGCGTCCTCTGTGTCATAACTATTCGCTTATGGCACTGAGCGCCTTACAGAACTCTTGTGAACAATTTTACTTCTTTGCCACCTTTCCTTATATACCCCCCCCCCCCTACACTGTCGTCATTGTGACGTACTATCGGCATCAGCTGGTGGCTTCCTGAAATTTGCATATCATTCTTGCAGATGTGTGTGATAATTCTACAGGTGAAATTTTTACTTTATATTTCGATTTCCGTGTGATTCTGAATTATCCTTAATTTCTGGACATGGGTGTATTATGTAAGTGTTTACATTTTTGTGTGATAAGGTTATAAAAGGTTTTTCAGGAATGCTGAAAATTAAACTTTTTCTTATTATTCAAATATTTCATGACTAAATATTGTATGAGTGTAAATGTGTTACATTACATGGCATAATATGATGCATTATAATTATATACATGTTTTAATAACCCCTAGTTAAAATAAATGTTCGAAATTAAAAGTGGCAAAGTGAATGAGAAGAGAATATTTAAAAATATAAATGAAATAGGCTGTATATAATAAGAGATCGGCTATAGAGCTAAGAGATAGGCTATATAATAAAATTTAAAAACTCAAAAGTCTTAAATTATTAGGAATTATCCCTTATGGAAATTAGAATATTTAGTTTTTCAATATGTATTTATATTATATATATATATAGAATTGATTTTTTTTTCTTCAAATCCCACATTCCCTAAATATTTTACAAAAGAATGAATGAAATTCATTGAACAAATGAAGGAAAGTTTTCATCAACTCGATCGAGTCAAATTTCGTTACAACAACATCCTAGCATTAACACGAAATCACTATGTTCTGCGAAAACGAGCCAAATGTAATAGCGCAGAACCTGTTCTTTCCCCGACAATACTGCTCATCTTTTCTTCACGTTCGACAAGTTTTATGAATAGCGTGCGCTGTCAATTATATCTTTAGTCTATGAATCGAACTATGAAACCTAGCCAGCTTTTGCAAAAACTGAAGTCTATGGCAACGGCTGATGTTTCGGATAATTTATTCAAAACTTTCTGGCTTGAGAAATTACCAGATCTGATTCGCAATGTGTTGATAGTGAATTGCGAAGACGTTACTAAGTTGGATGGAATGGCTGATCCAAGGGCGTAGCGGGGGGTGGACTTGCGGGGTCTGGTCCCCCTTCCCCGAAATGTGAGCAAATGGCCAAAAAAAGGGAAAAAGATGGCCAAATCTATTGTTCCATCACTTTGGTCTCCCCTAGAAATCAAAGCGCCCCCCTGAACGAAATTTCTGGCTACGCCCCTGGGCCGATCGAATATCGGATATGACCAGCACCTCCTAGAGATAGAAGACCTCTGCACTGTTTGCCATAAACGTCATTCAAACTACCTAGCAAGTTTGCTACATTTTGAAACACAGCATTCAATTTCGTTTCTTCTTATTTGGCGCAGAATCTTCCTGATTGGCTCATAAATACCGCATAGTGATTGGATGTGGGGCCATAGAAATCTCCAATACTGAGCCCGATCATTTCTTTTCTTCACAGCGATGATACTGGCCCAAGCAGGCAATTTTTTCCTCTGCATATTTTCAGGAAAAATGGATTATTTACTGACGTCACAAGCAGACTGCGGAGGCCTTCTATCTCATGGAGGTGCTGATATGATCCCAAGATCCGAAGCTTGTACTGTCGCTATGTGTCGATCAAAGAACTCTTGGGAAAAATTTTATCCCTGGAGAGCAGCAATTATCGCAATTAAATGTGCGATCGCGTTCTCGCAAACCGAATCGTTCCCGTGCTAGGTCTCGCAGCAATTCCCGATCGCGTTTCAATCCCAACGGAAAGTGCTGTCATGATTGCCGATTCGGCGAAAGATGCCGTTCGAAGAAATGTAAAGCTCCGTGTACTTGGGTTCAAAATCACTAAAAACAGGATAACTCCCCCTGCAGTAGGATACGTGGCAAGTTCTAAGGGAGAAACACTGCAAGATTGTTTCGACTTTCGTCGAAGACAAATTTGAAACTGCACTTCCTTGTCGACAGTGGGGTTGATGCAAGTGTAATTACAGCTACCACCCAAAACAAACAATCAACTGCATACAAATTGTATGCTGCAAATGGTTCTAAAATCGAAACTTATGGTGTCAAAGTAGTGACGTTGGATTTGGGACTTCGCTGAGATTTTCAATGGCCCTTCATCATTGCGAAAATTGACGAAGGAATATTGGGTGCTGATTTTCTCAATAAATTCAATTTGTTAATTGATCTCAACAAGAAAAAATTGATTGACGATGTAACGAAGCTTTGGGTCTCAGGTGCTAGTGTGATATGATTTTTTTTTAGAACTTTCCATGATTATTTGTTATCCGTGCCCGTTGCACTTTGATTTTAACTTGATTAATTTGATTCTTCGATTTACATAATTTTTTTGATTTCCTTGCACTACATGTAATCTTTGACATATCAATAAATTTTGGTTTTACCGGAGATGCCTGCTTCTTGCGACAGAGCCTGGGTGTCTCGCGGTTTCTTCAGTTTCTCCAGGTGCTGTTGCATCCATCTCTTAAGTAAGTGACATAATCAGTATGGATAGAAACTCACATTTTTTTCTCATTGTTGTCGCAGTATCCCGATAACCTGAAAACAATTTCGTTTCCAACAAATCCTAAGCATGGTGTTAAACATTAGATAGGTACTGAAGGCCAACCAGTTCATTCTAAAGCCAGACAACTTGACCCAAAGAGACTTTCAATTGCTAAGGAAGAATTTAAATTCATGCGCGTTAACAATATAGTTAGACTGCCAAATTCTCAATGGGCAAGCCCTTTACATCTTGTTCAAAACTCTGACGGAAAATATCGTCCTTGTGGTGATTACAGGCGACTAAATTCCCACACAGTACCTGATAGATACCCTATCTCGAGAATTGAAGATTTCCATCATATTCTAAAAGACGCTAATTTTTTTTCGAAAATTGATTTGCTCGAAGCTATGTGATTACCACGAAACCAAAAAGGTGTTCCCCAGGGATCAGTGTTGGGTCCCACATTACTCTTAATTTATATAAATGACTTTTGCAAAATGTACATGAACAGACAGCTAATCTCATTTGCAGACGATACAGCAATATATATAGAAGATGACGATATAACTAATCTTTTAATGAAAACTGAAAATGACCTTAGAAATATCAATCAGTGGATGACAAAAAATAAACTTAAACTAAACATTAGCAAAACAGAATATCAATGCATAAAAACACGAAGCATTCATCATGACACTGAAATTTATATTGAAATCCATAGCTGTCACCCACAGGAACAACATAACTGTAATTGTGTAATAACATAACTTATAGAAAGAGTTTACGAGTATGAATATCTAGGAAAAATCATTCAAGATGACCTAAAATGGAGTGCTCATTGCAACAGACTTGTCAAAAAACTTAGATTACACACAGTCCTGATATATACACTGCTCAAAACAATTAGGGGAACACATGGTTTTAACAAAATTACGCAAAGATGTATACCGATAAGTAACATAAAAAGAATCATCCATAATTTAAAGCCTAGCAGGAAACGGAAGAAGAAAACTTCATTGCAAATCAAAGTTCATGACGTCAAAAACCAGAAAAAGGAGATAAGGGCAGAAATCGGGATGTTGCAGAAACGTCTGTTTTACTGCCGTAACTGTGAAATTCGATTGCGCAGTATTTTTTTTTTTTGAGACAATTTTACTTGAGGATGTCTCAACAACGTGATTTACCGGAATCCATGGCATGACGTGTTATAGGCAGACTGGAATCCGGGCAAACACAACGTAGTGTCGCGGACGCTGTTGGAGTCGCCAGAAGTGTTGTTGCAAGGCTGTGGAATCGATTCCAAGAAACAGGAAATGTTAGACGTCGACCAGGGCAAGGTCGGCCACGCGCCACTACAGCAACTGATGGCCGGTATGTACGGTTAAAAGCCCGTCGAAACAGAACAGAGAATGCTACGCAGCTGCAAAGACGGTTGCTCTTGACAACCGGACGAAGTGTGTCCAGCCAAACAGTACGTAATCGGCTTCATGAGGGAGGGCTCTATGCACGTAGGCCAATGGTCTGCATTCCGTTGACCCCACGCCACCGTGCGGCCCGAAGAAGATGGGCTGCTGAACATCGAGATTGGGAGCAACATGATTGGAGCCAAGTGCTGTTTACAGACGAGTCCCGATTCAGTGTGGAGTGTGACACCCGACGTGTTCTGGTATGGAGGGACAGGGGCACTCGAAATAACCGTGCATTCGTTCGTGAAAGGTCACAATACAGACGAGCTGGTTGGATGGTATGGGGTGGAATCAGCATAGGCGGACGTACGGACCTGCCTATCATTCGGAATGGCACTTTGACGGCCCGAAGGTATGCAGAAGAGATACTGCGACCTCATGTCATCCCTTACGCTGGAGCCATTGGAGATTCCTTTGTTTTCCAGGATGATAATGCCCGACCGCATAAAGCTCGTCTGGTGGAGAACATGCTTGAAGCTGAAACAATACAGCGTATGGAATGGCCAGCGTGCTCTCCTGACCTGACCAATCGGGCATGTTTGGGACATGCTCGGACGACGCATTGCTGCGCGACCAAGGCCGCCTGTTACTGTCCGAGACTTGCAGATTGCACTTCTTGAGGAGTGGAACAGTATTCCCCAAAGTCTGATCGATAACCTCATCGCATCCATGGCAAACAGGTGTGCAGCAGTCTTAGCTGTTCGAGGAGACCACACGCCCTATTAAAACTCATGCATCATGTCTAAACAGTACTTTTTTTTATCGTTTACATGTAACCAAATTGTTACCCTAAATCATCTTTTCATGTTTTTTCCATATTTTCAAAGAATTAAAGCTTAATTCCAAATTTTTTGACGTCTTTTTTCTGTATTGCGCATTGATACGCGTGTAATATCCATTGTATGCCAATACGCGGCTGTCTCGCACGGTTTTCTTCACTTTTTTGCTTGCTTCCCCTAATTGTTTTGAGCAGTGTAGATTGAAGTACCTAATAGATGCAGACATTCTAAAAGATATTTTCTATACTTGGGTTTTCTCTATAATAACCTATGGCTTATGTTCTTGGGGAGGTGCATACCAAACTAACATTGAAAAACTACGCAACATATATAACAAAATAAGAAGTATGATAATGGACACATATTGTGAAAACAATAATAATATAAATAGCTATATTTTTAACATCAGACAGCTATATATTTCCAGAACTTCTTTAGAAATAACGGATGGTTACAGAGAAAAACAAATAGAACCTCTGTAAGACTTAAAAACGAATATCAAATACCAAAAACTAAAAAACATCTCTTTCAATGCACTTAAAATAATGAATTTTTTCTGATCGGAGTACCAAACAACTAACAACACTAATAAAAAGTATGAAATATATCAATATGTACTTCTATCAATATATAAATTCAGATATATCAATCTTGCACACTGAATCACACCAACAATATATATAATTCTTGAACCTTTGACGAAACCTTCACAATTTGGAAATTACAATCGTCTGTTTTGTATTTTTTCTCTGATAAATTTTATCTCATTGTTTTATGTCTTCATGCAAATAGAAAACCTAATAACATTGTAATGTACTTTGGTTCAAATTGGCGGCTAAAAAAACAGAAGTATTCAAAGGAAGAGAAAAATATGTATATATATATATATATATATATACACTGGTGAAATAAATTAAGAGAATTTGCATATTTTATCGAATTTCATGAAAAGAACTGAACTGAATGTAAAACCGCTGCTTCTAGACAAAAATGCAGATCTTATACGTCAAATACGTACGCGTACACGTGTGTGTAGGCGGAGCCAGTAGAGAAACAGGCTTTATAAGCACGCGTAAGTTAAGACGCATTTCGTTCGCTAGCACAGCTCGGCGAATTTCTTCGTGTTATTTTGCAGCAATCAGTTAATTTCAAATTGTAACAGTAAAAATGAGTAACCACCAACGTTTAGATGATGGAATGAGGTGGCTAGAAGCAGGCCAATCTCAAGTCCAGATTTGTAGAGAGTTCAAATTAACTCCCAGCGTCGTATGTAACTTATGGAAACAGTTCCAGGATACCGGATCCATCGAGAGAAAGCCTGGGCAAGGTCGTCCAACAGCCACGACGGCCAGAGAAGATCGCCATTTGTCGATTATAGCGAGGCGTAACAGAAGTGCTACAGCTTCTCAGCTCTCTCGTGACTTGTATGCAGCCACAGGCTTCATCAGAGAGGGTTGTTTGCAAGAAGACGCTGTTTGCGTCCCGCTCACTTCTACGGACAGGAGAATCCGTTTATCATGGTGCATAGAGATTGGAGTATGGATCAATGGGCGACCGTTCTCTTCACTGATGAGTCCCGGTTCAGCCTAAGCACCGATTCTCGCCGTACGTTCATATGGAGAGAACCAGGGACCCACTACCTACCCTCCAATGTCCGCGAAATCGACCATTATGGCGGAGGAGGTTTAATGGTCTGGGCAGGCATCATGTTGGATGGGCGCACACCTCTCCATGTCTTTGAAAGAGGCACTGTGATTGGTGTGAGGTATTGGGATGAGGTCTTGGAGCCCTATGTTCGCCTTTTCAGGGGTGCAGTTGGCCCTGAGTTCATTTTAATGGACAATAACGCCAGGCCACATAGAGCTCTTCTGCTCGACGATTTTCTAGAGAGTGAGGATAATCGCCTGATGCATTGGCCAGCCAGATCTCCAGACCTTAACTCTATAGAGTGTGTCTGGGACTCTCTGGGGAGGGTAATTGCAAAACCCCACTCCGGGAACCATCCAGGGAATGAAAACAGCGTTGCTGAACGAGTGGGACCAATTGCCACAGGAAATGATAAACTGCCTTATTTCAAGTATGAAATCACGCTGCGAGACCTGCATATCTGTAAGAGGGGACCATACCCCCTATTAACCCATCTATTAACCCATTTTTTTGTTTATTCTGTAACCGCTGTTTCATACCTTCCGACTCCAACGAGTGTTACGCACGATCATGCGTGTGTATTACAATTATTGATTGGTTATTTGTTTTGTATTGTATCAATGTATGTACATATCAAATTTCATTAAAATCGGTACAGTAGTTCTAGAGATAATCGACCAAGTCTGCAAATTCTCTTAATTTCTTAACCAGTGTATAATATAAACCAACTATATTAGTCAGAGAATTTAAGAAACTTCCCCCTCCCTTTTTTTACCGATTCACAAATTATTTAAAACTTGTGTCGGTCCCTTGAATTTCACCAGTTTGCGAGTATTGAATTGTTGAAGGGCGCTGCTCGAAAGGATGGTTGTGTTTCTGATTGATTTAAATAATTTTTGTAAGAACTTTGCCTACGTTTTACGTTTTGTCCATTTTTTTTGAAAGTGTGTGTATTTATACCGGTTTTCCAAACTTTTTGATGCAGTGTACTCTCTTTAGTGGGGGCAAGGCACCACGGACTCCCTATAGGGAAGCTAAATTTCCACGCTGCCTCCCCCATGAAATCCACAATGTGTTTTTTTTATAATTTGCATGCCATAAAAAATTGAAGTAGAAAATTTCAATATTTCACAACACGAAATAAGTCCTCCGTGCAATAATAGTAAATAACAATGGTCTCACGGATCCACAGAGGTCCGTTGAAAAAACACTGTGTGTGCTGTATAGTGCACATGATTTTATGTTTCCTGCACAATTATAAGTTAGGAATTATAAAATTTATCTCGAAACATGTGGATAGGAAGTGATTATTTACAGAACTCCGGCCCCTATCTGGCTTTTCTATTATAGGGCCCGCCGTTCCGCCACATTAGGCCGTATTGTCTGGAGTATAATGTATTTTCACAAATATGTGTTTGGTAGCACATATGTGGAATATCATTTGGAAAACAACACAATTTTCAAAATTTTTGTAAATAAATTGGTTCGGAATGTTGTAAGCATTAATTTTATTTCCTCACATATCTAAAGTAGTATTAACCGTTACAGCGACGATAACGAGACGGCGATACAAGGCAAAAAAGTCGGGACAGCCAAAATAAAGTGAAAATACGGGAATGTCCCGGGAAATGCGTGACATATGTGTCATATGCATAAGGTCAACACAAAACGTTTGCTAAGTATATTTTGCTATTTATCTTTTATTTTCACTGTCCCGAATTTGTTTTTCAAAATGTCCCGTATTTTCGACTGAACTCACTTGACTCACTGAAACTCGCTCAATCTTGACTGAAAACGTGGAGGAAGGTAATTTTAATTTCTTACAAATCAAGGTACGATTAATTATGATTGTAAACATAAACGTTCATGTCGTATATTTGTGACGTGTTTTTTTTTAAATAACAAAAACGAGACATTTTTTAAAAAATATCACAATAACAACGTTTATTCCGTGAAATACATTTTCATTTACTGCAATTTATTGTAGTCCTTCTTCGTACATACCCATCGGCATTTCGAATATTGAGTTCGCAATATGAAGCACAGAAAATTAAATATAAAATAATTAGCCGGACTTGAGTTAGATATTCATGCAATAACATTGATTTCAACTTTTTATTTATATCTTCTCAAGCACAAAAATAAGAATTAAAGTCTCCGTATTGTTTTATAATATCCAATATTATCAATCCATATAGTTTAGGATGTTTTGATATTGATGATGGGCCCATAAATTACACTGAAGAAATTCCGCAGCTTTAATCAAGCCTTTTTTGAAGCAAAAGCAGGAAAATCGATAACTTGAGCTTCAAGAAAATTTTCGAAATATCTCGCACCCATCAAAAAGAAGAAAAAAAAAAAACCAATTCATTTCTACGTTTCTTTAATTTTGATTTATGTCTTTCATGAGTTGCGAAGGAAGTCGCCATGTTGGTTACCTTGTACGTCCCTCAAGAAAAAGGGAAATATCATGTGATTTAAAAAGCTTCATTAAGAGACTGCAAACAAGAATATTCATCTCACACACGTCATGTTTTTTTTTAATTCAGTGGAATTTGAAGTTTTTTCAAAGGCGCTTTATTTCCCGCGATTGGCGAATTTTCACTGATTTTAGCACGGGTTAACGACTTCGCTTACTTTTGGCATCATTTAGCGATAATTGACATTGTCCCGTATTTTCCCGTATTTCGAATCCCAATTTCACGTATTTTTCACGAGAAAATATGGTCAGCCTAGCAATAAGCAATTCTTTATTTAGGATCTCTATCTCCCGTATTTCCACCGATAAAATATGGTCAACCTACGTATACCAATTTGTTTTCCGTGACCGACATACCACGGTCACTTTCCCTCGAATAGATGAGTTAACGGGCGCTTTATACATTATATTTTTTGTTCTTAAATCCGTAGATAAAAATCTCGGTTACTTCAAGACAAAATGATATCGCATAATCCGCATTTGCAAGTTCCATTTATCAATGATGAAATATTAACAGTAGAAAAACGGAACGGGGGTCTTTTTGACCCTGCACGCTGTTTAAGCTTACATATCTCTGCTAAGAATAAACCGAACCACCTGGAATTTCTGGACTTTTCCTGAGTTAGCATGTTCTTATTGTATACCAAAGCTTTCTTTCGTTATCTTTTTTAACAACGGAGCTACGAGCGGATATACCTAGAAAGACCGAAGGGGGGTCATAGTGACCCTTCCCTATATTCTAGCACATTATGCGATAAATACTAGTATCATCGCCACAATTGATTTCTAAGTAGGTTATAATCCTTCTGAAAGTCTTTTTTGCATTTGACCATGTGTGTGACCTTTCTTTTCCTCTCATTCTTATCTGCAAGTGTCGTCAGCAGGTGTGCCATTTTTGGTTTCTGTCAAGCATGCTTGCTATATTATCTGTTAAGTTGTTTATTCTGGGAAGTAGAAAATTTGAGTGTATGTGATCTTTTCAAACAGTTAGTTTGATGAGATTAGATGAGAGAAACTCTGGAAGCAGTGATGAGATGAAAGTCCAGAAGATCATAGGTCTACCCTATATCGAACTGTGGAGAAGAAAATAGTGGTTCTGATGACAAAGGTTTAAATCAAAATAAAATTATTTCTCGGGCGCGGTAGCCCAGGACGATAAGATATTCGCCTAAAGCGCCAAAGGATGTTTAGAGGTGTCGCGAGTTCGATAGCCGGTTCGTCCTTGTCAGAAAACTTTCCTGACACAGGGGTACAACAGACACGGCAATATGACCGTAGAAGAAATTGCTACCGCAGGAAGTCCTCCATCGAGTGGCTAGCGCACCAACCTCTCGATGGGTCTAAAAACAAGCTTACCGTTCGAAATCGGCAATAAATTGTAGGTCATGATCTAATTAGCCCTCGTGCGCAGAGAATGACCGTGGTGCGACAAAAATGATCAAATAATCAAAATTATTTCTCGAACGGTGCCTCATTTGGTAGAAAATACAATGCCATTGAGAAGCAAGAAACGTAAAATCGTCAGAAAAGTTACTCGTTACAACTCGTTGAAGCCACAGAAACTATCTTAGAAACTGCAGCAGATGGGAGCATATGGAAAATCATAGAATCTTCCTCAGCTTTAAGATGTCGAGGATCGCAAAATATACTGAGAGAAAATCAATGTCCCACATTTTATGCGTCCAAAAAACAAAAATGAAAGTGTTCTGAGTTCGTGACGCCTTATTTTCCGCCACAAAATGGTTCGACATATACAGAAATATACAGAAGCTGAAGCCCATCGTCATCTAAATGAAACTACTTGGTCAGTTTCTTTACTTGAACTGGATGCAACGATATCCATTATCTACGCAAGAGGTGCAAAAAACTTCCTACTGAATTCATTGTGGTCGTCGATTTAGAGTGCCCCATTTTCTTCCCAAACAATGACAAGAGATCGTTTCAAAGAAATTTTGAAATCCATGCGATTCGATCTGAAATCTGAAAGGTCTGAAATATTAAAAACTGACCAATTTGCTCTTGCACACACTATGGAATTCATTCATAGTATACAGTGCGACTTGCTACAAACCAGGGCCCAAGCTGACTGTGGATGAATAACTTCTACCCTCAAAATCAAGATGTCCATTTACACAGTATATCCCAAGTAAGCCAGATAAATTTGGGATAAAATTCTGGCTTCTTGCCTGCGTTGATTCCAAATATATTCTAAATGGATAGAAAATCCGTTTGGATTACACTGGAGCAGATTACACCAGACCAGCAAATCAACTTGTTTATGAACATGTAATTCGATCAGTCGAACCTTATCTAGGAGAACGTCGAAACAAAACAACAGATGATTATTTTACATCACTGAGATTATGTGCATTTTTGAAAAGGACAAGCTTGGTTGGGACCCTTCAAAAAGACCGTCGTGAGGTACCTCCAACTGCAAAAACAGGAACACAGGATCTATACCCGTCGGTAGTATTCTCAACTGGAACTGATATCACGCTGACATCTTATCAGAGAAAAAAGATTAAAAATGCTTTAGTTCTGAGTTCACTTCATAATGATGTAACTATCAACGAAAACGTGAAAAAGACCCCAGAACAGTTGCCTACTATAACGAAATTAAATATGCAGTCCACATCGTGGATCAAATGGTGCGATTATACACCAATAAGAATGGAAGTCGTCGCTGGCCAATGCATGTTTTCCGAAAAAATTACCAAAATTCTGTGAAATTTTAATTTGCGAAATTGGCAAAATTGTAATATTTTATACCGCCCCTCAACACATCCCTTTTCACGAGCGCCAAAAGGAAACGTTTCCGGGAAAAAAATGGCAAAACTCTGTGAAATTTTAATTCAATAAAATTGTAATATTTTATATACCGCCCCTCAACAGATCCTTTTTCACGAGAGCGGAAGGGAAACGTTTCCATGAAAAAATGACGGAAATTCTGTGTAATTTTAATTTTATGTAATATTTTATACCGCCCCTAAAGAGATTTGTTGGAAGAAGATATTTCATACTTTGCCTGGATTGCCTGTGAAATTGCCTGTGACTAAAGGGGCCTACACACGTTCAGTTATGCCTGCACAGTTATACCTGTACAGGCATAACTGCGCAGGCATAACTGAACGGTTCGATGCATCCACACCATTCAGTTATACCTGTGCAGGCGAAGCCTCTGGAACCGGTTCTAGGCAATCTGTGGGGATATTTTCATTCTTCGATCTCTGTCTTCGCGGTCTTTTGATCAGTTCGGTTTTTTTCATAGTCTATAAAGTTCGGAATTTTCTAGTATGATTTCCACAGATGATGCTTTGGGTGTAGTTGGATTGGTTATGTCACTGAAAGTTATTAACTTGAAAAAAACGGGTAACGTGGTGCAAAGATTGGTTAAAAAAAAGGCAATAATATTTAATATTCGCACGTTAAATTATTACAGGAATTGAGATTTGCACCAAAAGATTGGCATAATTTTCTCAGAATGGATCAAGATACCTACTCAAAGCTTTTTTTTTCAATTCCTTTCGGGAATTGCTTCTCTAACTGTTTACTTTTTTAACAACACTGTCTCTGTTCGCTAGAGGATCTATTTCTCTCATTTTCCACACCAATCTCTTATAACTATCATCTTTCTTAATTTTGTTATGGTAATCTTTAGTTTTCACCTGCCACAAGCATTTCTTATTCCTATACATTTCAATGAATTCTTCCAAACATTCGCGCTGCCCGTTTAGAAGATCGCTCGTCATTATAAACCTCGAGTCATGAAAACTAAACTGAACTCTGAACTAAGCTCTGGTGGAGTGTTGAAATTGGTGTTTCCCAAAGTAGGACTATTCAGGCTATGAATGGACACAAGGGGGTGATGGGGGGGACGAGAGGAAAACATCAGTTTTCGAAAACTCAGACCATTTTACCAAGGAAGCATTTGTAAATATATACCTCTCATAATGACCGATTTTCATGACTTAAGTAAAAGGCACTACTGCCTACTCATGCTTATCAAGAATGCTATCCATATCTACAGTGATTATGACAATATAGGCAATAAAAGATAAATTTTGGTATTACAATGGACGCTCCATATAACGACACCTTCGTCCCGTCGAGAATCGACGTTATATTTGGAGCAAGGTCGTAGCGAGGGGGAGACTTGGGGGTGTGGTCGGGCCTGATTGGGACGGTCGTTATATAAGTAAAACGTAAAACATTTGGGACTTACCCTACCAGTCTTTGTCGCTATAACGTGAAGTTGTCATAACGAGCGTCGACTGTATCTTCGAAAACAAGCATCGTTTCTCCTCTGAATATACAGATAGTGGATACATGCTCCTTCAGCATCGTATGATAGTATTTTCTTTTCGCGATAGCGTCGATTTAAAAAAAATAATTTTTTTGACTTGAAAATTTTTACGGTAACTTACGTAGTGTTTTTCCTTGAAAGAAAACTGAATTTTCACGCGACCTCTTACGATTAATTAAACTCAATTAGAAATTGACTTATTATTAAGCATAGTATGTATATCAATAGTATTACTCAATGATATAATTATATTATCAATCGTATATCTCTCTCAAAGAATTTTTCGATTGTTTTCTTACGTTTAACTAGCGTAATTTCATCTGAATTTTTTTCTTTCAATGTTTGAGCTGAAAATTGAAATTCGTTGCAATCTGATGAGATGTGTCCAAAAAACAAATTCAATGAGATTCATTAAGAATTACATGTAAAAGAAAATAATAAATTGCAGTGATTTTTGTCCTGTTGATGCTTGCTGGATTTCGGTCAAAAAAGGAGTAGGAATCCTGCGTTTGAAATTGCAAACAATTGCAAACATTAACTAAATCGTATAAACACCTGCTTGATTTCTAAAGGAACTACATGTGAAAGAATACTAAAATAATCTGACGTTATACACGGGGCCTCTAAAATCTCCAAGAACCCTGGTTAAAAACCTCTTCTCTAAATAATCAATAAACAATTAATAGTCATAGCACATTATTTGAATACAGAGTTTGTGTGTTTCGGTGCATAATTTCGGGCAAATTTATTGAAAAGAGTGATTTCAGAAACAAAATTGCGATTTTTAACAATGGTCGAAATATTTCTAAAATTTTATTTCGGTTTTTTTATTCGATATGAAATTGTAAGAAAATAAATATCGTGAAAATTACGCCATTAGAAAAATTTCTTCCAATTAAATGGAATCCCTCTCCAAAAGAAGTTATTCAGTTATTATTGTTCTTTTACAATTATCAGTAAAAAAGAAGAGGGAAGAAAGAAGGCGAATATAAGAAAGCGGGAAAAAATAACTGCACAGTTATACCTGATGGCCCATACACACGCTCAGTTATACCTGCGCAGGCATAACTGTACAGTTATACCGAATCGAAAAACCATTCCCTTCAGGTCGCCTGCGCAGGTCAACTGACGGCCCCTACACACGCTCAGTTATGCCTGCACAATTGGACTGTACAGGCATAACTGCGCAGGTATAACTGAACGTGTGTAGGGACCTTAAGAATGAAAGTCGCGCTGGCCAATGCATGTTTTCGGAAAAAAATGACGAAAATTCTGTGAAATTTTAATTTTATGTAATATTTTATACCGCCCCTAAACAGATTTGTTGGAAGAAGATATTTCATACTTTGCCTGGATTGCCTGTGAAATTGCCTGTGACTAAGAATGAAAGTCGCGCTGGCTAATGCATGTTTTCGGAAAAAAATGACGAAAATTCTGTGAAATTTTAATTTGTGAAATTAGCGAAATTGTAATATTTTATACCGCCCCTCAACAGATCCCTTTTCACGAAAGCCAAAGGGAAACGTTTCCGGGAAAAAATGACGAAAATTCTGTTAAATTTTAATTTTACGAAATTGTTATACAGGGTGATTATAAAAAAAACTATCCCGACATATGGGCCCCTACCTATCATACCATTCACGGAAAATGAATGAAATTTTTGCATAAGGTATTTTGATGTATGCGCTCAAGAATGATATGGAAAACAACAGTGTCACTCTAACAGTTACGGTTACAGTGAGAAAATTTCGAAAATATCAAATGGCAACACCAAGTTTTTTGTATTGGAATGTGATCTCCATTGTGAAAAACCCTAAATAGCGTTCGAACGGCAACTGTAGCATGAAAATCACCGGCGGTAGATAGGCTAAAAGTGAGGACAACCAATAAGGACACAGAAGCAGCATAAAATAAAGCATTTTATTGTGTTTCACAAATTTTCCACATGACCTTGTGGAGGACTAATCAGGCTGGGATCTCAGTCGAAGAAACGGTGTGACGAATGAAACGAACATTAATGCTCTGGTGCACGACAAAGTCCTTTTTACTTTTTCCTTGCCTAGCTCCGGGGATTTTCGTGCTACAGGTGCCATTCCAACGCTATTTAGTGTTTTTTAGTATGGAGATCGCATTCCAATACAAGAAACTTTGTATCGGTGTTGCCATTTGATATTTTCTCACTGTAACCGTAACTATTAGAGTGACACTGTTGTTTTCCATATCATTCTTGAGCGCATACCTCAAAATACCTCATGCCAAAATTTCATTCAGTTTCTGTGAATGGTATGATAGTTAGGGGCCCATATGTCGGGATAGTTTTTTTATAATCACCCCGTATTTTATAATGCCCCTCAACAGTTCCCTTTTCACGAAAGCTAAATGGAAACGTTTCCGGTAAAATATTACGAAAATTCTGTGAAATTGGCTAAATTGTAATGTTTTATACCACCCCTGAGCAGATCCCTTTTCATGAAAGCCAAAGGGAAACGTTTCCGGGAAAAAATGACGAAAATTCTGTGAAATTTTAATTCGATGGAATTGTAATATTTTATACCCCTCCTAAAGAGATCCTTTCTCATGAAAGCGAAAAGGAAATTTTTATGGAGAAAAAAAAACGTGTCATTCATCAGAAATCTATTGAAATTTATAATTCAACAAGAATCTCTTATTTTGGAAGGCGCATTTGGCATCCTGCGGCTTATATAATTAAAATTTTGTCAGTGGATGTTGTGGAAGAAGATATTTAATACTTTGCCTGGATTGTGCTTAGGCATTCTATAGAATGACTAGTCAAAGTATAGAATAAAACCGGTATTTCGTACTATTCCTGAAACGACCAGGCATTGTATTGAATGCCTGGATTTCATACTTTGCCGGTAACATGTACACTGCTGGTCACCCAAATTGCAACACCAAGAAAGACAAAAGATATCGCAACAATATTTATTTTGTAGATAACATGTTGACCAAGCATCAAATGATTAAATTTATAGACTTCTGTGAAGTGTGGTTCCTGCCAAAATCAGTAGCCAGAGTAGCCGCCATTGTTGGAGATCACCGCTACCACACGCCTCGGCATTGATTCAAAGAGACTTTGGATGTGTTCTTCGGGTACAGCAGACCAAGCAGCTTCCACCCGTTGCCAAAGTTGATCTAGTGTGGCAGCTGGGGATGTAATCTGGGTCAATCGTTGAGCAACCATGGACCACATGTTTTCTATCGGCGAAACATCCGGAGAGCGAGCTGGCCAGGGAAGCAATTCAATCTGGCGATTGACGAAGAACCTTTGGACAATGCTTGCCACGTGTGGTCGCGCATTATCCTGTTGAAATATGGCTGTGGGCAAGCCCGGAAGGTAAGGAAGGACAACTGGCTCCAACACCTCGGAGATGTAGCGCTGGCTTTTTAAAGTACCGGCAGTGCGTACTAGAGGAGTGCGAGAGTGATATCCAATACCGCCCCATATCATAATACCCGGTGCAGGACCAGTGTGGCGGTGCATAACGCAGCTGTTCAGCATCCTCTCTCCACGGTGTCTCCAGACTCGAATCCGACCATCGTGGTGTTGCAGACAGAAGCGTGACTCGTCAGTAAAGACAATTTCATTCCATTGTGCCGTCCACATCCTTCTTTCATCGCACCATTGGCGGCGGAGACGTCTGTGGTTCTGCGTCAAGGGTAGACGAAGCAATGGACGTCTTGCGGACAGACCACTCTGCTGTAAACGGCGTCGAATGGTACGCGCAGACACTGGATGATGCGGTACAGACTGAATGTGCTGTGCTATGGTTCGTGATGTGGCTGAGCGATCCGTCACTGCCATACGCACAATACGCCTGTCATCACGTGAAGTGGTGCACTGAGGTGGATGCGATCGAACACGTCGGTCCGTCGTACCCTCCTGCATCACATATCCGCATTACAGTTGTTTGGTTTCGTCCAACACGACTACCGATTTCACTGAAAGATAATCCACAATCTCGGTAGGCCACTATCCTTCCTCTGTCGAACTCGGATACTTGATCAAAAGATGATCGCTGTTTTCTACGAGGCATAATTGATCGTTTTTTTTGAAAAAAACCACAAGAAAAACACAATTGCCGTTCTTCAAATCGTCGAAATCTCCAAGCCTTAAATAGCGCTTTGAAGTGGCGCCACGGGCGCGCGTGATGTGCGTCTGCGCTGAAATTCTAATCATTTGCATATCTCACTTCCGCTAATGCATGTTGTAAATTTCATATTATTTGCATGCTTCCTTCAGGGTGTTGCATTTACGGTGGCCAGCAGTGTATATTAGATCAGTCGACTGAAACTTTGACGTTGGGAGGGGGTGTCTTAATATTTCGTTTTAAGTGTTATTTTTCTCTTTATACTGTTTGAGGCAGAACATATTTTGCAAACAGAATGCGTATTTATATGCTGCAAAAGATCGCAGGGAATGTTCTGCAAAGTTGGAAGAACTTGGCTACGACAGAGGATGTTTTGCAAGAGAAAGCCATGCTACGGGCGCACTCGGGGACCAGGGGGAAAAATGTTAGGACCCAGTTGGTCACGTGATCGTCGTTAGCCTCGACTAAGGCGACTTGATAAGTAAACTAATAAAAAACTTGATAAACCATTTAATATAGTTATTAATTCATTGAGTGGCCCTTGCATCGAAAATAATCTTGACTGTGGCATGGCTTGGAAAAAGGTTGGCCAGTCCTGTTCTAAATAAATGTATAAAACCACACACATCACTATATTATGATACATACTTTTGGTACAAACACACATTACTTCTTTCCAACAAATAAATATATTTGTATATATTGTCCAACCAACCAAATTTTTTTTCTTCCCTCTAAAATCTAAACAAATACAAAATGATGAGCAAGCCAAACACGAGCTTTTCTTGAGCAAATGGGAAAGACTGGCATTTCCATTAATAGTACAATTTCTTTTTTTCATTATACTGCATGTTAATTCTTCATTATATGTGTATATAGTAAAACCTCACTACAACAGTTACTCAATATAACAACAAAAAAATCCCTCTACAGCAATATTTTTTTTAATCTTGTTTTTGGACATGTCTTGTTCACAAAAATATTTCTATTTGACATTTTATAACAAATTATATTATTGAGTATTCATTGTAATAACCAGTGTGGGATCTTATCAATTATTTAGAAATGTTAAAATGTGTGTGCTAGCAATTTTTAAGTTGTGGCGCTGTGGCAGCCCATGAGCAATAAAGCAAAATTTAAGCTTTCAAAATTTTACCATCAAATTTCACACATCAAACAAAATTTAAACAGTAATAGGCCAATTCACCAATGAGAAACATGTTCAGATAAAACCCCACTTACCTTTAGAATCTTTATAACTTTCCTCATACATAGTATCCTGTATTCTGTGTTGTTTGATGTGTATGGATGCTGCCAGTGTGAACAATACAGTTACACCTAATTTGAAGATATAATAAAAATAATTAGCACACAATCTCTTTTTTTGTTTATCTTAATTCAAAATAATGCCACAAGTTCATATTGCTTGAAATTTACGAATGAATTATACAGTATATGATAGTACGTATTATTAAGTGATACATTCACATAAGGTACTGATCTGTAACCGACTAAAATACTGTCAATTTTCTTTTTAAGAACCTTGTCTTTCGAGGATGATTCTTTTTTCGAAAAGATTCTTTCTACCTTAGATTCAGTTAATTCTTTTAATGGCTGAATTCAGATTTAGATTGATTTTTATTATTTTTCTTTCTATTTCCTTTCCTGATCCTTTAGTTTAAAAATGCCAATCAAAAAATCCATAAACAAAAATTTTCCTGCATGTTTTCTGAACCCAACCATGTCCATAGAAAGAGCATTGAAAACAAACAAAAAATTAAATTTTATTCTTCCTCAAAAATGGGCAATTTTAAAAAATCAAATTTATGGCATAAGTGCTGAAATGTATGAAATTTGTGTTTTATAAATTAAGTTTGGAATTTCACACCTTGGCGAAAGAAATCAAGTGCTTTCATGAAAAAAATTTTTTTTTCTTCTAATTATTGAACATTGGAACTAAAACGATCAATATTAAATTTGGCTAGCAACACAAATTAATGATCACTAACACAATTTTGTTGCCTGCTGTAAAATAAATTAAGTGACAGAAGGACAGAAATAAAACAAAAGAATTCTACGTCTATATATTATATTGACGTTTAATTCCACTAAATTTGATTTTTAATGAGGATGCAATTTGAGCCAATCACGCCTAATCCACAAATCATAAGTCGCCAAATCAGCAAAATTCAGAGAAATCAAGTCCCATTTTAGAGCTGATTTTATATTAATTTGCATTCACTTTGATGTGTTAGTTAAAAATAATAAAATAAGCATATTTTTAATTTAAACTTGTTATTTTCCCCTCAATACATAAAATAAGTTCCGATTCTTTCAATAAAACAGCGATAGATCGCAATAATTCGCCAAACTTAGAACAGAAAATGTGAGCAATCAGAAATGTTTCAGGATTAATTCATAATTAATTCAAGATTCAACTAGCTCTGTTAGTTAGAAATCCTCTAGTTATGCATCATTTCTCCTAAATCATACGAATATAAAAAGAAAATGATTTCATATTATAAAATCACTTAATCTTATGCCTAAACACAGCACAAAAATATGCCACAAAACGTTGTCTGCTATTTCCCACCGATTTCTTTTATTCCCATTTTTTCTTATTCTAATTTAAAAACATTACCAGAAATATGATTTTGAAAAAATTTAATACACAAAATAATTAAATTTCACTTACTTCTCACGGGCAAGCTCTGTTTCTCCGTGCGAACTTGGCACTATTGTAGTTCACGATCTATTTCTCACATCGATGTTTATCACGGCTGAAATCTTTTTATCCGAATTTAAACTTTACGGAAGCCGAACAACAAGGCATTCTCGCAGTTATTTCGAAAAAAATGCCAGGAAAAAAAAGACTTAAAACGCTCTAAAAATAATAAAAAAGGAAGAATTTGTAGAGAGCCTACGGTAAGATAACATTGCGCATCGCTACAGAAAGGTACAAAATGGCGGATGAGTCGGCCTCCCTTTTTCTAGTGGCTATAGTCGCCTGATAAAAAACTTGACAAACCCTTATTCCAGTGGCTATAGTCGCCTGATAAAAAACTTGACAAACCCTTATTCTAGTGGCTATAGTCGCCTGATAAAAAACTTGACAAACCCTTATTCTAGTGGCTATAGTCGCCTGATAAAAAACTTGACAAACCCTTATTCTAGTGGCTATAGTTGCCTGATAAAAAACTTGACAAACCCTTATTCTAGTGGCTATAGTCGCCTGATAAAAAACTTGACAAACCCTTATTCTAGTGGCTATAGTCGCCTGATAAAAAACTTGACAAACCCTTATTCTAGTGGCTATAGTCGCCTGATAAAAAACTTGACAAACCCTTATTCTAGTGGCTATAGTCGCCTGATAAAAAACTTGACAAACCCTTATTCTAGTGGCTATAGCCCCGACTAAGACGCCTTCATATACGAGCGGAACCATCAGGCATTCTGGTCCTCGCCGAAGGGTTGCTGCACGAAATCGTCGCTTTGGAAATGACCGCCAAACAGAGGGGAAAAAAAATCGCGTCGGTAAATCTGGCATAGCAACCTAACAGAATTCCCCGCGCGCTAAAAATGCTTGGCAAAAGCGTATGGAAAATTCAATTTGTGGGAGAAACGAGGAATTTCAAGGAACGGATTTACTATGGGAAATAAACCACGTTTCACGAAATTATGATTAATCACGAAATTATTGGTAAACAACAGGTTGAATTCGTAACAGTTCGTGTGATTACGATCAAGTAATTAATCTTAAACACAAAAGTATATAGCAAAAAAAAAAAAAATTCTTCAGTTTTTTAATGAAAATAAAATATTCCTATATATCCCTTACCCCGATCCTTAATTTCAGGATAAAAGTGGCATACAAAAATATATATAGTCAATTTAGATTACATTAAGAAAATTTCTTCTGGATATTAAATGATTGTGTGAAGTTAAGGATTTGATAAACGACTGCCTCTAGATATTGGAAATTTAGTAAAAACTTTCTTAAATATTTTGGGAGCATTTATTTTATCAGAATTTTCTTCAGTAAATTACAAATTCTGAATAGCACACACAGGTTCAATAATGTAAATTGACGAGCTCAATGAGTGAATAAATTTATTTATTAAAAAAATATTCAAACATAATGTACATAACTGATGAAAACAAGATTTTACAAATATCATTCACAATTTCACATATTTTTCTACACCATGTAATCAATTATTACGCTGCTTTAGAGTACCAGTAAACTTTGGGAATTACAAAAAAAATATGCTTAAATAATAGAAATATAGTTCTTTTCTTGAAACTGCGTGACCCAACAGCAATTAATCTGGAAAAAAAATATATATATATATTCAAAAGCAATACTTTACGAGAGCCAAGATAAAAACTCTACTGAAAATTGAAAATTACAATTATGGCAAAAAAATAGTCTACGCGTACATGGTAAATACCATATTTCGTTATCTTTGACCCTAGTAATAGGTCAATACAGGGACGCAACAAAATACTTTGTCCCCCGGGCAAGCCAGAATTTTGGTACCCCCTTGCATGTAGAAACAGTTAAAGGGTGAATTCTGCACCCCTTCTGGGGCACCAGACCCACATGCCCCCCCCCCCGGTTGCAGCCATGGGCCAATAATAAGCCAATCTTAAAATCCTAATAAATGTATAAAAGCATCACGACATTAGGATAAATAATCACCAATAAAATACACACATTGATTCCTTTTAATAAATATATTTGTCTGTAGCTAGTATCCTCCGAACCAAGCTTTCTCTCCTCATCTAAAAAGTAAACAAATAAGCAATGACGAGTAAAAATGAAACACAAACTTTTCTTAAAAATATAAAGACACTGAGGCTCTATAACATTATTAGTGTAAGTGCATAATGTAATTTTTTCTGACACCACACAGTAATTCATTGTGTACAATAGATAGATGCCGATACGTATAGCAAACTATTTTCAGAATTTTACCATTACTCATCCAATAATTTAAAAGAATAACATAGAAATTGCAGGTGACTAAAAGATGAAAAAGACAAATTTATGTAAAGATATTCAGATAAATTACACTTAGTTTTAGAATCTTTCAAATTTCTCGTATTCAGAGGAATGAATGTGTGAAATGATGTTGGCAGAGTGATAAATAGTTACACCTGCGCACTCACTAAAGTGGGGGAGCCTATTTTATAACTTCAGTACCTAGATTGAGTATATATATAGCTTAGTTACCATATAGCAGGTATTATATTTCTTAAGATAGTTTACTAGACCCAATAATTAAGAATCTGTCTTTCATTATATATTGGTCATATCAACAAAATATGACAAAAATATTAAAAAAAAAAAAGTTATCCATATATAGGATGCATGCTTAAATGCATTTTTCTCAAATTGATTACTGGCGAATGATTTGGCATCGTTATGCAATTTTTCACACTTACTAAGCTATTATAGGGATATAGATAGAATTTTTGAGATTCATTGAAAATTTTAAAAATGTTTAAATTTAAGAAAAATTATAAAAATGTCTAAAATTTAAAAAAAATAGAAATTTTAAATTCCGAATTTGAAAAAATTACTTTCCATCATACTTTCTTGAAACCCCAAAGAAATTGGAATGTATTATTCTTGAGAAAGAAGAAAAACCAGTTTTTGCATGGGCAAAATTTAATCCATGAGGTATTTGTTTCAAAACTCATGCATGTAGTGCGAGGGAAAAAATTTAAAAACCTTTTTCCAAGCAAGATAATGATTTAAGCTGAACATGCAATTAATTTAGCGATAAATCGCCAAACTAAGAACCGAGAAAGTGAGCATTCCACGATAAATTCATAAATAATTTGAATTTAAATTAGTTCTCTTGGTCAAAATTATGTACCTATGCATGTTTTCTCTTAAATCAAACGGAACAAAAAACCGGGAAAATGATTGAAAATCACCATAACTTTTATATCTAAACACAACACGTGAGCAATGGCGCCAAATATCGTCTGCTACCTCCAAACGATTTATTTTTTCATATAGTTCTCATTTAAAATCATTATCACAAATACGATTTTGAAAAAATAAAATTCACACAGAATAATTAAATTTAACTCACTTCACACAGGCGAGCTCCGTTTCCTGGTATGAAATCGTCTCTCCTGGAGTTCACGATCCACTTCTCGCGTCGTTCTTTTTCCGCCGGAAATCTAAACATTCTAAAACCATTTTTGTCGGAATTGGAACACTTTGGAGCCGAACAACAAGGCATTTCTGAAGTTATTTCACGAAAAAAATCGATAAAAACAACTAAAAACACAATAAATTTAACTAATATATAGGAGCGTTAAAAGGACCCTACAATGCGATGATAGTAAGCAGTGCTACAAAAAGGACCAGAATGCCGCATGCGCCAGCCTGTGTATTAAGGAGTTCTAACTTGGAGTGCGAACTTGGCACTAATGTAGTTCACGATCTATTTCTCACATCGATGTTTATCACGGCTGAAATCTTTTTATCCGAATTTAAACTTTACGGAAGCCGAACAACAAGGCATTCTCGCAGTTATTTCGAAAAAAATGCCAGGAAAAAAAAGACTTAAAACGCTCTAAAAATAATAAAAAAGGAAGAATTTGTAGAGAGCCTACGGTAAGATAACATTGCGCATCGCTACAGAAAGGTACAAAATGGCGGATGAGTCGGCCTCCCTTTTTCTAGTGGCTATAGTCGCCTGATAAAAAACTTGACAAACCCTTATTCTAGTGGCTATAGTCGCCTGATAAAAAACTTGACAAACCCTTATTCTAGTGGCTATAGTCGCCTGATAAAAAACTTGACAAACCCTTATTCTAGTGGCTATAGTCGCCTGATAAAAAACTTGACAAACCCTTATTCTAGTGGCTATAGTCGCCTGATAAAAAACTTGACAAACCCTTATTCTAGTGGCTATAGTCGCCTGATAAAAAACTTGACAAACCCTTATTCTAGTGGCTATAGCCCCGACTAATGTAAAAATGTAATGAAATGTATGAAATTTGTGTTTTATAAATTAAGTTTGGAATTTCAGACCTTGGCGAAAAAAATCAAGTGCTTTCATGAAAAAAATTTTTTTTTCTTCTAATTATTGAACATTGGAACTAAAACGATCAATATTAAATTTGGCTAGCAACACAAATTAATGATCACTAACACAATTTTGTTGCCTGCTGTAAAATAAATTAAGTGACAGAAGGACAGAAATAAAACAAAAGAATTCTACGTCTATATATTATATTGACGTTTAATTCCACTAAATTTGATTTTTAATGAGGATGCAATTTGAGCCAATCACGCCTAATCCACAAATCATAAGTCGCCAAATCAGCAAAATTCAGAGAAATCAAGTCCCATTTTAGAGCTGATTTTATATTAATTTGCATTCACTTTGATGTGTTAGTTAAAAATAATAAAATAAGCATATTTTTAATTTAAACTTGTTATTTTCCCCTCAATACATAAAATAAGTTCCGATTCTTTCAATAAAACAGCGATAGATCGCAATAATTCGCCAAACTTAGAACAGAAAATGTGAGCAATCAGAAATGTTTCAGGATTAATTCATAATTAATTCAAGATTCAACTAGCTCTGTTAGTTAGAAATCCTCTAGTTATGCATCATTTCTCCTAAATCATACGAATATAAAAAGAAAATGATTTCATATTATAAAATCACTTAATCTTATGCCTAAACACAGCACAAAAATATGCCACAAAACGTTGTCTGCTATTTCCCACCGATTTCTTTTATTCCCATTTTTTCTTATTCTAATTTAAAAACATTACCAGAAATATGATTTTGAAAAAATTTAATACACAAAATAATTAAATTTCACTTACTTCTCACGGGCAAGCTCTGTTTCTCCGTGCGAACTTGGCACTATTGTAGTTCACGATCTATTTCTCACATCGATGTTTATCACGGCTGAAATCTTTTTATCCGAATTTAAACTTTACGGAAGCCGAACAACAAGGCATTCTCGCAGTTATTTCGAAAAAAATGCCAGGAAAAAAAAGACTTAAAACGCTCTAAAAATAATAAAAAAGGAAGAATTTGTAGAGAGCCTACGGTAAGATAACATTGCGCATCGCTACAGAAAGGTACAAAATGGCGGATGAGTCGGTCTCCCTTTTTCTAGTGGCTATAGTCGCCTGATAAAAAACTTGACAAACCCTTATTCTAGTGGCTATAGTCGCCTGATAAAAAACTTGACAAACCCTTATTCTAGTGGCTATAGTCGCCTGATAAAAAACTTGACAAACCCTTATTCTAGTGGCTATAGTCGCCTGATAAAAAACTTGACAAACCCTTATTCTAGTGGCTATAGTCGCCTGATAAAAAACTTGACAAACCCTTATTCTAGTGGCTATAGTCGCCTGATAAAAAACTTGACAAACCCTTATTCTAGTGGCTATAGTCGCCTGATAAAAAACTTGACAAACCCTTATTCTAGTGGCTATAGCCCCGACTAAGACGCCTTCATATACTATGTATTACTTCATATACTGTGTATTAAGGAGTTCTAGCCCCGACGAGGTCGTGAGTGACGTCACGCCCTTAACGCAAATTCTTAACGAGCCCCATAACGCAAATCTCAACGGTCATCGTTAAAAATTTGATTTTTCTCAGCAGCTGGCGGTATATCGTTATCGGGTGTATGAAAAACTGCCTGGGTCGAGAATAGCGTTCGGTCCGAAAGGAATGGACCAATCAGATAATTTTCTCCGCTGCTGATAATCATCATCACTATCAACGATATGCGTTATTATTGTATTTTTATTCATTTTGTGCTCGTTTGTGTGTGTGTTGATTGTCCCTAATTTCGTAAGCTACATACACTCACAATTTTTTTTAATTCATCCGGATTCTTTTTATTTTCGTCAAATATTTGACAAAGAGGTAGGCTATGCACGCACATGATACTGGCGCGGGTAAATATTCTAAATTATTACGTTTAAAAAAATGTGTTCCATTGAAGTTCAATGATGTTATATGAATTTTCAAAACCACTAGCAAAAATATCACCATCATTTATTCCCATGTTTTTACATATTTATCTACCGTCTTGATATTAAGACAAAGTCAAGAACAAGTAACCTTTCATTTACATCATTAATTAGATAGTTGGTTTCCTTGTTCCACACAACATAAAAATGAAGTGCCACCAAATTTACACTTTTTTTTTTGGCATCTCTTCTATACTCCGATCAGAAAATGCACTCAAGGATTACAAAAAAATTATTCGTTGATTTATAAAATTTACTTCGATTTTTTTAGTGTACTTAGTGCACTGTGTGTGTGTGTAAGGGTGTTTACTGCATTACACTTCTGTGTACTGCACAGAAAGTAGCAATACTTTAAGATAGTATTTTAATACTATCAGTGATATTACAAAATATCGATGTTATTAAACGAATTTTAAAAAAATCTGGAAACGTTTAAAAATATAGTGACGTCGATTTTGAACGAGATTTAAAAAAAATATTGTAGCGAATTTCAAAATGTCTTGTACACATATCGTGATAGCGAGAGAGAGATTTACCAGTTAAATAATATTCTTATATTGCGATGAGTTTAAGATTAGAATAAAGACATTTCCATGCAAGATTTGAAAAAAAAAATTACGTTGTAGAGAGATTTATCTTTATATACCGAGTATAATAATTTATAACGATTTATAACTATGAATAATTTTTCCAATCAGTATGTGTACTGATAACATTTTAAACGATAAAAATGCTGTCTCTGAATCATGTTACCAAATTAAGTAACGCAATTCAGAGAATTATTATTCATTATAACGAACAACTTGATAAATTAATAATGAACAACTTGATAAATTAATAATGAACAACTTGATAAATTAATAATGAACAACTTGATAAATTAATAATGAACAACTTGATAAATTAATAATGAACAACTTGATAAATTAATAATGAACAACTTGATAAATTAATAATGAATAAATAATTTCCAATTCTACTAATTTGTCACCGTTGCTCTCATCTTCATCGAAAAATGTACGCGCGAGTGGCAATGTGTTTGTTTCAGTAACGCCAGCATAACGAGTGGTCTCCGGTTCTCGTTAGCTAACGCTTCACGTAGCGATGACGATAACGAAGATTGCTAGTAACGATGTGAGAAAGATCAACCTTTAACGATGGTGACGTAAATCTATCCCACAATGCACCGCAAACGACTGGAAACCATTCCTTGAGTTCGTGTTACAGAAATAAACATGGCACGTCAATAAACGCTCGCACGTACATTTTTCGATGAAGGCGAGAGCAATTGAGGCAAATTAGAATTAAAAATTATTTACCCATTATTAATTCATGAAGTTGTTCATTATACTGAATAATAATTTTCTGAATTACGTTACTTAATTTAGTAACATGTTTCAGAGACAGCATTATCGTTTAAAATGTTATCTAATCACACACTGATTAAAAAAAATATTTACACTGATTTATATATGTATACCTCGTTATAAAAATACTCGCTGCTACGATAAATCTGCATTATTTTGCTCGGAAATGCCTTTATTCCAATGTTAAACTCATCTCACTACAAGGAAATTATTTTACTGGTAAATCTCCCTATTCCGATATATTTTCAAGAGATTTTGAAATCGTTATAATATTTTTTTATATCTCGTTCAAAATCGACGTCAATATATTTTTAAACACACTCGTCTCCAGATTATTTTCTTCTTAATTTTTTAATAACATCGATATTTTGTAACATATAATTTTTATCACTGATAGTGTTAATGTTGTTGGTATTGCTACTTTCTGTGCAGTACACAGAAGTGTAATGCAGTAAACACTCACACAGTACACTGTATAACCTGCGCACTAAGTACCGTACAAAAAGTCTAAATAAATTTTATTGATCAACAAATAAATTTTTTTTTATCCTTGAGTGCATTTTCTGGTTGGAGTATCAACACCGATTTAAAAGAGATGTTTGAAGAGAGATTTAAAAGTGATAAGTTTGGTCGCACTTCCTTTTTATATTGTGTGAAACAAGCAAAAAAAATTGTCTAATTTATGATGTAAATAAAAGGTTACTTGTTCTTGATTTTATCTTAATATCGAACGGTAAATATGTAAAAATATGAGAATTTGATGAAATTTTTGCTAGTTGTTATGAAAATTAATTGAGGAATATATTGTTTAAACATAATAATTTAGAAAATTTCCTTGTGCCAGTTTCATGTGCGTGCATAGCCTACCTCTTTCTCAGCCATTTGACGAAAATAAATAGGATCCGGATGAATTAAAAAAATAATGTATATAGCGCTTACAAAAAGTATTTTGTGTGCGTTTTCCCTAAACACAAAAGTATAATGATAATAACAATGCCAACGGGCACGTGCTGCAGCATTCGTTGGTAGTGATGATGATTATGAGCAGCAGAGAAAATTATCTGATTAGTCCATCCCTTCGTTAACTAGCGCTAGTCTCGGCCTAGCAGTTTTTCGTGAAACTGATAACGACAAGCCGACGGGTGGTGAGAAAAATCAAGTTTTTAACAATTGTCGTTGAGGTTTGCGTTAGACGGGTCATTGAGAATTTTGCATTAAACGCGTGACGTCACTAACGACTTCGTTGTACAACTACTGCAGCGTAATAGACCCCCAGCTCTTCTCGCATGTCATCCATGACCATCTCTTTGGTCTTTAATATTCAAGTCCTTGAACTACCCCACTCCTGACACCAAATTGTCCGAGATAATGTCTCTCACAAACACTCGAGATGACAAAGCACGAATCCCCCTCCCCCAATTTCCAGGACAACACAGATATATTTTACAGAACAATTGTTTACGCGTATTCACAAGCAGCGATTTTGACGAAACACGCTAAAACAGAGAGGGTGACTTCTCTAACATGCAAGAAATATCGTCTTCAAGAAAACTCAGCAAAACTCCTTATAGTTCTATTTTGGTTGCGCTACTGTATAGACAAAAGAAACCTCCAGAACAATCTCCACGATTCTCGCATGATCTTTATATTTCTCTTGGCAGTATGACATCGCCAAATCGTCGGAGTTGTCACCATACTTGCCAAGTTTGTCGTTAATTTGGCGAGATTTACAGAAAAATGCGAATATGGTTATTTATAGGCGAATTATAAATAATGACTATTTACATAATTTCCGCGTCAGTTGCATAACATAATTTATTCATTCCCTGTCAATTACGATGAAACTACGCACGTCCCGGCGGAGACGTGATGACTTTTCTTTCCGAGCTCACCTCAGCATAATATCCGGAAAATAACTGTTTCCTTGATATAAAAATTAACGTTTACAATTAAATTACAAATTTGACAACATTTGGATGAAAATACAAAAAGAGAAAGAAAAAATTATATTTGAATGGACACAGTAGAACCGTTATTTTATGTGATGAAAAAAGCTTGGACAAGGAAGAGAGCAGTAGCTAAAAGCTAGTGATGCATATATTTATCATTTATTTCTTTTGATTTGAAAGAAAAATAAAAAGAACGGAGTATATCGGCCCAAAAGATGTGAATATATTTAATTATTAAATTAAAAAGTCAATGATGTGTGATAACCGAAAGTTGATAAAATAAAAATTTTATACTAATATTTTTTTGGTTTTTTTTTATGTTAATTCAATGATAAATTGTTAATAATAGAGAAGTGAGAGAAAAAATGGATGTAAAAAATAAAATTAATAAAATCAACATTTGATATTAACTGTTTGAATAACCAGATCGAAATGGTATTTCTATTTAAATTTTTACCTCGTTTTATTTATTAATAACCTTCAATTTGACATAAGGTTAAATTAATTTTCTAATTTCGTAATATTTGTTCAAATTTGAATTATGTATTTTTAACAAAATTGTTTAATTTTTTTATTTTCATTAATTATTTATTTTGTTATTGCGACATTGCTGTTGCCTTTAAAATGTATATCAACAATTAAGTTATACATGCACAATAAAATATATCATTTTCTTTTATAGGGACCAACTGGAAGACCCGGAACTTCAGGTTTTCCTGGCTTACCTGGATCAAAAGTGATGGGTTATATGTATAAATTTTTGTTTATATAATATATACTTGGGCAGTTATTCGGACATTGGATAAGCCGATTTAAAACGAAATTGGCCGATTCGCAATCTGGCTGGCCACTTCGTGAACTGTAAAATTTCGTGCTTTGGCAGTAACATATGACATATGTACTGAAACTTTCCTCGACCCATTCTAACAGCACATTCCAGAATGTACATTGTTAATTATACCTAATCTGCCAAACGAAAGTGTGTGATAGACGGTATACACAACAGCAAATACAAATACAACGCCACAACAAGCAAAATGCCCAACGAGGTGGCTGAGAAAAAAATGCCCTTAAAAATATGGATGACATATATTTCCAAAATACAGCAACCCAATTAAAAATGCAATTAACACAAATTATAAACAATATATACACATGATAAAATATTATACAATGCCCATAAAGAATGCTTATGGTTGTCTTATTCTAAGTATGGATAGTTTCTCGATTTACCCCAACATGTTTATCATATTTATTTTTAAACGTGTCAATTGTGTTACAATTTACTACCTCCGGGAGTAAGCTATTCCATTTATTAACAACCTTATTAGAGAAAAATTCCCTGCGACACCATAACCTTGCATTGTCCCTCACCAATCGATACTGGTGACCCTTGTAAAAGCAGTCGATTGGCGGTGTAATAAAATTTCATGGTCCATCCTATCCATCCCACACTTCGATCATACCTCCTCGACACCTGCGTTCATCCAATGTAAACATATTCAAAAAATGAAGCCTCTCTTCATAACTCAAGCCCCGTGTGCCAATAAGGACACGCGTAGCTATTCTCTGCACCCCTTCAACCAAGTCTATGTCCCTCTGTAGGTATGGTCTCCAAAACCTTACAGCATACTCCAGTCCAGGACGAACTAAGCCTCGAAAAAGCGGAAGAATGACTTTAGGAGAACGCGAAGAGACCTTCTTGAAAATGAGACCAAGCATTCTATTCGCTTTTTTGACCACCGCTGAACAATGTTCAAAAAACCTAAGCCGCTCGTCAATGAGAATTCCCAAATCGCTGACCCTAGTTGCATCGGGATAGTGATACCATTCAACTCGTAAGAGAACCGTGGGTTGTTCGAACCAAAATGAGCGGCCATGCACTTATCAACGATAAACGTCATGCTCCATTCATTTGCCCATGTTGCAATCCTGTTTAAGTTGGTCTGGAGAAACTCACTATCGCTTTGATTCCCGATTATCCCCATTAGCGTCACATCATCTTCGAATTTGCTAGTAATCCCATCGATACCATGATCGAGTTTATCGATAAAAAGTATGGAGCCAAGGACACTTCCTTGAGGAACTCCACTTGTGACGCCTGTCCAACCAGAGAATTCCCCGTTCACTATAACTCGTGGCGACCTATCTCTTAACCACGATTCTATCTAATTCAACAAGTTGCCTCCAATTCCAATCTCGTGTGAACGCTTCAAGAGTTTACCATTTTGGCCCTATGGAATGCCTTCTGGAAATCAAGGTAAACAACATCTACATTTCTGCTCTTACCCAAAGCCTTAGTCACGTGATCATAGAAGCAAAGGAGGTTAGTTACACATGACTTCCCCTTCCTGAACCCATGCTGATTATCCACTTACTGCCTTTGATGATAATTTCCAAAATTTTCGAGAGGGACCTCGTCAAACTCACTGGACGATAATTGGACACAGCTTCTCTATTACCCTTCTGAAATATCGGAACAACTTTAGCAAGTTTCTAATCCCTTGGGACGATAACCTCAGCAACACTACTCCTTCCTGAATATCTGTGCGACTGGCCCCAACAATTCATTAGCATATTCCCTGAGGACCCTGGGATAGATATCATCTGGTCCTGGTGTTTTGCTTGCACATACATTTCTTAGAAAATTTAGGACCTCTACGTCTTCTACTTGAATATCGTTGAGGGTTTTATTACCCCATGCAACATCCGTATATCGAATATCATTATCTCCATTAAAAACCAACGCGAAAAAGTCATTGATAGCATTACACATGGCTACATTGCTCGTTAACCTAGAGCCTCGTATCGAGAGCGGGGGAACCGTCCCCTTATATCCGTTATTGACATATCGAAGAAATGATTTTGGGTCAGAGCCAATGTTATCTGCCAACCTCTAGATTCAACTTCCTTTTTACTATCCCTTATCGCTATCTTCAACAGTCTTCTTCTATCAGTAAACAATGATAGGTCACCTCGTCCGTTTTTATACTCTCTGAACGCTCTTTTCTTTTCAAGATAAAGGTTACGCACGCTATCTGTGAACCGTAGAGGGTACCATGTACAAACACGCTTTTTTCGAACAAAGGGTATGACGTCGGGCAAAACAGAAGACAGCTTCGTACTAAATTCTCCCCATTGACTTACCACCCCTACTGATTCCAACCGGTCTTTGAAATCTTCCACTAACCTTCCTCTCAAAACATCAAAGTTAGTTCTCCCAAAACAAGGAACCAGTCCTTTGTTATGAACCTTACCCGAGGAAAAGTTACAGTGAAATCTGACCATACGATGATCACTGCAAGAAAACTCTTCCCCCACCGAAACATGTTCGACAAGATCCTCAGAACTAGTAAGAAATAAATCAAAAAAAAGCATTACCCCCTAGTGGGTTCTGATACATGCTGATACAAAAATATTTTGAGCACCAATTTAAGAAAGTCTCTTCCATACTGATCTCTAGATGAAAGGTTCTCCTAATCAATACCTGGGTAATTGAAATACCCTAGTATGAGAACCCTCTTACGCTTACACATGTAGGAAATTTCATCATGAAATTTGGCGATGTAGTTTGGATCCCTATTCGGTGGTTTGTAACAAACCCCAAAAATAAGTTTATGACGTCTTTTGTTCTCAAGCTAAACCCATATAGTTTCAATATCACTTCTCTGCACGTTACACTCTCTAGCCTTCAAACATGATTTCACGTATATCAACACTCCACCCCCTTTCCTATCAGATCTATTTCTCAAAAAAGTATCGTATCCCGACATGTGTAAGAAAGATTCATCCCCATCGTTTGCCCAAGATTCTGTAATGGCTATAAGATCCAGGCCCTCCACAACTATCATAGTTTCTAAAAAATCTTTCTTATTACCCAAGCTCCTGGCATTCAATTTTAATTTGCCCACAAATTTTAATTTGCCTGGTGATTTAGTGTCAATCGAGAAGCCATCCAAGTCAGAGGTAGGTAAATCCCCGTCAGTAATGTTGTGATTATCATTAACTAACCCGCATTCCCAACTACATGGTCTGGGAGTAAAAAACCTGACCTAAGACTATCGTAAACCTCCCAGACCCCCTCTTATTTAGATGGATCCCATCCGAACGAAGTCACCTGTCGGTAAATGCAGGAAGTTCCAAGAACGTGACCCCCAAATGAGGAGCGAATGTCTTTCAGGCCTATATTGAATTGGTGGATCCTATTCCTATGCCCCCTACTACCCTTTGGTAGCACTGGAATCACTGCCACATCTGAATCCCCCTCCCTAGCGGATAATAGTAAATCTCGGTACTCTGACAGAGACACTAATATTTGCTCCTACCTGATTCGTTCCCACCCACAGAATCACCCGCAAGGGCAACTTTCGGCGATGAAAAACGTCTGGAACGTTGCAAATCTTCGCCCCAGGAAGACAACAACGCTCGAAACCCCGAAAATCCCTACACACTCTGTTCCCAAGTTCCCTGACCATGGAATAGTCGGTGATTAAACCCCTATCACTATCCCCCTCTACCTCATCCACGACCACCCATTCGCCCTCTAAACTGTCGTGCGTTGTTCGTGGAGATTTTTTCTTCATCAATAGGTGGCTCGACGACCAGTGGCTCCGTTATAACCGGGCCCTCTAGCACCCTAACTTTTTCCCGTAAGGCTTCGACCTCGAGTTCCAGCCTTGCCCTATCCAAGCACCATTTATAATTGAAACTATCAGCTACTATACCCCAAGATCAGGGAAACCTCCCGTCGCAAGTTTTACACAACACTAGTCGAGGTCGAGGCATACTAACATTATTGCTAAAGCTAGATAATAATAATAATTAAAAACAGGAAAATGAGAAACGTTAACAGGAAATTAAAATAATTTAAAATACATTACTATGCAAAATATACGTAAGAGATTGTACGAAAAAAGTACGTAAAATAGAATGTTCAACACTAAATCACGAAGAAGAAAATATATAAACTGGAGAGCCAAAAAAACTGGTACAGGCATGCGTATGCAAATAAAGAGATATGGAACCAATCATAGTACGACGCTGAGGTCATTAACGCCTATATAACACAACAAGTGTCTGGCATAGTTGTTAGATCCGTTACTGCTGCTACAATGGCAGGTTATCGAGATTTAAGTGAGTTTGAACGTAGTGTTATAGTCGGCGCACGATAGATGGGACATAGCATCTCCGAGGTAGCGATGAAATTTGGATTTTCACCTACGACCATTTCACGAGTGTACCGTGAATATCGGGAATCCGGTAAAAAATTAAATCTACGACATCGCTGCGGCCGGAAAAAGATCATGCAAGAACGGGACTGACGAGAATCATTAAACGTGACAGACGTGCAACCCTTTCGCAAATTCCTGCAGATTTCAATGCTGGGCCATCAACAAGTGTCAGCGTGCGAACCATTCAACAAAACATCATCGATATGGGCTTTCGGAGCCGAAGTGTTCGGAGCAGTCATGTACCCTTGATGACTGCACGACACAAAGCTTTACGCCTCGCTTGGGCCCGACAACACCGACATTGGACTGTTGAGGACTGGAAACACGTTGCCTGGTCTGACGAGTCGCGGTTCCAATTGCTTCGAGCTGATGGACATGTACGGGTATGGAGACAACCTCTTGAATCCATGGACCCTACATGTCAACAGGGGACTGTTCAAGCTGGTGGAGGCTCTGTGATGGTATGGGGCGTGTGCAGTTGGCGTGATATGGGACCCCTGATACGTCTAGATACGACTCTGACAGGTACGTAAGCATCCTGTCTGATCATCACCTGCACCCATTCATGTCCATTGTACATTCCGACGGACTTGGACAATTTCAACAGGACAATGCGACATCCCACACGTCCAGAATTGCTACAAAGTGGCTCCAGGCACTTTTCTGACTTTAGACACTTCCGCTGGCCACCTAAATCCCCAGACAAACAAAAAAACAGGGGATTTCAGAATTGTTGAAACTTCAAAACTAATCCAAGAAGTAATTTCAGAATTCACGAAAGCGTCCAATAGTTTACCGTGTGTGTGGCGGGCCCACAAAGCACGGGTGCCCAGTGAAACCGCTCCTGTCGCATATTCCTAAGAGCAGCTCTCACTTTCACAGCGGAAATCACTTTTTCTCATTTCTCATTTCTCATTGACAGCCTCAACCGTTTTCTCCACTGAGGGCAAAGCAAGAATTGGGGAACGGGGCGGGGGGGGGGGGCAAGAATAAAGTGAAGAGATGCTTGGCTAGTCAGTGAATATCTGTTGTTTAAATTTTGTATGCCCTGACATTCCGTAGGCTGGAATTTTTGCGGGCCCAAGTAGAAGGTGTATTTAAGGACGGGAGCACCAGGCGCACACCCTGGGCCACCATTAAACGTTTTTTAATTTAAAGGGTTCAGTATTTACTTTTGCGTCCGGTGCCTCCACTGACTTTAATCCGCATCGCCCCCCTCCCCCAAGCAAAACTTTTCACGGGCTCTTCTGTAGTTAATTTACGGCTTGAAAACCCCCCAAAAAATTATGGTAATTGTTCCAGGCCCGTTCCAATGTCAGCTATTGCGAAAATCGGCTTCAGGTGTGTTCTGTCAACGTTATAGCTAGATGGCTATCTCTGGCTATAGATAACACTGGTTCTGTTCATTCCCAGAACCACTCGAAGAAGGATCGACATAACTACAGGTTTGTGTCAGAGGTCCTCAGTCTTTGTAAACCATGCACTACAGTGGTCATCGGCTGAAGTTGTTCTCAAACTTCGAGCCGTGAATGTGAGTCGAGCTCACGTTAAAAGTCTGGCCACTGAGAGCAACAGGTCTACAACGGTTCAAATATTCAGTCTCATTACGCTTCATTCCCAATTTAAAATAATGATGTCAGCACTGCTATATCAAGCACAACACCTTATACGCACTGAGACTGTTAGGCAGACGCTCACATTCCCGGCATTCCCGGTACAACTCATTCGGTAACAAATTTCTCATGGCGAAAAACCGGAGTTGTGCTCGGTTTGAAAGAGTCTTTGTAAACGTCAGAACTATTGAAATATCGACAACAATTCGACGGACCACTTACATCCATGATTTTTAAAATTTTGCTTTCCATTTCACCCTTGTCTCAACGTTTACCCACGGCTCCCCAGAATACTTCAAGTAGCACTTTAAAGCACTGAACAAGTCAATATCGACAGCTCGCCTCTGGTAAAGGTTTGTGACTACCCCAGAAACTTTGACTCACACTTCGAGAAACACTGATTTTTAGTAAAGGGGTATTAATTAAAACCCCCTACGTGAATATCTTTAAGGTTTGTGACACACACACATAAATAATTTTAATTTTCTCAAATTTTCAAGTCTGTACAAGGACCACCTGTTCCTCGTACAGACCCATCGTGAATAGGTTGAGTAGTTTTTCTCATTAAACTCGAATATTTATGGTGTATCGGTTTCACGAATATCGGATATGTCGAATGTTTCCACGTTCCCGTGCGATTTGGTTATATCCGGGCTCGACTGTTTATGCATGACATCACTGGATTTATTGGTTATACATATTGATGATACATTTATTTAATTATCATCTGAGGCAGTGGAGATTAAATTAATCTATTATATCATGAGTGGCCAACTTCTTTCTATTCGAGGGTCAATATAATGTTCAGTTAATGATGTTAAATTAATTCACATTTAAAACGGGCTTTAACTGGTAGGAGTAAATTAATTATGAGCATTGATTACTTAAATAGCGTCAAAATCTCATCATGGTGGTTATTTCGTTTATTAATTCATTATTTGTTTATAATTAACTTATTATTCATAAACTGATAAGCATCAGAAACTAATACGTTCATGGTGATTAATTGATTCATTTAAACTTTAACATGGACTAAACTTAACTTTGACTTGGTAAAAATCCGAAATGAAAACGTTTACAAGCGTTTTATGAACTTTCACCAACGCACCTTGATAAAACCCGAGTCTCCGGGATTTTACCGTGACATATGAGCCGCAATAAGTAATATGATGAAACATGGACAATTTTTAGTCGCTAAACATTCACTCTGGGCATTATGTGTGTGTGTGTATTCCTCAACTTCTTCATAAACTGATATATTCATTAAGTTGCGTTCCCAGCTAGATGTAATGCATCAAAAATATATAATGACGAAAAATATAAATAGAGTTAACGAAGTACTGTGTGTGCATTGAGTTTTTTTCTTTTTATGATCAGGGTGACCAAATTTGTTGGAGAAAAATACGGGAAATTAGATTAATTAATATGGGACATCGCGATTCTTTGCAAACATGTTGCCAAATATTTACAAATACAAGATACAAATACAACGCCACAACAGGCAAATTGCCCAACGAGGTGGCTGACTTAAGAACATCATGGATCCCCGAGCCATTTTTTTGGAGGCCCTACCTACTACTGCTACACCCCAAATGCACCCCCCCCACGGAACCCCCCAACGAACCCGTACATGTGGGAATGTGCGTGTACGTGTAGTGCAACCTGACGTAAAGTTTGTTTCTGTGTAATGTTTGTTATGTGTAGTGCTGCCATCAGCTTTTTTCCTAACTATGAGTGAAGTGTTATGATTGAATGATTTATCGTTGTAGGACTGTTGCTCTCTGTGGCGAGACTTTTTAACGGGGAGATCGGCTCGCATTTGCGCCTTGAAGATGGGAACCACAGAAAACCAACTTCAGCCGACCACCACTGTGGGGTTCGAACCCGGATCCTCGCATCGCGAGTCCGTCACTATAACCACTCGACCACCACAGCGCAGAGAAAGATGTACTTTCCACTTGTTAATGCAAGATATACAGAAAAACTGGCTAATTTTGTAGAGATACTGATTCTTGGAAAAATTAATTTTTTAATAAAAATTAAACTTTTTTCCAAAAATCAGTGCCCTGATCTTTACAAAATCTCTGCAAAATTAGCCAGTTTTTCTATATATCTTGTATGTTGCCAAATGTCAGCAAAAGTCTATTATGGGCGTTAGGGTGAAAAAATAGAGAAATCTACTTCATTTGCCTTGACTACTCTCTCTTATCTGTACTTTTTTCCCTTTCGTTTATTTTTTATTTCCTTCATCTTCTTTCCCTTTCCCTTACGTGCGGTTAGGTTAGGACAAGATAAGCATATTTATCGTACATTCGTTAAATAGAGATCATCCGAATTTCTCGCGATTCCTTGTAAGCGAAGGAGTTAAGAAACCGGAATATTTCGGGAATGTCGAAAAATAGATTGAGTTAAACGAGATATCTCGGGATTGTCGCTGCAAGGACTGAGTTTTCGGAAAATCTATGAACGAAGATGATTGTGATTTTTTTCATTCTTTATTCATTTTGTGAAGTGCAATTTTTATTCAATTATCTCCGAATATTTGTATGTATTTATAGATATTGAATGCATTTTAGTTATTGTGCTTGCCACCTTATTATAATAAGCCTACAATTCATCAAATGTAGTCTAATCTAATCATGGTCAGTCCCTTCTAGTGTTAAGAGATGTTTGTTTTGATAAAACCTCATCTTTAAGGCCGGTATTACACTATAAAAGTTTGATACAATCCCTTGTATAAAACTCAAAAAATTCAACCAATAAAGTTCATAGGTTACATTCGAGCAAATGAAACTGCAAGTATGTTTAAGTATTTTTTTACAAATACAAATACAACGCCACAACAGGCAAATTGCCCAACGAGGTGGCTGACTTAAGAACATCATGGATCCCCGAGCCATTTTTTGGAGGCCCTACCTACTACTACTACACCATACATGCACCCCGCCCACACCCCTCCCCCCCGCGGAACCCCCCAACGAATCGGTACATGCGGGAATGTGCGTGTACGTGTAGTGAAACCTGACGTGCAGTTTTTTGTTTCTCTGTAATGCTTGTTATGTGTAGTGCTGCCATCTGCCACTAGTTTTTCTGACTATGAGTGAAGTGTTATGATTGAATGATTTATCGTTGTAGGACTGTTGCTCTCTGTGGCGAGACTTTTTAACGGGGAGATCGGCTCGCATTTGCGCCTTGAAGATGGGAACCACAGAAAACCAACTTCAGCCGACCACCACTGTGGGGTTCGAACCCGGATCCTCGCATCGCGAGTCCGTCACTATAACCACTCGACCACCACAGCGCAGAGAAAGATGTACTTTCCACTTGTTAATGCAAGATATACAGAAAAACTGGCTAATTTTGTAGAGATACTGATTCTTGGAAAAATTAATTTTTTAATAAAAATTAAACTTTTTTCCAAAAATCAGTGCCCTGATCTTTACAAAATCTCTGCAAAATTAGCCAGTTTTTCTATATATCTTGTATGTTGCCAAATGTCAGCAAAAGTCTATTATCCATAAAAATAAAAAAAATCATTTCGTTTGTATGGCAACTAATCAACTGCTAATTATTAATATTTACTTAAACTTCAGAGTAATATATTGAAATTTAACACTAGAACCGTGGCACTTTCAGTATACCTAGAACCGCGGACTGGGTCAAATTGACCCAAACTGTGAAAGAACGGTGTTTCATAGCGAAAACAGGAATTTGTTTTCGGTTTCTGGGTTTTCCCCCTTACTCTTATTCAATGTTGTTTAATTGCGTATTCATAATGGAAAACTATATTTGTTTATGAATATAAAATGGTCTTCAAAACTATCTAAAAAATAATGTAATTCTGTAAAAATAAGATTTAGTATACATTATTTACTCTATTCAGTCCAGAAACACTTTTCAGTAGTCCCATAATACGACAAAGATGTAAAATAAGCGTGTCAAACTGAATATGAAAAAGTCTATAATATGATTCTGTCAAATAAGTATTGATTTCTTACTGATAAGTGGAATTTATGATGAGCTGTTTGGAGCAATTTTTTTTTTCATTGTTCACATTCATCGCATGTTGAAGTTGTACAACCCATGCAAAAATTAACAGTTTTGTTTCCACATTTTTATGTTACCTGACATCAGACTCATTTATTTTTATTTATTACTATTATTATTATTATTTTGATCGCTTACCAACAGTTGCATGATCAAGATCACGTGTTCTCTTGATCCAGGATGTTGTAGAAAACGTCTGTGATATGCCACCTTCACCGAATATTTTCTGGGCATTTGATCGCTACTACTACGATCGTTACACTTTGTGGAATTGTAGTGTGGAATAGTTTCCGTGTGTGTGTGTGTGTGTGTGGAAGCTGTCTGGGTCTGCTACTGCCAATATCGACTGCCAGATGAAGCGTGCTAAGTAATGAAAAACTTTTATCGTTCTTTCCTTGATAAATTGTCATTGTGGCATCATTGTTCCATACAACTGTAGTTTCACTATCTTTATTGTAGTTTCAGTACAGTGTAGTTTCACTATCTGTAAGTGTTGTATTATTATCATACAGTAAAATCCTTATGCATCAGATGAGTAGAAGTCCTAGTGTCTAATGTATACGCATATACATTAAATCATCCGGCTATACTTTCGACGCTGAAAGAAGGGGGGGAGGCATAAATGGTTTATATATTTACTTGAAGAGACTTCTTGGCACACAATGGTTATATATTTACCCTTGAAAGTGTAATTTATTTCAGAAAAATGTACCAAAACTAAAAATCTTTTCTTCGCTTGTTGTGCATCATATCAATAAAAAAGATAAACTCAATTCGGGCTTCATAGAAACAAAGTTTTTTTTTGCACAAATATAATTATTAAATAATTATATTTCAGAATAATTATTATTCTGAAGGGGTGCAGAGAAGAGGTACGCCTATCCTTATTGGCACACAGGGCTTGAGTTATTAAGAGAGACTTCATTTTTTGAATATGTTTACATTGGATGAACGCAGGTGTCAAGGAGATATGATCGAAGTGTTCAAAATTTTCAATGGGATGGATAGGATGGATCATGAACTTTTAGTACACCGCCAAACAACTGCTTTTACAAGGGGACACCAGTATTGATTGGTGAGGGACAATGCAGGGTTATGGTGTCGCAGGGAATTTTTCTCTAATAGGGTTGTTAATAAATGGAATAGCTTACCCCCGGAGGTAGTAAATTGTAACACAATTGACACGTTTAAAAAGAAATATGATAAACATGTTGGGGTAAATCGAGAAGCTATCCATTCTTAGAATAAGACAACCATAAGTATTCTTTATGGGCGTTGTATAATATTTTATCATGTGTATATATTGTTTATAATTTGTGTTAATTGCATTTTTAATTGGGTTGCTGTATTTTTGAAACATATGACATCCATATTTTTATGGGCATCTTTTTATCAGCCACCTCGTTGGGCATTTTGCCTGTTGTGGCGTTGTATTTGTATTTGTATTGTATTGGTGGTCGGCTGAAGTTGGTTTTCTGTGGTTCCCAACTTCAAGGCGCAAATGCGAGCCGATCTCCCCGTTAAAAAGTCTCGCCACAGAGAGCAACAGTCCTACAACGATAAATCATTCAATCATAACACTTCACTCATAGTTAGAGAAACTAGTGGCAAATGGCAGCACTACACATAACAAGCATTACAGAGAAACAACAAAACTTCACGTCAGGTTTCACTACACGTACACGCACATTCCCGCATGTACCGATTCGTTGGGGGGTGTCACGGGGGGGGGGGGTGTGGGTGGGATGCATGTGTGGTGTAGTAGTAGTAGGTAGGGCCTCCAAAAAATGGCTCAGGGATCCATGATGTTCTTAAGTCAGCCACCTCGTTGGGCAATTTGCCTGTTGTGGCGTTGTATTTGTATTTGTATTGCGTCAGATAATATTACTCTTCAATTTCGTCTCACCGTCTCTAATAAGCTCGTATTTTTTGGCTTTTAGCATTTGAGCCAGCTTCAGTGTAGCGAAAAAAAGGTGTCGGTTGAGGCATTTCTACTATTGTTCTCAAATGGCTTGATCAATTGCATCATTATGTGCTCTGAAACAGAGCGATTCGTTGGACGCTGATACTCCCTAAGGGTTGGAATTCCGTGCAAAACGTATTTGGTGCAAGCCAGCATTTTATTATTTTTCTGTGACATCGTTTGCCTACAGAAATTTCATTCAATTCCCAAAATCTTTATTGAGTCCCGCGTGAATACCAGGTATTCAAGTTTACAAAGGAAAAAAAAAATATTTAGCTCTACTTGCCATTCCCCCATTGAAAAAAGATAATATAGAAAAGATATAATCTGCTGTTATAATGAATTGACCTTGAACTTGAAAGTCCATTATCTTCATTTACAAATACTTTTTAGAAAGGGTAACCACATCCAAGAAAATGCTACACTCCTTTTTTCCTATAGAATAGTACGTTGGGTCAAAATGACCCATACCCCGGTTCTAGGTGTAAGTGCTTATAGCTCTGAAACACGGAATGTGAAGATAATGAAATTTTCGCAAATTAATATTCATATAATATTATGAAAAGTCACGAAATTTTTTTAACATCTGTGCCTAAGTTTTCAAGATAAATGAAAACGAAGTTTGATTTGGGTCAAATTGACCCACTCTGCGGTTCTAGTGTTAACCTACTTATATGAATATTCGTAGCATCGCATACTGAATATCAACAGATATATTAGTAGACTATGACATTATTTATCAAGTAAACATTGTTAATCACCTGATAGATTGTTTTCGAAAGTAACACTGAAAAAGTTTTACACTGAAAGTAATATTGACAGAGCACGGACACCACTGTAGTTTATACAGGGTGATTCAGAAAAGATGGGAAAACTTTAAGAGGTGATAGAACACACCAACGCAAACAATTGTCATCAAAGAATGCATGGTCTAACATGAAACGCAAACGTGCTAGCGGGTTTCGAAACGGCCGCTCTGCAAATGTTAAAACGGCATTCCTGTTGAAATTTATCGGGAGAAAAAAGAACACCACACATGCATGCAAATGTAACCTGGGAAAGAAGAAGAAAACATATGCAAATCTGCGTCACAGTAAATAAATGGAATGGACACCAGCCCTGTGAAGTTATTCCAGCGTGCAACCATTCTAACAGTTGTAACGTATGGGATAATGGTACACTTTAATAATACTTAAAACTCAGACATGAATGAATGAAATGCATGTCTGCGTTTTCAGTGTTACTAAAGTGTGCCATTATCCCGTACGTTACAACTGTTCGAACGCGGTTGCACGCTGGAATAACTTCGCAGGGCTGGCGTCGGCGCCTTTTATTCATTGTGAAGAAGATTTTCATACTGTTTCTTCTTCTTCCCCAGGTTACATTTGCATGCATGTGTGTGGTGTTCTTTTTCTACCGATAAATTTCAACAGGAATGCCGTTTCAACGTTTGCAGAGCGACCGTTTCGAAACCCGCTAGCGCGTTTGCGTTTCATGTTAGACCATGCATTCTTTGATGACAATTGTTTGTATTGGTGTGCTCTATCACCTCTTAAAGAGTTCCTCTCATCTTTTCTAAATCACCCTGTATAGACAGGCTACCCCAAATTGTCTGCACATCTGATATCTCTGTAACCGTTCACTTCTAAACATACCTTCAATTACAAAAAATTTTCAACTGACGTGCAGTTATTTCAAATCTCTAAATTTGTCTGAGGGGTCGTATACATGAAAAATAAAGAATTCAACTTTTTATACAGTCCCTGTGTGCTCAATAACCCAACTAGAAAGCTTTTGCTCTGTCTCGCCTGATGCCAACATGAAAAAATTCCACGTTTCTAAGTGCAATATTTACTGAGATATTCAAATTCACAATTGGAGGAAATTTGGAAAATAATGGCGTTAAATACGGGTAAAGCGGTTTTTCGCATTTATATAGGGCTGTTTCCCCCCACCCCCTTTCCTTCGTTTTTCGAATTTGAATATCTGAATGAATATTGCACTTAGAAAAGTGGATTTTTTTTTGTTGGCATCAAACGGGACAGGGCAAAAGATTTCTAATTGAGTTATTGAGCACACGGGGACACTGTATAAAAAGTTAAATTTTTTATTTTTTCATGTATAGGACCTCTCAAACAAATTTTGAGACTTTGAGAAGCAACTTCGTCATTTGAAAATTTTTTGTAATTGAAAATATGTTTCGGAAGTCAACGATTACAGAGATATCTGCTGTGCAAAAAATTTGGTACAGCCTGAATGAAAAGCCCTTGTTTCCCGTCCTCAACCGATTTTTATCAATGTCAACAATAATTGGACAGCTTTTATATAAAATGAACCAAGCCAGCAAAACTGAGAAAAAGCTATTTAAAGTTAATTTCGATTCAGTTATCTCTTCAGTTTGGTAGTTAGTTCAAGCGCACACAGACGGCGTCACAGCCTATGTGTCACTTGGTTCTATTTTGATAAAAAAAAAAATCCCATCTCTTTTTTTTTTTGAACAGTTCAGATGTCGGTATATCTCAAATATGTTAAAAATGGCGCTTGATTCATCTCATATAAAAGCCGTCCCAATTGGCGATTTCGCAATTCTTTGGCATTGTTGTTTGGTAAAAATATATGTAATATCTGTAATTTTCCCATATTGCCGATCCTGAGAGAAATTTTCCTGATTTTTTAAATTTTTCTTTACTTTGTACGCACAGAGTATCTTCATACTAAATGTAATGTTTCTGGGGTTGCTAGAAGTGTCTGGCATTTATGAAGATTGGTAAATCTGTCATTGTCAAATCAATGAAACTTTGAGTTCCAAATTCTCATGAACTACAGTTGATAGAAATGGGAAATTCAGAAATGTGTTTAAGTTTGCAGGAAGCTCTAGGTGCCAAGTTTCAGATGCATGAACAACTCCAATGTAGAGGATACGGGGTCTCACAAAAGTGCCTCGAGTTTCTTCCAGAAAAATGTGTTACGGCCGTGCTTGTTTCGCTCGACTTGGCACTGCAGTGCCCCCCAGATATATTTCAGCAACTCTTTGAGAAACTATTGAGATTCTTTTCAAGCATTTATCTTGAAACACTTAGTATACACTGTATTTGTGGTACTATAACGGGGGTATCCGTAAGACACACGATCAATGTATTCTATTTACTTTTATTGTATGCGGAAATGAGACACTAAAAAGAAAATTAGGAAATTGAATCAGAATTTTTTTCAGGGTGATTCTGGACCATATGGGCCGAAGGGTAGCCATGGTTTAGAAGGCCCACGAGGAGAACCAGGTAATCCGGGTATTCCTGGTGAACTTGGACTTATGGTAAGAATCCATCTTTGTAGTTTTTAGCTGTAGGTTTTTCCACCTGTTTGAAATGAAACTTTTCAGCAATGGGGGAACGATTCTGTTTCATATTGAAAATCGGTGTTAAAAAATGAAATGCTTCGATAACTTTATCTAAAACACAAATCTCTGATAATGTATCGTTGCAAGGACATAGTAAGTTGTAGTATTATGGTCTCCACATTGCATCCATAGCGTGCCAGTGAGAATGGGTGCGAAACAAAGTGCACGAAAAACCGAATCTCGTATCTAATTGTTATGGCGGGCTTCAATATTAGTGTAGGTAACAAATCTCTCTGAAGTGAATTTTTTTGCCGTGGTATACAGGGTGCATAGGTAACAGGGTGAACCATTAATCCTAGATGCATACTTCCAATTGAAAAATGTATCCAAATCACGTGTAGAGTACTCAGATATGACATTCATATTGAAAGGAGTTGTATAGTTATTAAAATATAGAAAAAAATGTAATACCTTTCCCATTGGCCCGAAAACCCAATTAGTTTTTGCCCTGTCCTTCCTGATGCTAACAATCTGCATTTCTAAGTTTAATATTCACTGAGATATTCGAATTCGAAAAACTGAGTAAATTTGGGAGGAACATCATTAAATGCGGGAAAACCGTTTTACCGTTAACCATTAAATGGCTGTCTCAAAAGTTTAGAGAAAGTTCAGATTTACAAAAATTACAGGCTTTTAATAGCCAATAGACTTTTCATTTTTTTTCTAACAAACTCAAACACAACTCCATGGATTCAATTTCACCCCTCCATGGATCTAATTAAATTCTGTAGGATTTCAACATCAATAGTGTACCATGCTTCCTCGATAGAGCTCTTCAAGTCATCAGCATTCGATTACTGTATTCTATTTGCAAACACATTTGTGGTAAGTATGTCCCATGCATTCCTGGTAGGATTCAAACAGCACCTCCTAGCGATAGAAGGCCTCTGCAGTGTTTGCCATAAAGGTCATTCAGACTACCTAGCAAGTTTGCCACATTTTGAAACACAGCATCCTATTTCGTTTCTCCTTATTTTATCGTAGAATCTTCCTGCCTGATTGGCTCAGAAATACCGCATAGTGATTGGATGTGGGGAATAGAAATCGCACAATTCTGAGCCCGATCATTTCTTTTCCTCACAACATTGATACTGGCACGAGCAGGGAATTTTTTTCCTGAATATTCTGAGGGAAAATGGACTACTTACTGACGTCACAAGCAGACTGCGGAGGCTTTCTATTTCTAGGAGGTGCTGATTCAAGTCAGGACTCATCGATGGCCAGTCTAAAAAACAGATACATTTCTTCTATTAAATATTTCTGCATATAAAGCTTGACAGAAACATACACTTATTACTGAAATGATTGTAATTCAGAGTAAATTTATCGACGCATTTTATAAGAGCAAAACAAAATAAACAAAGAGAACTAATGGAGGCATGGCTTTTAGTTCGTATTGGCTTTATAATAAAAAAAAAATTATCTTTCAGAGGGTGAAAGAATGAATCTCATAAAAATCTTCGTAAGAAGGAATCTTTTTAACATGACTGAATGAAGCAAATCAAAGGATATCATTTCTTAATTAACAGGATCACAACCGGGGGGGGGGGAGCAGGCGGATTTGTTGACACCATACGAAAAAAAAATTAGTTATTTTCACCTCCGTGATGTATCCTTCTACTATATACATCTAAGAGCGAAAAAAAAAATCTAAGGTAAAAAGAGAAATCTACTTCGTTCCTACTTTATTATATGTAAGTAGTACAGATAAGAGAGAGAGAGATAAGAACATAATAGATAAGTATATATATATATATATATTATACTTAAGTATACGACGCCTTCATATACGATCGAACCATCAGCCGTTTTGGTCCTCGCTGAGGTCCTACAAGGTTGCTGCACATAATCGTCTCTTCGTAAATGACCGCCAAACAGATTTAAAAAAAAAAGATTGCGTCGGAGACTTGGCATAGGAACCAAACAGAATTCCCCACGCTGAAAATGGGGAGACAAATGAGTATGAAAAATTAAATTTAAGGGAGAAATGATAAATTTCAATGATCGAATTTACTGTGGGAAATAGAAAGAAAGACGAGTGGAATTAGTTACAGTTCGTGAGCGAATACGATGTGAAATTCAATTAAACACTAATAATTTATAGCGATAATATTCATATTTACTGAAATGTTGACAATGAAAATCTTGTGTGTGTGTTTTTTTTGTGTGCATATTTTTGGTATCTAATCTCTTAAAGATCCAAAGACGATGGGTAAAAATAATAACGCTTGGAAAGTGAGCGTTTTTTTTTGGATCATGTTTGATTAACTTGGATATTTTTTTTATAAAAAGACTCTTCTCGAAGCAGCATAATTTGAACACTAGTGATTAATTAGCATCATCATCAACCACAAACGAACTATATCTTTTCAAACTTGAGGATTGAAAACAGCCAGAGAAAAATCTTGGTTAGTTTGGTGCCAAAATTGACATTTTCGCCGTAATTTGGTGACTTAATTTTTTCTCTTTTAAATTCATTTCTAATACAGCTTCATGTCCAAAGAGAAAATCGGGACAACATTTGATAAAATTTTTTATATAACGATATGGCGAATAATTTTCACGGAAGTTAAATATCGGTAGTGCTGCCATCTAGTATCGTCATCAACGTGAGTCACATGATCGACCATCTTGAGAAAATTTTTAAAAATTTATTTAAAAAAAAGGTTTGTGGAAAATAATTGAAAAACAGTAGATATGGTTCACAATATTCGCCCCCTTTTCACCAATAACTCCGTGGACGATCGTCGATCATAGGCACATGAAAATTAGGAGCGACGTATTTTTCTATACTTTAATATACGTACTATTATTTTTATATACTTATTTCATAAGGCAGTTGTCTAGCAAGTATATTTGGTTCAGTGGTTAGCACAGTGAGAGCACAAGATTTTATCAGTTGTCATGGGTTCGAATCCCGATAGGTCACTAAAATAGTTTTTTTTTCCAAATAAATAGGACCAACCGCGATTTTGAAAATATATCGGACATTTCCCAGGCGACAGGAAGTCTGGCTCGAAAGGTGTGAAATCCGGCAAAAAATGGAAGTCGGCCAAAAACGCGCGAAAACATTTCCGGAGGCGCCATCTAGTGGCGGAAATTGGCGTAAATCCCAATGAAGTGACCCCAAGACTCTCTTGTCGGTCATCCCCCGATGCGAATGCCATGAAAAACTTTCATTTCATTCCATTCGTTTGTAAAACGAATACAAATTTTGCAATGAAGAAAGATTTGCCATCTTTCTTCATGGCCTTACATACACCTCCCCAATATGATAAAAAATGGCGAGCATCTGTTTCTTATCACACTAATAGCCTCCTCATATATTTCATTTCAGTAATTGCGGTAGTGTCGACTACCCAGCTTCCCTCACATACTTGCTAACCATTGCTGGGACAATAACATACTAGTGAAAAAAAGGAAAAAACCCTGAAAAAACAAGTGACACAAAGTCACCACTCGAATCCCCATTCTTTTTTATTTATGCGTCATATTTCTGCCAAAATGCAGTATTTTTACAATTCAAATAGGTATTTCTTATCGTAAGAAGCTTATACATAGAAATATTAAATTACCTAGTATCCACAAAACACACACTGTCTGCACCAGGAGAGGTTTACACGCACTTGAAGAATTTCGTGTAAAGCACAATATAACCTAAAAAATTCTCTAGACAACAGCTGACAGCAGATGATGCAATAAATGCTGTCGGTGAGTCACCTACAGTTCCTGAATAGGTATGAAAAATTTTGAAACCGATTGTTCATTCATACGCTCCGAAGAAGCGCTTGCCCCAGTAGCACAACGATATAGCACAATATCTGGACCATATCATTATATATCGAAATTTCAGAGGAATATCCGATGTCATAACTATGATATAGAACGATCTCGTCCTATATGGTGCAAATTATTTATGATATCAATTGATCGAGTCTTTCATTTTTCATTCGAATATTCATTTGATTCCATGTGAATAATCTTTACTTTGAAGGACAACAACTTGGGACAATAAATGATTTTAATATAGTTTTAAATACATAGATCTATATCATGAACCTGACAAATATATATATCAGATTCAGGATAGAGACCTGATATACACTGCTCAAAACAATTAGGGGAGCAAGCAAAAAAGTGAAGAAAACCGTGCGAGACAGCCACGTATTGGCATACAATGGATAGTACACGCGTATCAATGCGCAATACAGAAAAAAGACGTCAAAAAATTTGGAATTAAGCTTTAATTCTTTGAAAATATGGAAAAAAACATGAAAAGATGATTTAGGGAAACAATTTGGTTACATGTAAACGATAAAAAAAAGTACTGTTTAGACATGAAGCATGAGTTTTAATAGAGCGTGTGGTCTCCTCGAACAGCTAAGACTGCTGCACACCTGTTTGCCATGGATGCGATGAGGTTATCGATCAGACTTTGGAGAATACTGTTCCACTCCTCAAGAAGTGCAATCTGCAAGCCTCGGACAGTAACAGGCGGCCTTGGTCGCGCAGCAATGCGTCGTCCGAGCATGTTCCAAACATGCTCGATTGGATTTAGGTCAGGAGAGCACGCTGGCCATTCCATACGCTGTATTGTTTCAGCTTCAAGCATGTTCTCCACCAGACGAGCTGTATGCGGTCGGGCATTATCATCCTTTAAAACAAAGGAATCTCCAATGGCTCCAGCGTAAGGGATGACATGAGGTCACAGTATCTCGTCTGCATAATTTCGGGCCGTCAAAGTGCCATTCCGAATGATATGCAGGTCCGTACGTCCGCCTATGCTGATTCCACCCCATACCATCCAACCAGCTCGTCTGTATTGTGACCTTTCACGAACGAATGCGGGGTTATTTCGAGTGCCCCTGTCCCTCCATACCAGAACACGTCGGGTGTCACACTCCACACTGAATCGGGACTCGTCAGTAAACAGCACTTGGCTCCAATCATGTTGCTCCCAATCTCGATGTTCAGCAGCCCATCTTCTTCGGGCCGCACGGTGGCGTGGGGTCAACGGAATGCAGACCATTGGCCTACGTGCATAGAACCCTCCCTCATGAAGCCGATTACGTACTGTTTGGCTGGACATCCTTCGTCCTGTTGCCAAGAGCAACCGTCTTTGCAGCTGCGTAGCATTCTCTGTTCTGTTTCGACGGGCTGTTAACCGTATATACCGGTCATCAGTTGCTGTAGTGGCGCGTGGCCGACCTTGCCCTGGTCGACGTCTAACATTTCCTGTTTCTTGGAATCGATTCCACAACCTTGCAACAACACTTCTGGCGACTCCAACAGCGTCCGCGACACTACGTTGTGTTTGCCCGGATTCCAGTCTGCCTATAACACGCCATGCCATGGATTCCGGTAAATCACGTTGTTGAGACATCCTCAAGTCACCTTGTCTCAAAAAAAAAATACTGCGCAATCGAATTTCACAGTTACGGCAGTAAAACAGACGTTTCTGCAACATCCCGATTTCTGCCCTTATCTCCTTTTTCTGGTTTTTGACGTCATGAACTTTTTTTGCAATGAAGTTTTCTTCTTCCGTTTCCTGCTAGGCTTTAAATTATGGATGATTCATTTTATGTTACTTATCGGTATACATCTTTGCGTAATTTTGTTAAAACCATGTGCTCTCCTAATTGTTTTGAGCAGTGTATATATCAGATACACAATATGCTGATGTATGAACATATTGTGTGACTTTAATTAAACATATTGCCTTCAAATAAAAATTTGAAGAAAATTTAAAGTCGACTCTACAATTTTTGTTCGAATGGAAATTAAAAGCATTTGAATGAATAATTGTTCTTATGAAATTTTGATTTTAATAGGATAAATTATGTTGATATATCAAAATCATTTCATCATTTATAATTGAATCCTTACTGTGTATGTTTTACATTGTAAATGTTGGTATTTTAGGAGGAGCAACAACTTATCCACCGTAACTTTAATTGCCATTTTATAATTGCACATAATTTTTTTTTTTAGAAAAATTTGCTCTTGTTTTTGTTGTACATGTGTGTGTTTATCTTAAAATTATTATTTTTTTCTTTGATGTTTTTATTTTTTTATCATACTTTGAGAATTTTACCTTTTTTTGTTTTGCATATTTTTTTATTTTGTATTTTTTGTTCTATTAGTATAAATTAATAATTTTAAATAAATAATTAATGTATTACAAAATAGATTAATTTGCTTTTCTTGTGGTTTTTTGTATTATATATAATTTCCTTAATTATAAATTTTTTTTTTTTTTTCAATTATCTGCCTCTAGCTAGATGATAAATATGTCTCACATTTTTTCTTTTGTAATTTTTGTGCATACATGAAAATGGATTGGAAATACAAGTAAAAACTATTACTTGTGAATTAATGTTATAATAGCAGCTTCCAGCAGTGCTGTTGTGGTGGGTTAGTAAGATACGGAGTCAGCGATAGGAAGAGTTCAAGGTAATGGGTTCAAACCCACCCCCCGGAAAGGTAGAGACTTTCTTTTTTTTTTTTAAATTTCGCCATCTCTTGAAAGGGCGCCATCTCTCGTCTAAAATTTGAAGTATTTACATATACCACATTCGCGATATAGATCTATTTATCTCTGACTATGCCTTTTTTAGCCAGAACGATATCGTGGCCCGATATAGATCAATATTGTAAACTAAAATTTTACGATATAGATCGATATCTTTGTGCTACTTGGGTTGCGTCCTAAAATCCGTGAAGGGCGCATAGTCGGAACCTTGGCACAAAGTCACCTCAGTTTACGGTATGTAACACCAGTGTTGAGTGTTGAGACACACAGAGTTTCAAGACATTTGAATTGGTGATGTTTGTAAAAATGTTCCTTATCTAACAAAAATCTTAGTTTTGATAAAAAAGCATTTTAGTGAAAAACATTAGCATGTGTAATGCCTGCTAGCAATTTATGTTAAAATATTTTAAGAATATTTTTAGTACAGGTAGAACCTTCCTTTTGTCCATACTTCACAATTTTATAATTAAATAATAAAATGAAACTTAAAAAATAATTAAATAATAAAAATAATAAAAAAAACGCGCTATTCACGTAAAGAGTTCACTGGGTGAATTCAAAATGAGTCTAAAAATGCGGGCGAAACGCCCGCAAATATGCGCTCGTGTGAAAAGGCATCCACTCCGTATGTAAGGGGCCTTAGCTAGCCACAGTTTACCTTCAATTTAAACTGTATAACACATTGTCACAAAACACCATTGCATCTAAATCCATCGTTTGCAATCAAAATTATAGTAATGAACAATTTATGAGTTTTGTTTTGGTTAAGAATTTTATATCCTACAAAAATAGATAAAATATTTTTTCAGGGACCTCCAGGTAAAGATGGAGCATCAGGAGAGAAAGGGTTAACTGTAAGTTGAAATATTGTTAAATTTATTTCTGTTTCGAATATTTTTGAATCAATTGTTTGTTTGCTTGTTTGTTTAGTTTTGCTTGAATGTTTGTTTAGCACTATGTGGCATCATCACCACATAAAGACGCGTAAACATTAGCGCGCGAATCATGCAATGAAAACATTTGCAATTGGTTGTTCAGTAATTTGCATGGTGATTTGAACTAGACCCACCTGGAATCGTTTTTTCAACGCACACAAAGGAAAGAAAGGAACCCAAAGGAAGTTTGTGCACCCACGAACGGATTAGAACCGCCACAAGTGGTCGTACGTTGCAAGATCGGCGCACTAATGTACACACAGGGTGTTCGTATAAACTGTTTCGAAAAAACTAGACCAGAATTTAACTTTTAAATTTTAAGCTGAAACTTTACTTTAACTTACGAAGAAATCATCTTGATTGGATCACTTATCACTCCCGACAACGCCTAAATTTGTCTGTCACACTGTAAAAAACAGTCTCTTCAAATTTACGTGGAGGGTGTCCTCAAGAGATTCAATTTTTTACCAGCTTTATCCATTTTCCGGTATTCCCTGAGGGTGCTTTAAACATCAAAGACCCTCTGGTCCCAGAAACACACCTTAGTCAAATTACAATATCCTTAAAAAATATATGTCATATATCCACTAAAGAGATCTTCAAATACTTTGATTCCTAATTTTTCACATTTATTAGAAATAAATGTGCGCTAGGTCAACGCTTAATAACCCGGAGGATTCACCTAATGGGATTTGGGAAGTGCCACAAAATTTTTTTGATACACTCCCATGTCCAAGCATTTTTCTCCACGTTAAGCACATTATGATAAAAACAATTTGTTTGCGCTAAACCACTTTACGATCAACGGACGTAACAACGCCAGTGTAGAATGAACTCAAACATGTTCACTCTGTTTGCTTTCTTCCCTACTGATCATCCCGAAGCTTTGGTGCAACCTTACAATTTTTTTCCCTTTTTGGTTTTTTGTGTACCCTGATAGTGATTTTTTCCTGATATATGAAGTATCTTTCTTATAAGAGTGAAAGAGAACAGGTAGGATGAGGGTGAAAAGAAATATAACTTTAAACAAATACAAATACAACGCCACAACAAGCAAAATGCCCAACGAGGTGGCTGAGAAAAAAATGCCCTTAAAAATATGGATGACATATATTTCCAAAATACAGCAACCCAATTAAAAATGCAATTAACACAAATTATAAACAATATATACACATGATAAAATATTATACAATGCCCATAAAGAATGCTTATGGTTGTCTAATTCTAAGTATGGATAGTTTCTCGATTTACCCCAACATGTTTATCGTATTTCTTTCTAAACGTGTCAATTGTGTTACAATTTACTACCTCCGGGGGTAAGCTATTCCATTTATTAACAACCTTATTAGAGAAAAATTCCCTGCGACACCATAACCTTGCATTGTCCCTCACCAATCGATACTGGTGTCCCCTTGTAAAAGCAGTCGATTGGCGGTGTAATAAAATTTCATGGTCCATCCTATCCATCCCACACTTCGATCATACCTCCTCGACACCTGCGTTCATCCAATGTAAACATATTCAAAAAATGAAGCCTCTCTTCATAACTCAAGCCCCGTGTGCCAATAAGGACACGCGTAGCTATTCTCTGCACCCCTTCAACCAAGTCTATGTCCCTCTGTAGGTATGGTCTCCAAAACCTTACAGCATACTCCAGTCCAGGACGAACTAAGCCTCGAAAAAGCGGAAGAATGACTTTAGGAGAACGCGAAGAGACCTTCTTGAAAATGAGACCAAGCATTCTATTCGCTTTTTTGACCGCCGCTGAACAATGTTCAAAAAACCTAAGCCGCTCGTCAATTAGAATTCCCAAATCGTTGACCCTAGTTGCATCGGGATAGTGATACCATTCAACTCGTAAGAGAACCGTGGGTTGTTCGAACCAAAATGAGCGGCCATGCACTTATCAACGATAAACGTCATGCTCCATTCATTTGCCCATGCTGCAATCCTGTTTAAGTTGGTCTGGAGAAACTCACTATCGCTTTGATTCCCGATTATCCCCATTAGCGTCACATCATCTTCGAATTTGCTAGTAATCCCATCGATACCATGATCGAGTTTATCGATAAAAAGTATGGAGCCAAGGACACTTCCTTGAGGAACTCCACTTGTGACGCCTGTCCAACCAGAGAATTCCCCGTTCACTATAACTCGTGGCGACCTATCTCTTAACCACGATTCTATCTAATTCAACAAGTTGCCCCCAATTCCAATCTCGTGTGAATGCTTCAAGAGTTTACCATGTTGGCCCGATCGAATGCCTCCTGGAAATCAAGGTAAACAACATCTACATTTCTGCTCTTACCCAAAGCCTTAGTCACGTGATCATAGAAGCAAAGGAGGTTAGTTACACATGACTTCCCCTTCCTGAACCCATGCTGATTATCCACTTACTGCCTTTGATGATAATTTCCAAAATTTTCGAGAGGGACCTCGTCAAACTCACTGGACGATAATTGGACACAGCTTCTCTATTACCCTTCTGAAATATCGGAACAACTTTAGCAAGTTTCTAATCCCTTGGGACGATAACCTCAGCAACACTACTCCTTCCTGAATATCTGTGCGACTGGCCCCAACAATTCATTAGCATATTCCCTGAGGACCCTGGGATAGATATCATCTGGTCCTGGTGTTTTGCTTGCACATACATTTCTTAGAAAATTTAGGACCTCTACGTCTTCTACTTGAATATCGTTGAGGGTTTTATTACCCCATGCAACATCCGTATATCGAATATCATTATCTCCATTAAAAACCAACGCGAAAAAGTCATTGATAGCATTACACATGGCTACATTGCTCGTTAACCTAGAGCCTCGTATCGAGAGCGGGGGAACCGTCCCCTTATATCCGTTATTGACATATCGAAGAAATGATTTTGGGTCAGAGCCAATGTTATCTGCCAACCTCTAGATTCAATTTCCTTTTTACTATCCCTTATCGCTATCTTCAACAGTCTTCTTTTATCAGTAAACAATGATAGGTCACCTCGTCCGCTTTTATACTCTCTGAATGCTCTTTTCTTTTCAAGATAAAGGTTCCGCACGCTATCCGTGAACCATAGAGGGTGCGATGCGGTGTTAGGTAAACCTAAATTTTCCTTTATCACCTTATCTTTTATACTATCTTACTCTTTTATTTTTGTTTCTTTTCCTTCCCTTTTCTAACGTACGTTTAGGTTAAGATACAAGGTTACTATATTTATTGCCGATTCGTCAAATAGAGAGCCTCCGAATTTCTTGCCAATTCTCTTGTAAGCGAAGGGGTCAATACTCTTAAGAGTCTCAGCAACATCGATAACAGCCTCGACTGATTCGTCCCTAACATTATCTAACCTGGAAGATTGCACGCCTAATGCATTTTGAAATGCATTAGGCGTTTGTGTATTTTTCGTGTATTTGCCTTATTCGTTTTGGTGACTTCTTAATATTATCTAACCTAGTGTGAACATTATTACCATCATTAAGATTATTACTCATCGCATGCAGCTCTAACAACAAAAAGCGGAGGCAGAAATGGGTCTTACCCGCGTCCCTATCGTCCAGCCAGGCCACAAGTAAATCCTCCGAAAAAACGACCACGTGCGAAAGGCGTAGCAGGAATTCGCAACTATATGGCTACAAGCATGCAACAGGATCAACCACATCAGCCCAGAGCCTCGATGTTGACGATGACTTTTATCAATTTTTCAATTCAATTTCAATTTTTATTAATATGTTAGATGAATAATAACAATACATTAGGTTAGTGAAAACCACCAAGGAGACACCAAGGTCCCAAACTCGTTGTTACAATGAAGTTAATTCAATAACATTTCAATTGTCATACAGTGTAAAATAGTCACTATTTACTGATTTTTGAGATTGAAAACAAAAAATCATGAAAAAAACATCCAAATAGGAGGGGGGGGGGGTGTTGGGGGGGATGTGATTACACAAACACATATAATACAAAAAGTACAAATATATATAAATAATGCAATAATGCAACGGTCACAGGGGGGTGCTTTAGTGATCATAAAAAAAAAGCTATAAATCAACATGTGATTATGTATGAATTAGACTGGCAGAGCAGAGTTGACAGCATGGGTATTTTAATGAATAATTCGACAGCTGGAGGTGAAAAGACAGTAATACACACACAACAGGGAGTGATTGAGATTCCGTGGATGAAATCAGAAATAATTTTCAATATTGAAAATTTGTAGCATGTGTTTTTTGAGGTTTTTTCTGAAAATTGAAAATGAGGGGGACTGTATGAGATCATTTGGAAAACTATTAAAAAATTTAGGAATGAGAAAGCTAAAATGTTTTTTGAGGATAGTTTTATGAACTAAAGGCATTGAGTAAATAAAATTGTGTCTACTAGATGTTCTTGACGAGTTCAGAGGTAAAGAGAATTGTTTTTTTTTAATTATAAGTATGGATGTCTTAAAGGAAGGATGTTTAATTGAAGAAATAGTTCATTTGTTGGAGTGATGTAATTGCTTGCCAAAATTCTAATAACTTTTTTTTGTAAAGAAATAATGGGTGCAATATTGGTGACATAATCACCTCCCCAGAGTGGCAGACCATAAAGTAAGTGTGAATGAAACATTGAATAATAATAGGTTAACAAGAAAGATCGGTTTACATATGGTTTCAGGTTGAAGAATTTGTATAAAATGAAACGAAGTTTTGATTTTAAATGATTACAATGAGATATCCATTTTAGATTTTGATCAATATAAATTTCCTAGATATTTTATAGAGGATATTTGTTGTATACGTTGACAGTCACATGAATTATTACTAGTACAATTTGGTTCATGGAAAATCGGTATTTATATTGTTGATAAGTGTTGGGTAGGCATCTCCTGAATAAAAAATTACAGTATCATCTGCAAACGTGATGATTTTACCATTGATATTTAAATTACATAGATCATTGATAAAAATTATAAATAATAATGGTCCTAAATTAGATCCTTGTGGGACTCCTTTGATTATCTTCATGGCCTTACTTAAACAATTATTGCATTTAACTTTTTGTGTTCTATTAGTGAGATAAGAATGGATAAAATTAAAAGTATTTCCTCTAATTCCATAGGAGTACAATTTTGAGAGCAAGATTTCATGATTCACGCTATCAAATGCTTTTCTTATGTCTAGAAAGATACCTATTGTTTTTCTAGATTGGTCAATATTCTTGTAGACATATTCAGAAAAGTTTAAAAGAGCAGATTCAGTATTTCTATTTGGTAGGAAACCATGTTGATTATTGGAGAAGAAATTATTGTTATTTAAAAAAGAATAAATCCTTGTTTTAATAAGTGTTTCAATTATTTTCGAGGTAGGTGACAATATTGAGATGGGCCTATAGTTGCTGAGGTTATTCTGATTACCATTTTTAACAATAGGAATAACTATGGCTGATTTGAGTGATTCAGGAAATTCACCCCTTTCAATGCAATTATTAATTAGGTCAGCCAATAATTGATACATGCATTCAGGAAAGCTCTTTAGAATTTTAGTAGTCAAGGTATCATAACAAGATGCAGTGTCTTTAAGAGATTTTGCTATTTTGTAGACTTCAGTTCGATCTGTGGGGGCCAGAAAAATTGATTTGTCACTGCGAGGAATATACTGCTCAAAATTTCCGTATTCGTGGGTTTGTTGTGTAATATTTATGAAATGGTTATTAAAATCATTAGTCAGTACATGCAAATTAGTTTCCGAAGGCAGAGTGTAGTTTTTTTTATCATATCCAAGTATTTTGTTAATTAGTTTCCAACGTTCGGATGATGTAGAGCAATTCGAAAAACAAGTAGAGTAAAGTAATAATTTTTTTTTGTCGCTCTAATTTGTTTTTTGAGATATGTTGCGACGTTTTTGTAAGCATTCTTGACTATTATGTCAAATGGGTATTTTTTTGTTTTCAAAAAAAGTTTTTGTTTAATCTTGGTTAAGTCAACTATGTCAGAGGTAATCCAAGGTTTATTTTTTTTAATTTTTCGGTTTGATCTGTAAGTATGATGTATGATTGTTAATTATGGTTTCAAGTTTAACCATGAATTCATCAAAAACCAATCCTGGATTTTCGTTTGTAAAAACAAAGTTATAATGTTGAAGATAGGTTGCGATTCCAGATAAGTCAATTTTTTTAAAGCGTTTCCTGTCAGTATCATCAGTTCTTGGATTAATCAATAAAAACTTGAGTTTACATGAAATTGGATAATGATCGGTCAAATCTGTAGTAAATATAGATGAAGAAATTTCCTTGATTCTAAATGAGTTACGAATAAAAATATGATCAATACAGGAGTTAGAGAGAGGTCTTGTTATTTTGAAAATTAAAGGGGTAAATCCATGACTGAATAGCATGTCCTGATAATCTGAGTGGGTACCAGAATCAGCTTTAAGGATGTCAATATTTATATCACCAATTAGTAAAACATCTCTATATATGATATTTTTAAAAAGTGAATCAAGTTCTTAAATACCTTTGAGTTTGCGGGAATGAATGTGATCTGTACAAGCTGAAGATGGTAAATTTTAATGTAGGCTCTTGAATAACTATCAATTCACCTGTTTGCATTACTATAGAATCAAGTTCGAAAAACTGAAGGGATTTTTTTGTATAAACGAAAATTCCGCCTGAACTATTATAATCTCTGCATCTCGTAAATAAATTATAATTTGGCAATCTATAGTGATCAACCTCATCCTCAAAAACCCAAACCTCAGACAATACAAGAATATCAATATAATCCATAGATTCATTCAATAGGATCATCAGCTTATCAAAATTTGCTCTTATGCTACGAATGTTGAAGTGAACAATGTTAATATCATAAAATTTATCATAATCATGCATATTTTGGGTATGAAGAAAATTAATGAACTCCTCCAGAGTGCCAAGATCAGAGAATTTTATGCTAGATATTCCAAGAAAATGTAGTTTTATATATAATAACTACCAGCACCCCGGAGGAAACATCAATTTCTACACCCAATTTAAAAATTAAAATGTTATCATGCAGAAAAACGTAGCACAAGTGTACAATTTTAATTGGAAATTTAATGAATTTTAAGTTAGATACTGTAATATTCACATAATATACTAGCAAACAATTGTAAACGATTGGGTATATTTTAGAAATTTGCATATTAATTTTCCAAATTATTTTTTTAATAGAAGGTAAATAAAATCGGGAAGACCCCAGAGTGCACATTTCAGTTGGAGTTCATACATGCTAAATAATAATGTGATTTAAATCATCAATATGATTGATTTTGTACACTCCGGTGTCCTTCGATTTTCTCAAGTATATTTTTCCATTTCGTGACCAGCAAAATTTGAAATCATTTTCCGTTTTGAATTTTTTAGCAAAATACAGTACCTGTTTCGTATAAGGTGCAAGATGCTCATTAAAATAAACATTGCTGGGTCTGAGGTGTTCATTAAGTTGTGATGCACACAATTTCAGTTTGCGTGTGGCGTTAAATAATATATCACGTTTTTCCTTTGATTTGAATTGTACGATAATGGGTTTGATTTTATCCTTTCTTGTCATTGGAACACGGTGGATGGTATTGATATCAGGCTCTAAATCAAGATGATCCAGTTTCGTTAAAATTGTGGATTTGATGCTTTGTATGTCCTCATTCTCTGATTCAGGGAGGCCAAGAATCTCAATGTTAGTTCGCCGTGAATATTGTTGCAGATCAGCGATGTCTACCTGGAGATGGCGGATATGTGATCTCATTGTGGCGTTCTCAGTCTCTAAAAATGATTGCTTATCTTGATATTTGATTAGATCAGATTGTTGTTGCTCCACCATTTACCTCAGTAAGACCAATTCTTGTGATTGTGCTGTTATTGTCTGCGACAATAGGCTCGTGATTGATTTTACATGATTCTCGAAGATAGTGGATATACACGAAACAATTTTTGCCGATTCAGGTGATAGAGAGCCAACAATTTCGCTTACTGAGTCCGGGATATTGATATTGCAGTATTGTAGATCTAGGCTGTTATCAGCTGTCACATTGGGAGTACCTGCAGTTTCTGACAAATTCCCAGTAGTTTGTTCATTCGTCTCAGGTTCTGGAGTCGAAGGAGTTATCAATGAGTTCGCATTCTGTCGAAGTGAAACACATTTAAAACACATCCAGTTGTCTCTACGTGTTTTAGCAAACCTACGGAAACCCTTTTCACTATATCCGGCACAGAAAAAATGAAAGCATTCCTCACAATTACAACATGCTAACTTATCATCCTCGTTTTTAATCGGTTCATTACAACGAAAGCATTTCGGCCAGTCACTTGCAGAGTTCATGTTGATTATCTTAAATCCAATAGTGAACCATAGCCCAAGCACGGAAAGTGTTTAGAAAAAATTAAGAGAGTGATAATAAATATACTCATCAAGACAAACAATGTTTACGATAGGACCTATGGCGGCATTCCACTCAGAGGGTCAGAAAAGCGTAAAGCGTTTGTGTTGAAGTTAAGTTACACAGTTTTCTTCGATTTTTCCCGGAAACGTTAATCTCTGGCCATCGGGAGGAAGGGATCTGTACCGTTTTAACGGCGGTATAAAATATTCAATTTATACGATTACAATTTAATATAATTTTTCTTGATTTTTTTCTGTAAAGTTTTTCTTTGGCTTTCCTGACAAGGGATCTGTGGATGGACGATATAAAATGTTACATTTTCATCAAATTAAAATTAATTCGTCAAAAAAAATCACAACTGAATTTAAGCGGGTAATTATTTCCTGTTGGAATTTCAAATCGGATACGGACAACAACATTTTACCTCTTTCGGACGCTTTTCGTAGAATACCTTTTATGTGTTACTGTAAACAAAACGGCATAAATCGGTAATTGCGCATAATCGCCGGATTTATATCGGTTAGTATGCATAATCACCGATAAAAACGGATGAAATTATTGTGCATAATAACCGGCGATTATGCATAATCATCAGATTCATCACAATTACTGTATTTTATACATGGCACCAAAGTGTAAATGTTGTCAAAATTAGTGCTCAATGATAACAATTCTGAAAAATGCCCCGCGACGTAAAAAATTTTGGAACCAGTTTTCTATCACTTTGGTCCTTCCCCACGAAATGAAAGTGATCCCCCCTTCGAATGAAATTTCTGGCTACGGGCCTGATGAGACACATAACGTCAATTATTTCACCACTGACCTAAGCTCCCAAAGCTGAAGTAAATTGCTATCCAAAGAATTCTCGTAATTTTGGTAGATTGTAAAAACCGTGTCACTAAGTTTTATTGCACATTTAGGCTAACCAAATTTCTTCGAGAAAAGTACCGGAACTCAGGATTTCAAATACGGGTAAAATACGGAACATCGCCAATCATCGCCATAAATGACGCCGAATGTAAGCAAAGTTGAAAACTTTTGCAGAAATCCCTTAAAAAACAACAATGGCAGGAAACAAAGCATTACTCTGAGAGAATTGCAGTGGACAAAAATGGATTCCACGAAGTACATTTAAAATAACGAAATAAAACGTTTGAAGGGGCAAACGATTAAATGAACGTTTAGTATTTGCCGTCTTGCAGTGGAGTATTTCTGGAGCTAGCGTTTTACTGTGGAAGTATTGGTTCGAACCCCGATTCGGGCATGGATGTTTATTAACATTAAAAAATTCCCTGGACATATCATACAAGATCTCTTGAACATATTTGAGGATCACTTTATCAAGAAAGTAAAAAAACCATGACATATGTGAGGTGAATATTCTTATTTATAGTTGTAATTATAGTGATAAAGTAAAGAGCCAAAAAAACTGGTACAGGCATGCGTATGCGAATAAAGAGATATGGAACCAATCAGAGTACGACGCTGAGCTCGTTAACGCCTATATAACACAACAATTGTCTGGCATAGTTGTTAGATCGGTTACTGCTGCTACAATGGCAGGTTATCGAGATTTAAGTGAGTTTGAACGTGGTGTCGGCGCACGAAAGATGGGGCATAGCATCTCCGAGGTAGCGATGAAATTTGGATTTTCACGTACGACCATTTCACGAGTGTGCCGTGAATATCGGGAATCCTGTAAAAAATGAAATCTACGACATCGCTGCGGCCGGAAAAAGATCATGCAAGAACGGGACCAATGACGACTGACGAGAATCATTAAACGTGACAGACGTGCAACCCTTCCGCAAATTGCTGCATATTTCAATGCTGGGCCATCAACAAGTGTCAGCGTGCGAACCATTCAACGAAACATCATCGATATGGGCTTTCGGAGCCGAAGGCCCACTCGTGTACCCTTGATGACTGCACGACACAAAGCTTCACGCCTCGCCTGGGCCCGACAACACCGACATTGGACTGTTCAGGACTGGAAACACGTTGCCTGGTCTGACTAGTCTCGGTTCCAATTGCTTTGAGTTGATGGACATGTACGGGTATGGAGACAACCTCATGAATCCATGGACCCTACATGTCAACAGGGGACTGTTCAATCTGGTGGAGGCTCTGTGATGGTATGCGGCGTGTGCGGTTGGCGTGATATGGGACCTCTGATACGTTTAGATACGACTCTGTCAGGTGACAAGTACGTAAGCATCCTGTCAGATCACCTGCACCCATTCATGTCCATTGTGCATTCCGACGGACTTGGACAATTTCAGCAGGACAATGCGACACCTAGTGGCTAAAAAAACCGATAATTTTTCATTTCAAAATAATTTAAGCCCTCATCAAACCTCTTTGAAAAAAAGTTAGTTATAAAAACTTATATACAATGTATGTGTATACAATATGTATATACAATACAGCATCGGACTGCATTATAATACAGCATGCGATGTACTAAAATCAGCATTGTATGGGCAGTGCACCACAATAACGAACGAAGCATAATAGCAATACCCACTGCATTAGAATAAGCAATACAGTGCACAGCAATAAGCAAAACAGCACAATACGCAATGTATTACAATAAGCAATACAGCACAATACACAATGTACCACAATACGGAATAAGCACTGCATTATAATAAGCAATACAGCATGCAATGCACCACAATATTCAATGCACCACAATCACAGCAATGCACTATATTGCAGTGCACTACAATAAGGCCTACAGCACAATAAGCAGTAGACACGGCATTATAACAAGGAATACGAAACACGATGTACAATGCATACAATACGCAATGCACCACCATCAGCGGTGCACCACAATACGTAATGTACCATACAATGCGCATGCTGCATTGATGCATAACAATACGCAATGCACCACATACGCCATATTGCAGTGCACCACACAATAACCAGTAGGCACGACAATATAATAAGCAATACTGCACACGATGTACGTACAACACACAATGTAGCACAAAACGCAATACACAACAATACGCAATACGTACTGCATTATAATAAACAATACAGTACGCGATGCACTACATCACGTAATGCATAACAATACGCGATGCACTACATCACGTAATGCATAACAATACGCGATGCACTACATCACGTAATGCATAACAATACGCGATGCACTACATCACGTAATGCATAACAATACGCGATGCACTACATCACGTAATGCATAACAATACGCGATGCACTACATCACGTAATGCATAACAATACGCGATGCACTACATCACGTAATGCATAACAATACGCAATACACACCATAATAAGCAATACAGCTCAATACGCAATAAAGCACTATACATCGCAATAAGCACCACAATACGCTATAACCACTGAAACACAATAAGCAAGCGATACACTATAATGCATAACAATTAGCAACGGACCACAACCAGCAATGCACCACAATCAGCAATGCAGCACAATACATATAACTATATGCACAATACAGTACAATACGTGATGCATCACATAAGCAAAGCACCATAATAAGCAATGCATTAGAATAAGCAATACAGCACGCGGTGCATTATAATACGCGATGCACCAAAAATAGCAATGTACCACCATTACGTACATAATGCACCTCCATCGGCAATACAGGACAGTGCTTATTGCACCCCCATCGGCAATACAGCACAATAAGCAATGCGCCACCACAGGCAATACAGCACAATAATTAGTGCACCACCATATTCAAAGCCCCGCAATAAGCAATGCACCACTATATTCAATGCACAATACGTAATAATACACCACAATAAGCAAAACAACACAATGCGTAATTTACCCCAATCGGCAATACAGCACAATAACAAATACACCACCACCGTAGGCAATACAGCACATTAAGCAATGCACCACAATATGCAGTGCACCACAATACGCAATGAACCACAATACACCATAAGTATTACATTAGAATAGCAATATGGCACGTGATTCAATAAAATACGTAATGCATAACAATGCGCAATTGGCCAATATTTACAGTGCACCACAATACCTCATGCACCGAAATACCGCATAATATGCGATGCATCGCACTAAACAAAGCATAATACGCAATGAGCCACAATAATCCATAAGCATTGCATTACAATAAGCATTGCATTACAATAAGCAATGCAACACTCAGTGCACTACAACACGTAAAGCATCACAATCAGTAATGTAGTAATGTGTGTAATCAGTAATATTGTACACCACATATAAGCAATGCAGCATAGTATGAGATGCATCGCAATAAGCGAAGCACTATAAAAAGCACTATAGTACGCAATGCACCACAATACGCATTAAACGCGACATTACAATGAGCAATACAGCACGCGATGCACTACAATATGCAATGCACCGCAATCAGTAATGCACCATTATTTTTGCAGTGCCACAATAAGCAATGCAGCACAATGCGCAATGAGAAGCAAGTATTCATCCTCGACTCAAAATGAAACCTGTCAATTTCCCCATAAAGAGATCTGTGCAATGCCCCACCCTGGGTACCCGGACCCTGTGTGTTGGGAGCACTGGTGATGTATACATACCTCTGGGTACATACACAAAACTTCATCCCTACAGGTTAAACGGTTCCCGATGTCCTCAGGAGTTAAATTGCGACTTCCGTAACGCAAAAACGTAACAGATTTCCGTCACCCATTTCCGTAACATAAAATCGTCACTAATTTCGGTTGCTTAGAAACGGGCCTTTTTCGAGTTTGTGATTTTATATTATAGAGTAGATATATATTTTAGAATAACGATCTGAATAAAAAAGGTAGAACCTTAGGGAGTGATGTGAGGTCAGAGTTGTGACAAATTTCACAAAAAAATTTTCCGAACGATACAATCCCTCTTTGAAAAAAATCCCATCACGGAGTGTTGTGACGTCGTGGTATTGGTGAAAACGATAATTTGGAAAGACGTATACAAAAATAAAGTGGTGATTATTGCTATTCAAATATTTTTTTGCGTAAGATATAAAGTCTTGTTACATGCATTTTTACTAGCTGGTTTATGAACGAGTCCCCTCTTGTGGAAAAATCGCATTACTTGGTTGAAAGTCAGATTTGAACATGGGGATAAAAACACTTCCAAATTTCCAAACGATAATTTTGGAATGACGCCCTCTTTGAAAAAAAATCTCATCACTTAAGATAGAAAAAAGAAATTCCAAAAAACGATGATTTAATGAAGAACCTTTTTATAGAATAACAACTTGGAACCTTAGAAAATGTGACATAAAAATTTAATTTAGGAACGACTTGCATCGTAGTGGCTAAAAAACCGATAATTTTTTATTTCAAAATAATTTAAGCCCTCATCAAACCTCTTTGAAAAAAAGTTAGTTATGAAAACGTTAATTTAAAAGAAAGATCTTTCTAAATCCTATCACGGAGTGTTATGAAATCATCGCTGAGACTTGGGGAAAACTTTTTAGTGTGACATGAAAAAGTTTAATTCAAGAACGACACCACACGACTAGCAGTGGCTAAAAATAAAAACGATAATTTTGGGAAATTTTTATTTCAAAATAATTTTGCCCTCTTAGAATAACGACGGAAAAAAAATTAAGTTAAAGAACGATAATTTGTGAAAAATCCCTAACGAGATGGTTGAAATAAAGTAGAAACGATAATTTAAGAACAATCCCTAGTAAAAATTTAAATATCTAGTTTGATAACGCAACCCCTTCAGGATGACGTCATAGACTGAAAAAATCTCTTATCATTACAGCTACGCTAGGGTTGCTCGGGTGCGGGTGCTCCGGCTGCTCTTTGGGGGATGGCTGCGGTGGGGCAGAACGCTCAAAATGCCTCTACTATGGTGTCAATTATCTCCAGCACTACTTCAGACATTAGTCGAGTCCATGCCACGTCGTGTTGCGGCACTTGCTGCTCGCGGAGGCCCTACACGATATTAGGCAGGTGTACCAGTTTTTTTGGCTCTACAGTGTATGTACATAAAAAATACAACACACCATAAAAAAAGTATTAACCGACTGACGGTCCTGCCCGTATATGTACGTGTGAAGTTGATGCCTTCCAAACGGTCTAGGCCGTATTTTTACGTGTGAACTTTTCGACTTCCAAATGGTCCTGGGGGTCTATTACGCTCATGTCGTTATGCCCGCGTTTCAAACATGTTTGGGGTTTGCGGTGCATTGTGGGATAGATTTACGTCACCATCGCTAAAGGTTGATTTTTCTCACATCGTTACTAGCGATTTTCGCTATAGACATCGCTACGTGAAACGTTAACTAACGAGAACCGGAGACCACTCGTTATGTTCGCGTTACGGAAATAAACATGGCCGCTCGCGCGTACATTTTTCGATGGTGAGAGCAACGGAGACAAATTAGTTAGAATTGGAAATTATTCATTCATTATTAATTTATCAAGTTGTTCATTATAATGAATAATAATTCTCTGAATTACATTACTTAATTTAGTAACATGATTTAGAGACAGCATTATCGTTTAAAATGTTATCTGTACACATACTGATTGGAAAAAATTATTCATAGTGGTAAATCGTTATAAATTATTATACTCGGTACAAAGATAAATCACTCTACACAACGTTATTATTATTTTTAATCTTGTATGGAAATGTCTTTATTCTAATCTTAAACTCATCTCAATATAAGAATATTATTTAACTGGTAAATCTCTCTATCGCGATGTTTTCAAGACATTTTGAAATTTGCTCAATATTTTTTTTACATCTCGTTCAAAATCGACGTCAATATATATTTAAACGTCTCCAGATTTTCCCCTTCTTAATTCGTTTAATAACATTGATATTTTGTAATATGAATTAAGTGTTGCTACTTTCTGTGCAGTACACAGAAGCGTAATGCAGTAAACACCATTACACACACACTATACTCTGTACACTATAAAAAATCAAAGTAAATTTTATTAATCAACAAATAAATTTTTTCTAATCCTTGAGTGCATTTTCTGATCGGAGTATAAAAAAGATGTCAACAACAGTGTAAATTTGGTGGTACTTCATTTTCATGTGTGAAACAAGAAAACCAATTTTCTAATTAATGATGTAAATAAAAGGTTACTTGTTCTTGATTTTGACTTAATATCAAGACGGTAGATAAATGTGTTAAAAACATGGTAAGATATATTTTTGATAGTCGTTTTGGAAATTCATAACATCATTGAACTTCAATAGAAAATCATTTTTTAAACGTAATAATTTAGAAAATTTCCCCGCGCCAGTATCATGTGCGTCATAGCCTACCTTTTTCTCAAATATTTGATGAAAATAAAAAAAATCCGGATGAATTAAAAAAAATGCAGCTTAGAAAATTAGGGACAACCAACACACACTAACGCGTACAAATAAATAAAATAATAATAACGCACGTGCTGCAGCACTCGTTGATAGTGATGATGATTATCAGCAGCGGAGAAAATTATCCGATTGGTCCATCCCTTTCGGAGCTAACGCAACTCTCGGACCAGGGAGTTTTTCGTAAAATAGATAACGACATACCGCTGGTTGCTGAGAAAAATCAAGTTTTTGACGATGGTCGCTGAGATTTGCGTTATGAGGCTCGTTGAGAATTTGCGTTAAGGGCGTGACGTCACTAACGACCTCGCTGTATAACGACGTGAGCGTAATAGACCCCCAGGCCGTAAATATGCTGCCTTGCTTTCCCCCCATAAAGAATCACTAAGCTGGCTTAGCATACGCCCCTCTCCTTTCTCCACAAAATGACCATTGTACTCGCAACAGCGCTGGGCGTTGAAAACGACAAAATGGCTTCTGCCTCTTCGGCGGGAGGGGACAGTTTTCAATTAACTTAGCAGATAGACGTTTGACAAGGAGCTCTTGAATAGTCAGTTCAAAGAAGCCTTAATCCTTTTGTAAACGAAGAGGAATGTTCAGAAAGTATAAAAAAGGCTGCTCTTCAGCAAGAAATGCCCCACCTAAAAGGCACGTCTTTATCTTATTATAGAAATTCTTATCGCTTGATTGTAGGATATGTACTGGCATTCACTTTTATTTTTGCATGAAAAAATTACATCGTATTAAAACTCATTGACTGCGAAACACTGAATGCATAGAGATAAACAGGACCCCCCCCCCCGAATTGTGACATCCTGGCTTTCCAGTGATTTTAATTTTTTACAGTATAAGCGAAATTTTTTAATTTTATTTTTCATTTGTTTATCTTCACCTCTTTATAACTACTCAAGTACGATACGGCAGAACCTCAATTATCCGATGTGATTGGAAACCCTACATCAGAAAACCAAATACAGTATAATGTTTATTTACGCAGAGCATAATTGATACCAGTGTTTCTTAACTCCTTTACCCTACCCCCTGTAACCCTCTTTGGACCATGTTTTATTCTCACTTCTTGTTTCTTGGCCTTTGCCTGGGCCCCTAACCTCACCCAGCAGACTAAACCATTTCAAAGTATACAAACTATTTTCTTTTTGAAAAAATTTATAGTGAAAGCGAAAATTTTATAAACAAAGACTGTCATAGTGTCTGTCAAGAGTGTCATGTCTCTAGAGTCCAGCGAGCTTCCCTCTTGCGAAGGTTATATGCTGGGCAGTGATGCCAAGATCGCGCCAACCCACACCCTCCCGCGTGCAAAGTGATTTTCGGGAAGGGGGGGGGGGTTCAATATTTCGATGGAAGTAACAGCTTACATATTTACATACTTTCGAAAATTATTGTGTGCCAGAATTTTATCATGTAGGCCCCATGAAGACATTATACCCCCCGGACTATGCCTGGATCAGCCCATACTTGTGAACCAGAGTTGGGCGAACATACGCAGAGAAAGCATATGGGAACGTATGCGCATCACATTTGTGGTAAGGTGTACATAACATGTATGGAATTCTATTAGCTTTGCGCAAACTATGCCATGCTAATGTTCAGTGAAATCGAGAATGCGGCTCATTTGCAATACCTAAATCCACGCATGTATTCAATCTCTGCAACATTTCATTGCTCAGTTGATAATTTTCCGATAGTACCAGTGCTTATGCAAATATGTACATTTTTATACAAATACAAATACAAATACAAATACAACGCCACAACAGGCAAATTGCCCAACGAGGTGGCTGCATCATGGATCCCCGAGCCCCCTACCTACTACTGCTACACCCCCCCCCCCCCCCGCGGAACCCCCCAACGAATCGGTACATGCGGGAATGTGCGTGTACGTGTAGTGCAACCTGACGTAAAGTTTTTTTTTTTTTTTTTTTTTTTTTTTTTTTTTTTTTTTTTTTTTTTTTTTTTTTTTTTTTATATCATTGTTCATCACTTCGTTGAGCAATGCTCTAAAAAATAAATAAGGCAAGGGCACTCGTGTGTGGCTTTTTTTTTTTTAATTTTATCGGTTATAGTAAGAATTAAAAAAAAAACAGTTGGAAGTGGAAATAAATATAAGCATGTTATCACATTGTTGACCGGTCATGAGTAAATTCGAACTTTCAAGCAGGATAAACCTGTAACCCCAGCGATTCTCAACCGGTGCTCCACTTCCCAGGGGCTCCGCGGTGACTCGAGGAAAATAAAACAAATCAGTAACTTTGATAGATAAATAAAAAATAAGAGGCCTACAAGGTTCTACCATAAAAATTATATGCAAAAAGTGCTCCTCGAGTGAAACAGGGCTTCGCCATAGAAATTATATACTGAAAAGGGCTCCGCGAGTAAAAAAAAGGATGAGAACCGCTGCTGTAACCGTTCATTAAGTTGAAAAACCACAGAAAACAAACTTCGGTAGACCACCACTCTGCCGCCAGTGAGGTACAAACCTGGATGCTCGTGATGAGAGCCCAGAATGATGTCCACGCGACGACACAGTAGCTCTAGAATATACTAAGTGGCCACGGGTGAAAATCCAGTAAAAAAGTATTGTGCTGTAAAAGCTGAGCCACGGCTTATGATTAAGCATTACGTACGAAAAAAAAAAAAAAAATGTGCAGCTCATCCGTCAATTCCTCACACTTATGTGACAGGACATGAATAAGCTCGTACGTGCTCATCAAGCACAATGCCTCAACATTGAACGAAAAAAAAGTACATTTAAATTTAAAAATAAAATACAATTTTTTTATTGTATCTTTTGTGGTCATTTACTCACACTTCTTATAAAAAGTGTGCTCATTGTACAAACGAAACATCCAAATGGTTGACTGACTTTTTTTTTTCCATCTAAGATAGTGATCTGGTGGCCCAGCCATTAGATACGTCGGAAGAGTTACGAAACCGTGGGTGCTTGACTTGAGCTTTCACAGATCAGTGGTACAGAATACTGTAGGTACTCGAGCACTCACTGCATCCTCTGGCTCCACCCCCACTGCCAGTCATCCCCCTAAATGCCAGAATTTTACTTATATATTGTGGAATCTTGACTAAGTACTGCACTGTCAGTTCCCTTCCCCCAACCCACAAGAAATTTCTGGCTACGGCTCTTCCAATAGCACCATTGTCCACATAATAGAAAGGTCTTACAGGTCTTGAGGTCAAACAACCTAACATAACATTTATTTGCACAATAATGTTTTTAGGAAGAAATTTAACGATCAAACGGGCCACAGCAATTGAATTCAATTAGTGAGAAAAACTAATTTCTTAGCAAAACAATTATCGTACTCCCCCACATTAGCTGGCATGCCGGGAAACAGTGGGGCATACCAGCATGCTGAAAATATCCGTATTTTCCGGAATGCCGATAAATTTGATTCACGGATTCTGGAAAATTCTTGAATATCTTTATTTTTTTATTAATTTCTTATCAGGAAAATAGATTATACATATCCGCGGAGCCAACAATGATGGCTCTTACTGGATGTTAGTGAAAACAAACAGTTGAATATTTAATATTAGAATGAATAACTGAATGGAGGAAGAAGGAAATGAAACATTTCAGGGAGAATCTGAAATATTGTTCAATGTCGGTACTGCAATTGAAAGAAGGTAAAATTTGATTAGTCTTCTATACATGCGTATGAACAGGGCCGCAACTAGATGCTTGGTCACCCGGGGCAAGCGGGCATTTTTACGCCCTCTTGTAATGGTAAGGGAGAGGTTTCAGAATGAAATTTGCACCCCCTCGGGTTCAGCGCCCGGGGTACGAGACCCGTCTGCTCCCCCTAATTGCGGCCCTGTATATGAATGAAGGCTGACAGTTGAATTCATGTCAGATGGCATGGAGTAATAAAATTCAGGAACTATGTAAGTAAAATACTTTCTTTTCAAAGTTTTATGAACACAAGATGCATAGATTCAATTTATTCCTGAGGAAGAACGAGACAAATTAATATTTAAAGAAAACGAGGAAGAGTGATTTAGAAAAAAAAATTATATATATCAACTTTATTCGGAAAGTCCACTGATTCAGCTGAATGCATGCTGTGATCCTATTATAACCTCACTTTTTCCGGCATGCCGAAAGTGGCCGAGACAACAACATACAAAAAGCTGGTGCCCCTCGTGTTTTACGGCATGCCGGCCAATGCGTGGGAATACGGTAAGTTTGTTGAAATTTTTGTGTAAAATAATTTGGTAGTTGTTCAAATCAGCGCTCGTGTAATCACTTCCATTTTGCCCAGATCTTTACTTGAAAAGTAAAAAATACGTTGGCAGAGGAATGGGAAAAAAAGACGAGCCCACAAAAAGCCAAGTATTGTACTTAGTTTGAATCCTTTTACGAGAGAACACACCTTTTCTTTTCCTCTCCTACAAAGAAGCATTCAACAGTGGGCGGAACAAAAATTTTAAACCACACAACACTAAATCCGATATCCCGCTGTTTGTACGGGGGGAAGGAAAAATGGTTGGATTTTTTTCGAAGCAGTTTTGTGACAATTACCTGAACCTTTTTCAAGTAGATTTTCTCAACACCCTCAAACCGTCAGTCGGTTAAGCTACAAAGTACAATTTATACTTATTAGAATTAGCTAACTATCTAAAATCACTAACACTACAACAATAGGCCCAAGTGGAAGGAAAAACTAAGTTATTGAGAGTACCCGGGAAAAAGTATACACTGTTTGCTAACACTAACGTCCAAAAAACCTACGAATTTATATCAAAGAAGCGAGAAAACACAAACTTGGCAAAAATACAATAAAAATGAAATGCGAACGAGAATAATGAATTTAAGTCGATCGAAAATACACAACGAAAATTAAAAAAATTGAGAGCAATATAATAAAAAAAACCACTTATCTCGCAATCCAACGTGTGCTAGAAATAAAAAGAAAACACCGCAGAATATGACCCAAAAATAAACAACACGCTAAGAAAAACTCACGAGAACGAACCTGCATTTCCTCTAAGCAACCGTTTTCGAGTAGTAATGGATAATGGAAAAAAATGTTTCGTCTAAAAAAAAAACTGAAATTAGGGAATTTTCTGAAACACCTACACACAAACTAAGCACAAATTTGAAAATTTCAGCAGGACAATGCGACACCCCACACGTCCAGAATTGCTACAAAGTGGTTCGAGGAACACTCTTCTGACTTTAGACTGTTCCGCTGGCCACCAAAATCCACAGACATGAACATTATTGAACACATCTGGGATGCCTTGCAACGTGCTGTTCAGAAGAGATCTCCACCCCCTCTTACTCTTACGGATTTCTGGACAGCCCTGCAGGATTCATGGTGTCAATTACCTCCAGCACTACTTCAGACATTGGTCGAGTCCATGCCACGTCGTGTTGTGGAACTTCTGCGTGCTCGCGGGGGCACTACACGATATTAGGCTAGTGTACCAGTTTTTTTTGCTCTTCAGTGTATAATTTATGTGTTGCAAAATAATTTCAATAGTTGATTTTAATAAAGTATAAAACTATAAGAATCTAAAAGTAGGCTTTGTAGATTCTACAATGTAGAACATTCGCGACAAACCACGGCATTCTTGCAAAAAAAGTCGGGACAGCCGAAATAAAGTGAAAATACGGGAATGTCCCGGGAAATGCGTGACATATGTGTCATATGCATAAGGTCACCACAAAACGTTTGCTAAGTAGGCCTATATTTTGCTATTTATCTTTTATTTTCACTGTCCCGAATTTGTTTTTCAAAATGTCCCGTATTTTCGACTAAACTCACTTGACTCACTGAAACTCGCTCAATCTTGACTGAAAACGTGGAGGAAGGTAATTTTAATTTCTTACAAATCAAGGTACGATTAATTATGATTGTAAACATAAACGTTCATGTCGCATATTTGTGACGTGTTTCTTTTTTACATAACAAAAACGAGACATTTTTAAAAAATATATAAATAACATAACATTTATTTCGTGAAATACATTTTTATTTATTGCAATTTATTGTAGTCCTTCTTCGTACATACCCATCGGCATTTCTTTCCCATCAATTTTAACCATAATTAGCAATTTTTCAACATTTGACAATTTTTTGAGAGATAGAATAGCAATATGTAGGGTGACCATACATCCCGTATTTCTCAGGACAGTCCCGTTTTTTTTCTCTCTCGACGTTTTTGCAGAAATTTCCCGGGTTTTCAAATAGTTTCAACGAAGCCAACTTGACTTTTTATTCTTCAAATCAACGATTAAACTGATCTTTCCAGTTTAGAAATTACATCACGATAATGAGGCTTTTGGTAATAGACATCATAATCATCATCAGCATTGGCGTACTCAAAGGCGGAATTTTTGGGGTTCTAACCACCCCCCCCCCCCTCTCAGAAGGTAAAAAAAATTCAAAACCCCCCTCGAGAAAATTCTGCGTACGCCTATGATCATCAGTATCACTTGGACGGACAAGCACAGCATGTTTTTCCCATAGAAACCAATGTAAAAATTGTCGAATTTACTGTAGAAATGTGAACATTTAGTAGGATTTTCCGCCTCATCAATAATTTTGAAGATTGAACTGAATTCTCGCTTTTCGAAAAATTGAAGCACAGAAAATTAAATATAAAATAATTAGCCGGACCTACTTTTGAGTTAGATATTCATGCAATAACATTGGTTTATATCTTCTCAAGCACAAAAATGATAATTAATATCTCCATATTGTTTTATAATATTCAATATCATCAATCCATACAGTTTAGAATGTTTTGAAATTAATTATGGGCCCATAAATTACACTGAACAAATTCCGCAGCTTTAATCAAGCGTTTTTTGAAGCAAAAGCAGGCAAATCGATAACTTGAGCTTCAAGAAAATTTTCGAAATATCTACCACCCATCGAAAAGAAATAATATAATTCATTTCTACGTTTCTTTAATTTCGATTTATGTCTTTCATGAGTTGCGCAGGAAGTCGCCATGTTGGATACCTTGTACGTCCCTCCAGAAAAAGGGAAATATCACGTGATTCAAAAAGCCTGATTAAGAGACTGCAAACAAGAATATTCATTTCACACATTTGTCATGGTTTTTTTTTAATTCACTGCAATTTGAAGTGGCGCTTTATTTCTCGCGGTTGGCGACTTTTCTGTGATTTTAGCACAAGTTAACGACTTCGCTTACTTTTGGCATCATTTAGCGATAATTGACATTGTCCCGCATTTTCCCGTATTTCGAGTCCCAATTTCACGTATTTTTCTCGAGCAAATATGGTCGGCCTAGCAATAAGCAATTCTTTACTTAGGATCTCTATCTCCCGTATTTCCACCGATAAAATATGGTAAACCAACGTATACCAATTTGTTTTCCGTGACCGACATACCACGGTCACTTTCCATCAAATAGAGGTAATTTATATTACAAAGCTTGTTGACACCTGGCTTCAGTCCAGACTACAAGAAATTTTATTCAAATCTCTAACTGTTCACCGAAGTTCTTCATCATCTTTGTGCGAAGTGATTAATTTTATACATCATTCAACATTTAAATAATCCTATCGTACTGTATTGTGAATTTTGATCTCTACTGCGATAGAGTTTATGTTGAAGTGATAATGGCAGAAAACAAAAATTTTGACGACGACAGGTTTTCAACTGATGATGATGAGTCTTCATCTCAGAATTTCTCTTCGAAGTCTGGATATTACTTTCGTAGCAGGAAAATAAACGGTTCTCTTGATTTGAAATGTTACAAAGTGACGGAGAAATAGAAGAAAAAGGCTAAAAAACACCAATTTTCGGAGATGCCTATCGCCTCCACGGATTCCGAGGGTGATATACTGGATGGTAAAACACTTCGTTCATCAAAGGAGACTTTGTTCATCCAAGAACTGTTCCCATTACACGTACTCGATGACAAAGAATCCGATCGCCTCCTCGATGTACAAACTCCAGAGGATCATTTCTCTATTGATAATCAAGTAAGAAAAGAAACAGATGACGTGGAAGAAACAACGAGACACAGCGGTAATGACTTTCCAACTATGGAAATATTGCGATGCTATTTTGAACTGAATAGCTCCACTCCTACTATTGAGCCGGAAGTACACCAGCTAGTGTCAGATATGTTATGGGAAATCACTCAGAAAAATTACTCTGAACAACAAAACAACGGAGTTTCTACACTCAATACTGTGGGGAAACAACAGACTCAACCTTATAGAAAAGAAAAAACTGCTCCGGATATTGAAGTTCTTATACAAGAAGTGATCCAAATAGTGAGACATACCACAGGCGAAGGTAAGAGTTTTAAGTTCGGGATCCCAGCAGCCCTGAGAAAAAAAGCAGAGAACAGATTAAGCATTTTACGACTCTGGGCGGCTGATGTTTGCTTTGAAAGCAAAGAAAAGAAATCAATTGGAATCCAAACTAATATAAAACAGGAACCAGATATTGATATGCAAGAGTCTGAATTTTATCTCAGCAATATTAACAGCAGAAAAGCAACCAGCTCAACGCTAACAGAAGTCCCGCAAAGGAAGAAGCCTGGAAGAAGGAAAGGGAACGACAAAGGAAAAGAACGGAATGAGAATGAGAATATTGGAAATATGAATCACATACCAAACCAAACCCAGAAGAAGAACTTCTGACTGCTGAACCCTACGTTCGCCGCAAGATCGGTAACCCCGAACCACAAAGATTGAGGGAAGACATAGGAATGAGGCTCCAACATCAGCGTCCACTAACTGATGAACATCCTCCGGGAGGACTTGTGGATAATAATAGACAGTATATGAAACATTCAACGACAACTTATAACCAGCAAGCGTGTAACAGACAAACAAATTCCAACTTGGCGGAAAAGAACCCTAATCAAAACATAGAAAGAATCCATCTTGGCCAACCACGACCAGATGAGGATCAACACGCTCCCAACCAAGAAGATACTGGTATCCAAGAAGTTGATAGCGATTCAAATTCCTATGTTAAAGTAGATGAAATCAACTCTCTCCAAAAGGTTGAGTATAGGAAAGGGCGGCGAATTGACAGGAGGAAAATAAATAGAAACACGGATGATAGAGCTTATACAGTATTGATATATCGCAACAAAGAAGCAAATGTACAGCGGGGCAGAACAAACTATGCCTTCCTCCACTTACAAAGACACACTATACACTGTATCAGAGACATAAAAAATGGTGCGGCTGTTGATTGTGCCTCGGCCAGAAACTGCCTTGAACTCAGAAAATGGATCCTCAACAATAAGATTCTTAGACATCTATATTACGTTATAATTCCTTCAATCCAGGGAGAAAATGCAAGATATAAGCCAAAATTTAACTATAAAAATAACAGTCATCTGTACCAGCAACAACTCTTCATACCGAGATCAAGAAACCATCGCATCCCAGTGGTTCTATAACAAGAGAAATTGGACTGATGAATACGGAAAAAGTCAAAAAGCAATTTTTACAAGAGACGCAAAAAATGGTAACAAGCGGGAACTGACAAAAGAGATCTCATCAAAAAATAGATCAACTATTGGAAACGATATATATACAACATTTATGGGCGAACAAAGTTCTCAAACAACAGAATTGGACTTGACGGAACATCTGCAATACGCAGGGTTATCCAGTGAAGTATTTAATATTAAATCCACCAATGCAGGCATACAGATCTTCTGCCATAGTTTCAACGGGAAAAACAAAATTCTACGAGAAGTTAAGAGAAATTTCAAATTGAAATTTCACTTATCAACCAGGCTTCATCAGACTAACAGGACAAAATGAATCAGAACGACAACCAACCTGTAACCATTCCAACTCAATGCAACTACATGTATTGCAGTCCTACAAATCGATCGCCAAAACCGAATTCCTCTCGAACTTTTTCCGCTGTGAAAACTAACGACTTGCTGCCAAATTTAAAAATTGTGCAATTTAATGCTGACAAAACCAAAACAGCCATGACATTACTTCCTGTAACCACCAGCAAGTAGGGAATAGACATTATACTACTCCAAGAACCTTATTTACGTGACAACACCATAAGCGGAATCCCTTTAAAATGGACAAGATGGATGTCAGGAGACGGCAAAGCAGCCATCCTTCTCACGAAAAACAACGTAAAGCCCCTAACATACTTTATTGGAACCCATACAGTAGCCATAAAAATTTGCACGAATGAAAGAGATGTTATACTCGTCAGTGGTTACGCTTCCCCCCAGCGCAGATATAAATTTAACTCTTTTTGAGATCACAAGCATCCTTCATGGAGCCCAAGATACAGCAATACTAGTGGGTGCAGATCTAAACGGAAGACACAAGTTGTGGAATTACTCAAATAATGACGTAAGAGGTAAAAAAGTATTGAATTCGATAAATGAAGAAGAAATCATCATCATCAACAGCTCCAACTCCCTGCCCACATTTGCTCGCAAAACTGGTATCGGCTGGCCGGATCTCACATTCACAAACTCCCACGATCTAGCCCAGAGTGCCACCAGAACAGTCAGTGATATAGTATCGCTAAGTGGACATCGATACATCTTCATACAAACCGTAGAGCCTCTCAAGAAGTATGACAGAATCAGATATAAAACGACAACAAGAAAACTAATATCTATCGCCAAAAAAGTAAAACCACTGTTAGTCTCAGCCTCTTGTGAACTTCGATACTGTCACAATTTCCAAGCACTCGACCACATCACAAACTCCATTCTAGACGGTATATCCAACGTCTGCTCGACGACATTCTCTCAACACGAACCTAAGAACAAACCTGGGTATACTTGGTGGACAACCAACTTGGCCACAGAACGAAATAAACTCCGAGCCCTGAGAAGACTCAGCAATAAAGAACCACCAGGTCAGAAAAAGATCGAACTCAATCTAGCGTACAAAAAACACCTAGCGAAATATATCTTAAATATCAACAAAGCTAAATCAGACGCTTGGAAACTATTTTGTGAAAGATCGACATCCCCGTACGGGCAACCCTTCAAAATAGCTAGAAAACTCCACCCTATTCACCCTCAAAAATTCAGGAGTAACTTGGATACTGATGTGGACACAATCGAAACAGCTCTTCTCCAACTCAATACCATATACCCGGAGGATCAGCATACAATTTTCCACTACCCAAATAATACCAGAAGGAATCAACAAACAAAAGATAAACCATTCTCTATAATGGAAATAGACAGAATAATTATACACACAAGCAACAACAAGGCACCGGGTTCTGATGGTGTCTCAAACGCTATCATCAAAACAATCCATAAAACAACCCCGGAATTTCTTCATAGGCTGATGAGCAAGTGCCTGGAATTCAGAAAAGTACCTAACCGATTGAAGGAGAGGGAAGTGCTGCTATTTCTTAAAACAGGAAAAGATCCGACACTTATAGAATCATACAGACCGGTGGTTCTGCTGAATAGAATGGGCAAGCTACTGGACGAACTTCTCACTCAAAGGATGGAGTTTGCACTGGAAACCACCAACTGGCTCAGTGACAAACGATATGGATTTAGAAAAGGTCGAACGGTAGATGGGGCACTTCACAACTTACTTAACAATATCGAGATCCACAGAAACAAGGAAAAAATGTTTCAGTGGTATCCGTGGACATCAAGGGCGCATTTAATAATATAAAACACTCGTCAATAAGAAATATCCTCTCTCAAACCCCAATACCAAACAACGTACAAGAACTTGTTCTAAACAACATAAGAGATAGAAAAATCTCGCTATTCACGGACAAAGGGCCAGTCTCCACCATTCAAGCAAAGGGATGTCCCCAGGGGTCATGTAGCGGCCCTCTACTTTGGAATCTGGTGGCAAACGACATCCTCACTATGGACTGGACAAATGACATCGACATACAAGCATACGCGGATGATATGCTTATTACCATAAGTGGAAAAACAGAGAAACAAATCGCAAAGAACACCAGAAAGGCAATGACCATGGTAAATGCCTTTCTTACAAAACACTCTCTTCATGTCGAAACTTCTAAATGCAACTTCATATGGATTGCATCCAATAATCATAGGCCACCGACCATTCATCTCCAAGGCGAATCCATCAAGAAGACAAAATCCTTTAAATACTTAGGAGTCATCTTGGATAGAAGTCTTTGCTGGCAATCACATCTCAGCTACATTGAAGAAAAAGCCACAAACAACCTCGTGCAATTTAGAAGATTCGCCGGCTCCCAATGGGGCATGAGCACTAACTTTAGAAATACATTGTACAAAACCGTGATATACAGGTCAATCGCCCACGGAGCCTCAGTATGGTATAGAAAGCTCACAGTCAACATCTGTCGGAAGCTTCAATCTATACAGCGAAAATTTTTACTGTATATCACGGGGGCATACGACACTACCCCAAATAACGCCTTCAAGTTATATGCGGACAGATTCCAGTAGATCTTCAGCTTACTTACGAGGTTAAAACCGTTAATTTACGACTTAACGAAGATATCCAACCAGAAGATAAATTCTCGCAAATGGATATCATAGAAAAGAAAATCATGGGATGGACAGATCACCCGGCAGACGATATTGCCCCTGTACAAATACTTCTCCAAAATATTCCGAAAACAAATGGAAGAATAATATACACGGATGGAGTGAAAACAACGGAGGGAGTGGGAGCAGCTTACAGCATATTCAGCGACAACGAAGAAAGAGATTACTGGATCTCCAAACTACACGATCGGAATACAGTATTTCAAGCTGAAATGCTGGCCAAGAAAGCTGTAGAAGAGGCAACAACATTTCCAGATAATACCATAATAAAAACAGACAGCCTGTCCTCTTTGAAAGCTCTTAAAGATCCACTCACAACAAATCCAATGGCCCGGGAAGTTCGTAAGCTACTTATTCAAAACAGCAAAATACATCTGTGCTGGATCAAAGCTCATAGCAAAGATGAAGGAAATGAGCGAACTGACTTCCTTGTAAAGCTGGCCACCAAGGAAGGAACCCCTTGTACCATACCGACCCTTAGATCAGCATACAAAAGAAAGTGGATGCAAGAATCATTACGTCACTGGCAAGAAAGATGGGACACTGAAAGTACAGGACGTGAGATCCACGAAATTCTACCCAAAGTCAGTATACACCACTTGCCATGGCCCAGAAACATTACTATCTTTGCCAGATAAAAAATCTGGCAAGATTCAAAATAGTAGCCTCTGCCTCTGCGAAAAAGAGGGAAACAATTTTCATTTCATCTCAGAGTGCCCCAAAACCAAAGAGTTCCATTTTAAATTACCAGACCAGGACAAACTGACACTCTAGAAAAGGACGCATCATCAGAAGTCCGATGAATGCAAATCGCATCATAAAACTTGTGAAACATCTTGAAACATGCAAAAGAGAATTCAGACGTCCAATTAACCGGACTGACGATTCCAACGACTCTGAAACTACCGCTTCAGAACCAAGACCAAAACTTCCTAGCCTGCATCCCATGATAACAAGACTCAGGATTAAAGAAAGATCAATCCAGGCAGCCCTTCTTCCCTCGGAGATACCCTCTACATCCCAATTTCAGCATCCAGATGTAAATGTACATTGTCAGTCAGTGTAAATTAGCGTGTCTTTAATCTTTTTCTTTGGTGTATGGCAAAGTATGAAATTTACAGGCATTCTATACAATGCCTGGTCGTTTCAGGCAAAGTATGAAATATCTTCTTCCAACAAATATCTTTAGGGGCGGTATAAAATATTACATGAAATTAAAATTTCACAGAATTTTCGTCATTTTTTCCTGGAAACGTTTCCCTTTCGATCTCGTGAAAAAGGATCTGTTGAGGGGCGGTATCAATCAATCATATATATTGCTGTCCCGCCCCTAGAGGCATACAGCGGGTTCTGAAGTTCAATATTTCAATCAATCCCTCTCAGCACAAAGAGTCCAATTTTCTCAGAGATGTCTAAAAATACACATATATATATATATATATATACATACACACACACATATACACACATATTTTTTTTTTTTTGGCTATTTAAGCTTCCCATTTATTCCATTCCCCCCCCCCCCTTTCCGTTTACTTCAACTCTATATCAAAAAAACAACGAATAAAAGTAAAATTACATCCAAATCAATTGCACAACAATAAGCAAAACAAGTAAATAAATAAAAATAAATAACAAAGAATGGGGGAATATGAAAATCAGGGCTTCGACAAAATATAGATCATAATTCCGGACCGGAGCTTCCAATTAACAAATCGCCGGAAACAATATTAAAGATACGAAAGATCACACGAGACTCTATACGGTTACAAAAACACCATCAAAGCGAACAGCCTGTTCGCGAGGAAAAATAAATAAATAAAATACATAAAATACATAAAAATAATAACAATCCCCTCAGCTTTTGGGGTTTTATAAAGAAAGAAAGATTATCCACTATGCAAAACAACAAATTCACTCTGTAAAAATAAATACGAAATATATGCCCATAATCTCATGGGATAACTTAAAAATATAAAACTCAAATCAAAATGTCACAAACTTCAGTATTCACACGTTATTCGCAATATAGTTAGGAAAAGTTCTCTCCTCCCCCCTTTTTTTTTTCACTATTCCCTACCAATATTCGAGATATATCTCCATTGATTTTCTGATGACTCCTATGTAAAATTCATAAATTTCCTTGTTTCTTAAAAGAGTTAATATGTGGAGATTTCTTTTATCCGGATGTATGATTGTCTCTCTTTCACTTTTCCAGTAACGACAATCGTACAGGTAATGTCTTCTTCTTGCACACCTTTCACCACAAAATACACAAGAGTCATCTTTCTGGTGTCTCCACCCTTGATAATAACCAAAAGCGCCGTGTTCGGTCAGTATCTGGTTAACATAAAAGTTGCCTTTAATCCTGCCACAGCTTACCTTCGGGTATAAGTAATATGTAGCACGACCTTTAGTAGAGTTGTCCCATAGGTTTTGCCACTGGATCATGTTATCGCGATTTAATAAAGTTCGTATCTGGAACTTTGAATATTTACAGTGAATATCGATGGTAGTCTTCGTTGTACTTTCTTTAGCCAGTCTGTCTACAAGTTCATTGCGAGGGTTGCCTACATGGGCTTTTACCCAATGTAATCTTATTCTGATCTTTTCTTGCAGCTATCTAATATTTTTGATAATATTATCTGTCTTTTTTAATGATTTCAATTTTTCTAAGGCTGACATCGAGTCGCTGTAGATGTCGATTTGAGATAATCCTATCTCAATTGCTTTTTCAATTGTCAGCTTTATTGCAAGTAATTCTGCCATAAAAACTGAAGTATTATCTGACAATTTTATTTTATCTTGATATAAAATGTTCTCTGCTTCAAATATGATATAGGCCAGGCCAGTCCCAAAGTCTGTTTTTGATCCATCTGTGTATGCTGAGTATCTGTTAGTGTATATTTCCTCTCTGTCGTAGTTTAGAATTGTCATTTTCCACGGTTCGTCAAAATCCTGATCTTCTTCTTGAACCTTGTTGGCTTGTATTTGCCTCGTTCCTATTTGAATGGGCATTCTAAGTTTAAACAAGGTGAACATCTTGTGTATGCTTCTTGCTTTGTAGAAAAGGGGCACGCAGCCGGAAAGAACCTGTAGAGCATGCCCTGAAACACTGTCATAACATTTAGTGACAATCAACAATGCTGTTCGCTGTATCTGTTCAAGTTTTGATTCCAAGTATTGTAATTCCTTGAACCATACTTCTGCTCCATAGAGTACCATCTTTTCCACGCAAGTAATGTATATCTCTTTCACCACTATTGGAGATAAGCCCCACGTGGCCTTAACAATTCTTCTTAGCTTTTGAATATAACCATTCACTTTATCTAATTTCATATCTAAATGGTCTGTGAAGTTCATATTATGTGACAGCAAGACACCCAAATAATTTATCTTATTGACATGGGGGATACTGTTTCCCATTAGTCTTATGGGAGGATAACGTCTCACTTCCTGGCCTTGTTTGAATATTGCGTATTTACATTTATCAAAGCTAAGAGTTAATCCATGGGTCTGGCACCAAGTGTGTACTCTATCTAATATTGGAGTGGATAGTTGTTCGAAGATGCTGTAATTCGTCGACCTAAGTAAAATTATGACATCATCGGCAAATGCCTGAATTTGTTCGTGCTCATCTAACTGCATTTCCAATAGGTCGTTGATCAATATAAGCCAAAGTATAGGGCCTAAAGATGAGCCCTGCGGCACACCTATATTATAGTATTTAACTTCTCTCGAAGCTCCTGCAAATATACTTCTTTCATTTAAGAATTCCATTACCATGTTAGCTAGTGGTATTGGCACTTCGTATTTGTTCATTAGACTTCTTATTCCAGACAATCTAACAGAGTTATACGCACTCTTCACATCCAGAGTGATGAGGCATGTGTAAAAGCCTCTTCGTATATTATTCTCTATGTTCTGGATCAAAGCATGCAAGGCGTTGAGGGGCGGTGTATAAAATATTACAATTTCATCGAATTGAAATTTCACAGGCAATCCAGGCAAAGTATGAAATATCTTCTTCCAACAAATCTGTTTCGGGGCGGTATAAAATCTATATATATAAAATTGATTTTCTGTCTGTGTGTGTATGTATGTTCTCTATACAAATCTACAATTTTAGATCGATCGTCGCCAAATTTTGCATATATACCAAATGGGACCCGACTTGAACGATAGGCTACTTTAAAATTTCGTCAGAGCAGGGCAAGTGCCCCAAATGGGCGAAAAACTGTCGGGCAACAATGGTTTTTGGGCTTCAACAATCACTTTCCGAACGTTTACTTTGGTTACCGTGGTTCCCTAGCAATGCGTTTAAGACGTGTATATGCCTTTATAATGGTATGCCACTTTTTCAATCCTCCCAGTAATGAGGCTTTTCGAATAGACGTCATAATCATCATCAGTTTGAGGGTCAGGCAAAGGATGATTCCCATAAAAATCAGTGTTAAAATTGCCGATTTTACTGTAGAAACGCGGAAATTTGGTGGGGTTTTCCGCCCCATCAATAATATTAAAAGTTGTATTTAATCCTCGATTTTTGAAATATTGAGTTCGCTTAGAGATATACGAAGCCCAGGAGTTTAAATATGAAGTAATTAGCCGGACCTATACTTTTGAGTTGGACATTCATGCAATAACACTGATTTCAACATTTTATTTATATCTTCTCAAGCATGAAAATTAATGTCTCGGTATTGTCTTTTGATATTTAGTTTCATGAATTCATGTAAAATTCATTTTAAAATTAATTATGAGCCCGTAAAAAGTAGATCGAAAAAACCCCACAGCTTTAATTAAGCATTTTTTGGAAGCTGAATAGGCAGATGGGTAACTTAAAGTTCAGGGGGCGGGGGTGGAGGTTTATCGAAATACCTAGCGTTCCTTAAAAAAGGAAAAATATATATTCATTTCTACGTTTCTGTAAATCTAGATTTAATTATTTCATGAATCGCGAAGTCGCTATATTGGTTAAATTGCACGCGGTTTGTATGTCCCCCAAGAAAAAGAGAGGGAGATATCACGTGATCGAAAAAAGGTTCATTGAAGAAAACCCGGGCAGCGCCAGGTATTATAGCTAGTATTATATAAAATTAAAATTTCACAGAATTTCCGTCATTTTTTCATGGAAACATTTCCCTTTCGCTCTCGTGAAAGCGGATCTGTTGAGGGGCGGTATATAAAATATTACAATTTTATCGAATTAAAATTTCACAGAGTTTTTGCCATTTTTTTCCCGGAAACGTTTCCTTTTGGCTCTCGTGAAAACGGATGTGTTGAGGGGCGGTATAAAATATTACAATTTTGCCAATTTCGCAAATTAAAATTTCACAGAATTTTCGTAATTTTTTCGGAAAACATGCATTAGACAGCGACGACTTCCATTCTTATTGGTGTATAATCGCACCATTTGATCCACGATGTCGACTCCATATTTAATTTCGTTATAGAAGGCAACTGTTTCTGGGGTCTTTTTCACGTTTTCGTTGATAGTTACAGCAGTACGAAGTGAACTAAGAACTAGAACGTTTTTAATCTTTTTTCTCTGATAAGATGTCAGCGTGATATCAGTTCCAGTTTTGAATACTATCGACGAGTATAGATCCCGTGTTCCTGTTTTTACAGTTGGAGGTAGGCCTACCTCACGACGCTCTTTTTGAAGGGTCCCAACCACAGAGTAAGAATAATATAGAGCGCGCGCGAGGGGTTACAATGTGAAGCAAAGATCCGGAGTCACGTGACTCCGGTCAAAAGGCTGGTCAGGGAATATCGCTGGCAATGCTTTCCTTATGGCTATTCGTATGACGATCTACACGTGCTGTCTTATTTTTGATTAGAATGGTCAACACTTGCGCAGCTTACGGATGTTCTGAACGGTTTAGGAAAGGGGGACCAGTATCCTTTCACAAGGGAATACTTTTTTGCTTATTCCCCTTCTTATAAATTAAAAATTGGAATATTAAATTGACGATTCAATGGATTTCTGACGTAGTCTCAGTTTTTAACGATTCCATTTTGGATTTAATTCAATTAAAGTTCCAAGTTTTGGTAACATTCAAATGTCATGAGCCATTATTAAATGTTTTAATAGAATTTTTGGTAATAAATGATTGAAGTAATGAGTTTTATTAACTTTTAACTGAAATATACGTCTCCGCGAGATTTGGCGAGCTAGTGAGTTTATTCGAGTTTCGCTCAACTTGAAGAAAATATGCTTTTCAGAATGAGGAATTTATGGCAAATATTTTATTTAAATAGAATGTAATGAAAACTCACCCTCTAGACAATGGCAGTTTTGCATAAGAATGTATAACTACCTCTAAAAATAGTATTTTTACCTCTCTTCACGCCTGAGATAAAACTATTACAGAAAATAAATTTTTTTATTGATTAATTTGTGTTTGTTGTATGTGAAATTGCCCTCAAACAAGAAAATCAATTAATTAATTGATTAATTAATTTTCAGTCAATATCTTTATTAGGACCATCTGAATTAATATCTGAAGTCACTATGTGTACCTCAGATGTTAACTTGAAGAAAAAATAATTCTAAAAACTACTTAATGCCTAAAAAAAATGAAGATTCACATATGTATACTTCTGGAGCGAAGAGGTGTCACATGTAACATACATTTACGTACTCTAAATTATTACATATATACGCTACACGAAATTTCATTTCTTATAATAATTTAGAAAAGTACTGACGATGAGGTATTGCAATTTTCTTGAAAAATTCATTTTATTCCGGAAATATTATGTAAGTGTATTTTTTTTTTGTGTGATAAGGTTATAAAAGGTTTTTCCGGAATGTTGGAAATGAAATTTTTGGTTATTATTTAAATATTTCATGAATAAATATGGTATGAGTGTGACTGTGTTACATTACATAAAATAATATGATGCATTATAATTATATACTCAAAATAAATGTATGATTAGAGTAATTTTAATGTTCTTGGAAGATAATTTTTATGTTTTAATAACCCCTAGTTAAAATAAATTTTCGAAATTAAAAGTGACAAAGTGAATGAGAAGAGAATATTTAAAAATATAAATGAAATAGGCTGTATATATAAGAGATAGGTTATATAATAAGATTTAAAAACTCAAAAGTCTTAAATTATTAGGAATTATCCCTTTTCGAAAATAAAAAAGGCAATAAAAAATTCTTGTAGTCTGGACTGAAGCCAGGTGTCAACAAGATTTGTAATATAAATTACCTCTATTTGATGGAAAGTGACCGTGGTATGTCGGTCACGGAAAACAAATTGGTATACGTTGGTTTACCATATTTTATCGGTGGAAATACGGGAGATAGAGATCCTAAGTAAAGAATTGCTTACTGCTAGGCCGACCATATTTGCTCGAGAAAAATACGTGAAATTGGGATTCGAAATACGGGAAAATGCGGGACAATGTCAAATATCGCTAAATGATGCCAAAAGTAAGCGAAGTCGTTAACTCGTGCTAAAATCACAGAAAAGTCGCCAACCGCGAGAAATAAAGCGCCACTTCAAATTGCAGTGAATTAAAAAAAACCATGACAAATGTGTGAAATGAATATTCTAGTTTGCAGTCTCTTAATCAGGCTTTTTGAATCACGTGATATTTCCCTTTTTCTGGAGGGACGTACAAGGTATCCAACATGGCGACTTCCTGCGCAACTCATGAAAGACATAAATCGAAATTAAAGAAACGTAGAAATAAATTATTTTATTTCTTTTCGATGGTTGGTAGATATTTCGAAAATTTTCTTGAAGCTCAAGTTATCGATTTGCCTGCTTTTGCTTCAAAAAACGCTTGATTAAAGCTGCGGAATTTCTTCAGTGTAATTTATGGGCCCATAATTAATTTCAAAACATTCTAAACTATATGGATTGATGGTATTGAATATTATAAAACAATACGGAGATATTAATTTTCATTTTTGTGCTTGAGAGTATATAAACCAATGTTATTGCATGAATATCTAACTCAAAAGTGTGCTCTTCCCTCCAAGTGATACTGATGATCATAGGCGTACGCGGAATTTTCTCGAGTGGAGTTTTGAGATTTTTTTACCTTCTGAGGGGGTGGGGGGGTTTTACCTTTTTTCGTGTAAAATAACACTATAATCTTGGCTCAGGGGGGGGGGGTGCTTAGAACCCCAAAACCCCCTTTGAGTACGCCAATGAAGAAGGACTACAATAAATTGCAGCAAATGAAAATGTATTTCACGAAATAAATGTTATGTTATTGATATTTTTTTTAATGTCTCGTTTTTGTTATGTAAAAAAGAAACACGTCACAAATATGCGACATGAACGTTTATGTTTACAATCATAATTAATCATACCTTGATTTGTAAGAAATTAAAATTACCTTCCTCCACGTTTTCAGTCAAGATTGAGCGAGTTTCAGTGAGTCAAGTGAGTTCAGTCGAAAATACGGGACATTTTGAAAAACAAATTCGGGACAGTAAAAATAAAAGATAAATAGCAAAATATACTTAGCAAACGTTTTGTGTTGACCTTATGCATATGACACATATGTCACGCATTTTCCGAGACATTCCCGTATTTTCACTTTATTTTGGCTGTCCCGACTTTTTTTGCAAGAATGCCGTGGTTTGTCGCGAATGTTCTACATTGTAGAATCTACAAAGCCTACTTTTAGATTCTTATAGTTTTATACTTTATTAAAATCAACTATTGAAATTATTTTTCAACGCATAAATTATATCACTATAATTACAACTATGAATAAGAATATTCACCTCATGGTTTTTTTACTTTCTTGATAACATCCATGCCCGAATCGTTGTTCGAACCAACACTTCCACAGTAAAATGCTAGCTCCTAAACTACTCCACTGCAAAACGGCAAATACTCAACGTTTATTCAATTGTTTGCCCCTTCAAACTGGGGGGGTATGCTAATTGGGTTGCTGTATTTTTGAAATATGTGACATCCATATTTTTATGGGCATCTTTTTTCAGTCACTTCGTTGGGCATTTTGTCTGTTGTATTTGTATTTATAAACGTTTATTTCGTTATGTTAAATGTCTTACTTCGTGGACTTCATTTTTGTCCACTGCAATTCAGAGTAATGCTTCGTTTCCTGCCATTGGCGTTTTTTTTTTTGTGATTTCTGCAAAAGTTTACAAAACTGCTTACATTTGGCATCATTTATGGCGATGATTGGCGATGTTCCGTATTTTACCCGTATTTGAAATCCTGAGTTCCGGTACTTTTCTCGAAGAAATTTGGTTAGCCTAAATGTGCAATAAAACTTAGTGACACGGTTTTTACAATCTACCAAAATTACGAGAATTCTTTGGATAGCAATTTACTTCAGCTTTGGGAGCTTAGGTCAGTGGTGAAATAATTGACGTTATGTGTCTCATCAGGCCCGTAGCCAGAAATTTCATTCGAAGGGGGGATCACTTTCATTTCGTGGGGAAGGACCAAAGTGATAGAAAACTGGTTCCAAAATTTTTTACGTCGCGGGGCATTTTTCAGAATTGTTATCATTGAGCACTAATTTTGACAACATTTACACTTTGGTGCCATGTATAAAATACAGTAATTGTGATGAATCTGATGATTATGCATAATCGCCGGTTATTATGCACAATAATTTCATCCGTTTTTATCGGTGATTATGCATACTAACCGATATAAATCCGGCGATTATGCGCAATTACCGATTTATGCCGTTTTGTTTACAGTAACACATAAAAGGTATTCTACGAAAAGCGTCCGAAAGAGGTAAAATGTTGTTGTCCGTATCCGATTTGAAATTCCAACAGGAAATAATTACCCGCTTAAATTCAGTTGTGATTTTTTTTGACGAATTAATTTTAATTTGATGAAAATGTAACATTTTATATCGTCCATCCACAGATCCCTTGTCAGGAAAGCCAAAGAAAAACTTTACAGAAAAAAATCAAGAAAAATTATATTAAATTGTAATCGTATAAATTGAATATTTTATACCGCCGTTAAAACGGTACAGATCCCTTCCTCCCGATGGCCAGAGATTAACGTTTCCGGGAAAAATCGAAGAAAACTGTGTGAAATTTTAATTCGATGAAATTGTAATATTTTATATACCGCCCCTCAACAGATCCTTTTTCACGAAAGCGAAACGTTTCCGGGAAAAAATGGCGAAAATTCTGTGAAATTTTAAATTGATGAAATTGCAATATTTTATATACCGCCTCTCAACACATCGTTTTTCACGAGAGCGAAAGGGAAACGTTTTCAGGAAAAAATGACGAAAATTCTGTGAAATTTTAATTTTATGTAATATTTTATACCGCCGCTATAGAGATTTGTTGGAAGAAGATATTTTATACTTTGCCTGGGTTGCCTGTGAAATTTCAATTTGATGAAATCGTAATATTTTATATACCGCCCCTTAACAGATCCTTTTTCACGAGAGCGAAAGGGAAACGTTTTCAGGAAAAAATGACGAAAATTCTGTGAAATTTCAATTTCATGAAATTGTAATATTTTATATAGCGCCCCTCAACGGATCCTTTTTCAGGAGAGCGAAAGGGAAACGTTTCCAGTAAAAAATGACGAAAAGTCTGTGAAATTTTAATTTTATGTAATATTTTATACCGCCCCTAAAGGTATTTGTTGGAAGAAGATATTTCATACATTGCCTGGATTGTGTTTAGAATCCTATAGAATGCCTAGGCAAAGTATAGAATAAAACCGGTATTTCATACTTTGCCGGTAACATATATATATATATTTCAGTATTATTTCATTTTTATTTTATGTCTATCTTGATTGTATTGCGCTCAAGGTTTTCTAATGAATTGTTTATATAGCATGCATATAAAGCAGTGCATAGAGCTAATTAGTGTTAATTAGCGTGTGTTTTGTCCTATTTTCTTTGGTACATATCTACTCTATAATATAAAATCACAAACTCGAAATGGGCCCGTTTCTACGCAACTGCGAAAATTAGTGACGGAAGTGGGCGACGTTTTTTGAGTGACGGAAATCGGTTACGATTTTTGGTCAAGTTTCCATTTAACTCCTGAACACATCGAAAACCGCTTGACCTGTAGGGACCAAGTTTTGTGCAAGTACCCAGAGGTATGTATACATCATCAGTGCTCCCAACACGCAGGGTCCGGGTACCCAGGGCGGGACATTGGACAGGTAACCGTCATGGGGGAAATTGACAGGTTTTATTTTAAGTCGAGGATGAATAGCTTCTCATTGCGCATTGTGCTGCATTGCTTATTGTGGCACTGCAAAAATAATGATGCATTACTGATTGCGGTGCATTACATATTATAGTGCAACGCGTGCTGTATTGCTCATTGTAATGCAGCGTTTAATGCGTATTTTGGTGCATTGCGTACTATAGTGCTTTTTATAGTGCTTTGCTTATTGCGATGCATCGCATACTATGCTGCATTGCTTATTTGTGGTGTACAATATTACTGATTACACATTATTGATTGTGATGCTTTACGTGTTGTAGTGCACTCAGTGCTGTATTGCTTATTGTAATGCAGTGCTTACGGCTTATTATGGCTCATTGCGTATTATGGTGCTTTGTTTAGTGCGACGCATCGCGTATTGTGCTGTATTTCGGTGTATGAGGTATTGTGCTGCATTGCTTATTGTGGTGCACTGTAAATATCGGTCAATTGCACATTGTTATGCATTACGTATTTTAGTGAATCACGTGCCATATTGCTATTCTAATGCAGTGCTCATGGTGTATTGTGGTTCATTGCGTATTGTGGTACACTGCATATTGTGGTGCATTGCTTATTGTGCTGTATTGCCTACGGTGGCGGTGTATTTGTTATTGTGCTGTATTGCTGATGGGGGTATATTACGCATTGTGTTGTTTTGCTTATTGTGGTGTATTGCGTATTGTGCTTAATGTGGTGCACTGAATATAGTGGTGCATTGCTTATTGCGGTGCTTTAAATATGGTGGCGCACTAATTATTGTGCTGTGTTGCCGATGGTGGTGCAATAAGCACCGTGCTGTATTGCTTAATGTGGTGCCCTGAATACAGTGGTGCATTGTTTTTTGTAGTGCACTTAATGTAAGGCTGCACTACATATTGTGCTGCATTGCTTAAAATGGTGCATTGCTTACTGCACTGAATCGCCGCCGATGGGGTGGTATTGCGTATTATGCTGTATTGCTTATTGTGGTGCATTGCAGCGCATCGCGTGATATATTGCTTACTGTAATACAGTACTTTTTGCATATATTATGGTGCTTCGCTTATTGCGATGTATTACGTTTAATGCTATATTGCGAGGCACTGTAAATAAATAGTGTACATTGCTATTTTTGGTGCATTGCGTATTGTAATGCATTGCTTATTATGGTGCTTTGCTTATGTGATGCATTGTGTATTGTACTGTATTATGTGCATATAGTTAGATATTGTGGTGCATCGCGTGCTGTATTGCTTATTGGTGCGTTGCTAATTGTTATGCATTATAGTGCATCACATGCTGTATTTCTCATTGCAATGCAGCGCTTATTGCGTATTGTGGCGCATTGCGTATTGGGCTGTATTGCTTATTGTGGTGTACTGCAAATAGTTGTGCATCGCTGATTATAGTGCATCGATTGCTTATCGTGTTTCAGTGGTTATGGCGTATTGTGGTGCTTATTGCGATGTATAGTGCTGTATTGCGTATTGAGCTGTATTGTGTATTGAGCTGTATTGCTTATTGTGGTGTGTATTGCGTGCTGTTATGCATTACATGTTGTAGTGCATCGCGTACTGTATTGCTTATTATAATGCAGTACGCGTGCATTGCGTATTGTGGTGTATTGCGTTTTGTGCTGCATTGCGTATTGTACGTACATCGTGTGCCGTATTGCTTATTATAATTTTGTGTGAACTGCTTATTGTGTTGCACTGCAATATGGTGGATGTGGTGTATTGCGTATTCCAGTAATGCATCAATGTAGTATGCGCATTGTATGGTGTATTGCGTATTGTGGTGCACCGCTGATTGTAGTGCATTACGTAGTGCATCGTGTTCCGTATTGCTTACTATAATGCCGTGCCTACTGCTTATTGTGCTGTAGACTTTATTGTGGTGCATTGCGTATTGTTGTGCATCACTCATTGTAGTGCATTGCATGCTGTATTGCTTATTATAATGCAGTGCTTATTCCGCATTACGTATTGTGCTGTATTGATTATTGTATTGCAGTGGTTATTTCTATTGTGCTGTATTGCTGATTGTGGTGCACTGTGTTGCGTATTGTGCTGTATTGCTTATTGTAATGCATTGCGTATTGTAGTGTATCGCGTGTTGTATTGCTTATTGTAATGCATTACGTATTGTAGTGTATCGCGTGTTGTATTGCTTATTGTAATGCAGTAGGTATTGCTATTTTGCTGTATTGCTTAAGCTAATGCAGTAGGTATTGCTATTTTGCTGTATTGCTTAAGCTAATGCAGTAGGTATTGCTATTTTGCTGTATTGCTTAAGCTAATGCAGTAGGTATTGCTATTTTGCTGTATTGCTTAAGCTAATGCAGTAGGTATTGCTATTTTGCTGTATTGCTTAAGCTAATGCAGTAGGTATTGCTATTTTGCTGTATTACTTATTGTGGTGCAACTGCAAATACAATGCTGATTTTAGTGCATCGCATTAGCATACTGTATCGCTTATTATAATGCAGTCCGATGCAGTCTGTACTGTGTATTGTGGTGAATTGCTTATTGCGATGCTTCGCTGACAGCAGTGCATTGCTGGTTGTTGATTTGTACTGTTATGCATTACGTACTGTAGTGCATAACGTGATTTATTGCTTAATGCAATGCAGTTCTTATTGCGTGCTGTGGTGCAGTGTATTATTGTGCTTTGCTTGATGCGATACGTCACGTTTGCGTATTGTGGTGGATTGCATATTATACCGTATTGCTTATTGTGGTGCACTGCAAATAGTGATGCATTACTGATTGTAATGCATTGCGTATTGTAGTGCATCGCGTGCTGTATTGCTTATTTTAATGAGTGCTTATTGCGTATTGGGGGTGTATTGCTTATTGCGGCGTACTGCAAAGAGTGGTGCATTCCATATTGTAGTGCCTCGCGCATCGCGTGCTGTATTGCTTATTGCAAAGCAGTGCTTATTGCGTATTGTGGTGCGTTGCGTATTATTGTGTTTTGCTTAATGCGATACATGCGTACTGTGGTGCATTGCTTATTGTGTTGTATTGCTTATTGTAATGCAGTGCTTACGATGTATGGTACTTTGCCTATTGCGATGCATCGCGTATTATGCTGTATTACGTATTGTGGTGCATTCCTTATCGTGGTGCACTACTTATTTTGCTGATGTTGTGCATTGCATATTTATTGCTTATTTAATTTATATAACTGCATTACTTATTGCTGAATTGCCGATGTATTGCGTGTTGTGCTATATTTCTTATTGTGGTGCACTGCATACAGTGGTGGATTGAGTATTGTGCTTTATTGCCGATGGTGGTGCTTTGCGTGTTGTGATACACCGTATATAGTGAATCACTACTTAATTCGCTGTATTGCTGATATGGTAGTGCATTGCATATAGTGGGTGCATTACTTATTGTGCTGTATTGCCTATCGTGGTGTATCACGTATGTATTGCGGTGCATCGAGTATTCTGTTGTATTTATGATGGCAGTGCATTGCTTATCAAAATCAGAGTGGCAATTGAATGCCTATTTTGCAGGCATTCGCAGTGCCTGAGGAATATTTTGCTTTATAATTAAAGAAGATGTGAGGAGTAGTTAGCTCCACATTCGATGAGTTGGGGGGGGGGGGTTGGACGCCGTAGGCGTCAGGGGGGCTTTGCCCCCCTAGTATATATATATATATTTTTTTTTTCATTTTTCTGCTATGATAATTCTGTGCGTATGATAATCCTATGATTGTATTGTGCTCAAAGTTTTCTGATGGATTGTTTCCACAGAATGTATATAATAGTGCATAGCTAATTAGTGCAAATTAGCATGTATTTAATCTGTTTTCGCTGGTTTTTGTATTTCATTTTTATTCAATTTCTCTCTTAGTTAATCTTGATTGTATGTATCCTCAATGTCTTCTGATGGATTGTTTCCATAGAACATAGAATGTACAAGGGGTGATCAAATGAAAAGGTACGAAACGACGTAAAAACGTAACAGTTAAATATTGCATATTCCGCCATGGGAGAACGTAGCGAGACATCTCGGGATGCGATTGGAGTCTCCGACTGGGATCGGAGCATGCGCGGGCGCCCGCATGCGCAGGAGAGAGCAGAGGCTCTTATCAAAAGCGCCGTCCAAATGATGCGGCAGTCCGTATGAGGACAAGATGGCGTTCGTGTTGCAAAATTTGACGATTGAGGAGCAGCGAGGTGTTATCCGATTTCTGACAGCGGAAGGTGAGAAACCGGCAGCTATTCATCGCCGGATGGTGACAGTTTACGGGGAGAAATGTGTCTCTGACAAGTCTGTCAGAAAATGGAGTGCCCGTTTTCGTGCAGGCCGTGAGAGTGTGAGTGATGACCCGAGACCAGGCCAGGCAAACACTGTCATCACGAGCGATCTCATCGACAAGGTGGACGACCTAGTGAGAAGTGATCGGCGTGTCACATTGCAAATGTTGGCGGTGAAGGTGGATGTCAGCTATGGAACCGTGTGGACAATTGTTCACGACAGGTTGCGATATCGGAAGGTGTGTGCCGCTTGGGTTCCGAAGCAGCTCACCGACCAGCAAAAGCAACTGCGTATGGGGCTAGCACTGCAACATCTGTTTCGGTATCAGGAAGACCCTGCTTTCATGGAGCGGATCGTCACAGGTGATGAGACCTGGTGCCATCACTACGAGCCAGAGACAAAGAGGGACAGCATGCAGTGGAAGCATGCGTCGTCACCTCCCCCTAAAAAGTTCAAAGCCGTGCCGTCAGCAGGCAAGGTGTTGCTCACAATCTTTTTCGACGTTCAAGGTCCGCTACTTGTGGAATTCCTCAAGCACAGAAAAACCATTAACTCCGATGTGTACTGTGAGACACTCCGACGCCTACGCAGGTCCATCAAGAACAAAAGACCAGGGCTGCTCACGAAGGGTGTGGTTCTGCTCCATGATAACGCGCGTCCACACGTCTCCAAAGTCACACACATGGAACTGGCCAAGTTCAAGTGGGAGCCGTTGGACCATCCGCCCTACAGTCCGGACATGTCGCCCTGCGATTTCCATGTATTTGGTCTACTGAAGAAACACCTGAAAGGGAAGCGCTTCAACTCGGACGACGTACTCAAGGACGCTGTGAAGGACTGGGTCTCGTGACAGCCACAGGAATTCTGGGAACAAGGAATCCTGCGGCTTGTTCATCAGTGGGATCGTTGTGCTCAGGCCTATGGTGTATATTTTGAATAAAGTCTACATTTGTACCCACCGTGTCGTTTCGTACCTTTTCATTTGATCATCCCTTATATATTATAAATTTTCATTTGTTGAATAAATAGAAGATGCTCTCCGACACGACCCATCCTCCTAGGAGGTGAAGAGAGGAAGTTGTCTTGCACAACAGCTCTGGGCGTGAGCGGTCATCAATCAATCAATCTCTCGAATAGATGAGTTAACGGGCGCTTTATACATTATATTTTTTGTTCATAAATCCGTAGATGAAAATTTCAGTTACTTCAAGACAAAATGATATCGCATAATCCGCATTTGCTAGTTCAATTTATCAATGATGAAATATTGACAGCAGAAAGACGGAATGGGGGTCTTTTTGATCCTGCACGCTGTTTAAGCTTACATATCTCTGCTAAGAATAAACCGAACCACCTGGAATTTCTGGACTTTTCCTGAGTTAGCATGTTCTTATTGTATACCAAAGCTTTCTTTCGTTATCTTTTTTAACAACGAAGCTACGAGCGGATATACCTGGAAAGACCGAAAGGGGTCATAGTGACCCTTCCCTATATTCTAGCACATTATGCGGTAAATACTACTATCGTCGTCACAATTGATTTCTAAGTAGGTTATAATCCTTCTGAAAGTCATTTTTGAATTTGACCTAGTGTGTGTGACCTTTCTTTTCCTCTCATTCTTATCTGCAAGTGCGTCATTTTTGGTTTTTGTTAAGCATTCTTGCCATATTATCCGTTAAATTGTTTATTCTGGGACGGAGAAAATTTGAGTGCATGTGATCTTTTCAAACAGTTACATAGTTGAGAATGACGAGAAAACGTATATTTACTGAAGAAATACTCCAGGAGATGCAGAGATTAGATGAGAGAAACTCTGGAATCAGTGATGATGAAAGTGCAGAAGAACATAGATCTACCCTATGTCGAATTGTAGAGAAGAAAGTGGCGATGACAAAGATTTAAATCAAAATAAAATTATTTCTCGGGCGCGGTAGCCCAGGTCGATAAGATACTCGCCTAAAGTGCCGAAGGATGTTTAGAGGTGTCGCGAGTTCGATAGCCGGTTCGTCCTTGTCAGAAAACTTTCCTGACACAGGGGTACAACAGACACGGCAACATGACCGTAAAAAAAATTGCTACGGCAGGAAGTCCTCCATCGAGGGGTTAGCGCACCAACCTCTCGATGGGTCTAAAAACAAGCTTGCCGTTCGGAATCGGCAATAAATTGTAGGTCCCGGTCTAATTAGCCCTCGTGTGAAAAAATGACCGTGGTGAGACTCATTATAACTTCTTGAAGCCACAGAAACGATCTAAGAAATTGCAGCAGATGGGAGCATATGGAAAATCATAGAACCTTCCTTTAGGATGTCGAGGATCGCAAAATATATTGAGAGAAAATCAAGGCCCCACATTTTATGCGTCGAAAAAACATAAATGAAAGTGTTCTGAGTTCGTGACGCCTTATTTTCTGCCACAAAATGGTTCGACATATACAGAAATATACAGAAGCTGAAGCCCATCGTCGTCTAAATGAAACTTCTTGGTCAGCTTCTTTGCTTGAACTGGATGCAACGATATCCATTATGTATGCAAGAGGTGCAAAAATCTTCCTACTGAATTCATTGTGGTCGTCGATTTGGGGTCCCCTATTTTTTCCCCAAACAATGACAAGAGATCGTTTCAAAGAAATTTTGAAATCCATGCGATTCGATCTGAAGTCTGGAAGGTCTGAAATATTAAAAACTGACCAATTTGCTCTTGCACGCACATATTCACTATGGAATTCATTCATAGTATACAGTGCGACTTGCTACAAACCAGGGCCCAATCTAACTGTGGACGAACAACTATGGATAGAAAATCCGTTTTGATAACACCAGACCAGCAAATCAACTTGTCTATGAACATGTAATTCGATTAGTCGAACCTTATCTAGGAAAACGTCGAAACAAAACAACAGATGATTATTTTACATCACTGAGATTATGTGCATTTTTGAAAAGGACAAGCTTGGTTGGGACCCTTCAAAAAGACCGTCGTGAGGTACCTCCAACTGCAAAAACAGGAACACAGGATCTATACTCGTCGGTAGTATTCTCAACTGGAACTGATATCACGCTGACATCTTATCAGAGAAAACAGATGAAAAATGTTCTAGTTCTGAGTTCACTTCATAGTGATGTAACTATCAACGAAAACCTGAAAAAGACCCCAGAAACAGTCGCTTACTATAACCAAACTAAATATAGAGTCGACATCGTGGATCAAATGGTGCGATTATACACCACTAAGAATGGAAGTCGTCGCTGATACAATGCATGTTTTCGGAAAAAATTACGAAAATTCTGTGACATTTTAATTTGCGAAACTGGCAAAATTTTAATACCGGCCTAAGGCCGGTATTACACTATGAAACTTTGATAAAAGTTATTTTATAAAACTTGAAATATGTAACCAATAAACACATCTGTTACATTCGAAGCTGTTGGTTGCTTTAAAAATGCAACCAACAGGCGGATCAGTTAAGTTTTATAAACGAACTTTTATAAAACTGTTATAGTGTAATCTTGGCCTAAGATAGAATTGTGATGTGAATATTTCTAAGCGCACAGACATTTTGAAAGTCTCCACCCCTCCCTTTTTTTTCTACTTGCAAATTCTTTGATATCTCCTGAATTTTTTTTTTTTTTTGGAACATCGAATGTTTTGGATGTTTTTGGAGAAAATTTTTCTTCCATATTTTTCCGAAATGACAGATTTTTTTCAAAATCTTTTGAAAATATTTTAAGACATTTTCTCCCATCGACTACTTGTGAGGATCGGAATGAAGACATCTTTAGACTCATATTCTATGGGGCTCTAGACTAAACCACCAAAGAATGCCTCTAGGCTGCCTATGGGCACTGAATCAGGGGTGAAGGAGAAAAATAATTACAAAAATTGCGAAAAAATAGTTTTTATGCACGAATTTCAAACTAAAGATGCGGGCGAAACACCCGCATCTTTAGTACTCGTGTGAAAGGGTATGCGGACCCGGGTCCGCATCCGCTCCGTGTGAAAGGGGCCTTACTGCGGTAACAGAATTCGGTTCTCAAACACTCCCACACGTATGTGGAAAAAGAGTCACTCCATTTTTACCTGGGTGCACGAGTCCCTCGCGTTTGTAAAATTTGCGGACATGTACGCACACTTACCCACTGAAGATCATGACGCTGACGAAAAAATTTCTCCTCGCATGGAAGATGTTGGGAGGCGACGCTTCCTTTTTGAAGCCGCTATGAGATCTATTAGCTGGTGGTGGAGTACTCGGCGATGGGCACTTGTTACTGCGCCCATTAACAAGAAATCCAAGGAAACCATTTTCCGGAAAGTCAGGCTGAGTCGGACGTCTTTTACTGTTGGATCTTTAGGTATCGCGTGAAGCCACATCTGATTAGTCGGAGGTAGCATTGTTAAGAGGCTGTTATGCTCGAGGATTCGATCCACGGATTGATGACCCCGTCGAGAAAACATGATTTTTCTTTCAGCGCCCAGGGAGAGGCAAGCGATTTGGTAATCTTTCACTAGCTTTTCTTCGTCATCGGAATGCGGGGAGATGCTCTTGGTACCATCCAAGTATTGGTTGATGACTACAAAATTGTAGTCACAACCGGTGATCATGGCTTTCAAACCCAAGAGGAGAGGTGTCCACGGTTGGGCTTGGAGGGTCATCCAGGAAAATTTTCCGTCCTGGGTCACCGTACCTCGCACGCTGACGGGGCATCGGATAACCTTTGTGACCAAAGTTGAAGACCTATTCCTCTGACGGACCGTACACAATTTCAGACTCTAGCTGACGCAGAACAGCATCGGGAGACTCCAGAACGTTGCGAGTGTATTCAAAGCGGACGCCGTTACTTTCCACCTTTTTCTAAATGAGACAACACATTCAATTTCTCTCCGCAACTCTCATGGTTTAAAAAAAATTACAAAATATATTTTAACTATTAATTTATTTACAGATAAAAATTATCCCTCTAAAGCGTAATTGACCCTCCAACGAAATATTGTTTTTTTTCAGCAAAATACATATTTTAACTATTTTACACCTAGCCATTCAGCGCATGCTATGATCTTGCCTCTAGCTCAATGACCCTTTTGCAGAGGGTGAAACCTGCAAAAAGTCAAGTATTTACGGAAGTTTAAAACTTCCACTGTCTCTAAGTTTAAGCGTTGCTCTAGAATTTTTTTTTTTTTTTGCATGCAGTTCGCATATAAATAAATACAGCTCTCTGTTATTAACAGATGTGAGATGAATTTTCATCAAATTGAAAGCGAAAAGCACTTCCTCCCATTTAATATTATGAAGATTTCGGCTAACCCAAACATTTGCGTGAAATCTTCCTGTACCTAAATCGAAGCATTTCCTTGACAACATATATCCCAGTTTTAAGCATAACCACTTCAAAATCTAACAAGCAAGAAGCCATAGTTGTAGAATTCTTACCAAGTTGATGTGAGAGAGTTACGGAGAGAAAGCGTGTCCAAGCGAGTGAGAGAACTGAGTGAAGCAATTGTATCTCCCCGCACTTATAAATATGTTCTAATTCAGCTAAGTTGGCAATTTGCGCTAGTATGTGAATATACTATTTATCTCAAAGTTCACTGAGAGTGTAACATTCAATTGCTGATTAGTGGTATAAGAAATTCGTGTATTGAAGCTAGATGAAATATTAACATGTTTGGTGATTTAGCTCTTGAGTAAATAGACCATGAGTATTTATCATGTATAAAGTGTTACACTATATGGATATATATAGAAAGTACTCAACCCTTGAGTTTTTTTTCACAGAGGAAATAATAAATTCGGCGATGATATTTTTTTTGAGGAAGCTTGAAATAAAAAAAAATCGTTTTTTTCAATTAATTTATTTTTCTATTTCAGCATAAATCGACTTAATTAAAACTTTAATTTATTATCAGATATCTGTAGGAAGGTGACGGTACTCTTATAACACCCTGTGACGCAGTGCATCACCTCCCCCCCCCCCTAGTACAGTCCTTCGTGCTAGTTACTCATCTTACTATGATAGCAGACGATATCACACCCTGTGACGCATGTGTCACCCAGCATCTAATACAGTTACTCGTGTTACTCATCTTATCTCTGCTTGTCAACGTGTGATTTCATTAGTTTTCTCAATTTTTGACTGACCATCGTGTTGATCAGATCTGATAGTTCTGTGCAGCTATGGATAGTGATACGTAACAACACTGGTAAGTTTTCTGAGTTTGAAATTATGGAGGCTCTTAAGCCATGCAAAAGGAAATGTGTGTATTTTCTGCTGCAGGTGAATTTACTGCAGAGGAAATTCTCAATGCTTTAGGAGCGACAGGAGGTGAAACTTCCGAAGCGAAAAGAGGTAAGAATCATTTTTTTTTTCCGTAGCAGATTTTAAAAGCAACTCAATTCAATTTAAATAGAGGAACCCGGGGTAGAACGGGATACGAAGTTCAAAATATGCTTTAAAAATACAAATGGGTTAGTTAAGACAGCTGCAAATGTTTCTATGAACACATTATACAAATACAAATACAAATACAACGCCACAACAGGCAAATTGCCCAACGAGGTGGCTGACTTAAGAACATCATGGATCCCCGAGCCCCTACCTACTACTGCTACACCACACATGCACCCCCCCCCGCGGAACCCCCCAACGAATCGGTACATGCGGGAATGTGCGTGTACGTGTAGTGCAACCTGACGTAAAGTTTGTTTCTGTGTAATGCTTGTTATGTGTAGTGCTATCATATGCCCCCAGTTTTACTAACTATGAGTGAAGTGTTATGGTTGAATGATTTACTGTTGTAGGACTGTTGCTCTCTGTGGCGAGACTTTAACGGGGAGATCGGCTCGCATTTGCGCCTTGAAGTTGGGAACCACAGAAAACCAACTTCAGCCGACCACCACTGTGGGGTTCGAACCCGGATCCTCGCATCACGAGTCCGGCATTATAACCACTCGACCACCACAGCGGCAACAATTTAATAATCACAATTTAATAATCACAAAAATACAATGATATTGTAAGAAAATAAAAGAACAATATATTTTTTTTCAAAAACAATATGTTATGTCATTTGGTAAGGACAAGTAATTATAAAAATATATAAAATTAGTGGAAATACAGGAAAATTAAGTTTGCTTTATATTTATTTAGTTTTAAATGACTAGAAAGGTTTAACTACAGTTTCATTGATTGTGTACGTTTCTTAAGTCTATTCACAAAATACACATACTAGGACAGCTTCATCATCTTCGATGTCTATTTCCACACAGGAATTGTGTGCTCATTTTTTTGCACATGGAACAAGTGACCCAACCTTCAACTGACTTTTGAGTAAAATTCACCGCAATATAAACATTCACAGTTAGAACAATCCTCAGAATCACTCTCGTTAGTTTTAGGTTTTTCCATTATTTTTTCCTATCTTCAAGCAATTTTCTTTGATTTGTCAATTCTTAATTTTATTGTCTTTCTTAAATAGTTTTATCCTTGCTCTTTTTTTTGTGTATGTGTGTTGTTTGGCAAAGTTTTTTTCCCTCTTTTTCCTTAATAGTGGATTCTAAAACCTGCATGGGGAATCTGTTAAGAAAGCGATCTTCCGATTCGTCCTTTCTGCGCTTTCTTTAACTTTTGGAATTGACATTAGAATTTCCGGTGAAACATGAAATGAAGAGGCCCTGTTGTCAGTTGCCATCCAGTCAGTGACACAACTAGCCTTATTAAATAGCAACGAAACGCCATTCTTCCTCGAGTGGTCTGTAACCTCAAGGTTCTTGGTATGTGTTGAGTGGCCATCGAATATAAGAAGAACCGAAAAAGTCTTTTGATGCTTTAGAAAATTGCACAAATTTTCGAAACCATACAAGAAATAACTCAGCAGTCATCCATTCAGTACTGTGCGCCTCAGCCCAACCTCCTGGTGGCAATCCTAACTCAAATTCTTTCTGCTTCTTCTTTCGAGGTAAAATGAGCATCTGGGGCATGTAAATTCCACTTGCCGACATACAGACAGGTTGCAGTTTGGCGGAATGGGTACTTCCCCATTCCGCCCCAGGAACACAATTCAGGTTAGGGTGGTAAGGTCACTCGAGAAACATACGTAAACAAACGTTTAACTACACGAAACTAAAGAAAATTAAACGTACTTCAAGCATGTACTAATTATAGTTATAATGTAATAAAGTATGTGTACCTTACCTTGGTTACAAATACACCAGAAGTTACAAGACAGGAGCAATAAATCACATAATGGAAACCTCACTCACCAATGCTCAAGAAAACCAAACTAACATGATTGCCGTAGTTGTTATCATTCCTGTTTACAAAAAGAAGGGTTCAGCATCAGATTCGTGCAGTTATCGTCCGGTTTCTTCCACTGACATCACCTGCAAAATTTTCGAAAGATGTATCGCCAATATCCTTTTATATACAATTGAGATGGGTCTTATATCTTCTGCCCAATATGGTTTCATACCGGGCTGCTCGTTACCTGTTCAGCAACTAGTCGCCCACGACAGGTAGTCTAGATCTATCGACGAGGGTCACAATGTTGATGTCATCTATGTGGATTTTAATAAGGCCTTCGATAAAGTCGACAGATCAATTCTCTTAAGAAAGCTAACCGATATGAGCGTTCCTGACAACATTTTCAGAATGCTTCATGTCCTACTTTCAGACAGAGTCCATCGCGTTCGAGTTGCTGGTGCTGTGTCAGCGAATCGCCCCGTACCAAGCGGCTTCATCCCTGTGCTAGGCCCTATACTATTCACTTTGTTTACTAATGACATAGCTCAAGTCGTCTTTCCCATTCCCATTCGACAATTCGCTGATGATATAAAGCTATTCTCAACGATAGACAACACAATGGGCCTAGAGACTGCCTGCCTTCGTCTATTCCGTTGGAGTAGATAGAACAATCTTCCTATTTCTATCGTCAAGAGTGGCTCTATGCGTCTAGGCAGATCCGCCGACCCTGTCTGCTATTAGATGGGCCCTGAAGTTTTGCAACACTTTATCATATGCTCCGATTTGGCTATTTCGTTATCCGGTTCTCTCGACTTCACTGATCATTATCGTAATGTGGTCTGCAGGGCCAATACAGTCGCATATACACTGAAGAGCCAAAAAAAACTGGTTCACCTGCCTAATATCGTGTAGGGCCCCCGCGAGCTCGCAGAAGTGCCGCAACACGACGTGGCATGGACTCGACTAATGTCTGAAGTAGTGCTGGAGGGAATTGACACCATGAATCCTGCAGGGCTGTCCGTAAATCCGTAGGAGTAAGAGCGGGTGGAGATCTCTTCTGAACAGCACGTTGCAAGGCATTCCAGATATGTTCAATAATATTCATGTCTAGGGATTTAGGTGGCCAGCGGAAGCGTCTAAAGTCAGAAGAATGTTCCTGGAGCCACTTTGTAGCAATTCTGGATGTGTGAGGTGTCGCATTGTCATGCTGCAATTGTCCAAGTCCGTCGGAATGCACAATGGACATGAATGGGTGCAGGTGATCAGACAGGATGCTTACGTACCTGTACGTATCAAGGGTGCCATATCATGTCAACTGCACACGCCCCATACCATCACAGAGCCTCCACCAGCTTGAACAGTCCCTTGTAGGTCCATGGATTCATGAGGTTGTCTCCATACCCGTACACGTCCATCAGCTCGAAGCAATTGGAATCGAGACTCGCAGACCAGGCAACGTGTTTCCAGTCCTCAACAGTCCAATGTCGGTGTTGTCGGGCCCAGGCGAGGCGTAAAGCTCTGCGTCGTGCAGTCATCAAGGGCACACGAGTGTGCCTTCGGCTCCGAAAGCCCATATCGATGATGTTTCGGTGAATGGTTCGCACGCTGACACTTGTTGATGACCCAGCATTGAAATCTGCAGCAATTTGCGGAAGGGTTGCATGTCTGTCACGTTTAATGATTCTCGTCAGTCCCGTTCTTGCATGATCTTTTTCTGGCCGCAGCGATGTCGTAGATTTAATTTTTTACCGGATTCCCGATATTCACGGTACACTCGTGAAATGGTCGTACGTGAAAATCCAAATTTCATCGCTACCTCGGAGATGCTATGTCCCATCTCTCGTGCGCCGACTATAACACCACGTTTAAACTGACTTAAATCTCGATAACCTGTCATTGTAGCAGCAGTAACAGATCTAACAACTATGCCAGACACTTGTTGTGTTATATAGGCGTTGCCGACCACAGCGCCGTACTCTGATTGGTTCCATATCTCTTTATTTGCATACGCATGCCTGTAACAGTTTTTTTGGCTCTTCAGTTTATAATACGTACGGCATACAGTAGGTGCGATATGCATACCCTAACTTTCGCTTTTTGAACATATGTCCGGCCGATTCTTGAATACAGCTCGCAGGTGAGGTGCCCACACAAAATTAAAGACATACTACTCATCGAGAGTCGCCAAAGGCTTTTACTAAAGGACTTCCAGGTGGAAGGTCATACCAAGAGAGACTCGAGATATTTGGCCTCCACACCTTGGAGTGGAGGAGGGCTCGAGCTGACCTAAGAATGTGCTACAAACTGGTACATAACATGGCATATTTGCCTTTTGATAACTCTTTTTTCGATATCTTCGACAGACTACCTAACCTCCGCAGACACAGTCTTCAATTGAAAATTCCAGTGGTCAGAGGTGACCACTATTTTTATGGCTTAGATGCTTTATTCAACTAGACTGTAGAACAGCCTCCCATATGACCTCGTTTCTGCCCCTTATGCTGGATTCGTTTCTTCCTTGGACGATTTTAACCTTACATCTTATATGAAGTGTTTTTCTATTTGATTTGTTTTCTTATGCTTTTAGTTTTGAATCTTACCAGTGTAAGTGCAATCTTGTCTACTGGGTTTTGTGATAAATAAATAAATATATGTCGCTATCCAATTAATTTAAATATGATGCTACCCAATTGAATTTAAATATGATGCTACCCAATTGAGTTTAAATGTTAGGGGTGACCGAATTGAATTTATATATGTTGCTACCCAAATAATTTAAATGTTAGGGAGTGACCCAGTTGAATTTATATATGTTGCTATCCAATTGAATTTGTATTTTTTAAGCTAAGGGGATTGAATTTTTTATGCGTGTGTATTATCACTAAATATGTTGTTAGGGAGTGACCGAATTAAATTAACAAAAAAAATACACTTTTTTTTTTACTAAACGCAAAGTTTCATTTCTTTCAATATTTTTCGAAGCAACATATACATCTGATAAGTTGAGCGATTTCTCCCTTCTATAGTAGGGGAATTATTTGCGAAAACACGAACATCGTATGTTGCATTACAGCGAGTTAAATATACATTCCCACCTAGTGGTTCCGAATAGGTACAATTTTCAAATTTTCGAGATACATATCATAAGAACTGAGACATAGTAATACAAATAAGATAATTAGCATAGGATATCACTCCTTTTTGCATGAGATTTATTCGTTTCCCCTCCCCCAAGTTCGTAAGATGATGGTAAATCTATGTCGGGAACACTCGTTTTCCAAACAACACCTCTTCTAGTATTTTTTTCGTTGTAGGCAGCAGCTTCGCTCAGAATGTTAGACATCGTTTCCTCAGGTGTTTGTTCTTGATGAGTATCTCTGGTAGTTCTATAGCCTGCAATGCTTGTAAGAATTTTTTCTGTCCACTCACGCTAGGCTTGTTGTCGCGCTAAATATCAGTTCGGAAATGTTTGTGTTTCTCATTGGCCTTCCTTTATATATTAGCTCGCCACTTTCATTCAAGGTGATTACTTTAGGAAAATTCTTAATATGTTTCAAAATTTCCTCTGCTGAAGACTTATACGATTTAGTAAATTTCATTTCATTCCACGGCTTCTGTTCGACTGCGAATGACTCTATTCTTCACTTTACGCTTCCTTTTATGACCGTCCAACACCTTTTTGATCTTTCCAGAGGCTTTGTCTGTCAGCAGCCTATCTGTTTCTTTCGCTCTCTCGGTTGCAACCGTTCGAGCGTCTCTTCCGTGAACCAAGCTGTTGGCCGAAACTAAACCAGAACCAAGCACCTGTTTACCAAGAGCTCTTGTACCGATCTTGAACAGGGGGAATAGCTGACCCGGAAAGAGAACCGAATATAGAACCAATACCATGCCCGCGCTGCAGGTTTGAACCTTGATAGTAAGACAGTCCATGGCCGGCTTGATTGAGATAGTAATGCGTCACGCTATCGACGCAACAACTATATTGCTTATACGACATTTTCACAGATGTTTCAGTTCGAAAGTGAAGTTTCACTATCACCTTTCCACGCTCGAATGATACAAAACTTCCCGTGTGAGTCTCTATAAAAAAGTGAATCATCTCGAAAGTTTCTCTCGCAAGTCCAACATAGTCACTGACCCCTTTCATAATACGCGTTAACGATCTCTCCGTCTTCACCGGTTACTTTCATAATTCTTTACAAAGGCGAGTATATGTTTCGAACAACTTGTGGTTCAATGATGTCAAAATTCACATATAACAAGTGAAAGCCCAGTTTAACATCTGCCACAGAAAGGCCTTCAACGGTAAGACCCTTTACTTCACCAGGTTCGAATTCGAGGATTTCTGCTATGCCCGAGTGAAGAATTAGCCTGGAACTTTTCCTGAGATAGACTTTAACTTTTCTCGTGTTCTTGTTGAACGTTATAGCGATCTTGTCTTGGAAGTTTTCAGAGATGGCTTTTATAAATTCTTGAGTAGTCTCGTAATAACCACACGGGATTTTTCCTCTTTCAAGTATTCCAGTTCCAACGTCAAATTCTAACGAATTTGTTTGTTCCTTGATGTTGTGGAATGCGCGAGGGGAGTTTAATTCGGACAACGCAACTTCGTTATCCGAAGAAAAACGGATCGAGTTTGGTAACTTTACCACAAAGTTCGAAAGCTTGTTTTCCGGGAAAAAAATCTTGAGACGCATCACTGGGGATGGTGAGGTAGAAGGAAAACATCTTCACATAATAAGCTGCTTTCACACGCGTTTCAATATTTATAGCTCTACCCATGTCTTAAATTTTTCGGGATAATTTTTCCACTTTGTTTGGTTGCGTGGGAACATTTTCTTTATGTTCGTGTGTAGAGTGTAGGTCTTCTCTCCTAACCATTTCCGAATTTGTTTTCTTGATTGTTTTGTAGTACGCTGTATAGACCTAGAAGGAAGAAATCTTCACATAATGAGCTTCTTTCTCACGGGTTCCAATAGCTTTACCCATTAATTAAATTTTTCGGGATAGTTTTCTACTTCACCAGGGATTCTGTCTTTCCTCTGTTCTCTTTCTCGATGAGATAAGTCTCTTCGGGTTTCACTTTCACCATTTCTTGAGCGTAAAATGTCTCTCTAATTTTCTCGTCCATCAGATCCTTCAACCTATAGACAGGTATTTCTCTCTGCATGCACTCGTCAACCACAAAGATTTCGTGCGAGAAGTTTGATTCGTACCCCTTTCGAAACAAATGTTTCGAGCGAGCGATGTGGACGTGGTCATCCACTTGAAATTTTATAGATGTTTTTTCGGTGTTTTCGCGTACAACGTTCTCCAATGTCCTCGTTATGTATCTTGATACTTCTGTGATAAGTCCTGTGTTGTAACTAAATATAAAGTCCTTGATAACGTCCACGTACTTGTACGTGTTCTTGGCAGAAAAGTATTTCCACATTCGTGCTTTAAGCGATCTATTGAAACGTTCGATAACGGCTGTTTTCACGTCAATGTCTTGAGAAGTGAAAAATCCAACAGCATTTTTCTTCAAAAAGTCTTGAAATACTTTATTGATAAATTATTTTCCCTGATCTGTCTGAAGCACGTCATGTTTTCGCTCAGAGAAAATAATTGTGAAAGCGGCGACAATGCTTTTTCCTGACTTATCTCAGAGCGGGATTGCCCAAGCATACTTTGAAACTACGTCTATGCATGTCAGTAAATAACGATTGTCTCCATTATAATGAGCAAGACTTCTCATGTCTAGGAAATCGCCCTGAAATTGTTTATCGATACCGGCTACTATTGTTCTGTTCTGTGGAACTTTTTTTTTCTGTCCCTGTGTAGAGTGTAGCTCTTCTCTCCTAACCATACCCGAATTTGTTTTCTCGATTGTTTTATAATACGCTGCATCGACCTAACAGCCTCGAAGCTGGCGGTTTGCTTTGGTTTCCGATAAAACTTATTCATGTGAAAGATAATGATTAAATGATTGTCATTTATATATGCAATGTTTATATATAATTTTTTTTTGTTATGAGACAATCGCCATCTCTGCGAGCAGTGCGGAAAATGTTTTGGGTTGAGAAAAAAACCTCAACCAACACATGAAAATCTACAATGGAGAAAGGCCATTCAAATGCGAGCACTGCCCAGGTGCAGTCACCAGGAGTAGCAACTTGAAGTGCCATATGCTAAAGAAGCATTGGAGGAGCCATGGAGGAAGATGATGGACCAGCATCACCAAGCGGTCCACCACTACAAAAAGCACTGAACAACGTCTTTGTGACTCATAACATCCCACCCGAAGAAGACACTTCCTACGACAAGCACGTTTTGCTCGACAGCGTGAAGGCCAGACTTCTCTCCCTATTGAGAGAAGCTATTTCAAGACAGAAAAGCATCAAGTGGGATGTTGTGGTCACAGCGACATTATCGTGAAGAGCCGCAGATGGAGGAGATCAGTACACGACCGCCTACTTGAGGAATAAGATGGCAACTACTCTTACGGTTGAGCTTCTCGAGGCTCAAATGCGTGTGAGAAAGTGGAGAAATCTACCCAATTTTGGATTTTGGAAAAAGTGGCAGCGGTTGGGTTCTCGACCGAATCGATTGTATCGAGCTAAACAGCTCTCGTTACCAACCGCTGACTCCCGCAAGCTACATACCTCTGCCAAAGTGGACAGCAATGAATGAACGCCAGAACTTTGCCACTGGGCTTATCCCGTTGCCGAGATCACTTCTAGTCCATCTTCCTGGCAGAGTCTGGAACACTTTATTTTGTGTCACAAAAAACACATACAAAATTTTTAATATTTTGTAATACAACATATTTTCCACGGACAGTTGGGTACTGTCACGATCAACAAATTTTGCGGTGATTACAGACTAGATGGGGAAGTGGCAGTGGTTGTGTTCTCGACCGAATCCATTGCATCGAGCTGAACATCGCTCGTTACCAACCGCTGGCGCCAGCGAGCTACCTACCACTACCGAAGTGAATAGCGGACAAGAAAGCGGTGCTAAACATCACGACCGCAGACAAGAAGTGTTTTCTTCAGTCTGTTCTCGCAGCCTTACACCCACTACCATATCAAGACCACGCCAAGCGAGTTGAGAAGTATGTTGTCTATGAGGATCAACTGGATACCGGTGATTTGGCATACCCAGTGACACTAAATCAAACTCAATGGTTTGAAGAGAAAAACAGAATCAGCATCAAGGTTTTCGCCATCGACGAAAGAGAGATATTCCCAGTGAGAATAACGACGGCAAGAATGGACCACCACGTAAACCTGCTGGTGATCAAGAATGAGGAGACATCTCACTATTGCCTCATTCGAAGCACAAGCAGGCTTTTCTCCGGAACAACGATGTATAATATTGTATACATTGGTTCTCCTCGGCTGCGACCCTCTCGGAGCATATTTCCCTGTGTAGAAAACACGGCCAGCAATAAGTGATGTACCCGAATGAGAGTGAGAAATGGACGTCTTTTAAAAACATTTCCCATCAGTGACGGGTGTCTTTTATCATTTACGCCGATTTCGAGGCCATATTGCCAAAGGTCAATGCATGCTTGCCCGATCCTGCCACCTCATACACCACACCAACGACACTCCACCGTCCGTGTGGTTTTGCTTACGTCGTCGTTGGCCCGATGGTCTGGCTGTCAGGAAACCAACAGTCTACGGAGAGAAGACAGTTTCCACCAAAGCGCCTGAAGAGAAAGCGTCCCCCAGTGTGCATTGCGATTGGCTGCAAATTTGCCTACAGCGCCATCTGGCGAACGGGCTAGCACCTAGATTTGACCACGCCCTTACCCGTTTGTGATTGACAGTTCCACTCCGCAATATTTATTTTTCTCCAACGCCTGATGCATTTTGGGTAGGATTTCCCGATTGTCATATTCAAACGGTAAATATTCTGTTTTCCGGATTAAAAAGCAATTTCCCTACTAACCCCATCCCGGATCATTTTTAAATGTCAATCCCTTATGTAGACACGAATACATATCAAATTGTTTGGGATGAAATATGGCAAAATTTAAGAAAATTTCGTTGCGTAGTAAATGAAAGTTGTTAGCTGCAAAATTTACTAAATTATTTTGTGCCTCAAAAATATATGTAATACAGGATGACACACAATGAACCCAAATTCTAATCAAAATATTTGATACAAATTTACATAAATTTGTGATTTGTTAGGCCACGTTACAGACGCAGAATTTCATATATTGATCGATGTTTTTTTTTTTGATGCACATCATGTGAATTTTATGACTTATTATATATATAGAACTCAACCTCCCCTCCCCCACAACATATAAAAAACCATCCACCTGTTACTGCAAAAATTTAAAAAAAAGAAAAGTAACAAAAAACTCATTTATTTTACCAGCTTCTGTTCCACCAAAAAGTAATCTTACAAAGAATGAGTTACAAATACGCCTTCAGATGACAAACAATGCTATATATAATACTTGTATTTCACGACTGATAGCAGTTTTAAAAATTTCAATGAAATACAAATATATCATATGGGCAAACTGAGAATATCTAGGGCTGTGTAGTAGTGTCCTTCACATAATTCCAACTTTAAGATATTCATCAAATAATAAAAATCACAAAAAATAACAATGACAAAATGCATTTAAAAAAACCTTGCTATCATCACACATTGGCTATGACATTAAATTCAGTAATTCAATTTTGATTAGTTACTGATGATTCATCAGACTGTGATTGCACATACAAAATTTAGTGTTGTCATAGTTGCATATTGCACTAACTTGTTAACATGCCTCCTGTTTCAAAAGAATTTCAGTGGCTAAATGGGTGTAGTGTAAATGGATGTTAACGCAAAACACAGGTCTCATATTTTACATCAATACCAATTTCTAATATTACAATGTAAAAAAACCTATAATTATAAATGGGCTGTTTTGGAGCATTTCACAACTAGATAATAAAAACACAACTATATTGGTTACAAAATCCAAAATAAAATAAATATCCTCCTGGATACCCTTGATTCATAAATCTTGCCAATAATTTTAATTCCCATTTCATCAATGTTGCCGTAAATACTCGACACTCTAAACAAGAATACAAACAATATTTGCCAAATAACTGTACATATATAATTCTATATTTTTCCCCCAACCGATATTATAGAGATAAAAAAAATCAATAACTTTAATAATTCTGTCTCTACATCTGATTCAATGAGTGCAGTTTTTTAAATATGCCCCAGATGGTGTTCTTCAGACTTTTTCTGAACTTGCTAATAATTGATTAGAAAATGGGATTTTTCCAGACTCACTGAAAAATGCAATAATAACCCCTATCAATAAAACAGGTGATAATAATGATTTAATAAATAATTAGACCTGTGGTGGTCCTTAGCACTGCCGCTGAAATCGACATTCGCAAATGTTTTGACAATATTAGACATATTTTGTTTGACAAACTATGCATACGGCATTAGAGAAAATACATATAATCTTTTTAACTCTTACCTTACTAATAGGACTCAAACAGTCAAATGTTAGAAAAGTGTCATGAAAATAATGATTTAATTAGAGTTCGAAATTCAACCAATGCAACAGAATGTAAACTATGATTTAAAGTAGTTTTCTTAGTTAACCCTTTACCCCATTCTCCCCATCGTATTTTTTCAGTCAAATATGAAAATTAAATAGTACGGATCGTTAAAATCACTGTCAGGCAGAGAGCCAGGGAGATGTGACATAAGGGGCATTTTAACATGAATAAAGGTTGTTATATGACAGTACATTTTGCATTTTATGCGACAGAACAATTATTTCCCTTTATTATTTTTGTTTCCTGGCTCTATCCCCTCCCCCAAGTCTCACTGGATATACTCTAGAAATCACTAATGTGAGACACATAAACGTGAGATTTATACCAACATCAAATTTCCATTCAATTTCAACAAAAGATTTTGAAGTAAAACAAAGTTGGAAATAGGGAAACACAGGCTTATGTTGGCAGCACAGTAATTTGAAATATAAATTGATTTCACTATATAAACTGAGACTAATCCAAACATCTCCTGAAACCGTAGTTGATGATATGTGTAGCAGAGAGTAAATCCTGTATGTGCGGCAAATGTTTAAATTGTCATGACAAGATGGTATCTGTGAATGAAATTTCTAAATCGCTGGGTAAGAATAGCACTGTACAGTGTGAAGAATAACAGTGCAAACAAGAAAAAGTGGAAAAGAATGGCAAAATGATAGAAGTTACAAAAATAAAAGAGCAGAGATTGTGGAACTTAACAGACATGATCAATGTTTTTCAAAAAGAAATTAAATTGTTAAAGAAACACATTTTTAACAAACACCAATATAACTAAATGAGCATTAAGAACATACAAAAACATGAAGCTGATATGTTCTTCATGTGTATTTCAGTAAATTATAATTGCAAATTATCTGAAATGCAAAATCATCATTTCGGTGGGTCAAGAAATCAATCATGTCTTCATACGTGTGCTGTATGTTACGGAATGTGAGAAGCCAATTTCATTCTGCTCAGTGCAGGATTGGGGTTTTGGACAGGACATGAGGGAAAAACTGTCTGAAACTGTCCAAAACCTCCAAGTTTCAAAATGTTATGTGGAAACCTTTGGTTTTTTCCCCATGATACTAACATATTTAAAAAAAATACTAGCAAGAAAATAAAATTAAATCAAAAATAATTCAAAAAGGTGTCATTTGGTTTTTTTTCTAGGTTAATTGTTTCACCAAATTTATGGTTTTAAGCTGGAAATCTGATAGTAAGTTAATATCATTCATAACTGTTTAAATAAACACTGTTTTCAATTTTCTAGTTTTTTGTAAATGTTATTTCTACTTCACGTCTTATTTTTCATATATGATTATGAAGCAGGTACTGTATTTAGGACAGTGCTTGTTCAAAACCATGCCGAATCTGTTCAAAAACATTTATCTTTAAAAAATACATTATTGAAGGTACCAAATATGCATAGTCACAGCTATAATCATTGCATTATTGTGATACTGAACATAAATATTATTTTTTTATTAGATATCAATATAATGATGCGAATAAATATCAATGGTGTAGTGTTTATTTAATGCAAATTGTTCTATTTTGACTTTTCAAACTTTTTTCTTTTAATTTTCAAGTGAACTTTCTATTTCACATTCTCAATTTTCAAAAGCTAATTATAAATAAAGGAAAAAAATCCGAAGAAAATAAGGCCACACTAGAAAATGTAGCATCTACACATAATTAACAGAATACAATCTCACAAACACTGATTACACCTACATGACGATAAAAGACTTCAAGACTTAAAATTTTTGTTAAATTGAAATTGTTGCTTTCATTAGGCTAGAAGCTAATATTTCGCCGTACGGTGAAAACCACGGTATTTACCATGGTTTTTAACTTACTGTACAAAACCTTGCCAACCCTGGCTCAGTCACCGAATTTGGAGCATGGACCTTCATCTATTTGGGCTCATTTGGAACCGATTTTGAAAGTGATGAAAGAATATGAAATAAATGTGGTTCACTTTTTTTCTGATGGACCTTGTACTCAGTACAAACAAGAGAAACATTTTTACTTATTAGAACAAAATATGTTACAAAATATTTCAAGTGGTGTACTTAGAATCTTTTTGAAGCAAGCCATGGCAAAGGAGCAGTTGGTGGTGTTGGTGCTGTATTGAAAAGGACAGCTGATAGACTGGTTGCATGTGGGAATGACATATCAGATGCTACTCAGTTTTTCACAATTCTCAAAGATGCCACTAATGTAAAATTGTATGAAATCAAAAATGAAGAAATAAAAAAGGTGTAAAAAATTATCCCGAATGATATAGGCTACCTGTGCTGAAAGGCACTACAGCAGTCCACCAAGTTTTTTTTTGCTAATCATGATTACACTCTAATTTCATTGCATACACCATATTCACCATGTCTTATAATCATGATTCGTATAACAACCTATTATGTTTATAGATATTAGTTTTCTTTCCCGTCTCCCCCTTTTTTGTTTGCGTCGTTTATAGTTTTTTTCTCATTAGTTTTTATTTTAATGGATGTATTATACACATAACTTATATACTTGATTCAACTATTGAAAATGACTGCACTCTTATGAAATTGGTGTCCACCAGTATGGATCCTATAGGATGCCTTGATCGAGAGTTTTGAATACAGAATAAAAATTTTGGCAGATGCGATAATTTTTCTCAGTAATTATAATTCACAAAATATAAAACACTTCCATCTGTATAAAAATGTTTTGTTATTTAACATCTATCAGGTTAAAAAAACTATTCAACAACATTGATAATAAGTTATTGACTCATTCAATACAGAGTTGGCTTCCGAGGTGAAAAACCGTACCATGATGCCCTGCCATGCATACTGTAAATAAACACACATGCACATTCCACATTTTTGAAATGGGAAATTCTACGTTGAATTTTCAAAACTATTTCAAACTATAGCCAATGACTTGACCAATTATAGCCAATCTGGACACAATATTTGATGAATATTTTTTACTTTCATTCTATAGTAATATTTCATTAAAAAGCTTAGCATATAGCTTACTGTATACTCGCAGAAAATAAAAAAACAATTACAATGTGGTTATTGTTCATAATTTCCTCTTTGCTGAGGTTCGCAATGCCCTCAGATCTGTAGTTGTGGTGGTGATTTTCTTATTTAATTCTCTCAGATGAATTTTTAAGGCTAGTTTAGCTGCAAACGTCACAATTCTGCCTTTAAGTACCTCACCATGTCGAGCACAGTTCACAAAGTTCAAAATTCTAGTTTCAGCCATAGATCTTCTAAGATTCTCCAACACAGAATCCTTGACTAAAAGTGTTGTAATAGTTGTCTCAGCAATGGCCATACCAGCTGCTACATACTTCACCAAGTCATCTGTTGGATACTTCAAGCCTTTCAAGTCATATTGGCTACTGTTGTTGTATGTGTATTCTTTGAAATGTGTGAAGAAAGAATGATTTGTTAGCTGTTTTGTTTTGTCTATGAGCTGATTTTCGCAAATATCACAATTGATATTCGATAGAGCTCTACGTGAGAGATACCCAGCTAAATAACCACAGGTATTCAACTCTGGGAAATCTAGCACATCCATGCACGAAGCATTCATCTCTTCATCCTCCGAATCTGGATTTGTCGTATTCACTGGCTCGTGAGTGGCTTGCTCAATCTCCGTTTCAACCACTGTCTGCGAACCTGATGACAATAAATAAAACATGAATTTATCATCGTCTGGTTGACAATTTGAATTCTTACTTGCCATGCAGGAATTCACAGATGCTAATTTATAAGCAGTGCGGAACTCAAAAGCATTGAGATTTGTATTGTTACCGCCACTGCTCTCACTCTACTAAAATAATTTTCAATGCAATCCTGATTGCAACGACCGGGCATGAAAAATTGCATATCTAGCAACAGTTCTTCGGAGAGCATCATTAATGCCTTCAACGTTAGTGTCCAACCAGCTTTGGAGCGGAGTCTTTTTTGTGGCTTCTTCGAAGGACTAGAGTTCACGAAGTTCCACGACTCAGTGAAACTACAGGTTTCCTCCCAGACCTGTAAATGCTTACTTTCAGAGGAAACAGCGCAATGTAACGGCTTGCCGCGAAAAGGTTTCCGCCGGGTTCCATTTGTAGAATCGAAAATGTCGTCCATAGTTTTCACGAATTCTACAGTTGGTGCAGCGGATGCACGGATCAAACCACCCAATAGGCATAAATTCATACCTGCTGAAACAGAGTTATTGAACACTTGAGCAGCGAGACTCACCTTCATTGAGTTCAGACCAGAGGTATAAACATGACTATCACATAATTTTGGAGCACATCTTGCAATCATTTTTTTGTCCAACTCATAAAAGTCTCTCATACGTTGGAAAGATATTAGTCCTTTACTTGTGTCCTGATTGTATTTCATGAGATTTCGACGCAAGTTTTTCAGGAGATGTGGGGAATCAAAAATGCCATAAATTCTTTGGCCATTGAAAAAAAAGTAGGGCTGAATAGGTTGTATGTCATGGAGAAGAGTCGTGAGTTATTTGGGCGTTGATCACAAACCAGAGCTTTCACATCAATTTGACATAACGCCTGCAGAGTATCCAAAACAATTTCTTTTAATTTATCTGCAGGCATGCCATTGCAAGAGAAGAAAAATCCCAAAATCAGTTTTCTTTTACTCGTCAGGCTGCGCAACATGAGCACAAGTGCTTGTTTGGCCAAATTTTCAGACTTCACACTGTTTCCGAAGTCTTCAAACCCAACAATGCACTTTTATCGTAAACCAAGAATGGTTTGATTGACATCTCGTCAAAAACCAGGGAAAACAATCGTTTTTGCTTTCCCTTTCCTTGCAAAACGTCTTTCAATGCAGTTAAAACATCTCTGTTAATTCCGGGCACAGACAAACGTGATGAAATAAAACGCTGGAGTGTCTGTGGTGATGGCAGTTGTAAAAAACTCCGAAGCATACGATATGCTGAACGGCTCTTGCAGGAAATTTGGTATGCATTAATTTTATCATATTGCGTATATCTCTTGCCTTTCAATTTTTGTGTGCTGAGTTTCACTTGCCGGGCTATGAAAGTTGAAAGATTATCGCTCACACCTTGCTCGACAAGATTCTGCTTCAGAGAGCGTTGTGTAGCAATCTGGATGGACTTCTTGTATTTGACAAACTTTGCTGTCAATCTTCTCGCAAAATCCTTCTGTGTTTTTTTAGTTTTTGCGCCAGCTTTACCTTTCGAGGTGTATATTTCTTTCTAGACACAGGAGTACTGTAGGACACTGGAGTAGGTCTACTGCAGGATGCAGAGTTTGTTGAGAAGTATCTGCAGTTGATGGTGGAATAAATGAAGGTGTAAACGTACACCCAGAAATCACACCTCAATCGTTGCTGACCATGGTAACTGGATGTATGGTACCCTTATCACAGTCATCAGATACATACGTGTCCGGGTGGACATTGCGAGGAGGCTTAGGAACATTTGGAATTTCATTGTGGACCAAACGATCTTTTTGGTTGATATTCATGATATTCATTCCTTAATTATTGCTATCATTTTTCATCAATTTTGAATTTATAATAAATGCCGAATTATCACTCCCAATAAGTTTTGAAGCTACTTCCTAAATTAATTTCCATTTTCATTAATACGTTATTTTGATATTTTTCACCAAACCTGTAAACGGGAATCCCATGTTGGAACAGATGCATATAACTTAATAAAGCTGCCAATTCAGCAATTAATCTACTAATTCTGCGATTATACTTGAAACGGTACATAAAACTTCCAAAACTTCTTGATCCAATGAATTTTATCTCGATCTGTACATCAAAGTCTCGCTTTGATTGTGAAATTTCCAAGTGCATCAAATGCTCGTTCAACCCGTATTCATGCGATAATCGGAACCAGAAAATTTTATGTAAACTTTTGTTAAGCGTTTTCCTTAAGCTTAGCGCAAGCAAATTAGTTTAGTGGTTAGGTAGGCCGTGATTACACTATAAAATTTTGATAAAATATTTTTTACAAAATTTGAAAAAAAACCAAAAAACAATAATAAAGGATAAATTCAACTCCAATGTAACTGATTACCTTATTAGTTACATTTTTCAAGTTTTATAAATTAACTTTTATGAAACTTTTATAATGTAATCCCGGCCTTAGACAAAAGCCGGGTTTTCCTAGGAGTAAAACTTTTGTGCCGTGTGCAGCGTGAAAACGCTGATTGGTTAAAAACCTGAAATTCATGATTTGTTGACCAATCAGCGTTTTTACGCTGCGCGCGCTGTAGGAACCTGCTCTTAGGAAAACCTGGCTTAAAGACCGAAACCCTGTAACAGGGTTGACTGTGTATAGGATAAAAAAAAACACTAGCCAAGTTGTTGATCTTTGGCAAATGGAAAAATCATCACGTATCTCGCTTATTAAATTAGATTACAAACTCCTTGTATCACCGGTAGATGCACCATTCTTCCATAATTCACTTGAGTAGGTGAGCGTTATTTTATTGGTTTCAATTTGTGAAAAATGTTCATATGTGCTGGTAAACACTACAACTGTATCATACTTTGTCATTTACGAGCCGTGCCGTAACTAGGATTTTGCCGCCCCCACAACTTTAAAATTCGACAATTTTATAACAGTGTTCTTTGTTCCCACTTAAACCTGCCGCCACCCTAAATTTTTCCATCGGCGCAGTTGCCCACCTCCCTAGTTCCGGCCTTACTTACCGAGTATTTCTGCTGGTTTTGTATAAATTTCCGCTGCATCATATGAATTTTTTATTCGTGGAAATTCCTCATATTTTATCAAGAAGATGATATATGGTATGTGTTTTGTATTGTTATGAAACACAATTTCGTAAGTTCACATGTTGAAACATGTCTCTTCAAAAGTTTTTGTACCTAAGTATTTATTTGTTTTTACGTAAGGGAGAATCTGGACCAGGTGGAATATCAGGATTTTCAGGAGTGAGAGGCTCTCCGGGGCTTTCTGGAAGCACTGGTCCAACTGGACCAAAAGGCTCCCCAGTAAGTAGAAATATCATTCATTATTTTTGACTCTATTGATTGAATTCAAATTATATTCTCCAGGTCTGCAATCCTGAAACGATTCGATCCAGAACGAACGATTTCGATCCAGTCAAGCACATCGGGATACAAATATATCAACATTGTTTTCACCATAGGTCTTCTATCACACAATTTTCAATATCTATTGAAACTGCAGTATATGAACTGCAGTCTGCTTTGTTCTAGTTCAAAGTATCAACCTTCTAGCGTATTGATATATCACTTCCAGACTACCTTGCAGCTGCTCGACTTTACATTGAGGTCACTCGACCGTAGAGAAAAAAGAAATAAGGAAATACAAAAAAAATCATGGAACTATATATATATATACACCAACATTTATATATATGGTTGTGAAGGCAAACATTTTTTTGATTAAAATTAAAAGAGGAGAAATAATTTTTCATTCAGATATTTTCAGATTATATAGTTTTAGCATTTTGTTGGTCACGTGTGCATCTGGGACTATATGTCGCTTATACAGGGTGAATAGCAAACGGGAGGTATTGCATTTTACTGATGAAAAGTTGAAAATTAGGAAAAGTTTCTAAATAACGTTTAGTACTAGATATGTCATTCCTGTTTCAAGGGGTTCTATAGTTATTAAAACAAAAATAACTTTCTATACAGTCCCGTGTGTCCCAAACTCTAATTGAAAAGTTCTTGCTCTGTCTCTCCTGATGCCAACAAAATAAATTATAGATTTCTAAGTGCAATATTCACTGAGATATGTGAATTTCAAAATCGTAGGAAATTTTTGGTAAAAAAACAGCGTTAAAAATGTAGGTAAAACTGTTTTTCTGCATTTAGAGCTCTTTTTTCCCCAACTTTCCTCCTTTTTTCGAATTAAAATATCTGATTAGATGTTGCACTTGGAAATGTGAAATTTTTTTTGTTGGCATCATAAGAGACAGGGAAACAACTTTCAAATTGTGTTTTGCGGCACGCGGGGCTGTATAAAAAAGGTTTTTTTGTTTTGTTACTGACAAACCCTTGAAACATAAATGACATATCTGAGTACTACACGTTATTTGGAAACTTTTTTTTCTAATTGGAAGTAAACCTCTAGAATCAACGGTCCACCAGAAAAATGTCCTACCCCCTGTTTGCTATGCAACCTGGGGATGTACCACCTTCTGATTCTTAATAAGAATCCGCTTCTTAACTATGGATTTGATCTTTAGTTAAGAATTAAGAGGGAATTTTGCTACCACATTCTTAACTAAGAATTGTTTTTGTTCCATAGTTAAGAATCGAGTTAAGAACCAAGGCTACCCACTTCTTGGCTTGATTCTTAGTAAACAATTTTTTTCTTCTATATGCGAGATAACTTGAATTCTTTCTTTAATAGAAGTTTTTTTATGATTCATATTTTAAAAAATTAAAAAAAAATTAACAATGCATTTTTATTTCCAAATAAGGAATTCGTCAGACTTTTTAAGTTATCGAAAAGTTATCTGAAGGTTGTGTGGGGGAGTTGAAAATAGTGTTACGCCGGAATTACACTATAAAAGTTTTACAAAAGCTCTTTCATAAAACTTGAAAAATCCAACCAATAAGTATATTGGTTACATCCGAGAAAATGCAACTGATGATTCTATTGGTTGCATTTTTAAAGTTTTGTAAAACAACTTTTATCAAACTTTTATAGTGTAATCCCGGCCTTAGAGTCTATATACAGCACATATATGTTGGTAATAGTGATAAAATATCGGATTATTTCAATAAAGTTTGATAAATTTTGCTACATTTACCAGTGATTATGCATAATTCTCAAATTTTCAATCCATAAATATCATGATCGATGAATCGTAAATACAATTTTTTTCATATTATGGGAACTTCTAAATTTGAAATATATTATTAGTTTAAAACATGAGAGAAAATTGAATTTCTCCCACAAAATATGTGAGATAAAGCTATAATCGGCCGAAATATAATTTTACATAAATTAAAAATCATTATTAACTTGATGCTGCGTTTGTTTTTTTCACATGCTTCGGTGTACGTGAAAAATCCAACATTACAGAAGCGATGACTATTTTTAATATTGATGTATTATCTGATCACTATTGTTATTTGATCACGAAGCAGCTATGCAATACATGTACATCACCTCGTTCAATTCACCATAACAATTAATTTAAAGAAACAAAGCATATTATAAAAATTATTGTTAGTCTTGTATACATACATAATGTAAACACAACGATGACTCATTTATCGCATTAACCATGGCTTGACAATTATGCATAATGACCTACAAATGTGATAGATTCACGGTATATGAGCAAAATTTATCAAACTTACCGAAATGGCCGGTGATTATTTATATAATAACAGCTCTTTATCACTTTCACTATAACATATATAGCATAGTCCCTCTGGAGGGTGGCAGGGATCCATCCCAGTGAACGTATGATGAACCTTTGATTCGAATCATATCGGATGATTAAGTATGGATATGTTTGTTTTTTACTGCAACATGTTAAAAAAATATTATATATTATCATTTCTTCTTCAACCGTATTCACATTTGCTGAAATAATCTCCGCCATTTTTTCAGGCTAGCGTCGCTCTAAAATTTCTTTTCCTCTCCATCTTGTCAACAACAAGTTGTTGTTCATTTTTAGCTGGGCGCTGATTGGCCAATGGCGAAATTCACCAAAAAGGGAAGTTTACCGGCCTGTCCATCGTCACGTGACCTTAAGAATAACTTTTAACAATCACACCGTGGTTGCATTCGGAGCTCGATTCATAACGTAGTATTTTCTCTATATATAACTCGAAACTTTTATATATATATATATATATATATATATATATATATATATACACTGCTGGCCACCCTAATTGCAACACCAAGAAAGACAAGAGATATTGAAACAATATTTATTTTGTAGATAACATGTTGACCAAGAATCAAATGATTAAATTTATAGACTTCTGTGAAGTGTGGTTCCTGCCAAAATCAGTAGCCAGAGTAGCCGCCATTGTTGGAGATCACCGCTGACACACGCCTCGGCATTGATTCAAAGAGACTTTGGATGTGTTCTTCGGGTACAGCAGACCAAGCAGCTTCCACGCATTGCCAAAGTTGATCTGGTGTGGCAGCTGGGGATGTAATCTGGGTCAATCGTTGAGTAACCATGGACCACATGTTTTCTATCGGCGAAAGATCCGGAGAGCGAGCTGGCCAGGGAAGCAATTCAATCTGGCGATTGACGAAGAACCTTTGGACAATGCGTGCCACGTGTGGTCGCGCATTATCCTGTTGAAATATGGCTGTGGGCAAGCCCTGAAGGTAAGGAAGGACAACTGGCTCCAACACTTCGGAGATGTAGCGCTGGCTTTTTAAAGTACCGGCAATGCGTACTAGAGGAGTGCGAGAGTGATATCCAATACCGCCCCATACCATAATACCCGGTGCAGGACCAGTGTGGCGGTGCATAACGCAGCTGTTCAGCATCCTCTCTCCACTGTGTCTCCACACTCGAATCCGACCATCGTGGTGTTGAAGACAGAAGCGTGACTCGTCAGTAAAGACAATTTCATTCCATTGTGCCGTCCACATCCTTCTTTCATCGCACCATTGGCGGCGGAGACGTCTGTGGTTCTGCGTCAAGGGTAGACGAAGCAATGGACGTCTAGCGGACAGACCACTCTGCTGTAAACGGCGTCGAATGGTACGCGCAGACACTGGATGATGCGGTACAGAATGAATGTGCTGTGCTATGGTTCGTGATGGGGCTGAGCGATCCGTCACTGCCATACGCACAATACGCCTGTCATCACGTGAAGTGGTGCACTGAGGTGGATGTGATCGAACACGTCGGTCCGTCGTACCCTCCTGCATCCAACGATCCCATATCCGCATTACAGTTGTTTGGTTTCGTCCAACACGACTACCGATTTCCCTGAAAGATAATCCACAATCTCGGTAGGCCACTATCCTTCCTCTGTCGAACTCGGATACTTGATCAAAAGATGATCGCTGTTTTCTACGAGTCATAATTGATCGTTTTTTTGAAAAAAAACACAAGAAAAACACAATTGCCGTACTTCAAATCGTCAAAATCTCCAAGCCTTAAATAGCGCTTTGAAGTGGCACCACAGGCGCGCGTGATGTGCGTCTGCGCTGAAATTCTAATCATTTGCATATCTCACCTCCGCTAATGCATGTTGTAAATTTCATATTATTTGCATGCTTCCTTCAGGGTGTTGCATTTACGGTGGCCAGCAGTGTATATATATATTAGTATATATATATTTATTTATTTATTTGTTCAACTATTTATATGTGTGTACAATATGTATTATTTTGTACGTCACTGACAGAGAGTGTGAAATTTTTATTTCATAGTTTCAAACTGAATTCATTGTCTGTCTTTTTTATACATACAATTCCTTGATCATTAGGGTGTACCTGGGGAAAACGGCATTAAAGGAGAAATTGGTAAAGTTGGTGAACATGGTAGTTCTGGGCAGCGGGGATCATCTGGTGCCCCCGGTGAAGCTGGAAAAAGAGTAAGTAAACTTTGAATTATAAAACTATTATGCAAATTTAGTCATGTTTTTCAGGTCATGTATTATTTTGTTATCATGAGAAGGAATATACACGCAATGAGTTCCATATGCAAGCTGAGAGAATCAAACATTATGGTATCTTGTAACTATTTTGGCAACATGGAATTCTAATTGTAAATTTTTGGGCTGTAGTTGTTGAGTTGATGTATGTATGTCAGGGAGATTGACTACTATGAATGTTAGTCCTCTCTATTTTGTAGGGCAATATTAGATCAAGGAAGACGACTCGGCACCATTCGAGCGAATGTTGATATTACAGTCTTTCCCTACAGGATCTTTTGCAGAGACCTGAGTAAATTTTTTTTATGACGGTTCGAGCATTTTTATTTCTCCCACTCGCTATAGGGTTCATGCAGGGAAGAAGCATATTATAAAATAGATTTTATAAACATGTTGAGTACCTGAATGAGTGTGAAGTTGCTGCATTTTCGATATGCGTGAGAAATCAGATACGATAGTCTCAAGGCACGAGCTGAGATTTCACCGTATTGGCTTGAAAAAAATCATAGATGTATCTATGGGAATATGCTATAGTGTAAGGTTTCACTATATTGTACACGTTGATTAAAATACTTTATTATATATATTTAATCACTATTAAAATCACTATTGGTTAAACTTAACTATTTACATCGCAGTCGAGTACAAACACATCCGGACATTTAGAAGTCCCGACCCCTCTCTGTTGGTATTATACATATATAAGTATACACTCGCAGCATTCACAGCGGCAATCATGGATGACTAACGCCATGTGCTGGATTATTGGTTGCTATACAATAGTATCGCTACAGAGTATCCCCCCAGTGAGTAGGGCGAACGATACATGAAATTACTGCGAAATATATACGCATATTCGGTAGCGTGAAATACAGTGTTTTTTCTTTGAATTGGTTACTAAAGGTGATTTGCATTATGTTGAGATTCAGGTACGAATGGTCTAGCTATACCTGTTGACATGTCGCAATAAATATTTGTATCAGCTAGAGGAAATGGTATCATTTTTAATTTTAGAGAAGTGTTTCCTTTTTAGGTAATTTTGGATTTCAGGATCAGTTGATTGAATTTTAGCAAATTCTCTGAAATCTAAATCTGGTGCTGATGAAACTGAATCTACCTCAATGCGACATAATGCATCAGCTACAACATTGTCGGTTCCCTTTTCATATCTTATATCAGTTGAAAACTGAGATATAAAATCAAGGTGGCGAAATTGTCTTAAAGAGTATTTTTCTGGTTTTTGTTTGAAAGCAAAAATTAATGGCTTTTGATCTGTAAAAATTGAAAAATTTCTGCCTTCAAACATGTAACGAAATTTTCTTATGGTAGTATAAAAAAATTGCAAATAATTCTCTATCATAGGTTGGTCATTTCTTTTGGGTGTCTGATAATTTTTGAGGAAAAAATGCTATTGGTACTCATGTGTGGTCAGTATATTGCATTAATGTGCCACCAACAGCGTTATCAGAGGCGTCAACTGTGATACAAAGTTGTGCACCTGGCTTTGGATGCTGTAGCACAGTGGCTTGAGCCAATGCTTGTTTTGCATCGTTAAAAGCAGTTTCAGCCTCAGGGTTCCACTGTAGTTTATCGGCTTGATTGCATGATTTTGTTAGTTTTGATTTCTTTTTATTTTGTCGACCTTGAAGAAATTTAACTAATGGAGATAATATTTCCGCTTCTTTAGGCACGAATCTCTTATAGAAATTAAATAGGCCTAAAAATCTGCGTAATTATGTTACAGTTTCTGGACGAGGAAAATCTTGTATCACTTTAACGCGATCTGAAAGTGGTTTAATTCCCTTTTCTGAAACGTTAAAGCCTAAGAAATTAATTTTAGAAACACCGAAGATGCATTTCGATGGTTTAAGACTTAAACCATAATCATTTAACCTATCGAAAAGTTTGCGCAGGTGTTTGAGATGTTCTTCCTCTGATTCTGAAGCAATTAGAATATCATCCAGAAATGCATAGGCAAAAGGCAAACCGCGAATAACTTCATCAATGAATCATTGAAATGTTGAGGCTGCATTGCATAGCCCAAATTGCATTCTTGTACTTTCGTACAGGCCAAAAGGAGTAGTTATGGCAGTTTTTCGAATATTATCTGAATGAATGGGTATTTCATATGCTTTAATCAAGTCAACATGCGAAATTTTTTTTTTTCCATGCAGTTCTGCAGTGAAATCCACAATATTAGGCACATTATACCTGTCTTTCACTGTTTGCGCATTCAGTGCACGATAACCACCGACTGGTCTCCAGTCTGTGCAATCTTTTTTTTGGTACAAAATGTAGCGGAGAAGCGTAAGGACTTTTTGAAGGGCGCATATACCCTAAATTAATCATTTGCTGGAATTCATCTTTTGCGGCACGTAAACGATCTGGTGCAAGTCGTCGTGGTTTTGCAAACACCGGTTGACCGATTGTTTCGATAAGATGCACAATGTTATGCTTTATTTCTACATTTGCACGTGGTGGTTTTGCTAACTGAGGAAATTCTTTAAGTAACTGATGATATTGAGTGTCGCCTGTAATCGGCTTGATTGAGTGAATTGATGCTGATTGAATTTTTGCTTTAGATGATAAATTGGTTACCGAATCAAATATTTTTCATAATTTTAGATCAGGATTAAGACCAAAATTGAAAAGAAAATCTGCGCCTATTATTGGCGTGGACACATTTGCTACTAAAAATGGCCATTGGAATTTTCTTCGTAAATTCAAATCGATTGTGAGAAGTTTTTGTCGATATACATTAATGTTCGATGCATTTGCCGCATGTAAAGTGAATAACACTGGTTTCATGCGATCGACAGAGTTCGCTGGAATAAGCGAAGCGTCAGATCCTGTATCTATAAGAAAATTTATGTTCGTCTTTTTATCTGTCACAAAAAGGCGACGGGATTTTGTGGGCAAAGTGAATGCCGCTTCTACACTTTGCTTTCCGCATTTCCCGAATTATTGTAAATACACGGTTGTTCACATTTTCGGGCATTTTGGCCAAATTTTCTGTGATAGAAACAAAACCGATTGTTTTCCCGACTGCGACTTCTATACCTAAAATTACGTCTGCCTCTGTATCGAAAATTAGGCCTTCGGGGCCTAGAGCGAGCTTCAATACGATCCGATAACTTCCTAATTTCGGCAATTAAAAAATTTTCCGAGGAACTTACCGTTTGAGAGGATGCAGAGGCTATTGGTGCAACATTGTACTGATTTACTTCCATCACACGATCGGCTACTTCAGCTCGTTCATCCAAGGAGAGTGGCACAACGGCAGCCAAGATGAATTGTACGTGCGAAAGAAGGCGTTGCACAAACAGCGGATCTAAAAGTTCATCTGGAACGTTATGTGGCTACGCAAGGCGTTTCATGGAGCGGAGTAACTCAGACTGTCGTCTGTCACCTAGTTCTTCACCTGCCAGTAATTTACTGATTTCTTGTGTCGAACTGTCACTCGTTTTCTTTTCAGTTCGGATTTCAGATGTTCAAATGGATCTTCCTCTTTTGGATTTAGAATGACATCGAGAACGAGTCCTGCAATTTCTGGAGGCAGAGCTCAAATAACGTAATTACATTTGGTTGATGAATTTGTAATTGGCTTCGGCACACCCAGTTTGAAACTCGCCTCCACCATATGAAACCAAAGGATGGGATCATTACTGTTATAGGCCGGGTTCTTTACAGCTGTATCTTCCATGGTTTTTTCTTCTTTTTCTTTTTTCTGGTGAAGGAGGTGTTCCATAAGAGAGGAGAGAGATGTCAGGGAAGGGTGTGGGTCATAATCCCGACAGACGAAATCCCGACAAGTCACAATCCCGACAGACGAAATCCCGACAAGTCAAAATCCCGACACGGTCAGAATCCCGACAGGGTCGAAATCCCGACAGGTCAAAATCCCGACAAGTCGAAATCCCGACAGGGTCAAATTCCCGACACGGTCAAAATCCCGACACGGTCGAATTTAAAAATTCAATTTCGCCGTATAAGCCGCACTCCGCGATTTCTGTCGGGATTTGAATTTCTTGCGGCAAGGGGCGTTGGGGTGACGATGAGAATGATAAATTGCGATCAAATAAATTTTTCAAATTTTAATTTTGCCGTATAAGCCGCACTTCGCGATTTCTGTCGGGATTTGAATTTCTTGCGGCAAGGGGCCTTGGGGTGACGATGAGAATGATAAATTGCGATCAAATAAATTTTTCAAATTTTAATTTTGCCGTATAAGCCGCACTTCGCGATTTCTGTCGGGATTTGACTTTATCGCGATGAAGGGCGTTGGGGCGACGATGAGAATGATGAATTGCGATCAAATAAAATTTTCAAATTTTAATTTTGTCGTATAAACCGCACTTCGTGATTTCTGTCGGGATTTGAATTTCTCTCGGCGAGGGGCGTTGGGGCGACGATGAGAATGGTGAATTGCGATCAAATAAAATTTACAAATTTTAATTTCGCCGTATAAGCCGCACTTTGCGATTTCTGTCGGGATTTCCGTTTGTCGCTGCAAGTGGTTTGTGGCGCATACCATGATCAATGGAGATCAATAATTTGGAAATTCATTTACTTTTCCAACTTGGCGAAAAGCAAAGGATTCAGGGTTGCCTTTTTCTGGCATTTATCGATTTTTCTATCCTCCACAAATACTGCTATTCCTTATTATTTTCTTTGAGAATTTTTCGAAATTCTTTCTCGCTCAAGTTTCAAATAGACTTAAAATGTCAAATGATATTGCACAAAGTTAGACCGTATCATGAAGATCTTAATTTAAAATTTTCAAGGTTTTCGAAAGCAATGTAATAGTAGAGAAATATTTTTATTCATATGTATAAAATGACATGTCTTGACAGCTTAATTCACTGATTCATCGCCGAGCCGCAACCACTGAAGGTCAGGCCCGTATCGAGAAATTCCATTCGGAGGGGGGGGGGGGAGAGGACAAGGTGGTCAAATAATATATTTGGCCATGTTTTACCTTATTTCAATCATTTTCTCTCATTTCGAAGGGACCGGATCCCCAATTCCCCCCTCCTCACTACGAAGCTATAAACATAAAATTCTGTCAGTAGTTTTATTTTATACTGTTGAGACTCCCATAAAAATTTCTTAAAATTCTATCTCTAAGTTGGTCTTAAGGCTTTGAAGAGAGTATGCAAATTGTGTGGTAGTGTAGTTGCATACAGGGTGTCCTTTAAGAGTTAGTACGGCTATTGTCTTCTCAACCATCCGTGGTAGAGATGATTTCAGTTTGAAAAAATGCTCAAAAGGCTTTCAAAAATTACCCTGTACCAGTTTTGAGAGTGAAAACACAGTGTGTAACAAAATGAAAAAATATAAATTTTTAAAACTTCTAATTATAAAGTGACTGCACCGTATCTCCTGAGACCAACAAAAAAAAATCTAAGTTGACAAGTACAATGTTCGCTGAGATATTTGAATTCAAAATTCGAAGGAAAGATGGAAAGGACAGCATAAATTTGGGGAAGGAGCGTTGTCGATTAGTTTTTGCTGTCTTTTCATAACTTTTCTCCAGTTTTCGAAGTCAAATATCTTAGCGAATATTGCACTGAGAAACATGCAATTTTTCTGTTGGCATCAGGAGAGACAATGCAACAACTTTCTAATTGGAAGTTAAAGGACGGGAAATCAAAGAAAAATTTAGATTTTTTTGTTTTGAGCCACACACACTGTATTTTCCGAGGATGATATCACTTTCCGCTATCCATACGAAGGTTTCAACGGTTGGCTGATGCGAGATGAAGTTAGGAAGGAAAAATTCAGCTGTGCTGTTGCTAGGAATCGAACCCACGTTCTCGAGCTTTCTGGGTGAGCCCACTAGACTACAAAGGCAAAGAATATCAATTTTTCCTTGGAACTTGTATGCGATGAACGGTCGGACCTAACTCAGGCCTCTGGAATCACGAAGGGCGGCTTATACGGCGAAATTAAAATTTGAAAAATTTATTTGATCGCAATTTATCATTCTCATCGGCGCCCCAACGCCCCTCGCCACGAGAAATTCAAATCCCGACAGAAATCGCGAAGTGCGGCTTATACGGCGAAATTAAAATTTGAAAAATTTATTTGATCGCAATTTACCATTCTCATCGGCGCCCCAACGCCCCTCGCCACGAGAAATTCAAATCCCGACAGAAATCGCGAAGTGCGGCTTATACGGCGAAATTAAAATTTGAAAAATTTATTTGATCGCAATTTACCATTCTCATGGTCACCCCAACGCCCCTTGCCGCAAGAAATTCAAATCCCGACAGAAATCGCGAAGTGCGGCTTATACGGCGAAATTAAAATTTGAAAATTTATTTGATCGCAATTTATCATTCTCATCGTCACTCCAAGGCCCCTTGCCGTAAGAAATTCAAATCCCGACAGAAATCGCGAAGTGCGGTTTATACGGCGAAATTAAAATTTGAAAATTTATTTGATCGCAATTTATCATTCTCATCGTAACCTTAACGCCCCTTGCCGCAAGAAATTCAAATCCCGACAGAAATCGCGAAGTGCGGCTTATACGGCGAAATTGAAATTTGAAAATTTATTTGATAGCAATTTATCATTCTCATCGTCACCCCAACGCCCTTCATCGCGAGAAATTAAAATCCCGAGAGAAATCGCGAAGTGCGGCTTATACGGCGAAATTAAAATTTGAAAAATTTATTTGATCGCAATTTATCATTCTCATCGTCGCCCCAACGCCCCTCGCCGCAAGAAATTCAAATCCCGACAGAAATCGCGGAGTGCGGCTTATACGGCGAAATTGAATTTTTAAATTCGACAGTGTCGGGATTCTGACCGTGTCGGGATTCTGACCGTGTCGGGATTTCGACCCTGTCGGGATTTTGACCTGTCGGGATTTCGTCTGTCGGGATTGTGACTTGTCGGGATTGTGAACGGAACCCGTGAGAGAAAGTTCTTCTTTTCGTGGGTGGCTCGTCCCTCGCGTATTTTTTTTTCTTTACATCTGTTTGGATGGAGGTATCAGGTTTCGTTCCGGTTAGGAATGTAAGACTTAAGTATGGAAGACTCCATGAAGAATATTTTCTTCGTGCGTTTTCAAACAAGGGTCACCATGAATATAGTGTAAGGATTCACTATATTGTACATGTTGATTTAAAATACTTTATTATATATATTTAATCACTATTGAAATTACTATTGGTTAAACTTAACTATTTACATCGCAGTCGAGTACAAACACATCCGGACATTTAGACGTCCCGACCCCTCTCTGTTGGTATTATACATATATAAGTATACACTCGCAGCATTCACAGCGGCAATCATGGATGACTAACGCCATCTGCTGGATTATTGGTTGCTATACATTAGTATCGCTACACCCAAATCATAGTGTTCAGTGACTAGTGATAGACAGACGTTAGCAACAGAATACTGAGAGCCTGGGTCAGGGCCGTAAAAAGGATTTTTGTATTGTATTGCCGCACGGGGCAAACATTATTTTGCCGGCCCCACCAATTCGGTGTTCACCTAAAAATTTTCACCCCCTAAATTTTGCCACCCGGGGCAGTTGCTTCCCGCCTCTCTATAGTTCTGGCCCTGTCCTGGGTTGCCGTGCGCAAGATTAAAACCACTGAGGACAACGATAGGAAGTGATAGACACCACACCGTTGTTGGCATCATAAGCGAAGCTCGTCACAGGCAGCCTACTATTCAACCGTACATGTAACTCGTACACATTCCTCTACGGAATTTTTTTCGTATTAATAGATGTTGGAATGTGCGTGTACACATTGTGAACCTAACCTGAAGTTTGTTTCTTTGTAACACTTGTTATGTATAGTGCTACCATCATATTTTCTAACAATGAGTGAAGTGTAATGATTGAATAATTGCACCATTGTAAGACTGATGCTCCCTCTGACGAGACTTTTTAATGGGGACATAAGCTCGCATTTGCGCCTCGCAGGTGGGAACCAAAGAAAACCACCTACAGTCGACCTCCACTGTGCCGACGGTGGAATCACAAGCAGCCTGAAGGTTGAAGCACGATTTGATATCGAGAACGTTTGTATAAAATTTTACATCGTTCGCATACACTGATACTTGTTTGGACGAAAACTGAAAAGAGCCCAGGCCCGATAACTGAACCTTGAATTATCCTGCTTGTAACTTGCATAGGGCTAGACGGACAGCTTCCAACACGGACCTACTGAGCTCTTGGAGTCTTGCTGAGTTGAGTTTACTCAACAATAACGATCTTTCTCAAATACCAGTTCGAAGTCCATATACATAATGTCTGTAGGTGCATCGTTTTCCACTGCCCTGCTCCAGTCATCAAGGCATTAAAGCATCAGCACCACTGAATATCTTGCAGGAATAAAAACAAATTGATGATGTGTCAGTATACGTCTCTCAAGTAGAAAGGACATTAATTTTTGTAGTAGACAACGTTCAAAAATTTTTCCATTAAGGTTCGTTAAAGATATTTCACGATAATTTTCAACCACTTCGATTCTGCCTTTATTTTTTAATATCGGAGTGATAATTGCATGGTGCCAGACACCTGGCATACGATTGGATTTGAAAAAAAAAAAAAGAAACTTATGAGATAAAATAGCAGTTTTCCTCAAGCAGAACATCTAATAAAATTCGAGTTGGGTTTCCTTTGATTGATTATTTTAGAAAATTTGCGGTGAGTGAACATGGTATAAAACTGTGCCAGCAGAAGTTCTTCAGTGCCATCATCAATAGGTACTGTGTAATGATTACTCACGAATACCATAGAAAGCGACTCCGAAAGCAGATGATCATTTTCTTGGTCCGTAATGGTTCCATCAATATTTTTCTTTGCTTCAATTGTTGCAGATATTCTCCAGTCGTTTGTTAACCTGGCGCAGAACATATGTATCATACATATTGTGTTTGAATAGTAATTATTCTGTAGTTCCCATCTTCGAGGCACGAAAGCGAGCCGTTCTCTCCGTTGGAAAGTCTCGCCATAAAAAGCAACAGGTCTACAACGGTACAAATATTTGATCATGACACTCCATTCACAATTTGAAATGTCCATAAATTAAGGATAATACCAGCTACGGCAAATAAAGGTTCAGAAACAAAACAAACGTTACTTATTCATAAAGCCCATTTATTAAACAAAAGATAAAGAACAAAAACGATGGTGTATGTATGATACCATTCATAAAAACTACGATTTTTGCTCCCTGGAGCAATTGTAAAAAATATCTTCTTTACAAAAACTTACTATTACATGGTTGGTATGATGGTTAATGCATTGTATGTCAATTGTGTTGTTGTATGTCATTGTATGCGATGAAATACAGTCCGTACAATGCCTAGGTATGCTGAGTATCAAATTATCGATCTGATGATCTTGGGGAAGATCACTCCACTCAGCAAGCAATGCTCTCCGAAGTTCCGGTACACATGTAGGAGGTGGTGGACGGGCTGCAACTCGTCGGCCAAGCATGTCCCACACATGCTCTATCGGATTCAAGTCAGGTGAGAATGCTGGCCATTCCATACGGGTTATATCCTCAGATTCAAGGCATTCGTTTACGATGTTTGTTCGGTGAGGACGGGCGTTGTCATCCATAAACACAAATTCTGCGCCCATGGCACCCCTAAACAAACGTACATGTTGTTCCAGAATGATGTCCCGATAAATTTGGGCTTTCGTGTTTCTGGTTTGAACATGCAGATCTGTTCTGGAACCCAGTATAATTCCACCCCAAACGAGCAATGCTGCACCACCGTAACGGTGTCGTTCAATGATGTTGTCTTGGTGGTAACGGGTACCTGGCATTCTCCATATGGAAGTCCGACGTGAATCAGACTGCAAGCTAAACCTGGACTCGTCGGAAAACATCACACAAGCCCACTGTGACGATGTCCACATTGCATGTTCTCTACTCCAGGCTAATCGCTGCCGACAGTGAGTTTCCGTGAGCGGAACACATCTGACAGGCCTGCGAGCATATGTACCAATATCTCCCAAACGTCTGTACACGGTTTGCCTTGAAACTGTGGTACCCGTAGCTGCAGATAGCTGACGAGACAGGTCGGATGCTGTGCTCCGTCTGCTTCTTTTGGCAGTTACTGCCAAATACCGGTCTTCATTCGGCGTTGTAACTCGGGGGCGACCTGTAATGTAACGTCTACTGACATTTCCGTTATCTTGGAATCGTTGCCAAAGCCTAGAGATGACACTTTGGGCAATTCCAAGTTCCTCGGATACTTCCATCTGAGTGCGGCCGATAATTCTACCACGTAAAAAATCATCCACATGCGTCCTCTGTGTCATAACTATTCGCTTATGGCACTGAGCGCCTTACAGAACTCTTGTGAACAATTTTACTTCTTTGCCATCATTCCTTATATACCCCCCCCCCTCTTACACTCTCGTCATTGTGACGTACTATCGGCATCATCTGGTGGCTCCCTAAAATTTGCATATCATTCTTGCAGATGTGTGTGATAATTCTACAGGTGAAATTTTTACTTTAGATTTCGATTTCCGTGTGATTCTGAATTATCCTTAATTTATGGACATGAGTGTATATGGCAGCACAGAAAAATCAGATACAATATTGAATACTCACTCAGACTGTTAGATGCACACACTTTGCTCCAGACTTTGCCACGATGCTGAGCTGGGAGACATCTCTTCAATGAGATAAGTCGGTGGCAGAACCGTGACGTTCATTCATTCTTTTCAATACTCTCCTCTTGTTAGCTAGGAGAAGACCCTTCTCAATATGAGCACTTGAAGGCTTAAAGTTCAATCTGAACTTTCTCGTGGTGCAATCCCGTAAAGGCCGAAACACACTACACTGATGTGACGTGATTTCGCGTAATTTCAGAGATATTGTAAATTCTGATTCGTTTAAATTCTGTGACGTGGGAATTGTAGACTATAACATTAATCTCGTAAATATTGAAAATCCACAAATTCGTGTCAAACAATGGAAATTGATTTGATATTGAGTATCCATGAAACGTACACTTCTGATTCAATTGCCATAATTCTCGGTGAATAAAGGCGGATACACACTACTATGACGTGTAACCACGTGACGTCAGATGGCGCGAAGTCATATCAAACATTATACGGTGTGCACACTGGTGTGATGCATTAAGACCGAAACACACTACGTTGTCGAATTTGTTAAATCTTATTCGTGGAAATTCTGTGACGTGGAAATTCCACGTCACAGAAATTCCACGAATCTGAATTCACAACGTCTCTGACATGATGTGCAACTTTATTGCGCTAAGCGTTTGTGCTTTCCAAGAGTGGCCCATCTCATCTGTCCACTGCATTCTTCGATCTGTGCTGTTCGGCCGAGAATCGTAGTTTGGACGCCATTTTGTACCCTTAAAAAAAGGGGAAACAGAGAAATTTTAAACACACACTCAAAGACGAATTTTATCCATTTCTTTGGTGCTGGGGAGTAAGCTGATTTCCGTCGTTGTTTTGGTCGATTTAATGATATTTATTGGTCGTTATATTGCAGCGTTTCCCAACCTTTTTTATATCACCAATAATGTTGAAGGTCAATTTCGAGATGCAAGCCTCCAATAAAATTCAAAATCAAAGATGCTGGAAGCTGGGGACTGTAGCTATATCAGACCTCCGCAAATAAATTTTATGAGGAGGCTTGAGCCCCTCTTTCCCCCCAATAATTAATTATTGTACAATGCAATGCACCATTTTGCCACTTTCGCGTATGGGGTTGATATATACAGGACGAAAAATGATTTTCATCTCCCCTCAATGAGGGGACATGTCGGCACCTCTGTCTAAAATATATTGTTTTTGATAATTTGCATATAAAAATAGTTGGGAAATTTTATAAATATGAAAAAAAATTCCAAATGAGAGTTATGTCTGGTGAATATAGTCGGACCCCGATATAATAACAAATTTGATGATCGTACCCCGACGTAATGATAACAAATTTTACGATCGTGCCCCGATATAATGATAATAAGTTTTACTATCGTACTCCGATTCAATGATACAATAAATATATGAATTTTTATGTATATCATATAGTACGTTTTATCATGTTTACCAACAACGCGACGCATTGTTATTATGCATAATCACCAGTAAAAGCTACAGTTTTAGTATTTAAATTTACTAATCACGCTTGGGTACTATACATAATCACCGGTAAAAGTGATAAATTTAGGGCAATTTATCAAACTCACCAAGACGACTAGTAAGCCCATAATAACCAGCTATTAAATATAATAACCGCATATATAAAATTTACCGTAACATATATGTTTGTTTATCTCATTCAGATATACTTGTTTAATTTTAGAAGCATGTATGGTTACACATTCGACTAAATTAAAAGAAATATATACATATATATTAAAGATTAAAAGGAAAAAAAAATACACAAGTCAGAACTGGAAAGTTGTGCTCAGAACATCTATATACCCTCGCTCTCTGCTAAAATGAAATTCCAATTTTTTCAAATTGCAGAAATTACAATCTTTGTCAGGAGATATTTTAAAAGTTTTGCCCTGTATAAATATAGAATTTTGCAATGTTCTTAATTGAAAGAGGACCCTTTTAATCGACAAATCAATTTTTGAGAGTGCATAATCTTCCGCAAAGATATGAGTTTTAATAATCCTGTAGTGTGAGTTTCTTATGCTATTTTCCATTGCGCTCATATCCTTTTGAATATTTTGGTCAATATAAACCTGTAAAATCTGGGGCAGATATTTTGCAGCTATGGTAGGGTCCTGCGAATACCAGACAAAGGCAAATCCAGAGTTTTATAAGAGAAGTTTGAGATCTGAGGCCCAGTTAAAATTATTTTCTGTAATTGAGTTACTAAAAAAATGAAGATAAGAGATCTTACAAAATCTAGATTCAGGCATTTTAAGAATGCGTATCCAGTATTTAATTATCAATTTTATGAACGTCACAGATAAAATAGTATAACCGAGTTCTAGTCTTATCATATAACCTGGTGTGTATGTTGAGAGATTGAATAATTTTTTTTACAAAAATGCAGAAACATTGCTCTAGAGGGTTGAGATAATGAATTGACCAGATGGGGGAACCATAAGAAAAAACTGAGGTTACCATACTATTAAACAGTTTAAACCAATCAAATGGGGAGCTAATTTTAGCTCCTGAAAGTAAGGGCCACAATGCTTTCATTGCAGATGCACCGTTAGCAAAAAAGTGATTTTTTGCTATATAAAAAGAACCAGAAGAGGAAAAAAGGATTCTCACCAAGATAGGTGTAAGAACCAATTGTACCGAGTTTTTTATTTTGATAAAAGAAGACATCATGCTTAGAGCGTTTATCGCCATTACGGAAAACCATAACTTTTGTTTTATTGACATTGACTGTGAGTTTGAAGACATTGCTGAATTTTTCGAGCATATACATTTTTTTTCTTAAATTTACTAGTGAATCCGCCAAAATTACTGCGTCATCCGCGTATAGTAGAATGTTAAGTGGCGTGCCGTTAGGAAATCAAAGTCCGAGAATCCAGCTGAATTCAAACGGGTAATAAGAGTGTGTTTGAAAAAAGTGGAAAAAGTACAGGGCTCAAAACCTCTCCCTGAAGTACACCTGTGTTAATTTCAAACTCTTGTGTTAAGCCTTCTGTGCATCGAACTCTGGCGGAAGCCTTTTTATAGAGATCCGCCAGAATCAATGCAAATTTTTCACTCAAATTAAGTTCTCGGAGTACTAACCACAAAATTTGATTGTTAACTGAGTCAAAAGCGCTCTTGAAATCAACGAAAGCAGCATAAAGCTTTCCTCTTTTTCTCTTAAGTTCATGCTACACTAAATAGTTTAGAACAAATGCCTGATCTATGCAACCATAGCCCTTTCTAAAACCAGCCTGTTCTTCTAAAAGGACATTGTATTCGCTTAACCAGCTTAACAGACTTGAGTTTAAAATTGATGTAAAAAGTTTGGCGATCACGGATATTAACGAGATTGGTCCAGTTAGTATAATTTGAGGGGCAGTTAAGATCACCTTTTTTGTATATTGGGCAAATAATTATTTCAATCCAGGAGTCGGGTATATTGCTTGTACTGTAAATTTTATTGAATATATTAGTAACAGTCAAAAGAGAAGATTCTTTGAGGTACTTGAAAACTCTGGTTTTAAACAGTCCCAGCCAGGAGCTTTACCACATTTCAAGGTTTGAATCACACTTTTAAGTTCGGAAACAGTTATATTGGAATCTAAAATAGGGTCAATTGGGTTGATAACATTATTAGAGATATTGTTGATCGGAATTGGATCATCTCCCGCAGAAAATATTGAAAGAAAATAATTGTACCATTTAGTTAAATCAATATTAGATACAGGAGATTTTTCCTTTCTATATTTCTTAATAACTTGCCAAAAGGATATTGAGTCTGTACAATGAGTGAGTTGATTGTTTAGACTATCAAAATACTCTGTCTTTTTTATTTTACACAGTTTCTTATAAGCGTTACGTTTCGATTTGAAGTCCATGTAATGATGAGTATTATAACACTTGTATAAAACTTTTGAAAGTTTCCATAATTCCGTTCTAGCAATATTACACTCATCATCGAACCAGCCCTGAGATTTCGATGCTTGAGATCTCCTAGATATGCTTGCTTTAAACATTAAACCATATTTTGTTGCAACTTGCTTAAGATATGGAATCAAATCTTGCGGATTCACGTCAGGGCTAGTGGAAAAATGAGTTTCGACGAAGCTCAAATATTGTTTGCCTCTGTCATCCTCTCAAACAGATTTATTAAATTGAACGCGTCCTATGTCTTTCAGAACAATTTATGTCGGTCATATGTAGGGTCGCTTTAATGGGAAAGTGATCAGAGCCTAATTTATGGATCACCTGAAAATCGACCGTATGAGCATACACATTTCGAGACACAATTATATAATCAACAACGCTGGCTCCGTTATGGCTTAAAAATGTATAATCCCCTTGATCATCATGGGTGAAAGCACCGTTTAAGATAAATAGGTTATCTAATATACAAAACTGATTCAAGAGTTTACCTCTGCAATTTATAATGAGATCTTTGGAATTACGATGAATAAGATCATCATCGAAAAATGTGAGATGCTCATCGGCCGACCCTCCAGTGCGAGCGTTCATATCACCCAAAATTATAATATTCTCAAAGCCTAAGCTGCTCAATAAATCGGTAAAATTTTCAAAATCTTCATCGTACCTTGGGATAGGAGGAAAATAACAACATGCAATCAGTAAATTTTTAAAATCAAAATATTCAGCAGAAAGGAGGATAAAAAAACTGGTTATTTTTAAAATATTCACATTGGTTATTTTACGAGGGTCATATCCAAAAATCAGACCACCACTTGGTCTACCCAGATGTGCTTTAACAGCCAAACTTTGAATCGTTTTAAAATTTTGTAATCAATTGAACAAACGGAATTCCGAAGTGTGCCAAGTTTCTACCAACGAAAAAAAATCATGGTTTCTAAAATGTTAACAGCTGGGTTGTGTAATATGATAAGAGCTAGTGGCGCAGTGTTCCAGTTGATGAAACCTTATTTTATTCAACGATTCTTCGTACGTTTCCTGTATAAAACATCAAACTATCCATTCCATATTATTTTTAGAGTACAGCCAACGATATAATGTAGAATTTTTTTTTTCAAACAATCTTTTTTGTATCACAAAAAAACTATACAAAATTTCTTGTAAATACGAGGATTTTAAATAATGCATCACAGCTGAAGATAATGGATTGCCTTATGTAGTGGTGCTATCTATGACTGAAAAGGAAAGTTCAAAGTAAATGGTGAACCTATTTTTATCCATTTATAATTGAATTTAACGGTTTGAGAAACCAGTCAAGTTGGATGCTCCATTGCATGGAACACTGAGCAACAAATGGTTAATAAACCAGCAACAGAAAAAAAGTTAAACTTTCATTTGTATCGAAGTTTATTTTTACGAAAAAAATATATACTATATTGATAATATCATTAAAAAAAATCAGCGATTTTGCACTTCAAGATTAAATTTCGACATGGACAGGGCCGCAACTAGGGGGGAGCAGGTGGGTCTCGTGCCCCGGGCGCTAGACACGAGGGGGCGCAAATTTCATTCTGAAATCTCTCCTTCAATATTTCAAGGGGGCGTCAAAATGCGCGCTTACCCTGGGTGACTAAGTATCTAGTTGCGGCCCTGGACATGGAAAATAGCCTTCAACATTATTTATAAAACTAGCTTTTATAACCAGAAAAATTCAAGAACTTTTTTTTTGCATAATACAGTACAAGAACGTTCTTACCTTACTATTGCTTGGTAATTTTGAAAACCTTTCGATGGCATGCTATTTCTCAGCATCTGAGCACGGCGACTTTTGGATCATTCCTTCAATTTAATTTATAATTTGCCACGACTATCGTGAACGACATCAGAAATATATAAAAATACAAATTTGAAAACACCGAAACAGTAAAAATAAAATTACAAAAACACGTGCGAGCGAAGCAGAGATGAAGAACAAACATGTTCAATCGTGCTTCGCTGAGTAGGGTCGTGGGGGTACGATAGCACTACTCTCGCTGACCTCACAGCATACCTGATCACGTGTGCAGAGACAGCATTTCCAAGAGATAGAAGGTCTCTGCACTGTTTGCCATAAACGTCATTCAGACTACCTAGCAAGTTTGCCACATTTTGAAACACAGCATCCTATTTCGTTTCTTCTTATTTTGGCGTAGAATATTTCTGATTGGCTCTTAAATACCGCATTGTGATTGGATGTGGGGCAAGAAATCGCCAATTCTGAGCCCGATCATTTCTTTTCGTAACAACGATGATATTGGTACGAGCAGGGAATTTTGTCCCCTGAATATTCTGAGGGAAAATGGACTACTTACTGATGTCACAAGCAGACTGCGGAGGCCTATCTCTAGGAGGTGCTGGCAGAGGCCGATTAGGAGGTCGTGACCAGAGGCGAGAGATCGTTTTATTTTTTGCTTTACTATTTGAGATCCTGGATTGAATGATCATTCCCTATTTATCAGTTGCCGCAAGTAATATAGACCCATATTGCTCGGCATTGATATTTGCAGATTGAAGTTCACATAAACTGTTCAATTCCGATTGAAAACCATTTTTTTTCTGAATCTTCTCAGCGGGATTTTCTAATTATCGGGTTTGTTATATTAGAACGCACGCTACATCCCAAAGGGAATATAAATCATTGCCACAGGCATGTTGTTTGAAGCTGGGTTTTTTCCGATCTCAAAATCCATAGAAAAATCCCTATACACAGAGTATCACACAAAGCAGAGATTAATTGTTGCTAACACCATTATCTGTATACACTGCTCAAAAAACAAGTAGGGGAGCAAGCAAAAAAGTGAAGAAAACCGTGCGAGACAGCCACGTATTGGCATACAATGGATAGTACACGCGCATCAATGCGCAATACAGAAAAAAGACGTAAAAAATTTTGGAATTAAGCTTTAATTCTTTGAAAATATGGAAAAAACATGAAAAGATGATTTAGGGCAACAATTTGGTTACATGTAAACGATAAAAAAAAGTACTGTTTAGACATTTATGCATGAGTTTTAATAGGGCGTGTGGTCTCCTCGAACAGCTAAGACTGCTGCACACCTGTTTGCCATAGATGCGATGAGGTTATCGATCAGACTTTGGGGAATACTGTTCCACTCCTCAAGAAGTGCAATCTGCAAGTCTCGGACAGTAACAGGCGGCCTTGGTCGCACAGCAATACGTCATCCAAGGATTCAGGTCCGGAGAGCACGCTGGCCATTCCATACGCTGTATTGTTTCAGCTTCAAGCATGTTCTCCACCAGACGACCTCTATGCGGTCGGGCATTATCATCCTGGAAAACAAAGGAATCTCCAATGGCTCCAGCGTAAGGGATGACATGAGGTCGCAGTATCTCGTCTGCATACCTTCGGGCCGTCAAAGTGCCATTCCGAACCATATGCAGGTCCGTACGTCCGCCTATGCTGATTCCACCCCATACCATCCAACCAGCTCGTCTGTATTGTGACCTTTCACGAACGAATGCGTTGTTATTTCGAGTGCCCCTGTCCCTCCATACCAGAACACGTCGGGTGTCACACTCCACACTGAATCGGGACTCGTCTGTAAACAGCACTTGGCTCCAATCATGTTGCTCCCAATCTCGATGTTCAGCAGCCCATCTTCTTCGGGCCGCACGGTGGCGTGGGGTCAACGGAATGCAGACCATTGGTCTACGTGCATAGAGCCCTCCCTCATGAAGCCGATTACGTACTGTTTCGCTGGACACCCTTCGTCCTGTTGTCAAGAGCAACCGTCTTTGCAGCTGCGTAGCATTCTCTGTTCTGTTTCGACGGGCTTTTAACCGTACATACCGGCCATCAGTTGCTGTAGTGGCGCGTGGCCGACCTTGCCCTGGTCGACTTCTAACATTTCCTGTTTCTTGGAATCGATTCCACAGCCTTGCAACAACACTTCTGGCGACACTACGTTGTGTTTGCCCGGATTCCAGTCTGCCTATAACACGCCATGCCATGGATTCCGGTAAATCACGTTGTTGAGACATCGTCAAGTCACCTTGTCTCAAAAAAAAATACTGCGCAATCGAATTTCACAGTTACGGGAGTAAAACAGACGTTTCTGCAACATCCCGATTTCTGCCCTTATCTCCTTTTTCTGGTTTTTGACGTCATGAACTTTGATTTGCATATGAAGTTTCCTTCTTCCGTTTCCTGCTAGGCTTTAAATTATGGATGATTCATTTTATGTTACTTATCGGTATACATCTTTGCGTAATTTTGTTAAAACCATGTGCTCTCCTAATTGTTTTGAGCAGTGTATATAAAATTGATTTTCTGTGTGTGTGTGTATGTTCTCTATACAAATCTACAATTTTAGATCGATCGTTGCCAAATTTTGCACATATACCAAATGGGACTCGACTTGAATGATAGGCTACTTTAAAATTTTGTCAGAGCAGGGCAAATGCCCCAAATAGGCAAAATACTGTCGGGCAACAATGGTTTTTGGGCTTCAACAATAATTTCGGAACGTTTACTTTGGTTACCGTGGTTCCCTAGCAATGTGTTTCAGACGTGTATATGCCTTTACAATGGTTTGTCACTTCTTTAACGCTGCCAGAGTATATGTGTAATAGTTTATGCCTTTATAATGGTTTGCCACATTTTCAATACTCCCAGTAATGAGGGTTTTTGAATAGACGTCATAATCATCAGCATCGTTTTGAGGGTCAGGCAAAGGGTGATTCTCATAGAAATCAGTGTTAAAATCTAAATTAAACAGTCCTCATAAGCGAACATTGAAATAATTCTAAAAGAATAGATGTTATACCATAAGGTATGCGTTTTTCCAGTGCCCATTTCGTACTATTCAAACTTTTGAAGAAGCTCATTGTCGTGCGCTATTCGATTCATTCAGCGTTTCTATGTATGTTGAGGCTTTTACTACATTAATATGTAGTAAACGTTAATTAATGTATTAGAACTATTAAAGAGAAAAAAATATTAAAGTTACTTTTAATATTTCTCTAAAATACAGGGTGTGCCGGAAAGTTCACTCAAGTTTTGTGATTCAAGAATCTTGACTCCTAGCCAAGAGAAAATTTTCCAAGAAACAATCCTTTTTTACGACTTATTCAAATTCAATTTCATTCATCTACGCCATAAACATGCATATTCATACAGAAAAATGTAAATTAAACATTCAAATCATTGAAAATGCCCATAAAGATGAGTTATATGGTCACCCTGTTGATTTCCAGATAAACTCGGAATATCGCCTATTATTGCGTTTTACTGTCTCATGGAGTTGGAACCAGCATCTGGTTTTAAAATTCAATATCAAAAAAAAAAAATCCAACAAATTTAAACATTGAAGAAGGGTTTGAAGGAAAAAAATTGCAGAGCAATGTCATTCTCTCTCTTGAATTTTCTTCATGATTAAAATGTTCGCAGTTTTTGACCGACGAGCGACTGGAATTACTGTTCTCAGTTGTTGGGTCATCCAAATGATTTGTTGACATGACACTCAAAATTAAAAACCGCTGTAACATCGGTAAGTAAAAAAAAGTATTTTATTTATAAGCTGTTATATCCCGGAATTTTTTAGGGTTTCCGTGACGTTTGATTCTGCGGTACACCAAAAAAGCTCTCGCGGAACCCCAGTTGGAAAATTATGCAGTAGAACAGGGGCTTCGAACTTAAATGCTTTCGCGGAACCTTTGGGTATGAGATATTTCCGTGGAACCCTTGATAGTACTGTTTCGCAAAGTGTGCGTCGCGGCTCCTAGGGGCGTCGCCAAACCTTGTCAGAGGCATTACGGCAAGCTGGAGATATTTGTTTCTGTCCCTATTTATGCTTTGAAGTGGTTCTTTTATATAGGAAAATATCTAAAAAAAAACTATTCTGGGGAGCCCCTTCTTCTGCCGTCCCCTTGTAGCGGCTCTGTCCATGCCTACCCTGGAATAGAGTTCAATGAGCTTTCTTTTGTGGGGGTTTTATGCATGGCTATCTCAACGTTAAGGGTGGCCCATCATGGGTTCCCTGGGAAAAAAGATGTTCTGTGGCCCCATACTTAGCTGGAAGTAGCAGCTTACATATTTACATACTTACACTCGAAAATCAACCCGTGTTGGGGGAGATAAAACTACTATTATCGTTTTCACTGTTGTTTGGTCATCTACATTTGTTAAAATATGTGCCACTTTTTTGTCAAGGTGCAAAATAAAGAACGGTCTGTAACAAGAACTTTTTCAATTTGCAACCTCACCGGGTTCCAAAATGTTTTATTGATCCATGACGTTTGATTTCGTGGAACCCCAAAAAATTTCTCATGGAACCCCAGTTGGAAATCCATGCCGTAGAGTGCCACGATAGTGTTTGGGGTGCAAAAACATATTTTAGAGATAAAATTACATTTATTGAAAGTACAGTGACTCAAATTATCCTGATCGCTTCGACTCCACTGAAACAGGCGAAGGCAGCGAAACAACTGACTGAACCGATATGTTCAGGCAATGAAACATACTAAAGCAAAATACTAAAGAAAAAATAAAAACATTTACATACTAAAGCAAAATTCGTTTTTCACTAAGAAATAACATTCATTTCGTCAATTCTCCAGTGATCCAGATGGGGGCTGGTCCCAATTGATTCGGATAATTGAGTGCTACTGTATTAATATACTACGATTTTCAACCATTGTTCCCGGGCATTTTCAAGTACTTCCACGATTCCTCGAGATCGGATAGGAACGCATTGAGATACGACAGCTCTGATCTCATTTCCAAGGATGCTGCGAATGCCATAAATTCGCTGATCTCTACAGCCTGATGGTAATTTGAAGAATTGTTCAAGGTGACGGATCTTTCTGACGAAGTCAGTTAATACAAGTACTTAACTGTACATGCACCTCGTACACATTCCTTTGCGGAATTTATAACGAATCGGTACATGCTGAAACACGAGGCCAGAGTGTAAGTGTGGACACTGAGATATTTATGTTGCTAGAGATGTGCCGAACTTTGCTACTATCATCCGTAAGCAATAATGAGAAATTTATATTTGTTCTCAAACATTTCAATTTTCTTCAAAAATTAATAGTTGTAGCCATCCACAAAAGACGCATTCTTCTATTGATAAACAACTCTTTGACGTGTCCAATATATAAGGCCCATTACTTGAAAATTTTTATCTTTTTTCCTTTTCCCTGGGATCCTGGGAAATGTGGTGAGAATTTCTGGATGAATTTTAGGCTCATTCAAAAACGTGAATAAATAAACGGTATATATCTAGTAAATCAAGTATCCAGTGCAATAATCCGGTAAAATATAAATCCAGTAAATAATCCGGCTGCTGGTATATATCTAGTAAATTCACCGACAAAAAAAAATTATGATAGAAAATTCCCTGACTTTCATCACGTGTATGAGTTCGACGACATCTGTTTTAGTCGATAAGTATTATTAATATTCAAAGATTAATGTATATCTGACATCAATAATGTTTCGGCGCGTGCATAATAATTTGTCTCCTTAAACTATTAACAGTTGATAAGTTGCTGTCGGTTAGTGTTCCGTGAACCAGTTACCGGTCTCTCATCGGAACACATCATGGGTACTTCTGAAATTTTAATTAATCTGTTAATAATTTTTTCTCAAATTAATTGTATGCTCAATGATATTCCATATTTTTATTATGACCATTATTTTTCTTTCCTTTTGTTTTCAGACATTTCTTTTTTAATTCACCTGTACGACTTTTAAATTTTATTTCCACACTGCATTTCAAACATTTATTCAAGTTTCTTGAAATGTTTTATATGAAAGAGACTGTAACAAGTATCACACTTCGTTGTAAGACTTTGTCAAACCAGTATAACCTTTTATCTTTGCCTACACTTAACGTGTAAATTACTTTTACTTTTTAATTTAGTGTGTGTTGTAATCTACCTTAAGTTTATCTGAAATATTACACTGTGGAATTCATTTTCCCCAATAAGACACAACACACCCCGATTTAACGGACCCAACTTCGGATTGAATGTATTGTATTCGGATAACGTAGAATAAATAAACTTTCCAATTTTTGACTATCTGATCGTAACAACGGAAAAATAGTAATTTAGGAAATTCCATCAGAAATAACCACTTAATAGACAATGGAAGACAGCAACCGCAGGTCCAGCCGAACCGTCATCAGGGTGTTCAAACGTTTCCAATAGATGATGGCAGCTTTCCGGTTACCCCAACCGTCCAAAAAAATGTGGATTTTCTCGTTTGAAAAAACCGCCCTCAGCGGTTGCAGTTGTATCTGTGCGTTGACAGAATAAAACTATAGATGATGCCTTCCCCCCAACCTCAACCGCCTGCAACCACGCCGTAGTCAGGTCCCGGCCTTATGATCACCTCCGCGCCGAGCCCGGTAATAATAATGACAATAGTTCTACTGAAGCTATATATTATTATAGTGTTGGTTATATCGGCGTTTTTTTTTTACGTGTAGCAATCCCTTGTCAGTGGTTCAAAGAGGACGGGGTTTTTTTTACTTGTTCTGGCGACTGGTAGACGACTCACGTCTTTCATTGTTCAAATTTCATCAAAAGTTTCTCTGCATGTCTTTTTAATGTCCATCAAACAGAAAATCGCCACTTAGCAGCTTGGTGGAAAAATTAGGGATAAACCGCCCACATCGCCGGCTCGGCAAAATTTGTCCGATTTTGACCCGGTTTCTTGTTGTATCCATTTTGTCGCCATTTAACAGGTTGGAGAAACAAATGGGAGATACAGCACCAACTTCGAGGGCGCGGCAAAATTTTCCGATTTTGACCCTATTTCCATGTTGTTCGCATATGTCCCGTCCGATTTTGACTCGCTACCAGTAAGACATTGCAGCTATTTAGTCTCAGAAGAAAAACCTAATTTAACGAGAAACCATACGCTGCTAGTCCGTTAAACTGAGTGTGCAATCCTTTCCCCGATATACTTCTGACACGTTGAGTGCTGTAAAGTGGTGGCCGCTGTGGTGGTCGAGTGGTTATAGTGACGGACTCGCGATGCGAGGATCCGGGTTCGAACCCCACAGTGGTGGTCGGCTGAAGTTGGTTTTCTGTGGTTCCCAACTTCAAGGCGCAAATGCGAGCCGATCTCCCCGTTAAAACGTCTCGCCACAGAGAGCAACAGTCCTACAACGATAAATCATTCAATCATAACACTTCACTCATAGTTAGAAAAACTGGTGGCAGATGGCAGCACTACACATAACAAGCATTACAGAGAAACAAAAAACTTCACGTCAGGTTTCACTACACGTACACGCACATTCCCGCATGTACCGATTCGTTGGGGGTTCCGCGGGGGGGGTGCATGTGTGGGGTAGCAGTAGTAGGTAGGGCCTCCCAAAAAATGGCTAATAAAAAAAAAATAGTAATAATAAAAATAATAATTAAAAAAATATATATACTTTGGATTTCTGCGTATTGAAGTAAAATCCAACTCCAAAATACTACTAAATGAAGATTTTAAAAAAAGAGAAAAAAATAGCAAGAACAATTAATAGGCAGATAATAAAATAGTAAAATCAAATTCTATAGCGGGGGAAAAAGATCGGTGGAGAGAGCCAGATTTCATGCGACCGATCACTAGACTAGACTCGACTTATTTCGAGTTCCTCGATCAGATACCCATTTTAATTTAATGCCACGCCCCCCCCCCCCAATGTATGTAAGTATGTCATTATTTGGTATTTTTCGTTTGATTTTTATCATTCTTCTTTTTTCTTCCTCGCAATGCAAGGGCTACCAGATTTTTGTGAATGTAAATAAATTAATAACTGTCGAAGAGAGGGTTAAAAGCTCCGAAACACCACCTTCTAATTTGAGAGAATTAAGAGCTATCATTTCGTTAGCAATGGCTAATATTCCTCCTCAACGGTTTCAGCAACTTTTAGAATTCATGCCTAGCCCTTTCCGGCGCGATGTCCCCATAGAGAAACCATATTTTCAAAATTCCATCAAAAAATAACTATTATTCGCACAAAAATAATTTAAATCCTATTAATCAACTTAATATTTAGATTTTCGGTCAGAGATGGCAGCATCGTACTGGTTTTGTTTTGTAAGTGGTAAAAAAAATCTGCCATCTTCTCTATTTTTATTATACTTGTTTTAAAATTTCTTTCCTAATAAAAAAATATTTTTAAAAAAAATTGCGGATGGTTTTTTATAAATTTTGCCCTATTTATTGAAATCTAGCCATTCAATAAACTCAAGAACAGTTTAAAATCAAATTATGGAAGTTTTAAAAGGTGGTTCTCCATAGTGAGGACACCGCACACCTAGAGCAGTGTTTCTTGACCTTTTTTTGCCCGTGGCCCCCTTTCAACCATATGTTTTTCTCGTGGCTCCCCTGTCTTATCCTGAGTCTTACACTCTCATCTAAAAGCAAGATCCTTTATACGTATTGAAACAATTTTTTTCAGTGAATTTATACTGAACGAAAATTTTGCAAAGAAAATTGGCCTTCAGACCACTGTCCTAGAATTTACTTATCTTCCCGCTAGTCCGAGTTCTATCAGGACCGTCTCAACATCATGGGCACCCTAGGCAAAGTGATGCTATGGTAGTCGCATACTTAGCTGGAAATAAACAGCCTACATATTTCCTACTTATTTTCAAAATTAATTGTACTATACAAAATATCACAAGGTGGGGTCACTTATATACATGAGGCCCCCGGGTATGACCCCTCACCAGAGTGGGACTGACAGAGCTGCAACCCAGGGCCAGATATGGTTTTCATTATTTTTTTGTTTTTCACACTATAAATTTAATATAGAGAAGGGGTCTGTGAAAAATCTAGCCGAGGACCTGCGGAAAACCCCATCCTGGGGAACTTGTTGCAAAATGTGGGCGGTGAGGCCCGGGTGGGTCCATGCTCTAAGACGGCCCTGGTTTTATGGGTGGTTTTGTTGGATTTTGTAAGTGTATAGTCACAATATAAAAGCTTTATTTCTTCACACCTTAATTTTTCTTCTCATCTTTCTGCAGCCCTCCAAACCCCCTGTCATGGTCCCTTTCTCCATTTTCTTCCGTGGCCCTTTGAAGTATCCCAGTACCACTAGGGGGCCATATGGTCCCCGGTTGAGAACCACTGACCTAGAGCAATGAGATATCCCAAGTATCGTCAGCATGAAACCGCCACTCTGAGACGAAGTGACCATGTTTTTCTTCATTTTCTCTCCTCTTTCTTGTTTACTAGAAAATGGGTGACAGCAGCAATGGCGTTGAAACATCTCAGATGTGTATTTGTGGAGGAGTTTCAGGGGTTAGAATATGGATGACATAACATATGCCATATGCTCTCTCTCTACTGTTTTAATTTTATTTTCTGGAATTTCTTTTGCTTTGAGTCCCCCCACCATCTCGAATAGTGTGCATTTGTTACTTTTATTGGTGATTAAATGTCCATAAAATTTCTTGGTACAGAGGAAGCAATATTATACTATTCGGAGCTTCCCTCTGATCCGGAATCTAATGCGTCTGATGATACCCCAGATGAAGAAATAAAACAAAGCTTACTGTATGGATGACGACGAAAATGATGCTGATGGTGATGGTATACACTCCCCCAATGCCTGAATCTTCTCGACAATTTCAGATGGTTCGGGAAAAAAAAGCAAGAACCAAAAACCCAGATTTCAAGGAAGAAGTGGGACCATCTCAGGAAATTCTGTCAACGTCGGATACATCGCCAATCTCGATGTTCTTATTCTTTTTTTTCAGAAGAACTAATCGAAGACGTTCGGTGAAATTCTCTGTTGTATGACCGTACCATCACCGTCTATAGCAGAAAGCCTCCACGCGAAGCTTGTGTGACGTCGCTGAAGTCGTCCATTTCATTGACTATGTCCATATAGTCATATTTTATTGTCCATATAGTCATTGACTACACTGCAAAAAAAGTAAAGATTTCTCATACGTCGGATTGCTATACCCAATGACTACAGGTGAAATCGATGACTTCATTGACACCAAAGCTTCGCGCTTAGGCTTTCTGCTATAGAAGGTGTTGGCTCACCAGACAGCTGTCGATCTGCATTTATGGGAATCAGAGCCGCCCTTAAATTTGTGGGACAGGTGTGGTAGCACCCGGCTCTGCGTTTTGGGGGGGGGCGCATTTACAGTAGCAATAATTTATTTAATAAATTCTGGAAATCTACATTTTCATTTAGAAAGAAATATAGTACTGAATTTCCACCATATATGGAATTGTTTTTTTAATAATTTCTGAATTTTTCATCAATTCCAAAATTCTGAATTTTCATGAATTCTGAATTTTCATCGATTCCGGAATACTGAATTTTCTTCAATTCCGGATTTCTGAATTTTCATCAGTCCTGGAATTACAGTGAAACCTCGATATAACCATATTCTGCGGATCTAGGGAAAATATTTTTGTAGAGGGATTTATCGTTTTATCGAGTAACGTTGTAGCGAGGTTTCACCATATTTCTATTATTCTTTGTTTCTATATTCTTTTTGTTATTTTAACTTTTAATTCCATTCTAAGTCTTACATGATTTTGTGTTTTAATCTGTCAATTTTTTTGTTGAAGTTTTGTATGTTTAGAAGGTTTTTATATATATATTTCAATTTCCAAGTTCTAATGGTTTTGTGTTTTTAATTTGTATATTTTTATATTCTTCATTTTGCTTTTAATCTTATATGTTAAGCTTTTATTTATTTCAACGATAATTTCAAGTCTTAATTTTTGTTTGTCACCACAATTACTTTTTGTTTACTTTGATGTTTTTTGTTTTAGTTGTTAACTTAGTATATTGTCGAGAGAGTTGTTTGCTTTTATCGCTGTAAAATTGCGATCTGATGAAACCTGTAGACGCCTTCAGCAAAAAATACGACAATGGCCAGCAGTCTCGAAAACCCTTGATTTGCTACAAGCTCTTTCTCTGAAGTCAAAATCTTTCAACTTGAACGTTAGAGAACAACGGGACCGTATATACCAATAATTATTTTTATCTCATTACAAATCCAAACATTTGACTGCACATTATTTGAAGGAAAAAAAAATCTAATTGAAAGTAATTTCCCATAATCAAAGATTCACGAGTTATTTGTGCAGAAACTGACTTAAATTTTAACCGTCTATACGTGTTACGGTAAATGTGATAAATCGTATGACCAATCGTATTGGTAAGTTTGATGAATTTAACACTTTTGCCTGCGAATATGTATAATACCCAAGCGTCGTTGGTAAATTTGATAAATACTTTCAATTTATCGCTTTTATCTGTGATTATGCATAATAACCACGTGTAATTGGTGAATTTGGTAAATATGAAAAAGAAACTCAAATGAGTCGAGTCTAGCATGTGTGATGAATATATTCGGACCCCCCGATACAATAATAACAAATTTTACGATTGTACACCGATATAATAACAAATTTTAAGATCGCGCCTCGATAAAATGATACAAAACATGTATGAATTATCATGTTTATTATTAACATGTATGAATTATTTCATATAGTACGATTTATGTTTTCCGACGACGCGACGCTTGGGTATAATGCATAATTGCCGGTAAAAATAATAAATTTGTGGAAATTTATCAAACTTACTAAAATGCTTGGTAAGTATGCATTATAACCAGTTAATATGTAAAATAACCGCATTTATAACATTTACCATAACATATATATATAGTGTGTGTTTGCTTACGATAGGGAAAAGCTGGCTCAAATGGATCTCCTGGTGTTTCTGGATCCTCTGGAGAACGGGTATGTAAAACATAATTATATTTCATTACAGGGCGATACAAACACTGATATAATAAATACGCCGGTCTGACCAAAAAAACTGACTTACTGAAGCAACTACATTCTCTTGAGGGGTTCCGTGCCGAATGCCCCTCCCCCATTCCCTCGGGAAGCGACCCCTTGAGGGCTGGTGAAATAAAGTACGCCAGTCTAAAAAAATAAACATCTTATTTAGTTGCACAAAATTAACTTAACCAGTTTCTTGATATTTTTAAGAATATATCCAAATAAGCTTTTGTATCTTTCATTAGACACGGATATTTCCGATACTCGTCAAAACGCTTTTTACCGTGTATAACTCAACTGGATAATTTAACTTGTTGAAAGAAACAAACATTATGTCGTCGCTACGCGAGCGTTAAGGCCATAGACTAAAGATATAAATAGACCGCGCACGCTATTCATAAAACTTGTCGAACGTGAAGAAAAGATGAGCAGTATTGTGGAGGAAAGAACAGGTTCTGCGCTATTACATTTGGCTCGTTTTCGCAGAACATAGTGATTTCGTGTTAATGCTAGGATGTTGCTGTAACGAAATTTGAACGAAAATTTTGTAACGAAAATTCTTTTGTAAAATATTTAGGGAATGTGGGATTTGAAAAAAAAAAATCAATTCTATAATATAAACAAATATTGAAAAACGAAATTTTTTTATTTTCCAAAAGGGATAATTACTAATAATTTAAGACTTTTGAGTTTTTAAATATTGTTATATATATAACCTATCTCTTATATATACAGCCTATTTCATTTATATTTTTAAATATTCTCTTCTCATTCACTTTGCCACTTTTAATTTCGAAAATTTATTTTAACTAAGGGTTATTAACACATAAAAATTATCTTCCAAGAACATTAAAATTACTCTAATCATACATTCATTTTAAGTATATAATTATAATGCATCATATTATGTTATGTAATGTAACACATTCACACTCGTACCATATTCAGTCATGATATTGTTCTTACTCTGTGGTTAAGGCCCCTTTACACGCACAATCTTCCCCGCACGCCCGGAGCGGGACGTTCTTGCGCGAAGGATTGGAGACGGATATTAGGAGCGTGGCGTTCAAGACCGTGTTGTTAAAAAAGAGACAGATTCTTGCGCGCTCTTTCCTGTACGAAAGAAGGCCCCGTTCAGAATTGTGTGTGTAAAGGGAAGCGTGTGGCGAAATTCATACGCTTTTGCGTGGTGTGTGGACTTTCGGGGAAGCACAACGTTCCACGTTCCTGACCAAAGTTTTTCCCTTGTTTGAAAACAAAGAAGTCGACATATGTTTAGAGCTCCAGAAAAAAATAGATTTAAAAAATGCGTTGTCGCTGCTGCAGGATTAAGCATGGCAGCTATTTCAAATAGTAATTATGTAAATATAAAATCGGAACGCCGAATGTGGATGAAAGAATACCGGAAAAAGTACAATCACATGGAACTGCTCAATGAACTCAAGCTGAGCTATCCTGAGGATTTCCGGAATTATTTACGGATGAGTAGTGCATCTTTTGATGAGTTGTTGGATTTAATCGGAGAAAAAATTACCAAATCGGACACAGTGATGCGAAGCAGCATCTCGGCTGAGAAACGTTTAGCAGCTACATTAACATTTCTTGCAACGGGCCGTTCCTGCGAAAATTTAAAATTTTGCACCGGCATTTCTGCTCCATCGCTGAGTATCATCATACCCGAGGTGTGCAAAGCGATTTTTGATGTTCTGCGAACGTGAACTGAGTACATGAAGGTGAGTCTACAATATTTGTGCATTTAATAATTTTAATGAGGAAATTTTTAAGTAAATGAATTTGAATTCATAAAATTTTGGTCAAGTGCATTCAGAATTTTTTTTTAAATATGGTAATTTCTTTTCTAAAATGTAAAAAAATTTAATTACGATTAAAAAAAAAGTTCTCATTATATCTACTTTTATATGTTCCACTACCTTGTGCCAGAACCGATAGTGATTTTTTCTGTATATGACCATCCTATATGAGACCAGCATTTGGCTTAACGCATGTAAACAATAACATAATATTAATAAAGTGATCGTAAAATATAGTGTACCGTTATAATGTCCTTCATGATAATAAACTTTAGTCACACAAGATTATATAATTTCTCTTGTTTCATATTATTAACAGACTAAATGGTAAAAAGAAGTATTCCTAATGTGAAGAAAAAAGAAATTAAAATCCAATTATATAATATATAGCCGTGAACACAATTTTTGTGACAGCATAAATAAAAATAAAGTTTCGAAAACTGGAAAAATATTCTTGGTTTATTTAGATGTATTGGGTATATTATTAGAGAAAAAAATTTGGCATAGTATATAAAAATAACAATGCAAGGGAAAAAAATTAAATATTTATAAAAATAGATTATTATCTTCAGGTACAGCTGAGGCAGATGCAGAATATGCAGGAGTGATATAGTGATATTGCATTTTTGACTGCAAACATCGCTGGTTTAGTCCAAGTTATTTAATAGTCCTCTCCTCAATGCCGAATTTATTACGGATTCTGCATATATAGCTTGAGGACGATCCATCCGTTTCAACTTTTCGGCAATCATTATGCCAAAAGCTTCGTGTTCATCAATGTGAATTTTGTCTTTAGCCTCATCGGACAACAACTTCATTCTTTTTTTTTTTTTCGTTTTTGTTAGTTTTGTTTGCTGGACCTGAAAAAAATTAATTGTTTCTCCCTTTAAAATAAGATGGTATTGAGAATTCAAATCACTTGATAGTGAAAAAATAAGGTAGCTCTACTGTTGTTATTTTAAGAAAAAAGTGATTACACAGGATAAAAACATTATTAATTAGACCTATTTAGAGAAATGGTGCTTTTTTAAATTGAAGTTTAGGTGTTTATTACATTTGAATGTTTTGTCATTTTTCTTCAGATTCCTATCAGTGAAAAAGAATGGTCAGAGATAGCTGATGGTTTTCGAAGCAAGGGGAACTTCATAAACTGTGGCGGTGCCTTAGATGGAAAACATATACGAATTGTACCACCACCACCACATTCAGGATCATTATATTTTAATTACAAAAATTTCCATAGTATTATCTTGATGGCACTGGAGAATGAAATTATGAATTCATATTCGTTGATGTCGGTAAAAATGGAAGAGTATCTGATGGAGGAGTGTTTGATTACACTGAGTTCAGCCAATCACTGAAAGCAGGGCAATTGCAATTACCACAATGTGACAAAAACGTCGAAAATTTTAATTTCGTGTTTTTGGGGGATGAAGCCTTTTCTTTGGGGGAAAATTTTTTGAAACCGTATTCCCAGTGCGAGTTGGATCATGCCAAAAGAGTTTTCAACTATCGGCTGTCACGTGCTAGAAATGTGGTTGAAAATGCTTTTGGCATAATTTCATCACGATTTAGAATTCTCCAATCACCTATAAATATGAAGGCTGAGAATATCAATTACGTAATACTTGCCATTTGTACGTTGCACAATTTTTCAAGGAAAAGAAACACTGACTACATTTGTGCAACAACTTATGACAGAGAGGATGTGGAAAATCAAACAATGCATGAAGGAGACTGGCGCAAAGACACTTTACCACTAACTGATTTGCAACCAGTCGTACTGAGAAATACAACTCTCAAAGCAAAACAGAATAGAGAGGCATACAAAAATTATTTCATGACAAAAGGAAAAGTATCATGGCAGGATGCTATGGTGAAAGCAGGGAAAGCATGAAATATAAATTTATTATAAATTTATTATAAATTTATTATAAATATTACGACTTAATAAAAGCCATGTATTTAAATATTAAACCTGAAACATGTGTATTTCACTTTGACGCCTTGAACATACCGTTTATTTTGAACCCACAAACTATGATTACCTTGAAAATGCTGTACAATTAAATTATGCACCTTGAGATTATTACTTTGAAATAGTTTTGCGTGTAAATTATGCACCTGCAGAATATTACATCGAAAATATTTTACATACAAATTATGCACTTGCAGAATATTACTTTGAAAATATTTTGCATTCAAATTATGCATTTGCAAAATGTTACTTTGAAAGCATTTTGAACCTGCAGAATATTACTATGAAAATATTTTGCAGTCAAATTATGCACTTACAGAATGTTACCTTGAAAACATTTTGCATTCAAATTATACATCTGAAGAATATTACTTTGAGAATAATTTGCATTAAAATTATGAACCTGCAGAATATCACTTTGAAAAAAAAATTGCATTCAAATTATACATCTGCGGAGTATTTGAAAATATGGAGGATTCAAATTATGCACTTGCAGAATGTCACTGAAAATACTGTGCATTTCAATTATTCAGTACATACAATATTTCATTCAAAATGCATGAAAATATATCTGCAAAATCTTCCTGTGTGAGGATTAAACTTATGGGTTCGGAATAGTGCACATTAAACATAATTGTCATGTACTGAAAATATATTCTAACCTGCTCGTGTTGAATTTGCTCGTCATGGTCATTCTGCTGGCCTTCGATAGGTGTATTGGACCATGAAGAATGAATTTGACTGTCTTCCAGTTCACTGCCGTTGCCATCAATCTCTCCACCAGGAATGGTGATATCCATGTTCGACACACTAGCAGTCGTTATTTCATGATCTGTCGTAAACAGCAGCAGCTTGAAGTACCACAACGTCGGCACATATACTTGGTCAGCCGCTGATCCACTCCGCTGGCTGTCAGAAATTTTTTTCAGTTCCTTTCTGAAGGATCCCCTCAAACTTTGAATTTTTTTTGTAACGAAGTCCTGATCAGCTTCCGGGAACGATTGCTTGCAAAAGCATACTAACTTATCGTAAGCTTCATTTTTGATGTATTTGTTGCTGTACTCTTTATTTTTTATTTTCCATAAACATGGAAACTCATTATATAGATTAATGAAGTCGGTTAAAAATTCTTTGCTCCAGCAACGCGAATCAGCCATACCTCTTTCCTCACCAAAAAGTGTGTGCTTAACAGACAAGAACTTTTACACATATGCACATATGAAGCTGGCAATCTGCATTCTGGATACTGGGGGGGGGGGGGTATGCAAAATCCGATGGTATTACATTTTTGTGGCACCAGACAGAGGGTGTTACAATTTTTCAGTCGCCTAGACAGGGGGGTGTTAAAGTTTTGAGTCGCCTAGACAGGTAGTGTTCTTTGAAGCACCAAAGAGGCTGCTAAGGGGAAAAAAAAGGTAGAGGAATGAATAACCGACGGAGAAAACCCAAAACCCAAACACGTATTGTGAAGTACAACAGTATCTGCCGACAAAAAGACGACCTTTCACTGGACTTATTAAATCCCTCTACAGAATACTGACATCACTTGAAGCGTGCTTTATGAGCCCCTCCAGAAAAAAAAACGGGTTAGTTTTAAAGTCCTAATGGAGGGGTTTCTTTTTTTCCGTTGATCATATAAAATTTAACAAAAAGTAACAAAGTGAGTTGATTCCGCTTATAAGGTTATTTAGAAAACCATCATGAACAAAACGTAGTGAGCGAAAAAAGAAAATCTCTAAGAGTTGGTAACACGAAAATTAGTTGTACTGAGCGGGATCCACTGCATATGGATTTTGGGTTATAAAACAGAATAAAGTCATCCACTGCGTTATGCAAAAGAGATAAAACAGAATAAAGTCATCTTATGCGCTCATTACCAACCTCACATCGTGTTTATTGGAGGATCAACATCTATGAATCTACGATCCACATTATGCATGCAAAGGATTTAATATGAAGAGACCGCCCCCTATTTTTTAAATTCATCAATAATTTCAATATCACAATGGATACGCTTAACCCTTTATCTACCACATTATGAAAGAAAAAAGAAAATGACCAGGCGCTGACATGATGAAAGCATTGAGAGAGGTGATAAGCGCTGTTCGCCTCATACATACGGGACTCAAGCCCGCCCGCAGGATGGGGAATGATCGGTGCATTGTATGCTCATTAATTATTGAAGAAAATTTATTATTGAAAAATTTATTGGGCGCTCAGCCTTCAGATCCTTGGCGCTTATGGAACATCATTGTTTATAATAATTATTGTCTCATTTTAGTTCTAAATAAAGATTTAAAAAAGGAAACACTGTTTTTGATACAATTGCCGTATTTTAACGTTTGTAAGGAAACACCTTGATTTTTTTAGGTTCAAAATTTGAAAAAAAAAATGTATCTATAATACTATCCACGCATAAGAAATCCCTGTTTTCGAGACCCAACTTTTGGCAAAAAGGAGATCCTTGTACACGTTAAAATTATCATATCGGTAGTTTATAATAAATTATCTAACCTAGTACTTTACAAAGTTCTGTCAGTTGATGAAGAGTTAAAAATTACTAATAGGTTCCTGTTTAAGATGCTCTTTCTTGTTTAAAAAGATTTATTTTCCCTATTGAAACTTTTCCTGTCAAAGAAAGTTCTGCTACTTAATATATCAATTCTGTACTATAATTTAAAATAATGTATATAAAAGCAAATTTTTTATAAATACATTCGTTTTTAATGAGTTACTGACGGAGATGTTAAAGAAAACTAAAAGAAAGATGTTTGTGTAAACAATCCGCGTTCGAGTAAAATTACTTTTAATTTAACAAACGTCTTCTCCATTAAATATAATAATAATAACGTAAGGTGAGTATAAAAGGGCCAAATCAAAGTTTAAAAATTAATTATTACAATAATCTAAAGCGTAACTTTCAATAAATTTATCATCTGTAAAAGAAGGTATTACGTACAAAAAAGAAAAAAAAACATCGTCAAGTACTCTGAAAAAGAAAAATGGAAGTGAATATTTTCAGCGAATATATATATCGCTGAAAATATTCTCTCTCTCTTCTTTTAAAAGAGCGATAACGAAAGAAGATGTCACGGGAGCGAGCGATTCGCCAAGTTTTTGCCTGTAAGCTGCTTTGCGTTTAGACGTACAATTTTGAGTTCGCGATTGAACGTGGAAATGTCTCGTTCCTGCGCGCATTCCTACCCGCACACTTTTTTCGTCTTTACACGCGCACTCTTGCAGGCGGTTCTGAACTTGTTTACGCGCAAGAGCGTACTTGTAGAGGGGCCTTTACTTGCACGTAAGTGATTTTTGGAGTACGATTTGAGGGGGGGGGGAAGGGGGAGAGAAGAAGAATAAATGAGAATTGTGCGAGATGATTGCAGATGGTAAAAATCGTGGAACACTTCACGGAAAGGTGGATATTTTCTATTTTGGAACTGATTCCTACGTGAAAAACAGAGCTCATATGACATTTGGTTGTGCGCTCCGTCAACTTCGGCGTACGTCGATAATCGCACTCGTCTGACATCAACCTAACAAGGAAACGCTTCCAAGCTAAACTCATAGAATTCGACGAAAATTTTATAGGCGTTAATAGATGTCTCAAAATTTGTACTGTGGAAAAAGTAGCGGAATTGCAACAGAAAAGCTGTAAAAAATGAATACAAATCAGCATTTTTAACGCCAAATGCAACCCTACTTGGCGAGGATTCAGAGGAAAGCGGCAAATTCTTAAATGAACTGTCCGTGTTTCCTCCGAATGAGTTTAAATCTGTTGCAAAGTTATTTTTGGGTATTTTGCATTCAAAAGTGTTTGAAATTGAGTTTGAATATATATTTTTTAATCTAATCGTGCATATCCTACACTTTTATTTCACATAAGTGAAACAAATTACAGAGTTGCAATAAGTATTTGTTGTTGTTTTGTTTAATGCTGAAAAGTCATTCGCATGAAATTTCATTGTTGTATACCTCGATGTTTTTGAATATATTTTTTTTAAACCAGCTGTAGCTTTCAAATAGAAAATTCCACCCCATATTAATGTGTTCAACGTGGTGTGGATGCTGTACCACGAATTCTTTGTTCAAGAAATGGAGCTGACAGATTTTACAGAAGCCGAAATAAATTTAAAAAAATAAAATAATGGAAATTTTGAAAGAATCTGAATCTATTTGTGAAATGTTTAGTGATGAAGTAGAAGACACTCTGGATTTCGAGCAATTGGTTGACGAAAGTGAGTTTGAGAATTCTGATTTTGACATTATAGATGAAAATGATGAAATGTATGCAGGTGAAGAGTTGAATGAGGAAGTCCAGGTATCCCATTTCAAACTAAAAGAGCAGCCGTTGAGTGCTGGCGTAGCAGTAAAAAAATTAAACATCGCACACTAAAATCTGTTAAAAGCAAGTATAGATTTGTGAAAAGTGTCTCAAATGTATTTGTGGAAAAATCAAGTCAACAAATTTTGTGATAAGAGGCACAAACTATAATAAATTCAAAAATATGTTTTTCATAAGTTTCAGGATGCGATGCGCAGGCATGTAAACGTTCATGACTCGGATTTGAAAAGCTGCGCTTGTAATAAAGTTCTGTCCCTAAAAATATCATTCAAAGCTTTCGGAAAATGGCTCTAATTTTAAACAGAAATATAGAACTGTTAATAGAAAAATTACTAAAGTGATCGCTCAAAAGCAGATTTATGAAGAGGATCATATTTTAAATGCTTCAAAAACATGTAAATGATGTATGTATTTTTTTAAGAATTCGCAGTTGAAGGATAACCACACAGATGTTTAATACTGATTAATCGGGTTTTAATGAAAAATTCATTCGGGGGAGAACGCTTGATTTTTTGAGTTCAAAACAGATTGAAAATGCTGCAGAATCTATTCATGCTACGACCCATTCATATACTGTAATTCATATACTTCATGTAATGACAATAATAAAAGATCGAATACTGCTATCGCCATTACTTATTGTGTTTTCTGAACCTACCAGTTCGGTAGAAAATGTTTCAAGCTGACAATATTCATACCGTCGCACAGTGGTCCAAATCGGGAAATTAGCAGGAAAAAAATAAAAAATGAAGTTTTTGCTTCGGAGAAAAAAACCATATGGGTGTGTAGAGAAATGTCTGGTACATCTTGAGGTGATATTTGTTTACATTGGGGGGTTTCCGGGGGGGGGGGGGTCAAAGAAGGGTAATGACTGACTTAGATGGGGTTCTCGCCGAAATGTGATGAAAAGCTTAACTTCCCTAGGTTGTCATTCGGTTGCATTTGAGTGGAACTATGAAATTCTTTTTGCTATTCATTTTTAGTTCTTTGTCCTTTTCAGTTCGATATTTTCCAAGCTCCGAGTAGAGGAAATAATTTTTGTAATTCGTCCTTGAAGTTTGGCTTATTTTTGAGTAGTTTTGAGTACAAAAAATGAGTTATAAAAAAAGTTTAAATCTGTTCAATCGTCAAATGTTTTTTCTGATGTTTTACATGTTGTTGGTAAACGTGCTGCATTACGCGTAGCCGCCCCCAGCCGCCCCTTTTTACGTAAGAAATTTTTGAAATGGCCTTATGTGTGACTCGTCTAGAGTTGTTTGACGTTATTTGCGCTAATGGTGGGTTGAGCTTGCCTTTTAAGAAGTCTGCAGACCTGTTAATCCAATATATTGATGGAAAGTCAAAATTTTAACATAGCCTGGAAGTCAAGAGTAGTAAGTTTCTTTTGAAAATCAAATGTTTCATCAGTTTCTTATCAAAAAATTGGAGATCTAGTAACAAGACCTTGACACGTTTCCTCGACAAAAATTCAGCATGGTTACAAGGGAAAATAGCTATTCCATCCAAAATAGTCCAGAAAGATCGGAGCAGACCTCAAAAGAATTTCGAAGATAGTGGCCCGAGGACCAAGAAAGCAAAAAGAAAAAATCTCTTGGAAGAACATAGAACCAGCGAGTTGTGCTGTGCGGCACAAGCCAGTCTTACACCATCCGGCCAACGTACGGCCTTTAACATGAAATAGATGTCGAAAAATTTAGAGTTTGCAAACACTACTGCAAAGCTTTATGTGCAACTTTACAGTTGGTTTTACGTGCCAGTTACTGTTCACAAAGTTTTGGTTTCGTGGTGCAGATGTTATACAACATTTGCTACTTCCCGTTGGTCAGTTGACGGAGGAAGCACAAGAAGCCAGACATAAAGACTATAAGCAAGCCAGAGAATATAGATCAAGAAAAATTTCACGTCAAACAACTAATGAAGATTTGATGAACTATCTTCTTACATCATCAGATCATCTAGTATCTTCTATAAGAGAACTGCCCACAAAAAACTGCCCCAAAAAAGGGAGCATTGCCAAAAGAGGTTTTGACTTTGCTGAAATTTAGCAAGACAGAAAAGGGAGAAAAAAGCACATCCTCAGAATCTTACAGTGATTGACACTACGCATAAGGTGGTTGCGTTAGGTAAATTTTTAATTTATATGCAAAATTACTGTACATAAGCGTAAATTAATTCCGAGAATGAAATAATATATATTTTTAAGTGTTTGTAGAATTGCGAGTATAAATTTGTAAGTATTTAATAATCAGCGGAGTTTGGTTGTTTTTTATTAAAAATTTCATTCCGATTCGAAATGTTCAATCGGTGATCAAGCCCCCAAATCATAGATTTTGTTTATTTGCACTGTTTATTTTTAATGTTTTGTGTTATAAAAGAATTGAGTGAAAATCTTGATTTTTTACGTATTAAACTTCAATTAAGTGTTCCCCCCAGTTTTCACGGCAATATTTTGTTTAGAATGTGCTTTGGTATTACTATTATTTTTTAAATATTATTCGTAATAAATATGAGTGATGCATTATTATTTTGGAGACAGTCAATCAGAAAAGTAGGAAACATCAGTAAAAGATGGAAAGATTAATTAGAAATAAGTAATTATTTCATTGAAATGGAAAGAATTGCAAAAATGTAGAAAACGTACTAATCATGCCAAAGTAGTTTTAAAATTACCAAACGTTATTATTATTAAATTATACTTCTCGGCCTGTGTGGATGCCTATTTTTGATGTGAAGCAAAAAGAATTTTTCAAAAATATTCATTAGTTTTCGAGAAAACATTTTTTTCCTCCTAAATTCGCTACATTGACCACTGTGCGTTGCTTCGAAATCGGGGAAAATGGGAAAATGTATTTTAACAACACACACACGAGATGAAACCGTACTTTTAAAGGGGATTATTGGTCACCCTTGAAAATGATTTGATTGATAGTGTTACACCACCGGATAAAATCGTTTATGTGTTTGTGACGCCACCTAAAACCACTCATCTAATACAATCGCAGATACAGTTTTCGGGAGTGGGAAAATTTCGTTCGAAAATTTTCAGATTTAGTTATGATTGAACAAATACAAATCGATTTGTTTTCGAGACAATATTTTTAAAGTACAATCAATTGCACACAACCAGTTTTTTTCACCACGCTACGTCAACATGTGGAAATATTCATGACATGCATGCTCATATACAGAAACGCATCCTGGGTATTCAGAAAATTATTTATCATATTTATTGCAAACAACGCACTTGATTGCTGGAAATAAAACTGCATCCAAAATATTTGCTCGCTGTAGCTGGTGTAAAATACGTTTTTACTTTATGCATTTCTTCAATGAGCCTCATATTTGTAACACTTTCAATTCATAAAGAAATTAGCCCATTTATTCGATCTGAATCAAATGTAATCAATTATATCCTTTGTAAACTGCGCAACATAGTACTGATGCAGCTTATCTGCATATTCTGGTTTTCGAGTGGTACTTTTAAGAACCTATTTTTCAAATATTAATGTCTCTAAATACAGCAAAAAGCTTGTTTTGATAGTATAAACGCATTAGATGTTTTCGTTAAGTTTCAAGAATGCAAAGTCGCCAATTGATGCTAACTGTACGGGTTTGGCATCCCAGACCAATTTTCAACATTAACTTACTCCGCTCCTAGTGCAATTCTACAGCTACTTTTTTCACAGTTCATATTTGAGCCATCTACTAACGCCTGTAAAATTTTCGTCGAATTCTGAGTTTAGCTTGGGAGCGTTTCCTTGTAAGCACGCATTTGGAAAGAACAGAAGAAAAAAACATATAAGGTGACATTCGTTTCATAGAAATTTTATATATATATACACAGTAAAACCTCGTTAAGTCGTCACCCTGATAAGTCGTTACTATGGTTAAGTCGTCATTTTTCTTCAGACCCTTCCAGCTCTCATAGACCACAATGTTATTAAACCCTCGTTTACTCGTCGCTAATTTCGGTTAACTCGTCACTATGAAAAAGTTTGAGAAAGAGGAACAGACTATTTTTATGGCTCCCATTAAAAAAAGAGCTTATTTACAGCATTGCCATATGCTTAAAAAAAGTCACCGTAAAATCCTACATACCCAAACGAAACAGTTTAAGTAACGAAAGTTACGCTGGGGAAGTATCTCTTCATTTGCCGACTAAGGTTTTTGGGGACTGTTCAAGCTAGACCTCATTTCTGCATGGGCTCTACTAGAGAAGCTGCAAGACACCGAGGCTATGTCGCAAGAAGCAACGTAAGCACTTCGCCCCTCTCCCCGGGGGGGGGGGCAGGGCATCTCCGGCAAAACCAAAATTTATTGATACGTCAAAGATTACACACAGTGCAAGGAAATCAAAAAATACGTAAATCGAAGAATCAAGTTGATCAAGTCAAAGTGCAACGGGCACGGATAATAAATAATCATAGAAAGCATGGACTCTACTAATTTAGGGCTTGAAATTTAAACAAAATATCTTTGTTGAAAAGAATTAGACATTATTTCCCAAATTGAGGTCTTCTGTTTACTTTTCCCTGCCCAGGGCCCCTCCACAAAGTCAAAAGTGTTCGAGATTACTTTGTAGTTGCATTATGAACTACTGATGAAGAATTCAAACACTAAAATTAAATTTGATGTATATGTAAAATTAATGTGCAATAGAGAGTTTTGTTATTAAGAAAAGCTACTTATTCAAACAGTTGTCAATGTGTACACTGCATTTCACTACACCAATAATTTAACCTTTTAACGGCCAATGTTCCCAATTGAGAACATACTTTTGATTAATTCAAGAAAAATATTTCTCTTTAACGAAAATAGCTGATTTTTTTTCCCTGAACATATAAGGTTCTGAACTTAATTTAGAAAAGACAAAAGTTATTCGATTCAGCTCTTATCATATCAATTTATTATTCTAAAATCACCCATTTTCAAGGGAAATTATCTGTAAGTTTATGTTTTAATTATTAAAATAGTTTTTGTAAACATACATGCACCTCAATTTTTTTTTAATTGTAGAATATTGCCAAGAATGATAAGAAATGCTCAATGAGAGAGAAAAAAAAATTGTTTGAATTCCAGGGAACTTTTCCTACGATTGTTCCCAATTGGGAACATTGGCCACTACTGACTATTCTAAAGTGCAATGCAGAGGAGTGGCATTCCGAAAAAACAATTTATTGCTTTTTCCTTCTCTCTGGTGTGTCTCAAAAGGAAGGAAAAGTATCAAATTTCACATTCCGATGTTTACATGCAGCACCCCCTTTTTTCTGACTGACTTTGCCCCCCTCCGCCCCCTCCCTTCAACCTTCCCTCTACGTTTTGAGTAATTTTGTTGGTACGTTGGTCTTTCAGTTCTCAGTTGATATCTGGTCTTGTGACTTTCTACACTTCATTTTCCCATCTTTTTTGTTATACTAGTAGCTTATTAGACTGAGTTTGAGAGATTCTGATATATCACATCTCTCTGATGATGAATTCAAAATGTGCCAGCTACTGCCTGATGAAAATGAGTGGGCTACAGATGAGGAAGATATCGATGACAACATGCTTGGCCCGGTCGTTCCTGCAAATGTTTGTGGATATCTGTGTTTTAAGATCATAACGTAGTTCATTTGTGGGTGAATTTGTAGATCCTATCAACATGCCTTCTACATCAAAATTGCCTTTCAAAGATCAGATAATTACCCAGTCAAAAAATAAGAAAACATCATGTGTCAAGTGCCAAAAGACTAAAATTCATGCAACCGAAGTGGAAAAAAAGTACTGCATTCGACAAAAATATAAGTGAACCTACTGAAGCAATCAGTCATAAGTTTCCTGAGCTAAGTGCAAGCCGACTCGATTGATATTTTTTTCAAATTTTTACCGCAAGAGTACCTCAGTTACTTGGCTGAGATGACAAATATTTATGTCGCACAACATGGATCGAATTTAAAAATTGAGTGGAAAAAAATCGCAAAGTTTTTTGGATTGGTTTTGCTAAGTGGGTATCACAGAATACCAAGTGAAAATTATTACTGGAGTACTTTCAGTAGACACAGCAGTACCGATTGTCCCCACTGTTATGCCGAGAAATAACTTTAGAGACATAAAAAATAACTTCCATTTGATGGATAACTCTTTCTTACAACCCGGTGATAAGTTGGCTATCTATGATGAATTAAACAAAAAATTCACACACATTCGGTTTGGGTTGTTCCATGATAAACTAAGCATCGATGAATCAATAGTACCGTATTACGCTCATCATTCAAGTAAGATGTTTATATGGGGAAAACCGATTCGCTTTGGATTTAAAATTTGGATGATTTGCTCAAATAATGTGGTTTCCCATATAAAATGGAAGTATATGCTAGTAAGCAGTCATCGGAGCATGTGCCTTTAGGTACCAGAGTTGTAAATAATATTTTCTCTCTCTTTATATTTTTAAATAATATCTTTTAACTTACCAAGGGATCCATACAAAAACCTAAATCCGTATGTATGTATTCTTTTGTGAATTTTAGACCAGCATTTCAGCTGATCATAAGCTCTTTATTATAATCCAGATATACATGCCTTTTGAGTGTATTCGAGAGAAATTTATTTCCATCATTTTTAAAATTATATATGTATATTCTTTAATTTTTAAAATAAATTAATTAAATGATGACGAATTTTGCATCATCCTGTAAGATGGCTTCACTGCGAAATTTATGTTTAGTCAGATCCGGCCAATGTTCCCAATTGGGAACATTCAAGAAAACGCATAGGGAAATTTTTTTAATTCAATTTCTCGATTGATATCTCTTAACTAAAAAATCAGAAGGAGAAATTAACAAAAAAAATAATGAAAATCACTTGGAATCTGAATTCGGCCGGTAAAAGGTTAATAAGAGAAAAAAGATAAAAAATTGCTATTACTTTTTCTTCCGCAATCTATAAATTTTATTAATATTGTTATTTTGATTCATACTTTAATAAATGTCATATTACTTTAAATTTATACGATTTTCATAACATTGCACATTAAAACTAACGGAACTCTGCTTAAGTCGTCACTCCGCTTAAGCCGTCATAATTTTTCGATAACTTGAGGTGACGACTTATCGAGGTTTTACTGTATATATATAGATCTGCTTTTGAGCATCATTTTAGTTATTTTTCTATTAACAATTCTACATTTCTGTTTAAAATTAGAGACATTTTCCGGAAGCTTTGAATATATACGGGGTGATTATAAAAAAACTATCCCGACATATGGGCCCCTAACTATCATACCATTCACAGAAACTGAATGAAATTTTGGCATAAGGTATTTTGAGGTATGCGCTCAAGAATGATATGGAAAACAACAGTGTCACTCTAACAGTTACGGTTACAGTGAGAAAATTTCGAAAATATCAAATGGCAACACCAAGTGTTTTGTATTGGAATGCGATCTCCATACTGAAAAACACTAAATAGCGTTGGAATGGCACCTGTAGCACGAAAATTCCCGGAGCTAGGCAAGGAAAAAGGACTTTGCCGTGCACCAGAGCATTAATGTTTGTTTCATTCGTCACACCGTTTCTTCGGCTGAGATCCCAGCCTGATTAGTCCTCCACAAGGTCATGTGGAAAATTTGTGAAACACAATAAAATGCTTTATTTTATGCTGCTTCTCTGTCCTTATTGGTTGTCCTCACTTTTAGCCTATCTACCGCCGGTGATTTTCATGCTACAGTTGCCGTTCGAACGCTATTTAGGGTTTTTCACAATGGAGATCACATTCCAATACAAAAAACTTGGTGTTGCCATTTGATATTTTCGAAATTTTCTCACTGTAACCGTAACTGTTAGAGTGACACTGTTGTTTTCCATATCATTCTTGAGCGCATACATCAAAATACCTTATGCCAAAATTTCATTCAGTTTCTGTGAATGGTATGATAGTTAGGGGCCCATATGTCGGGATAGTTTTTTTTATAATCACCCTGTGTATATATATATAGTATGCATCAAAGAGAAAATTAACAAAATCAGCTTTCAATGAAAAATTTCAAAAGTTAGAGTTTGTTATTTCATTTTTGCTGTTTGACTTCCAAAGCTTGTTTATCGCAAAAATGTCAGGGGAACTGATGGTAATTTTATGCCTATTAGGCTTACCATCATTAGAAACATTTTTGCAGTTTGGAGCAATGTGGGGGGGTTCTCCCTTGAGAATGACCTCCTCACATTGATCCACATTTTTCCTTTTCACAATTTTTCAATAACTTCTCATCTTTCGCCTTTTCATAATATATATATATATATATGAAAGAATGGCGAAGATCAAAATCAAATTGTCGCCAAAATTTTCAGTCATCAATTATACTAACACCCTTCTGATACAACTGATCAAATTCCCTAACAACTTGGCTATTGCACCAGCTTTCGAATGAGCCTACAATAAACCATATCGGTGTTATAAATCAAGAGAAATTTAGTCTTTCGCTTGCAATATATCGCTGAAATTAGCGGTTGTGGAAGTAGACATTTTATTCTTGACTAGTGCTGAAGAGAACTACAATACTTTAAGCGACCCGGCTCATTGGCCATTTGGAATTCACATAAGAGTGTTGTTTGGAATTCCGATATTTATTTTGGAAGATTCGTCGGGCAAACAAGTTACAAATGACAACTCCTCTACTAGAGAAGCCTTTAATGGCCTAGAGCAGAGGTCGACAAACCGCGGCTCTTTGGCCCCTTGAGTGTGGCTCTTCCCCAAAATACCACGTGCGGGGGAACAAAAGTTCCAGATTTTTGCAAAATCATGTTCAGACACGCATTTTGACCATTTTGTTCTCGCTTTCTCCCCTCCCAAGTGAATCATCTTTTTCACGGTTTTTTGCCGAAAAAAACAGAGTGAAAGCCTGACGCTGATGTCACGTTACACCTCCGCGACCAACCAAAACTGAATTTCTGGCCGAAACCAGGAAGTTCGGGAAAAAGTTGTCGAAAACGAGGCATTTTTCCTAAGGTACTCGGGGTAGATAGACTCAAAAGACGAGTTTCCTCTCAGAACATGGGGGGGGGGCGCATGCAATGTTTTCCAAAGTAAGGAACGTCAACCTCTACCCTGCCAGATCATAGAAGACGATGCCCCTGGGCCACCACCTCTCATGATAGCCTCCCGACGTCTCCTCTCTCCAACCGACGTCGGTCAACACTGCTAGAAGCAATCCACCAGGGGCCACACATCTGAAGACGACGCTCCTCGACCACCACCTTAACACCTCTCACGATGATTCTCCCGTGGCCACCTCTCTCCGTCTGTATCAAACATCAGTCATCGCTGCTGAAGCAATCCACCAGGGGCGACCATCCGAAGACGATGCTCCTGGGGGCTTCTGCCCCACAAGATGGAGTGCATTAGGCTGGGACCTGACTACGGCGCGGTTGGACGCGGTTGAGGTTGGGGGGGGGGAAGGCATCATCTATAGTTTTATTCTGTCAACGCACAGATACAACTGCAACCGCTGAGCGCGGTTTTTTCAACCGAGAAAATCCACATTTTTTGGGACGGTTGGGGTAACCGGAAAGCTGCCATCATGTATTGCAAAGGCTTGCGCTCCCTGATGACGGTTCGGCTGGACCTGCGGTTGCTTTCTTCCATTGTCTATTAAGTGGTTTGACAAGGAGGGTGACGGGATTTCGGATGCACTGGACAAAGGAATTGCTCTCCTCAGGTTGCCATAAAAATGAGGGGAAAAAACAAATTCGAAGAACTGTATGGTGAAGTTCTATTCGACAGAAGCTAATTCTTTGTTTGGCGCTTTTGCACTGATAACAATAAAAAAAACCAATGAAGAAAAAAAAATTTTCTAACTAGTGAAATTTTTTTGCTCTACATGAGCACACATTAAAACTCGGTTATAATGACATTCATAAACTAACGTGATTACGCTAAAACCGAGATGTATATTTTAGAACACTTAAATGAAATGCATTGGATCCCGATTATAACGTGTTAGCAAAAAACCAATTAGTTACCTCATCCAAAAGAGTACAAATTACCACGGGGCCCAACCATTTATAATAAATTCATAAAAAATTAGAAGTAAAAATAATCAGACATCTGAAGGAATATATTTTTATATTTGCAAATTCTCCATATCAAACTTTTGAAACATTTATTAAAAGCCTAAGTATGAACCGGGGATGAAATATGTCCCTAAGAGCTGCATTGTGTGTGTTTTGCTTTCATTATTCTGTCTTTTTGGTATTAATTTTTGTATCGTATATGAATGTGGCTGTCTATCTGTTGTTTTTGCAATGAAAAAAAAACCCATCTAGTCCAGCGGTTCTCAACCGGTGCTCCGTGTGAACTCCCAGGGGCTCCGCGGCCCTCGAGGAAATTAAAAAAAGAACCAGTAAATTTGAAAAAAATAATTATTAATATTTTTGAATAAAAATAAATCAGTAACTTTGATGAATAAATAAAAAATAGGCCTACGGGGCTCCACCATAGAAATTATATACTGGAAAGGGCTCCGTGGGTCAAAAAAGATTGAGAACCGCTGATCTAGGCAAAACGTTGTATGCGGGTAATATCGAAGAGTGCACTAAGACAATTTTCACACCTACCGTTCTTTTCAAGCAGTTTTTGATTTACAAAGCCGCAACTAGGGAGAGCGGGTCCACTGTATCGAGTGCTGAACTAGAGGGGGCGCCGAATTGCCCCTTTAACACCACTCCTAACCTTTCCTTACACGGGGACGCCAAAAGCTTGCTAGCTCCAGTTAAAAAAGTATCCAGCTGCGGCCCTGTATGTACCTTAAACCTTGCAACATACATACTGATGTTCAGGGCCACAACGACATGCGTGGTCAGCCGGGGCAAGCACGCATTTTGGCGCCCCCTTTTAATATTGAAGGAGAGATGAAAGGTTAACATTTGCGCTCCTGTCTGGCTCGGAGTTCGGAGCATCAGTCAGTGCCGTCTTAACGCATGGGCCCACCCGAGCACGGCCCGGGTGCCTCAAGAGAAGAGGGGCCTTCCAAAAATGAGATACGATTGAAATTTTCAAGGATATACCATGTAGGGCCTAATAAAAACCACTTGGCCCGGGGGCCCCATAATACTCTTATGACGACCCTGGCACCAGTCCCACCTGCTCCTCTCTAGTTGCGGCCCTGATGTCGTATGTACAGGGTGTAAAGCGGGCCGGGGTAGCAAGTTCAGAGGAGCGGCAAATTTGAGTAATTCGTGGTCAAGAACTTTAAATTATAACGTGAATAGGGGGCATAGCAATTCGAATAGCCAGCACGTGGCGAAGCCATAAATCTGTGTCTGGAAAGAGATTTAGTGTGAAGCATGTAAATAATTTCGTATAAGGGGGTGGTTGGTGATGTAAGTGACCTTCAAACCCCCCTCGCCCCTTTGTCATCAAATGTCCGCAAATCCGAAACCCCGCCCCCGCCCCTCGATGCTGACGTAATACTTGAATCACACCAAATGAACATTTTTGGGAACTAAAAGGTCTAATGAGTATCAGAATGTTTTTTTTAAAAAATTTGATTTTTTACAGTTTTTAAAACATTAAATTTTCAGAAATTTTATTTCGATTCCTATCTGAATTTTTTTTTCCTGACCATCAAAAGAAATATATATTTTTTTTTAAACAGGAGAAAATCATTTTTTCCTTGACTTTCTTTTGGTCATATGGGGTTTCCCAAAATCACAATTATTGTGCTTAATTTCCATTAATTAGAAATTTAATTAATTGGAAATTTACTTTAATTACAAAGAAAAACGTGTTAAATTCATGGCCAATAATTTTCTTCAAGCCAAAACTTCAAAAATATGTTACTTAAATAGTTTTTTAATATATATGTTATTTGAATTAATTATGATGATTCCAGTCATCATATATAAAAAAAATTGTGCGATTTGGTCACGAATCGTAAAAGCATCAAAAATGGGTCAACTTGTAGGCTGTCTTTCTTCAACTCTGAATTAATTTCAAATGGCAAATATTGTTACAGAAAATTAAATTTCATTACATGAATATTTTTATTAGTATATACAGTAAAACCCCCTCCTTTTTGTGAACACGGACAGGACAAAAAAATTAAATACATGTAAAATGGGTGACCGTTAAAAAGAGGTTTGAAATTCATACGTTTTTATATTATACATCTGTAAATTATTATTTGTCCGTAAAAGAGGGAGTATCCGTTAAGACGGGGTTTTACTGCAATGCAGCTTATGAGCACGAATTTGCATGCTAACTGGAGCCAACTTCAGCTTGGCGAAAAAAATTTAGCCAATCCCGAGATGTCACGTGACATAAAAAATAAAAAAACCCGGTTGCTAACAGCAGTGTGTTTTTCACGCAAAATTTCACGGTTGCTGATAAGATCAACCGCGCCAGCCGAACCGTAGTGTGCCGGCAGCCTTAGGCTTTCATCGGCGACGTCCTCCGGCTAACATCTCGTCGGACGAGCTTACAGTGAACCCGTCTTCTGCACATTTCCCAGAGAAGGGAGCCAGATATCAGTAAGACAACAAGTATTTAATAAACTGTTTATTAAGTTAATTTTAGGGAGCGTTGTGAAGTGAAAGAAGATGTAGTGTCGGGGTTTAAGAAAGGTATGCTGAGATGGTTTGGATATATATAGAGATAGACGAAACAAGTATACAAGACGAGTGTGGATGGGGTCGACCTCAGCGAACGTACCTCAATCAGATCAAGGACGTTTTTAGCAAATTCCAGCTGAGGAGTACCTTAATTGAGTTAATAACAATGTACCAAGTTTGAAAAATTTGGCTCTCAAAACAAATTTCAATCGTTGTATGTTGATATTTGGCTCTGTTGACTAATGAGTTTGCCGACCACTGGCCTAGAGTGACAACGCAGGAATTTCTTTAAATTTTTGAAACTATTAAATTTACTTTCAGTGAAGCTGGCACTGATCCCGGCTACCTGTTGTTATGTTAATTTGGATTCACTTATTAAAGATCCCAATTTCATTTTCAGTAATTCATGGGGAGGACCGTGAAGAGAGGGAAAGGGTTCCCAATGCACCCATTTAGACCTTACAATTATCAACAATTTAGCAATATCGCAAATCGATCTCAACAAACACGACACAAGAAATACTAGTCACCAATTTAAATTCAAATTTTTATTTACTTTGTGAGAGAAATGAAAAATTATGATAGAGGCTCCTTCAAAAATCACAGGAATATTTAAGAATTAACAGGGCGGGGAGAACACATCCCCTGAGCAAACGTAGGTTAACATAATTTTACATGATTTTAGCATGCGTATTTCGAGCCTATCCCTCTCTTTCCAAGTAAACTTCCCTTTTTTAAATGAATTTTTTAAACTGATTTGATACAAAATTTGGAACAGTTTCACATACTGTGATTCATCCTTCTTCGTCATTTCCTGTTCTTGCTGAAAAGAGGAATTTGCAGATGACCATAGGTCAAATGTCGACACGAACACGCTTGAGAATGAAAAGAGGTAAGAGGACCCCTAGATTCCCATCATCGTCCCTTAGCTGCCTGCCCCCTGTGGTTTCGGTCGCAAATACGTTTTTCGTTCAGCAGAAACTTCATGGAGAGTTTCATCACCACCCTACAAACAGTCAATTTTTCCTGTATTACTGATTTTAAGAAAGATTTTGCTGATTATGTTCTTGCAGAATTATTCCTTAGATATCACTGTTCCACACCATACATATGTACAAACATTTAAAGTGTACGCAGACAATGGATACCATTCACCGAAACGAACACTTTCTTAGACATTCTTAATACGAGAGGCGTAATTTTTTGATTTATTTTATTATGTCATAATTAATCAACAATTATGACTAATTATAATTGATTGTGACAAAAACTCCGTTGGATTTAGTGTTCCACTATAAAACGGACCCTTAGTGGAAATTATATATCCGTTTTATAGTGGAGGTCATCTCCAAACTAAAAAAAAATGCAGTTAATTTCATCCCATACATATACATAGTGATGAGTAGCAACGTCGTTGCTGATAGGTTAAAAAACCTGAATTTCTAGTTTTTCAACCGATCAGCAACGATATTTCATCTTTAAGTCATAAAAATTGGAGCCGTAGTGATAATATTAGATACGCTGGTACCACTCTAGAATACTTGTGGTTCATCTGTTGTCCGGTCTTCTTGCAATATGTCCAGCCAATTTCCATTTCAAACGCTTGATTCTTTCCATGATATCATATACCTTTGCGTGGTTTCTCTTATCCAAGTGATTCGTTTTCTGTCTCTTCTTGTGATGCCTAACATACATCTTTCCATGCTTCTTTGCGTTTTGTGTAGCCTTTGTATCGTCTTGCTTGTGAGTGTCCATGTTTCAGCTCCATAAGTCAGTGCTGGTAGCACACACTGCTTAAAAAATTTCTTTTCAAGCATAATGGCATGTGACTCTTCAGACTTACAGTTTTTGCCAAAAGTGCTCCATCCAATCCTGATCCTTCTGTTTATTTCATTAATGATTCCGTTGTCCATGGTGATTTCTTGTCCCAGGTATACACAGCTTTCTACTTCTTCTATCTCTGTATTGTTGAGCAAGATGGTCCTCTTCAACGCAAACGGATTGAACATAGCTTTAGTCTTTTGCAGATTCATTTTCAAGTCCACCTGAATACTTGCCTTCGCCAATTCATGTATCATTTCTTCTAGTTCATCTGGATTACTGCTGATAAAAACAATATTGCCTGCAAAACGCAAATGGTTGAGAAACTCTCCATTTATTATAATTCCTTTTTTATCCCAATCTAGTTTTCTGAATACTTCTTCTAAAACAGCGGTAAAGAGTTTTGGTGAGATAGTATCACCCTGTCTGACTCCTTTTCCAAGTTTAATTTTTGATTTTCCTTTATCCAAACGAATCGTTGCAGTTGCTTTGTCATATTTTCTTGATGATATTGTGTGTGATGTAAGTCTTCTCTACCCCAATTACATTTAGAGCTTTAACAACAGCAGATGTGAAGACAAAGTCAAACGCTTTCTCAAAATCAATAAAGGCTATACACAATGGTAATTCGTATTTCTTATGTCTCTCTATAAGCTCCCTCATTGTTTGGATGTGATCCATTGTACTAAATCCACTTCGAAATCCTGCCTGTTCTTTTGGTTGAGCTTCGTACAATTTGGATTCAAGCCTATATGTCAGCACTTTGGTGAAGATTTTATAAATTACTGATAGGAGACTGATTGGGCGATAAATCTTGATATCCTATTTTTCACCCTTTTTGTAAAGAACAACCATCATTGCGTTATTCCATTTCAATCTTCAGGCACATACGGTTTTGTCAGACAATTTGTGAACAAGGCAGCCAGCATACTGGCAAATTCTTCTCCTGCTTCTTCAATAATGTCTATTGAAATTCCATCTTCACCTGGGCATTTACCTTTTTTCATACATCTTATAGCCTTGCAGACTTGTGTGTAGTGTACAAATTCGGCTTCATTTTCTTCTCTTTCTGCTCCCTTTCCTCTGTCCTGATCCTGTTCTTCATGTTTGTATAGAGTATTATAAAATTTCTCAACAATACTAATGATTTCATTTCCAACTTTTGTGATTGTTCCATCTTTTTTTCTTAGTGCAAAAATTTCCTTTCTCCCAACAGACAGTTTTCGTTTCACTGATTTTAAGCTTCTATTATCTTCCAATGCTTTCTTTACAATATCGCAATTAAACTTCCTCACATCTTCTGTAATTTGCTTTCGTACTGTCTTGCAAAGTTCTGCATTTTCCACTCTCGATTTAGGGTCATTCTTCTTAATCTGAAATTCTCTCCGGTCTTTCATCAGTTTCTTTGTTTCTTCTGTTATTTTCTTTCCCGGATTGATTTATTTTTCTCCCGCGACTTTTTTTGCTACTTCTTTTAGGGTAGTGGTTAAAGTTTTACTCATCGTGTTGACATCTTGTTCATCCTCAGTGGTGCTGTACAGTAAATCAAATCGGTTCTTCAGCTCTAACTGGAATTTATATCGATGTTCTTGAAGCTTTACCATATCGATGACAGTTTTTCTATTTTTGATAAGTTTCGCTCTTTCCATTCTAGAGTTAAGCCTTATTCTGCATCTAACCAGTGGATGATCACTTCCTGTATTGAATTTGTTGAGAACACTGCAGTCTTGGATCATATGCTTCTTATTAGGTAGGATGTAGTCGATCTCACAAGTTGTTCCAGTTGGACTTCTCCAGGTCCACTTTCTTTGGGGTTTCTTCTTAAAAAATGAATTCATGATACATAACCGTTCGCTCTCTGCAAATTCGACGAGTCGGTTTCCTCAGTCGTTTCGTACACCGTTACCATGACTTCCAACTGAGCTTTCGCCATCTCTTCTCTCTCCAATTCTGGCATTCAAGTCACCCATTACTAGCTTGATATGATGATTTCCTTTATATTGTTCCGGATAATTTTCCACAAGACTTCGAGATTGCAAAACAAGAAGCGGTTCGACGGACAAACACAGATTTATTTACAGAACAGAAATTTACACGTATTTACAAGCTAACCAGAGAGCTAACAACTTTCTCGTAAAGTTTAAACACAACTGACTGTTCAACGAATCTCTCTATTCGAGTCTCTCTGAGCCTGCCATCTTGTGAGCGCCGCACTATTTATAACCCCGGAGAAACCTCGAGAAAAAGAACATTCCACAAAATTCTATTTTACAGTTTCCTAGTCGACGGTGCCACCATACGGACTACCTGGAGGGGCGTTGAATCACTGTTTGGAGGGGCGGGACTTTCTAGATTTTTCTCTACATGCCCTGCCAGTTCTCCACCAATCAGTCATTTCCGCCAAACCGAGACCGGTATCAACCGATTTTGATATTTCTGAGAGCCATCGAACGAATCGCGCCATCTATCGTCGATAGTTCGTATCAATATATACTATGCAGCTCGTCTAGTTCTTCATAAAAGTCTTCTACTTCTTCCTCAGAATAGCTTGTTGTTGGTGCATAGATTTGTATAATCTGTATCCGGTATCTGCTTGATGTTTGCATAACCAGCTTTGCAATTCTATCAGATGTACTATCTAACTCAACTATGTGATCTTTCCACTTTTTATGAATGAGAAATCCTACTCCACTGGTTCTTTCATTATCTGTTCCCCTGTAGTAAAATACATGTCCACTGGCAAGTTCGATTTTCTCCTCCCTTTTTCTTCATATTTCACAGATGCCTAAGATGCCCCAATTTATTCTTTCCAACTCCTGCAAACGATTTTCTGAAGAAAGAGATCGTCCGTTATACGTGGCCAAGGTCATCATTTTATGGCAGCCTGGTCCAACCCAGAGATTCTTAGCACCCTCTGTCTTCATGTCTTGCTGGTTGCTGCCGTAACCAGGGACACTCAGACTGCTGGGACTGAGGACCTTAGTTTATTGACAGAGTTCATATTCCTTTTTTAGAGGGTTTTTGTCCATAATCTTCCACGCTGGCCAGTGCGGGTTGGAGGAAGCCCATCCGAGTCCGTTCGCCACGTATTAAACATGGCTACTTACAGGCTGCAACACGAGAAGATGCGGATCGGACTTTAAGCGTCTACTTCTAGTCGATTCCTTCAAGTCCTCATAATGAGAGGCAATTAAAGGGCCTTCTCCTAGTTAACAAGTAAAGACTATTCGACTGCCCGTGGTATATATGTAATAGGTTATTTCTTTCGTTCTTAATCAGTCATTTCACTCCACTGATGCAGTCTACGCCTTTAAAAAGTCTCTCTCTCTCTCTCTCTCTCTCTCTCTCTCTCTCTCTCTCTCTCTCACTCACTATAAAATTCCTTCCTGTTACCATGAAATATTTAACGTGTATTCCAACTTTTTAAACGTTTTGCAACCAGAAGGAATCTTTAATTGTATTCCATTTAGTGAAAAGGATTATTTGATTATTTTTGCCGCACCACGGTCATTTTCTACACACAAAGGATAATTAGAGCAGGACCGACAATTTATTGCAGATTTGGAACCGCAGCTTTCAACATTTTATTTTTTATACTTACCGAAAGGTTGGTGCGCTAACTCCTCAGTGTGGGACTCTCTGGCGTAGCAATCGTTTCCGTGTCATATTTTCACCGTTTTTCTTGTACCTCCGAGTCAGGAAAGTTTCTGACAAAGATGAATCGGGTATAGATTTCGCGACACCTCTTAACATACTTTGGTACTTTAGGTGAGTATCGTATCGACCTGGGCTACTGCGCCCAGTGAAAAAGAGAAAATGAAATGTGCTAAGTATATAATATTTATGATATTTTCATCAATCATAAGAACATTCAATCCATGAAATCTTGTTCACTTTTCTTCACGCTATTGCAATGAGCATGATTTCTATAAATACGGAATCGGATGATATGGAATATTCAAAATACCAAAGAGCTACATATTCTCACACCAAAAATATGTGTAAGTTTTAATAAAATTTGTTCGTGCACACCCCTACTGTTGGGTATTTCGCCCTTACGTGTAGGGTGGGGCTTCAGCTTTGCACTGCCGTTATGTAGCGCTATGCCCTGCGATTGAAGGCTATAGATCTGTATCTATATATATATATATATATATATATATATAGCAAAGACCACACGACGGACATTTAGAGAGATGGCACCCCCTAAAACCTGGCTCTCGATTCGAGAATTATTTCCGTCTTACCCTGTCAATTTGTACTGAGTGGGATGGTGGCGTCATATCTACAGAACTTAACCTGTATACCCTTAGGGGTAGGACAGGGGTGCACCAGAAGCATTGTTTTAAGTTTGTTCGTGAATTTCAGTGGTCATATTTTGTACAAATTGGACATTTTGAGCATTCAAAAGAACTGCTGTTTTTAAAATCTTTAACACTGTATTAATTAATATCAGTAAGCTCCTACCCCTTCCAGTCCCATTGAAACGGTAGTAGGGGTATGTGCCTGAGATATAGAAAACTTGCTACCACCATGCATTAACTTTACTTTCACCGGATTGTATTAGACAATAATTTTTTTTGTTTTAGACGAATGCAGCCCGTGTATGAGAAAAGATGCGGAAAATTCTAGAAATGTGTTTCTCTCTCCCAGGACAGTGAGCAGACGTAACACGTCTTGCTCACGCATTGGACTACATTGTATATGTATAGCTGATCGTTGACTGACCAAGAGGTCATCATTTGTTTTGATGACTCACACGGGCAAGGAAAGTAGCTGAGAGGGCTGTGACCCTGGAGCCCATGTTGTTTTGATTTCATATCTTTTTATACCATAAATTCATTGCAAACAACCATGGCTATTCATTGCAAACAACCATGGCTATTCATTGCAAACAACCATGGCTATTCATTGCAAACAACCATGGCTATTCATTGCAAACAACCATGGCTATTCATTGCGAACAACCATGACTATTCATTGCAAACAACCATGGCTATTCATTGCAAACAACCATGGCTATTCATTTCAGATACACATCCAGTATTCGATTGTATTGATCAGAGAAATCATAATTTCATACCTGTCGCACGCCTCCAGAGGCGTATGACAGGTATGTACACATCTCTCTTGAGCCCCGCGATTGAAGGAGTCCCGCATATGTAGCAATACAAAACGACAAAAAACTGTATTTCAACTAACAAAATTAAGATGAATGTTCCAAATCATACAAGATAAACGAGAATATTCGAAAGGGCCCCCCATGATCATTTTCTCTACGGCCCCGCATCTGATACCAGTAGCCCCGGAATTGACCGAATTGTGAGTTACCACAAACACTTTATTTTTGACATGGAATAAATTTATCATAAATTAATTAATATTCCAAATAAAACTATAATTGAAACAAGAGACGTAGTAAGTACAACCAATTTTTAGCCGGTTTTCGGACCCTCAATAACTTGGCGCCTTTAGGAATTTTTCCATTCTTCGATTAATTATAAATATTCATTTTTAGTCCCTATTTTAAGCACTTTTAGTGCCTTTTTGCCTACCTATTTTGATGATTTTTAGTGCCTTAACTTCCCAGCTCTATTAATCACAAATAACTGATATTTTGTTTTATGTAAATCCAAACGAAATTCCAGGGTACTTCTGGTCAAAGAGGATTTTCTGGGCCTGACGGATCAATAGGACTTGGAGGAACTCAAGGTGAAGTTGGAGAAGAGGGATTGCAAGGATCAAAAGGAAATCAGGTAACAAAAATTTTTTATTAGAAGTGTATTATCTTTTACAAATATTTAATTTTCTTGCAATGAATACGCCACAATAAAAGTAACATGCACCTCATTAGGAAATTGTGATTAAAAATTTTACATACCAGCTGTGTTTCGAGTTTACCATAACTTATGGTTATAAAACAATATTGTTGGAAAACATAATTTATAATATTTAGATTAATAAATGGAAGTACATGCCTCAAGATAATGAAGAATATCAATATCATAAAATTTCAACAACTTGGGAGATTAATAGTTTATATATTGTTCCGTCGCGCGGATCTCTCGGGTTCTTCGCCGGGGACTTCAAGATGCGTAAAGACCACAAGAAAGAGATTTTAAAACGAAAAACTGTTTTTTATTTTTATAAAAAAAAGTTTAAAATATACGAAACAGTCTGGCCGACAACAGTGCAGTGAAAAAATGAAAAAGAAAATCATTGAAAAATTAAAGTTATTGACTCTGAAATCTAAAAGTACTCACATATTCCGGCGCCCGTGTTAACCCGATCATAAAGTCAAAAATCACAACAATCACTATGTTTCACTAGGAAAATTAGTATGAGACAAACAAGAGTCAGGGCTATCCACGGTGCCCTTCCTCTTCACAAAACACACGCAGATGGGCACACAAAAAGCACACAAACACAACAATAACCATTCTCGGTGCTGAGAGCCAACAGACAACGCGACTGACCAGCTTGAGTTATCGGCTTGGACTTCTGTTGAGTTATGAAGAGAGACTTAATTTTTTTTTTTGAATATGGTTACATTGGATGAACGCAGGTGTCGAGGAGATATGATCGAAGTGTTCAAAATTTTCAACGGGATGGATAGGATGGACCATGAAGTTTTAGTACACCGCCAATCGACTGCTTTTACAAGGGGGGCACCAGTATCGATTGCTAAAGGACAATGTGAGGTTATGGTGTCGCAGGGAATTTTTCTCTATTAGGGTTGTTAATAAATGGAATAGCTTACCCCCGGAGGTAGTAAATTGTAACACAATGGACACGTTTAAAAAGAAATACGATAAACATTGGGGTAAATCGAGAAGCTATCCATACTTAGAATAAGACAACCATAAGTATTCTTTATGGGCATTGTATAATATTTTATCATGTGTATATATTGTTTATAATTTTTGTGATTGTGCTTTTAATTGGGTTGCTGTATTTTTGAAATATATGACATCCATATTTGTTATGGGCATCTTTTTCTCAGCCACCTCGTTGGGAATTTTGCCTATTCTGGCGTTGTATTTGTATAAGAACATTTGGAACATTGGAACTTGGCAATTACGCAGCGCGAGTATGTTTCGCCCATGGTTAAGTTTTATTATTCACGCCTTTAATCAAATTCCATCAAATACTGTTTTATGTAAGGATATCTGTGTTTATAGCGTTGACTTAATTTTACTTAACATGGTAAGGTGTAATATGTGCTGCGTAATTGCGGAGCAATTATATATACGGAGCAATATACGGAGGCAGCTCTTGCATTGTTCGAAAAAAAGTGAGAAGGAATACTATACGTATAGAGAAACGATGTCACTCTTCGCTGTTCATACGAAGTACGAAAGCCTGGATAATCAAGCGAAGATCGAGATGTAGTTTGGAAAGAAAATTCACATTCCTCTGTAGGGAATCGAACCACCAATCTCCCACTGTCCGGGCGAGTGTACGACATAGAGAGATGGTTGGTTATCCAGGCTTTCGTACTTCGTATGAACAGCGGAGATTGACATCGTTTCCCTTTATGTCACCATCTGGGGCTAACGTCGTAAGAGCTATTAGGTGAGCTAGGAGGCTGTCCATGCGCAGTCCCGTTCAGCATTCATACATATGCTCTAAGGAATGAAAACGTCTGTCCTCTGTAGTTCACTGGTTAGAACACTCGCCCAGACAGTGAGAGATTGGTGGTTCGATTACCCACAGAGGAATGTGAATTTTCTTTCCGAACTACATCTCGATCTTCGCTTGGTTATCCAGGCTTTCGTACTATACGTATGTTCTACTGACCAGGACACTACTAAAAGTAAAGACGTCACATGCTTATTAGGCAAATATGTTTTTAACACAAAGCATTCAACTTCCAAAATCATATCAAGGACAAATAAACTAGTAACGATTAACATATTTTTGTTCACATATTCAATTATGTAAAATTACAATCAAATTTAAATTGTTTATAAATATAAAGAATCAATTTTTATAAAAATCGATTTTTATAGTACTTACTTTATTATAAAATGGAAATGTGCTTGTAAATTATGTTTGATTTTGCATAATCGTACTATTTTCCAAATCAGTACGAATATAACGAAGTTCGCGTATAACGAACAAATTCACCGTTTTTTTACTTCGTTATAAGCGGGTCCGACTGTAGTTTGCTGGGTCTAACAATAAATCGAAATTTTCTTTTTTGTTATTTTAACTGTTTTTTACATGCATTTTGTTATACATATAAATTATTTTAACGTATTACAGGGGGAAGCCGGGAGACCGGGGTTACAAGGACTTGAAGGTTTAAGGGTAAGTTTCACATATACAAAATTGCGGTTATACTAAGTTATCTACTTTGTTTCAAATCAGTCTCCGTAAAGATATACACCATATTCTCGTGCATTTTAGGGTTTAGCGGGTAAACCTGGATCACCAGGAAGAGATGGTCCACTTGGAGATAGAGTAAGTATTATACCGAGCATGACAAAAATCAATTTCAGTATGGCATAAATTCATTGAATATGATGTGTTAGAATTTTTACAAACTCCGGGCATTACTGGGCAATTACTGTACTGTAATCAGAGGAGAATTAAGGTCAGTTGAGAGAATTAAGAACATTTTGGAACTTGGCAATTACGCAGCGCGAGTATGTTTCACCTATGGTTGAGTTTTATTATTCACGCCATTAATCAAATTCTATCAAATACTGTTTTATACAAATACAACGCCACAACACGCAAAATGCCCAACGAGGTGGCTGAGAAATGTTATTTATGTAAGGATATCTGTATTTATAGCGTTGATTTAATTTTACATAACATGGTAAGGTGTAATACTGAACACACTATGGATTATAATCTGTGGAAATTTCTTATAAAAAATATATACCGGAAATATCTTCTAACCAAAATACACCCGATATAGGAAGAATCTGGAACTTTTCATGTTGTTAATGAATTGTTGAATTCATTAATAACATGACAAACACTGCCGAAGTGTGACAATTAACTACATTTATGCTTCATTGCTAACGAAATTCATCAATGAAGAACTGTAATAAAATTATGCAATTCAAGTACAGCCTTGGAAAAGAGTAATAAGCATTTCATTGTGTTCTGTTAGAATAATGTATTTGTGTTCCAGTTGAGATACTTATGTTGGTCATGAGAAAGAAAAGCTCAAGGGATATACAGGTATTAGGAAAGGAATGACCAATAATTGGATTCTCATTTTTCTAGTTCACAATAAAGCTGTTCGAATAAACCTATTTAAAGTGATATATACCCAGCACTCCACATTTTTTTAACAATCGAAAGAGCCTTACTTCTCCTGACCTTTTTCGTAAAGACATTTTCGCCGGCAGATAAAAAAAGAATTATTTCTCCTAGGAAAATCATCGCAACCTTTCTATCTAAACACTTTATTTGAACAAGCTTGCATCCGGTTGTCACCGTCTCCTATTCAGGTGCCACAGAATTTAACGTGTCTGCTGTGATACAATAATATCATTGTCGTGTGTCATTACCTTGCATACCTTTCCGTTATTATACCAAATCACAAAGGATGCCCAATAAAAAGTCTGAGTTATTATGAACATTCTATTATATGATTATATCCCCCACAAAATGTAATTTCGTACAGAATTTCAGACAAATATCGTATTGACTTACTACAGTAGGCCCATGTACTGTATTTGTTCTAGTCTATAACTTCAAATACAGAAACATTCGTCTCCTGGAAAAAAAAAACTTTCTTTGTAAAATTAGGCATCGATTAAACAGATCTTTCTGAGCAATAGTACTTATTGATGGTATTGATTATAATTTGCGGATTATAGGTTAAAAAAGCGTAGGAAATTCATAGTGTGTATGATACGCCACTGTGCGTGGTATATGTGCAGCATTTTCTTTTTCTGAAAAGATTAAAAATAGAAATATATATTTAAAAGATTGTAAAAAGAAATAATTTTTCAAAGATTCATAGGTGGATACGATGTGAGTAAAATAATCGAAAATAATCTAACAAAAATGTGACCAAAACCTTTCCCATTTCTTAATATTTCATCATTGATGAATGGAATTTGAAAATGCGGATTATGCAATGATATTTTCTCCTGAAGTAAACGAAATTTTTATCTAAAGATTTATGAGCAAAATAAATATAATATATAAAGCGTGCGAGATAACTCATCTATTCAAGTAAAAGTGACAGCGGTGTGTTGGTCACGGAAAAAAATTGATGTAAGTAGGTTGACCATATTTTATCGGGGAAAATACGAGAAATAGAGATCCTAAATAAAAGAAAAAATGCCTATCTTCTGTCTCTCAGAAAAAATTGTCAAATGTGGAAAAAAATTGCTAATCATGGTTAAAATTTATGAAAAACCACCGAGAGAGATGAGTATGTAGGAAGAAGTACTACAATAAATTGCAGTAAATAAAAATGTATTTCACGAAATAAATGTTATGTTGTTATTTCAAAAAAAGTCTTGCTTTGTTATTAAAAATAAAAAATGTCACAAATATGTGACATGAAAAAAAAAATTTATGTTTACAATCTTAATTAATCGTATTTTAATATTTATTATTATTTGTTTCATTTCTTACAGTTTCATTTGTAAGAAATGAAAATGATCTTCCTCCGCGATTTCAGTCAAGATTTCAAATTCCAGTGAGTTTAGAAGAAAATACGGGAGATTTTGAAGAAAAACAATTCGGGACATTGAAAACTGAAGAAAAATACGGATCAAACTTAGCAAAGGTTGTGTAGTGACCAAATGCATTTACGTATTTTCACGTTATTTTGGCTGTCCCGACTTTCTTGTAAGAATGTTGTGGTTTTTCACGAATTTTCTACAAAGCCTAGTTGAATTTTTATTCTTGATTGAAATTATTTTTCAACTCATAATTTATATTACGATAATTATAACTATAAATAAGAATATTCACCTCACATACTTGTCATGTACTTTTATTCTTTTGAGAAAGTGATCCTCACGTCACTGGCGTAGGAAGGCGGGTGCGGTGGGTGCGGCCCGCACCGGGTACCAGCTCTGAGGGGGTGACAAAAAAAATGCCGGTTTTGTATTAATGCACCTTTTTGTTACATAAAATAACATGTCAAATAATTTACATGGGCCTTTAAAATCGCTAATTGCAGCAAATTGCGGGTGAACGATGTGATACTAATGATATAGTATTATTGTGGGATGGAGGGGGTGTTCTGTCGCGTTTCTGGGTCACGTGGGTCACGTGATTGACCATCTTGAAGTGAATAAAAATGAGAACATTTTTTAAAATTTATTTAAAAAAAAAAGGTTTGTGGAAAATCAGTGTGAAAATAATTGAAAAACAGTAGATATGGCTCACAATATTCGCCTTTTTCACCAATAACTCCGTGGACGAGTGGTAGCCTCGATCATAGGCACATCTGTTAATCAAAATTCTTTATGTAAAAAACTTTATATTAATAGATAGCAAAAGGTTTCATGCTGGGCAGGGGCGGCTTGGTGCTAAATAAAAGAAAAGAGAAGAATTCTAGCAGAAAAACTCAGAAAAAATATTTTGTCAGTCAGAGACACCAACATGAAGAAAACATTAAGGAAGGTGGAAGTTGCCAATCGTCCGGTCCTGAGCCCGTGCACTGGGGAAGGGGCAAACGTTGCGTTGCATTTTATATTCATTAATTATTGTTGGCACTCGGCCCTCCCTCTCCCCACGAAGTTTATTTGGGGGAAGGAGCTGAAATGGTCTCAGCCACTAGGTTCCAGCACCTATGTATCAATAAAATTCAAACTGTAAATGATTCGTAGGAGAGAAATAATTTTTTTAAGCATTTTATCTATCTCAAAAATACAGCGGCGGGTTCTCAGGGTCATTTTACAACTTATACGTCAGAAGAGAGCCAAAACTACGTCTCACACTATTGACAGTTTAGTCATGACAGTTTAGTCAGTCATGAGCCACCCTTGATGCTGGGATCCCACACCTTGGTATCAAGCCGCTCCAGGTTTGCTTCTTTCACTGAATCCCAGACCTGGATTTTTCGTGCCTACCCCCTTCCCCCAAATGTAAATACTGTGTTTAGTGCAAAATAAAAACTAAACTTCCTATTTTTTGGAACAAGCACTGCGTCAGCACAGTAGTTAGTCTTTTCGCTTGTATTACGCGAGAAAAATATTTGTTAAAACGTCCTTGCTCAGAACTTCCCAGCATGGCCCACACAGTCAAAGGGCGTATATCCCTGAAGAGACAGAGCCCGGGACATGTCTGGTCTGACAGATGCTCAGAACTGAATCGCAATGGCATGCAATTTAGTTGATTACTTAAATTTACTTAGGGAGTGAAGAGAATCATTACTCATCCGAATTCGGGGCTGACAGGGCTCCAACCAAAGACTCCTAGAGAGACTCCAGAGCCTTCTAGAGAGTAATATCTAGGAGGCTTTGCTTCAGCCCAGGAGCCCAGTTTTTCACCTTACAACAAATTCTCTTTGCAGTGGCCCATGAAAAGTCTGGTCTGGGAGTCCTGCTGCAGCTTGTGGAGGCCAAGGGGGGGGGGATACAGGGAATATCTTACGGAAAATCTTGCGTGCGTTGCTAACGTTAAAAAATTGGCATTTCAAGATAAAAGAATTTAATTAAAATGTTATAGATATTTTTCTTCGAATTTTGTAAATCATCTATTTCTGATCACCCGAGGAAGAGCAAGGGCCGTCTTTGTCCCTTCTCTGCATTCGCTTCTGGAGCCATGGTTTCATTTGAAACGATATTTTTGACTTTCGAAATTAAACAGTGCCGAGTAAAGTAGTAATTCCTGTAGAGGTTTACCGTGAGATAGGTCAGGGCAGGGTGCCACTATACAGTATTTACGGAACCGCCAAATCAAGCTCTATTCAGCTCAGCTCAGACATTAAAAAAATTTTAACCCCGGAGCCTTCCGCGAGTGATGACGGCGTCGCAATTGCCACTACCGTCGAGCATGAGGAAAGTGATGAAATTCACGAGTTCGATTTTACGACGCAAGAAGAAGAGTCGTCGTCGTCATCGACATCTTCGGACTCTGAATCTGCAGCTAGCCTCAACTCGACTTACGACATGTTCGAGTTCGCTAAGTCATGCATGCAAGATATTGTCCAGCAAAGATCGAAGAAAGACAAACGAGCGGTATTACAGAAATTTCTGAAAGAGGCTGGAAATATTCTCGTGAAATAACTGGCGAGAACCTCAGGAGCAGAGATGAGCTCCATTTTAAAAAGCAAACATTAGTGTTTGCAAAATCTTTCTTTTTCTTCATTTCCTTTACCCATCGTTCCTAAAATATTTTCTAAAAAATCAAGATTAAAAAAAAAAAAAAAAAATTAAAGTGATTTCTGATTAAAGTGATTCTGAAATATCAGGAATGACTTGGAAAAATAAAATAAAAAATCTCTTCTTCTGTCCCCTCCGACCTTTTTTAAAATTACTAATTCTATTCCTCTATTTTTCTTCACCTTCTAACTAATTTTTGAATTAATAAATTGTATTTCATGTATTTTGCTATTTTCAGCCAATCCCAACCTAGGTACTCAGCCGACCAATGAGGTGAGACCATGGCGCAAACAAGATGACGTCACAGAAGCAGTTCACTTTTCCTGCCGAAAATGTTAATAAGTAATATTACTAACACGTACGTCCAGACATGTTGAGATTTAAAAATTCTTGGTTAATTATTTAATTAACAGAGACTAAATTACGGGCTTTTTACCAACATACACGCATTTCGCAAAACACATACATGACATGAATGTCGCTCTCCACTTGTTAATACAAGATATACAGAAGACTGGATGTTGTGAAGATATTTATTATTTGAGATGTTAATTTTTTTTTTTTTTTTTAACATCTCAAATAATAAATATCTTCATAACATCCAGTCTTCTGTATATCTTGTATTAACAAGTGGAGAGCGGCATTCATGTCATATATATAGCCCTCTGTTGGCTCGTCGTCCACGAGCTATTAGCTGATCGGTTTCACCGTCCATTGCACGGTTCCGTTCGTGCACGGTTCCGTTCGGCATATATACGCTCTAGCGAAGGAAAATCTCTATCTCCTCTGTAGCTTAGTGGTCAGAGCACTCGTCCGGCAATCGAGGGACCCGGGTTAGACTCCCGGTAGAGGCAGAGATGAGTTTTTTCCTTCCTTAAAAAATTAACATCTCAAATAATAAATATCTTCACAACATCCAGTCTTCTGTATATCTTGTAAAAACACATACAATTGCTCCCTTGCATTTAACCTTCATACTGACCCCCCGCGGGTCTGTTCTGAGGGCGGCAGATATCTGCAAACAGATAGGCGCCGCCAGAAATCGTATCGTATCGTATATTAAAAATATATATATATATATATATATGATTCATTGCTAACGACTGGACTGAATTATGGTAAAGGATTCCGGGTACAAAGTTTATTTTATATTTATCTCACACCACACGCACTCACTTACTCACAAACAAGCACAAACTTGTCAGAGTAAGGCCTAAAGCCTTACTCTCTCTCTGCCAAAAGATTAACGAATTACCGATAGAAGGAGACTGGTGTTTACGGCAAAGATATCACGTCCAGACATGTTGATCATCGATACGATGAATCGTATCGTATGTTTAGAAATCGATTCCAAAGTAACGACCTCAAAGTCACATTTGAACGTCCGGGATTCTAGCCAGCACCTCTTAGAGATAGAAGGCCTCCGCACTCTGCTTGTGACATCAGTAAGTAGTCCATTTTTCCCTCAGAATATTCAGGGGAAAAAAATTCCCTGCTCGTGCCAGTATCATCGTTGTGAGGAAAAGAAATGATCGGGCTCAGAATTGGCGAACTCCCTGACCGTCTCTCCCGGCTGTTGGTACGAGTTCAGGAATTTTCTGGTGAGCTGGGAACTGTACACTGAGAGAGATGCGACGCGTATTTGAAGTTTCGTTTGAAAAACACAATTTCCAAGAGATTGTCCTATTCAATCACATGATATTCAACTGTCAATTAACCGGGTAGCATTTTTAAAATTGGCAAGTATTTTACAGTCATTACTGAGCATTTAACAAGTATTTCCGAAATTAAAAATAAGCATTTAATAAATTTTATATCAGAAATGTGCGGCGGATGCGATGCTTATGTTAAGTTCATCAACAAAATGTCACATATTGATGGTTCTCTTTTTTCCAATACAGCGACGCATACGTTCATGTGGTGATTATTCCAAGAAATTTGGTACTGTATTAAACTACATGTACCGCAATAAAGAAATATACGCAATGAAATATAGAAAGAAAAGACCACAATAAAATATATATTAGTTATTGCTCATTTCGTATTTAATTCTAAAAAAAATTAATTACCACTCAATAAATCCCCAAATTAATTCGTATTTAGAATCAAATTAATATAATAAATTTGATTATTCAGACCCGTAGAATTGAAATTTTAGGAAATTGTCTGGAAACTGATGAACATGTCAAGTTTTGGAAATCATGAAGTTTCGTGTTGCTTTTTTGGTCACTGATCTTTAACGTGGGTCATTTTTGTGAATACCATGTAAATAATTTTTCGCAAAAATTGATTTCGGTAGAATAAGAGAAAATCTATAAAATATGTAGCCTATTCTAACATTTTAAATACTAAATTAACTTTTTAAAGAATTTTTTACATAATCTATAACAGTGGTTCTCAACCGGTGTGAATTCTCAGGTAAGTTTGAAAAAAATAATTATTAATATTTCTGAATAATAAAAATGGATCAGTAACTTTGATGAATAAATAAAAAATAGGCCTACGGGGCTCAGCCATAGAAATTATATACCAGAAAGGTCTCCGTGGGTCAAGAAAGGTTGAAAACCGCTGATCTATACTATTATTATATATTTCTTTTATTATGTAACTTTCAATATAAAAGTAGCATAGGGAAAAGAACAAAACTGGGAGGAAGAAAAACAAGTTTAATTAATATAAATTTCATTGTTTCTAAGTATTTACTAAGATATTTGAATTTCGAAAATCGGAGGAAAGTTGGGGAAAATATCCAGCAAAAAAACTAACAGACAACGCTTCATTTTCAACTTTTCTCCGATTTTTGAATTCAGATATATCTGTGAATATTTCACTTGTAAATAAGAAATTTCTTCGTTGTCATCAGAAGAGACAGGGCAGCAACTTTTTAATTCGGTTTTTGGGCACGGGTTGTCCATGAATGACGTAGTTAAAATTCCTGACTTCGCACATTTACATTCCAAAAGAAAGACTTTAATATTTGTCACAGTTTTCCTGCTATTCCTATTTTGAAAACCGTCATGGGATTTTGTGATACTCTGTATATTCAAGTAATGCAAGCATTTGTGGCGCTGCTTGTCTTGCGCAATTTTTATATTTTTATTATGTTTTTTATGCCACTCGCTAGCTAGGCATTATCTAGTGTCTTCTTGTATTGAGTTCAGTCTGGCTCCAACTGTCGACAGAACATGTTGTAAAAATCTCTCTCTCTCTTCTATTTCTTCTATTAAATAACTTAAAAAAAGAAAAGGAGTCATGACTCAGTATGTTTCCAAAATAACGAGACATCCACCAGCACTAGCATCACCACAGTACTGGTGACCCGTATAGAACAGATGCTTGATAGCCACGAACGCGCAGACGAAAACAAGTACTCTTTCTCACTTCGTAATGTGACTTGCTGCATCTTTTTTTCCCCCCGTGTGTGGTGCGTTTGCTGACTGATTGAGGTGGCATCTCCTCAATTCTCTTCCTAGATTGTGCTGAACTTTTTTTGGATATGCCGAACGCTACCGAAGAAACAGGTATGTCTTCTGAATTAGAACTTTCACGTATTTCTTTTCGCGCGCCTTCGATTTGGAAATCCGATGTCGATCTTTGGTTTCTTCTGATTGAATCGAACTTTAAAATAGCCGGAATTACTGATCCTAAAACGCAATTTCACTGTGTTGTGACAGCTCTCGATGTCGAAGTGTTGTCATATGTTAGTGATTTGATCAGAGCTCCTGTTACAGATGATTCTTACAACCAGTTAAAAACACGCATTTGTCAACAGTTTTCACTGTCGGAAACTTCCCGCTTACGAGTTCTATTCCAAGAGCTCACTCTTGGGGATAAGCGACCTTCTCAGTTGTTGCATGAGATGCATACATTAGCTGGCAAAAAAATTTCAGATGAAGTGCTTAAAATGAAGTCGAATTACACCTAAAATGATGAAAATGATCTCTCATTACCATATAGATGTATTAAAGGATTTAGTGGATTCCTCAATAACAAATGGAGCATTTTATTCTGAACTAAAAAATTCCCTCGTACATCCTATATTTAAAACTGGAGATTCCAATGATACTAACAACTATAGACCTATCTCAATTCTCCCGATTTTTTTAAAAAGTTTAGAAAAATGTATGAAAAATACCAACTGCTCAATTTCATGAATCATCAAAAATTCTTTGCAACCAATCAATATGGATTCCATAAAAACAAAAATACAGAAATGGCAATTCTAAAATTAACGATCTTGATAAACAATGGAATAAATAAAAATAAATATTCAATAATAGTTTTTTTGGACCTAAAACGAGCATTTGATTATGTGGATCTAAACATTTTAACAGAGAAATTATATACAGCCGGTATAAGAGGAAATATCTTGGAATGGTTTAAATCATACTACTGCACTAGAAGACAAGCAGTCATAATAGAGAAAAAAATTAGAGCAATTTTCAAGAAGTTAAAAAAGGCGTCCCACAGGGGTCGGTCTTAGGGCCGATACTATTTTTAATTTACATAAATGAAGTGAGTAAACTAAATCTAAATAGTAGCATTATATCTTTTGCAGATGACGCAGTTTTATATGTTGAGGATGCAGAAACAGATAATTTGATTAAAACAACAGAGAAGGACCTAACAAAAATATATCACTGGCTAATTAAACACGAATTAAAAATAAATACACAAAAACTAAATTTATGTGCACGAAAACAAGAAATGTAAATGACAGTACAGAAATCCACGTAAAATTACACACTCACTGCCAATCTCAAACTATATCAGTATGCAATTGTGAAGAAATAGGTTGAGTGTTCAATTATGAATACTTAGGAATAGTTCTACAAGATAACCTAAAATGGAACATACATAGTGAAAAAATGATAAAAAAAACTCAGAATGTATTTAGGAGTCATTTATAAACTTAAATACATAGTTGATAATAACTTCTTGAAAGATATCTTCTATATGCGTGGGTTTATTCAAATATAAATAACGGAATACGTGTCTGGGGAGGATCATATTATGAAAACATGCGCAATCTAGACAATCTTTACAATAAATTAAGAGAATTAATAAATGTTCCAATAGAAAACAAAAACATACAGTGCCACATATTGACACTAAGACAGAACTACATGTACAGAATTTATAAATTTATCATCAAAACGAAGAATGGTTAGTAAGAAATGAAAATAGAACCTCGAATAGGTATAAAAATATCTATCAAGTGCCTAAAAGTAACAAAACATCATATTCAAAAAAGTTTTTGTTACACCGCACCGAAAATAATGAACTTCATCTTCTCTAGTAATTACACAAATAGTAATAAAAATACAGATTACAATGTCTTTATTTTGATCAAAAACACAGATATTAATACAGTACTTTGAAATAAGTTATTGAACCAATGCATATTAATTGTAAACTAGAATACATCTAATCAAGGAAAGAGCTGTTGCTGAGGGGAAATCTTGAAATAAAAATCATATAGGCCTGATGGAAGGACTTCTTAGTCCCTTGGGGCTACATAGTGTATGTATTATATATGTGTGTGTTTTGTGTCGTGTAACATATGTTTGTATTTGTATATTGTATTATATATTTGTACATTGTAATTTGTCGTTTGTTCGTTTAAATTTAAAAAAAAAAAAACCCTTTGGTTACAACGTTTGCCTATCCATACACAGCAGATACTTTCTGTTAGTAAGGATAAATTGCCGGATTTAGCAGAAATGACAGATAAAATTTCCGAACTCACTGGCCACACACCGACTATTTCTGAGGTCAGCCGTATTGAAACCATCAGCTTGCAATCACTTCAAAATCAAATTTCGACCACTGCTGTTGACCGCCTATTCCGCTATAAAGAAAAAAATTTTAGCAAGAAGGGAAGAGCTCGTTCAAATTCTCGGTCTAGAGAGAGGTCTAGTGGTGATGGTACACCCAAACGTAAACCTTATTGTTGGTACCATTTGAAATTCGGTCGAAAAGCATCAAAATGCATTAAATCCTGTGATTGGTCGGAAAACTAACTGGCCCATCTGTTTTGGTGACAGCAGGTGATGGCCGGCGTTTAGTTCACCTTTCTTTCATGATCGAAAATCCGGTACTGGTTGTTTAGTGGACACAGACGCTAGCATTTCGGTTTTCCCACGAGATACACAGGTACATAAAGCAGCAGATACAAACTTTTCGCTATACGCAGCTAATGATACTAAAATTTCTACGTATGGTTGCAAATCTTTATCAGTGGATTTAGGGTTACGCAGACTGTTTAGATGGTCCTTCGTTATAGCTGATGTTAATCGCCCGATATTAGGTGCTGATTTCTTAGAACATTATGGTCTATTAGTTGACGTAAAAAAGTCTCGTTTGATTGACAGTTTGACTTCCCTTTCAATCAAATGTAGCAAGGCCAGTTGCACTACATTAGGCTTAAAGACCATTTGTGGAGATTCGCCCTACTTGAAAATTTTATCTAAATTTCCTAATCTAACGAATCCTTCTATGCTTGGGGCTACATCTAAAAAACACTGCGTTACGCATTGCATTACTACTAAAGATTCTCCTGTCTTTACCAAAGCCCGCAGACTTTCTTCAGAGAAACTTGCTATTGCAAAGCGTGAAGTTCAAACACTAATGGATCAGGGCATACTGAGACCTTCAAAAAGTTCATGGGCAAGCCCGATGCACATTGTTCCTAAACGTAATGAAGAATACCGTTTATGTGGGGATTACAGAAAACTTAATTCTATAACGTGTCCAGACAGATATCCTATACCACATGTTCATGATTTCAGTTACGGTCTGCAGGGAAAAAATATTTTTTCTAAATTGGACTTGGTTAAGGCTTATCATCAGATACCTTTATATCCTGAGTCTGTTGAAAAAACTGCCATTATTACCCCATTCAGACTTTATGAGTACTTATATATGTGTTTTGGATTGTCTAATGCGGCTAACTGTTATGCCTATTTGGATGACCTACTAGTTGCATCAACAACAGAAGAAGAACATCTTAAAGATCTAGAATTAGTTTTTGAACGTTTAAACAGTTTTGGTATAATTCTTAATCCTGATAAATGCATATTTGGGAAATCTGAGATAGAGTTCTTAGGATTTTTGGTTAACAGCAACGGCATTTCTCCTTTTCCAGAAAAAGTTGACATTCTTCGTAATTATCCGCAACCAAAAACGGTTGATGAACTTCGAAGATTTCTAGCCCTTCTCAACTTTTACCACCGTTTCTTAAAAAACGCAGCATCTGACCAGAGGCTCCCTTACACGATTTGTGCAAAGGAAAGAAGAAAAAAGATAAATCTCTCATCGCTTGGTCGGGGGAAACTATTGCTGCTTTCGAAACTTGTAAACATGCTATTACCAACGCCACGCTTTTGGCTCATCCTAAACACGATGCTCATCTTTCGTTGACAGTCGACGCATCGGATTTCGCTCTCGGAGCTGTTTTACAACTAACTTCCGATGGAGTCGTCGAACCACTCTCATTTTTTTCTCGAAAGTTAACGACAACTGAAAAGAGTTATAGTACTTATGATTGCGAGTTGCTTGCGGTTTATAGTTCTATTAAACATTTCAGACACGTGTTAGAAGGCAGACCATTTACGATCTACAGTGATCATAGCCCTCTAGCTTATGTTTTTCACAAAGATACCAGCTTTCCAGCTCTCCCAGACAACGTCGTCATTTAGAATATATATCCCAATTTTCTACAAACATTCGTTACATACAGGGTGAGCGAAATATTGTAGCGGATGCTTTTTCCAGATTGCTCGAAATTAATTTACCTGACTCGATTGATTATGCAGCTATTGCTACTTTACAGAGTACAGACGCCGAATTAGCGGCCCTCCGACAACCAAGTGGGGTGCTTGATATAAAACCTATAAAATTCGGTCCTCAGGATACAGAACTTTTTTGTGACTTTTCCACTGGAATTATCCGTCCCTACGTACCAGAAAAACACAGATATACCGTGTTTACGGTTCTTCATAACCTCGCCCATCCAGGTGTTAAATAAACTGTGGACCTTATTCGTCAACGATTTGTGTGGAGTTCAATTCGCAAGGCTGTCACACGATGGACCAGGGCGTGCATCGAGTGTCAACGCTCAAAAGTGCATCGTCACACTCGATCTTCCATCGGTGCATACCCTTTGCCTCAATGCAGATTCTCGCACATTGACATCGACATTGTTGGTCCTCTTCCTCCTTCTCGGGGTTTCACCTACTGCCTTACCTGTGTGGATCGATACACCAGGTGGGTAGAGGCTTTCCCGATGGAAAACCAAAACGCAGAAACTGTCGTAGAGACATTCTACTCTGGCTGGATTAGCAGATTCGGAGTTCCGGAATCGATTACCACCGATCAAGGGAGACAATTCGAAAGTGATTTGTTTCGCACATTCGTTCGTTTTCTTGGAACTCAGAAAACACGCACGACAGCGTATCATCCGGCCTCCAATGGCATCGTTGAAAAGTTCCAACGGCAGCTCAAAGGTGCCATACGGTGCCATGCCACGGAACGTTGGACGGAAGTGTTACCTACCATACTTCTATCCATCTGAGCCAGCATCAAACCGGAGATCTACACTTCTGCTGCTGAGATGGTTTACGGATCACCATTGCGCCTACCTGGTGAATTATTCCGTAGTTCCGATCCTCAGCCAACACAGCCGGAATTTCTACGGGCTCTACGAGATCACATAAACACTTTACGTCCGATCCAAACTTCAAGGCATGGGACTCACAACGTTTTCGTTTATAAAGAGCTTGCTGTTTCTTTCCATGTGTTCGTGCGGCTGGACACCGTACGAAAGCCCCTTCAACAACCATATTTGGGGCCATATGAAGTGATTAAAGTTCTCCAAAAGTATATACAGTGAACATGAAAGGCAAACTAACGAAGATTTCAATAGATAGATTGAAACCAGATTTTTGCTTGATAGCACTTTTAATGAGCAATCACCGTTCACAGAACCGAAACAGCCTTATGTAACTCGATCAAGGCGTACGGTTCGTATGCGAATTCTTTGATATTATTCTTATGAATGATATTATTGTTTTTTGCAACATTTTTTGAAATTTGAAATTTAATATTACGTTTCGCAAAAAATTTTCATTTTTCAATTTTCTTATACACTCATGTCCATAAATTAAGGATAATTCAGAATCACACGGAAATCGAAATGTAAAGTAAACATTTCACCTGTAGAATTATCACACACATCTGCAAGAATGATATGCAAGTTTCAGGAAACCACCAGATGATGCCGATAGTACGTCACAATGACGAGAGTGTAAGAGGGGGTTATATAAGGAATGGTGGCAAAGAAGTAAAATTGTTCACAAGAGTTCTGTAAGGCGCTCAGTGCCATAAGCGAATAGTTATGACACAGAGGACGCATGTGGATGATTTTTTACGTGGCAGAATTATCGGCCGCACTCAGATGGAAGTATCCGAGGAACTTGCAATTGCCCAAAGTGTCATCTCTAGGCTTTGGCAACGATTCCAAGATAACGGAAATGTCAGTAGACGTTACATTACAGGTCGCCCCCGAGTTACAACGCCGAATGAAGACCGGTATTTGGCAGTAACTGCCAAAAGAAGCAGACGGAGCACAGCATCCGACCTGTCTCGTCAGCTATCTGCAGCTACGGGTACCACAGTTTCAAGGCAAACCGTGTACAGACGTTTGGGAGATATTGGTACATATGCTCGCAGGCCTGTCAGATGTGTTCCGCTCACGGAAACTCACTGTCGGCAGTGATTAGCCTGGAGTAGAGAACATGCAATGTGGACATCGTCACAGTGGGCTTGTGTGATGTTTTCCGACGAGTCCAGGTTTAGCTTGCACTCTGATTCACGTCGGACTTCCATATGGAGAATGCCAGGTACCCGTTACCACCAAGACAACATCATTGAACGACACCGTTACGGTGGTGCAGCATTGCTCGTTTGGGGTGGAATTATACTGGGTTCCAGAACAGATCTGCATGTTCAAACCGGAACCACGAAAGCCCAAATTTATCGGGACATCATTCTGGAACAACATGTACGTTTGTTTAGGGGTGCCATGGGCGCAGAATTTGTGTTTATGGATGACAACGCCCGTCCTCACCGAACAAACATCGTAAACGAATGCCTTGAATCTGAGGATATAACCCGTATGGAATGGCCAGCATTCTCACCTGACTTGAATCCGATAGAGCATGTGTGGGACATGCTTGGCTGACGAGTTGCAGCCCGTCAGCCACCTCCTACATGTGTACCGGAACTTCGGAGAGCATTGCTTGCTGAGTGGAGTGATCTTCCCCGAGATCAGATCGATAATTTGATACTCAGCATGCCTAGGCGTTGTACGGACTGTATTTCATCGCATGGGAGACATACAATGTATTAACCATCATACCAACCATGTAATAGTAAGTTTTTGTAAAGAAGATATTTTTTACAATTGCTCCAGGGAGCAAAAATCGTAGTTTTTATGAATGGTATCATACATACACCATCGTTTTTGTTCTTTATCTTTTGTTTAATAAATGGGCTTTATGAATAAGTAAAGTTTGTTTTGTTTCTGAACCTTTATTTGCCGGAGCTGGCATTATCCTTAATTTATGGACATGAGTATATATATATATATATATGTCTAGTATCTATTCTAGTAATCGTTTTTGCATATATGTAAGTTTACTAATTTTTTTACCATTTGTAATTTATTTTTTGCTCGACTATTAATTGTGCATATCAATATTTCATTGCTTTTGGAAAAAATTTCGTATTGCGTATTTTTTGAATTTTTCGAACAAATTTTTTTTTGCACATGTCAATGCTATATTAGTTGCCGTAACTATATTGCCATTTTTTTTTTTTTTGCATTGTCCCATATGGCGTCCTACAGACTCGCGGGGGAGTACTGTGGCGCTGCTTGTCTTGCGCAATTTTTATATTTTTATTATGTTTTTTATGCCACTCACTAGCTAGTCATTATCTAGTGTCTTCTTGTATTGAGTTCAGTCTGGCTCCAACTGTCGACAGAACATGTTGTAAAAATCTCTCTCTCTTCTATTTCTTCTATTAAATTACTTAAAAAAGAAAAGGAGTCGTGACTCAGTATGTTTTCAAAATAACGAGACATCCTCCAGCACTAGCATCACCACACATTCAAATGACAAGAGTGCACAAACCACTAGCGGGCTTCGTCTAGAATTTTAATCGGTCCCCGAAACAATTTTGAAAAGTATTTCATCATTCCAAATTACACTTTAAGACGTACGGTTAAAGATATTATGTACTGTGCATTATTGTGATTGTGTTGCTAGACTATAACCAAGTACGCAGAAAGTATCTCGGATACGAATACAGGACAGAAAAGTAAAATTTAGGCACAACTATATACCGTACCACTTTTTTGTTTTTGTTTGTTTTGCCCCCTTCCACCAAAATGGGGGGCGGCAAAATTTGTATAGCCCACAGGCGGCAAAAACATAAATACGGCCCTGTATAGACACTGTGTTTTAGGGGAGGGGAGGAGAAAAGAGCGAAGGTATTGTGGTTGAAAGTTCTGACTTTCCTTTGTTGGGTGAGATGCCCCCCTCCCCTTCCCCTTATCAGGAATAAAACACCACATGATGTGAAGACTGAAGTGAAAAGAAAAAATTCTTTGCTCATAAGTGAAGGAAAAGAAAGAAAAATAGGGAGAAATTCGCCATGAACACAATTTCGGAGAAACCACCCAAAAAGAATCCTTCACCCGCGAAAGGCAAAAATTTCCCGTCGAACCGTTTTTAAACCATTCCAATTTGGCAGGAAAACCGGCAATCTGGCAACTCTGGTGCGGATCCGTAACAGTACGTATTTAGTAGACTTGCGGTTTAGAGCGGTTGTCGTATAAATACGGGTCATTGTAATTGCGCATGTTGTTTGTATCGCTTCTACATAGATAGTACACACACTACACAGGTAAAAACATTTCCGGAACAATAGATCAGGATTGAGACAACGCGACGACGATCGAATATAGCGGTATAAACGAAGTTATAAGAAAAAAAAAACCCCATATCTTTAAATACGCAAATTTCGACACAAGGGTTAATTTACTTCAGTAGTTGCTGGTATTCAAACGTGACTTTATATGTGTCTGGCTTGTTTATTACCTTGAATTTTAATGTTCAAAAAATTACTTAAATTACTTATACACTTATTTTTTTTAACAAAAGTTTTTGGTGTTATTCTGTGTACTTTGTGGGGTCTCTTTCTTACTGAGTTTTTTTACTATTCACTTATTTATTTTATTATTTATAACTACATTGATTAAATGAGCCACTATGACGAAGATAGTGATCAAGAAATATGTGCTGATGCGTTATCGGAATTTTCGTGTGATAGTGATATTGAAAGCCAAGATAGCGAAGAGAGCGACAATGAAGGCGTTATTCCACGTCCTCGAACGTTCATTCGTAGAACTATTTCTACCAGTTCTGAATGAAGAAGAAGAATGGTCATCGATTGACAATTCTCCAGTTGTTGAAGAGTTTTTGTGTCTGGGATTAATGTGACTGATGTTTCTGAATCCACAGTTGATATGGCAAAGTTATTTATTGGCGACGAATTTTTTACATATTTAGTCACTGAATCAAACAGATATCATTATCAAAATATCGATCGCTTAAATGCATCTCGCAAAAGTATCAAATGGAAAAATATAACAATTCCAGAGATGAAGAAATTTTTAAGTCCCATTGTTTTTCATGAGACGAGTTTGTTGAAGAAGTAAAGATAGACGAGACGAATACTGTTCAACCGACCCCTGCACAGAAGAGCTGTTTTTCTCAAAGACTATGTCAAGGGATAGATTTTGGGAAGTATGGGAAGCTTGACATTTCAAAACAAAATGAAGACATCACTTTCGAATCTGATCAATGATCCAAACTCTGGCCTGTACTCAATTATTTTGTGGAAACATTTGTGACATTTACAAACCAAAACAACAAGTTTCGTTAGATGAGGGCAGGCACTACTTGAAACCAGCACTCAAGACCCAGGGCAACCCACATCTACTACGCAAAGGATATCAAAACATGACTTCCCTAGAAGACGTGGGAAAATACGTATTAGATAAGATTGTTGGTACCGGGGAAAAAAAAATCTAGAGATAACGTCGCGTGCGCGCAGAGAAGAAAATGCGGAGTGAAACGTGTTTCATGTGATAATTTTACGGTGTACCGCTTCACAGAGGAAAATGCTTTGAACAATACCATACTCTGAAGAATTATTAGAGTCTTAATTGCTATTTTCATTTTTTGCAGTGTAAAAATGTTTGTGAATAAAATGAACTGTAATTTTACTACGGAATTTTCCGTAGTAAAATTAAAAATTGTCTATTTTTCTTTAATTTTTCATTTCTACTTCACTATTCTATATTTGTCTATTCGAAAAAAAATGGCGAGTTTCTTTTTCTAAAATAATCTCAGAGTATATATTTGAGAGTAAAATATAAAAAGTTTCGTTAAAAAACGAAGTGTTTCTCGAATTATAGCAATTTTACTAAATGATTAAATACACGAAAGAACGCCCTTTACACATATGTGTCCGCGGCGCAATATATCTGCATACATTGTGTTAAATCTGATATCTTCTCTGTTCTTCTATGTGCTTCGCATTTATATATTAAATGTTTAACCTAACTAATCTCTTACTGACGAAAGAGGCATTTTGGAGATTTGTTGTGAAATATTTTTTGATATACCCCAAAGTTTTGATATAACCACCACATGTTGTGTCAGAACTTGATTGAAGTCGAAACTGAAGTGGTACTATTTTTGTTAACCCATAGGGGAATGAAAGGGAAAAAGATGAAAGAAACGAGTTTTCCATTCTATTCTTCCTCTTCTAGCACTCTCCCTTCGCTATGTATGTTATACCATTATTTTGACTTGTTAAACCCGTAGACAGTTAGAAAAGAAAAAAGTTATTCCCGAGGTAAAGGAAAAGAAGAAAAAAAATCATCTCCAGGGTTAGAAAATGAAAAATCTCAAGAAAGGGAAAAGAGTGCGAATGTACTTCTTCCATATATATAGGAACGAGACTTTTCGTCCCTGTACGTCAAGTTTTATGTCCAGACTTCGTTCAGTCGACTGCCGAACTGAAAAAGGAATCAGAAAGTGAAAGTTTCTGTCCAGTACTTCCTGTGTCGTAGCTCCGTTGCGAGTTTTGAGAAAGGGCTCCTCACAATGACTTGATGTTCACATTCAAGAAGTGGATGAGTTGATGACACCAATGGATAACATGCGAGGATGACAAATTCGAAAATAGTCGTTGTCAATTTTATAATTGATAAACCTTCTTATGATAACTGAAGTTGGTCCAATTACTTTTTGATCAGACCTCATATATTATTTTTTGCCACATTCATCTCATACATTTGGCGATGCACAGTTTAATAAAATATTTTAAGCATTTGTTTTTGTTTGTTCATTCTGAAGGGAGAACTTGGCGCAGACGGAAGACCAGGAGAACCTGGCCCTGAAGTAAGTTCAAATATTTTGAGACGCATTATTTTTGAGAGAGCATATATTTTGTAGAATGATCATGCTGGGACGCTTCGTAAAGTCTGATCGATCTGCCTAGTTTCAAGGACATATCTGCAAAAGAATCAGTCCTTAATTTTTTTTTCCGACATAGTCATTAACACATCGAAAGCGAGATCTCAGTACAACCTTGTCACACTGGAATTTAAACTCATTCTTCTGCTGCAGAAAGTTATCGAGTGGGGAATTCTCTGTTCATCACATCCCTAATCTTTTCAGCGGCAATCCCGAGATATTTCGTCTAACTCTATCGGCTTTCTTTCTTGTCACCCGGAGATATTTTGTCTTCTAAAAACGCAATGAAGCTGTTTTAACAATAAAACATGTTTTCCACTCTCCCAACCAATCAACTGCCAGTGGGCGGAGTCAGCTCTTGTTCAGAGTTATTTAAGAAGAGAAAGAAATATACACTCAGAGTAGTCAATAGTACAGAAAGATTTTTTTCCCCAAAAAAAAGTATTTCTCTTTCTATAGAAAGCCGCACACGTCCGGACAGGTGTTTTTATATCATATTGAGGGAAATAAAAAAGCGATAGGAAGAGTGAATTTTCTTGCTGGTGGGAGAAAAGGAAGCAGTTACACACACACACCTGCTCGCAATCGAAAAAAAATTCTTAAAATACGTGGCAGTTTGGGAAGATTTCGCAATTTCAAATGTGGCAGTTATAATGCGGATCAGGAAAATTTTAAAAACCACTGAAAGGGTTAAAAGCGGGGTGAAAAAGATGGTCAATTTTTTTTTATTTTCTTCGATTTTCCTTCTGGGGAAAAAAGACAAGCAGGGAGTCTATTAAGCTGATGTCGTTATGCCCGCGTTTCAAACGTGTTTGGGGTTTGCGGTGCATTGTAGGATAGATTTGCTTCACCATCGTTAAAAGTTGATTTTTCTTACAGCGTCACTAGCGATCTTCGTTATCGTCATCGCTACGCGAAGCGTTAGCTAACGTAGCCTGGAAACCACTGGTTGAGTTCTCGTTACGGAAATAAATATGGCCGCTCGCTTATACATTTTTTGATGAAGGCGAGAGCAATGGAGACAAATTAGTAGAATTGAAGATTGTTATTTGAAAATAATTTGTATATAAATATAATAATTTATAAATAAAAAATTTGTATTTGAAAGCGATATATCTCTATTGATCCATGGGTTGTAAATGTACTTAGATGAGACATTCTTAATGGGAACTATAGAGAATTGTCGATTTGAAAGTGGCCCACAAGTTATGAATGTCGCTGGAGGAGGATAGCGATAAGAAATCGGAGAAGTGGGAACGAAGAATATTTCGCATAAGGGGGTAGTTGGCCTCATTAAAATTTGGTTTTGTGGCAAGTTAGTAGGAGGGAATAGATTGCTGGAGGGAAAAATCAATAAAGGGGATTTTGTGGCCCGAGCAACCCTCGAAGATGGAGGTGTCAGGAACTGGGATTCGATTGGAAGTGGCAATGACACCCAGGATTGAACTGGAGTGAAATTTAATTCGTGTTGGTTCTAAGACTGATTGGACAAGATTATATTTAAGGAAAATGTCAACGACTTTATTATTAATTCGGTGATTGCCCAAGGTAGAACGCATATTTATCCAATCAATGGGGGTTCTGATCCCCATTGAGAATTAGGGGATGTGTGGGGCAGACTTTTTCAAGAATAACTTTAAGTTGGTCGAATAAGTGTAAATTTGGGGAGGGTGGTATATAGAGGGAAAACATTTCGAAGGGTAAAACAGGTAGGATGACCCCATTCAGCTGCAATAATTTCGAGGTCCCATGCAAGGGGATTTCAGAAGAGAATTATTGAAAATCAGTGCGACACCTCCCCCTCGAGAGTTTCTATCTTTATGGAAAGCACTGTCATTGGAGGAAGAAATTTGGAATTAGTCACAGAAGTATTTAACCAAGATTAGGTGACCAGAAAGGAGAGGGGGGGGGGGTTGTGAGCAAGCAAAATGGATTTGCAGGACAGGATTTTATTATTTAAGCTTCTAACGTTGATGGCACAGAATTTAAAAGTATTTAGTTTGGAGGCGGGAGGGGTGTTAATGGGTGAGGGCCTAAAGGGGGAACATTAGGGGTACTGGGAAAACTGGTGGATAGAGTGTCTACTTAAAAGGTAATGCTTCTTTTCAGATCTTATCTCGAGTTCATCTGTATTGCACATAGTCCTCAAAGAAGGACTTTTGATCAGTAATGCCGCGCATGCGCACTGGCAACATCATTATTTGCTCCTATTTTATGTGCATGGCACTACTTGGTGCATTACTTCTGTTACCACTTGCGTTTTTCTGGCGACGGTTGGTTGGCGCCAACATATTTCCTGGCAATATGCAACAATGGATATACAGTAGACTCTCGGTAACTCGACACGTGGATAACTCGTCTATCCGAATAACTCGACATCTATCATTCCTTTGGTTGGCCCAATACTAATTTAAATATGAAGGGGAATATACAATGAAGGGAAAACTATCTAACTCGACACATGTTTGGCTTAACTCCGCTCAAGTCGACTACGATTTTTGTCCCTTTGCTACGACTGGTTTTTAAAATTGCCCATTCTAAGAATTTTTTAACGTTCGTGGGTACTTGGTTAATCCTTTGTTTCTCTGTTCTATATGATGGGTCCCTTTTTTTCGATGTGGGTGGGGGGGGGCGTGCATGTAAAGAATGAATGTTTGAAGACTCTTGGCCGGCCTGTCATTTTAGTGGCGTTTCCAGGACACTTCTTTCATTCTTTTCATGGCCAAAAGAAGTGTGAATGATCCCTAAAGTGTGGTGTGATTCCTATTGGATGTTGAAATTGTCAACATCGAATAGGGATAAAAATCTTATTTATTGTGAATTATGATATTGTCTGTTGCAGAGAATGTTTTTGGCGGAACTCGGTTTTACGATTTCTTGGAAAAAGAGTAAAACAAAAAGAGCTGAAGCCTGGTTAGACGCTGAATATGTCATTTGGTTATGTCATTGTGAGATTGGCTATGTATCGACGGCCGTGAATGCAATGACTCCACGCGAACTTCATACTTTAACTTTAAAATCAAAAGTTGAAATTTTCAAAAAACTAGAATCGGGAAAAACTCAATGAACTCGCCGAAGAATAGGGAGTAGCACGGAACACCATTTCAACATTTGCTAAAAATGAGAGAAATTTTTTTCAGCATTTGAATCTTCTTATGAACCAAGCAGAAAACGCATAAGAAATCGGAATTCAGCGATGTAGAGGAAGTAACTCTTTTGTAGTTCAAATCCCTCGATTTCACTCAATCCTACTATCGGGATCAATAACTCAAGAGAAAGCAAGAGATTTCGCAAAAATTCCTAATCAAGGAAATTAGGAATTATCCCAAGTATGAAAACTTTTTACAGAAAATTACAGACAAAAAAATTGTGAATTTGTGGATGTTAGAATGGGCGCAAAAATTTCTGTTTTAGATGCAGTTGAAGTGATTGATCCTGCATGGAACTCAGGCTTGAGTGCCACGATTCGGAACTGCTTTCGTCATGTTAGTTTTTGTTCTGAGTCTTTGGAAAACGATTATTTCTCCGAAAATTCCTCCCAGATTAATTGTGAAGAAAGCATTAATAGCATTATGGGTGATAGTATCGACGATGAATTTATAAGTGTTGACTCTGATCTTGTAACTTCAGGACTTTTAGCAGACGACGATATTCTAGAATTAATCACCCAAAGCAAGTGCTTCATGTTTCGAAGATATAGAATCAGAAGTGTACAGATGAAGAAGTATCTGTACCATCTCTCCATGATGCACTAAAAACTCTAGATGAGATACGTCACTTCCTACGCAGTCAGGAAAAAGCCGAACAATTGTGGTATAAACGGAAATAGTGTAGAAAAATTTTTGTTTTCTCTTCGGAAAGAAAAACAAGCAAATGTATACTTGATTATTTTTCATGAGGTAAATTTTTTTTAAACGTTTTGATTCTATTTTGAAACAACCCCGAATTAAAATTAAAGAGAATTAGCATTTTATTTAATACAATTGTTAGAATATGTGTAATTACGTACACAAAACGATCGGACAAAAATTTAGAGTGAAACCCCGCTAACTCGACATGTTTGTCGATACTTTTGGGGTGTCGAGTTACCGAGAGTCTACTGTACTTAATTCGACAGGAAAACGTTAACCGCATTTGGTGTAGAGGTTAACGTAACGTGTTCAGGCACGACCACCTAGATAACCGGCCTCTGCACACGTGATCAGGAATGCTGTGACGTCAACAAGAGTAGTGCTATCTTTCCTCCATGACCCTACTCAGCGAAGCACGATTGAACGTGTTTGTTTGTTCTTCATCTCTGCTTCGCACGTGTTTTTATAATTTTATTTTAACTCTCAGTTTTTTCGAATTTGTATTTTTATATATTTCTCATGCCGTTCACGATAGTCGTGCCGAATTATAAATTAAATTGAAGGAATGATCCAAAAGTCGCCGTGCTCAGATGCCGAGAAATAGCATGCCATCGAAAGGTTTTCGAAATTACCAGCAATAGTAAGGTAAGAACGTTCTTGTATTATTTATTGAAATTTTCTTGAATTTTTCTGGTTATAAGAGCATTAGTCCACTAGTTTTATTCCACTAGTTTTAGTCCACTAGTTGTTGAAGGCTATTCCATGTCGAAATTTAAATCGCTGATTTTTTGATATAATATATCAATATGGTATATATTTTTTTTCCGCATCAACAAACTTCGATACAAATGAAAGTTTAACTTTTTTTTTCTGTTGCTGTTTTGTTAATCTAACTCCAATAATATAGACAAAAAATTAAGTAATATGCTCTAAACACAAATACTGTACCTCATCTGTTCAATTTTGAACAATGAATGTTCAAACATTGAACAATTTGTTGAACAGATGAGGTACAGTATTTGTGTTTAGAGCATATTACTTAATTTTTTGTCTATTTGAACAATTTTTCTTATTTTATCTTTTCATATTTTTAAAAAGTTAACATTAGTTCAATTTCTTACTGGCAATGAACTCAATGAAAATTAGGCATGCATTAATAACGTAGAATTGTTCACCTTGGGAATTTTTTTTTTCCTTTCTTAATTTCTAATTTTTTTTAAAGAACTTAATCATTATGAAAATTTGTCATATACTTTCAACATTGTGAATATTATGAAACAGTTTTACTTTTTTTATGCTTAGATATTTTCAAAAATATTTTTTAGAAAACTTATTGTCTCAAGATGTACCTATAAGTAGGAAATCTTTTGATAGAGAGAAAAAAAAATTGTAATCATAAAATAAAATTATATCAAATTTTATTTTTTCAAAATTTTTATTTTCAAAATAAATTGATTTAATGCCATAAATTTTTATAAGGGCTCTTCTCTCTCATTTTACAGGTATGTAAACCACATTTCAAGCCAGATTCTCAACAAGCTATTATGAACCCTGAGGAAGCGTTCCTGATTTCATTATCTGCTCAGCACCAAACACGGTCATGACAACATTATCTATCCTCCATCAACGAATTCAACAAGCTTCCTGATCGGCCAATCTACGGATACAGTAAGGTCCCGAGAAACTGTCTCAATGATGTACCACTGTTGAATCACTTCGACCATCGGTGATGCCTTTCAAAGATCAAGTGTAATACTCTGACAGTTTGCTCAAATTTTACTGCCAATTTGCCAGAGATAGTTGTGTAGTCACGCTGTGAAGACTTCCAAGAGCCTTTAGAAACAGACTTAAGATAATTGCGTTTCTCTTGTAACTCTGTACGTAATAATTACAACAATTATTACAGGGTAGGAGTATGTTCGTAATTGATAGGTTGCCAGGGAGTTGCTCTTTCATATCCATCGAGTCAGGTCACAAATTTTTTTACTATGGTCAATTCAGATGGTTCTTCCATGTGTTTTTATACACTGGGACTCTCGCGTTTCACTGTTCCACACTTCAAAACAAGCCAGAGAGAAAAATGATATGAAACTGGTAGGAGTTTGAAATGTGTATATGTAATTTATTGATTGAAAGGGAAATTTTTCTAACAGAAAGATGTGAAAAACATTTATGGATAACACTATGAGGTCATGTATATGAGTACGTATGTTTTATTACTGATGCATTCTCAAATAATTTCTATAAAAAAAATGACTTGTGATGAATTTGAAACAGAAAGGAAAAAATGCCAAGTGAAAGGTAATAGAAAAATGCAAAAACTTTCTAAATATTCGAAGAGGTGACCAACGATGAAGGTAAACAATAAGGAAAAGCCATGCATTTCTAATGTTTTATGAAAATTTTCAGATTTTGAGTGAGGAACTCCGTTTCAGAGTAAGAAAAAAAATCATGACCCCCCTAAAAGTCATGAAAAAAATCAATGCTTTCGCTTGAATCATAGCTTTGCCTTTATCGTTGGTTTCTTTTCAATTATGCCTATCAGGCAAAGGATTATTACTTGTTCATACTTTCCAAGTAGGTTTTTTTTTTAATATGGTGCAGATATAATTCGGAACAGTCTGTTATGACAAAAATGATTTAAAAAAATAATCATTAAATGCAAGCATGTCTTCATATAACATTACTGTGATTTGGAAAGGAGACATCAACCTCCAATTTTATTCACTAACTATAGTCCGTTTCAGGTTAACTTTGCAGTGAAGAGGAAGCTACGAGGGAACCTCATCACTCGTTGCTATGGCAACAAAAGCCTCTTAACCAATGTATCGATGCGCGGCCTGGGTAAGGTATGGACGATTTCTAGGATACCGCGAAAATGTCGTTGTGGTTGCTATAGATTTTTGGATAATAGTAACCAATATTTTTTTCTAATTTAAAAATTTCAAACGAAGAAACATCGGTTCAAAACGATATTTTTCCTTTTTTTTCACAAAATCATTAAAAAAATTGAAATATTCTGTATAAATGATCATCATAAAACTCCGATTTATGGGAACTTTATTTTGCGGCGGAGGAGTGCACTCTCTACCTTTCTCTCCACTGCAAAGTTAACCTGAAACGAACTATAGTTTTTTTGTATCGCAACATGAGTATTTTAAAGCGTTAAATTTAGTACAGTGCAACTTTGATAACTCGCCGTTTATTATTTATATGGTTGCCACTATATTCGATTCATTGGGGAAAATATTTCAATTTGATACATGAGAACCATATCCCACTTAAGTCGACTACGATTTAAACTGCATTACCATAACTTGTACTCAGAAATCACCCATGCGTTGATCAGTTCAAAAAATTTTGCGTCATTATTCTCGTATGTGGAAAATTTTATTTTTCATTGTTTCTGCTATTTCTTTAGTAATATTCATCAAATTCTCTCCACTCCTTTCGGTAGGGTTACTTCCCGTTGTTTCTCTGTTTGGAACCTGAAAACTCAACCCGTTTGATATGACAGCCACAGGTGTGAATGATTTTTGAGTGTGAGAGAAGACACGAGAAAGCTAAATTGATATGTTTTAAATGAGGGGAGGAAATTTATCTGTTTGGTCAATTGCAACGCTCATTCACAAATAACATCTTCCAACAATTAAAATATATGCCCCTTCCACCTAAAATTTGAGATTATTCCCAATACAAAAACTTTTCGTAGGAAATTGCAGATATGAACATTTTTTTATGAATTTGTGAATGATGTCTAGAATTATGTGTGTGTGTTCAACAATATTACATACATAAAAAAATTTTAAAAATTGAAGCAAAATGAAATAAAATTCGCTAACTTGACATCTGCTTAAGTCAACATAATTATTTTTCAATAGTCTTTGGGTTTCAAGTTATCGGGGTTCCATAGTGTCTTACTTGGTACACGCCACAGATGATCACAAAAAATATATTTATTTTTGACTGTACTGTTTACTCATAACCACCAACTTACATTAAAATCAAATTTGCGTATTTTTGAAATCAAAATATATTTGAAATTACTGAAAATCATTGAAAAATCAAGTTATTGAAATCATTTATCAAATGTGTATTTTTCAATTTATTACATGTGTGGACAGATTTGTTTTTCCTACATCAATGAAAGGATGTTATATTCATGTAAAATAAAGTTGCGTCAATATTTTTTGAAGCACGTAAATAAACTTTTCCAATTTGACATTATTATGGTGTCTTTTATTGCTATCAAATAATATTTAGGAGTAAAAAAGATACAAGGCTTTTTTTTTCTCATTCATCAGTTCAAAAATCAGAAGTTTCAAGATATTTCTGCAGAGGTTTAATTTTTAGGAACACTCGATTTTTAAAAAAAAAAAGTCTCATATTTATAGAAATACTACTGTACAGAATGATTGGGTTTTTTCTTTTTCAAATAGAAAAAAAATTAAGGAATTAAGATGACTCTCTCTCTCTCTACAATGAGAGAGATCATTGTTTAATTTTTAAAAGAAGTGAATAGTGCAGTGCATAACTAATGGGAAAGGCAAAAGAAATTTTTTTTTTTAAATGGGTCATTAATGTGTGTGTATATAGTTGAAAAAAAAATATCGATGTCTTTTAAGGAAATTTCCCGACTGGTTACGTGATTCAAATTTTTCAGGGAGAAAAAAAACTTCAAAAAAATATCGTCGCCGTATCTGATCAGATCGTTAGGCTTAAGGAGGCGGAGGTTTAGCACTACTTCCAGTGACGTCACAACGCTACGCAAAGGCCGGTTATATAGGAGGTCGTGGTTCAGGGCATGAATCTCACTCAGATCTGCTGCCACTTTTTTCCCCTCCCTTCCATCTTCATTTCTTGATCACTTAAATTTATTTTAATTGTTCTGGTTCTGATCTTTCTGGTAAAAATTGGAACATTTTGGAACATTTCCGGCCGCGGTATAGTATTACCCGCTGCCGGTTTTTGGAAAATTCTGTTTGAACTTATCGGTTTTGCCATGTTTCTGGTTGTGGTGAAAAAAGAGTAGATATTTTCAAGTCCGGGGGCAGGGGCCCCCTTTATCGGCCCGAGGAGCGAAGACACGTCAGAGCGTAGCGAAGGTCCGAAGGCTCGACTCCTCGGCTACGACACGTAGTATTGCGGCCCGGGTGGTAGAGCCTTTTGCGGGCCGCAGGCTCGCTCCGAACTGAGTTCGGCCTACTGGTGCATATAAACTGAAGAGCCAAAAAAACTGGTACAGGCATGCGTATGCAAATAAAGAGATATGGAACCAATCAGAGTACGGAGCTGCGGTCGGCAACGCCTATGTAACACAACAAGTGTCTGACATAGTTGTTAGATCGGTTACTGCTGCTACAATGGCAGGTTATCGAGATTTAAGTCAGTTTGAACGTGGTGTTATAGTCAGCACACGAGAGATGGGACATAGCATCTCCGAGGTAGCGATGAAATTTGGATTTTCACGTACGACCATTTCACGAGTGTACCGTGAATATCGGGAATCCGGTAAAAAATTAAATCTACGACATCGCTGCGGCCAGAAAAAGATCATGCAAGAACGGGACTGACGAGAATCATTAAACATGACAGACATGCAGCCCTTCCGCAAATTGCTGCAGATTTCAATGCTGGGCCATCAACAAGTGTCAGCGTGCGAACCATTCAACGAAACATCATCGATATGGGCTTTCGGAGCCGAACGCCCACTCGTGTACCCTTGATGACTGCACGACACAAAGCTTTACGCCTTGCCTGGGCCCGACAATACCGACAGTGGACTGTTGAGGACTGGAAACACGTTGCCTGGTCTGACGAGTCTCGGTTCCAATTGCTTCGAGCTGATGTACTTGTACGGGTATGGAGACAACCTCATGAATCCATGGACCCTACATGTCAACAGGGGACTGTTCAAGCTGGTGGAGGCTCTGTGATGGTATGGGGCGTGTGCAGTTGGCGTGATATGGGACCCCTGATACGTCTAGATACGACTCTGACAGGTGACAGGTACGTAAGCATCCTGTCTGATCACCTGCACCCATTCATGTCGATTGTGCATTCCGACGGACTTGGACAATTTCAGCAGGACAATGCGACCTCCCACACGTCCAGAATTGCTACAAAGTGGCTCCAGGAACACTCTTCTGACTTCAGACACTTCCGCTGGCCACCAAAATCCCCAGACATGAACATTATTGAACATATCTGGGATGCGAAGGGTTTTTTTTTTAACAACCGGCTGTTGCGAAGATATATTTTGGAAAGAGAGAAAATTCAACTGCCCCTGCGGGGAATCGAACCCACGTCCTTTCACTTTCCGGGTGAACGCCTAGACCACTAGACTACAGAGGCACCGAATCTCTCAATCTTTCCTTGGAGCTCGTGTACACAGAAACGGACCGTACATGGACGGCCGGACCAGATTGAGAGATTCGGTGCCTCTGTAGTCTGGTGGTCTAGGCGTTCACCCGGAAAGTGAAAGGACGTGGGTTCGATTCCCCGCAGTGAAATGAATTTTCTCTCTTTCCAAAATATATCTTCGCAACAGCCAGTTGTTAAAAAAAAACCTTCGTATGGTAGCGGAGAGTGACGCCATCCTTGTATAAGTCGCCATCTGGTGGCAGCGTCAGCAGTTGTGAGCTTGCCCTGAGTCTGGTCCGGCCACAGAGTAAGAATAATATTTATCTTTAGTCTATGGGTCCGGCCGTCCATGTACGGTCCCTTTCACCTCCAGCACTACTTCAGACATTAGTCGAGTCCATGCCACGTCGTGTTGCGGGCTCGCGGGGGCCCTACACGGTATTAGGCAGGTTTAACAGTTTTTTTGGCTCTTCAGTGTACTACAAAGTAGTCGGAAACATGGTATTTTTTTTGCGTAGCGGTATTATATAGTATTATTATGATCATTGTTATATTATATGACTATTGAATTATATATCATTGTAATATTATCGCGCGAGCAGTCATGACAAAATAAAAGCGAAATCGTTAATGACACTGGTGTTTCGCGATAAGTTGCCACACGTAACAGCCGGAGAAGCACACTTTAAACCCGAAGAAAGTAACACTTCTGATATTGCGCATGCGAAAGAAGTGGATCAAAAATCATTCTTTGGTGATTAAAGTCTTGTGTGTTCTTCTGTGGTGTTCCCCATAAGGCCCCTTTCACACGGAGCGGATGCGGATGCGGACGCGGGTCCGGAAGAAGTTTTAACAATTGGAATATACTGCGCCTTTCAGACGAGCCGAAAAATCTCCGCATCTAGGAAATGTTCATGCGGGTCTGGACGTCGTCCACATGTGTCGAAACCTAAGGCCCCTTTCACACGGAGCGGATGCGGACGCGGGTCCGCATACCCTTTCAAACGAGCGCTGAAGATGCGGACGAATCACCCGCATCTTTAGTTCGAAATTCGTACATATAAACTGTTTTTTCGCAATTTTTGTAATTATTTTTCTCCTTCACCCCTGATTCAGTGGCCATAGGCAGCCTAGAGGCATTGTTTGGTGGTTTAATCTAGAGCCACATAGAATATGGGAATAAAGATGTCTTCATTCCGATCCTCACAAGTAGTCGATGGGAGAAAATGCCTTCAAATATTTTCAAAATATTTTGAAAAAAAAAATCCGTCTTTTCGGAAAAATATGGAAGAAAAATTCCAAAAACATCCAATATTCGAAAAATTAAGTCCAAAAACATCCAAAACATTCGATGTTCCAAAAAAAAGAAAAAAAAAATTCAGGAGATATCAAAGAATTTGCAAGTAGTAAAAAAGGGGAGGGGTAGAGACTTTCAAAATGCCTGTGCTTAGAAATATTCACATCACAATTCTGTCTTAGGCCGGGATTATACTATAAAAGTTCGTTTATAAAACTTGAAAAATGCAACCAATAGGCGGATCAGTTAAGTTCTCTCGAATGTAACAGATGTGTTTATTGGTTACATTTTTCAAGTTTTATAAAATAACTTTCATAAACCTTTTAGAGTGAAATCCCATCCTTAGATTAGTGTCACTTCTGAAATATAAAATTTCATTTTTTCAGTTTATAGACTGAATATCGAGTAAAATAAACTTGTTGGTATCAGGGGAACCACCAAAAATATTCAAGTGCTAGGGTCTTCAAACGACTTAATCCGGCCCTGAGTGAACACCGTACGTGGATAACGTTGTTTATGAAAAGTATTTTTTTTAAAGTTTAAAAAAATGAACAGATTAAAAATTTAAAAAAATAACAAATATTTCAGATATTTATATTTTTAAATAATTTTAAAAATTCAAAAAGTAAAAAATTAAAATTTTTAAATTAAATTTAAAAGTTATTAAAGTATGTAGTCAATTAAATATTCGTAATGAACAGAACGGCTTATCATTTTGGTCCCGTCAGTGGCCGTTGTTGACAGGTTTTATTGTATAAAATTGTGAAATATGGACAAAAGGCAGTTGAAGTTGCTATATCTGCATCTCAGAAGGAAAGGGAGGGATAGACGTATGTAGGTACATTATATTAATGAGCAGGGACCATCATATGGTGTTTTCAAGAGTATTTATGGCAAATAATTAAAAAAATTCCGTGAAAAATCACCTTCAAAAAGTAGCCAAAGATGCGGACGAATTCGCTCCGCATCCGCATCGTCTGAATAGCTCCGAATAAACCTATTGTCAAAACATCTATGTGCGGATGCGGAGCCCGCACTTAAGTTTTGACACATGCGGACGACGTCCGGACCCGCATGAACATTTCCTAGGTGCGGAGATTTTTCGGCTCGTCTGAAAGGCGCAGTATATTCCAATTGTTAAGGGCCCTTTCACACGGAGCGGATGCGGGTCCTGAAGAAGCTTTAACAATTGGAATATACTGCGCCTTTCAGACGAGCCGAAAAATCTCCGCACCTAGGAAATGTTCATGCGGGTCCGGACGTCGTCCGCATGTGTTAAAACCTAAGTGCGGGCTCCGCATCCGCACATAGAAGTTTTGACAATAGGTTTATTCGGAGCTATTCACACGATGCGGATGCGGAGCGAATTGGTCCGCATCTTTGACTACTTTTTGAATTTTTTTAATTATTTGCCATAAATACCCTTAAAAACACCATATGATGGTCCCTGCTCATTAATATAATATACCTACATACGTCTATCCCTCCCTTTCCTTCTGAGATGGAGATATAGCAACTTTAACTGCCTTTTGTCCATATTTCACAATTTTATACAATAAAACCTGCCAACAAGGGCCACTGACGGGACCAAAATTATAAGCCGTTCTGTTCATTACGAATATTTAATTGACTACATACTTTAATAACTTTTAAATTTAATTTAAAAATTTTAATTTTTTACTTTTTAAATTTTTAAAATTATTTAAAAATATAAATATCTGAAATATTTTAAATATTTGTTATTTTTTTAAATTTTTAATCTGTTAATTTTTTTAAACTTTAAAAAAAATACTTTTATTAAACAATGTTATCCACGTACGGTGTTCACTCAGGGCCGGATTAAGTCGTTTGAAGACCCTAGCACTTGAATATTTTTGGTGGTTCCCCCGATACCTACAAGTTTATTTTACTCGATATTCAGTCTATAAATTGAAAAAAATGAAATTTTATGTTTCAGAAGTGAGACTAATCTAAGGATGAGATTTCACTCTAAAAGGTTTATGAAAGTTATTTTATAAAACTTGAAAAATGTAACCAATAAACACATCTGTTACATTCGAGAGAACTTAACTGATCCGCCTATTGGTTGCATTTTTCAAGTTTTATAAAATAACTTTTATAGTGTAATCCCGGCCTAAGACAGAATTGTGATGTGAATATTTCTAAGCACAGGCATTTTGAAAGTCTCTACCCCTCCCCTTTTTTACTACTTGCAAATTCTTTGATATCTCATGAATTTTTTTTTCTTTTTTTTGGAACATCGAATGTTTTGGATTTGATTTTTCGAACATTGGATGTTTTTGGTTTGAGATTTTTCTTCCATATTTTTCCGAAAAGACGGATTTTTTTTTTCAAGATATTTTGAAAATATTTGAAGACATTTTTTCCCATCGACTACTTGTGAGGATCGTAATGAAGACATCTTTATTCCCATATTCTATGTGGCTCTAGATTAAACCACCAAAGAATGTCTCTAGGCTGCCTATGGCCACTGAATCAGGGGTGATGGAGAAAAATAATTACAAAAATTGCGAAAAAACAGTTTTTATGCACGAATTTCCAACTAAAGATGCGGGCGATTCGTCCGCATCTTCAGTGCTCGTTTGAAAGGGGCCTAAAATGGAAGAGGAAAGAGGGACATTTTTTTCTTGCTTCAGGCTCTTTGTTTAGTTCTCTCAGTATTAGGATTTTATAGTAGGCACAATGTTACTTGTACAGTTTTTAGAATTGGAAACTGGAAGCCCCCAACCCTCTCTGCCATGTATCTTTCTTTTCCTTATTTCTTTTCCAAGGAATGCTGGAAAAAATTAATTTTGCAATGATTATTCACCATTGATTGTTTTGAAATTTTTTTTATAGTGTATTGGAAATAATCCCTGTGTTGCAACAGCATTTTTCTCGAATTCACGGGAATTTTTTTCGGAGATTTTGGGAATGGGAAGTCGTAAAACATTCCCAAGAACAGGCGGGCGGGAATTCTTCCCCGGGAACCCTATGCACATATACACTTACGATCACCTCAATCGGCTACAGCACAACGGAGAGCAAGCACTCACACGGTTGACAACGGCACGATTGATGTCGCATAGCATAAATTTTTGTACAATTGAAATTTGGCGATTCACAGGAACGAGACGAACACACCGGGAAAAAAAACAGCAAAGCAACAACGGTAAAGATGTGCACCTGATTAGAATTAACCTACCAGAATTAGAATTTTTCCAGGGTAACCATCTATGGTGGTGTCGTGTATGACTATATTGGAAGTACGAACTTGAAGGGTTAACAACTATTTATTAAACTATTAACAATTAAACATTCAACGCTTAAAAATTAGTATTAGGGTCTATATTCAATTACATAAAACTGAGAATTGAGATCGGTATCATCAGCACGACCAGCTCGGATGTGGAATAGTGCCAGATGTGAACGTCAGAGAGCTGAAATTGGCATACGACACAATCGTACGACAGTTTAAGAGAGGAGGAATAAAACCTGCAATAATCTGCATGGAAGAAAATTGAAACTTAAAGTTTCGTTCGATATTATTCTGATAACATTCTACGAATCAGAAAATGAATTAAATTATTCATATTATATTGTATATACCATAATTTTACAACACAAAAAAATTGAAATTATAAGGTGTTCTGTTAATGCACCGACAAACTCAGAGGGTTGTTAGTAGACATCAAGAGGAACAGAAACTGCAATGAAACATGGTGTCGCAAACCAAGTTGAGAGGGTGAAAATCGCGAAAAACGCATGCAGGTTTCGACGTCAACGATAAAAAGTACAATAATAACGAAAAAAGATTTATTTGATTAATTACTACAAGAGTTGTTGGAAGCGGCGGCCGCTGACGTCATTGCACAATCTACAACGATGTAAAAATGATTCCCGAACGCGCTCGAAGATACCAGGTATGCTTTTGATGTATGCCACAGCGACGACAATCCACGCTATGAGATACTCCGGTGTATCCACAGGCGTCGCCTAAACGAGTGATATAAGGTGCCCCATAGGAAAAAGTCACACGGCTTGAGATCCGTTGAACGTGATAGAAAAACAAGCCAAGCAACAGGTCCCGCTTGTCCAATATGGCTTGGCTCCTTGGGTATATAACACCGATTTGCGTTTTTCGCGATTTCCACCCTCTTAGGCTGAGATCCCACCAAGGTTTTTCGCCGCTCGTCGATTTGCCGCGAGATAAGGAATTTCGTGGCGAACACCCATCACTTTCCTTTACCGCATTTTTTCCTCCTTCAAAACATTGATATCTGTACCTGACCCCCCTCCCTTCTCGCCGTCTTCCATACGCAAAAATGTAAATTTTCACGGCGGAGGCGGCGTATTGGTGCGCGTATAGTATAAATCCATGCTTTTTCGATTCCCCCTCTTGTGCTGCCACGTCTGCCGCGAAGCTCCACTGCGTCGCGGATCCCTCTCGTCGCTCGGAGGAAGCGACGAGTTTTCTGCCGCGAAAATTTACATTGTGGCGTATGGAAGACGGCGAGAAGGGAGGGGGGGGGGGGTCAGGTACAGATATCAATGTTTTGAAGGAGGAAAAAATGCGGTAAAAGAAAGTGATGGGTGTTCGCCACGAAATTCCTCATCTCGCGGCAGATCGACGAGCGGTGAAAAACTTTGATGGGATCTCAGCCTTAACGTGGTTTGCGATACAATGTTTCATTGCAATTTTTGTTCCTCTTGATGCCTACTAACAACCCTGAGTTTGTCGGTTCATTAACAGAACACCCCGTGTGTGCGTGTATATATACATATAATTATATATGTTACGGTAAAAGACCGAAGAGTGGTAAATCCTAGGTTTTATCAAATCGATTTGGTAAAAGCCCGAAAAGCGACTAAACGTATACATTTCGAACATTTACCAAGCACTTGTAAACACAATGCTGACATTTACCAACTTTTATGAAAATGAGTAAAAATGCGAATGTTCTAATTTTCATAATTTTGAAAAATTGTCATTTAATAATCACAATGATCCTGATGATAATTAAAATCATAATTATTAAACTAATTAGTCATTGAAATTCATGAAAACTAGTAAAAGTGTGATTTCATAAATTTGAAAATTTGTCATTTACTAATCACAACGATCCCGATGCTAATTAAAATCATTATTATCTAATTAGTTATTCAAATTCGTGAAAATTAGTAAAATTGCTAATTTTCTAATTTTCTTAAATTAGAAGTCAGCGTAATGGGGTGAATCAAGTTGGTTACGCTAAGTCCCCTCTTGGAAAGTAGCACCAGCCTTCCAGGTTTGAATGCTGGGGGGGGGAGTGCAGATTTGTAAGCAATGACTGAAGAAACTTTTGAAATAGTGGATATTGGCACGTACAATGGCTTGTACTATGTGATTGGTGAGATTGTCCGGCCCTGCTGCTTTTTTCGGGTTGTGTCCATCTACAGTGTGATTCAGAAAAGATGGGAAAAGCTTTAAGAGGTAACAGTACACACCAATAGGAAAATTTGCCATCATAGAATGCATGGTCTAACATGATACACAAACGTGCTAGCGCGTTTCGAAACATCCGCTCCGAAAACATTAAAACGGCATTCCTGTTGAAATTTATCGGGAGAAAAAGAACACCATCCATGCAAATGTAACCTGGGGAAGAAGAAGGAACCGTACGCAAATTTGCGTTACAGTAAATAAAAGGCCTGGACGCCAGCCTGCCATTATACCGTACGATACAACTGTTAGAATGATTGCAATCTTGAGTAACTTCACCGAGCTGGCGTCCGCGCCTTTTATTCACTGTGACGCAGATTTGCATACGGCTTCTTCTTCTTCCTCAGATTACATTTGCATGCATGGTGTTCTCTTTCACTCGATAAATTTCAACAGGAATGCCGTTTTAACTTCCGTGCAGCAGCGTTTGCGTTTCATGTTAGTCCACGCATTCTTTGATGACAATTGTTTCTATTGGTGTGAACTATCACTTCTTGAAGTTTTTTCCATCTTTTCTGAATCATCGTGTATTATTCGTAAGACATGATCCTCAAATGGTGTTTATGCAATAGGGCTGTTAACATGGTCGTTTTGGATTGGTATTGATGTACACACCTCTGGAAAAAGGCTTGCCAGATGCTGCTCTGCTATACCTTCTGGTGTGGAGCTGAACTGGAAATTGCATCTGCGTTCGCCTGGACCGAAATACTACCTTATAAGGCATACCATATGGCAGTATTTCGTAGTAGCTTGTGTGCAGAGCCTCTTCCAGGAGCTAGATTTGGTTTGCATTATTGCTCATTTGAAAAGTGTTCGAGCCCTTCGAATAAAGCTTTTCCCAACTTTTCTGAATCGCCCTGTGTTATTTGTAATATCTCATGTATCTCAAATGGTGGCTATGCAAGAGGAGGGCTGTTCAGATGGTCGTTTTGGAACGGTATTGATGTAAACGCCTTTAGAAAAAGGCTTGAGAGATGTTGCTCTATTATATCGTTTGGTGTGGAGCTGGACTGCACTGGAAGGTGCATCTACGTTCGCCTGGGCCGAAATACTGCCTTATAGGGAATACCATATGCCGTAGTAGCTTGCGTACAGAGCCTCATCGAAGATACCTTGCAGTTAATTTTTATTACTTCTGTCAGTCTTGTGGCATGCTGCTGTAGCTGGTTTTGATCGGTAATATGTATCATCTCCTCCAGAAATCTCTGAAGCACCGCATGCGTACTTCCTTGAAAACGACTTAATCTTCTTTGTGTGTGTGAAACTTTACTATTGGTAGAGAGTAAAGCGAATAATTTCTAATATTGAGATAGATCTGTGAATATACTTGTGCGTGTTCACTTATACTTTAATTTTTTTAAACAGAACACAACTCTGGTCTATCGCCATGGGCAATTTACTACCGAGTTGTGCCAGAAGCCGGTCATCACCAAATTTTGCACATATACCAAATAGGACCAGGGTTCAACCGTAGGCTACTTTGAAAATTGGAGCTGGGCAAAAAATCGTCGAGCAACAATTATTCCAGGGACCCAACAGTTACTACGCTCACTTATACTGTCCACTCGCTCATTTTTTTTTTCTTGTGTTCTTCGGAGGCTCTAGCCAAGGAGCTTTCAACACATGGCTCAATGGCCACATGTGGCCTTCGAAATTTTTTGCTGTGGCCCACCGACGAAAAATCTTACAGTTACAGAATTTATGTAAATGCTTGGACAAAACACCCTTGATGAAGGAGGGAGGGTATATTCGAGAGTATTCATCGAGAGAATTTCAGCTGCGATCAGTTTTTTACTTTTATATTGTTCATTATGGGAAAATTATATTCTCACGAATGTGAAGTTAAGAATAAAAGAAGTATTGTGCTTGTTGAGTATTATTTCAAATATATATACACTGAAGAGCCAAAAAAACTGGTTCACCTGCCTAATATCGTGTAGGGCCCCCGCGAGCCCGCAGAAGTGCCGCAACACGACGTGGTATGGACTCGACTAATGTCTGAAGTAGTGCTGGAGGTAATTGACACCATGAATCCTGCAGGGCTGTCCATAAATCCGTAGGAGTAAGAGGGGGTGGAGATCTCTTCTGAACAGCACGTTGCAAGGCATCCCAGATATGTTCAATAATGTTCATGTCTGGGGATTTTGGTGGCCAGCGGAAGTGTCTAAAGTCAGAAGAGTGTTCCTGGAGCCACTTTGTAGCAATTCTGGACGTGTGGGAGGTCGCATTGTCCTGCTGAAATTGTCCAAGTCCGTCGGAATGCACAATCGACATGAATGGGTGCAGGTGATCAGACAGGATGCTTACGTGCCTGTCACCTGTCAGAGTCGTATCTAGACGTATCAGGGGTCCCATATCACGCCAACTGCACACGCCCCATACCATCACAGAGCCTCCACCAGCTTGAACAGTCCCCTGTTGACATGTAGGGTCCATGGATTCATGAGGTTGTCTCCATACCCGTACAAATACATCAGCTCGAAGCAATTGGAACCGAGACTCGTCAGACCAGGCAACGTGTTTCCAGTCCTCAACAGTCCAATGTCGGTATTGTTGGGCCCAGGCGAGGCGTAAAGCTTTGCGTCGTGCAGTCATCAAGGGTACACGAGTGTACCTTCGGCTCCGAAAGCCCATATCGATGATGTTTCGTTGAATGGTTCGGACGCTGACGATGGCCCAGCATTGAAATCTGCAGCAATTCGCGGAAGGGTTGCACGTCTGTCACTGAAATCCAAATTTCATCGCTACCTCGGAGATGCTATGTCCCATCTCTAGTGCGCCGACTATAACACCACGTTCAAACTCACTTAAATCTCGATAACCTGCCATTGTAGCAGCAGTAACCGATCTAACAACTATGCCAGACACTTGTTGTGTTACATAGGCGTTGCCGACCGCAGCTCCGTACTCTAATTGGTTCCATATTTCTTTATTTGCATACGCATGCCTGGACCAGTTTTTTTTGGCTCTTCAGTTTATATATATATATATGAGAGAGAAGCATTTCACACACACACATATCCGTAGCATTTAGATGAAATCAAAACATTTTGTTATATCTTTGAGTGGCTTGCCAAATAAAACCTGTTATATCTTTGCAAACTCTTTTACTGAATGCTAAAAAGTTATGATAAAATGATGACAAATATGGTGAGACGAATTTTATTATTTATAGTCGTTATTATCACAATTTATGAGTTGAAAATACAGTAATTACAAGTATATTGATCCTTACAAGTATATTTTAATCGATATTAAATCTATAAATAAATGAAATTTTATATTTCCGAAGTAATTAATCTGAGGCAGAATTACAGTGTGAATATTTCTAAGCACAGGCATTGAAGGTCTCTCGCCCCCCTAACGCTTTTATTTCCTACTTGCAAAGTCTTTGATAATATCCGATGATGATGTCTCTCGCTGCTATTACTACGAAGGTTTTGACTGCTGGGAGATAAATTCAGGAAAGAAAATTCAAGTTCCCTTGTGGAGACCCACGTCCTCTCACTTGCCGGGTGAGCGTACTAGACCACAGAGTGAAAAACGAATCCTCTTTGCTTAGAGCTTGTGTGTGCTGAATGGGGCTGCACATGGACGGCCAGACAAAACTCAGACCAAAGCTCATAATTTCTGACACTGCCACCAGATGAGATGACAATTTATCCGAAAATGATGCCACTCTCTGCTACGAAAGTTTTGACTGCAGTCTGTGTGAAGACCTCCATGTACAGTCCCGTTCAGTGCACACGAGCTCCTAGGAAAATTGACATATTCGTTGCCTTCGTAGTCTAGTGCTTTCACCCGGGAAATGAAATGATGTGGGCTCGATTCCCTGCAAGGACAAATGAATATTTTCTCACTTTCCTAAATGTATCTTCGCATCGCCAGCTGTTAAAAAAATCTTCGTATGGATAGCGGAGAATATATATGACATCATCCTCGGATAAAACTAAACTGTTTCACGACGGTTCCCGGCGGCGGATAAGATCGAGCCGCCCCTGGGAGGGAGCAGTGCTAATAAGATAATGCCTCACACACGAGGCCTTTCAAAATATCTAGAGTAAAGCACACTTTAAAAAAGCTTCAAAAATTCCCGTTGAGTAACACTGTCCGACAAAATTTAGCCATTTTTTTGTAAAAAAAAAGGAGTAAAAAAGGTATTCATACAGGATAGTTCAGAATCTGGTTAGAGTTCAGTTTTGAATCTCTGGCTGGCTTTTTTTTTTATCAAACAGGATATCTAGCACTTCCAAAAGTTGCAGAAAATAAAATGGAATAACTCCACCACCAACTGCGCTTGGAACCCACGCTGCTTAAGGAATGACAATGATTTAGAGAGTAATTCTTTGAACCAACTTTGATTGGAAATTCATTTAAAGATAATTAATAGGAATATATATACGATTTTTGGCTATTCGAAAAACATTAGCTGGGAAAATTATAAATTAAATTCAATGAATTTGCCAAGACAATCGTAATCAATGATTTTCAGAATTTGTAAATTACAGTTATTACGATTGATATCACAACTGTATAATAACATATTTTTTTCAAAATTTGTAAATGAATTCATGATTTTAAGTAATCCATGAATAACCATAAGGAACTAACAAGTTCATGATGATTAATAGATGACAAGTTTTCAAATTTATAAAGCTGTGTTGGCTCGCACTCGATAACTATAGAGGAAAACGGACTATAGCCGATTGGGTTTGGTTGTTGCCGAGGTGGAAAAAGCCCGAAATGAGCTGTAATAACAGTTTTTTGCCAATTATCATTAATATATCCGAAAAATGTGCACTCGATGGCATGTGAAAAATTAGATAAATTCATGGACTTTTGACTGACCAATTAGTCAATTAATCATTTTCTTAATTGGCATCAGGATCGTTGTGATTAATAAATGACAAGCTTCCAAATTTATGAAAATTATGGAAATCGCATTTTTTTACTAATTTTCAGGAAATTTGGTAAATGTCCGAAATGTACACGTTTTTACAAGCGTTTTTCGGTCTTTTACAAACTCGACTAACCTAGGAGAGAGAGAGAGTTCATCCTCTCGGTTAAACTCTAACCTATATATATAAGAACCTCCTCGTACACACTAGGTGTAACCGTTTTACCACTCTTCGGGCTTTTTTTTACTGTAACATATATATATATATTAAATTGTCTCTTATTTTCAAAGGGTGTACAAGGATTGCCCGGTCTGATGGGTTTTCCTGGAGTTAAAGGAGATCAAGTACGTTGGATTCATTGTTTGTTTTTTAATTTTTAGAATTTTGAATCTCTTTATTAAAATGAATGCTTAAACGTTTATGTGCTCAATGGTTGCACCGATAAAATATCACGTTAGCACAGGCACTACCAGCCACTGACGGCAAAGATTTCATTCGCTGGACCAATGATGGAAAAAGCAAGCTCACGTCAATTTGCATGGGGAGAAAAAATTAAAACTCCGAAAGATTGATAATAAATGTGAAATTGCATACAAAGATTACTGACTAGGGAAAAAACGGAAATACGAATGTGATAGTGGCATCACCATGAAATAATAATTGAAAAAAATATAGAACAGTGAAATTTTTTTTAATTGCCTCTAATCAGAAAAACTACCAATAAAGAAAAGGAAATTCAACTGTGGTAGGTGCACTTTCTTAATATTTTAGTTCATTGAAAAATAGAAATAATTTTTAATACGGCCCTCAATCAGAAAAACAAGCCAACAAAACGCATTTTGTATGACTTTTACTCTTTCACGTAGTGAAAATAATTTACCTGCAGAAGTATTCACCGAGATTTTGTCAAATAAATTTTTTGATGTTTTTATAACTTCTTGATGTTTCATACGAACTAAAATGATCAATTCCCGAAACTTTCCCAGATTTGTAAAAAGACGTTAAAATTATGTATTAGCAGCAAGATATATAACTGTCGCTGTTCTGGATTTTACCAGATAATATTGGCAAATCCATTTGAATAAACGAGCTTAAAGTTATTCTGTATTTGCTATAAGTTTTTACGAATTCAAACTATTAATTCTCCATCTCGTGAAATATCATAAATAGCGCAACGATTTTTATGACCTAAGAACTGCTTCAAAATGCTCCATGAGAGAGAGAGAGAGAAAAAAATGCTCCCTAAAAAAACTAGAAACATACTCTATAAAACAAGAAAAGTTACCAAAACAATATTTACTTTTAAATTTCCGGTAAAGTTTATTTTAGACAAATTATATGAGAGAAGGGATATTAATGTAATTAAAACTACCAGGTGATCCAAAAGTCAGGAAAACATTTGAAATTCAATATCTCGCGAACCAATGAAGATTCTACTTGCACAGAAATGGTGGCTATGAAGCCGGAATTATTGCCAAAAAATAAAAAATAATGATGCGAGACTAGTTCTCTTTTCTGACTAACAGATAGCGATGCAGTTAATCTAGCCATGTCGCATAATACACTCACGTCCATAAATTAAGGATAATTCAGAATCACACGGAAATCGAAATCTAAAGTAAAAATTTCACCTGTAGAATTATCACACACATCTGCAAGAATGATATGCAAATTTCAGGAAGCCACCAGATGATGCCGATAGTACGTCACAATGACGAGAGTGTAAGAGGGGGGTATATAAGGAATGGTGGCAAAGAAGTAAAATTGTTCACAAGAGTCCTGTAAGGCGCTCAGTGCCATAAGCGAATAGTTATGACACAGAGGACGCATGTGGATGATTTTTTACGTGGTAGAATTATCGGCCGCCTGGAATGTGGGCAGTACGTTTGTTATTAAAAACTATTCAGGGACAATTGGAAAGATGAAATTTAAGGGATGGAATTTGCGCCCCTTCTTATACTACGCCCGGGAAACCACACCTCCTCCCGCTCCCTTCCTAGTTGCAGCACTGTTCTTTCGTCAGAAGGAAGTTCTGTTGCACATAGTGTAGTTTTCCATGCAAAAAGCGCAATGGGATGGGCGGAAATTTGCGAAATATCTATGCTATCTCGTAGTCCCAGTAAGATTTTGAAAAAATATTCACGTCTAAAAAAATGACGGGGGGGGGGGGAATTAATCCGTAAAATGCTACCACAACAATCGTCAAACTTTTAAATTAGGATAGACGGCTGGGTTAAGCACAATGGGAATCGAAAAGAAGAGAGAGCACCAAAAGTGAAAAAAAATCCGAACACATACTGGGGAGTCGACAAAGAGAGCGATTTCAAAAGAGAAAATACATCGATGCTCATCTCGATGTCCCCTCACATACTGAAGAGGCGGAGAGAGCGAAAATAACAGCAGGCGTTCTGAAGGGTAAAGAAGAGAAGCCTTTGAGCGGGAAAAGTGACATCTCGCCAACTAGTAACCCTACCAGCATGTTCATGCCAAATCAATCAGTTTGGCAATATTGGGGGATTCCAATAAACCAGCGGTTCTCAACCAGTGCTCCGTAGAGCCCTTAGGGCCCCGTGTGAACTCCCAGGGGCTCCGTGGCCACTCGAGGAAAATAAATAAAAAAAACCAGTAAATTTGAAAAAAATAATTATTAATATTTTTGAATAATAAAAATAGGTCAGAAACTTAGATGAATAAATAAAAAATAGGCCTACGGGGCTCCGCCATAGAAATTACATACCGGAAAGGGCTCCGTGGGTCCAAAAAGGTTGAGAAGCGCTGCAATAAACCCATTAATCCTCAAAACACTATAAGTCCTGTTATATGTTTTTAATGACTTCTTGTATAAAACCGTTGTTTCGAACATTATTATTGCCTAATGTTATTATATTATAATATTATTGCATAAAGATTTAAATAATTATACTTCAATCAAGATAGAGACACAACAGAATTAGTTAGACACTGAATAAAAATACATGCCTATAATCCGCAGAAGCTAATTTCGATACTTTCTAAACAAAATATCACCGTTAATGAGAGCAAGCGAGAAGTTATCCATACACCTCGATGACGCAACCGTAATAATTATGGCAACCGTAATGCCAGCGTATCATTATGAAAATGATTGTTATTAGCGATAAATATATACGTGGTCGTTAATCGCAAATTATCAGTGTGGATCCATTATTTATGACATCCCAGAATTATAGATTCCTCCTTTATGCAGGGCCGTTAAAATTTCACAGAATTTCCTTCATTTTTTCATCGAAACGTTTCCCTTTCGCTCTCGTGAAAAAGTATCTGTTAAGGGTTGGTATAAAATAATACAATTTCGTCGCCTTAAAATTTCACAGTATTTTCGTCATTTTTTCCCAGAAACGTTTCCCCTTTCGCTCTCGTGAAAAAGGATCTGTTGAGGGGCGGTATAAAATATTACAATTTCGTCGCATTAAAATTTCACAGAATTTTCGTCATTTTTTCCAGGAAACGTTTCCCTTTCGCTCTCGTGAAAAACGATCTGTTGAGGGGCGGTATAAAATATTAAAATTTCGTCGCATTAAAATTTCACAGAATTTTCGTCATTTTTTCCCGGAAACGTTTCCCTTTCGCTATCGAGAAAAAGTATCTGTTGAGGGGTGGTATAAAATATTACCATTTCGTCGCATTAAAATTTCCGAGAATTTTCGTAATTTTTTCCCGGAAACGTTTCCCTTTCGTTCTCGTGAAAAAGTATCTGTTGAGGGGCGGTATAAAATAATACAATTTCGTCGCATTAAAATTTCACAGTATTTTCGTCATTTTTATCCACAAACGTTTCCCCTTTCGCTCTCGTGAAAAAGGATCTGTTGAAGGGCGGTATAAAATATTACAATTTCGTCGCATTAAAATTTCACAGAATTTTCGTCATTTGTTCCAGGAAACGTTTCCCTTTCGCTCTCGTGAAAAACGACCTGTTGAGGGGCGGTATAAAATATTACAATTTCGTCGCATTAAAATTTCACAGTATTTTCGTAATTTGTCCCCGGAAACGTTTCCCTTTCGCTCTCGTGAAAAAGGATCTGTTGAGGGGCGGTATAAAATATTACAATTTCGTCGCATTAAAATTTCACAGTATTTTCGTCATTTATTCCCAGAAACGTTTCAACTTCGCTCTAGTGAAAAAGGATCTGTTGAGGGGCGGTGTAAAATATTACAATTTCGTCGCATTAAAATTTCACAGAATTTTCTTCATTTTTTCCCCGAAACGTTTCCCTTTCGCTCTCGTGAAAAAGGATCTGTTGAGGGGCGGTATAAAATAATAAAATTTCGTCGCATTAAAATTTCCCAGAATTTTCGTAATTTTTTCCCGGAAACGTTTCCCTTTCGCTCTCGTGAAAAAGTATCAGTTGAGGGGCGGTATAAAATAATACAATTTCGTCGCATTAAAATTTCCCAGAATTTTCGTCATTTTTTAACAGAAACGTTTCCCCTTTCGCTCTCGTGAAAAAGGATCTGTTGAGGGGCGGTATAAAATATTACAATTTCATTGATTTAAAATTTCACAGAATTTTCGTCATTTTTTCCCGGAAACGTTTCCCCTTTCGCTCTCGTGAAAAAGGATCTGTTGAGGGGCGGTATAAAATATTACAATTTCGTCGCATTAAAATTTAACAGAATTTTCGTCATTTTTACCCGGAAACGTTTCCCTTTCGCTCTCGTGAAAAAGGACCAGTTGAGGGGCGGTATAAAATATTACAATTTCATTGATTTAAAATTTCACAGAATTTTCGTCATTTTTCCCGGAAACGTTTCCCCTTTCGCTCTCGTGAAAAAGGATCTGTTGAGGGGCGGTATAAAATATTACAATTTCGTCGCATTAAAATTTCACAGTATTTTCGTCATTTATTCCCAGAAACATTTCCCCTTCGCTCTAGTGAAAAAGGATCTCTTGAGGGGCGGTATAAAATATTACAATTTCATTGTTATAAAATTTCACAGAATTTTCGTCATTTTTTCCCGGAAACGTTTCCCCTTTCGCTCTCGTGAAAAAGTATCTGTTAAGGGGCGGTATAAAATATTATAATTTCGTCGCATTAAAATTTCACAGTATCTTCGTCATTTTTTCCCAGAAACGTTTCCCCTTTCGCTGTCGTGAAAGCGAATCTGTTGAGGGGCGGTATAAAATATTACAATTTCGTCGCATTAAAATTTCACAGAATTTTCGTCATTTTTTCCAGGAAACGTTTCCCTTTCGCTCTCGTGAAAAACGATCTGTTGAGGGGCGGTATAAAATATTACAATTTCGTCGCCTTAAAATTTCACAGTATTTTCGTCATTTTTTCCCGGAAACGTTTCCCCTTTCGCTCTCGTGAAAAAGGATCTGTTGAGGGGCGGTATAAAATATTACAATTTCGTCGCCTTAAAATTTCACAGTATTTTCGTCATTTTTTCCCAGAAACGTTTCCCCTTTCGCTGTCGTGAAAGCGGATCTGTTGAGGGGCGGTATAAAATATTACAATTTCGTCGCATTAAAATTTCACAGAATTTTCGTCATTTTTTCCAGGAAACGTTTCCCTTTCGCTCTCGTGAAAAACGATCTGTTGAGGGGCGGTATAAAATATTACAATTTCGTCGCATTAAAATTTCACAGTATTTTCGTTATTTTATCCCAGAAACGTTTCCCCTTTCGCTATTGTGAAAAAGAATCTGTTGAGGGGCGGTATAAAATATTACAATTTCGTCGCATTAAAATTTCACAGTATTTTCGTCATTTTTATATACAAACGTTTCCCCTTTCGCTCTCGTGAAAAAGGATCTGTTGAAGGGCGGTATAAAATATTACAATTTCGTCGCATTAAAATTTCACAGAATTTTCGTCATTTTTTCCAGGAAACGTTTCCCTTTCGCTCTCGTGAAAAACGATCTGTTGAGGGGCGGTATAAAATATTAGAATTTCGTCGCATTAAAATTTCACAGTATTTCCGTCATTTTTTCCCAGAAACGTTTCCCTTTCGCTCTCGTGAAAAAGGATCTGTTGTGGGCGGTATAAAATATTACAATTTCGTCGCATTAAAAATTCACAGTATTTTCGTCATTTATTCCCAGAAACGTTTCCCCTTCGCTCTAGTGAAAAAGGATCTGTTGAGGGGCGGTGTAAAATATTACAATTTCGTCGCATTAAAATTTCACAGAATTTTCTTCATTTTTTCCCCGAAACGTTTCCCTTTCGCTCTCGTGAAAAAGGATCTGTTGCGGGGCGGTATAAAATATTACAATTTCGTCGCATTAAAATTTCCGAGAATTTTCGTAATTTTTTCCCGGAAACGTTTCCCTTTCGCTCTCGTGAAAAATTATCTGTTGAGGGGCGGTATAAAATATTACAATTTCGTCGCATTAAAATTTCACAGTATTTTCGTAATTTTTTCCCGGAAACGTTTCCTATTCGCTCTCGTGAAAAAGGATCTGTTGAGGGGCGGTATAAAATATTACAATTTCGTCGCATTAAAATTTCACAGAAATATCGTCATTTTTTCCCAGAAACGTTTCCCTTTCGCTCTCGGGAAAAAGTATCAGTTGAGGGGCGGTATAAAATATTACAATTTCGGCGAATTAAAATTTCACAGAATTTTCGTCATTTTTTCCAGGAAACGTGTCCCTTTCGCTCTCGTGAAAAACGATCTGTTGAGGGGCGGTATAAAATATTACAATTTCGTCGCATTAAAATTTCACAGAATTTTCGTCATTTTTTCCCGGAAACGTTTCCCCTTTCGCTCTCGTCAAAAAGGATCTTTTGAGGGGCGGTATAAAATATTACAATTTCATTGATTTAAAATTTCACAGAAATTTCGTCATTTTTTCCCGGAAACTTTTCCCTTTCGCTCTCGTGAAAAAGGGTCTGTTGAGGGGCGGTATAAAATATTACAATTTCGTCGCAATAAAATTTCACAGAATTTTCGTTATTTTTTCCCGGAAACGTTTCCCCTTTCGCTCTCGTGAAAAAGGATCTGTTGAGGGGCGGTATAAAATATTACAATTTCATCGCATTAAAATTTAACAGAATTTTCGTCATTTTTCCCCGGAAACGTTTGCCTTTCGCTCTCGTGAAAAAGGATCTGTTGAGGGGCGGTATAAAATATTACAATTTCGTCGCATTAAAATTTCACAGAATTTTCGTCATTTTTTCCAGGAAACGTTTCCCTTTCGCTCTCGTGAAAAACGATCTGTTGAGGGGCGGTATAAAATATTACAATTTCGTCGCATTAAAATTTCACAGTATTTTCGTTATTTTATCCCAGAAACGTTTCCCCTTTCGCTATCGTGAAAAAGAATCTGTTGAGGGGCGGTATAGAATAATACAATTTCGTCGCATTAAAATTTCCCAGAATTTTCGTAATTTTTTCCCGGAAACGTTTCCCTTTCGCTCTCGTGAAAAAGTATCAGTTGAGGGGCGGTATAAAATATTACAATTTCGTCGCATTAAAATTTCACAGTATTTTTGTCATTTTTATATACAAACGTTTCCCCTTTCGCTCTCGTGAAAAAGGATCTGTTGAAGGGCGGTATAAAATATAACAATTTCGTCGCATTAAAATTTCACAGAATTTTCGTCATTTTTTCCAGGAAACGTTTCCCTTTCGCTCTCGTGAAAAACGATCTGTTGAGGGGCGGTATAAAATATTACAATTTCGTCGCATTAAAATTTCACAGTATTTTCGTCATTTTTCCCCGGAAACGTTTCCCTTTCGCTCTCGTGAAAAAGGATCTGTTGAGGGGCGGTATAAAATATTAGAATTTCGTCGCATTAAAATTTCACAGTATTTCCGTCATTTTTTCCCAGAAACGTTTCCCTTTCGCTCTCGTGAAAAAGGATCTGTTGAGGGGCGGTATAAAATATTACAATTTCGTCGCATTAAAATTTCACAGTATTTTCGTCATTTTTTCCCAGAAACGTTTCCCTTTCGCTCTCGTGAAAAAGGATCTGTTGAGGGGCGGTATAAAATATTACAATTTCGTCGCATTAAAAATTCACAGTATTTTCGTCATTTATTCCCAGAAACGTTTCCCTTTCGCTCTCGTGAAAAAGGATCTGTTGAGGGGCGGTATAAAATATTACAATTTCGTCGCATTAAAAATTCACAGTATTTTCGTCATTTATTCCCAGAAACGTTTCCCCTTCGCTCTAGTGAAAAAGGATCTGTTGAGGGGCGGTGTAAAATATTACAATTTCGTCGCATTAAAAATTCACAGTATTTTCGTCATTTATTCCCAGAAACGTTTCCCCTTCGCTCTAGTGAAAAAGGATCTGTTGAGGGGCGGTGTAAAATATTACAATTTCGTCGCATTAAAATTTCACAGAATTTTCTTCATTTTTTCCCCGAAACGTTTCCCTTTCGCTCTCGTGAAAAAGGATCTGTTGCGGGGCGGTATAAAATATTACAATTTCGTCGCATTAAAATTTCCGAGAATTATCGTAATTTTTTCCCGGAAACGTTTCCCTTTCGCTCTCGTCAAAAAGAATCTTTTGAGGGGCGGTATAAAATATTACAATTTCAACGCATTAAAATTTCACAGTATTTTCGTCATTTTTTCCCAGAAACGTTTCCCTTTCGCTCTCGTGAAAAAGGATCTGTTGAGGGGCGGTATAAAATATTACAATTTCGTCGCATTAAAATTTCACAGTATTTTCGTTATTTTATCCCAGAAACGTTTCCCCTTTCGCTATCGTGAAAAAGAATCTGTTGAGGGGCGGTATAAAATAATACAATTTCGTCGCATTAAAATTTCCCAGAATTTTCGTAATTTTTTCCCGGAAACGTTTCCCTTTCGCTCTCGTGAAAAAGTATGAGTTGAGGGGCGGTATAAAATATTACAATTTCGTCGCATTAAAATTTCACAGTATTTTCGTCATTTTTATATACAAACGTTTCCCCTTTCGCTCTCGTGAAAAAGGATCTGTTGAATGGCGGTATAAAATATTACAATTTCGTCGCATTAAAATTTCACAGAATTTTCGTCATTTTTTCCAGGAAACGTTTCCCTTTCGCTCTCGTGAAAAAGGATCTGTTGAAGGGCGGTATAAAATATTACAATTTCGTCGCATTAAAATTTCACAGAATTTTCGTCATTTTTCCCCGGAAACGTTTCCCTTTCGCTCTCGTGAAAAAGGATCTGTTGAGGGGCGGTATAAAATATTACAATTTCGTCGCATTAAAATTTCACAGTATTTTCGTCATTTTTTCCCAGAAACGTTTCCCCTTCGCTCTCGTGAAAAAGGATCTGTTGAGGGGCGGTATAAAATATTACAATTTCGTCGCATTAAAAATTCACAGTATTTTCGTCATTTATTCCCAGAAACGTTTCCCCTTCGCTCTAGTGAAAAAGGATCTGTTGAGGGGCGGTGTAAAATATTACAATTTCGTCGCATTAAAATTTCACAGAATTTTCGTAATTTTTTCCCGGAAACGTTTCCCTTTCGCTCTCGTGAAAAATTATCTGTTGAGGGGCGGTATAAAATATTACAATTTCGTCGCATTAAAATTTCACAGTATTTTCGTAATTTTTTCCCGGAAACGTTTCCTATTCGCTCTCGTGAAAAAGGATCTGTTGAGGGGCGGTATAAAATATTACAATTTCGTCGCATTAAAATTTCACAGAAATATCGTCATTTTTTCCCAGAAACGTTTCCCTTTCGCTCTCGGGAAAAAGTATCAGTTGAGGGGCGGTATAAAATATTACAATTTCGGCGAATTAAAATTTCACAGAATTTTCGTCATTTTTTCCAGGAAACGTGTCCCTTTCGCTCTCATGAAAAACGATCTGTTGAGGGGCGGTATAAAATATTACAATTTCGTCGCATTAAAATTTCACAGAATTTTCGTCATTTTTTCCCGGAAACGTTTCCCCTTTCGCTCTCGTCAAAAAGGATCTTTTGAGGGGCGGTATAAAATATTACAATTTCATTGATTTAAAATTTCACAGAAATTTCGTCATTTTTTCCCGGAAACTTTTCCCTTTCGCTCTCGTGAAAAAGGATCTGTTGAGGGGCGGTCTAAAATATTACAATTTCGTCGCAATAAAATTTCACAGAATTTTCGTTATTTTTTCCCGGAAACGTTTGCCTTTCGCTCTCGTGAAAAAGGATCTGTTGAGGGGCGGTATAAAATATTAAAATTTCGTCGCATTAAAATTTCACAGAATTTTCGTCATTTTTTCCAGGAAACGTTTCCCTTTCGCTCTCGTGAAAAACGATCTGTTGAGGGGCGGTATAAAATATTACAATTTCGTCGCATTAAAATTTCCCAGAATTTTCGTAATTTTTTCCCGGAAACGTTTCCCTTTCGCTCTCGTGAAAAGTATCAGTTGAGGGGCGGTATAAAATATTACAATTTCGTCGCATTAAAATTTCACAGTATTTTCGTCATTTTTTCCCAGAAACGTTTCCCTTTCGCTCTCGTGAAAAAGGATCTGTTGAGGGGCGGTATAAAATATTACAATTTCGTCGCATTAAAATTTCACAGAATTTTCGTCATTTTTTCCAGGAAACGTTTCCCTTTCGCTCTCGTGAAAAACGATCTGTTGAGGGGCGGTATAAAATATTACAATTTCGTCGCATTAAAATTTCACAGTATTTTCGTTATTTTATCCCAGAAACGTTTCCCCTTTCGCTATCGTGAAAAAGAATCTGTTGAGGGGCGGTATAAAATAATACAATTTCGTCGCATTAAAATTTCCCAGAATTTTCGTAATTTTTTCCCGGAAACGTTTCCTTTTCGCTCTCGTGAAAAAGTATGAGTTGAGGGGCGGTATAAAATATTACAATTTCGTCGCATTAAAATTTCACAGTATTTTCGTCATTTTTATATACAAACGTTTCCCCTTTCGCTCTCGTGAAAAAGGATCTGTTGAAGGGCGGTATAAAATATTACAATTTCGTCGCATTAAAATTTCACAGAATTTTCGTCATTTTTTCCAGGAAACGTTTCCCTTTCGCTCTCGTGAAAAAGGATCTGTTGAAGGGCGGTATAAAATATTACAATTTCGTCGCATTAAAATTTCACAGAATTTTCGTCATTTTTCCCCGGAAACGTTTCCCTTTCGCTCTCGTGAAAAAGGATCTGTTGAGGGGCGGTATAAAATATTACAATTTCGTCGCATTAAAATTTCACAGTATTTTCGTCATTTTTTCCCAGAAACGTTTCCCCTTCGCTCTCGTGAAAAAGGATCTGTTGAGGGGCGGTATAAAATATTACAATTTCGTCGCATTAAAAATTCACAGTATTTTCGTCATTTATTCCCAGAAACGTTTCCCCTTCGCTCTAGTGAAAAAGGATCTGTTGAGGGGCGGTGTAAAATATTACAATTTCGTCGCATTAAAATTTCACAGAATTTTCGTAATTTTTTCCCGGAAACGTTTCCCTTTCGCTCTCGTGAAAAATTATCTGTTGAGGGGCGGTATAAAATATTACAATTTCGTCGCATTAAAATTTCACAGTATTTTCGTAATTTTTTCCCGGAAACGTTTCCTATTCGCTCTCCTGAAAAAGGATCTGTTGAGGGGCGGTATAAAATATTACAATTTCGTCGCATTAAAATTTCACAGAAATATCGTCATTTTTTCCCAGAAACGTTTCCCTTTCGCTCTCGGGAAAAAGTATCAGTTGAGGAGCGGTATAAAATATTACAATTTCGGCGAATTAAAATTTCACAGAATTTTCGTCATTTTTTCCAGGAAACGTGTCCCTTTCGCTCTCATGAAAAACGATCTGTTGAGGGGCGGTATAAAATATTACAATTTCGTCGCATTAAAATTTCACAGAATTTTCGTCATTTTTTCCCGGAAACGTTTCCCCTTTCGCTCTCGTCAAAAAGGATCTTTTGAGGGGCGGTATAAAATATTACAATTTCATTGATTTAAAATTTCACAGAAATTTCGTCATTTTTTCCCGGAAACTTTTCCCTTTCGCTCTCGTGAAAAAGGATCTGTTGAGGGGCGGTCTAAAATATTACAATTTCGTCGCAATAAAATTTCACAGAATTTTCGTTATTTTTTCCCGGAAACGTTTCCCCTTTCGCTCTCGTGAAAAAGGATCTGTTGAGGGGCGGTATAAAATATTACAATTTCGTCGCATTAAAATTTAACAGAATTTTCGTCATTTTTCCCCGGAAACGTTTGCCTTTCGCTCTCGTGAAAAAGGATCTGTTGAGGGGCGGTATAAAATATTACAATTTCGTCGCATTAAAATTTCACAGAATTTTCGTCATTTTATCCCAGAAACGTTTCCCCTTTCGCTATCGTGAAAAAGAATCTGTTGAGGGGCGGTATAAAATAATACAATTTCGTCGCATTAAAATTTCCCAGAATTTTCGTAATTTTTTCCCGGAAACGTTTCCCTTTCGCTCTCGTGAAAAAGTATGTGTTGAGGGGCGGTATAAAATATTACAATTTCGTCGCATTAAAATTTCACAGTATTTTCGTCATTTTTTCCAGGAAACGTTTCCCTTTCGCTCTCGTGAAAAAGGATCTGTTGAGGGGCGGTATAAAATATTACAATTTCGTCGCATTAAAATTTCACAGTATTTTCGTCATTTTTTCCCAGAAACGTTTCCCTTTCGCTCTCGTGAAAAAGGATCTGTTGAGGGGCGGTATAAAATATTACAATTTCGTCGCATTAAAAATTCACAGTATTTTCGTCATTTATTCCCAGAAACGTTTCCCCTTCGCTCTAGTGAAAAAGGATCTGTTGAGGCGCGGTGTAAAATATTACAATTTCGTCGCATTAAAATTTCACAGAATTTTCTTCATTTTTTCCCCGAAACGTTTCCCTTTCGCTCTCGTAAAAAAGGATCTGTTGCGGGGCGGTATAAAATATTACAATTTCGTCGCATTAAAATTTCCGAGAATTTTCGTAATTTTTTCCCGGAAACGTTTCCCTTTCGCTCTCGTGAAAAAGGATCTGTTGAGGGGCGGTATAAAATATTACAATTTCGTCGCATTAAAATTTCACAGAAATATCGTCATTTTTTCCCAGAAACGTTTCCCTTTCGCTCTCGGGAAAAAGTATCAGTTGAGGGGCGGTATAAAATATTACAATTTCGGCGAATTAAAATTTCACAGAATTTTTGTCATTTTTTCCAGGAAACGTGTCCCTTTCGCTCTCGTGAAAAACGATCTGTTGAGGGGCGGTATAAAATATTACAATTTCATTGATTTAAAATTTCACAGAATTTTTGTCATTTTTTCCCGGAAACGTTTCCCCTTTCGCTCTCGTCAAAAAGGATCTTTTGAGGGGCGGTATAAAATATTACAATTTCATTGATTTAAAATTTCACAGAAATTTCGTCATTTTTTCCCGGAAACTTTTCCCTTTCGCTCTCGTGAAAAAGGATCTGTTGAGGGGCGGTATAAAATATTACAATTTCGGCGAATTAAAATTTCACAGAATTTTTGTCATTTTTTCCAGGAAACGTGTCCCTTTCGCTCTCGTGAAAAACGATCTGTTGAGGGGCGGTATAAAATATTACAATTTCGTCGCATTAAAATTTCACAGTATTTTCGTTATTTTATCCCAGAAACGTTTCCCCTTTCGCTATCGTGAAAAAGAATCTTTTGAGGGGCGGTATAAAATATTACAATTTCGTCGCATTAAAATTTCACAGTATTTTCGTTATTTTATCCCAGAAACGTTTCCCCTTTCGCTATCGTGAAAAAGATTCTTTTGAGGGGCGGTATAAAATAATACAATTTCATCGCATTAAAATTTCCCAGAATTTTCGTAATTTTTTCCCGGAAACGTTTCCCTTTCGCTCTCGTGAAAAAGTATGAGTTGAGGGGCGGTATAAAATATTACAATTTCGTCGCATTAAAATTTCACAGTATTTTCGTCATTTTTATATACAAACGTTTCCCCTTTCGCTCTCGTGAAAAAGGATCTGTTGAGGGGCGGTATAAAATATTACAATTTCGTCGCATTAAAATTTCACAGTATTTTCGTCATTTTTTCCCAGAAACGTTTCCCTTTCGCTCTCGTGAAAAAGGATCTGTTGAGGGGCGGTATAAAATATTACAATTTCGTCGCATTAAAAATTCACAGTATTTTCGTCATTTATTCCCAGAAACGTTTCCCCTTCGCTCTAGTGAAAAAGGATCTGTTGAGGGGCGGTGTAAAATATTACAATTTCGTCGCATTAAAATTTCACAGAATTTTCTTCATTTTTTCCCCGAAACGTTTCCCTTTCGCTCTCGTGAAAAAGGATCTATTGCGGGGCGGTATAAAATATTACAATTTCGTCGCATTAAAATTTCCGAGAATTTTTGTAATTTTTTCCCGGAAACGTTTCCCTTTCGCTCTCGTGAAAAATTATCTGTTGAGGGGCGGTATAAAATATTACAATTTCGTCGCATTAAAAATTCACAGTATTTTCGTCATTTATTCCCAGAAACGTTTCCCCTTCGCTCTAGTGAAAAAGGATCTGTTGAGGGGCGGTGTAAAATATTACAATTTCGTCGCATTAAAATTTCACAGTATTTTCGTCATTTATTCCCAGAAACGTTTCCCCTTCGCTCTAGTGAAAAAGGATCTGTTGAGGGGCGGTGTAAAATATTACAATTTCGTCGCATTAAAATTTCACAGAATTTTCGTAATTTTTTCCCGGAAACGTTTCCCTTTCGCTCTCGTGAAAAATTATCTGTTGAGGGGCGGTATAAAATATTACAATTTCGTCGCATTAAAATTTCACAGTATTTTCGTAATTTTTTCCCGGAAACGTTTCCTATTCGCTCTCCTGAAAAAGGATCTGTTGAGGGGCGGTATAAAATATTACAATTTCGTCGCATTAAAATTTCACAGAAATATCGTCATTTTTTCCCAGAAACGTTTCCCTTTCGCTCTCGGGAAAAAGTATCAGTTGAGGAGCGGTATAAAATATTACAATTTCGGCGAATTAAAATTTCACAGAATTTTCGTCATTTTTTCCAGGAAACGTGTCCCTTTCGCTCTCATGAAAAACGATCTGTTGAGGGGCGGTATAAAATATTACAATTTCGTCGCATTAAAATTTCACAGAATTTTCGTCATTTTTTCCCGGAAACGTTTCCCCTTTCGCTCTCGTGAAAAAGGATCTGTTGAGGGGCGGTATAAAATATTACAATTTCGTCGCATTAAAATTTCACAGAATTTTCGTCATTTTTTCCAGGAAACGTTTCCCTTTCGCTCTCGTGAAAAACGATCTGTTGAGGGGCGGTATAAAATATTACAATTTCGTCGCATTAAAATTTCACAGTATTTTCGTTATTTTATCCCAGAAACGTTTCCCCTTTCGCTATCGTGAAAAAGAATCTGTTGAGGGGCGGTATAAAATAATACAATTTCGTCGCATTAAAATTTCCCAGAATTTTCGTAATTTTTTCCCGGAAACGTTTCCCTTTCGCTCTCGTGAAAAAGTATGTGTTGAGGGGCGGTATAAAATATTACAATTTCGTCGCATTAAAATTTCACAGTATTTTCGTCATTTTTTCCAGGAAACGTTTCCCTTTCGCTCTCGTGAAAAAGGATCTGTTGAGGGGCGGTATAAAATATTACAATTTCGTCGCATTAAAATTTCACAGTATTTTCGTCATTTTTTCCCAGAAACGTTTCCCTTTCGCTCTCGTGAAAAAGGATCTGTTGAGGGGCGGTATAAAATATTACAATTTCGTCGCATTAAAAATTCACAGTATTTTCGTCATTTATTCCCAGAAACGTTTCCCCTTCGCTCTAGTGAAAAAGGATCTGTTGAGGCGCGGTGTAAAATATTACAATTTCGTCGCATTAAAATTTCACAGAATTTTCTTCATTTTTTCCCCGAAACGTTTCCCTTTCGCTCTCGTAAAAAAGGATCTGTTGCGGGGCGGTATAAAATATTACAATTTCGTCGCATTAAAATTTCCGAGAATTTTCGTAATTTTTTCCCGGAAACGTTTCCCTTTCGCTCTCGTGAAAAAGGATCTGTTGAGGGGCGGTATAAAATATTACAATTTCGTCGCATTAAAATTTCACAGAAATATCGTCATTTTTTCCCAGAAACGTTTCCCTTTCGCTCTCGGGAAAAAGTATCAGTTGAGGGGCGGTATAAAATATTACAATTTCGGCGAATTAAAATTTCACAGAATTTTTGTCATTTTTTCCAGGAAACGTGTCCCTTTCGCTCTCGTGAAAAACGATCTGTTGAGGGGCGGTATAAAATATTACAATTTCATTGATTTAAAATTTCACAGAATTTTTGTCATTTTTTCCCGGAAACGTTTCCCCTTTCGCTCTCGTCAAAAAGGATCTTTTGAGGGGCGGTATAAAATATTACAATTTCATTGATTTAAAATTTCACAGAAATTTCGTCATTTTTTCCCGGAAACGTTTCCCTTTCGCTCTCGGGAAAAAGTATCATTTGAGGGGCGGTATAAAATATTACAATTTCGGCGAATTAAAATTTCACAGAATTTTTGTCATTTTTTCCAGGAAACGTGTCCCTTTCGCTCTCGTGAAAAACGATCTGTTGAGGGGCGGTATAAAATATTACAATTTCGTCGCATTAAAATTTCACAGTATTTTCGTTATTTTATCCCAGAAACGTTTCCCCTTTCGCTATCGTGAAAAAGAATCTTTTGAGGGGCGGTATAAAATATTACAATTTCGTCGCATTAAAATTTCACAGTATTTTCGTTATTTTATCCCAGAAACGTTTCCCCTTTCGCTATCGTGAAAAAGATTCTTTTGAGGGGCGGTATAAAATAATACAATTTCATCGCATTAAAATTTCCCAGAATTTTCGTAATTTTTTCCCGGAAACGTTTCCCTTTCGCTCTCGTGAAAAAGTATGAGTTGAGGGGCGGTATAAAATATTACAATTTCGTCGCATTAAAATTTCACAGTATTTTCGTCATTTTTATATACAAACGTTTCCCCTTTCGCTCTCGTGAAAAAGGATCTGTTGAGGGGCGGTATAAAATATTACAATTTCGTCGCATTAAAATTTCACAGAAATATCGTCATTTTTTCCCAGAAACGTTTCCCTTTCGCTCTCGGGAAAAAGTATCAGTTGAGGGGCGGTATAAAATATTACAATTTCGGCGAATTAAAATTTCACAGAATTTTTGTCATTTTTTCCAGGAAACGTGTCCCTTTCGCTCTCGTGAAAAACGATCTGTTGAGGGGCGGTATAAAATATTACAATTTCGTCGCATTAAAATTTCACAGTATTTTCGTTATTTTATCCCAGAAACGTTTCCCCTTTCGCTATCGTGAAAAAGAATCTTTTGAGGGGCGGTATAAAATATTACAATTTCGTCGCATTAAAATTTCACAGTATTTTCGTTATTTTATCCCAGAAACGTTTCCCCTTTCGCTATCGTGAAAAAGATTCTTTTGAGGGGCGGTATAAAATAATACAATTTCATCGCATTAAAATTTCCCAGAATTTTCGTAATTTTTTCCCGGAAACGTTTCCCTTTCGCTCTCGTGAAAAAGTATGAGTTGAGGGGCGGTATAAAATATTACAATTTCGTCGCATTAAAATTTCACAGTATTTTCGTCATTTTTATATACAAACGTTTCCCCTTTCGCTCTCGTGAAAAAGGATCTGTTGAGGGGCGGTATAAAATATTACAATTTCGTCGCATTAAAATTTCACAGTATTTTCGTCATTTTTTCCCAGAAACGTTTCCCTTTCGCTCTCGTGAAAAAGGATCTGTTGAGGGGCGGTATAAAATATTACAATTTCGTCGCATTAAAAATTCACAGTATTTTCGTCATTTATTCCCAGAAACGTTTCCCCTTCGCTCTAGTGAAAAAGGATCTGTTGAGGGGCGGTGTAAAATATTACAATTTCGTCGCATTAAAATTTCACAGAATTTTCTTCATTTTTTCCCCGAAACGTTTCCCTTTCGCTCTCGTGAAAAAGGATCTATTGCGGGGCGGTATAAAATATTACAATTTCGTCGCATTAAAATTTCCGAGAATTTTTGTAATTTTTTCCCGGAAACGTTTCCCTTTCGCTCTCGTGAAAAATTATCTGTTGAGGGGCGGTATAAAATATTACAATTTCGTCGCATTAAAAATTCACAGTATTTTCGTCATTTATTCCCAGAAACGTTTCCCCTTCGCTCTAGTGAAAAAGGATCTGTTGAGGGGCGGTGTAAAATATTACAATTTCGTCGCATTAAAATTTCACAGAATTTTCGTAATTTTTTCCCGGAAACGTTTCCCTTTCGCTCTCGTGAAAAATTATCTGTTGAGGGGCGGTATAAAATATTACAATTTCGTCGCATTAAAATTTCACAGTATTTTCGTAATTTTTTCCCGGAAACGTTTCCTATTCGCTCTCCTGAAAAAGGATCTGTTGAGGGGCGGTATAAAATATTACAATTTCGTCGCATTAAAATTTCACAGAAATATCGTCATTTTTTCCCAGAAACGTTTCCCTTTCGCTCTCGGGAAAAAGTATCAGTTGAGGAGCGGTATAAAATATTACAATTTCGGCGAATTAAAATTTCACAGAATTTTCGTCATTTTTTCCAGGAAACGTGTCCCTTTCGCTCTCATGAAAAACGATCTGTTGAGGGGCGGTATAAAATATTACAATTTCGTCGCATTAAAATTTCACAGAATTTTCGTCATTTTTTCCCGGAAACGTTTCCCCTTTCGCTCTCGTCAAAAAGGATCTTTTGAGGGGCGGTATAAAATATTACAATTTCATTGATTTAAAATTTCACAGAAATTTCGTCATTTTTTCCCGGAAACTTTTCCCTTTCGCTCTCGTGAAAAAGGATCTGTTGAGGGGCGGTCTAAAATATTACAATTTCGTCGCAATAAAATTTCACAGAATTTTCGTTATTTTTTCCCGGAAACGTTTCCCCTTTCGCTCTCGTGAAAAAGGATCTGTTGAGGGGCGGTATAAAATATTACAATTTCGTCGCATTAAAATTTAACAGAATTTTCGTCATTTTTCCCCGGAAACGTTTGCCTTTCGCTCTCGTGAAAAAGGATCTGTTGAGGGGCGGTATAAAATATTACAATTTCGTCGCATTAAAATTTCACAGAATTTTCGTCATTTTTTCCAGGAAACGTTTCCCTTTCGCTCTCGTGAAAAACGATCTGTTGAGGGGCGGTATAAAATATTACAATTTCGTCGCATTAAAATTTCACAGTATTTTCGTTATTTTATCCCAGAAACGTTTCCCCTTTCGCTATCGTGAAAAAGAATCTGTTGAGGGGCGGTATAAAATAATACAATTTCGTCGCATTAAAATTTCCCAGAATTTTCGTAATTTTTTCCCGGAAACGTTTCCCTTTCGCTCTCGTGAAAAAGTATGTGTTGAGGGGCGGTATAAAATATTACAATTTCGTCGCATTAAAATTTCACAGTATTTTCGTCATTTTTTCCAGGAAACGTTTCCCTTTCGCTCTCGTGAAAAAGGATCTGTTGAGGGGCGGTATAAAATATTACAATTTCGTCGCATTAAAATTTCACAGTATTTTCGTCATTTTTTCCCAGAAACGTTTCCCTTTCGCTCTCGTGAAAAAGGATCTGTTGAGGGGCGGTATAAAATATTACAATTTCGTCGCATTAAAAATTCACAGTATTTTCGTCATTTATTCCCAGAAACGTTTCCCCTTCGCTCTAGTGAAAAAGGATCTGTTGAGGCGCGGTGTAAAATATTACAATTTCGTCGCATTAAAATTTCACAGAATTTTCTTCATTTTTTCCCCGAAACGTTTCCCTTTCGCTCTCGTAAAAAAGGATCTGTTGCGGGGCGGTATAAAATATTACAATTTCGTCGCATTAAAATTTCCGAGAATTTTCGTAATTTTTTCCCGGAAACGTTTCCCTTTCGCTCTCGTGAAAAAGGATCTGTTGAGGGGCGGTATAAAATATTACAATTTCGTCGCATTAAAATTTCACAGAAATATCGTCATTTTTTCCCAGAAACGTTTCCCTTTCGCTCTCGGGAAAAAGTATCAGTTGAGGGGCGGTATAAAATATTACAATTTCGGCGAATTAAAATTTCACAGAATTTTTGTCATTTTTTCCAGGAAACGTGTCCCTTTCGCTCTCGTGAAAAACGATCTGTTGAGGGGCGGTATAAAATATTACAATTTCATTGATTTAAAATTTCACAGAATTTTTGTCATTTTTTCCCGGAAACGTTTCCCCTTTCGCTCTCGTCAAAAAGGATCTTTTGAGGGGCGGTATAAAATATTACAATTTCATTGATTTAAAATTTCACAGAAATTTCGTTATTTTTTCCCGGAAACTTTTCCCTTTCGCTCTCGTGAAAAAGGATCTGTTGAGGGGCGGTATAAAATATTACAATTTCGTCGCATTAAAATTTCACAGAAATATCGTCATTTTTTCCCAGAAACGTTTCCCTTTCGCCCTCGGGAAAAAGTATCAGTTGAGGGGCGGTATAAAATATTACAATTTCGGCGAATTAAAATTTCACAGAATTTTTGTCATTTTTTCCAGGAAACGTGTCCCTTTCGCTCTCGTGAAAAACGATCTGTTGAGGGGCGGTATAAAATATTACAATTTCGTCGCATTAAAATTTCACAGTATTTTCGTTATTTTATCCCAGAAACGTTTCCCCTTTCGCTATCGTGAAAAAGAATCTTTTGAGGGGCGGTATAAAATATTACAATTTCGTCGCATTAAAATTTCACAGTATTTTCGTTATTTTATCCCAGAAACGTTTCCCCTTTCGCTATCGTGAAAAAGATTCTTTTGAGGGGCGGTATAAAATAATACAATTTCATCGCATTAAAATTTCCCAGAATTTTCGTAATTTTTTCCCGGAAACGTTTCCCTTTCGCTCTCGTGAAAAAGTATGAGTTGAGGGGCGGTATAAAATATTACAATTTCGTCGCATTAAAATTTCACAGTATTTTCGTCATTTTTATATACAAACGTTTCCCCTTTCGCTCTCGTGAAAAAGGATCTGTTGAGGGGCGGTATAAAATATTACAATTTCGTCGCATTAAAATTTCACAGTATTTTCGTCATTTTTTCCCAGAAACGTTTCCCTTTCGCTCTCGTGAAAAAGGATCTGTTGAGGGGCGGTATAAAATATTACAATTTCGTCGCATTAAAAATTCACAGTATTTTCGTCATTTATTCCCAGAAACGTTTCCCCTTCGCTCTAGTGAAAAAGGATCTGTTGAGGGGCGGTGTAAAATATTACAATTTCGTCGCATTAAAATTTCACAGAATTTTCTTCATTTTTTCCCCGAAACGTTTCCCTTTCGCTCTCGTGAAAAAGGATCTATTGCGGGGCGGTATAAAATATTACAATTTCGTCGCATTAAAATTTCCGAGAATTTTTGTAATTTTTTCCCGGAAACGTTTCCCTTTCGCTCTCGTGAAAAATTATCTGTTGAGGGGCGGTATAAAATATTACAATTTCGTCGCATTAAAAATTCACAGTATTTTCGTCATTTATTCCCAGAAACGTTTCCCCTTCGCTCTAGTGAAAAAGGATCTGTTGAGGGGCGGTGTAAAATATTACAATTTCGTCGCATTAAAATTTCACAGTATTTTCGTAATTTTTTCCCGGAAACGTTTCCCTTTCGCTCTCGTGAAAAAGGATCTGTTGAGGGGCGGTATAAAATATTACAATTTCGTCGCATTAAAATTTCACAGAAATATCGTCATTTTTTCCCAGAAACGTTTCCCTTTCGCTCTCGGGAAAAAGTATCAGTTGAGGGGCGGTATAAAATATTACAATTTCGGCGAATTAAAATTTCACAGAATTTTCGTCATTTTTTCCAGGAAACGTGTCCCTTTCGCTCTCGTGAAAAACGATCTGTTGAGGGGCGGTATAAAATATTACAATTTCGTCGCATTAAAATTTCACAGAATTTTCGTCATTTTTTCCCGGAAACGTTTCCCCTTTCGCTCTCGTCAAAAAGGATCTTTTGAGGGGCGGTATAAAATATTACAATTTCATTGATTTAAAATTTCACAGAAATTTCGTCATTTTTTCCCGGAAACTTTTCCCTTTCGCTCTCGTGAAAAAGGATCTGTTGAGGGGTTCGCATTAAAATTTCACAGTATTTTCGTCATTTTTTCCCAGAAACGTTTCCCCTTTCGCTCTCGTGAAAAAGGATCTGTTGAGGGGCGGTATAAAATATTACAATTTCGTCGCATTAAAATTTCCCAGAATTTTCGTAATTTTTTCCCGGAAACGTTTCCCTTTCGCTCTCGTGAAAAAGTATCAGTTGAGGGGCGGTATAAAATATTACAATTTCGTCGCATTAAAATTTCACAGTATTTTCGTCATTTTTCCCCGGAAACGTTTCCCTTTCGCACTCGTGAAAAAGGATCTGTTGAGGGGCGGTATAAAATATTAGAATTTCGTCGCATTAAAATTTCACAGTATTTTCGTCTTTTTTTCCCAGAAACGTTTACCTTTCGCTCTCGTGAAAAAGGATCTGTTGAGGGGCGGTATAAAATATTACAATTTCATCGCATTAAAATTTCACAGAAATTTCGTCATTTTTTCGCACAAACGTTTCCCCTTTCGCTCTCGTGAAAAAGGATCTGTTGAGGGGCGGTATAAAATATTAAAATTTCGTCGCATTAAAATTTCACAGAAATTTCGTAATTTTTTCGCACAAACGTTTCCCCTTTCGCTCTCGTGAAAAAGTATCTGTTGAGGGGCGGTATAAAATATTACAATTTCGTCGCATTAAAATTTCACAGTATTTTCGTCATTTTTCCCCGGAAACGTTTCCCTTTCGCTCTCGTGAAAAAGTATCAGTTGAGGGGCGGTATAAAATATTACAATTTCGTCGCATTAAAATTTCACAGTATTTTCGTCTTTTTTTCCCAGAAACTTTCCCTTTCGCTCTCGTGAAAACGGATCTGTTGAGGGGCGGTATAAAATATTACAATTTCGTCGCATTAAAATTTCACAGAATTTTCGTTATTTTTTCCCTTTCGCTCTCGTGAAAAAGTATCTGTTGAGGGGCGGTATAAAATATTACAATTTCTTCGCATTAAAATTTCACAGTATTTTCGTCATTTTTTCCCAGAAACGTTTCCCCTTTCGCTCTCGTGAAAAAGGATCTGTTGAGGGGCGGTATAAAATATTACAATTTCGTCGCATTAAAATTTCCTAGAATTTTCGTAATTTTTTCCCGGAAACGTTTCCCTTTCGCTCTCGTGAAAAAGTATCTGTTGAGGGGCGGTATAAAATATTATAATTTCGTCGCATTAAAATTTCCGAGAATTTTCGTAATTTTTTCCCGGAAACGTTTCCCTTTCGCTCTCGTGAAAAAGTATCTGTTGAGGGGCGGTATAAAATATTACAATTTCGTCGCATTAAAATTTCACAGTATTTTCGTCATTTTTCCCCGGAAACGTTTCCCTTTCGCTCTCGTGAAAAAGTATCAGTTGAGGGGCGGTATAAAATATTACAATTTCGTCGCATTAAAATTTCACAGTATTTTCGTCTTTTTTTCCCAGAAACTTTCCGTTTCGCTCTCGTGAAAACGGATCTGTTGAGGGGCGGTATAAAATATTACAATTTCTTCGCATTAAAATTTCACAGTATTTTCGTCATTTTTTCCCAGAAACGTTTCCCCTTTCGCTCTCGTGAAAAAGGATCTGTTGAGGGGCGGTATAAAATATTACAATTTCGTCGCATTAAAATTTCCTAGAATTTTCGTAATTTTTTCCCGGAAACGTTTCCCTTTCGCTCTCGTGAAAAAGTATCTGTTGAGGGGCGGTATAAAATATTATAATTTCGTCGCATTAAAATTTCCGAGAATTTTCGTAATTTTTTCCCGGAAACGTTTCCCTTTCGCTCTCGTGAAAAAGTATCTGTTGAGGGGCGGTATAAAATATTACAATTTCGTCGCATTAAAATTTCACAGTATTTTCGTCATTTTTCCCCGGAAACGTTTCCCTTTCGCTCTCGTGAAAAAGTATCAGTTGAGGGGCGGTATAAAATATTACAATTTCGTCGCATTAAAATTTCACAGTATTTTCGTCTTTTTTTCCCAGAAACTTTCCCTTTCGCTCTCGTGAAAACGGATCTGTTGAGGGGCGGTATAAAATATTACAATTTCGTCGCATTAAAATTTCACAGAATTTTCGTTATTTTTTCCCTTTCGCTCTCGTGAAAAAGTATCTGTTGAGGGGCGGTATAAAATATTACAATTTCTTCGCATTAAAATTTCACAGTATTTTCGTCATTTTTTCCCAGAAACGTTTCCCCTTTCGCTCTCGTGAAAAAGGATCTGTTGAGGGGCGGTATAAAATATTACAATTTCGTCGCATTAAAATTTCCTAGAATTTTCGTAATTTTTTCCCGGAAACGTTTCCTTTTCGCTCTCGTGAAAAAGTATCTGTTGAGGGGCGGTATAAAATATTATAATTTCGTCGCATTAAAATTTCCGAGAATTTTCGTAATTTTTTCCCGGAAACGTTTCCCTTTCGCTCTCGTGAAAAAGTATCTGTTGAGGGGCGGTATAAAATATTACAATTTCGTCGCATTAAAATTTCACAGTATTTTCGTCATTTTTCCCCGGAAACGTTTCCCTTTCGCTCTCGTGAAAAAGTATCAGTTGAGGGGCGGTATAAAATATTACAATTTCGTCGCATTAAAATTTCACAGTATTTTCGTCTTTTTTTCCCAGAAACTTTCCGTTTCGCTCTCGTGAAAACGGATCTGTTGAGGGGCGGTATAAAATATTACAATTTCGTCGCATTAAAATTTCACAGAATTTTCGTTATTTTTTCCCTTTCGCTCTCGTGAAAAAGTATCTGTTGAGGGGCGGTATAAAATATTACAATTTCTTCGCATTAAAATTTCACAGTATTTTCGTCATTTTTTCCCAGAAACGTTTCCCCTTTCGCTCTCGTGAAAAAGGATCTGTTGAGGGGCGGTATAAAATATTACAATTTCGTCGCATTAAAATTTCCTAGAATTTTCGTAATTTTTTCCCGGAAACGTTTCCCTTTCGCTCTCGTGAAAAAGTATCTGTTGAGGGGCGGTATAAAATATTATAATTTCGTCGCATTAAAATTTCCGAGAATTTTCGTAATTTTTTCCCGGAAACGTTTCCCTTTCGCTCTCGTGAAAAAGTATCTGTTGAGGGGCGGTATAAAATATTACAATTTCGTCGCATTAAAATTTCACAGTATTTTCGTCATTTTTCCCCGGAAACGTTTCCCTTTCGCTCTCGTGAAAAAGTATCAGTTGAGGGGCGGTATAAAATATTACAATTTCGTCGCATTAAAATTTCACAGTATTTTCGTCTTTTTTTCCCAGAAACTTTCCCTTTCGCTCTCGTGAAAACGGATCTGTTGAGGGGCGGTATAAAATATTACAATTTCGTCGCATTAAAATTTCACAGAATTTTCGTTATTTTTTCCCTTTCGCTCTCGTGAAAAAGTATCTGTTGAGGGGCGGTATAAAATATTACAATTTCTTCGCATTAAAATTTCACAGTATTTTCGTCATTTTTTCCCAGAAACGTTTCCCCTTTCGCTCTCGTGAAAAAGGATCTGTTGAGGGGCGGTATAAAATATTACAATTTCGTCGCATTAAAATTTCCTAGAATTTTCGTAATTTTTTCCCGGAAACGTTTCCCTTTCGCTCTCGTGAAAAAGTATCTGTTGAGGGGCGGTATAAAATATTATAATTTCGTCGCATTAAAATTTCCGAAAATTTTCGTAATTTTTTCCCGGAAACGTTTCCCTTTCGCTCTCGTGAAAAAGTATCTGTTGAGGGGCGGTATAAAATATTACAATTTCGTCGCATTAAAATTTCACAGTATTTTCGTCATTTTTCCCCGGAAACGTTTCCCTTTCGCTCTCGTGAAAAAGTATCAGTTGAGGGGCGGTATAAAATATTACAATTTCGTCGCATTAAAATTTCACAGTATTTTCGTCTTTTTTTCCCAGAAACTTTCCCTTTCGCTCTCGTGAAAACGGATCTGTTGAGGGGCGGTATAAAATATTACAATTTCGTCGCATTAAAATTTCACAGAATTTTCGTTATTTTTTCCCTTTCGCTCTCGTGAAAAAGTATCTGTTGAGGGGCGGTATAAAATATTACAATTTCTTCGCATTAAAATTTCACAGTATTTTCGTCATTTTTTCCCAGAAACGTTTCCCCTTTCGCTCTCGTGAAAAAGGATCTGTTGAGGGGCGGTATAAAATATTACAATTTCGTCGCATTAAAATTTCCTAGAATTTTCGTAATTTTTTCCCGGAAACGTTTCCTTTTCGCTCTCGTGAAAAAGTATCTGTTGAGGGGCGGTATAAAATATTATAATTTCGTCGCATTAAAATTTCCGAGAATTTTCGTAATTTTTTCCCGGAAACGTTTCCCTTTCGCTCTCGTGAAAAAGTATCTGTTGAGGGGCGGTATAAAATATTACAATTTCGTCGCATTAAAATTTCACAGTATTTTCGTCATTTTTCCCCGGAAACGTTTCCCTTTCGCTCTCGTGAAAAAGTATCAGTTGAGGGGCGGTATAAAATATTACAATTTCGTCGCATTAAAATTTCACAGTATTTTCGTCTTTTTTTCCCAGAAACTTTCCGTTTCGCTCTCGTGAAAACGGATCTGTTGAGGGGCGGTATAAAATATTACAATTTCGTCGCATTAAAATTTCACAGAATTTTCGTTATTTTTTCCCTTTCGCTCTCGTGAAAAAGTATCTGTTGAGGGGCGGTATAAAATATTACAATTTCTTCGCATTAAAATTTCACAGTATTTTCGTCATTTTTTCCCAGAAACGTTTCCCCTTTCGCTCTCGTGAAAAAGGATCTGTTGAGGGGCGGTATAAAATATTACAATTTCGTCGCATTAAAATTTCCTAGAATTTTCGTAATTTTTTCCCGGAAACGTTTCCCTTTCGCTCTCGTGAAAAAGTATCTGTTGAGGGGCGGTATAAAATATTATAATTTCGTCGCATTAAAATTTCACAGAAATTTCGTAATTTTTTCGCACAAACGTTTCCCCTTTCGCTCTCGTGAAAAAGTATCTGTTGAGGGGCGGTATAAAATATTACAATTTCGTCGCATTAAAATTTCACAGTATTTTCGTCATTTTTCCCCGGAAACGTTTCCCTTTCGCTCTCGTGAAAAAGTATCAGTTGAGGGGCGGTATAAAATATTACAATTTCGTCGCATTAAAATTTCACAGTATTTTCGTCTTTTTTTCCCAGAAACTTTCCCTTTCGCTCTCGTGAAAACGGATCTGTTGAGGGGCGGTATAAAATATTACAATTTCGTCGCATTAAAATTTCACAGAATTTTCGTTATTTTTTCCCTTTCGCTCTCGTGAAAAAGTATCTGTTGAGGGGCGGTATAAAATATTACAATTTCTTCGCATTAAAATTTCACAGTATTTTCGTCATTTTTTCCCAGAAACGTTTCCCCTTTCGCTCTCGTGAAAAAGGATCTGTTGAGGGGCGGTATAAAATATTACAATTTCGTCGCATTAAAATTTCCTAGAATTTTCGTAATTTTTTCCCGGAAACGTTTCCCTTTCGCTCTCGTGAAAAAGTATCTGTTGAGGGGCGGTATAAAATATTATAATTTCGTCGCATTAAAATTTCCGAGAATTTTCGTAATTTTTTCCCGGAAACGTTTCCCTTTCGCTCTCGTGAAAAAGTATCTGTTGAGGGGCGGTATAAAATATTACAATTTCGTCGCATTAAAATTTCACAGTATTTTCGTCATTTTTCCCCGGAAACGTTTCCCTTTCGCTCTCGTGAAAAAGTATCAGTTGAGGGGCGGTATAAAATATTACAATTTCGTCGCATTAAAATTTCACAGTATTTTCGTCTTTTTTTCCCAGAAACTTTCCCTTTCGCTCTCGTGAAAACGGATCTGTTGAGGGGCGGTATAAAATATTACAATTTCGTCGCATTAAAATTTCACAGAATTTTCGTTATTTTTTCAATTTCGCTCTCGTGAAAAAGTATCTGTTGAGGGGCGGTATAAAATATTACAATTTCTTCGCATTAAAATTTCACAGTATTTTCGTCATTTTTTCCCAGAAACGTTTCCCCTTTCGCTCTCGTGAAAAAGGATCTGTTGAGGGGCGGTATAAAATATTAAAATTTCGTCGCATTAAAATTTCACAGAAATTTCGTCATTTTTTCCCAGAAACGTTTCCCCTTTCGCTCTCGTGTAAAAGGATCTGTAGAGGGGCGGTATAAAATATTACAATTTCATTGATTTAAAATTTCACAGAATGTTCGTCATTTTTTCCCGGAAACGTTTCCCTTTCGCTCTCGTGAAAAACGATCTGTTGAGGGGCGTTATAAAATATTACAATTCCGTCGCATTAAAATTTCACAGAATTTTCGTTATTTTTTCCCGGGAACGTTTCCCTTTCGCTCTCGTGAAAATGTATCTGTTGAGGGGCGGTATAAAATATTACAATTTCGTCGCATTAAAATTTCACAGAAATTTCGTAATTTTTTCGCACAAACGTTTCCCCTTTCGCTCTCGTGAAAAAGGATCTGTTGAGGGGCGGTATAAAATATTACAATTTCGTCGCATTAAAATTTCATAGAAATTTCGTCATTTTTTCGCACAAACGTTTCCCCTTTCGCTCTCGTGAAAAAGGATCTGTTGAGGGGCGGTATAAAATATTAAAATTTCGTCGCATTAAAATTTCACAGAAATTTCGTCATTTTTTCCCAGAAACGTTTCCCCTTTCGCTCTCGTGAAAAAGGATCTGTAGAGGGGCGGTATAAAATATTACAATTTCATTGATTTAAAATTTTACAGAATTTTCGTCATTTTTTCCCGGAAACGTTTCCCTTTCGCTCTCGTGAAAAACGATCTGTTGAGGGGCGGTATAAAATATTACAATTTCGTCGCATTAAAATTTCACAGAATTTTCGTTATTTTTTCCCTTTCGCTCTCGTGAAAAAGTATCTGTTGAGAGGCGGTATAAAATATTACAATTTCTTCGCATTAAAATTTCACAGTATTTTCGTCTTTTTTTCCCAGAAACGTTTCCCCTTTCGCTCTCGTGAAAAAGGATCTGTTGAGGGGCGGTATAAAATATTACAATTTCGTCGCATTAAAATTTCCCAGAATTTTCGTAATTTTTTCCCGGAAACGTTTCCCTTTCGCTCTCGTGAAAAAGTATCAGTTGAGGGGCGGTATAAAATATTACAATTTCGTCGCATTAAAATTTCACAGTATTTTCGTCATTTTTCCCCGGAAACGTTTCCCTTTCGCACTCGTGAAAAAGGATCTGTTGAGGGGCGGTATAAAATATTAGAATTTCGTCGCATTAAAATTTCACAGTATTTTCGTCTTTTTTTCCCAGAAACGTTTACCTTTCGCTCTCGTGAAAAAGGATCTGTTGAGGGGCGGTATAAAATATTACAATTTCGTCGCATTAAAATTTCACAGAAATTTCGTCATTTTTTCGCACAAACGTTTCCCCTTTCGCTCTCGTGAAAAAGGATCTGTTGAGGGGCGGTATAAAATATTACAATTTCGTCGCATTAAAATTTCATAGAAATTTCGTCATTTTTTCGCACAAACGTTTCCCCTTTCGCTCTCGTGAAAAAGGATCTGTTGAGGGGCGGTATAAAATATTAAAATTTCGTCGCATTAAAATTTCACAGAAATTTCGTCATTTTTTCCCAGAAACGTTTCCCCTTTCGCTCTCGTGAAAAAGGATCTGTAGAGGGGCGGCATAAAATATTACAATTTCATTGATTTAAATTTTCACAGAATTTTCGTCATTTTTTCCCGGAAACGTTTCCCTTTCGCTCTCGTGAAAAAGTATCTGTTGAGGGGCGGTATAAAATATTATAATTTCGTCGCATTAAAATTTCCGAGAATTTTCGTAATTTTTTCCCGGAAACGTTTCCCTTTCGCTCTCGTTAAAAATATCAGTTGAGGGGCGGTATAAAATATTACAATTTCGTCGCATTAAAATTTCCTAGAATTTTCGTAATTTTTTCCCGGAAACGTTTCCCTTTCGCTCTCGTGAAAAAGTATCTGTTGAGGGGCGGTATAAAATATTATAATTTCGTCGCATTAAAATTTCCGAGAATTTTCGTAATTTTTTCCCGGAAACGTTTCCCTTTCGCTCTCGTGAAAAAGTATCAGTTGAGGGGCGGTATAAAATATTACAATTTCGTCGCATTAAAATTTCACAGTATTTTCGTCATTTTTCCCCGGAAACGTTTCCCTTTCGCTCTCGTGAAAAAGTATCAGTTGAGGGGCGGTATAAAATATTACAATTTCGTCGCATTAAAATTTCACAGTATTTTCGTCTTTTTTTCCCAGAAACGTTTCCCTTTCGCTCTCGTGAAAACGGATCTGTTGAGGGGCGGTATAAAATATTACAATTTCGTCGCATTAAAATTTCACAGAATTTTCGTTATTTTTTCCCTTTCGCTCTCGTGAAAAAGTATCTGTTGAGAGGCGGTATAAAATATTACAATTTCTTCGCATTAAAATTTCACAGTATCTTCGTCATTTTTTCCCAGAAACGTTTCCCCTTTCGCTCTCGTGAAAAAGGATCTGTTGAGGGGCGGTATAAAATATTACAATTTCGTCGCATTAAAATTTCCTAGAATTTTCGTAATTTTTTCCCGGAAACGTTTCCCTTTCGCTCTCGTGAAAAAGTATCTGTTGAGGGGCGGTATAAAATATTATAAGTTCGTCGCATTAAAATTTCCGAGAATTTTCGTAATTTTTTCCCGGAAACGTTTCCCTTTCGCTCTCGTGAAAAAGTATCAGTTGAGGGGCGGTATAAAATATTACAATTTCGTCGCATTAAAATTTCACAGTATTTTCGTCATTTTTCCCCGGAAAAGTTTCCCTTTCGCTCTCGTGAAAAAGTATCAGTTGAGGGGCGGTATAAAATATTACAATTTCGTCGCATTAAAATTTCACAGTATTTTCGTCTTTTTTTCCCAGAAACGTTTCCCTTTCGCTCTCGTGAAAACGGATCTGTTGAGGGGCGGTATAAAATATTACAATTTCGTCGCATTAAAATTTCACAGTATTTTCGTCTTTTTTTCCCAGAAACGTTTCCCTTTCGCTCTCGTGAAAAAGAATCTGTTGAGGGGCGGTATAAAATATTACAATTTCGTCGCATTAAAATTTCACAGAAATTTCGTCATTTTTTCGCACAAACGTTTCCCCTTTCGCTCTCGTGAAAAAGGATCTATTGAAGGTCGGTATAAAATATTACAATTTCATCGCATTAAAATTTCACAGTATTTTCGTCATTTTTTCCCAGAAACGTTTCCCTTTCCCGCTCGTGAAAAAGGATGTGTTGAGGGGCGGTATAAAATATTATAATTTCGTCGCATTAAAATTTCACAGTATTTTCGTCATTTTTTCGCACAAACGTTTCCCCTTTCGCTCTCGTGAAAAAGGATCTGTTGAGGGGCGGTATAAAATATTACAATTTCGTCGCATTAAAATTTCACAGAAATTTCGTCATTTTTTCCCAGAAACGTTTCCCTTTCGCTCTCGTGAAAAAGGATCTGTTGAGGGGCGGTATAAAATATTAAAATTTCGTCGCATTAAAATTTCACAGAAATTTCGTCATTTTTTCCCAGAAACGTTTCCCTTTCGCTCTCGTGAAAAACGATCTGTTGAGGGGCGGTATAAAATATTACAATTTCGTCGCATTAAAATTTCACAGAATTTTCGTCATTTTTTCCCGGGAACGTTTCCCTTTCGCTCTCGTGAAAAAGTACCTGTTGAGGGGCGGTATAAAATATTACAATTTCTTCGCATTAAAATTTCACAGTATTTTCGTCATTTTTTCCCAGAAACGTTTCCCCTTTCGCTCTCGTGAAAAAGTATCTGTTGAGGGGCGGTATAAAATATTACAATTTCGTCGCATTAAAATTTCACAGTATTTTCGTCATTTTATCCCAGAAACGTTTCCCCTTTCGATCTCGTGAAAAAGGATCTGTTGAGGGGTGGTATAAAATAATACAATTTCGTCGCATTGAAATTTCCCAACATTTTCGTCATTTTTTCCCAGAAACGTTTCCCCTTTCGCTCTCGTGAAAAAGGATCTGTTGAGGGGCGGTATAAATTATTACAATTTCGTCGCATTAAAATTTCACAGAAATTTCGTCATTTTTTCCCAGAAACGTTTCCCCTTTCGCTCTCGTGAAAAAGGATCTCTTGAGGGGCGGTATAGAATATTACAATTTCATTGATTTAAAATTTCACAGAATTTTCGTCATTTTTTCCCGGAAACGTTTCCCCTTTCGCTCTCGTGAAAAAGTATCTGTTGAGGGGCGGTATACAATATTACAATTTCGTCGCATTAAAATTTAACAGAATTTTCGTCATTTTTCCCCGGAAACGTTTCCCTTTCGCTCTCGTGAAAAAAGATCTGTTGAGGGGCGGTATAAAATATTACAATTTCGTCTCATTAAAATTTCACAGTATTTTCGTCATTTATTCCCAGAAACATTTCCCCTTCGCTCTAGTGAAAAAAGATCTGTTGAGGGGCGGTATAAAATATTACAATTTCGTCGCATTAAAATTTCATAGAAATTTCGTCATTTTTTCGCACAAACGTTTCCCCTTTCGCTCTCGTGATAAAGGATCTGTTGAGGGGCGGTATAAAATATTAAAATTTCGTCGCATTAAAATTTCACAGAAATTTCGTCATTTTTTCCCAGAAACGTTTCCCCTTTCGCTCTCGTGAAAAAGGATCTGTAGAGGGGCGGTATAAAATATTACAATTTCATTGATTTAAAATTTCACAGAATTTTCGTCATTTTTTCCCGGAAACGTTTCCCTTTCGCTCTCGTGAAAAACGATCTGTTGAGGGGCGGTATAAAATATTACAATTTCTTCGCATTAAAATTTCACAGTATTTTCGTCATTTTTTCCCAGAAACGTTTCCCTTTCGCTCTCGTGAAAAAGTATCTGTTGAGGGGCGGTATAAAATATTACAATTTCGTCGCATTAAAATTTCCCAGAATTTTCGTAATTTTTTCCCGGAAACGTTTCCCTTTCGCTCTCGTGAAAAAGTATCAGTTGAGGGGCGGTATAAAATATTACAATTTCGTCGCATTAAAATGTCACAGTATTTTCGTCATTTTTCCCCGGAAACGTTTCCCTTTCGCACTCGTGAAAAAGGATCTGTTGAGGGGCGGTATAAAATATTAGAATTTCGTCGCATTAAAATTTCACAGTATTTTCGTCTTTTTTTCCCAGAAACGTTTCCCTTTCGCTCTCGTGAAAACGGATCTGTTGAGGGGCGGTATAAAATATTACAATTTCGTCGCATTAAAATTTCACAGTATTTTCGTCTTTTTTTCCCAGAAACGTTTCCCTTTCGCTCTCGCGAAAAAGGATCTGTTGAGGGGCGGTATAAAATATTACAATTTCGTCGCATTAAAATTTCACAGAAATTTCGTCATTTTTTCGCACAAACGTTTCCCCTTTCGCTCTCGTGAAAAAGGATCTGTTGAGGGGCGGTATAAAATATTAAAATTTCGTCGCATTAAAATTTCACAGAAATTTCGTCATTTTTTCCGAGAAACGTTTCCCCTTTCGCTCTCGTGAAAAAGGATCTGTTGAGGGGCGGTATAAAATATTACAATTTCGTCGCATTAAAATTTCACAGAATTTTCGTAATTTTTTCCCGGAAACGTTTCCCTTTCGCTCTCGTGAAAAAGTATCTGTTGAGGGGCGGTATAAAATATTACAATTTCGTCGCATTAAAATTTCCGAGAATTTTCGTAATTTTTTCCCGGAAACGTTTCCCTTTCGTCATTTTCTGCATACGAGGGCTAATTAGACCGGGACCTACAATTTTTTGCCGATTCCGAACGGCAGGATTTTTTTATACTCGTCGAGGGGTAACGTAGTGGAGGAGCTAGCCTTGAAAATGGAGTGTCAATCAAAATAGACATGGGCGTGGGTAAGCCGAGGAGCTAGTAATTGTTTCTTGTCTCGCCCCTCACCCTACAGATGGCGCTACAGTCTTTTTGTGCCCACCTTCAATGCATTGTAGGAACGCTTACTCTTTAACCAGCTTTGATCAAAACTGAGAAAAATCTATTAAGTTAGCTCATTTAAGTTATCTTCGATTCAGTTATCTCTTCAGTTTGGTAGATGATTCAAGTGCACGCAGACGGCATTACAGCCTATGTCACTTGGTTCTATATAGATAAAAAAATCCCACCTCTTTCAATTGTTCAAATGTCGGTATATCTCAAAAATGTTAAAAATAACACTTGGCTCCTTTTATATAAAATCCGTGCAAATTATTCTAAGTACTAGGCTCCCATGAGGTGAAAGCTGTGGACAAAGAACTCTGGATCACGAAGCACCCTGATGGAAGTGTTTTGAGTGTTTTCTCATACCATTACGAACCTTCCCCCTTCTTACGTAGACACTAACCAACCACAACAAATTTATTCCGTGCCACCCGAACATACCCTGAAAAGTAAAAAAAATATTTTTTAATTGTAACGTATAAAATGGCACCACAACAAAATTACATTTAGAGTATAAAATTAATCGTAAAGTTAACGTAAAAATAAAAAAAATAATAGACATAAATTTTAAAAAATGAAAGATAATTGAGCGAGAGAAATCGGAAGTAGTTTGCATGAAAAACTTGGACCCAATTTTTTTTGCATTTCCAAATTGTGCAGTACAATTTTGATTGTATTTACAAAAATATCTTACTACACTTTAACGGTATAAACAAGTCACTCCTATGTAACAGAACACGCGCCCAAGCTTCTCAGAATTTTTTTTCCTCCAATAATTGTTGGTAAAACACGGCTTCGAGACTGGCGTGGGGCAATCCCTGGACCCAACCCCCCCCCCCAATATCACGGCAATGCTAGGAATATTGAAACCTTTCTACGGAAGAATTGGATAAGGTGGCAGAGTATGCTCAATCGTCCGAATAGGACAAACTTTTTCCCTTGACGTAGAAGTTAAAGGGGGAAGCAGCAGAGAGAGAATTTCAGAGGAATAATCTGAAACATTGGCTCGTTATGAGGTCAATGAACCTCTTCTTGAGCTTACCAGGAAATTCCTGAACTCGTAACAACGGCCGGGAGAGACGGTCAGGGAGTTCGCTACAGGGCTAGAAGCCCTGACGTTCAAATGTGTGGAAGGAACCATTGCTGGTACAGTAGCAGGGGAGCGGGTGAAGAAAAACCTGTTACTGAATGCGTTTGTGCAGGGGGTACAAACCAACATAAAATGGCTGGTTTTGACCAGCAACAACAAAAGTTTTGAAGACGCCTTAATGCAGGCCAAGATAGAGGAGGAACATTTCCTCAGCAAACGTGGTACATAGTACCGCCCACCTATACAATTCAGTGGCGGCTACTCGCTCTGGTCAAGATCCCATCAGAGAGCTGACAGAACAGGTTGCCAACTTGCAATAACAATTGAACGCTCTGCAGCTCTCAATGAACAGGCAAACAAAACGTCCCGCACCAATCACTTTCTGGAATTGTGGTAGTGTGGGCCACAAGGCAAACACATGAAGGGCAAGATCGACAACAGCGGGCCCAAGAAATAATGATTTGCACAGACCAGGTCGAGGGCAAGTAAGAGCAGATACGGGATACTATCAGGGAAACGGGACCAGCCCGGTGCAGTGGTAAGACAAACTACTGACATCAGTGAGGGTGCTTCTGTATTGGTACCACAAGTCCACATATTCGAAGTAGAGAGGTTATCTCTCCATCATTGAGGTGACAGTTTCCCTGACCAACAAGAGTCTGAAGTGTTTGATAGATGGTTCAGAGACGGGGGCAAATGTAAATTTAATTCACAGGAATTTTGAGGGGTTGATTCAGTGGAGACCTAACCTTGCCAACTAAGAGGGAGGTGGCATCACTCATGGTGTGATGATTATCAAAGAACAAGTCATTCTGTTTGTACAGTTTGGCTCGGTATCTTTACCCGTTACATTTTTTGTGTCCCCGGTACCGTTCTCGACGAGTTATTCAGCTTTACTTGGCTTTCCCTTTCTGGTAGAGAACGGTATCAATATATCTACTGTGAGTACGTCCATTGAAGGACCTGAATTTTCCCACCTTCTTCTAACTTTTGAAGCCCCCAGTTCCCACTCTGTGGCACTATGGCACTAGCCCCTCAAGATGTCCCAAAGGAGGAAGTTTTAGATGTGGCCATGTCCCCAAGAAGGCCCTATTCCCTCCCATTCAGAAAGTGTAGTCAAGTTGAGACTTAAGACTGTGTATATGAGATTTGAAAATGGAGAAATTTTCCCAGTAGAGCTCCCTAAAGGGAGGTCATTGGCATTGTTGTCCACATCAGTAAGTAGTGTCCTACCGGTGGGAGCAATTTTTGTTAATATATGTAACTTTGGTGACGTTCCCCATCACCTTAAATAAGGGCATGAAGTTAGCCAAAGTATTTTCAATGTCAACTGAGATACAGTCCACTGCATTGAACACGATCTCGTTGGATGAAGAACCTGAGATCAGCAGAGACAGGTACACCTGAGGCGGTGAATTTTCATTGGACCATCTTTCCCCACATCAACGACATGAGCTATCCCAGTTGTTATCAGAATATTTCCATCTGTTTGCGAAGGCTGTGTCAGACTTGGAGGGCTGGGATACCCTCCTCCACAGGATTTATCTTCGGCACTACGTCCCCATTCGGCAAAAGCCATATACGGTACCCTTCCATTTAAAAGAAGAATTAGATAGGCAAATTAACATATCACCAGTCTCTAAAATCACGTTTTTCAAAACGTAGACAAAGCGATGCTCGTTCCATGAAATAGGGGAATAATATAACATAACAATTAAAATACTGTGTATATGTAAAAGGCACTAGAACAAGCCCAATTTCAGAAATAGATCAAACTGCTATCAGATATACAGAAATAGTTCAAACTGCAAATGTAAATTGTAAAAACTGTTCACCTGTCGTGTTTGTTACCCATCTGAAAAGCAAGTAAAACAGGACAATATAAAGATTGCAGAGAAAACACGATTTAGTTGTTGCGCCCGTATTAAGACCAGGATGTGAATCAACTTCATGTGGTTTTGCACCCACAATGATATATATATATATTATATGCCTGTTCTTAAAAAATGATACACACTAAAATACAATAAATATTCCTTTTTTACTTTAATTTCTTGAACGAGCACTAGCTCAAACAGTTTTCAATTTATCGATGTATCGTACAAAAAAAAAATATGAGTCTTACACCTTATTGAATACAAGTATTACGGGGCGTTATTCAAAGTTCATGATAATGTTGATACGTCTGAATAGTGCTGATCTGTTTGTGATATTAGGATACCAGTCGAACGGGTATTGATTAGACGTTATGATAATGAGTGGTGCCTTGAACTGTACGAACCCTCCTTTTATGGGTTCACGTAGAGGATATCGATCTCAAGAGGGAGTCAAAGGTTAGCCAGGAGTAGAAGTCGTTGATGATGACTACGTCGTGTTCCATGTATCCGTCCCACCAGTCACCTCTCATCTTGTGGTATGTGTCAGGATAGTTGCGTGCAGCTTGTGCCGACTTGCCAGTACCAGGAGGTGCCCAGAAAACGAGACAGGCTGTTTGGAAGTCTCTGGGGGTTTCGTATAGCATAGCATACTTCTGAAAGAAAGTATGAAATCTAGCGCTTACGCTAAAGAATTTATCATATATATCTTTGGTACTGTCTCTGATATCTTTTTAATCAATCAACGTTTTCACGCTGTACACGGTGCAGATAACCTGCTCCTAGGAAAACCCGGCTTAAAACAGGTTTTTCTTTCTCTCTGAGCGCACTTGGCGTTCTCTTGGTGACGGCCAGCAGGTCGCCAACGGACACTTAGCGAAAACGCTCTACAACATTAACATTGTTTCATATCGCTCACCATTGACGTAAACTGTTTTTCCAACAGTCTTTCTGGCAACGTCGAAGAGATATGGTCAAATTAAGAAATCAAAGGTGAAGCCACACCAGTCTGACTTTTGGCTGATGAAGGGGTTGTTGAACAAATAGAAAACCCACACGCAAATATAGGCTATGTTTAACACAAGGAAATTGTGTGTATTATCGCTGCCAGAAAGCGTGAAATGTGCTTCAGCAGTCCAATGAATAATGTGAAGCCAGTAGTTTTTTTTCTATTTTAAGGCTCTAATGACGATTTTTTGTGAAAATTGTCGAAAATGGTTTTATAAATTTACTACGGGGAAGGGCATAGCCCCCTTCCACCTTCTGCGGCCAAATCCCTTTTCTTCTCATATCATATCTTGTTTATACAAATACAAATACAAATACAACGCCACAACAGGCAAAATGCCCAACGAGGTGGCTGATAAAAAGATGCCCATAAAAATATGGTTGTCATATGTTTCAAAAATACAGCAACCCAATTAAAAATGCAATTAACACAAATTACAAACAATATATACACATGATAAAATATTATACGATGCCCATAAAGATTACTTATGGTTGTCTTATTCTAAGAATGGATAGCTTCTCGATTTACCCCAACATGTTTATCGTATTTCTTTTTAAACGTGTCAATTGTGTTACAATTTACTACCTCCGGGGGTAAGCTATTCCATTTATTAACAACCCTATTGGAGAAAAATTCCCTGCGACACCATAACCTTGCATTGTCCCTCACCAATCGATACTGGTGTCCCCTTGTAAAAGCAGTCGATTGGCGGTGTACTAAAAGTTCATGGTCCATCCTATCCATCCCATTGAAAATTTTGAACACTTCGATCATATCTCCTCGACACCTGCGTTCATCCAATGTAAACATATTCAAAAAATGAAGTCTTTCTTCATAACTCAAGCCCTGTGTGCCAATAAGGACACGCGTAGCTCTTCTCTGCACCCCTTCAACCAAGTCTATGTCCCTCTGTAGGTATGGTCTCCAAAACCTTACAGCATACTCCAGTCCAGGACGAACTAAGCCTCGAAAAAGAGGAAGAATGACTTTAGGAGAACGCGAAGAGACCTTTTTGAAAATGAGACCAAGCATTCTATTCGATTTTTTGACAACCGCTGAACAATGTTCAGAAAACTTAAGTCGCTCGTCAATGAGAATTCCCAAATCGGTGACTCTAGTTGCATCCGGGATAGTGACACCATTCAACTCGTAAGAGAACCGTGGGTTGTTCGAACCAAAATGAGCGACCATGCACTTATCTACGCTAAACGTCATGCTCCATTCATTTGCCCATGCTGCAATCTTGTTTAAGTTGGTCTGGAGCAACTCCCTATCGCTTTCATTCCCGATTACCCCCATTAGCTTCACATCATCTGCGAATTTGCTAGTAATTCCATCGATACCCTGATCGAGTTTATCGATAAAAAGTGAAAAAAGTATGGGGCCAAGGACACTTCCCTGAGGAACTCCACTTGTGACGTCTGTCCAACCAGAGAATTCCCCGTTCACCATAACTCGTTGCGACCTATCTCTTAACCACGATTCTATCCAATTCAGCAAGTTGCCCCCTATTCCAATCTCGTGTAAACGCTTCAAGAGTTTGCCATGTTGGACCCGATCGAATGCCTTCTGGAAATCAAGGTAAACAACGTCGACATTTTTGCTCTTACCCAAAGCCTTAGTCACGTAATCATAGAAGCAAAGGAGGTTAGTTACACATGACTTCCCCTTCCTGAACCCATGCTGATTATCCGACAATACATTATTCTCGTCTATCCACTTCACAAACTGCCTTTTGATGATAATTTCCAAAATTTTCGAGAGGGAGCTCGTCAAACTCACTGGACGATAATTAGACACCACTTCTCTACTACCCTTCTTAAATATCGGAACAACGTTAGCCAGTTTCCAATCTCTCGGGACGATACCCTCAGCAACACTACTCCTGTATATCTGTGCGACTGGCCCCAACAATTCATTAGCACCTTCCCTGAGAACCCTGGGATAGATATCATCTGGTCCTGGTGCTTTGCTTGCACATACATTTCTTAGAAGATTTAGGACCTCCACGTCTTCCACTTGAATATCGTTGAGCGTTTTATTACCCCATGCAACACCCGTATATCGAATATCATTATCTCCATTAAAAACCGACGCGAAAAAGTCATTGAAAGCACTACACATGCCTACATTGCTCTCTACTTTTGAGCCTCCTATCGAGAGGGGGCCAACTGTCCCCTTACATCCATTATTGACGTATCGAAAAAATGATTTTGGGTCAGAGCCAATGTTATCTGCCAACCTAGATTCAACTTGCTTTTTACTATCCCTTATCGCTTTCTTCAACAGTCTTCTTTTATCAGTAAACAATGATAGGTCACCTCGTCCACTTTTATACTCTCTGAATGCTCTTTTCTTTTCAAGATAAAGGTTCCGCACGCTATCCGTGAACCATAGAGGGTGTGATGTACAAACACGCTTTTTTCGAACAAAGGGTATGACGTCGTGCAAAACAGAGGACAGCTTCGTACTAAATTCTTCCCATTGACTTACCACCCCTACTGAATCCAACCGGTCTTTGAAAACTTCCGCTAACCTTCTTCGCAAAACATCAAAGTTAGTTCTCCGAAAACAAGGAACCAATCTTTTGTTATCAACCTTACCCGAGGAAAAGTTACAGTGAAATCTGACGATACGATGATCACTGGAAGAAAACTCTTCCCCCACCGAAACATGTTCAACTAGATCCTCAGAACTAGTAAGAACTAAATCCAAAATAGCAGTACCCCTAGTGGCTTCTGATACATGCTGATACAAAAAATTTTCGAGCACCAACTTAAGAAAGTCTCTTTCATACTGATTTCCAGATGAAAGGTTCTCCCAATCAATACCCGGGTAATTGAAATCCCCTAGTATGAGAACCCTCTTTCGCTTACACATGTAGGAAATTTCATCGTGCATTTTGGCGATGTAGTTTTGATCCCTATTCGGTGGATTGTAACAAACCCCAACAATAAGCTTATGACGTCTTTTGTTCTCAAGTTCAACCCATATGGTTTCAATACCACTTCTCTGTACGTTACACTCTCTAGCCTTCAAACATGATTTCACGTATATCAACACTCCACCCCCTTTCCTATCAGATCTATTTCTCAAAAAAGTATCGTATCCGGAGATGTGTAAGAAAGATTCATCCCCATCGTTTGCCCAAGATTCTGTAATGGCTATAAGATCCAAGTCCTCCACAACTATCATAGTTTCTAAAAAATCTTTCTTGTTACCCAAGCTCCTGGCATTTATTAACACACATTTTAATTTGCCCGGTGGTTTGTTGTCAATCGAGAAGCCATCCAAGTCAGAGGTGGGTAATTCCCCGTCAGTACTGTTGTGATTATCATTAACTAACCCGCATTCCCGACTACGTGGTCTGGGAGTAAAAAACCTGACCTAAGACTATCGTAAACCTCCCAGACCCCTCTCTTATTTAGATGGATCCCATCCGAACGAAGCCACCTATCGGTAAATGCGGGAAGCTCCAAGAACGTGACCCCAAGTGAGGAGCAAATGTCCTTCAGGCCTATATTGAATTGGTGGATCCTACTCCTATATCCCCTACTACCCCTTGGCAGCACTGGAATCACTGCCACATCTGAACCCCCCTCCCTAGCGGATAATAGTAAATCCCGGTACTCTGACAGAGACTCACTAATATTCGCTCCTACCTGATTTGTTCCCACCCACAGAATCACCCGCAAGGGCAACTTTCGGCGATGAAAAACGTCTCGAACGTTGCCAATCTTCCCCCCAGGAAGACAACAGCGCTCGAAACCCCGAAAATCCCTACACACTCGGTTCCCAAGTTCCCTAACCATAGAATCGCCGATGATTAAACCCCTATCACTATCCCCCTCTACCTCATCCACGACCACCCATTCGCCCTCTAAAATGTCGTTGTTCGTGGAGATTGCTTCTTCATCAACAGGTGGCTCGACGACCAGAGGGTCCGTTATAACCGGACCCTCTAGCACCCTAACTTTTTCCCGTAAAGCTTCGACCTCGTGTTCCAGCCTTTTTCTATCCAAGCACCCCTTACAATTGAAACTATCAGCTACTATACCCCTAGACCAGGGAAACCTCCCGTCGCAAGCTCTACACAACACTAGTCGAGGTCGAGGCATACTAACACTATTGCTAAAGCTAGATAATAATAATAATACTTAACAATACGAAAATGAGAAACGTTAACTGGAAATTAAAATAATGTAAAATACATTACTATGCAAAATATACGTAAGAGATTATACGAAAAAATTACGTAAAGTAGAATGCTCAGCACTAAATCACGAAGAATAAAATAAATATGTATATAAAGAATACAACACCCTCTAAAAAAAGTATTAAGCTACGAAGTACAATTTATACTTATTAGAATTACAACTCTAACTAACTATCGACTCTAACTAACTAACAACTTAGCTAACTATCTCAAAACACTAACACTACAACAATAGGCCCAAATGGAAGGAAAACAACGTTATTGAGAGTACCCGGGAAAAAGTATACACTGTTTGCTAACACTAACGTCCAAAACCTACGAACTTATATCAAAGAAGCGAGCGAACCTGGCGAAAAAACAACGAAAATGAAATGCGAACGAGAAAAATAAATATAAGTCGATCGAAAATACACAACGAAAATTTAAAAAAAAATGAGAGCAATATAAAAAAAAAAAAAAACCACTTATCTCACAATCCAACGTGCGCTAAAAAAAAAAGAAAATCACCGCAGAATATGACCCAAAAATAAACAACACGCTAAGTAAAACTCACGAGAACGAAGAAAAACACAAAGAAAGACACAAAATGGCGCACTGGCGTGTCGGTGAGCGGAGCGCGATAATAGCACGTCCGTTCCCAACGACGGCGAAGACGATTATGATAAGCAATACAGCACGCGATGCACTACAATACGTAATGCATGACAATATGAAATGCACAATTTGCATTGCACCGCAATAAGCAATACAGTACAATACGCAATAATCACTGCATTACAATACAGTACAATACGCAATAATCACTGCATTACAATACAGTACAATACGCAATAATCACTGCATTACAATACAGTACAATACGCAATAATCACTGCATTACAATACAGTACAATACGCAATAATCACTGCATTACAATACAGTACAATACGCAATAATCACTGCATCATAATAAGTAAAACTGCACGCGATGCACCACAATACGTAGGGCATAACAATACGCGATGCACCGCAATGACCGATGACAGGGCCGGACTTAGACCAAGTGGCGCCCGGTGCAAAACCTACTGTCGGCGCCCCCCTCCAGTTACAGGAATGAAGTTGGTCAAGCCCTCTTCTTATACAAGGATTCCTGTAATTAACTTTTTAGCAACCATCAAAACTAAGTGATACTTAATTAATTAGGAGATTTAGTAACATTGAAAATGTACTAATCTAGTATTAACAAATATATATAAATATTTTAAAAAATGACGCATTTACGCAAAATATACACAATAATTAATCACAAAGGCTGTAATTACTTTTTTTAATTCTGATTCCCGAAAATAGATTCTGCTTAGTTTAGGAAAAGTTGAAACTCAATAAACCTACGAAACAACTACATAAATGGAATACAAAAATATAACTGCATAATAAATATAAAATTAAGGTACTCAATGAAATAAACAAGTAAAATACATTATGAAATATGCAATCAAATTATTGTAAAAAATATATAATGCAAAGTAAAAAAATAATTATATAATACGAACTCAAAGAAAAGCTACTTTACACGAATTTTTTTAGCAACACTGAAAAGTCCAAGCTATGTGCCATAGAATTCTCAATAGACAGAATTGCTAAAGAAGACAGTCTATCATCTGTCATCGTCGAACGCAGATAGGTCTTTATGAGTTTCAGTTTAGAAAATCTCCTTTCGGCACTTGCCACGGTCACCGGAATGGTCAATAAAATCCGCAATGCCACCCACACATTGGGAAAGCAATCCTGAAGATTGGATTCCTTGATGAAGTGGAGAACTTGGATAGGCGAACCCTGACCCGGACGAATAAAATGTTTCAATTCTTTGAGTTCGTGCTCCAACTCTGTTCCACTAATGTCATCATTGTCCCCTTGCGAAGCTAAATGAAGGGATATACAGCGGGAAGTTAAATTTTCATTTGTCAGAGACTCTATGTCATAAAGGCATAATGTTCTTTCAATAGCATGAAGCGCTCTTGTAAGGATACAAAAGTTTTATCTAATATGGGGTAAAAGAATTCATGCTTAAATTTATCTTCTGGAGTTTTCACTGCTCCCTGGTCTGGTGATTCATAATCGAACAACTTCTTCTTCCTAACTCGTACGTCTTCAAAGAATCTTGCTTCTATTTCTAAAGATTCTGCTATCTCGTCAGCCTTTTTTCTTGCTTCAGCATATCCGTCTTCTCTGTAAGACGAAATGCTAGTTAATGTTCCTTCAATCAAGGTATTGACTACAGCTAAGTTGATGTTTTTTTGATTGCAAAGTTTTGCTTATGCCGTGTATTTTAAACAGTATATCATACCATACGCAAAGCGAAACTAAAAATTGGAAATCTGAAAGTTGTTCGGCTAGACAGCAGGCTTCGTGCCGCATACCTGGATCAGATATTTCCGATATCTCCATCAGCACCTGATATACCTCTTTCGTCTGAAATCTGACAGCTTTGACGCTGTCAATGCGACTCTCCCATCGTGTTTCACTCAGAGGTTTAACAGTGAGTGTTTTTACATGTTTCTCCACCGATGCACAGAAGCTGAAAAAACTGTATATACTCTCTGGAGGACTCGAAATAAAGTTATTTTACCACACTATTTTATTATGAATTTTATCAGCTTTAAAGTACCTCATTTCACCTCTACGAAGATACTTATATCTGAAATTTATCTTGTTCGAAACGGATTTATACAAATACAACGTCACAACAGGCAAAATGCCCAACGAGGTGGCTGAGAAAAAGATGCCCATAAAAATATGGATGTCATATATTTCAAAAATACAGCAATCCAATTAAAAGTGCAATTAACAAAAATTATAAACAATATATACACAAGATAAAATATTATACAATGCCCATAAAGAATACTTATGGTTGTCTTATTCTAAGAATGGATAGCGATTCTCGATTTACCCCAACATGTTTATCGTATTTCTTTTTAAACGTGTCAATTTGCCACTCTCATTCTTTTGTTTCAAATATGTGAGGTACTACTTTATTTTCTGTTTCCCATGGAAATCACAATATAAACTTACCGTATTTTTCGGCGTATATTATATGCGGATTTATTTTTTATATACGTTTAAAAATTCATTTCTTATTGAGGACCCAATTATTTTTCGCCCGGTGCCATTGCACCGGTCGCACTGCCCTAAGACCGCCCCTGACCGATGACCACTGTTTCCAGTGCACCACAAAACAGCACAATACGAGACGTGTTGATGCGATCGGTCGCATTTTTTTCTCATTCATGTTCTTCGAAATGTTATGATTTATATTTGCCGCTGTGGTGGTCGAGTGGTTATAGTGCCGGACTCGTGATGCGAGGATCCGGGTTCGAACCCCACAGTGGTGGTCGGCCGAAGTTGGTTTACTGTGGTTCCCAACTTCAAGGCGCAAATGCGAGCCGATCTCCCCGTTAAAAAGTCTCGCCACAGAGAGCAAGAGTCCTACAACGGTAAATCATTCAACCATAACACTTCACTCATAGTTAGAAAAACTGGGGGCAGATGACAGCACTACACATAACAAGCATTACACAGAAACAAAACTTTACGTCAGGTTGCACTACACGTACACGCACATTCCCGCATGTACCGATTCGTTGGGGGGTTCGGCGGGGGCGGGGGTGCATGTGTGGTGTAGCAGTAGTAGGTAGGGGCTCAGGGATCCATGATGTTCTTAAGTCAGCCACCTCGTTGGGCAATTTGCCTGTTGTGGCGTTGTATTTATATTTCTATTTTTTTTTTTAGAGTTTGCAGTCATTTATGATTGGTTTTGCATTTTTAACGTATTTTAACATAGTTTTAATTTTTATACAAAGTTGTGATAGCATAATTTGGAGCCATCACTTGTGAGTTTTTCCGGAACCGCCCCCGTGTGAAAGGATCATAACTATAACTTGGGTTAAGTGAGAGAAAAACCTTCGAAATTACATTTAAGGATGCCCAAGGCGGACAAGTCTGTCGAGGATACGCCAAAACAGGAGGGACAAAGACAAGAGCGTATTGAGAATCATTTCCGACCCAGTAAAACACTCCGCAAACTCCACCATCGTAACCAGAAATAAGTAAACGTCAGCCACCGTTCTCAGCCAGCTCGTTGGGCATTTTGCCTGTTGTGGCGTTGTATTTGTATAAAAATTTGGATCTTCTCCAGATCTTCGGGACCAATGCATGAAGCAGGTGACGATTTCAACATCAAAAATGACCTGAAAGAATTCAAACACTTGCTAACACGGACGTTGTAGCATTGATGGATACGGAAATTTCAGGCCTAGAGGCACGCATCCCTCGCGTTAGGGTGTGAACATAGTGCGCCCATATTTCAGGTTCGGGAAAAACCCGAATTTGAAGTTGAAATTCGGGTTTTCAGAATCTGAAATACGGACGCACTATATTCACATCCCTACGGAGGACCTGATTACAGAGGAATGAGCTCATGAAAATTTGAAAGCAGAGAATGAACGTTTATCCATCGAAGCGAATGACTTGAAAAAACGTTTGAATTAAGCGGAAGATTATGGCCGAAAAAATAATTTGATGTTCCGTAATTTGGATGTATCCCGAAAATCGTTTCTTGTATGCTTATAAGCAATTCCTACATTTCTAGCTACATTGTAGAAATTTAGCGCATCGTGAGATTGACCGAAATGAGTGATGAGCCATCACGTCATCCATGGTGAAATTTTTGCTGGCGACGTTTAACGGTAGATACATTTAATTGAGCTTGAATCCGAAATCCATCGTTGGAGTAATGGTTATAGTACGAGAGTCGCATACCGAAGGTTGTGTGTTAGATTCTGTGTGTGTCTGAAACCCACCCAGATATTTTTTTCTCATCTTTGCTGTCATTTACTGATTTGCTAAAAAATGTTTCCATGTTTGTTTCTGATTTTTAAATGAGGTTCACGTGCATCGAGAAGACAATGATAACGGCTCACGAAGCGAGCTCCCAGTGAAGCTGGGCCCAGTTATCATTTACTGATTCAATAAAAAATACTTTCTTTTTTCGTTAATGGACTTTGATATTCAGTTTCGCCCAAAACTCCGCCTCTCGTAGCGTCTTACTAGCTTTTTTGCTAGCAGTAACCAATCACCGGTGTTCTAATGCTTCCTGTGTTACTAAGAAAGTAGGGATTGTAATTACGCTTCCCGTATAATGCACTGAGGAAGTGCTGAAATTCTTGAACGAACATTTGTGCATACCGAACTCGGAATCCATGATGATAGATGCGATTCATCCGATCCCAGGCCGTGCGCCGATCTAAAGGCGGATACACACTACTATGATGTGAAGTGTAACCCCGTGACGTCAGATGGCGCGGGATCATATCAGACATTATATGGTGTGCACACTGGTGTGATGCATTAAGACCGAAACACACTACAATGTCGAATTTGTGAAATCTTATTCGTGGAAATTTTGTGACGTACAAATTATGTGACGTGGAATTCCTACATCACAGAATTTCCACGATTCTGAATTCACAACGTCTCTGACATGACGTGCAACTTTATTGCGCTAAGCGTTTGTGCTTTCCAAGCGTGGCGCATCTCAGCTATTCTGTCGGCTGCATTCTTCAATCTGCGCTCTTCCGCCGAGAATCGTACTTTGGCCGCCATTTTGTACTCTAAAAAAAGGGGAAACAGAGAAATTTTAAACTCTCTCAAAGACGAATTTTGTTCATTTCTTTGGGGGGAGGGGGGACGAAGCTGATTTCTGTCCTTGTTTTGGTCGATTCAATGATATTTATTGTTCGTTATATTGCAGCGTTTCTCAACCTTTTTTGATATCACCTACCTCTTGTGTTGAAGGTGAATTTCGAGATGCAAGCCCCAATAGAATTCAGAATCATAGACGCTGGAAGGTGGGGACTATAGCCATGAGACCTCCTCAAATAAATTTTATGAGGAGGCTGAGCCCCCCCCCCCCCCCTCCAATAATTTACAATTAATGTACAATGCAATGGAGCATTTCGCCTCTTTCGCGTATGGGGTTGATATGTATACAGGAAGAAAAATGATTTTCATCTCCCCTCAATGTTTTCTACATGTCGGCGCCTCTGTCCAAAATGTCAGGCCCGTCATTTGGGGGGGGGGGTGTCAGTCAGAGGGGCCGTTGCCCCCCCCCCCGGCTTTTGAAAATACACTAAAAATGGTATATACACTCATGTCCATAAATTAAGGATAATGCCAACTCCGGCAAATAAAGGTTCAGAAACAAAACAAACGTTACTTATTCATAAAGCCCATTTATTAAACAAAAGATAAAGAACAAAAACGATGGTGTATGTACGATACCATTCATAAAAACTACGATTTTTGCTCCCTGGAGCAATTGTAAAAAATATCTCCTTTACAAAAACTTACTATTACATGGTTGGTATGATGGTTAATACATTGTATGTCTCCCATGCGATGAAATACAGTCCGTACAACGCCTAGGCATGCTGAGTATCAAATTATAGACCTGATCTTGGGGAAGATCACTCCACTCAGCAAGCAATGCTCTCCGAAGTTCCGGTACACATGTAGGAGGTGGTTGACGGGCTGCAACTCGTCGGCCAAGCATGGCCCACACATGCTCTACCGGATTCAAGTCAGGTGAGAATGCTGGCCATTCCATACGGGTTATATCCTCAGATTCAAGGCATTCTTTTACGATGTTTGTTCGGTGAGGACGGGCGTTGTCATCCATAAACACAAATTCTGCGCCCATGGCACTCCTAAACAAACACGTGAGCGGAACACATCTGACAGGTCTGCGAGCATACAGACCAATATCTCCCAAATGTCTGTACACTTGGTTTAACTTGAAACTGTGGTACCCGTGGCTGCTGATAGCTGACGAGACAGGTTGGATGCTGTGCTCCGTCTGCTTCTTTTGGCAGTTACTGCGAAATACTGGTCTTCATTTGACGTTGTAACTCGGGGGCGACCTGTACTGTAACGTCTACTGACATTTTCGTTATCTTGAAATCGTTGCCAAAGCCTAGAGATGACACTTTGGGCAAGTTCCTCGGATACTTCCATCTCAGTACGCCCACATTCCAGGCGGCCGATAATTCTACCACGTAAAAAATCATCCACATGCGTCCTCTGTGCCATAACTATTCGCTTATGGCACTGAGCGCCTTACAGAACTCTTGTGAACAATTTTACTTCTTTGCCACCATTCCTTATATACCCCCCTCTTACACTCTCGTCATTGTGACGTACTATCGGCATCATCTGGTGGCTTCCTGAAACTTGCATATCATTCTTGCAGATGTGTGTGATAATTCTAAAGGTGAAATTTTTACTTCAGATTTCGATTTCCGTGTGATTGCGAATTATCCTTACTTAAGCAATCTTTGAATGTGACACGGGCCACTGAAATGCTCTGGAATTGTGCCACGAATTATCCTTAATTTATGGACATGAGTGTATATACAAATATTTATATAATTATAAATACATTGAGTGCATGTTCCTTGTCCCCCCCCCCCCCGGAAAAAGTTGAAATGACGGCCCTGCGCGGAAAATGTATTCTTTTTGATAATTTGCATATAAAAAAAATAATTCCCTAGTGTAGTTGGGGAATTTTATAATTATGAAAAAAAATTCCAAATGAGTTATGTCTGATGAATATAGTCGGGCCCTAATATAATAACAAATTTGACGAGCGTACCCGGATATAATGATAATAAATTTTACTATCCTACTCCAATATATTGATACAATACATGTATGAATTATTATGTATATCATATACATAATACGTTTTATCGTGTTTTATCGCATAGTTATTATGCATAATCTCCAGTAAAAGCTGCAATTTTTTATTAGTTATTAAATTAACCAATGATGCTTGGGTGCTATGCGTAATCACCGGTAAAAGTGATATAAATTTAGGGCAATTTATCAAACTCACCAAAACGATTAGTAGGTACATAATAATCAGTTATTATGTATAATAACCGCATATATCAAATTTACCGTAACGTAGCCTATATGTTTATTTATCTCATATTCAAATACACTTGTTAAATTTTGAAATTTCGAAGGCTACATAAATAATTTGTTTACTGACCTGAAACTTGTTTTTCTCCAAACGCGTTCCAAGCCATTCTCCGTGCACTTTGATTTCTGTATTCTCGGTGGGTAAGGTTATAGAGCACAGAATTTTACCGAACGTTTTCGATCAGTTGCTCTTCCATCATCAACGCACGAGCAAAAAACAAATTAACTGAAAACCCGAAAAAAATTTAAATAAATCAAAAGGCGAACAAAAAACAAAATTGATCAAAACGAAGCAAAAAGAACGAGGAAAACAAATATGGCGTCTTCACATGCCATCACACGACTGACGAAAATCTGAACAATTTGTTTTTTTGTGACACGTAATAAGGCGTGTTACGTCGAATTTTATCTTCCGACACATTCCCACGTCGCGTCAGCACAGTGTGAACGTAACTATAGAAGGCTCATAGGTGGAATTTATATCGCACGCATTTCTACGTGGTCACACGTCACGTCAGAGTAGTGTGCACGGATTTTTGCGTGTTATGTCAGATTTCATCATCACAGACTTTACCACGTGGTGTCAACACAGTGTGAACGTACCTACAGAAGACTCATTGGTGGAACTTTATATCACACGCATTAACGTGTGGTAACACGCCACATCAGTGTAGTGTGTATCCGCCTTAAGACCGTGAAAACTCTTCGGTTCCTGTTATTGTTAAATTTGTGGAAGCGGGATAAAGAAGATGTGTTTAAAAATCTCAAGGAAGTTCGAAAACACACGATCCGGACAATCTCGGCAATGTATAGTATGCACAACTTTTAACCGAACGGATAGCGATATCTTGGGTTATATTTATTGTAAAAAAAAGAAAGGTAGCATTCTCTTCTTCGTTTAAGATCTTCCACAAGTGTGTAAGTTCATTTTTTCTTAAGGGGTCATCTAGGTGTTAAAACTCGATCCAACTTTTGAAAGTTCAATAGTAACTCCATTTTTTTTCTTCCATATTTGGATTCATTATCTCAAGAAATGCCGAAATACAAAATTTCATCAATTTTGAACGAACAGTTAGTGAAATATAAATTATTGAAAAACGAGTGTCGTAATGTTAAACAGAAAACATCTTGTTGTTGAGCATACGTGCTGAAATAATATAGGTATCTTATTCATTACATTTTATTTTAAATGATAGATTCTAACGGGCCAAACATAATTTTATTACTCATTTTGAATTTGACTATTTTTAAACACGAGTTATGAATTAATAAAACATATTTTAAAAATTTATGAATAGAAGCATACATTAATTTTTACTTCATTCAAATGAGCATAGTCGAAAACCCAACAGAATCATTCCAATCTGACGCCTATTTCTCAAGATATGATCGATTATATCAAAATGACCACCTTTAGGGACCATATACTAGATATAAATTTGAAACTCATTGAAATAATAAAGCTCATAACTTTACTGAAAAAGTAAAGTTATGGGCAGTTAATTGTTTTAAGTATACGGTGATACGATAAATAAGTCATCCATCCAGTTTTTCAAACAATTTTTTTAAGTATTCGAATAAACAAACAAGGAAATTTTGCAATATTTCACTATTTCAGAAAATAATTCAAAAATTGGAGATGATAATCAATAAATAACGGTTTCACACCAATAGCGTAAATCATCTTAGTGTGCGCCAAGTTTAGGGTAGTGGGTATTAGTGGAGTCGTCTCTCAGCTAAAACCACCGCATTTAGTTTCATCCGTATTTTTTTTTAGCATTATTAAAAATTGGGGAATTGCGAAATGAAACAAAATTATAATATAAGATAGTGTGCAATATGTTCGACTGAAAATTCTTTTTTTTTTCTAAATTCATGAAATTGTCGTCACAAACAATTGCTTTGTGACACATTGTTTGAAATAATTATGATATAAATATTCGTTCAATCACGGATATAAAATAACTAAAATTAAGAGTAATAAAAAAAAAGTTTGTTTTCACCTCTATAAAATAAAAACTATTTATTTTTTAACAGCACTAAATCCAAACACTCGCGTAGCAGCATATGGAGTATTTATCGTTCGAAACTTGTTTGGGGTGTGATTTTTCTTCCTGCAATCAACCTTCAAATTCAGTTTCTCAATGTTTAGAGCGTTCCCAAACATATTTTCACTCATATCTCTCTCATTTTTATATTTACAGGGATCAAATTTTATTTTTAGGGTAAATGCAATGCGATAAGTCAGATAAGATGTATATTATAAAAAAATAAGGGTTTACATTTGAAGATTTTGAAGTTTGAACAATAATATGTTAGTAGATGACCCCTCATCAAGACGAATTGCACATAGTCGAGTACAAAATCACAAACCATAATTTTTGGTGAAAAACGCTTCATTCTACAACTAACCCAAGATATCGTCATCGTTCGGTTGAAAGTTTTGCGTACTGTACGTGTCTCCAAGGACTTTGTACTCAATACCAGTGGGTAAGATCTTTCCTTTACCCGTTTATGAAGGTTGCTTACGAGAGAGAGAGAATCTCTCTCAGGAAAACAAACTTGTTCGAGATATTTTATACATTGATGGAATTCCTCATGTTTTTGATGAAAATGTGAAAAATATCGTGAAACAAAACATCAGACCCAATAATCTTTCGAACTCTACAAACGTATTTCAAAACGATCAGCTTCTAATATACAGGGTGGGAAAAAAGTCCGTGGAAACTTTAAAAATTCATAAAAACCGGAAAAATTACCGAAATAAAAAACGGTTTACAACGTTAGCATCGCTAGGTCGCGGGAAGTTTTTAAGACAGGAAAAATTAACTAAAAAAACAGCCGATAGGTGGCGCCGACTTTCACAAGTCAAAGAAAAGATGTGCCAATAGCGAACATAATGTCTCCAAATCGTTTATTACAGCAGTATGTGTTCCACATGACCACCACCACAGGGGATAACACATTGCAGGTGAGTCACAAATCCAGCAACGGCAGAGTGCAGCAGGTCCGGATGTATACATGAGACCTCTCGGCGAATCACATTTTGATACAAGATGGAGCAACTAGTCGCACTGCTACTCCGGTCAAGGCATTCCTGATACAAACGTTCGGGAAGACAAAATCATTAGCAGGCGTCGCGGGTTCCCATGGCCTCCTCGGTCTCCAGATTTGACACCGGCAGACTTCTGGTTATAGCCCCCACAGGGGTACAACAAAAACGGCGACATGACCGCAGAAAAAGTTGCTACCGCAGGGAGTCCCCGATCGAGGGGTTAGCGCACAAACCTCTTAATTATTCAACTCTAAACCTAACTATTAACACTAACCTCTTAAAATTAAATTTTAATTTTTAAAATTTTTGGAATTTAAAATTCAAATTGTAAAATTTAATTCTACTAAAATTTGCTTCTAATCTAAGGTTAAATACGTTCTACTATATATATATGTACATAGGAGGGGAAAGAGAACAGGTAGGTGAGGATGAAAAGAGAAATATACTTTTTTTTCGTACCTACTCTCTTTATCTGTAAGGATTATAGATAAGAGAGAGAGAGAGTATAGTAATATACTGCCACTTTTTTTCTTATTTTTTCTAACATGCCATTATTTTAGAACAAGATTATCATATTTATCGCTGATTCGTCAAACAAGGGTCATCTGAATTTCGCTCCGATCACTTATAAGCGAAGCAGGTACAAGTGTGTGCTACCAGCATTGACTTATGGAGCTGAAACATGGACTCACAAGCAAGACGATGCAAAGGCTACAGACAACACAAAGGAGCATGGAAAGTGTTGTGAAAACTACAACAACTACGAACTAAAAACTGTGGTCAATGCCGTCCTTCTTCTGTTGTTTACCTTTTTTTACCTTTTTCTACTTCCCGGGCCACGATGTTTTTGCCGCTCCGTATAACCACATTTTAATCATGTTATAATAGTTATTTTTGGTCACATTAAAGTATGCTAATTTCCTACAATAGGCTGATCAATACAATTCCGTTTTCGGCTCCACCATTTCTTAAAAATACAACAGATATGGCGACGAGGAAAGTTTGAATGTTGGTATATTTTTCCGAACGATGGCGAAAACTAATCCCAGTGCCGCGGATATTCATCAGGTGCTACTTCAACAGCAGCAATGGATGGAAAATTTGTTGGCAGCTCAGCAACGAAACCAACAGGCACTGCTGGAGCAAATTCTTGGACGACGAGCCGGATCACCGAAGGTAAGCGTCTCTGCATTTCGTCATTTCGATAGGATCCACGACCGTTGGAGCACGTACCTGTGCTGCCTGAATCAACATTTCGAAGCCCACGGCGTCACCGAAGACGAGCAGAAACGTGCATATTTCTTGTCATGGGTCGGTGTTGAAACTTTTGAATTACTTCAGAAACTGTTCGCGGAAGCCGATGTCGCAACTCGTTCGTATGCGGACATTGTACAGAAACTTACTTCTTATTTCGAATCTAAAACGCATGTGCTTGCTGCTAGATGTGAATTTCTCAGATGTCATATGCAATCAGGCCATACGTACGCGGAATGGGTCGCTGACTTACGAGGAATTGCAAGGGACTGTAGATTTGTATGTAGTCGTGATGGATGTTCCCAATCTTTCGTGGACTCTCTAATTCGTGATGCCATAGTTCTTCATACTCCTCACGACCAAGTTCGCTCTGCGGCTCTCCAGCATACGAACCCCAGTCTTGAAGATGTCCTCAAAATTGCGGAAGCTTTTGAAGCTACCCAGCGCACCGTGCGGACTCTGAAAGAGAATCCTGATGGTTCATCAACTTTCAATAATCTTCCGCAGTGTGAAGTTCTGCAAATGAAAAATTCATACTCAAAGTCGCGGTCGAAGAATTCCAAGAGAAGTGAAATTCAGTCTTCGAAAAAACCTGGTGATGTACCTAGTACCTGTTTTGGCTGTGGCGGCAGACACCTGAGGTCCGAGTGTAAATTTCGTGAGGCCACTTGTAATTTTTGCAAAAAAGTAGGCCATGTTTCTGCCGTTTGCTATTCAAGAAAAAAATGTAATGCAAAGAAAAATTTTCCAAATCAGAAACATCAGCGCGCTAATACCTCTTTTCAGATTTCAGAAACTGTGAATGCTGGCGTGGACTGTACAGATAACAAATTACTCATTTCATTGATGGTTAATAACCAAGAGATGCCTTTTCAATTAGATACGGGTGCTTCATGTTCCTTAGTTGGGACCAGTGGATACAAAGCTCTTGGGTCACCACCGTGCAGTCCATCTACTACAAAGCTGAAAGGATATGGCTGTGTTGAAGTTCCGCTAAAAGGAAAAATTCTGGTCACAGTAAAATATAAGGGTAAAATCATGGACCTTCCTCTTCTTGTTACGGATACTGCAGAAGGATGTAACATTTTTGGACTAGACTGGTTCAAAGCGTTTGATTTTCACATTGATGACTCTGTTCAGCGAGTGATTACATTGGCAACAACTACTCTTCATGAAAAATTGTCTGCACAAGTTTTCCAGAGGCATAAAAATGTATTTCGAGATGAACTTGGGAAGTGTAATTCTTACAAGGCTAGTGTTTTTCTGACGCCAAATGCTCGACCGAAGTTCTGCAAAGCACGTCCCATTCCATTTTCTCAGGAGATTGCTGTCAAATCAGAAATTGATCGTCTCACTTCTGCAGGCATTTGGAAACCATGTACTACAAGTCAATGGGCAGCTCCTATAGTTGTTGTAAATAAACCGAATGGTTCTATTCGCATTTGCGGTGACTACAAAGTTGCAGTGAACTCTCAAATTTATGTAAATCAGTACCCTATTCCAAGACCTGAAGAATTATTCCAGAAACTCAAAAATGGGCAAAGGTTTTCCAAGATAGATCTTTCCGATACCTATCTTCAACTTGAGTTGGATGACGATTCAAAGAGACTGTTAGTTGTTAATACACCCTATGGATTGTTCGAGTGCCAAAGACTTCCTTTCGGAGTGGCTAGTGCACCAGCCATATTCCAGTGCTTCCTTGAGCAGCTCATAGCTGGTATTCCTGGTTGTGCTAATTACCTGGATGACATTATTGTCACAGCTCCTAATGACGAGGAACACTGCAAAGCTCTCGATGAACTCTTCCATCGTCTAGAAAGCAATGGTCTTCGCTGTAGCAAGCCAAAATGCAAATTATTCCAGTCCGAAGTTGAGTACTTGGGGTACATAGTCAATGCAGATGGGGTGCGACCATCAGATTCTAATATTGCAGCAGTGAAAGACTTACCCAAACCTAAAAATATCCAGGAACTGCATTCATTTATTGGAAAAATCAACTACTATAACAAGTTCATTCCTGGTTTTTCTCAGCTGGCAGGTCCTTTGAACAAACTGCGAAGAAAAAATGTAAAATTCAAGTGGAAGCAAGAACAAGAGGAAGCATTCCAGAAATTGAAAGAACACATTGTTAAAGCTACCAGACTAGTGCATTACAACTCAGAATTGCCACTGATTTTGGCAACTGATGCATCATCTTATGGCATAGGTGCTATGATTTCTCACAGATATTCCGATGGTTCAGAAAAACCGATTGCTTTTTCTTCCAAGACATTGACTGATACACAAAAAGCCTACAGTCAAATTGAAAAAGAGGCTTTATCCATTATTTATGGTGTGAAAAAATTTCATCAGTATTTGTATGGCAGAAAATTCGAACTCCTCACGGATCACCAACCCCTGGTATCCATATTCCATCCCAACAAGCAACTTCACGTAATGACTGCTCAGAGACTTCAACGTTGGGCAATTATTCTTATGGGATATATGTACGATATCAAATATAGACCAACAATGCAGCATGGAAATGCTGATGCCCTTTCAAGACTTCCAGTTGGTTCAGATGGAGAATTTGACAAATCAGAGAATGCATGCCACAATATTGATGTACAGGTGGATGAATACATATCTCATTATCCAGTTGACTACAAAGAAATTCAAGAAGCAACTGCTAAGGACAAAACTTTGAAAAAAGTTCTCCATTATATTCAGAATGGTTGGCCGAAAGACTTGCCGGAGAACAATGAGGATGTAAAACCATACTTTCTAAGAAAAAATTCACTCTCTGTCAACCGAGGTATCTTGCTACTCCAAACTGAATGTCTTCGTGTAATCATTCCAAAGACTTTGCAAAGTTCAGTTCTCAAGACTCTTCACATTGGTCATTGGGGAATGGTTCGAATGAAACAGATGGCTCGAAGATATTGCTGGTTTCCACAGATCGAGCAGCAGATTGAAAACGCTGCAAACCAATGCCAATCATGTCAACGTGAGAAAGCTTGTCCAAAAGCAATGTTCCAGGACTGGCCAAAACCAGATGATCCTTGGCACAGAATTCATATAGACTTTGCGGGTCCCTTCCAAAATTCCATGTGGCTTATCATTGTTGATGCATATTCAAAATTTCCTTACGTGATCGAGATGAAATCTACTACTTTAGAAGCGACTATTGAAGCTCTAAAGAAAGTATTTATCATTGAAGGTTTACCGATCACACTTGTGTCAGACAATGGTACACAATTTACTAGCAAAGTGTTTGAGGACTTTTGCAAATTGAATGGTATCGAGCATCTTACTACTGCTCCATTTCATCCCGCCTCTAATGGCGAAGCAGAACGTTTCGTCAGGACATTTAAAGAAGCTATGAAAAAAGCTGTGTGGGGAGGAGACCACAAGTCAGAAGCACTCAGAAAGCTTCTGATAACATACAGGATAACACCGAAACCTGGTTGTGATAAGTCTCCTGCAGAACTATTGCATGGCAGACAGCCTAGAAATCTGCTCTCCCTCTTATTCCCTCCAAAGGATAAAAACATTACATTTTCACAAGACAGTACTACCCACAAGTTCAGTATTAACAGCAGAGTTTTTTGTAAGAACTATTCGAATGGTCCTAAGTGGGTTAATGCCAAAGTTCTCAAACATCTTGGCAAAATGATGTATTTGGTTCAGACGAATCGTGGGAAATGGAAACGTCATCAGAACCAAATGAGAAAAGATCATTCTTCAGAGAAACATCCTACAATGCCATCTTCTGAGTGCTGTATGGACTATCAAATATTGCTACCTCCTTCTACTAATGATTCAAGGTGCGAGACTGCTCCCAAACCTGCTGATGGTGGTTCTGCGGTTACTGCCAATACTTCAGTTGGACATCCTGAATGCTCTGCACCGATTTCGAGTCAACCCTCTTCTGTTCTTCGTAGGTCGACTCGTAAGAGAACACCGGTCGAGAGATTCATTCCATTGTGAGGGGAGGAATGTTGTGAAAACTACAACAACTACGAACTAAAAACTGTGGTCAATGCCGTCCTTCTTCTGTTGTTTACCTTTTTTTACCTTTTTCTACTTCCCGGGCCACGATGTTTTTGCCGCTCCGTATAACCACATTTTAATCATGTTATAATAGTTATTTTTGTCACATTAAAGTATGCTAATTTCCTACAATAGGCTGATCAATACAATTCCGTTTTCGGCTCCACCATTTCTTAAAAATACAACAGAAAGATGTATGTTAGGCATCACAAGGAGAGGCAGAAAACGAATCACTTGGATAAGAAGCCACACAAAGGTACAGGGTGATCAGCGAATAAGCCCTTATTTCAAAATTAAATATCTCTACAACAAAGATCAATAGAATTATGCGGTAAACGGTACGTTTATTAGCAAAACTGTAAGAATGTTGTACAGAAATTTCGAAAATTTAGTTTTTTTTAAAAAATTTTTAAAATTAAAAAAAAAAAAAAAAACGAGATTTATTGATTCCGAAAATCCTCATTTGTGTGAAGAGAAACCACTGCATTCGCCTAGAGTTACTGCATGGGCTGCGGTATGTGCCAGAGGCATTATCGGCCCCTTCTTCGTGCGAGAAACGATTACTACTGAACGTTACGTTACAATTTTGGAACAATTTGTCAGCACACATACCGCAGCCCATGCAGTAACTTTAGGTGAATGCAGTGGTTTCTCTTCACACAAATGAGGATTTTCGGAACCCCAAAATCTCCAGTTTTTTTTTGTTTTTTTAAATTTTAAAAAATTAAAAAAAAAATAAATTTTCGAAATTTCTGTACAACATTCTTACAGTTTTGCTTATAAACGTACCGTTTACCGCATATATTATTGATCTTTGTTGTAGATATATTTAATTTTGAAATAAGGTCTTATTCGCTGATCACCCTGTATATGGTATCATGGAAACAATTAAACCTTAAAAATGGAAATGGGCAGGACATATTACAGGAAGACAGCACAACAGATGAACCACAAGTAATTTAGATTGGTACTCCCGTGGTGTTAAACGTCCGAGAAGGCGTCCTCACTCAAGATGGATGGACGAGGTCTGAAAAGTGGCTTGAGTCAATTGGAAGGGAAAAGCATCAGACAGAGTAAAATCGAAAAATTTAGAGACCTTCATCCAGCAGTGGATTGAAAATGGTTGATGATGATGATGATCATTATAATTTATTTGAATCACCAAAAATATCGTCACTCATTTTTTTCAGCACTTGTCGGAGGGCTTCAAAAATATCTGTAAAAAAAAAAAGCCTGAATCAACATCATATCTCCTACTTCTAAAAAGAAATGGTCCAAAGGTGTCGTTCTCAAAAAGAATTTGAAAAATTGAAATATATTCACCTCTCATCCAGAAAAACATAAAACCAAGAAATTAGCATCAGAATGCAGTTAATAAAGCCGCAAAAAATTAATAAAAATGACAACAGTTGGCTGCTCGTGCTCTTTTGCAAGATCTTTAAAAAATTGTTTTCGCACACATACACACACACACACACAGAGTCTTCACATTCTAGTTCTTTTTTTCTGCTTCTTTCCTCCTTTTGCTTTTTCTCCTCTAGCTTTTTCTTCAAGAAACTAGTTGTTTTTCCTCTTTTTTTGTATGTGCGGTACGTGATCTTATGTTTGATTGTACGTCACTTAAAACTGTAGGGTTGCGGGATTTTTAAATTATTCTTGGCCTGTATTGGCGTTCAAAATTGTATAAAAATAAAAGGAAGGTAAAAAGAACAACTTCGTAGGGTTACAACAAAGGCTTACGGTTTGAGAATAGAGGAAAGAAAACAGAGCTTTTGTTTGACTTTATTCCACAGACGTTTGGACGTAATATTACGTCCTTGGTCGTAAAGTGGTTAAAATAATCGCTTCATTCAAATAAAGTATTCCATTCCTACATTACGAAATAATTCAAACAACGTGAATGACGGTTTTTTTCTCTTTTTTGTTTTTGCTTACCACTGCGTATGAGTTATATCGTGAATCGTCTGCTCATCCACCAAAATGGTTTTTCAGCCATGGCTCAGGCACGGAGAATACTGTTTATGAAGTGAACTTCATGTAACCTGCGATCGGGGTTTAAACCCTGTTATGGAATACGGCACTAGAGATTTTAATGATGTGTGTATTTCAAACAAAAGACTACATTTTTTTCTGAAATAGATCACTGATATGGTTTATCGCAGGTCTTTCGAAAGCTACTTTACCACACACCAACTCCGGTCATATGCCACCATACGGCAATTTCCAACCAGTGGAGTTGGGTGGGAAATGAAGACTCCATCCATCGGTGGTCACCGCAGGCTCGGTAGGTAAGGAACGTGCGTCTGACGTTCAAAGTTTTGGAATTTTTCCTGTGGGGGATTTGAACGCATGCACCCTGAACTTCTTCCTATCTCTGATTTCATGTCTTATCAACCTGCCACAACAGCACTTCTTTCGAAAGCTGGTGCAATGGAAAAGGTTTTGGAAAATTTTATCGATCGTAGCTGGAAGGATTTTCGCGGAATTGGCGAATAAAAATTCGGTGACAACTCGATTCTGATCTTTGCCAATCTTTCAGCGCTTGTAGCTCGTCATTAAATTAAGATATTTTGGTGAAATTCCTATCTCCTTACAGGGGCTTTCTGATCATTTGAAATTCGTGGTTAGTTTGAGTGTGTCTTTCAAAAACATCACAAATTTTGATTTTGTTTTTGAAAACTGACGCATTTCGTTTCCATAATCGATTATCCACCATAACTCGAAAACGGTTGGGAAGAGAACAGGGTTGGTAGGCTGTTTCATGTTCCACTTAGGCTCGTCTGTTAACCTCTTTCGTTTTACAGAATATGTCACGTTCACTTATATACACATACGTCATCACATAATGGTGCCAGCATTTTTTCATCTCCATAGGAAAATGTAGTCCAGACGAAACGTTCATTGGAGCGTGGTAACAGGTGACTTTATTCATAAAAATTGAGACATTTTATTGAGACACATCTAGTGTTTAACCCCTCGGATATTATGAATCCTCTCAATTCTTTAAACGAAATTCATTTCAGGTTTCTCTGAGCAGAAATTAACCAAAATACAGAAATACGAGTACATCAATGCGTTGTAATAAGTAGAAAAAGAGATGTCTATAGTTTGGAATTCACACACGGGAGAAAACCAAACTGATTCTCATGATGCTATTTGTGTGTAGAGATAAATATATAAGAATAGAAGGTTTAAGTTAACAACAATAGACGATGTATACGTTACTACCAGATCCCGAATTAGTCAAGAGTTTTGGCCAAAGTCCAATTTGCAGAAATGATTCGATCTTTGGCCGCCCAAATCGCGGAATTCCCAGACCAAAGTTCGATGTGCTGATGTAAGACGGTTCGGTCAAGAACGGTCAGAAAATCATGCTTAGTAAAAATGCATTGGCACTATGTTTGTGTCTTTCCTACGAATTTATATTAAAAATAGGGGACTCCGTCCCCCCTGCCGCCTGTGACAGCAAACCGCTCTCCTTTTTCTCTTCACAACATATCTTGTTTATTTCGTCCCACTTCATCAGAGTGCTATGAAAAGTGACATGTCAAAGCACCAGCTTACTGACGGATTTTACAATAGTAAAGGGGAAAAAAAGCAAATGTGATTCATCAAGCACCCCCAGAAAACTTCTCTATGGGGGGTCACCAGACTGGAACCCTGTTGGACCACGAAAAATTTTCACTTGTATTCATTTTACCAACAAATAAATTCCAGATCCCGAATCAAGGATCCGGGACCCAATTCGCAGGATTTTAGAAAAAATTCATCCAGGACCCCAAAATTAAACCTGTCAACTTCCATATAGGGCCCCCACCTGGAAGTTTGTCGGACATCCTCTCTGTGAGGGACACGGAAAATTTTCATTTGTATTCATTCATTCATTCATTTTAACAACTAATAAAATCCAGGGCCCCCCAACCAATTACCCATGAATAAGCTGATTTGGGGGCCCACCAGGTATCCCAGCCTAGGAACCATGCTGCAGGATGTGGGGGGGGGGGCACGCTTCTCGTTACATATACATAATTTGGTCCCGATGGGTCAAATAGTTCCCGATATATTCAAGAGTTAAATGGAAACTTCACCCAAAATCGTTACCGATTTCCGTAACACACCAAAAAGCGTAACCGATTTCCGTTGCATAGAAACAAGCCCTTTTCGAGTTTGTAATTTTATATTATAGAGAGATACGTTCCTCTCAGTCAAACACGAGCAGGACAGGAAAAAAGATGATTTTGAGTGGTAAGAACGTGTTTTTAATCTCCCACAGGAAAAGCTTTAGGGTTGCTTCGTTAGGCGCATACTCAGGGCATAACAATAGCGAGGGAAGAGTGTTTCTACTACTTCCATTAACTCTCTCCAACGTAATATTACGAGAGAAACATTGGAAGGGTTAATAAAAATAACATGTTTTAGTAATACGATTTTATTTTAAATTGCATTGTCCAGGAATACAGATATTTATTTCGTTTTCAGGGTGCCTCTGGACAAGATGGTCTACTCGGACCAAAAGGCTCTGCTGGTCCACGAGGAGATTCTGGAAAGGAAGGTAGCCAAGGTCCACTTGGGCCTGCAGGTCCACCTGGGGAGTTTGGTGAGAGAGGTCCTCCTGGACCACCTGGTTCGACTGGTTTCCAGGTTCATGGAAATATTTTTATACTTCAAAATCTTTTTTTCTTACGAATACAATATACTATTTACTACCAAAATATTGGAAAAAAAATTGATCACGAGCGAAAAACTACCAAATTCTCAGAAATCAGTGGATGTGAATACTGCATATGCAAATTTTAGAGTGTCATTTAAAAGCAGAACTAAACATTTCACTGTGGAAAACACTTTTGATTTTAAAGCATTGTTTTATGAAAAAAAAGTTGTTGAGAAGGCATGGTAAATGTTGTTGAAAGAAATCTAACTTGAAATGGTTTCACGTGACGCAATCGTGAACGGCAGTCTTGTGAACTCTTTATATTCTTACGTTCGGTTGGAAATTTTTGTTTTTGTTGTTTTTCTCTGACGATGCTTAATTCTTGAATATATCAACACGTATTGAAATATAATTCATGGCTGCACCTCCGACTGAAGCTAACTCGTGTAATTTCTAACAGGTTATGAGTAGGAAGCCCAGAAATCTCTAGCGACCTCGAGCGGCAAACCTATGTGCTCAGCAATACAACAAAAACCGTCATAAGTTTATTGCAAGGGTATGTTATAATCTACCTAGTAGGGATCTAAACTACATCGCCAATCTTCATGACGAAATTTAGTACATGTGTAAGTTATTCGAATTCCTCGAACCGCCCCTAAGAGCATACAATTGAGTCTGAAGATGGATCGTTGCGTTTGCGAGCCCGCTCAGCCAAGTGGCTGGCAAATATAAAGATGCAATTCGCATCTTTATATTTACTATAATTCAAAAGGTCACGTCTTGAGGGCAAAGGCCCATCCTTCGGGACTGTTAGGCCCTCCTCACACGGGGAAACTAAAGTCCTGCAACTGATAAGACAAACCGTTTCCAGAAGACGAACATGTATATCACTATAGAAGCCCTCACACGAGGAAATTGGCGTATTGGCGATGAAATATCGAACGCTACTCAGTCACTTGGCAACTTGCATGCCAGTCGCCGCCAACTTTTGTTGCGAAAATCGCCTCCAGCATTCCTTCATATTTTCGTCATTCGAATTTGGACCATGGGGGACCCAGCGTTGAATTTAAAATTTGTTTCGGAAATTGGAAAACAATCCAGAGTAAATAATTATTAGTTGAAAGGATATTAAAAAAAAAAAGATCACAGAAAAAGCATTTAATGAAATAATGATAGAATTTCACATCTCACTGGCATATACGTAAATACACAATTTCTTTATTTAACACTAGAACCGCGAATGGGTCAATTTGACCCAAATCAAATTCGTTTTCATTTATCTCGTAAACTTAAGCTCAGATGATAAAACAATTTTGCGACTTTTAATGATATCATATGAGTATTAATTCATGAAAATTTTAATATCTTCGCATTTCATGTTTCAGAGCTGTAAGCACTTATACCTAGAACCGCGGTTTGGGTCATTTTGAGCCAACGCACTTGTATTTTCATGGACTGTATGTTTGTTTCAATAGCTAACTAGTTCTCACCAGAGGCAGAGGATCGAGTCATATAAGTTCGCACCACTATGGAGTAACAATAATAACTATTTAATTCCTTAAAAACAGCTTAGAAACAATCATTAATGGCCGTATTCACGGAGCGACTGTTAAACGGCAGATCGAATAACATGCGGGTGAATGCTATCGTGTATGTTAGAAAAAATCGGTATTCTCGACTAACCAGTGAGCGGTTGTGACAAGGCCACGGGGTTTTATAAGTGATGATGATGATCTTGATGCTGATTCGTCAATAAAGAACTGAACTGAACCTTTAATAATTTGCACAATCGTGCCTATCAGTACACCAGTGGATGGCAAGTACAAATATTAGTGATTAAATTATTGGAGATACACAAGACAGGAACAAATGCATAAGGTTTGAACACAAGAAATATAAATGCATAATATAGTTTCGAATCCAGATAGATTTAAAAAATAAATAAATAAATAATAAAAAAATAAATAAATAAATAATAAAAAAATAAATAAATAAATAGAATAAATAAATAATAAAAAAATAAATAAATAAATAGAATAAATAAATAATAAAAAAATAAATAAATAAATAGAATAAATAAATAATAAAAAATAAATAAATAAATAGAATAAATAAATAGAATGTTACCTGGGCGCATGGGCAGAGATATGGAGCAAACAACAGCAGAAAGGGCGTCGAAACTACTGCCCCAAGAAAAATAAAATTTTTGATATATCCTCGGTAAATCGAAAAAAATGTAGACACATAGAAGGAGAGGGGTTGCTAAACATTAGATAAAAGTTTGATCGGGAGTAGGTATGGCGAAGGTATTTAGAGATATGAGTATGTCTTTGAAGGGCAAAGAATGTGCATTCCTTAAGAAGGTGAAAAAGATCATTGTAGCTATTTAGTTGATTGCAATACTGACAAGGTTCCTCAGGGTTAAATTTGTGCAATATACCTTTGTTAGTATAAAGTATAAAAGGGTAAAGGCGAAGCCTGGCCATATTCTTACGAACCGCCAAGGGGAGATTGAAGAGAAGGTAAGACTGTAGGGATAGCGAAAATTCAAAATTATCGGCAAAATGAAATAATGTTGAAGCAGACAATCGAGATCTGTCTTCTTGGAGAGAGATATCAGTAAAATTATAAGTAAAGGATGTTAGAACTACTGGAGTGAGGTAAGGAGTGGGTGTACACCAGATATCAGGTCGACCGCAGTTATTCAGAAGGGTCTTGACTGAATTTGCCCAGTTTTCCGAATCTGTGTGCCGGCAGAGTTCAAGTAAGCAAATTTTTGGTAGACGATTTTCGTCCATTTTTTGAAGCCTAAACCAGTACGAGATAAGTTGGTTAAACATTTGAGTCGCAATGGGGCGGCGACCAAGCTCAAGTCTAACAAGATAACCAGGACAATATTTGCTCAGATTTAGTAACTTTTTCAGAAAACTCGTATGGACTCTTTCCAGCATATCAGCATAGAAGAAACCCCAAACTGGTGCAGCATAACATAGAGTAGATCGTACGAGGCTATCGAATAATTTGAATGCCACACACAGCGAGGGGTTTCTGGAGCTACGCAGTAAGTCAAGTAGTTGGTTCATGGCCGAGAAAGCCTTTTTAATCATGAAATTAGCTGCTAATGAAAATTTTCCTCAAGATGAAAAAGGGAGGCCAAGGTAGACATAGCTACTGGCTATTTCGAGTTTAACGTTACCCCAAAAAAAGTTAGTATTTTTTGCGAGACGGCCAGACTTTCTAAATACAACAATTTTTGTTTTGTTTAAATTAACAGTAAGGTGGTTAGATTTAAAGTATGAGTCAAGAAGATTGATTTTTTTTTGCAACTGTATTTTTGAATCACCCAGTATTACATTATCATCTGCGTACAGGAGGATGTTGAGTTCAGTGAAGTTATTAATTGAAATGCCATGGACATGAGGCTGACAAAAAGATTTTTCAATGTCAGCTAAAAATAGGGAAAAGAGGAGGGGGGAGGCAGGTTCGCCCTGCAAAATTCCTCTGGCTACAGGGAAAGAACTTGTTAACCCATTAGTGCTTCTTACTCTTGCACGGGCATCACTGAAAAGCAGATCGTAAATTTTAATAATTTTATGGCTTACTCCTAGGTCAGAGAGCTTCCACCACAAAATGCTTCGATTAACAGAATCGAAGGCTTGACTTAGGTCAACAAAACACGCAAAAACTTTGCGAGCGGGTTTTCGAAGATGGTTTTGAACAATAGAGCTAAGTGTGAAAATGTGATCAGTGCAACCCCTGTCCTTACGGAATGCGCCTTGAGATTCAGGGAGGATCCCGTTCTGTTCCGACCAATGATATAGCCTTTTGGTTAGTATAAGGGAGAAAAATTTTGAAGTGCAGTTCAAGAGAGATATAGCTCTGTAATTGCTCGGGTCCAACGGAGAGCCTTTTTTCATAATTGGTGAGATTATTATTTCGGACCAAGATCGAGGAATATCACCGCTTTCCAGAATGAAATTAAACAAATTAATGAGGAATGTATGTCCGTCAGGAGGCAAATTCGTCAAGAATTCATTGGAGATGCTATCGCTCCCTGGAGCTTTATTACGTTTCAGTAACGAAAGCACTGAAAAATATTCGGTAACTGAGATGGACGCTTCTAAAAAACTGCAAGAGTTATTAAAGTAAGGGTGGGCAAAGGAGAGGGTTAGGTTAGCTGTTGAGGGGGCAGCAAAGAGATTAGAGAAATAATCGAACCAACATTGTTTAGAAATTATTGAGGGGTTAAAATATGTATTTCGTCTAAAAATGTTCAAAGCTTTCCAAAATTCTGAGGAATTAGTTGCATTTTGTATTTTATGGTGGATTTCCTGGAAATATGTGTGTTTTTTGCGGGTACATGAATCACGGAAAGATTTTTTCAGTTGAATATATTTTGTGAAAAGTTCGGAGCAATTTCTCTGTCGGGCTTTTCTTAGAGTATATCTCATATCTCGCTTTAAAATGCGGCATTCCAAGTCAAACCAGGGAGATTTAAGATATTTACGATGTTTTTTTTTAACCCGTTGATGCATATTTGCAAGAGTTGCTGCATGAAAAACACTATTTTTGAAAAATTCAAAATTAGCATTGGAGTCGGTGATTTGGTGAGTGGATGTGTCAGCTATGCAATCTGAAAAGGTATTTTGGAAAATTTCGGTAAATTGGGGCTGCCACCGTAGCTTAGATTCAATGTTGTTGTTAGGGAAAACATGTGCAGATGACGAGAGGAAGTAGGCAACAATTGGAAAGTGGTCAGAGTAAAAAAACTGCTCGACCTCAAAGTTTATTATGTCATTTATTGCGAACTGCAATGGGCAAAAAATATAATCAACAATTGATTTCCCAAATGATGAAACATAGGTATAATTTCCATCTTGATCCCCGGGGTATGAACCGTTTAAGATAGCTATAGCATTAGTTTCACAGAAATCAATTAGGGCATTGCCCCTTCTGTCGCGTTTACGGTCAAGAGAACCCCTACTGCTAAAATTCCCAGATGCAAGATCCGGCGGTGCCCGACCGGAGGGATCCCCGCAGTGGCAGTTCAGGTCCCCACCAACCAAAAACCATTGACCTCTACTGACCAGAGTGTAACAAAAATCTAAAATTTCAATAAAATTTTTCGTTTTGGAGCTCTCTGGGGGTATATAAACAGTTCCAATAATTAGATTTTGAAATAATAGAGTATCAGATAGGGAGATCTTAACAAATATTGCGAATTCAGACATCATTAGTATTTCCAAGATAGTTATTGATTTATGTATAGCAAGAATAATACCGCCAGTAGGTCTGCCGAATATGGGTTTTTTTGCCGGTGAAATAAATAAATTGAAATCACTCCATGCCCGCACCTCCAAGTCTTGGTCTGTATAAAAAGTTTCTGTTAAACCGAAAAATAAGAATTCAGAAAGATCAGAGATAAGTTTTGATGAAAGTTTCGACCGTAAGCCACAAATATTATAAAAACAACATTTTAAAGCATTATCATTAATCTGACATTCAACTAGGGGGTTAACATGATTCAAACAATTGTTTTCCGGAATTTGATTATCCTGAGGAGAGTTATTTTCGGATTGCGGCACGATTGACCGGGATCAGACATCGGTATTACTTGATGTATTTGATGGGACCTCGATGATAGAGTTATCATTCAAATCAACCGAAAAACATTTACCGTCCACAAATAGACAGTCCCGTATCAGTCTCACCCTCTTTTTTGCCTTCAAGCTGCTATCCATGAGTGAATGAAGGTGGAATCTAATTCTCCTTGTTGTGGCACAAAAATCTTCTCTCACACGTAAACCATCGAGTAAGGTGAAGTTGGAACGGCGTACACTCTTAAAGGCAGTAAACACATCATCGCGATCAATGCGGCGAACAAATTTCACTATCAGAGTGGCACACTGTAGATTACCAGAATCTCCATTTCGGCGGCGGAGTGGATGAGCAATGTCGATCATCAGACGGTCGGCTCCAGACATCTGTAGCTTTTTTTTCACAATATCACGTACGACGGAGCACCAGTCCTGGACATCATCAGAGGGTGGAATCTGTACGTTCTCCAGGATTAGATTATTTCTTCTATTGTAGTCCTCAGCTCGGTCTAGGCGTCTCTGGATCGTCATCAGATCAGATCTCAATTTTTCGTTAGCTGCTCTGAGGTCCGATCTTTCCCGGCTAGCTCTCTCGAGGTCATCTGTGATTTTCGATAGCTTCGCATCCACAGCATCAATTCTGACAGCAAGATCTGCAAGGGTCTCAGAATTAGCCAGCATTATAGATTTGAGGTTCATCAGCATGTCGGCAGTGTTGGCGTCAGTTCCACGATGGGCGGGAGGCGAATCAGTTGAACTGTGCCTTTGACGTTTTCCCAAGGTACCCGTAGCCTGAGGGGGTGAATGAAGCAGTCGATTTGCAGGCGAGAAAATTTCGTCAATGTTTCTGCTCTGTTTTTTAGGATTCCCCATTATAAAACGTTGTACAAAGATTCTGATCAATAAATCTGTGGAGACCTGAGAAATTAATAGCGAGAACTAATAAACACGATGAAATAAATAAGCAAGTAAAGGAAAAAAGATAAAAATATCAAGATGGCGTCGGAGCAAAATAAAAACGTGGCCTTTCCTCTACTCGATTCGTCAATAAAGATCATGTGTTTCTTCTTTTTTCCTCTGCTGCTGCGAGTGTTTTTGAAAACGAGATGGAGGACGATCGCGTTGGCTATCGCCGCACGATGTTATTTATTTTTGTTATTGGTAGTTTTATTTTATTGAATAATGTAACGAATTAGAGAAATGTCAAGAAACAGATGTTTGGGACATTAGTACAGCTCTTCATACGTTTTGACCTTGTCACAAGAAACATGCTCGATCGCATTTCTGGAAGATATGGAGGAATCTGATTATGATTCTGAAGCAGTTGATGACGTATGTAAAGCTTTATTTAACAGTTATTTATTTCCTTTTTATAAAATTATTATATAAACAAATTGAAGTATCCAAAGTGTGATACATAGTTTTGCTGAGTGGTCCCTGATTATTATCCCTCAACAAAGGTTCCCATATCCTGAAGATGGGTTCACAGGCCAGTGTTTTTTGCGGGTCCTTTGAAGTGAATTTAGAATGTAAAAACAAAAAAACATTACGATCATCTTCGGCCCAGGGGTGAAGCTCTGTCAGCATCTCCACCCCATTCTCCCACGTGATAACTGGTGCTGCTATTTTTAAAAAAATATATTAAATGCATTTTCCACGATTAAATGGGGGAAAAAATTAAAAAAAATTTCTTTTTTTATAAACATTTTTCCAAGAAAAAAATTTTTGGTTTTTTTAAGGAGATTTTTTGAATTTTTTTTTCCAGAAACAGATGGTTAAAGGAAGCGAAGAGAAAGATGAGAGAAAGCCGATTAAATAAATCAATGCAACAGCATTGAAGAAAAGGCCTAGGCCTTGGTGATGATGCTGCCTGCTTCAGTTAGAAATCTTTCGAAGACAGCACGTTTCTCTTTTTTCGTTTTTAATTTGAGAATGTCCTCGAAGCACAACTTGGCGTATTCGAATATGTAGAATGTCGAATTTGGGCAGTCACACGAGTCGGCGTCGGAAGTGTCACCGATGGTGTCGGCGCGGGAGATGGCCGGTGGTGCCGCATCTGATTCGGCATCTGTCGGTTTTCTTTCAGCGTCGCGGCTGCCCGAAGCAAGAGGCTCAGGGAAATTTTCCTCAGGAAAGTTTTTCAGTAAGTCCGTAGAGCAGCTGCTCGTTCCGAAGTCCGTAGATGATGAACTCGATTTCCCATTGGCTTTCGGCGGCTCGCTGGACTAGGGAATTTTCGTCGATTTCTTGCTGCGTTTTTCGACTGACGTTGTGGGATTAGAAATTTTATCAGGGGAAAACGACTTGTGTGTGTGTGTTTGTGTGGAAATTTCTTGAGAAGAATTTTCGCGTGCAGGCGTGGAAGTGTCCGAGATGTCTCGGCGAGTTTTCTTTCGAGAAGAGATATTTTGTTGAAAGCTGCGCGGGAGAAAAGGCACCTTCGTTGTCGTACTGTCGCTGCGTCCAGTTTTTTCTGGCTCGATAGTGACTAATTTGAACTTTTTCAGTTCAGCTCTGTACACACTACATTCTGTAGTTAGCGGGATGGCTTAAATTACAGTTGACGCATTCAGGTGTGTCCTTTCCTCGAACCTTGAAGCATGGGCTGCCAACATGCGATTTGGTGCACTTGATATAGCGCTCTTCGAAGTCACAATCCGTGGCTAGATGCGTCCATAGCTGGCATTTTGTACACCACTGGGGGGGGGGGGGTTCGGCGGCTTAGGTGTCGCTTGAAGAAATCGACTTGAACTGCCAGAAACTTAAGTTCGCGAAGGCGAAGAAGTTGACGCGATTTCTCGTTCCGGGGAAGCGCGAGTTTTCGTTTTTTTCGGCGGTTTTTGGAAGAGGAAAGTTGAGAAATATCGGTGATTTCAAAGCCGAGATTGCAGAGTTCACTTTTAATTTCACTTGTGGGGGTCAGATGGGCAAGTCCCTTCAGAATGAATTGAAGTGAATCGCGCACTTAAACTGAGAAATGTTCGATGTGGAAGTCATTTTCACGAAGAAACTTGAGAACACTTTCTTGATCACTTGCGTTTTCAAAGAAGGTAGTAATCTTTTACGAATTTAATTTCAAATTGTTCTTTACAAAGTTCGCGGATGGAATTTGCAAATTAAATCAGCGGCCGTCGACGATGAAAGACACGGCATGTCGCGGCGGTGATGCCGTCGGGATAGGCATTCTGTCAGTCACCGATGTGGGCGGTGCTTGTTCTGCTGTCTTGCTGTGCGATTGGTCCGTTTGAACTTTTTTGCGCGAGGGGTCGTTCTGTCTGCTTGGAGAGAAGTTCAAGTTCCCGGATGTTCTCGTCACAAGTTTTTTTGTCGAAAACTACGGTTTTTAACGGGAAATCGGCTGAAGTCTCGTCCGGGAGAATTTTTCCAGGAGACTCAATGTCGGAAAAACCAGAGATATATAGGGAAAATGGAATGTTCGTTTCAAAAGTCAGTGTCTCGCTTGGGGTTACGAAACTTGAACTGGAGGGGTCCTGTTGTGGGGACCGTGGCGCTATCTTTTGTGGGCGAAAGCTTCGTGATCCCGTTTTTTTCCAGTGCTTTCTGGATTTCTTTACGTCTCATTTCAGTAAGGCCAGGGTATTCGTCGAAATAGTTGAGAAGATATTTAATGGCGCCCTCTGTGAGAAGCTCGAGTCGTTGAACCTCTTTCCTGTCCGTGGTTTCCCGAATTTTGCCGAAGTCGACGTATGCGTTTTGGAACGTAAAGACGCTGTTGCATGCTTTGGCTGCCTTGGAGTCGGCGCGTAGCAGGCTTTCGTACGTTTCTTCAATGGTGTCGAAGAAATGCCACATAGTGGTGACGTGTTCTGCTGTTGTCTTAAATTTCAGGAATTCCTCTGTCAGTCTCTGCCAGCCTCTATTGTCGGGCCTTGCCACTCTTTCGTAATAGAAGCAGACGGGAATTTCCTCGATGTTGTTTAATTCAGACATCCTGGAGAGCACTTTTTGCGATTTCGAGGGGGTTAATCTGGGTGGATGTTTTTGTTTAGGTACCGGTCTGTATGAGTAGGTTTCCTAAAAAGGCTGTGCCCTAAGCTGTTGTCGTCAGTTCTGTTCACCAGAACATCCAGGAACGCTAATTGTGCATTTTTCTCCGTTTCCATTGTGAACTTGATAGCTGGGTGAAAGTTGTTGAGATGTCCGAAGAATCTTTGTAGTTGAAGATCCCCGTGCTGCCATAACACAAATGTGTCGTCTACGTAACGGAGCCATACGAAAGGGCTTAGTCACTGCCTCACGTCATCCTACTTCATCTGGAATGGCAGTATGTACGAGCAATTTGACGGTATAGCAATGGGCAGCCCCCTCAGTCCAGTGGTGGCTAATTTATTCATGGAGAGATTTGAAGCTGAAGCCTTACGAAGAGCCATACGACCTCGCCTGAAAAACAACAACAATAGTAACGAAGGAAATCGGGAAGCCCGAGCCAAAGCCTATTTACCATACATCCGGAAGGTCACCGATCGAATCGGTAAAGTTTTGGAAATGTTCAACATCAAGTCAATTTTCAAACCGACCAGAAACTTAGCACAATCGCTACGCTCGGCAAAAGATCCGAGAGACCCACTGTGCATGGCAGGTGTCTACAGGATTCCATGCTCGTGTGGAAAAGTATACATAGGAACAACAAAAAGAAGTACTGCTTCTGACCATTTCACGAGTGTACAAGAATAAAGGAACACCAAAGAAGCTGCCGCCTGGGTAAAACCGAAAGTTCAGCCGTTGCAGAACATATGTGGGAAACCGGCCACAAAATTAAATTTGAAAAGACCGAGGTAATATCGTCCGAGGTGCACTACCATGCTCGTTTTCATAGAGAAGCCATCGAAATATTCAAGCACCACAACATAAATCGAAAGAAGGAGACGATGAAGGTGCATCCCACTTGGGTCGCGGTACTGCAGTGGCGTAGAGAGTCGAGATTTGCTCCTGACGAATGCCAGAGAGAAAATGACCTCGACAGCCAATCGCCGCCAGACACCACTTGCAGCCATTCAGCGCACAATACATCCACACAAGCCGACCAATGCGGTTCTTCTGTGGCCGATCAAGTCTCAGAAGTGCATATAGAGAACAAGTCAATGACAGTAGATGTATGAAGCCTTTCTCGCTTGCCGCGTAGACTCACGTCCAAATAACCTCAGATGATGCCTGCCACAGATGTGGGCGAAACGTCAGGAAGAAAATCTCCTAGACCATGGCCTAATAACCCGGAAACCGTTTGCAAGTCAACCGATGATACTATTTTTATCGGCATTGTATCATGTGTATATATTGTTTATAATTTTTGTGATTGTGTTTTTAATTGGGTTACTGTATTTTTGAAATATATGACATCCATATTTGTTATGGGCATCTTTTCCTCAGCCGCCTCATTGGGCATTTTGCCTGTTGTGGCGTTGTATTTGTATTTGTATAACGATTTGCATATTATAAACTGAAGAGCCAAAAAAACTGGTACAGGCATGCGTATGCAAATAAAGAGATATGGATCCAATCAGAGTACGGCGCTGCGGTCGGCAACGCCTATATAACACAACAAGTGTCTGGCATAGTTGTTAGATCGGTTACTGCTGCTACAATGGCAGGTTATCGAGATTTAAGTGAGTGTGAACGCGGTATTATAGTCGGCGCACGAGAGACGGGACATAGCATCTCCAAGGTAGCGATGAAATTTGGATTTTCACGTACGACCATTTCACGAATGTACCGTGAATATCGGGAATCCGGTAAAAAATTAAATCTACGACATCGCTGCGGCCGGAAAAAGATCATGCAAGAACGGGACCAACGACGACTGACGAGAATCATTAAACGTGACAGACGTGCAAACCTTCCGCAAATTGCTGCAGATTTCAATGCTGGGCCATCAAAGAGTGTCAGCGTGCGAACCATTCAACGAAACATCATCGATATGGAGCCGAAGGCCCACTCGTGTACCCTTGATGACTGCACGACACAAAGCTTTACGCCTCGCCTGGGCCCGACAACACCGACATTGGACTGTTGAGGACTGGAAACACGTTGCCTGGTCTGACGAGTCTCGATTCCAATTGCTTCGAGCTGATGGACGTGTACGGGTATGGAGACAACCTCATGAATCCATGGACCCTACATGTCAACAGGGGACTGTTCAAGCTGGTGGAGGCTCTGTGATGGTATGGGGCGTGTGCAGTTGGCGCGATATGGGACCCCTGATACGTCTAGATACGACTCTGACAGGTACGTAAGCATCGTGTCTGATCACCTGCACCCATTCATGTCCATTGTACATTCCGACGAACTTGGACAGTTTCAGCACGACAATGCGACACCCCACACGTCCAGAATTGCTACAAAGTCACTCCAGGAACATTCTTCTGACTTTAGACACTTCTGCTGGCCACCTAAATCCCCGGACATGAACATTATTGAACATATCTGGGATGCCTTGCAACGTGCTGTTCAGAAGAGATCTCCACCCCCTCTTACTCCTACGGATTTATGGACAGCCCTGCAGGATTCATGGTGTCAATTACCTCCAGCACTACTTCAGACATTAGTCGAGTCCATACCACGTCGTGTTGCGGCACTTCTGCGAGCTCGCGGGGCCGTACACGATATTAGGCAGGTCTACCAGTTTTTTTGGCTCTTCAGTGTACATACTAACGATTTACAAACGGCATAAGTTAAGTTGCAGATGAATTCAAATTATGTAGGCATATTTCCCTATATTATTACATACATACCTAAGTGTAATGTTTATTTATAAAAATCCTACTTTGTTTGAAATCAGGCAATTGCCCAACAAATACTCGCCTCCAGCCAGAGGTTTTCAACATAATATTATACAACCAAAAAAACATTAACTCAAAAGCAATTAATATATTTGGTTCCATTATATTTTAATAACCTGCCAAATGAAATAAAATATGAAAATGAATTAAGAGCTTTCAGAGAAAACAAATTATTATTATCACAATTATATTAATCTTTCACTACAATAAAAAGTACTTCTCGGCCCCGCGTAAACAGTGTTGTCACAAGGCCGCTATAATACTTGTGACTATTTTATATTTCGTTTAGTACTTGATATTATGAAAGTGCTTGCCGCAACGGAGGAGTTTATGTTGTATAATCTGAACGGATCAAGCGAACCGTTGAATAGAATATTGTCTGTATATATCATGTATTTTTTATTTTTTCCCATTTTTTTTAAATAAACCATAAAACTTAAAACTTTATAAAAACAGAAAAAAAAGTGAAATTAATGAAAATCCGTGAAAATATAGTAATAATAATTCTTCAAATTTCAACATAACAATGGATTTGTTTTTACCATGACACCCAATACTTCGATAGGATTAACAATGAGTGTCAACACCATCAATTACCACGAAACCGTCGAAGCATCGATGAAGTTTAATGAGTAGAGCACAAGTCTGGGTCTAAAAAAACTCGTTTTCTGTCTTCAATAAAAATATTCAACTGCTCGAAACAAGAAGTAGAGTGTAAGGCTGCGTACATAGTGCACGCATGTTCTCGATCCAGGTAGTGGTCGTGGTTTACTCGCGCCAGGAGGGTGCACATAGTGTATGTCGGTTTTCGGCTGCTGTACTTTATACTAATTTTTAACTCGTCAAATCGGCGGGAGGGAAAAATGCGAAAAAATAACGTAAAGAAGTAAAAGCGGTTTTGATTCTCAGAGTTGCCAATAAAGTATCTGGAAAAATTGTTTCAATTCAGCAAAGGTGGCCAAATTCTTTCTGTTCAAGAGCCAACATAACGGTCAGGTGCAGCATTATGTATTAGCTGCACCATTAAAATAAGAGAGACCCGAAAACTCGCACATTTGTACACGCCATAAGTGCTTATAATATGGCAATGCACAGGCAGTTTAATCGCTAAACTTTTACACTGTGGTCATTGCATTAACTTTTATCCTTCATAGACATATTCATCTGTTTATCTGTTTGCATTCCCATCCAGATGTAATGCATCAAAAATTAGTTTCTTCTGCAAATTAATTTCATCCAATGTATTCTTAGTTTCAATTCCACAAATAAACATGTGCTGCACTTTTTTTTCAATTATTATTTTGACAAATAAGCAATTTGCGAAAAGAGGCGACAAAAAAAAAAAATAGTAAGAAAAATATCCCATGTGCCAAGCTTTATAAGCAATTTGTGTGTTTGAAAAAGGAGCATGGTGATAACATATCAAATTATTTTCGTCCCTAACAATAATGAATGCAGAGGCATACGCATAGGGTGGAGCACCGTGAATCCGTGTCCCCTTCCCAAGCTGATCAAAAATTAGAGAAAAAAAACATTTCGTTGAAGAATAAAAAATCGAAAGAACATTTCTGTCATTTTAAATGCTTTTTGATGGCGGGGGGGGGGGGGGTTAGTAACTTAAAATTTCTCTTTAAGACAATATTTGTGTCTTCCCTCTCGCCAAGCCTTTTGTGCCTCCTCCAAAACTATCCTGCATACGCTCGTGAATGAATGTAAGTAGTTTTCTGCTTTCCGAACGAGCGTAGCTCGAATGATGATCATAAATTTGATTTACACCTTGTAAACAGCGCCGGATCTTCATTCCTGCGAACTATTTGGCCGTAGAAGGCGCCAACTGAAGGGGAAGGGTGTTTTTTGATCACCAAAATAGCATTCGTTTACTCTGGAAAAATGTCCAGAACCGGCCCTGCTTGTAAATTATTAATTTTAATTTCATAATGTATTTTTACCTTGTCGGAGGGAACCCGTGGGTCAGCTGTTGGTCACACCTGCCAAAAAGCATGAAGGAGAGATAGAGAGAGAGTTGAAATTTTTAATTCCTCCTATCTACTCTCTGGGCCCAGTAAACTCGCCTCGGGAAGAGGTTCAGTTAAATAAATAAATATACAGTAAAACCCCTGTCTTGAATGGAAAAAATCGTAAGACACTGAGATTTTTTCCGTTGAACACAGGTTTCCGCTCAATACAGGTTCAATTGACATAATGTGTAAAATTATGTAATGATCTAGTATGTAACTAAAATAAATTAATTGAAATGTATGTAAATAATTTAAATATACATAAAATATAGAAATGAACATTATGTACTCTATAATTACTAAATATTTATAGGTTTTAGGTTTTCTTACAGCACAGTATAAAACTTCACCCCTCACTGTTCATCTGAACTAACGACATTTACATTCTTTTTTACTCTTCAGAAATTTTCAATGAGGGTATCAATATCTGTCATTTCAGGTTCAGTTTGAACATTGTAGTCTATTTTTATGTAATCTTAAGCACCAAGAGCCGTAACTCGGATTTTTGTTGGGAAAAACCACTGTAAAATTCGATGATTTACACCCCTAAATTTTTCCGCCCGGGCAATAATCCCCCCGCTTCCCTCTAATTCTGGCCCTGCTCAGCACTTCGATCAAGGAAAGCATACAATTTTGTGAGTCTTATATATCATTTAAAAATCCAACCCTTACACTAATTTCTCTCGTAGAAAGCCTGCTTTTCCGAAAAAAAATTGTTACAGTTTAAGAAAGCAACTATACCACTACATATGGCTTTTTAAAACCATAACATCAAGTACGAAAACGGATTTTGCTAATTCTAAGGGTGGGTGAAGTAGAACTCAATTGGCCAGCAAGAATTGCATAAAAAATTTCGATAGAACTGTAACATTTTGTATGATCTTTTGGTAATTTGTCGCGGAACCCAGTCCGCGTAGTTTTTGTGTGAAATTTTTCGTTAAGAGCGCAGAATTTTCTTTTTTGTTTCCGCGTTAGACAGGTTCCGTTTAATCCAGGTTTTTTAATGTGCATTTTCGCATTGAAATCACGGGACCAAGATTTTTTTCCGTTAAAGACAGGGGTTTCCGCTTAATATAGGTTCCGTTAAAGGCAAGTTTACTGTGTAATCAGTTTTTTATTCGTAATAATATTTATAGTTAATAATCAATCTGATGGATCTGAAATATATTGAAAATCCCTTCAGGTCACAAAATGAATGAATGCATGTTAACTGTAGGGTTGGTATGGTATTTACCTTTGTTGGTTTTTGCCGTCTTTGGAAACACCAAACATAGTATAATGATTTTATAACTGTTTATAATTATGTATAGTATTTTGATTAAGTTCTTAACCAATAAAAAAAGCTTGTGGTAAATATCGTGATTTTTTCTCCTAACTGCTAACTGATGTTGTACGATTCTTTCAATATTTTCAAATTTAACAAATTACTAATTTTACGTTTACCAAATTACCAATTTCAAATTTACCAATGTAACAAATTTCAAATTGAAAAAAAAATTTACAAATACCATTTTATGTTAATCAATAAACCACTATCATTTATCCCTCAAAATCTAGTTCAAACAGTAGTTCGACACGCACGGAATCTGTTAACCGGGAGGAAAATTCTTTCCGGTGAATTTTCTGCTTCTCACAGCCGGTTCGCGCAAACCGACGACATGCTAGGCAAATGAACGAAATGATCCCCCATTCGGATTGATCCGACCGCCACCGATTGCCGGAATCGGAAACACCAAGAATTTTTTCCCGTTAGTCGTTCGAAAGGTGAAAACTAAGAAAAGCTAAAATTCAGGTTTTTAACTAATCACAAACGACGCGGGTTTCCAGAATCGGAAACATGCGTGCTCTATGTGCTTACCCTAACACATCAGAGGACTCTGGATGACGGTGTATATTGATTCTCTCCAACATTGAACTCTAGAAAATGGAGACACGTGTGGAGACAACATTCTTATGTATCGCATAATATAAAGAATACTGTCACAACTAGAAAAATGCTAATTTTCAAGAGAAAAAAAATACTGCCCCACTGGCTAAAGCTGCTAATCTTTTTTAAAGGAATAGTGACGTACCTGCTTCCTATGAAATATTTTTGTATTTAGACTTGTGGCAATATTCCACCATGTATACAGCATCAAATTGTCATGCTACTGCGATCTTTACTCAAATTCATGATATTTTGAGTTATGATAGCATTCTTCTATATGTGTGCTCTTTCATACATTAGATAATAAGGGGTTAGACTCCTATGTACAATACAAACAAGTCGGGGAGGGGCACAAAATTGCGGAGTACTCTCCTGCAAAGTATGTGCAGTAATTTCTTTGCAAAATAATTACAAAGAATTAGTTTAATGTTGATACTTTTAAATTCACCACGTTTCGCTTGTATTAGCTTACATGAAAAGGGTTTGAACATTATCTTGCATGAAAAGGGTTTGAACATTTTCTTGCATGAAAAGGGTTTAAAATTGTTCATACAGCTACCATGTATGAGTTTTGAAGCAAACAACTCATGCGTTAAACTTTGACCCCGCAAAAACGTAAGTGTCTTGCATGCATGATTACATGAGTAATTTTCCACTTAGGCCTGTGGTTTTCGCATCTTCCGGATATGACTCATTTCATAATAAATCGACAAAAGAACAGAGGGCTAGTTGCTTGACCGACTCATATATATTTTTTTTAATTCGACATACACACAGGTGGTGCAGAGGTAGGAGACAACCCAAATTTTCAATGACTTGCACTACATATTTATAGAGTAATATGAATTTAAATTTTGTGGAACCATTTAAGAAACCGAATAATGGTTTTGCTCTTTTTTTTTACAGCAGCTGTATTGAAGCGATATAGAAGTAATTGCTATCAATGAAAACAGTATTTTCTGTATATTCAGAATAAGAATACTGTAACATCCGAGTAAAAAGTGAAATAATCATATCACACCTTGATCTTAAGCTTCTAATTTTTGAAATTTCTGATTTTATCGAAAATTGGTCATTATTTTGAACAAACCAGCAGGCCTGTCATTTGGGGGTTGGGCCGGGGTTCATTGCCACCCCGGCATAAACAATTACAATAGAAATGGTGTATATATATATATATACACACACAAAGGGATTCAAAACTCAACGCAAAAAGATTAGGGGAGGTAGCAAAACACAAAACAGAATCACATAGGAATGTATGACCAGAAATCAGAATTTTTTTTTATTTTATTTTTTTGTGCATAACTGTGGCTGGTAAGAACTTTAAGCACTTGATGTCAAACTTAACTTGTTATTGTCCTCGTGTAAAGTATCACTAAATAAATAGTTTCCCACCTATGTAATGTCATTGAGGCTTGTCATTTCTGCATCTTCGTTTATCCTCCAGCTGACGAGGTTGGGGCTTCCAGTTATACATTCCTATGTGATTCTGTTTTGTTCTTGTGTTTTGTACCTCCCCTAAAAGTTTGTACGTTGAGTTTTGAATCACCCTGTATAGACATACATTGAGTATATGTTCTATGCCGCCGCCCCCTTCCCTTGAAAATCCGCTATTATTTTGAACAAAAAAGTTTGAAGAACTAAACTAACATTTTTTCCCGTTGCAACAATAAAATTTGGTGAAACTTTCTGATCGATGAATTTCTTTGTGTCGCCTTTTTTTTTTTTTTTTTTTTTGGAATATTCTAGCTTAAAAGTTGTTCTTTAAACAGGAAATCGAATTTCGGCCATTTTGCAACCATTTTTCTCAGTTTGGGCACGCAAATAGAATTTTGCATTTCAGTGGATAAAGACAATAGATATGTATGCTACACACTGAAAAAAATTTACTTTTGGGAAAGAATATATAAATAGGTATTTTGATTTCGGCTCTACAACATTTTCAAGAAAACAGATTTTGGCCATATTAGCAGCATTTCTCGCAGAGAGGACAAGTGGATAGACCTTTCCATTCCAGTATATAAAAACAACAAATATGTCTGCAACTCACTAATAAAATAATTCACTTTTGGGAAATAAATACATAAATGCATATTTTGATTATAGCTCTAGAGCATACTCGAAAATTTTTTTACTGATAATGTAATAAATATACTTAGCCATTTAAAAGACTAAAACCTAAAGATGTTATTTTGCTATCATATAGTGGCAACGGTGCTTTTGTAAACACAACACAACGTTTTTGTGTCTCCAGCAAGTAAGCTATTCGTGCATTTTCACGCCAGTGCTTAGATTATGTATCTCCACATTTAAAGTAATAAATAATCAGTTATATTAATGTTAAACCAGTTCTGGAAACATTATTTATAATAATGGCGACGAGGAAGTGTTCCTGTAAAGGTAAATAAATCGAACCTTGTACGCGCTGAAAAAGAAACTGATTACGCTATAGCTACAATGTCGAGAGTAGGCTTAGTTGGTCAGTTGTCGATTTACGATGATGCCAATGAAGATTTTGACTTGTACATCGAACGGCTCGAGCAGTATTTGCTAGCAAATGAAGTGGAAGATAAAAAACGCGTGCCGGTGTTGATCTCCGTGCTCGGTGCAAAAACATATAAATTGCTTCGTAACTTGCTAACACCGCGTCTACCCAAGGACTGTGAGTATGAAGAGCTCGTCAAATTGCTTCAAGAACATTTTCGTCCTGCACCCATTACCATCGCTGAAAGATTCAAGTTTGACCGACGAAATCAAAAGGAGGGTGAAAGCATCGCCGAGTATTTGGTGGAATTAAAACGGCTTGCATCAACGTGCGTTTTTGGCGATTTTTTTGAACGAGGCTTTGCAGGATAGATTCGTTTGCGGTATTCGCTGCGAGACAACTCAAAAACGTCTACTTGCAAGAAAAAATTTGAAACTTGCAGATGCCATTGACATAGCTGTAGCAATGGAACTTGCTGAAGAAGGCTCTAGTAATATCAAGGTTACAGCGGCTGAACTCTCATCGAATGTAAACAAAGTGGGAAAATCGACTTTTCATCAAAATAAGCCAAGATGGAGTAAAGGTGTTCACGGTAACAAGTCAAGTTCTCAGAAATGCTATCGATGTGGTGCGTCACACACTGCCGAGAAAAGTGTAAATACAAAAATGCTAGGTACCATGCCTGCAATAAAATTGGACATATTTCTCCAGTATGCAAGTCAAAGCAAAAAAATTTCTCTGCTAAAATGGTATCTACTGCAGATAAATTGGACACTGAAGAGTATAATTTATTTTCAGTGAATTCAATTAATAAATTGAATAAAGAATCCCGTTTATTGGTTAACGTACAGATCTGTGGTAAACAATTGGAAATGGAGTTAGATACTGCGGCAGATGTAGCCATTATCTCCGAGTGTTGGCTGAAGAAAAATTTACCTCATATTGTTCCCAGATTTACTAATGTATTTCTTAAAGATTACAATCAAAATCCTATTGATGTTTCAGGGGAAGTGATTGTAGATGTCACTTATGAGAATCAGACTTCCAAGTCCCGTGCTATAATTGTCAAAGGCGATCGACCAGCATTGTTTGGAAGGGACTGGATAAAATGTTTCAAGTTGAATTGGCCTAAAATATTTTCCATACGCAAAGTGAATGAATCCGGTGATCCTGCCAAGAGACTGACTGATAAATATTACAAGCTTTTCGAGGAAAGTTGTGAACCAATTAGACGTATCAAGGCAACATTGAAAATGAGGGAGGATGTTCAACCAGTTTTTTGCAAATCACGTCCTGTGCCTTATTCGTTGAAGGTGAAAGTTGCCGAAGAAATTCACAAATCCGTACAACGTGGAGTTTGGAAATTTGTGGAGCATTCCAGTTGGGCAACACCTCTTGTGATCGTAACGAAAACGAATGGTAATGTTCGACTCTGTGGTGATTTTAAGGTCACTGTGAACAAGTATCTTGATCAAAATCAGTATCCACTGCCTACACAGCAGGATTTGTTTTCGACTCTCAACGGTGGAAAGTATTTTTCAAAGTTGGATTTGAGTCATGCTTATCAACAAATCGAACTTGATCAACGCTCTCAAGAATGTCTTACTCTAAACACTCACTTAGGTTTAGTACGTCCATCGCGATTGTTGTATGGCATAAATAGTGCGTCGGCAATTTTTCAATCATCAATTGAGAAGATCCTTCAGGGTTTGCAATCAGTGATATGTTTTCAAGATGATATTTTGATTTCTGGTGATACAATTGATGCACATTTGAAAACATTAGAGAAGGTATTTCAACGATTTTCTGATTATAATGTCAAACTTAATTTGTCAAAATGTAGTTTTTTGCAAGAAAGTGTAGAATTTCTTGGCCATATAATTGGCCATATAATGGACAGTCAAGGTATTCATCCTACTGATGAAAAGATTAGGTGCATTAAGCAAATGAAAGCTCCCACTAATGTCACTGAACTCAAGTCATTTTTAGGTCTTTTGAACTATTATTCAAAGTTCATTAAAAATTCTGCTATGCTATTGGGTCCTCTATATGAATTGCTTCATAAGGACACACCATGGAAATGGTCGTCTCAGTGTGAAGAAACTTTTCAGAAATGTAAAAACATTCTATCATCAGATGCAGTACTTGTCCATTATGATGAAACATTGCCATTACGAGTATCTTGTGATGCTTCTCCATTTGGTTTAGGAGCTGTTTTATCACATGTCATAGGCAACAAGGAACGTCCCATAGCGTATGCCTCTAGAACATTAACTAAAGCTGAACAAAATTATTCTCAAATCGAAAAAGTGGCAGGAGCAATCATTTTTGCTATAAAAAAATTTCAGCAGTATTTGTTTGGTAAACCTTTTGTATTGGTAACTGATCATCGCCCCTTAATAAGCATTTTTGCACCAGACAAAGGTATCCCTGTAATTGCGGCAGCTAGGCTGCAGAGGTGGGCTTTGTTGTTATCTTCATTCAATTATTCTATTGAGTACAAAAAGGGTTCTGATCATGCTAATGCTGATGGATTATCTCGTGCTTCAGTAGAATCTGAGACGGATGCACAATCTGATGTATTTAAGATTTCATATTGTGAGGATTTGCCGATAACTAGTTCAGATATTTCCAAGGCAACTCGCAATGACCCAATTTTGGGAATGGCCTTGAAGTATGTTCAGAATGGTTGGCCTGAAAGACTCGATAATGAGGCTTTAAAACCATTTTTCATTCGAAGGGATCAGTTGTCCGTGGACTGTGGTTGTCTTCTATGGGGAATGCGTGTGATTATTCCAGAAAAATTTAGAACACGTTTATTAGATTTACTGCATGATACACATTCTGGAATTTCCAAGATGAAAGCTATTGCCAGAAGTCATATTTGATGGCCACAATTGGACAAACAAATCGAAAATCTTGTTCAACATTGTTCTGCATGTCAGAAAGTAAGCAAAGCTTTGCCAGGAACCCCACTTCAACCGTGGATATGGTCCAAATTTCCATGGGATAGAGTGCATATTGACTTTGCTCAAAAAGATCAAAAGAATTATCTTTTGGTTGTTGATAGCCACTCTAAATGGTTGGAGGTGATACAAAAGCCTTCTATTACTTCTGTTAGTACCATTGATGCTTTGCAACAGTTATTTTCTCGATACGGTTTACCGTCAGAGTTGGTTTCTGACAATGGTCCTCAATTGGTTTCAGAGGAATTCAGATCCTTTTTAAAATCTAATGCAGTTATTCCTACTCTGATACCAACATATCATCCTCAATCTAATGGACTCGCAGAAAGGTCAGTACAGACTTTCAAGCATGTATTGTCAAAAATGCAAAATGATCCAAATGATCATAGATCATTGAGTAAGAAAATTTCTCAATTCCTGATGACATATCGTTCTGCACCTCATTATACAACTGGTGTATCACCCGCTGAATTGTTTTTGTCTAGACAACTCAGAACACCATTGTCTCTTGTACATCCCAGTGTTCAAGCAAGAGTAAAAAAACAACAAGATTCACAGAAAATGTATTATGACCGTAGTCATAATGCAAAAAGGTATTTTCACCCTGGTCAGAAAGTTTTTGTTCGATCCAGTAAGAATCATCAGTGGAGTCGGGGAACTTTGGTGGAACCCAAGGGAAGCAAGACATGGATTGTTAACATCGCTAGTGAGAAATATCTTGCTCACATTGATCAGTTACGCCCTGATCATGCTTATAATACAGTGTGACTACTGATAGTAGTGAATGTGATATTCCTAGGAAATCAATTTCAAGTGAAAGATCCATTACACATGTTCCTGTTGATGAGAACATCACTCATTCATCACTTCCAAATCCCAGTGATGACAGCGAATCTTCATCTAGCTGTGACAATTGTATTCCTGTGTCAGATGTCAAAGACAGTGGAGTGAATTCTTCTGCTCTTGATAAGAACTGTGCAACAAAAAGTGATCCGGTGAATCATGATATTGCTGATAAAAGTACTGTACCAGTGACTCGTCGATATCCATTGCGTGAGCGGAAAACTGCCTTCACGTTTGATTTATGAACATTAACTTCTGTTTTGTATTCATATAATAATCTATGTATTTCATATTTTTTTTTGGGGGGGGAGTATTGTAATAAATATACTTAGCCATTTAAAAGGCTAAAACCTAAAGATGTTATTTTGCTATCATATAGTGGCAACGGTGCTTTTGTAAACACAACACAACGTTTTTGTGTCTCCAGCAAGTAAGCTATTAGTGCATTTTCACGCCAGTGCTTAGATTATGTATCTCCACATTTAAAGTAATAAATAATCAGTTATATTAATGTTAAACCAGTTCTGGAAACATTATTTATAATATATAACAGTAAAAAAATGAAATTAACTTTATGACAAGACAACCAACGAATTTTTGTGTATTAAGGTATCCCCTCGAAACCGCTCTCCAAATTTTGAGGAAATTGTAGGATTAGGGATTTTAGACCGGACGAAGTTTAAAGTAATCGTCACATGCTTTAGAATGCCAGTTATTTCCAACCTCTTTCCATCAAAAATCCTACTGATAAATAATAGAATGGAAAGATTGCATTTTAAGAATGTCTGAGAACGAAGAAAATTAAGAAATTTCTTTAATCTCACTCTAAGTCCTGAAGCAAAATTTTCATTGCTACGAGTTTGTTCATAGGAATATTATGTTATACGTAAAATCATGTTCGTATTAGCCCGTAGAAATAGCCCTTTGTGCCATGTCCATTAACACCCGAAATTTCGTCGAAGATTATTGCAGAGCAAAGTATATTTCAGGATATCACTTCCAACGCAAATTATCAGTCATTGCTGTATTCTCGCCAGAGAGCAACAGGCCCACAACGGTAAATTATTCAATCATTACACTTCACTCATAGTTAGAAAAACTGGTAGCAGACGGCAGCACTACACATAACAAGCATCATACAGAATCAAACTTCACGTCAGGTTTCACTACACCTACACACACATTACCGCATGCACCAATTCGTTAGAGGTTCCGCAGAGTGATATGGGCGAGATACATGTGTGGTCTAGTACTAGTTATTGCTGTATTCTTTCCACCCCAATATGTCTCGATACAAAAATATCATGAAATGCTTGCACGTATTTTAAGACAGGCATTTCCTGTAGCATTCACCATCCATTCCTCAACCAAGGAAACGTCGCTGAAAGAGACCGTTTGTTCTTATTTGTAGTTATTTGTTCACGAATATGTAGCTGATTTTATGTATGTAGAGACTCTCATTGCTTTTTTGAAAAATAACTGAGACGAGAAAAAAATTGGAGGTTTGAGTCTACATAATATTACGGGTATTTTTCGAAAATAAAAAAATCGATGGGCAGTGCACATACCTATATATATGCAGTACATAGCGATTTTGGTCAGATAAAAATACACGAACATTTGATATCTTTTCCTTTCATTTACCCTACAGGAGATTTTTGGGGGAAGACACAACCTTCTCCCGCTTTTGCTGAGCTGTAAAAATAAAAAGAATAGAGGAGAATCTCTCTCGGTCACCTGATTTTTCTGCTAACGAATGCAAGAGTGTTTTCCTGTGTTGTGAAGAGTATTACGAAAATCGGAGGTGTTTTTTATGTGGGATTTTGAGGCAGAGGCTTTTCATGGCTCTTTTTTCCCTACTTGTATTAAAAACGCAGAATCGAATCGCCAACAGAGTACAGTAATTCAAAAAATATATATATTGAATAAATATTAAAAAAAAGGAATGAATTAAAACCTATGATTTGCTGACCATTATAAATAGGGATCCTGACTGGCTTCATTCCTACCTGTCACACGAGGAGAAACAAAAATGTGTTTTCTCTCTCTCACTCGATAAAACCCATGCACTTTGGCTCCCCCGATCACTGGTCCTTCTCCCGACTTAACAGACTTTCCTAGTAGTGCACCAGGGCAGAGCGGTCTCGCTAGGTGTGCTCTAGAACAGTGGTTCTCAACCTTTGGAAGCCCCCGGCCCGGTTGATTTCTTTTATGTGAGTGGAAAGCTCGGTCATACGCACTCCTAATCGGGGGTATAAATGGGTAAAAATGAATCGGTGAGCTATTCACGCCTCGGTTTGACTGATGTCAGGGCCAGATACCGAGCCATGGCCCGGCGGTTGAGAAATACTGCTCTAGAAGGGTGTCAAATTCGAAATGAAAGGACGAAAAAAAGTAGAGAAACTTATTTGTGCCCGCACTAGGAGGGACGTCCAGTCCGAGGTAAAAGGGCGGAAAAAAAATTCGACATAACATGCTATGACATAAAATATCGCTGTTCCTTTGAACGCATCAAAACGAATCGATTGAAACAAACGTTTGCATTTTCAATTTGGTGAGGTCAGGGGCACAAAAATAGGTCCCGCTCGGTCCTAGTTTTGTGCCTCGGACGTAGAAATTTTGTCTCTAGCCGTCCCTGTGTGAAAAGTATGTGTGTGGACTTAAAAATTGAAACAAACCATATATACACAACTGAACATCTTCTCGGAGTTGCATGGATATTGTTCCAGATACCCGTTGAGTAGCAGTAAAGCCTCCCATGAGGCTTCTAGACAGTACCTCTACCTAGGAGGCCTTGGTAATTTGTGGCCACAACAGGTCTCTAAAAAGACGTTTTCCCTTTCAAGAAACTAATGAGGAACTTATGCTAAAAATTCAATTGATTTCTTTAAAACAGCTTTGTAAACCAGATTCCACAATCATGAACCCCCACAACCAATTCTGTTTTTGCAACTAAGAAAAAAGTCTGGGGCGCAAAATATATATTTATATACCTTAGTAAGGTTCTAGAACTAGGTTGAAGAGCGATGTTATGTCTCATCAAATAGATTTAGTAATTAAATAGTGTAAAAGTGTATTAAAACATGTATTTTTTCCCCTACGTTGTATATTATTTGGGAATACGAATCATTGTGTGAACTTAATCAATCTAGCTGCCTGTAACTCTAAGGTAGGCTTATATATTACGATTTGAGGCACAGTGGAAAACATTTGATACACAAATGGCACTGCGAACCGAAAAAAAAGTTCGTTAACTAGAGTAATTGTTATGACCATGTTTTTTAGGAAATAGAAAGACAGCATCTGAACGAGAGAAATTGCGAGGTTTTTCAGGAGCAGATTGGGTGGTCTTTTGTTGCCATTAAAACGAGAGGCAGAACAGTTGGAAGTTACGATTAGCTGAGCTTTTCATGACCATTAGATCGAACTCTATTTTCAGAACAGTTCGCTCTGTACAAGAGGAGAAGTCGACAGTAAAAGTTTTCTTTCCTTCAAAACTGGAGGAGGGGGATAATAATCGATTTAGAACCAATACTATAGGAAGCTGGACACAGCTATGTATGGGCGAAGATACGGGAGGGGGGGGGGGCGTGGGGGCATTGCCCCCCCCCCAGCATCAAAGGTTGAGTCAACTGATCTAATGTATATGTATATACATCATCGTGCCCCCCCCCCAGACTTCCAAGTCTATCCCCGCCTATGCAGCTATGTCTGTCGAGTCAGAAGATATGAATGTAAAACGATTGTTATTTCCCCGTTTTTATGACTTGTGGCGTTGGGCGCCGTTGACTTGGCGTTGGGTCATTGATTGTTGTTCAAATCTAAAAAAACTATAATGTGTATATACGTATAATAGTATATATACGTATCGCGAGAGACTGCTGCCACTTCAACAAACACTTTCAAATTCGTAAATGGGGGTTGGGGGGGGGGTGATATCACTTTCGAGAGATATTTTGGTGACAACTCTGCTTTGGAGTGATCGGTCAGCCAATGATGGGTGCAGGAAGGTCGTAATCACAAATCAATGTCGAGATTGTTTGACAAGATATGCCAACCTACTTTCAACAAGGACCAAAAACGTCAATATAAATTCGATCAAAATGAAAATCTGGTGATCCTAGCGAATTTTTCGATTTCAATTTTTATTATATTATTTTTCTATAAGAGTGTTGTAAGAATTTCAATCATCCTAAAGAAAGTCATTTTGAAAAAAAAAGGTATATATATATACATATATATATATATATATATATATATATACAGATATACATATATATATATATATACACAGATATACATACATATACATATATATATATATAAGTAATTTCTTTCTGTTTTTCTCTGTCCTCAATATGAATCTTGAATAAAAACGAAGCAAAACCTACCGAATTCTCCTGCTTATAATCAGCAGTTGTAAACTTCGCTAGTTTGAGGAAAAAAAGGCACCATATAGTCCGCAGCAGTATATAATCCGCATAAGAAAATTTCATTTATCAATATAAAATCTCTCCTAAGAAGGTGGGGGGGGGGGGGTAAGTTGTTTAACAAGGTCTTGTGGAGAAAATTTCAATTTTTGTACTGGAATCTACCGCATTTACAAATATTTTTTAAAAAATGTATTTGTAAATAAATTTTTAACGTAATCATAACTAATCAAACCTCTCTCAGAAGAAAAAAGCTGTATATAAAACGCGGTGGTTTATCCACACTAAATCCGCTCTAAAGTTAAAACTCTTCATGCAGCTTCGACTAAGAAATTCAAAGAAGGAAAATAAAGGAAAATCTTGGGGATGTGTGGCTGATCAGCTATCAATTTCAATCATTATTCATTTGGTGATCTTTTGAAACGTTCCCCCTTTTTTTCTTTTTATTAATAAAAGTTATTTCAAGTTAGTTCCAAAATTTACCGTTAATTTTTTCAACAAAATTAGTTTCAGCACTTTTATGTATTTTTGTGCTATTGCTTGCAATTTTCGCTTCGGTTTTGTCCGCAAGATGGCACTGTTTAAGTGTATTTTCTTCTTGTTTATTATTATTAGAGCCCGGATTATATGCAAATATGCATTTGCATATTTTGGCCTTTTTTTAGCATTAATGCATATAAATGCATAAAATCAAAGAATTTTCTGTATAAATGCATATTTTTGAAGGTTTTTAAATCACTCAATATTTTTAAATAATTTTTCAAATAAATATTGTGCATAATATTTTCATAACATCGGTTTTTTCAACGCAGGTGAAATTTAGTGAATTAATGCATATTTAAAAAGTAATTTATGAATATTAACCGTTATTATTGTAAGGCTATTCCTAGAGATATGTCTAAGGGTAAAATTTTTTTTTAGAAATAGTGTCGAAATTCTTTTGTTAATGCTACTTTCGTTATTGAGCAGCTACAACAAACTGAAAATTAAAAAATATGTTAAGTTATTTGCGTATGCTGTATATGTGTATATCATCATCAACAACCATTTTCAATCCACTGCTGGATGAAGGTCTCCTCTAAATTTTTCCATTCTGCTCTGTCTGATGCTTTAGCCATCCAGTTGACTCCTGCCACTTTCCTGATCTCGTCAATCCATCTTGCGTGGGGACGCCTTCTCGGACGTTTAACACCACGAGGGTACCCCTCTAGAATATTTGTGGTCCATCTGTTGTCCTGCCTTCTTGCATTATGTCCAGCCCATTTCCATTTCAAACGTTTGATTCTTCCCATGATATCATATATCTTTGCGTGGTTAATTATCTAAGTGACTCGTTTCCTGTCTCTCCTTGTGATGCCTAGCATACATCTCTCTATGCTCCTTTGTGTTGTCTGTAGCCTTTGTATCGTCTTGCTTGTGAGTGTCCATGTTTCAGCTCCATAAGTCAGTGCTGGTAGCACACACTGGTTGAACACTATTCTTATCAGGCATAATGGCATGTGACTCTTCAGAATTACGCAGTTTTTGCCAAGAGTGCTCCATCCAATCCTGATCCTTCTGTTTATTTCATTAATGACTCCGTTGTCCATGGTAATTTCTTGTCCCAGGTATACATAGCTTTCTACTTCTTCTATCTCTGTGTTGTTGAACAAGATAATTATCTAATTAAGCATTTAACGCAAAGGGGTTGAACATAACTTTAGTCTTTTGCAGATTCATTTTCAAGCCCACCTGAATACTTGCCTTCGCCAATTCTTGTATCATTTCTTCTAGTTCGTCTGGATTACTGTTGATAACAACAATGTCGTCTGCAAAACACAAATGGATGAGAAACTCTCCATTTATTTTAATTCCTTTTTTATCCCAATACAGTTTTCTGAATACTTCTTCTAAAACAGCGGTAAAGAGTTTTGGTGAGATAGTATCACCCTGTCTGACTCCTTTCCCAAGTTTAATTTTTGATTTTCCTTTATCCAAACGAATCGTTGCAGTTGCTTTATCATATATTTTCTTGATGATATTGATGTAAGTCTTCTCTACCCCAATTACATCTAGAGCTTTAACAACAGCAGATGTGAAGACAGAGTCAAACGCTTTCTCAAACAAAATCATTGAAGGTCATGCACAATGGCAATTCGTACTCCTTATGTCTCTCTATAAGTTCCCTCATTGTTTGGATGTGATCCATTGTACTCAATCCACTTCGAAATCCTGCCTGTTCTTTTGGTTGAGCTTCGTCCAATTTGGATTCAAACCTATATCTCAGCACTTTGGTGAAGATTTTATAAATTACTGATAGGAGACTGATTGGGCGATAAATCTTGATATCCTATTTTTCACCCTTTTTGTAAATAACAACCATCATTGCGTTATTCCATTTCAATCTTCAGGCACATCCGATTTTGTGAAACAATTTGTGAACAAAGCGTCTATCATACTGGCAAATTCTTCTCCTGCTTCTTTAATAATGTCTATTGAAATTCCATCTTCATCTGGGCATTTGCCTTTTTTCATACATCTTATAGCCTTGTAGACTTCCTCTTTCAGCACAGGTGCTCCCTTTCCTCTGTCCCGATCCTGCTCTTCATGTTTGTGTAGAGCAGCGGTTCTCAACCTTTTTTGACTCGCGGAGCCCTTTCCAATACATAATTTTTATATCGGAGCCCTGTTTGACTCGAGGAGCCCTTTTTGTATAGAATTTTTATGGCGGAACCCTGTAGGCCTCTTTTTTTCATTTATCTATCAAATTTACTTATTTATTTTATTTTCCTTGAGTCACCGCGGAGCACCTGTTGAGAACCGCTGGTGTAGAGTATTAGAAAATTCCTCAACAATACTAATGATTTCATTTCCATCTTTTCTGATGGTTCCATCTTTCCTTTTTAGTGCAAAAAATTCCTTTCTCCCAACACACAGTTTTCGTTTTGCTGATTTTGAGCTCCTATTATCTTCCAATGCTTTCTTTACAATATCGCAATTAAACTTTCTGACATATTCTGTAATCCGCTTTTGTACTGTCTTGCGAAGTTCTGCATATTCCACTTTTGATTTAGGGTCATTCTTCTTCTGAAATTCTCTCCGGTCTTTCATCAGTTTCTTTGTTTCTTCTGTTATTTTCTTCACCGGTTTGATTTCTTTTTCTCCAGCGACTTCTTTTTGCTACTTCTTGTAAAGTAGTGGTTACAGTTCATCGTGATAACATCTTAGTCATTTTCAGTGGTGTTATACAGCAAATCAAATCGGTTCTTCAGCTCTAACTGGAATTTATATCGATGTTCTTGAAGCTTTACCATATCGATGACAATTTTTCTATTTTTGATGTGTTTCGCTCTTTCTATTCTAGTGTTAAGCCTTATTCTGCATCTAACCCCTCGATGATCGCTTCCTGTATTGAATTTGTTGAGAACACTGCAGTCTTGGATCATATGCTTCTTATTAGATAGGATGTAATCGATCTCACTAGTTTTTCCAGTTGGGCTTCTCCAGGTCCACTTTCTTTGGGGTTTCTTCTTAAAAAATGAATTCATGATACATAACTGTTCGCTCTCTGCAAATTCGACGAGTCGATTCCTTCTGTCGTTTCGTACATTGTAACCATGACTTCCAACTGAGCTTTCGCCATCTCTTCTCTCTCCAATTCTGGCATTGAAGTCACCCATTACTATCTTGATATGATGATTTCCTTTATATATAATATGCAGCTCGTCTAGTTCTTCATAAAAGTCTTCTACTTCTTCCTCAGAATAGCTTGTTGTTGGTGCATATATTTGTATAATCTGTATCCAGTTTCTGCTTGATATTTGCATAACCAGCTTTGCAACTCTATCAGATGTACTATCTAACTCAACTATGTGATCTTTCCACTTTTTATGAATGAGAAATCCTATACTCCACTGGTTCTTCCATTATCTGTTCCCCTGTAGTAAAATACATTGCCTTTGGCAAGTTCGATTTTCTCCTCTTCTTTTCTTCTTATTTCACAGATGCCTACGATGTCCCAATTTATCCTTTCCAGTTCTTCTTCCAACTCCTGCATACGATTTTCTGAAGAAAGAGATCATCCGTTATACGTTACCAAGGTCATCATCTTATGTCAGCATGGTCCAACCCAGAGATTTTTAGCATCCTCTGTCTTCATGTCTTGCTGGTTGCTGCCGTAACCAGGGACACTCAGACTGCTGGGGACTGAGGGCCTTAGTTTATTGACAGAGTTCATATTTCTTTTTTAGAGGGTTTTTGGCCGTAATCCTCCACGCTGGCCAGTGTGGGTTGGAGGAAACCCATCCGCGTCCGTTCACCACGTGTTAAACATGGCTACTTACAGGCTGCACCACGAAAAGGTGCGGAATGGACTTTAAGCCTCTACTCCTAGTCGATTCCTTCAAGTCCTCATAATGAGAGGCAATTAAAGGGTCTTCTCCTAGTTAACAATTAAAGACTATTCAACAGATATATATATATATATATATACATACATACACATATACGCTATATAGCATTATAAAAGAGCAACTGACAGAATCCAGATTTATTTGAAACACTTCAAAAATCAGAGTATAGGGCCAAAAAGGCAGCTTTATACACATAACTTGAAATTATAAAATTAGAGATGAAATGAGTAGACGTAAAATAAAAAATAAATTAGAAGAAATTAAAAAGAAATTGAAAAAAAGGAAAATAATATGGATCAATGCTATATGGCTAATAATATGGATCCCCATTGCTCCAAAACTGCGAAAATGTTTCTAATGATGGTAGACCTAATAGGCATAAATGTATCATCAGTTCCCCGACATTTTTGCGATAAATAAGCTTTGGAAATCAAAAAGCAAATATGAGAAAATACAAAATTATAATCAAAAAACATGAAAATCACACGAGTAGCAAAATATTAAATATATATTTACATAAAAGTGTTTGAAAGTCGAAAATATAAAAATTGAAGAATAAAATAAATTAAAATGAAACCTACCAAAAATTCGACATTTCAAATGCCGTCTTTAAACCACGTGGCATGAGCTAACAAGATGAAAAACGGGAGTGAAGTTTCAAACCCATAAAAGAAGACTGATAACTGTTGCCACTCAAGATATTTATTATGCCAGAAAAAGCTTCTAAAAAATCCTTCGCATTATTACAAGTTTTTTTTTTTTTGATAGTTGACCAAAAAATATATTTTTCAAAATTCTAATACTAATATTAGAATTGAAATTAGAGGGGAAATTAACTTTAAATTTAAATTCTTTTCTTTTATCAAAAATTCCAACAAAGGCTATGTTATTAGACAAACAAATTTTAAGATCAAGGGAGTCCGTAGATAGGTGGTCATGATTGGTTCTCTTGGGTGTCAAGTCCGTAGGGTAAATGTCACTGCTAAATTACAGAAAATTTTCAAAATTAAATAATGAGATCATCGATATATCTAAAACCCATGATTTTATGTTCAGTAAAAATATTAGTTTCGTAAAAATGTAAAAAAATACTTGCAAAAGCGCTAGAAAAACAAGTGCCGTGCCCATGGGTGTACCCTCGATCTGTTTAAATATATCGATGCCAAGGCGTCGATATATTCCTGCCTTCCCATGGTTTACTTCATGTAGTTTTCTCTTGACCTTGCAGAGCTCTTACATGAACGTCCGACGTCGTTGAAGTCACGGAAAGGAGTGATCGATGTCGAATACAAGGGAGTTGTACAAAGTTGTAGAATTCATCGGGGAAAAGAGAGACTTCGTGATGATTGGATAGAAAGGAGAATATATATCTGTATAGAAAAGTACACTGGCCTATGTACCAAGGTTAGAGCATGAGTCATGCCTAGGAAGAGATTATTATTATGCATACAAGTTTAAACGGGAAAGAAACTGTATTTTTTGACAATTACAAAAAATTCCATTAATATCACGCAAGGATGACATGCCATAATGAAGAAAATTAAAAGAGGGAGAGGAAAAAGTTTCTATAAATAGTCTATAAAAAGTCTATAAATTTAATAGCTTGCTTCCGGGGGTTGAGATTTTCAACAGAACAGATACGTTTAAAAAGAAGTATGATAGACATAGCGGGATAAATCAAGAAGCTATCCATACTTAGTTAAGACAATCATTATAACTTTTTTATAGGCAGTGTATTATATTTTATTAAATTTGTTTGGTGATATATGCTTTTATATTGGACATTTTGGTTATATTTCACATTCATATTTTTCATGGGAAATTTTTTTCAGCCACCTCGTTTGGCAATTTGCCTATTGTGGCTCTTGTATTGTAACACAAAAGTACACAATAGACACGACGAAACACGTCCACCAAATACATATGTAAAGAAACAAATAAAAGTTGTAAGTAAAAGTTTTTCTTTCTTCTAAAATTGAAGATGATGAAAAAAAGACTCACAAGCAAGTATTGTGAATATAGATGGGTTAAAACAAATAGGGGTAGGCCAACACATTCTATAGCAGAAAGCCTCCAAGCGAAGCTCATGACGTCACGTAAGTCGCCCATTTCACCTATAGTCATTGATTATTCTGCAAAAAAGGTAAAGATTTCGTATACGTCAGAGTGCTATATTGAATGGCTACAGGTGAAATGGACGACTTCAGTGACGTCATAGCTTCAAGCGTAGGCTTTGTGCTATGGAAGGTGTGGGATCCGGAACTTCCGCCCCCGACATTTTGTCCCAGACATCTCGCCCATGGAACGTTTCGTCCCCGTCACATTTGGCCCCAGGAAATTCCGCCCCGGTACATGTACATGTTGTTTACCTTGATTTGCAGAAGGCATTCGATCGGGTCCAACATGGTAAACTATAGAAGCGTTTACATGAGATTGGGATTGGGGGCAACTTCCTAAATTGGGATAGAATCGTGGTTAAGAGATAGGTTTAAACGAGTTATGGTGAACGGGGAATTCTCTGGTTGGACAGGTGTCACAAGTGGATTCCCATACTTTTTTCACTTTTTGTCGATAAACTCGATCAGGGTATCGATGGGATTGTTAGCAAATTCGCAGATGCCGTGAAGTTAATGGGGGTAGTCGCGAATCAAAACGATAGGGAGTTGATGCAGACCAACTTAAACAGGATTGCAGCATGGGCAAATGAATGGAGCATGACGTTTAGCGTTGATAAGTGCATGGTCGCTCATTTTGGTTCGCACAACCCACGGTTCTCTTACGAGTTGAATGGTGTCACTATCCCAGATGCAACTAAGGGTCACCGATTTGGGAATTCTCATTGACGAGCGACTTAAGTTTTCTGAACATTGTTCAGCGGTTGTCAAAAAATCGAATAGAATGCTTGGTCTCATTTTCAAAAAGGTCTCTTCGCGTTCTCCTAAAGTCATTCTTCCTCTTTTTCGAGGCTTAGTTCGTCCTGGACTGGAGTATGCTGTAAGGTTTTGGAGACCATACCTACAGAGGGACATAGACTTGGTTGAAGGGATGCAGAGAAGAGCTACGCGTGTCCTTATTGGCACACGGGGCTTGAGTTATGAAGAGAGACTTCATTTTTTGAATATGTTTACATTGGATGAACGCAGGTGTCGAGGAGATATGATCGAAGTGTTCAAAATTTTCAATGGGATGGATAGGATGGATTATGAACTTTTAGTACACTGCCAATCGACTGCTTTTGCAAGGGGACACCAGTATCGATTGGTAAGGGACAATGCGAGGTTAAGGTGTCGCAGGGAATTTTTCTCTAATAGGGTTGTTAATAAATGGAATAGCTTACCCCCGGAGGTAGTAAATTGTAACACAATTGACACGTTTAAAAAGAAGTACGATAAACATGTTGGGGTAAATTGAGAAGCTATCCATACTTAGAATAAGGCAACCATAAATACATTATGGGCATTGTATAGTATTTTATTATGTGTATATATTGTCTACAATTTTAATTTTTAATTGGGTTGCTGTACTTTTGAAATATATGACATCCATATTTGTTATGGGCATCTTTTTCTCAACCACCTCGTTGGGCATTTTGCCTGTTGTGGCGTTGTATTTGTATTTGTATAATTTGGCCCCTGATGCGTTTGGCCCCCGAAAAATTCACACCTGACATTTCACCTGCCCTGAACGTATGAGTGACCGTATGAGTGACCAAGTGAGTGTGAAATTGACTGTGGGAGTGCGTTAGTGACCGTACAAATGACTAAGCGAGTGGCAGAATGACTCACCACGAGAGTGACTGTATCAACTAGTGTGCAATTGACTTTATGAGTGAGTGACCAAGTAAATGACCGCATGAGCGACCAAGTGATTAACTGTATGTGTGATCAAGTGAGTGATCGAGGGAGTTACTGAGTGATGAAACGTTTGAGTGAATGAGTGATCGATTAAATGCTTGTGTAAGTTTCGCCTCTGTGGTGGTCGAGTGGTTATAGTGACGGACTCGCGATGCGAGGATCCGGGTTCGAACCCCACAGTGGTGGTCGGCGGAAGTTGGTTTTCTGTGGTTCCCAACTTCAAGGCGCAAATGCGAGCCGATCTCCCCGTTAAAAAGTCTCGCCACAGAGAGCAACAGTCCTACAACGATAAATCATTCAATCATAACACTTCACTCATAGTTAGAAAATCTGGTGGCAGATGGCAGCACTACACATAACAAGCATTAAGGAGAAACAACAAAAATTTCACGTCAGGTTTCACTACACGTACACGCACATTCCCGCATGTACCGATTCTTTGGTTCCGCGGGGGGGCGGGCGGGGTGCATGTGTGGTGTAGTAGTAGTAGGTAGGGCCTCCAAAAAAATGGCTCGGGGATCCATGATGTTCTTAAGTCAGCCACCTCGTTGGGCAATTTGCCTGTTGTGGCGTTGTATTTGTTGTTGTATTGTATTGTGAGTGACTGAGTGATTGAGCATATGAGTGATCAAGGGAGAGACTGAGTGATTAACCGTATGAGTGACCGAGTGACTGACCGAATGGCCGTATAAGTGACCAAGTGAATGACCGCATGAGTGACCGAGTGGTTAACTGCATGAGTGACCAAGTGAGTATATGATCAAGTGACTGTATATGTGACCAGGTGAGTGACGGAACGAGTGTCCAAGTGAGTATATGATCAAGTGACTGTATATGTGACCAGGTGAGTGACGGAACGAGTGTCCAAGTGAGTGATCAAGGGACTAACCATGTGAGTCACCAAGGGACTGACCATGTGAGTCACCAAGGGACTAACCACGTGAGTCACCAAGGGAGTTACTGAGTGATGGAACGCATAAGTGAATGAGTGACCAATTGAGTGGCTTCATGATTGACAAAGTGAATGACCGTATGATTGACCCAGTGAGCGATTGAGTGATTGACCAAGTGAGCGATTGAGTGATTGACCAAGTGAGCGATTGAGTGATTGACCAAGTGAGCGATTGAGTGATTGACAAAGTGAGCGATTGAGTGATTGACAAAGTGCGAGGGTGGAGTTTATCTGCAAAGATGATCCTCCTCATCCCCTCCCTTTTTATAGGTGGTTACGTAGCACTGAGTGACCAAGTGACTCACACTTTAATGGATCCTAAGAATTTGGAATTTTCAGTTGAAGCATAAAATATTTTCCCTAAATTTACGTTGCTGGGAAATTTTTCAATATAAGAAGAGGTATTACCGTCCTGAACAAAAACATTAAAATCCCCCAAGGTAACTTTTCCCTCCCCTCACGCTTCCTACTTAAGTCAATACATTTGTGACAGCAGTAGAGGTGACTTGCCTTGTAGTGCCGGCAATTCTGGCGACATAAGGTTGCCAAATTGAGATGGTGTCTTCGGACAAAGCTAGTAAAATGAAATGGTATTCAAGGTTTTTGAGGCGTTGGATGACCACCGCAAAGGAATGAATTAAAGGCTACCGCTTTCAACAACATGGTGTTTCCAAACAAAGGAGTCAATCGGGCGATTTCTAGGAACAACTGAGAGAACAGGTTATCGAAGTAGATTAGGTAGTCAAAACATTTTGGTGTCGAAAGAGGAATTTGTGGGAATGTGAACAATGAGTCTGAACTGGCTGAGGGATTTGGCAAAGAAAGGGAAATCAATGTTGATGAATCGCAACAATGTCGGTAAAGAGAAGGAACTTAGAAGAAACCAGCTTCTGTAGAGCACTAAATGAGGCTATATAGACCGGCACCGGTAGCAGTTTTACACGCAGGCCTGCGTGTAAAACTGCGTTTTACTACGTGTAAAATGCTGCGTGTAAACCGCTGCGTGTAAAAGGGCGTTGAAATGAACGAATTATGTTGAATAACTCAAAAGTATTGTATTCACCAGTGCTTATTTACGAGTTCGCACTTTCATTTCTGTCTGGTTTTGATCGCCAAAACAAATCTGTTATGAAAAACACCGTCCCAGTGAACATGTCGCCTTACGCGTTTGCCTCGTCTCCTGTTGTCTGAGAGGGGCTCTGAATAGGCTCTGCGAATGACAATGTAGTCTGTCTACATCAAGATCTCATTACATTTGCCTGCTTACTGGACAAAATACGTTTGCTGCTTTCTCTGTGTAATTGCCCATTTTGCATCCTACAAGTTGAGTGTTGTTTAAGTGTTGTATCAGCATATTATTCGTGTCTCGACGTATTTGATCCTAGGCGTAACGTGGCCGAAAGCGTTCCATCAATAAGAGGAAAAAGGAAATTGGTCGATGTTAACAACCACATATACGTATTCTCAAAGAAATCTGCAGATGAACAATATGGAATCTGGGTTTGCGAAAAACGAACCACATACAAGGGGCGTGTTTGGACTGTTGGCTCAGACGGTCCGATTGTGAAAGCCGTAAATATTCATAACCATGCAGCTCAAGCTGCAAGGCCAAAAGTGTTGCAACTGATTGACCAAATACGCCAACATGCAATAACTACGAACGAACGGCCACAGCAGATAGTCGCGTCAGTTATTGCAGAAGCTCATGACAATGTCACGGCGTTACTTCCAAAAAAGGAGTAACTGAAGCGAACCATTCGTAATGTGCGATGCAACAATGGGGCTCCTGCTTTACCGAGCAATCTCCGGAACCTGGTGATTCCCAAAAATTATCAGGAAGTCATTATAGATTGCAATGTACAACAGTTCCTGATGTAGGACTCTCGCGAAGAATTGCTCCCAGGTCGGATGCTGATTTTCTCGACAAGAAACAATCTGCAATTGCTGGCGCGTAGCCAAGAGTAGTTTGCTGACGGTACTTTCAGTGCAGCACCGATGCACTTCCAGCAACTCTACACAGTTCACGTGGTTTTGTTTGATGCCAGAATTCCGATGGTCTACGCACTTTTACCTAATAAAACTCGGGCTACGTACGCGAAGTTGCTTCAAGAACTCAAAAATTTGCAAACTGGACTTCAACCCCAGCAACTCATGACTGATTTTGAGCAAAGTGCGCTACAGGCATTCCAACAGGAATTTAAAGGAATAGCAAACACCGGATGTTTTTTTCATCTTTCGCAAATCGTTTGGCGAAAAGTTCAGCAGGAGGGATTAAAGAGTAGATACGAAAAGAATCATGAATTTGCTCGTTGGATCCGCATGATTCCAGCATTCGTGTTTGTCCCATCTGCAGATTTCATTCAAACATTCGAGGTTTTGATTGAGGCGGATAACTTCCCTAGTGAAGCTTTAGTCGTTGCAAACTACTTCGAAGATACATATATCGGAAGACGACAACGAAGAGGTCGCCAATCGCCTATGTTTGAAATAGAACTTTGGAATGTTTATGCTGAATGATCAGCACCGAACCAATAACTGCGTAGAAGGGTGGTACAGGGGATTCCAGGAAACCTGTGCTACCTTATCCCCGAACATATATCGATTCATCGACTTTTTGAAAAAACAACAAGGGCTGCACCATTTTGAAGTAACTTAGCTCATTGCCGGAAATCCGGGGAATCCAAAAACAAGATATACGCTGCTATTTCAGTCAGGATCAAAAGAATTGTTCTCGATTTCCAAAACCGCAATGCAATTGACTATCTCAGAGGAATCGCGTTTAATTTTGAATTTTGAACAAATCATACCATAACTATGAAACATCGTATTCCAAGCAATTTTTCTATCGAAAGAGTTATGTATTTCCTGTTTTTTTTACATGTATTGGTAAAAGCATCACACTGGTTTCAGTTTCTTTTTAACATGCGCGCGCGTCTCACTTTATATATCCTTAATGAAGCCTAGGCCATAGCTAGTTTCAGCGAGCTTGAAACCTGCGTTCGCGAGTGATCTTCCGAATCGCCAGTGACTAAAACAGTAGCCAGGTTGCTATCTGCAAGAAAACTTCAGCAGAACCTTGACTTTCTCAGAAGCAGAATAACTGTGGTACAAAATTACATAATGTGACACAAATGCAAAGGTTAAGGGGAGTGGGCTCCGAAATATTTGAGCAAATGAGGAGAAGGTGTTTTTTTCTTTTTTTCCTGTTAATGAGAAGTACTCCTGATATTGAAGGTATGTTCATTTTGACTACTCAAGCTTACTTTGCGTAACCAGCTGTCTCTAATAACGAAAAACGAGAATTAAAACAAAAGTAAGAAATTATCTCATTAATATATAAGACATATTATAAGACAATATGAGGACTATATTAGTAGGCCCTGGTTTGCACATTTTGCGGCCCGGTGCTGTGACACCCTCGACACCTGCTCTAGGCCGGTTCGGTATACTAGTATTTTGTTCGGAGCATTTTGTGATTACCGTTCTGTAATTTTTTTGCGCTTTTCGCTTCAATCCTGGTTTTCAGTTATCCGTGGTCGACATTGCCACCAAAACACCGGATAATCGGGTTCCACTGTGTTATAACGAAATTATCATCCGGTCTGGTGTATAGTCCACTGTGTAATTACAGATGGGGAAAAGCGGTCTATTATCCAGGGAAGTAGGCTAAGAGGAGAGGCAAATTTGGGAGATGAATGAGTGTGAAGTAATGGTGGCTCTTGTGAGCCGTGCTCTCCGCGCAATCGCCTCGGTAGCACAACCAATTTCTGTGATCAATTTCAATATTTCTGCTGATAATAGTTCAATACTTCACTGCACCAACTTACTTTTAGAGTTCCATCATTCTTTAATAATGATTAAATTACCATTTCCCCGGGTACATGCCAGCGAGATGAAAGAAAAACTTCTACCGGTGGAAGAGATATTTTTAATTGTACTCCAGAGATATCATCTGAACGGTGAACGGTTTTTTGATGTAATTGGATATTTCTTATAAAATGCATTCTATCGTGGCGCCTTGGCGGCAACTCCTACTGTACGTATTCCGGAGTGTTATTGCTCTTACTACTACAGTAAAACACTCATTTTTCCTTGCCTCAGGGCAACGAAATTTTGAAAGCTTTGGAAGGTACCACGAACTCTTCAACAACCACTATTATAAGCCATGGGAAGGCTTCCGATGTAAGAAACGTTTGTATAGAAATTTACGTTTAAGGTTACTTGCAGAAATATTTCGTGCGCGATGAAACCACGCAACACTGACACTCGATATATAACGGTATACCTATACAATAATATGTCATTTTTAGATTGTGTTGATAAGTGCTTTTTAATCGAGTGCAGTGTTTCTCAACCTATGGTCTGCGACAATGGCATAGGTGATCCACAGGCAGACTTGACAAAATTATTCAACCGTTGTAATTGATATTACTGATATCCAGATGGGTTTAAATAAAAACCTTCATACTTAGGTTAACCATGCATCATCGAGGAGAATGCAGAAAATTGCAATGCTGAATACGGCTTATCACTAAATTTTGCCAAAAATTGCAATTTATTGCACTTATGTGATCACTCACTGGGTCAGGGCAGGTGAAATGTCCGGGGGGGGGGGTGAATTTTCATCAAATTTATTTCATTTCATTTTCATTTCTCAACTCGATCGCTCATATGGTCACTTGTACCATCATTCATATGTTCACTCTTACAGTCACGCGTACGATCAGGGCAGGCGAATTGTCCGGGGGTAAATTTCCGATTCACTTGATTACTGACTGGGTCACTCATATGGTCAGGGCAGGTGAAATGTCCGGAGGTAAATTTTCAATTCACTCGATCACTCATGTATTCACTCACTTGGTCACTCATGCGGTCAGGGAAAGCAAAATGTCACGAGTAAATGTCCAACTCACTTGATCACTCATGCGGTCAGGGAAAGCAAAATGTCACGAGTAAATGTCCAACTCACTTGATCACTCATGTGGTCACTCACTTGATCACTCATGTGGTCACTCACTTGGTCACTTGTACTATCATTCATATGTTCACTCGTACGGTGACGCGTACGATCAAGGCAGGCGAAATATGAAAGATAAATTTCCGATTTACTTTATTACTCACTGAGTCACTCATATGGTCACTCACTGGGTCACTGATATAGTCAGGGCAGGCGAAATGTCCGTGGGCCAAATGTACCGGGCACCAAACTTGCCAGGGGCGAGATGTCGGGGACGAAATGTCGGAGGAGAAATATTGGGGCAAAGGTTCCGTGAACCGGAAGGTGTTGGGTAGACTGTGTCATAGACACGGCTTGAACTTGAACTACCAGGCAGATACACCCACGTTAATATTCCTCCCCTCATTAAAGGAGGGATATCTATAAAGTAAAGGATATCTGTTGGAAAAATAGCAAAACCCTCCCCAGCCCAATATATCTATTCACCTCACCCGATCAAACATGAGAACACTTTTCAAAGTATATGGGGGTAAAAAAATGAAAAAAATATAGTAAGTACAAAATAATGTAAAAATTAAACATTTGTGGAAGCACAATGCATGTCACAGTCCAAGTACGTATGAAATACAAGTATGAAAAAAGGTGGGTGAAAACATCAGTTATATATATTATATATCAGTTATATAACTGGAAAACACAGAACAATGCATAAACAAACATATGTGGCAAGCGCAATAAAGGTCACAGTCCGAGGAAGAAAAAAAAGGGGAAAACAGAAATGCAAATAATATATATAGAAAGCACAAAAATGCTAATATGGTAAGGGGCCATTCAAGTATTACGTCAGCATCGATGGGGAGGGGGGGGGGGAGTTGGTTTCCGATTTGCTGACGTTTGATAAGGGGGAGGGGGTTCAGAAAATAGTTACGTCATCAACCACTTTTTATGAAAATATGAAATATTTTTTATGACATCCTACTCAGTGCGCCAAAAGCGCAGTTCGATACCTTTCGATAGTTTGTGGGCACTTGAAGTAACATTCCCCCTTATTGATAAGTGCCTTACAGAGCCACTTTAGTGATCTCTAAATGTTTCGCGGATCCAAGTGATCTGTAAATGTGTCCGGGCCGCTTATGTGGTCTGGAACTGTGCCACGCATTAATCAATTGATCCGTAATTATATGCCACGGGCAACTTGAGTGATGTAGAACGGCACTGGGGGCACTTAAGTGCTCTAAAACTACGTCACATGTCACTCAAGGGATCTCTAAATGTATCACGGATCGCTTAAGTGTTCTGGAACTGTGTCCCGGATCATTTAAGTGATGTGAAAATGTGCCACGCGTCGCTTAAATGCTCTGGAATTGTACCACGGGACACTTAAGCGATCTGTAACGTGCCGCTTAGTTCATTTTTACAAAATTAGGTTTATGGAGGGCAGGCCGCATCAGATAACCCCCAGGGCCATATTTAGTCCGCGAGCCAAGGGCCTATATGCGATTTATCATTATATGGCATAGAGGGTGGGTCGCAATGAATTTATTAAAGATACATTTTGTGAGCTCATAACCTTCAAATAACATTGAAATTAACAGAAATTGATTATAATAATGATAATGATAATATATATAGAATGGGATATCTGGTGTGTTCCCAGGCAAGGGTTTTATCAGGCCAAACAGAGTTGAGAGAGGAGAAAATGATTTTAGCATTTCAAGAATTAAAAAAAATGCAGAAAACTTTTGAATTACTCAGAAGTTAATTCATTTCAAATAATCATATTGTAACTATTGTTGAATAATATTCTTCTTTGAACTTAAAAATGTATTCCCTAAGAGAGGAAGAAGGAAGCAGTGACAGAGAAGATGAGTGCTTTCTGTTCGGTGAACAACGATCAACGGACAATAGCGTTTACAATACCGTTGAATTATTAATAGTAATGATTTAAATATACTTATACCATTTAACCAGATGTTCTATCTAAAGTGTTAATGGTCTTGATTATAATAAATATATTAAATTCTTCATTAAACTGAGATATGGTATGCGCATGAGACCTATAAAGCAATAAAATATCAGTATCAAAATCTGGTAAATTTATGTACAGAGCTTCAGCAGTTTCCATTTGGTAAGGTTTTTTAACACTGTTAATTGCTTTGTTTATAAACATGATAACACCATCTGATTTGTTGTATGATCTGCACTCGGAATACATGTAATAATCATTCATGCAATCATAGTTAGTAATATTATAGCTCAATAATTCGTTTTCTTTAACCCAAATTTCTGTTAGATATATTATATTAAAACGTTCAGGCAATGATCTCAAGAACACTAAAAAATGATCAAAATTAGATCTCAAGCTTTGTATGTTTAAAATCAAGATATTGAAATGTTTATTGGATTTAGAGGGGGGTATTTAAAAAACTTAACTATATCACTTATTTCCTCCAGAAAAGGTTGCTTTTGTCGATGGTCCATTGGGTTGTATTCATTGTTCATCATTGCATATTTTTCCGAGGTCTTCCTTATCACTAATTCTTATGATCCTGGTGTTTTCTGACTTCCGGAGAAATATCTTGCCATCTTTGGTCCATGCATATTTGAAATCATAGTTCTTTCTGAATTTTTTTCGTCAGGAAAAACAGATGCTTACTTTCCTGGGAAAGATGTCCGTTGATGTAGATTCTGCTTGATTTAAATTTCCGATTTATGTTGTTTGCGGTGAGCTGGTGCATCTTTGCTTTTTGGATTCATATCTTCTTCGACGCTTCACTTGTAAACCGAACAATAATTGGTTTTGTTTTATTTGCATTTCTCGTTGGTACTCTGTATAGATTCTCTATTTCAGTACTCTCTTGTACATTTATTTCTTGTTTTATCTTCTCAACGATTTCCAGGACATTTTCAGCAGCAACTTCAGGAACTCCGTTAATTTCAATATTATTTTCCCGACTTTTATTTTCCATCTCATTCACTCTGACTTTCATTTCTTTCTTCAGGTTGAGGTTTTCCAATTTTAGTTCTTGATTTTGTTTGTTCTTATATTCAATGTATGATTTCATATCGTCCATTTTTTTCACGAGATCTTCTACACACTGTGAGTTGTAGCTGATTGATTTTGTTATTTCAGTCATTTCCTTGTTTATTTCGTTTTGCTTTGTCGATATATTTTGAATTGCCACATGAAAAGTACCTTTCATTTCCTGTCGGAGAATCTCCAGTACCTTTTCTATTTGCTCCAATCTTGCAACTGTGCCGTCTGGTGCTTGTTGCACTTCAGCTATTTCCACATAGATTTTGCACTGCGAGCACAAATAGGCATCCCTTTTCCCTTGGTCATTTTTCGGTGAACCATATCTGTAATTCCCACACGGACAGGATGTAGCAATTTCGCGCATTTTTTGCACTTCATTACCCTCATTTTTGTCCACAATAACGTTCTTGCACTTTGCACATTCCATCTTTATTTAAAAATCGTTTTTCTAGACTTTGATATTTTTTAGTTAAAGGTTTTTGCTCATAGATGTCACTACCAGCGTTCCTTTTTCTTTTTTATTCTTATTTCTCAGCACGCTTTTTCACATAGAGATATTTATCTGTCATTCAAGCTATTTTTTTAATGTTTTCCTAATGTAATTTTATCATTTTTAGATACTTGGTACTCACATTTATCGAAGTAAATATCCTTCCATGCACTGTCAGTCAATAATTCGCCTAATAAATGAAAATATTGAAGAACTGCTTCACACACGTTGTTTGTCAGCAAGGCGGCGTTGCCAACTTATGAATGCACATTACATACTAAAATATTCCGGGGAGTCACCGATGAACCATGAGTGGGGGCAAGGAAATTGCGAGTGACAAGAAAAAAAGCATAAAGTAGTGAGTCTGCTTTATGATATTGATCTTTATCGTAAGTGTTGGTTACTGGTGGAAATCATCGCTGAATGATACCAATTGTAGAAATTTGGGTTTTTTTTTTAAAAAAAAGTACGAATTTCTGACCATTAACACTTTAGATAGAACATCTGGTTAAATGGTATAAGTATATTTAAATCATTACTATTAATAATTCAACGGTATTGTAAACGCTATTGTCCGTTGATCGTTGTTCACCGAACAGAAAGCACTCATCTTCTCTGTCACTGCTTCCTTCTTCCTCTCTTAGGGAATACATTTTTAAGTTCAAAGAAGAATATTATTCAACAATAGTTACAATATGATTATTTGAAATGAATTAACTTCTGAGTAATTCAAAAGTTTTCTGCATTTTTTTTAATTCTTGAAATGCTAAAATCATTTTCTCCTCTCTCAACTCTGTTTGGCCTGATAAAACCCTTGCCTGGGAACACACCAGATATCCCATTCTATATGACAGTGGTTCTCAATTTTTTTGTCACTAGCGGCACCCTCGCCCAAAATTCATTGTTCATCAGCGGCTCCCCAGAATCATTTAGTACAGTTATGTGGTAAACTGTTTCACGAGAGGGTCACCCAACAAAAAGAAAAAAAAATTGACGGTCCGAACATATTCGGACATTGATTCATAATTGGAATTTTTATGCTTAAAAATGAAGTAGCGGAATGTGTTGTAGACTTTTAAAACTACCTAGGTCTTGTTGAAAATGAGAGTCAATGGTTTATTCCTTACAACTGTGAAAAAAACAAATAAGTATATTTAAATAACTTTACTGCACATGTATTTTACTGCATATGTGTTCTATTATTTTTTTTATAAATTTGTTATTTATTATTATTAATTATTATTATTATAATTATAATTATAAAAATTAAAAATTATAAATTTCAAAAACTGAAAATTTTTATACTATTATTTTGAAACTTGTGACGAGCAGTACAGTACCTCTAAGTGGACCGTAGTTTGCCCATCACTAATTTAATTGATACTCTACTTTGACTTTTTAAAGAACTACCTCAGAGTGCATAAATAGGCACACAAATCAATATCTCGAGCTCGCCACTATGCTTCTATGAGTCGCGATGAAGCTTCGGAGAGGATACGTACTCTATATGAGTACGTATTGCTTGTGTGTGTGTGTGTGTGTGTGTGGGATTGGGAGCGGGGGAGGTCGTGCCCACGAGAGATAGACATCTCGCTTATCTCGCCTGGCAACGGATTGTTCGCTCAGGCATACATTCGTTAGCTATCGATAAAAAAATTGTGACTCGATGAAAAAGTTCTAGGGGTCCTTGTCACTTATTATTAAAGAGAGGTATGTGTGTGTGTGTGTGTGCGAACGAGTCGATGTCAGGAAGAAGACTATTTATTATACAAGAGAGGACACAATATACAAGCACACACACCTACACAGATAACTAGCGACGACCGGTTCAAGGACATGCAAACATATATAACATAAACTAGTGAGATTACATTTTTAACACCCGTCCTTAATCGCACATTTTCAAACAACACAAATGCATAAGTTCAGACAATACAAACTTGGGTAATGCTTTCCTGAGCATATCAGCAATTTCCAATTTAGTACAAACATATTCAGTTTGAATATTATTTTCTTTATGACTATTCTCATTTGTAACACATTTAATGCAAGATTGATTATCTTCATATACAACAAAATTTTCAACATTAATTATTTCAGAAGATACGTCTTAAACCACAAAAGATCTTGAATTGTTTTTATCATAGCAATGACTTCTGCTTCGGTAGAAGACAACGCAATACAATTTTGCTTCTTGCACGATCATGATATAGGACAGTCATTTATCATAATTACATTACCTGAGACTGATTTTCTATCATTGGGATTTCCTCCCCAATCTGCATCGACATACACTGACAATTTTGAAAAAGGGGAATCATTTCTTTTATATTTCATTTTCATGTCAACCGTTAAATGTCTGAGGACCCTTTTCAAGGCAATAAAGGCAACGTCAGTTGGATGCTCTTGGAGTTGACTCAAACAATTGACAGCAATTGAGCCAGGTACAACAGAGAAACTATGAGCTCCCTGTACGGTCCTTCGAACAAATTCCCATTCATGAAATTACAAGATGTTGATTTCCGTTCCATTGGAACAGCACTAGGTTTGCATTCATTCTTATTAAATTTCTGTAACAATCTCAAAATATAGGATTTCTGATCAAGATATAAACAATCAGAAGAGAACTCCACATTAATACCTAAGCATTCTGTTGCTAATTCACATATTGACATTTCAAAAACTCTATAGACAACGGATCAATAACTATTTTAAGCTCTCTTCCATCTGAGCCGGCAATTAACAAATCATCTACATACAAAGCATTGATAATTTTCTTAGCATCATTAAAGTTTCAAATAAAAAGACACGGTTCAGAAATACATTGAATGAAACCTACTTTGACCACGAAGTTGACAAATTTCTGATACCATTGGCGTGGGCTTTTTATCTGAATCCGTAGAGACTTTTATTCAACTTGCACTTCTCCGGTCACTGTCATCGTCTTATCCCCGAAGTTGATCCATGTAGATCACTTCATTAAGGTCACCGTTCAGAAACGCGGTTTTCACATCTAACACAAACACTTGTAGATTCTCTTGAAGTATCACGACGAGTACAAGTTGCAAAGCCGAGATATCGATGACTGGTGAATATGTTTCACTGTAATCCAGTCCTTTCTGCATGAAGCCGCGAGCTACAAGCCGAGCTTAGTGCTTGCCATCGCGTTTCTTTCTGCAGACCCATTTACATGAGATTGCCTGCTTTCCTCTAGGAGTCCACACGTCGTTCTTGACCATGCATTTCATTTCTTCGTCCATGGTTTGCTTCCAGGGTCGCTGTTCCTCTTTCGAAAGTGATTGAATATCGTTGTAGTCAAACGTTTCTTGACAGGCAACCATTGCCATATAGGCTTCAGGATCAGGATACCGGATCGGCTGTTTCGTTTCTCTTTCAGATCTTCTTCGATCTGGTGTGGCACGGCCGATTTTGTCACTTTCCTTTTGCGTTGGATTGCCATCACTGTCCTGAGAAGAGAAATTATCTTTCACGGTTGCATCATTGATCGGGTCGTCTATGTTGTCACCGATGACGGCATTCATCGAATTTTACATTTCTGGAGATCACGATACGTTTCGTCTTTAGATCCATGAGTCAGTATCCCATTGAAGAGTATCCGACGAAAATCATTTTCTTCTATCTCTCATCTAGTTTCTTTCTTAGAGCTGCAGGATTTAGCACGTACGCATTGCATCCAAAAACTCGAATATTACTTAGATCAGGATCATATCCAAACTTCAGTTTGTACGGTGTACAGTTCTTTACGGTATTGCTAGGAATTCGATTATGCAAGTACGCAGCAGCTCGAATTGCTTCGCCCCATATTTGTTTTGGCAAGCTGGCTTCAAATACGAGGGCTCGCCCTTTGTCCAGCAAAGTTCGATTCGCTCGTTCAGCAACTCTGTTCAACATTGGATTATAAGGAGGAGCAGGATCAATCGTGATACCATTATCTGTTGCGTAACGAACAAGTTCACCTTTCACATATTCGCTAGCATTATCACATCTTATTTTCTTCACAGAAGTATTCAGCTTCAGAAATTTTATCAGTTCTGTAGGAACCTCACTTTTCTTTTTCAGCAATCGAACCTCCATGAAGCGTCAGTGATCATCAATAAAAGTGATGAAATACTTCTCACCCGCGTGGGTCGCTGGAGTGATTGGGCCGCAGACATCAGTGTGCACCGCACCATAGGCTTGGTTTCTCTTTTCCTTGGTTAACCAATCGGTTCAGCGCTTTGTTTAAAAAATGTATAGACTTCGCAAAATGAATCTTCAACCGGAAACCCAAGTTCTTTCATAACTGAGTTCGATGGATGACCCAACCTTCGATGCCACAGTTTCGCATTACATTCAGCAACATACGATGAAGCTACGCGAGGAGAGAAACCACTTACATATTGTCCTTTGCTGTTGAGTTGAGCTATGATGAAACTTTCAATTCCCCTCCGGACACGAACACCGCTTTCTGAGAAGATAACCGCGAATCCAGCTGCTTGAATTTGTTTCACAGACATCAGCTCACCATTGAACTCTGGAACATACAGCACGTTGGTCAGGGTCAGCTTTCTCTCGTCAAGTTCATCAACGATGGTTCCAATTCCTTGAATATTCAACCGTTCAGTTTTTGAAGCACAGTCAACAGTCCCATTATATGATGTCATCTTTTCTTACTATTCCTGCTTGCTACACATGTGTGACGTAGCACCGGAATCCACGATGAAGAACCCCTTGTTGACACCACCGACAGTGAAAGTCACTGCAGCCGATTCACATTGTTTTGCAGCGGAATCTTTACGAAATAAACACTCCCGCTTGAAGTGGCCAACACGACCGCACCCGTAGCACTTCGGTTTATATTTCTGGAATTTCGGCGAGTTTCCTTTCTTCTTGGAAACACCGAAAACAGCACCACAACTAGACGTCGCATTTTTCTCGATTGGTTGTCCTTTTGATGTGCTTTTCTCCAGCATCAGTGCTTCAGCATCAACGAGTCTTTTCGTCACAAATTCCAGATTCACAATGTCACTAGGCTGATTCTCTATCGCTGACTTGATTACATCATATTGCACCGGTAATGACATTAAAAGATAAACAACAACGTCCGCTTCATCCACTCTCGCCCCCGTGAATTTCATCTCGTTCACGATCCCGAGAAGTGCATCGATGTGTTGACGCATCGAACATTCGCGTTTCTTTTTCATGACAGCGAGCCTCTTACGACATAAAATCTTACGGCATCACCGTCCCATCCTTCGAATAGGTGGATTTCAGCTTGTTCCACATCTGCAGGGAACGTCGTTGTTCACTCATGGACATCAACACCTTGTCGTTGATAAGAGTCATCAGCAATGCTTATGCTTGCTTGGCTTCCTTGACCTCCCTTGGTTTCGACTCATCCGCTTCACCTAGTAAGTAAGCATTGAGCTCTTTCGCAACAAAAAGAGCCTCCGCCCGTCTACTCCAAAACGGATAATTCTCTCCGTTGAAAGGTTCCACTATATATTGAAGTTTCCCTTCCGTCATGATGAAACCTATGAGACGATCGCTTATTAAACCAACGTAATCCGCGAAAACATAAACCTAAATCACGCTCTGCTGTTAAAGAGAGAGGTGCGAACGAGTCGATGTCAGGAAGAAGACTATTTATTATACAAGAGAGGACACAATATGCAAGCACACACGCACACCTACGCAGATAACTAGTAATGACCGGTTCAAGGACATGCAAACATATATAACATAAACTAGTGGGATTACATTTCTAATACTTATTTCCCACAAAGTAGAAGCTCAAAGCGTTTCAGAGTTGCAGAAGGAAAGATCAGGCCCTACTTTAGACTTCCCGTGCACATACGTTGAATAGTATGACTCTTTTGTAGAGATTCTAAAGTTGTTCTTCCTCTGGAATTTTCATCTCTGTAGCCCCATAACGAGTGATGACCATTCAGATCCGATCCAATCAATATAGGTATGTTTTTTTTGCTCTTTATTGTTCTTTCAATTTCACCAATTGTAGAAGATAAGTTTTCGTACGGGGAAGAGTATACCGAGATGATAATGAGGTCACTGTTATTCAGACATACTCTAATAGCTGTGGTGGAAGTTTTATTGGATACTGTGGCTGGATGAATGTTGGGAATTGTACATATTATTGCAGCCTTATTTTTGGTGGATGACCATCTATTCCAGTATGGTGGAAGACCTTGCAGTTGTCCGTTCTTGGTACACGGCTCTTGCAGCATTATGAAATCAATTCCTTCTTTTCCGGCCATTGTTACGAACAATTCGGTTGTGTCCTGTGCACGGTTAACGTTATAATGTAAAAGTTTGATGGGCCCCTTGAAAATGCTGAGACATTGTTTTAGTGTGCAGTTGATGAAATTTACGTTAAATTTTAGCTTGAAATTGTTTGTTGTTCAGGATTAACTTAGTATTAGTGAAATTGCGTTTTTGGCCACGCTTATTTTTGATAATGCGTGCCCTTCTTTTTTCTAAAATTTATGTACTCTGTCGCTTCGCTGCTAGGGGATCTGTGCAAGTCAGCACGAGTTGATTTCCATTTGCGTCTATTTTAATAATGTATTCGTGAAGATAACTATGTCAGTTGGTCTTCCAAATCATGTACGACTCTATTTATGCCACCACGATCTACGATGTTGAAAGTTAGTCGAGTTCTGTTTATGTCTATATTGCGAAAATTTGTAGTGCTATTCCATCCTGTTCGCTGCTTGGCCAAACTTGCATTTTGTTGGCGATTACGCAATACACTACCAGATCCAAACCTGAAAATTGGCGGGTAATTATTCACGTGGTTTGAATTATTCTGATGATATGTAAAGAAATTCTTAGATTGTAAGATGAGTCGAGGATTCTTTTCCATGAAAATCTTTCCATAATGAGACCAACGTTGTGAGTGATCAGAAATAATCTTCTCCGGACAAATGACATATTGTTTGTCTCATAAAGTGATTATTGAGAATAAATTTTCTTATTTTGAGACAATCTTTTGAATGGTATAGCAGTCAATTGCCATGCCATTTATAATGTCTAATGGAATGGATATTGTTTTCAGATTTTTTTGTTACAATGGGACCGGTGCTTTTAAATTGTTTCGAGTTGGATTTTTTATTTCTGTATAACAATACTGTATGTATTCGTTGTTTTAGATTCTTTTTGTTTCTCCTATAAGTGACTTTTTAGAAGGTCGAGGTATTGCAATCACACTCGTCTACCGTGACATATGAAGATGCACTTTCATCTTCGTTTTCATTATGTGAGGTTAACGAAGTGGTTTTTTGTGTTAAAAGAGAAGAAATTCTTGGACTTGGAACTTGATTAGTCTTCTCTTTCTTAATTTCCAAAATTGTATCGCTAGTTGTAGAGTTTTTTCTGGAGTATTTTTTTGTGTGTGTGTGTTCTTCTCAACGTTGTCCGAAGTCTTAGTAGAAGCATCTTTTAAATCATTAGCGGAGCCAATAGCCCATAAATTGACAATTTCCAACAATTTTTCCGCTTTTTTGTGTTGGAATTCCGAATTTAATGCCTCGCCTTCGCCTGTAGAATATCTTATGATTTGTATGATCGCCTGGAAGATATCCTGGATGTTTAAGACATTATTCTTGTAACGCTCTGTGGCAATGATTTCCATCCAGTCTCGTTCAGAGTACTCATATGATGTGGAGGCTATGGGATCATTTTTATTTTTTTCTTTGCTCCCATTAGAATTCGTTGGTTTTCTTTTCAATGAGTCGCATTGTTTACCTTTAACAGCTGGTCTATAGTCTTTTTGTTGACTTTCTTTGTATGTTCATTACTGCCTTTGCCATCTGGATTCTGTTGAGTTTTTGCCCTGTTGGTATTCAGAAACTTTCCAGGACTTTTAAGGTCACGAGTGATGGTGTCGTTCTCTGGATCCTGTTTGCCAGATACAACTCTTGGATTTGAATTTTCCGTTGAGCTATCAATATCATCTTAGCCTCCCAGTCTACTTCCGTCATTAATGTATTTATTATCATTATTGTTTCTAAATGATGAGACCATGTAGAGTTTGGATGGCATGACATCAGTAGGAGGAAAAACAAATGTCTGACATACATCCTAACAACAATCTGGTATTCCATTTCTCTGACTCAGTTGTTTGTGCTTCCATTTCTGCTTGCAAAGGTACGTGGTTAGAGACTGATGCTAGGGGCGATGACTGTGCATTAGTGCCTCCTCCATTACTGAGCTTATATGCATCAGTTAATTCTACATGATTTCTCTTCTGTTCTATTGACAGCTCAGCGATAATGTCCATGATTAAATTGTGGATTTCTCCATTGTTGTTTGGAGTAGAATGGTGATCATTCGAGAGTCCAACAATGCCAGAGAAAATATCTGATACAAGAAAACTTGGAGAGTCCAAAAGGCGAACGTCAACATTTTTATCAGTTTCAACTTCCACCCCAGAAATTGTATCTTGTACCTTCAGTTCAGGGTGTATAGTAAAGTCAACATTAGAATTTTGACCATTAGTAAGTGGGTCCTTTTGCTCACATGTTGTCTCTGACTTAAAAGAGGCTTTTTCTCTTCCTTTCTCTTGTCTTGGTTTCGAAGCTGGACGGTGTAGATGACATCATTTCAATATAAGAACTATTGGAACAATCCGTTGCTCTTTTATCAAGATGTTCCGTCATTGAGTCTTGTATTACCTGTTGTTGCAGATATGATCTAAGATAATACCTTGTCTTCCCTCCCATTTGTACTAATGATGTCTCGTTGTAATTACAATCCAAGTTCAATGAGACATCAAATTATGTGTAGTTTTTCATAATTGAAGATGGGTTAAATAATGATAATATAGTTTCAAAAATATGCGAAGAACACTTTTTTTCAGAAATTTTTCAAATTTTGCCAATTTATGAAATGTAAAATTTGATGGCAATCAATTTAGCTATATATACACATAAGTTAGTATGCAAATTTTTAGCTTTTCCTCACAACCAATATATAAATTTTTGTATTTAATTTGGTAATTTGCGAAATTGATAAAAATTACTGAGCTGCAAATGCCACAGAAAATTATAGTATATCAAAGTAATATACAAATTAATTAAAGACCGTTACAAAAAGAACAAATGAAATCGAGCCAATAGTTTCCAGGATAGTAATGTCGGTGGTAACAATTTTTTACTTTAACTAAGGCAGATCATTAATATAACCACTGATACAAATTTTCCAAAATATTGTATGGCAGACAAAAATACCAATGGTAAAAAAAACATGAAGAACATGCGGCATTAAGCTTCCATTAATTACAGGAATTTATATTTATGATATAATTTGGAACAACTGGCGTTTGTTTACATTTTCAACCATAGAGGTCGCCAATGTTCGTTGTCGCCGAATAGGTTATTTTTTGGAAGGAGGACACGGGCACATTCACGTCGCTATGTTGACAGTTATTTTTCAATAATGTTTAAATGAAATCCGGATGCGTATTTTTTTATTTTCGCTAAAAGTTTGAAGAAACTCACCATTGTTTTTTTTCTCTTTCCAATCCCTTTCTTTCAACGTACACTAAACGGTGACCGTTAAAATTTTTCCACACGGTGACAACCTCACGGTGAAAAGGTAATAACTTTTGAATATGTTGACAGAATCCCTCATAGACACGGCTGCAAGTTTTGATAGAATACGTTCTTTGTGCATTGAATCGCGTGGTAGGTAGGTGATTATGTAATCAAATGGGTATAATTGAATTGGTCTCGGAAATATATACACCATTCGCTTTCATTTGCGTTGCGAGCCCCTCGAGACATTACGAGAAAAACTTCGGGCGCGGTAGCCCAGGTAGATAAGATGCTTGCCTAAAGTACCAAAATATGTTTAGAGATGTCGCAAGTTCGATACCCGGTTCGTCCTTGTCAGAAAACTTTCCTGACACGGGGGTACAACAAAAGCGGCGACAAGACCGCAGGAAAAATTGCTACCGCAATTAGTCCCCCCATCGAGGTGTTTACGCACCAACCCCTCGACGAGAATAGCTGTGTCTACACTGGTGCGTTTTTTCTGCGCCAATGCGCTTTCCACTGGCGCACGTGTTGTCAAGCGTGACGTAATCATTAAGGCGTGATTGAAACTTGTTGAAAGGCAACCATTTTTTTAAGAGGCATTCCTCTTTCTTCTGCTCCACCAGGTGTGGATTTTCAAGCAATTTCCCTTTCCTTTTCTGCCTTGTTTTAATAAGTTTTTCGAATTTTATGATGTCATCCAAACAAACATTGACACTTTTGAAGATTTCAGATCACGTAGTTTCATAGGCGGAGATAGACTTGGAAGTCTGGGGGGGGGGCAAGGTCATTATTGCTGTGGGGGGCACGATAATGTCAGTTCACATATACATATATGCCCCCCGCCCCCCCCCCCGTATCTCCGCATCTCCGCCCATGCGTAGTCTATAACGGGATATTATTATTATTTATTATTAAATTCAAATTAACGGTAATCATAATTACAAAATTATAAATTAAATGAACATCTTAAATATTTTTTTTGTCGAATTTCATATTAAAACGCAGTTTTATTTTCATATTTTAGTGAGGAGCTCGCATTACAGAAGTTTGCTGCGTAATTATAAAATAATTCACGGGCTCCTCCCCGGGTCACCTCAACGCATGGGGCAATCCAGACACGGCGTGAGGACATTATATGTGCTAGAGCAGTGGCTCTCAACCGGGGGCCATATGGCCCCAGAGGGTCCCTAGGATATTCCAGGGGGGCCACGGATGAAAATCTTGCAAAAGGGGAGCCACGGCTACTGATACGGGGGCCACGAAGAAATTTGTGACATTAATTTTTTTTTAGTCACTGACTAAAAAATTTTATTTCAAACACAATGCATAGAATATCTTTTTCGTCATCCAAGTAACATTAACATGAGGAAGGAAATAAAAAAAGTGGTTCATGTAATCTCGGTGGTTTTACGACTTGGGGGTGACAGTAGGCCCTGACACAAACTATAGAAGAGGTTTAAGCAAAATGGAGTAACTGTAAAGACAGAAAATTGTGTGTTCAGACTTTTCATTCAAAGAGGGTTGCCATAACGAAAACAGACAAAGATTTATTGACCATTCATTGACATTCTTTTGAGTGCTGGTAGTAAATGTAATCCAAGAAGTAGATGGTGAAAAATGAAGGCTAAATTGTAACAAAACCCATCGTTTTCATGCAATTACAGACGGATAGCCATCTAGTTTAGCACAAAGCTATCTTCAGCCAGCACAGAGTGGTCTGATGGGGAATATATTTATAAAAATCGAATAGAGCGAATGATTGCTCTGGGGTATTTTTTATGAATTTTGAAAGGGGGTGCCAATCCATTACCTCTGCTGAAAAGAAATAAAGCCGAATTCAGTTATAACGAAATCCAAGAGACCAAATCATACATGAGGAAAAATACCCGCGAAATTTAATTTTTTAAAACTACATTGCTGTGATAATGTATTGGGACAGGGACAGTTTGTGCGAGGGGTGCGGCGCACCCGGGCAGCAGGTTGTAAGGGGCGGCAGCGTAGACTTTACTTAAGACAACAAAATTTAACGAAGTAAAAATTCACGACATCACGCTTTTGAGTCATACTATACCTCGACAACGGAAACGTTGGGAAAATACACAAGGCATCTGATCGTAATACCAGAAACAAGAATGTAAGCTATCTGGGCGGCTCGAGACAAAATCTGTACCCGTGTAGGACTTATTTTTTGCGCCTCCTACCTATTGCTCCCTCCATAGCCCCTACCTCCTGCGTCAGGGAATCTTTCGTGGGGCCCATGCCAGATTTTCCACGAAGCCCCTTCTACAGTTAATTTATAGAGTGAAAAAAGAAAAGTTATAAGGATTTTGTCCCGGACCTCAAGCTGGAGCCCTGTCAGCCCTTCCCTTAGAAGGTCATGCCCCACCCACACAATTTATCCAAACAATTCCTAACAAAACATTTTTTCGGTCCTTCATTTCGGATTTTGCGCCCCTCCAGAGCCAACAGTTTGGTTTTTTTTGGCTAATGGAATTTTTTTTTACCCATTCACCCTGGATTTAGCATCCTCTTAAGCGGGGCCCCGTGTGGCCACAATGGGGCGCATGGCCAAGCGCCACCCCTGTACTCTATTACAAGGGCCATGTGTGCATTTTGGTTCCCTCTCCCATGGCCCCCACAAGAGCCCGGGATAATTCTCATAATTTTTTGGCTTTTTCAGGCTATAAATTAACTATAGAAGGGGCCGTGAGAAATCTGACTATGAGAGGGCCTGCAAAAGATCCGAGCCCAGGGGACCATACCCTCACTTAGAATTTGATCCACAATAGTCAAATGAAGGCCAGGGAAAAATTTGGTTTTTCACTTGTCCGGGCCCTGGAATAACAGAAACACCTTTGAAAAAATGTTCTTCATAAAAATTACCCCGTTAAATATCATCTTGATATCATCATGCTGATGGCTCACAAAAATAAGTGCTCTTTCAAGGATTAAGTTATCTGGCATTTATTAAGAATGGTAAAATAATTCTAGAACACAAAAAACAAAGACCAAAATTCTCTACTTCAAAAGCGGGACGTATGGTCACGTACATTTTGCACTGTAAACAATGATGTGCGATTTTCTTCTCAAAAAAAAAATCAGGTTTATCTCCAGGTGCCCTTCACCGAAGCCCTATGAGCCTCCTGGCAGGGTCACCAGTAGGGGCGGCACATGAAGCTTCGCACCCGGGCGGCATGTAAGCTCGAGCCGCCCCTGCATTGGGACTTCCTCCAAGATTGACACCACATCTTTAAAGTTTTTTTAATCGATACTGTAATGCTTCCTTTCAACTGCCCTACTACTGGCCTGCGGCATTCCAAATAATTTCAATGCAATTTTCCTATCCTGTAAGAACAATGTTGTGGACATCAGAAAAAAAATTCTAAAAAGGTGCATGACCACATTTAAAGCAATTTAAATCCGTTGATTAGAGACTCACTGCATCTGCTGATTTCTAAAAAAAGTGCGATAAATTCTCACGTAAGTCTTCACTTTGAAATGTCCGTAACCCGATCAATGCGTCTCTTTGTATCTGTCAACTTAAAATTTATGGTTTTTAGTGTTGATAATACGCATGCAAAACCAATTCAGCGACGCCTTTTCACAATCTGCAAAAACTACTTGGATTTGGTAGTTGGAAATAATGTCTAAATGCCAAAGATTTGGAGTTCGAATCAAAATGAAAATGTCAAATAATTGAAATTGGGCTTCGTATAAATGAAATATTTTAATATTGAAAGAGCTGTATATATAGAGATTAATCGTGCCCGTAGTCAAACGTCTCATAAATGTGAAATTTTGTCATAAAACTGAGAGTGAGGCACGAATCCCTTTGCGCACAAGTGGAATTTCGAGGCATTTACGCACATCCGAGCCCCTTCATGGCCATTTTTCTTTTTCTCCCCACCCTTTCTTCCTTTTGTTTCCTTCCTAAATTTATAAAAGTAAAAAGGACATAATTATAATAAAAAGGACTGTTTTCAGATCAAATTGCCGAAGTTCAATTACTTTACTGCAAAAATGTCAGATTTTTTTTGGCGGGAAATACAGTCAAACCAAAAGCGTATTAAAGACACTTTATTAATACGCTTTGGTCAAACCACATTAGACCGGAACTCCAAGAGATCCGAGAAATCACTTTGTAATAACGAAATTTCGTTACAAAGGAATTCCAGATTTTTATATTGTTCCTATGTAAACCTATCCGAGGGATTAGAAAAGTTTTCGTTAAAACGATATTTTTCCCATTATAATGGTATTTACAAGATATACAGAAGACTGGATGTTGTGAAGATATTTATTATTTGAGATGTTAAAAAAAAATAATTAAGGAAGGAAAAAACTCTCTGTCTCTACCGGGAGTCGAACCCGGGTCCCTCGATTGCCGGACGAGTGCTCTGACAACTAAGCTACAGAGGAGATAGAGATTTTCCTTCGCTAGAGCGTATATATGTCGTAATGGTATTTGTTAAAATGAGAGTTGACGGTGTTTCGTCTCAACCTATTTTTTTACGTGTATTTGGAGGCTGCATGTGTAACAGGGCGTATGGCACTTTACTGGTGAGCCATTAGTCTTAGAGACATACCCAACTAGAAAAAGTATCCAACCTCACGTGTCCAACTCAGATATGTCATTCATGTTGTAAGGGGTTGTATAGCTATAAAATAAAAAAAACTATTTATACCGTCCCCGTTTGCCAAAGAACCCTATTAAGAAGTTGTTGCTCTGTCTTTCCCGATGCCAACTAAAATAATTTCACGTTTCTAAGTGCAATATTCACCGAGATATGCGAATTCGAAAAATTGAGGAAATTTGGGAAAAAACAGCATTAAATGCGGGTAAAATGGTTTCCCCGCATTTAATGCTGTTTTTTTTCAACTAACTTCGAATATCTCAGTGAAAATTTGAACTTAAACACGTTCAATTTTTTTGTGGGAGACCGGGAAACAAAAAAAACTTTCAAATACAAATACAACGCCACAACAGGCAAATTGCCCAACGAGGTGGCTGACTTAAGAACATCATGGATCCCTGAGCCCCTACCCACTACTGCTACACCACACATGCACCCCCACCCCGCCCCGCGGAACCCCCAACGAATCGGTACATGCGGGAATGTGCGTGTACGTGTAGTGCAACCTGACGTAAAGTTTGTTTCTGTGTAATGCTTGTTATGTGTAGTGCTGTCATCTGCCCCCAGTTTTACTAACTATGAGTGAAGTGTTATGGTTGAATTATTTACCGTTGTAGGACTGTTGCTCTCTGTGGCGAGACTTTTTAACGGGGAGATCGGCTCGCATTTGCGCCTTGAAGTTGGGAACCACAGAAAACCAACTTCAGCCGACCAGCACTGTGGGGTTCGAACCCGGATCCTCGCATCACGAGTCCGGCACTATAACCACTCGACCACCACAGCGGCCAATTGGGTTTTGGGGCACAGGGTGTCTTCATAAAAAGTTAACATTTTTATTTTAATAACTATGTACCCCTGGCATCATGAATCAAATATCTGAGTACTACACATTATTCGGGTACTTTTTCCAACTGGAAGTATGCTTCTAGGACCAATGGTTCGCCAGTAAAATGCCATTTGCACCTTTACTTATGCGCCCTGTATATTAAATATAGTACGGACTGTAATGTGAAATATTGTACTGTGTTTAAGCCAACTAGCACGTTGCTTCGTTCGCCTGCGAGAGAGCGGTCGCATTATGAACCAAAAAGCCACTTGAAGGTAGCTTGTCACACATCCAATGAAATATCAGATTTTCACGTATCAAAATTTAAGTAAACAAACTGATAATTTTCTTATTTGAAAATCTGATTATTTATATTTTCCGATGGGCTTGAAATACTGATAATGAATCATTATTATGTTCACACGAACAGTTTTGTCACTGCGTACATGATTTCTCTGGAATGAATGGTTCAAACAAATATTTAAAAAATGTTCACACGTATTTTAGTTCATTTTTTTAAATTCATAGTAGGGCTACAACATGAACCATCCTTGATATATGTATTATTGTTGAAAACGATGTGGAAGGTTGAACTTTTCAATTGTGATTCATTTGTGTGGCTACTCCCTCATTACTACTTTTATCCGCACGAAGAAAATAAAATTAACAAAACTGCTTGCTACCACTTTTTATCATTATAAGAATGCGTATTTTGGAAGCTACAACTGATATTTCTCAATAAAACCATAATTATTTACACAGAAAAAACCTAATTTGGAAATAATACAAATTTCATCCAGTACAGTAACTCGATGACATTGTGCCGTCTTCAAGCGCAGAATTTACATTTATTAAAAATATTTTTTTTTTAATTGGACTGTGTGACACAACTCATAAAACATACAAATGAAACTAAGAAAAACACAAAACAATAAACTCCACAAAAAGTATCATTACGATGAAACAGACACTTTGTGAGCCCAAGGGATTTATTCTATTTTTACTGTATTCTATTATGTTTATTTTGCTTTTTCGTTATTTTCATAAATTAAAAATTAATCAAATTAAATTCAAAAATATTTACACTTCAGGCAATTTTTGAATAATTATCTTCTAAGGGGAAAACGGGGGGGGGGGAGAAAGGAAGGGGAGTAGAAAATTATTCTTGTTCGCAAGGGGGTAACAGGAATGAGAAATGGTTGAAAGGGGGCCATGGACAAAAAAAGGTTGAGAACCACTGTGCTAGAGGACTATTTAGGATAATGAGATCTAATGCTATCATTGTTCGAAGTATGTAAAATAGGTTCGCCTTCGGAATATCACTTTCCCCGGAGACCCATGGTGCTTTTGAAACTCTCGACTCTTCCCCATTTTTTCAAACATTTCGTGAAAGCACACGAAGAATACTTAGTCAACTGTTACAGGATCACCCTCACCGGATGCAGGACCCTTTCGATAGTGCTTGTTTCTTGAATGAGCAAACGGGGCATGTGCCCTTAGCCCTTAAAATTTTAGGGACCGCAAAAATTTGGTGTGTATCATTTTTTTAACCTTCCTTTCCGTAGAATATTGCCAAACGTGGAATTTATTTCGAGTAATTATGTAAACTTGTTACTTAATTATACTCTATGGCAGACATTTAAATCTGTTGCTCGCGAGCACCGTGGTGCTTCCTGAAGCACCCAGAGTACTCGACTCGTGTCCGATTTCATGCTCGTTAGCAGTTGATAAATGTCCCAATTTGAGGAACACAATCCTGATTTCCAGAATTCGTATGCCAAACTTGCGTACCGGTGCTTCCTTCTTGATGATGGGTATAGGCAGTGTACTTGCAACTAGAAAAAAGTTGCCTCAACGAAGATTGTATAATGAGGGATGGGGAGGGAAAAATTCATTTTTTCTTAGGGGGTCCGAATTTATGAAGAACAAGCTGTGGCCTTCAGCGTACGAATTAATTTTCGTTATTTTCTGAGAAACTGTATAGCTTCATGAATTTTGTTTTCATGAACATTATTGTAGCTGCAACCAGAGGCGTTTGCAGGACCAACTTTTGGGGGATGGGGGGGAACCGAATTTGAAAAAGAGTCCACAAGAAATCTTTCCTAGAGAAAATTTGTGCTACTAACTGTCGAAAGCACGGTTTTTTTAAGTTTAAAAATTGATTAAAACATCATATAAAATAATTTTCTTTTAATTTTTTGATTTTTGTACTAAAATATTTTAAATTGCTGATCGCCTTGGGGGAAAATCACGGATCACCATATTCTGCTACTTTTTATTACTACGAATAATAATTTCATTTGAACATTTAAAAAAAAATTCACTTCAATTACCTCGAATTCAGTGCCCTGGTGTATCAATTAACACTTGAGAAAAATAATACTGCGTCGACTATAATTTTCAACGAAAATTTTTTTTAAATGCGCATGAGATTACGCCTTATCAAGTGAGTACAAAATAGAAGGATACTGTAAGGTTCAGGAGAAAAGAGGTTGGAAAAAGGCCGAGGAGAAACAGGAGTCGTGAGAGAGAGGAACGAGAACGATGAGAGACATTCGAAAAGAAGGGTAGGGTAAAAGTTTGTACCGAAGAGACAGGACGGTTTCGTGGAGGTGTTGGATAATAAATTAAATAAAGTGTTGTTTTCTTCCTTTTGGGAGTCTAGAATCCAGTTATTTCGCCCTGGAATCGTAGTGGAGGTACAGCCGAGGACCTACGACCGATAAGAAGAAGAGGGGAACTATACTGGCGCAGTCGACAGGATGAGGTCGTAGTTTCAACGACTCAAGATTGCGAGCTGAATTCGAAGAAGAGTGTCCTAGCGACGGTGGAACCACCCGGTTCGTATAGAAGGATAGTAGCAGCGTCAAGCACCCACGCTGTGTTTTTTTTTTTTTTCGTGAAGTCAACCCGACAACCGGTGCTGAGAGGGGCAATCCTGCCCAGGCAAAAAGGAGCAAGTGTTGTACGGCGGTATCGAGACGATTAATAAAGATGGCGTATTTGGCAAAGGGGAACAAGGAGGATCTGGAGACCATGGCCGCCAACTTGGGAGTAGAAGTCCGACCGGAGTTCAACTTAATGCAACTAGTGAGTACCATACAGGAAAGTGAACTGTACAACGAAGCGACGTGCAGAGAGATGCTGAAAACGATCATAGGCAATAGGAAAGAAAGAGAAGAGATGGAGATGGAGCAGAGGCGTAGAGAGAGAGAGATGGAGATGGAGGAGAGGCGTAGAGAGAAAGAGATGGAGATGGAGCAGAGGCTAGAGAGAAAGAGTTGGAGGAGCGGCGTAGAGAAAAGGAGATGGAACATGAACTCGAAAGACTGAGGATCGAGACAGGAGTCAGAAGAGAGGAGAATAATCAAGCTGGGCGCGGCAGAACCCCCAGCCGGGATTTCCAGAACATGATGCAAAAGTTCAGAATGGAAGAAGACATAAGTCTGTACCTGGTGCTGTTCGAGCGGCAAGCTCGTCGCGCGGCCTTGGCACGGGAAGATTGGTTAGCTGAGCTCTTGGGACTTCTTCCCTACGAGATGAACCAGTTAATTGCCCGCGAGTCGGAAGAGCAAGTACAGGACTATAATCAAGTTAAGGAATTGTTATTGCGGAGATTCAAACTCACCCCAGAGAAGTTCCGACAGATGTTTTCTTCGCGCCACAAGAATCAAGAGGGCACCTGGAGAGATTTCTACCACGAACTGTGTACCTATTTTGATGGATGGACGGAGGCTTTGGGGGTCACGACGTTTGAGCAACTAAGAGATTTAATCATCAGCGATCAAATGAAAAAACGCGTTCCAGCAGATTTTAAGGAACACTATCTGGACGAATGGAGTGATATGGTGTCACCAAGTGAGCTATCGGAGAAACTAGATAGATTCGATGATGTGAAGAGGACTCTGAAGACACCCTTTCCTAGTGACAGGACGAGAACCCCAAGACCGGTTCATCAAAATCCGAGATGGAAACCAGAGACTTCAGGGTGAGTCCTGCCCACCTAAGGCGACGATGAGTTCGAATTCCAGAGAGAGGGAGCTGCAGTCACTTGTTACGCGTGTGGAGCAGAAGGCCATATAGCAAGGTTTTGTTCTGCAAGAGGCCAGCAGGAGCCATTGAGTCGGGCCCAGGTGAACTCTGTCCAGACAGAAGAGGGGGACACGATTGAAGAAACCACAGTTCTGACAGCACATATCACGGTGCCGGCAGCTGGTGTTGGTGCGGACATTGACACACCGCAGACCGTGAGTTTGAAATGTGGTCAGAAGACAATAAGAGGCGTAGTTGATTCTGGGACCCAGATCTCAGTCGTTAGATCTGATTTGGTTGAGATCGACGACAGTGAAGTCGAGGGGAGAATAAGGATCAAGTCCGCATTTGGCGAAAGTGAGATAGCCCCTCTCAAAATATGTATGATGAAGATCAGCGACGGCAAACACGGATACGTGCCAATTACTTGCGCAGTGTCGAGTCGCTTGATAAATGAAATGTTAATATGTCCGACGGCATACGACGCACTCTTGGAAAATGTACCAGTTCCAAGTCCGATCAATGAGCCGAGCCGTAGGGACGGTGTGTGTACTTCATCTGCCGATGGCAAACAGAAGGCCAACAACGGCAATAACAACGATTTTTGCATACCTAACGAAGAACTTGAAGAGAGGATCATATCCCAAGTCGAGAGCTACTTCACCAACTTCAACATCATGAAGAACAACTTTCTGCTGAAACAAATCCAGAGAAACAAGGAGGGCTACATCAGCCTGAGGTTGGTCTCATCTTTCAGGAAGGTCAAGACTCTGACCAAGGACTGGAGGGTCGTCCGGTACTGTCTCAGGAACTCGAACAAATTCCAAGTCAACGGAGGAGGCACTAAAGTGCGCTGTATTGTGCCCGTACCGGCTTGCGAGACCAGATGCGCTAAAATGACCCCAGTCTGCAACATGCCGCCCGAGGAAATGACACCCGAGTCAGTGTCGCAGTTTACTGCGACGGAGAAGTCGTCGACGTGGCAGTCGTCAATCGAGGATCCAAGATACCATATGTCTGTACGAGGCGCTATCCCTACGTCAACGGGAACATGGTGAAGAAGACGCTCGCCCTCGTCAAGTGCAAGACCAATCGGGACGCGTCCGCATCCGAGGGCAAGGCATCGCAGCTCAAGGAGATGAACTCGAAACGATACGACGATGGTCATGCTGTCAATAGGAGGAGATCGGCAACGAACCAGTTCCCGGCTAGACAGGAAACGTCCAAGCAATCGGACTGGCGATTGTTTTCGTGTCCATTTGCCAAAGGAATCAACAGAGCTACGAACCGGCAGTCGAAGACCGAGAAAACCAGAAGCCAACCGGCCAAATCTTCAATCGTCAACAACGGCGTACCCAGGAATCAGGGCAGGGAAAGGTCATCCTTCTCTTGTGCCGGTGGTGACCACCACCCCATAAACTCTTGGATGAACAACCATTATTTGCCATTCAAGGGTGGTATGACCGCCGCCAAAGTAGCTGCTACTGCACGGTACAACACTCGCCTACCGGATAGCGTCATGCGTTGGCCTGGGGGACCCGAAAGGGTGATACGCAAGATAATGCCGACGCCCTGTCACAGTAGCAGTGAGAAACCGAGTTACGCTCTTGAAGCATCATCATCATTTAAAAATGATGGATGTGCTTTTCGATGATGGGACGTGTAAGGTTCAGGAGAAAAGAGGTTGGAAAAAGGCCGAGGAGAAACAGGAGTCGCGAGAGAGAGGAACGAGAACGATGAGAGACATTCGAAAAGAAGGGTAGGGTAAAAGTTTGTACCGAAGAGACAGGACGGTTTCGTGGAGGTGTTGGATAATAAATTAAATAAAGTGTTGTTTTCTTCCTTTTGGGAGTCTAGAATCCAGTTATTTCGCCCTGGAATCGTAGTGGAGGTACAGCCGAGGACCTACGACCGATAAGAAGAAGAGGGGAACTTTACTGATACTATTTTATTAATTTCTTTGACTTGACTATATTCGGGTAAAGTTGACGAACGACTTAATTTAATTTTAACTTATTCCGAAGTTGTGCATTTCGAATGATTTCACCTACATTTTTCGTCTTTTTTGTCGCGCAATTTTCATTCACTTTTTTTTACATTAAAATGGGGTAAATTGTATCCGCTACGGCAGTTGCATCAGCATCTGAATTGAAAGGTTTTGCCGTATAGGTGTAGACAGAAAAAGGGCAAGCCACTCGAGGCATGCGATAATGTTCGGTAGTAAAGAAAAAAAAACGAGATTGAAAGTTGAAAGCTGTTGAAAGAAGGCGCACTAGTGAGGACATAGCTTATAAAAAACAAGCTTGCCGTTCGGAATTGGCAATAAATTGTAGGTCCCGGTCTAATTAGCCCTCGTGCGCAGAAAATGACCGTGATGCGACAAAAACGATCAATGAAAAAACTTCGTTACGAATGTGGCAAGCAAAGCTGATGCCCACACGGGAAGAGATATTGAAACCATATCGGTTTTGCCCAAAAATATATATTTTTCGATACCGTGGACTTTCATTTGCATTGCTCTTGAGGTATTGAGGAAAACAATTTCGTTACGAATGCGACAAGAGAGCCTTGTGGTCACACCGGAAAAGATATTGAAACCTATCAGACGAATCATTTTATCACACATCATTTATCGCAAACTAACCTAATAGGCATATTCGGGCATGTCGCTAGTAGCAATTTACGGCCTGTTAGTCTCCAGGGAAGAGAAACGGGACTCAATTAAGGATTTTTACATAACCCCTCACACAACCAGGGTTTTGTACATAGAAGCTCGTGAACAAGACAAGGACTATAAATGTGTGGATGCAAGACATGAATCGGGTGGTATCGCGTCAAATCATCGCCAACAAAAAATATCGCCCGTCAAAACATCGCAGTCAAAAAAACATCGCACGTCAAAATATCGCCGTCGAAACATCGCACTTCAAAACTTCGCCGTCAAAAATATCGCCGTCACAAAATTCGGAAACTTGAATTACAATCCACGTAAATCATATGAATGCAGTGTGTAGCTTTTGATCTCCTAGATGTTTTTATGCTTGCCAATGAATGGGTTTAATAAGAAATTCTTTATATATTCTATATCAGGGGTTCTCAACCTTTTTTGACTCGCGGAGCAATTTTTTAGTTAAAAAAATTCTATGGGGCGTAGTCCCATAGGCCTATGTTTTAATTAATCATCAAATTTACTGATTTTTTTTTATTATTTAAAAATATTTATACCGTATTTTCCTGCGTATAATCAGTGCTGGCTCATAATCCGCATTGCGAAATTTGAAGAAAGAAAAAAAAATCAACATATAATCCACGGCTGCATGTTATCCGCAGGAATTTAAAAAAAATACCTTGTGTTTCAATAATCAAACAATTGGTACGTTAATTAAACTTATTTACGAAGAAATAGCATTATTTACACACAAAATAAAATTTACAGTTCAAACAAAAATGTTCAAATTCTGACTCTCTCTTATACACTGGTGAAATAAATTAAAAGAATTTGCATATTTTATCGAATTTCATGAAAAGAACTGAACTGAATGTAAAACCACTGCTTCTAGACAAAAATGCAAATCTTGTACGTCAAACACGTAAACGCACACGTGTGTGTAGGCGGAGCCATTAGAGAAACAGGCTTTATAAGCGCGCGTAAGTTAAGACGCAATTCGTTCGCTAGCACACCTCGGCGAATTTCTTGGTGTTATTTTACAGCAATCGGTTAATTTCAGATTGTAACAGTAAAAATGAGTAACCACCAACGTTTAGATGATGGAATGAGGTGGCTAGAAGCAGGCCAATCTCAAGTTCAGATTTGTAGAGAGTTCAATTTAACGCCCAGCGTCGTGTGTAACTTATGGAAACAGTTCCAGAGTACCGGATCCATCGAGAAAAAGCCTGGGCAAGGTCGTCCAAGAGCCACGACGGCCAGAGAAGATCGCCATTTGCCGATTATAGCGAGGCGTAACAGGAGTACTACAGCTTCTCAGCTCTCTCGTGACTTGTATGAACCCGTGTATCAAGGGTGACTGTTTCCAAAAGACTTGATGAGAGAGGGTTGTTTGCAAGAAGACCTGCTGTTTGCGTCCCGCTCACTTCTACGGACAGGAGAATCCGTTTATCATGGTGCAGAGAGCATAGAGATTGGAGTATGGATCAATGGGCGACCGTTCTTTTCACTGATGAGTCCCGGTTCAGCCTAAGCACCGATTCTCGCCGTACGTTCATATGGAGAAAACCAGGGACCAGCTACCTACCCTCCAATGTCCGCGAAATCGACCATTATGGCGGAGGAGGTTTAATGGTCTGGGCAGGCATCGTGTTGGATGGCCGCACACCTCTCCATGTCTTTGAAAGAGGCACTGTGACTGGTGTGAGGTATAGGGATGAGGTCTTGGAGGTCGCCTTTTCAGGGGTGCAGTTGGCATTGAGTTCATTTTAATGGACGACAACGCGAGGCCACATAGAGCTCTTCTGCTCGACGATTTTCTAGAGAGTGAGGATGTTCGCCGGATGGATTGGCCAGCCAGACCTCAACCCTATATAGAGCATGTCTGGGACGCTCTGGCGAGGACAATTGCAACTCGCAACCCCCCTCCGGGAACCATCCAGGGAATGAAAACAGCGTTGCTGAACGAGTGGGACTAATTGCCACAGAAAATGATAAACTGCCTTTATTCAAGTATGAAATCACGCTGCGAGACCTCTATATCTGTAAGAGGGGACCATACCCCCTATTAACCCATTTTTTTGTTTATTCTGCAACCGCTGTTTCATACCTTCCGACTCCAACGAGTGTTACGCACGATCATGCGTGTGTATTACAATTATTGAATGGTTATTTGTTTTGTATTGTATCAATATATGTACATATCAAATTTCATTAAAATCGGTACAGTAGTTCTAGAGATAATCGACCAAGTCTGCAAATTCTCTTAATTTCTTACACCAGTGTATGACCGCATTAAATAAGTTCTATATAATAAGTTCGGCATTAAGTAACGGTTCTTCATATAATTCGAAAGAGTCAGTGTGTAATAATCAAGAGGATTTTCAGAGTCAGAATCACTGGAATCCAAAGTTCCAAGTCCACATTTTGTGAATGAACTCACTGATTATTAAATCACCTCTTTCCAGGCATCACTAACCCAATGGCATACATTAGAATTGGAAGCTCGGCATAAATTTCCGCCGTTGTATAGGGATGGATTCCTTCAGTCATCCACTCTTCCCAATAGGCTCTAACTTTGCTTTTAAACGACCTGTTTATATTCCTGAATCTAAATTCTGCAACTTCTTAGTCAAACCACCAGGTATGCCTGAAAGACAGGCACCACAATTTTTGAAGCGTGTTTTATATTTTCTTGAATATGAGCTTTCATTGAATCCATAACTAGGAGAGTAATATTTTAGCGGCTGATAACATAATTTTCTGCAGGTTATCCGCAGCGGTAGATAATCCGCATTTTTTAATGTTTAGCCACTTTTTTTAACAGATAATCCGCGGATTGCACGAAGTAAAATATGATAATTATTGTTTTTAATAACTAGTTAATTTTTTAATTTACTGCTTTCCTTATTTTCCTCGAGTGGTCACGGAGCCCCTTGAATAACCTTGAATTGACCCCTTGAATTTAAAGTGCATGCGGAGCCCCTGAAGAGTGCACACGGAGCCCAGGAACCGCTGGCTCCCGCTATGGTTTCATGCATGGTTGTCTTACCAGCATGAGGGACCCCCGGGAAAAGTGAAACACTGGTGTCCCCCCCCCAAACTAGCTATGCTACTCTCTATTGCACCAGCCCCTATCAACTTACATACTTTTGCTCCAAAATCATTGAGGATTTGAATGATCTGAATACCAGATGTCATCATGAGGACTCCAGGCACTTTGCCCCCCTCCCCGGCCGTGCCTGGGTGGGACCTATGCGACTTTTGGTACTATGTTGTTTTGTCATTCCGCACAGGGTACGCCCAGATTTTAAAAAAAACGATAAGGCACGCGCGCGTTGGTCTACAAAAAGAATAATTTCTTCTACGAGCAATCCTGGTAATGAAAGAGTATGGACAGCTGAATTATTGTATTAGCAACGAATATTGCAGTTTGATGAAGAAAACTATAGTGAATGGTTTATTAATTTAACGGTTTACAAGAAAATCCGTACCCCTTTTTTTGGAATTTGGAAACCATATTTCCATGATGGGGTGGTGCGAAATGTCTCCTCGGCTGAGAAAGCGCCTAGTAACGACTCTGGGTACAGATAATACAGAATCCGAGGATGATGTCACTCTCTGTTTATCCATACAAAGGTTATTAACAGCTGGCTTATGCGAAGATATATTGTGGAAAGAGAGAAAATTCAACTGCCCTTGCATGGAATCGAATCCACGTCCTTTCACTCTCCGGGTAAAAGGACGTGTTCAGTGCACACGAGCTCCAAAGAAAGATTGAGATATTCATTGCCTCTGTAGTCTAGGGCATTCACCCGGTTAGTGAAAGGAAGTGGGTCTGATTCCCCGCGCAGGGGCAGTTGAATTTTCTCTCTTTCCAAAATATATCTTCACATCAGCCAGCTGTTAAAAAAAACTTTGTATAATACAGAATTGATAAGAATCTCTGTTCATTGTCCATTACTCAAAAAATTCCGAATTCGAAAGATTGAGAGAAAACAGTGTGGAAACAGTCGAACACACACCTACACATAACAGTTTGGCTTTTTCACAACCAAAGCCGCTTGAAAGTTTAATGCACTTTTAGTGCAGTTTTGGTTACCAGTTGAACAAAAAAAAAGAGGTGATTTTTCCATTACAATTTTTAATCCATTAAATTTTAAATTTAAAAATTTTTCATGAGGCGATCTTTTTTCCAGGGCCATGTTCAGGCGATGTTATGACACACGATGTTTTGCGATGTTTTGACGTATTTGGCGATGTTTTTGTCACAGCGATGTTTTGACAAGCGATGTTTTTGTCACGGTGATGATTTGACAAGCGATGTTTTCACGGGCGATGTTTTGGTGTAGACTCGAATCGGGCTGTGAGTCGTGCTGTACAAAACATAAATATGATAAACTATGATAGCCAGGCGATGAGGAGCTTAATTACTGATAATTGACTGAACTGGGTGACAATTATTATAATGGTCTGAACAATGGTCATTATTATAATGATATTATAAATATTTTGCATTTGAATAAAAAAAAAACATTTAGTCATATTTACAGCAATTGCCGCTTTTCCCGGGCAACGCTGGGTACTTTTGCTAATGCGTATTAAATCATAATTTGAATGCAGGGTTTACCTGGAAATGCTGGACAACCTGGTTTACCTGGCAAAAATGGAGAGTCCGGACTTCCTGGATCATCTGGTTTTATTGGATCTGCTGGACCGCGAGGAGAAAGAGGTATTCCAGGTGACAGAGGATATCAAGGAAATTCAGGCCCATCTGGCCCTCAAGGAGAACCTGGTCAACAAGGACAAGATGGAATAAGAGTAATTAAGAATTTTACAATTTTTGAAGGTTTTTAATATTTATTCAGATCACACACACACACATAGTATAATTGAATAGTTTGAAATTTATTCGAAGAAAATTGATATTAACGTTGTATCAAAATTGAGATTATTTTACATTTAACCCTATAAACTTTAAAATTTACATCAAGGAGGTTGGTCGTGATGGGGATGGGAACTGTTTACACAAAAATATCCCGGTTCACTTACGATGCAAAATTACAAATCATACTAAAACAAATAGACACCTTGAATCAGAACAGAAAAAGTCTACTTCAAATTATATATATATATATAGTTGAGATTGATTTTAAGTAATTTTATTCAATCAGTTAAAATACACAAAGCATTTTGTGGTTAAGCTAGCTTATGAATCCTTGAAAAATTATAAGTGTTTCATGTTTTTTGGTACAAACAATAACGAGAGGGATATATAAAAAAGGAATCCAGATATATATAATATGTATAAAGAAATGTGGCAACACAGGAATGGAATGGATAGATTTAAAAAAATCGGCACATGTATATATAGCGACGCATGCAAGATGAAAGAAGATTACAGTATCAAATACAGGTATCCCTCGCTTTACGCGGTTTTGCTATAACGCGATTTTGAAAAGTTAATAGAAATTGTGACCCGCAAAATCTTGTGTGCAGTTTGGGATTTTAGTCCTGAGAATGGGCTTGCAAATTAGAGGTACGACGTAATTAAACTGACAAAATCCGTCGGACTCGTTGATTTAGATAAAACACATATGGAACAAATGCTCAAATCCATCTCAAGTTCTCACTAATGAACATCTTCTGGTAACACATCGACAATGCCATCAGAATTTTAATCGGAGAAAACGATTCCTAATGAATGTATAGCTGTCATATTGCGGGTTTGCCACTCTTCGGGCTTACGGTAAAAGCCCGAAGAGTGGTAAAACCTAGGTTCTACCAAGTCGAGTTGGTAAAATCCCGAAAAACGCTTGTAAAA